>NC_053391.1:169466175-171866175 GCF_905171765.1 Bufo bufo | reverse complement strand
GGTGTACAATTGTCCTTTTCTTTGGCTTTTCATCCTCAGTCGAACGGACAGACGGAGCGCACTAATCAGAATCTGGAGACTTACTTGAGATGTTTTGTTTCAGAGAATCATGAAGAGTGGTCTTGATTTTTGTCGTTAGGTGAGTTTGCTATAAATAACCGTAGACAGAAATCCACTGATAAGTCGCCGTTTTTGGGGCATATGGGTTCCATCCACAGTTTGGTACATTTTCTCGCCCTATTTAGTCTGACTTTACCCATTACTCCTTGCTTGGGATAGCTTCATTTGGTTTTGGAAGAGCTGGAGTGTGGTTCTTGTTGAAGTCCTTTTCATCCATCATCTATCATCCATCTTCCACAGAAGTTAAGTGTTCCGCGTGTGGTGTTTTTGTATCCCCCCCGCCTTTGTTGTTTACTAGGCCTCAGCGAGACGCTGGTTCCTTCACCAGGGAAGGAGTGGGTTGTCTCTGCCCTGTCATTACCTTTAGGGCATCCGAGGGCCACCAGGGTTTTCTAGGTTCCTGTGTATGGGCATCTCTACCATCGAGAGGTGCCCATACGAATAGGAGTTATGGCCAGGAGCAGGGTTTTATAGGTGGTGACTCTTTTCCTTCCCTAGCGGTGAGACCTAGTGTCTTATCCCTTCCTTCTTGTTGTCTTTTGGTGTTCTCCCCTACTACATCCGTGACAAGGGCCTTTCTGTATGTTAGAACAATGGAAACAATGAAGACACGGAAAAGTGCCTTTCTTTTGTGTTTTTAGAAATACCTGTTTAGGTAAACGATTGGCTGAACCAATATCTGCTCTCACCAATAGATCACGTAGATTTTTTGGCCTGCGCTTAACAAGTAATATGGGGTTACAGAATTCCTCAACTTGTGGATACGCTTTTTTCAAAAGTGACCAGTGGCTTCGAATGATATTCAGAACCTTGTGTGCACTTGATGGAACGTGTGGACAAAGGGAATACGTTTATTAGCAGATGCAGGTTTGCGTGTGTTGAGGGAAGGTGGTTTGAGTATGTGTGCTCGATAACTACGTTCTCTAAACCGTTGTTGCATTTCTTCAATTCGTAGTTCTCAATTCCAATGTTCTAACATACAGAAAGGCCCCACTATATTCCACCCACACACTGGGAAATCGATAGAGATTTGAGGCGTTTTACGTGTGACTCCAATTAAGTAGTTTATCTAATTAAATGCTCTTGTGGCCTAGTATATGTGGGGAAGACCTCCCAAAAAGTCAGAGAAAAAATTTTCCAACACAAATCAACAATAAGAAAGCAGAACTTACTTCTACCAATTCCTTCAGATTTCCATGAAGCCAAACACACCATAACATAGCTTAAATTCCAGGTAATTGAGCAAATTCCACCACCACGCAGAGGGGGTAATAGATCCAAAACCCTTAAACTGCGAGAAGCCTTTTGGATCCACGCTTTTCAAAGCCTTACTCCCAAGGGTATGAATAGGGAATATGAAATACAGAATTTCCTCTGACCCCCCCCTTTCTTCTTTTTTCCTGTATGATGACCTGAACCACCTTTAACATTGAAATATCTTGAGTGATTTGTAATGATGTCAATTCAGAACTCTGATATGGACTCTTAACAGTTTATTTCTTATTCCATTGCAGGCCCCTTGAACACTACTGGGACCCGATGCCGCATTTGAGTATCCTTTATAATTTTCTTTTTCTTTTCTTTTATCTACTGTAGTTATCTCATTTATCTACATCTATTTCTTCACTTGCTATTTCAATCTATATATTCTCGTTTTTTGTAGTTGCGCTATGTCCCTCTTTCTATTTCTTATTCTATAGTTACTTTCTGTCTATGGAATGCATCTCTGGCTTCCATGCGCTCTAAACTGCGATCCACTGCAGTTCCGTCCAATTTCCTGTTAATGGAACGCACTTCCTGCCACTATGCGTTCCAGACTCGGACGGAGGACGGAGGACTCCTGGAGGACACCTGTCAGTGCGCCCCTTATGGGAATAAATTATTTTCCCTATTTAAGAGGACCACAAGCCCCTACTTTGCACACCACTTCTTTATAGGCACGATACAGTGCCACTTTCTCTTGGTGTACTACTACATCAGTTTTCTAAATTTCCTAAAAGCGGCACTGGTAAGTCATTGTTGGTGCAAATATGGCCTCGGTTTTTATTTCATTTAGGCCAAGGGGTACATTATACTTTGTTATATACCAGGTTTTTAGGGGTCCATTTTTATAGATTTTTTATTGATTAATATTGATTATTATTGGTCATTATGCTTCTGAAAAATAAAAGAAATCTAAATTTATCATGAAAATCTTTGCTGTGATTTATATTCGCTTTCTCAAGATGAATCAGGCGTGGATCAGACAGGATTTCCAACCACCAATTCCTGATGCATCAGATTAGATCAGTGATGGGCAAACTATGGCCCAGTGGACCTTTTTATCCGGCCCGCAGAGCTGCTTATGCGACTGCGATGGGAAGTGACGGAGCCGGGGTGAAGTTAGGGTGGCGATTGAGGCTTGAGGCTTCCGGATTCCATGCTTCTGCACAGCCGGGCGAGGAGGACAGAAGGGGGGGGGGGCGCTGTCAGCAGGGCCCAGCACCGGAGGAGGGCCCTTTCTGCCCGGAGGCAGCAGGAGTGGAGATGAGCGCTTCCATTGTGGAAGCGCTCATCTCCATATTCATCTGTATCGCCGTCCTCAGGACAGCGATACAGATGAATGGTGTGGAGGAGCAGGGGAGAGGCATCTCCCTTGCCCGTTCCTCTGATAGGCTACAGGCACTAGGCCTGTAGCCTACCAGAGGCTGGTGCAGGCGGCTCGACGCGCCGCCTAAGCCGTACAGAGAGAGACACAGGCCGGAAGAGGCCTGCATCGCATCACTGACAGCAGCATAAGGTAAGTATATGTGTTTACTGTTTTTATTATTTATAGTATACTGTGGCAAGAAGGGGGTGGGGGCCCTATATACTGGCACAATATGGATTGGTACTATGGAGAAGAAGGGAAGCACTATGGGAGCCACTATGGAGAAGAAGGGAAGCACAATGAGGGCCCTATATACTGGCACAATATGGATTGGTACTATGGAGAAGAGGGGAAGCACTATGGGAGCCACTATGGAGAAGAGGGGAAGCACTATGGGGGCCCTATATACTGCCAAAATATGGGGGGCACTATGGAGAAGAGGGGGAAGCACTATGGGGGCCACTATGGAGAAGAGGGGAAGCACTATGGGGGCCATATATACTGGCACAAAATGGGAGGGAACATGGAGACTTTGATGCCTTAGCAAAAAAGGGAGACCAACAACACTGTTCCCACTAAAATTGAAGGTGAGTTATACATTCTATGTTATGAAAGGGATACATTGACCTGGGCGATTGGGAAAAAGATCTAGATACCACCTGGTCCACTGCAGAGACCAAACAAATATATATCAAATCTCATGGTATCTCTAGATGTACCCGACTCCAAGAAAACTCATATAAGATAGTCACTAGATGGTACCGAACGCCTGTGAGACTCAAGCAGATGACATGCCTAAATTCAGACACATGCTGGAAATGTAAAAGATCGAGAGGCACATATATTCACATGTGGTGGGATTGTCCAGTAATCAAACCATTTTGGACCCAGGTACTCAGCTACATAAAAAAGATATGCACCCTAACACAAGACCCAACTCTAGCCTCCATATTCCTCAACATTCGACTGGGTAATGTACCACCGAACAACAGGACACTTTTCCAGCACCTCACAGCTGCAGCCAAATTATTGATCCCTCAACATTGGAACCAACCGAGTTCTCCCACCCTTTCACAGTGGCTTCACAAAGTTAACCATATTTACCATATGGAGGAGCTATCAGCGTGGGAACTGAGAGCTCACACCAGATTTCTTAAGATATGGGATGGCTGGGTTAAATGCCGCGCTTCCACTCCTGTGTTACAATTATTATCAGACTCAATTTAAATAACACCATAGGTGCTCACAATTAGAGTTGAGCGAACACCTGGATGTTCGGGTTCGAGAAGTTCGGCCGAACTTCCCGGAAATGTTCGGGTTCGGGATCCGAACCCGATCCGAACTTCATCCCGAACCCGAACCCCATTGAAGTCAATGGGGACCCGAACTTTTGGGCACTAAAAAGGCTGTAAAACAGCCCAGGAAAGAGCTAGAAGGCTGCAAAAGGCAGCAACATGTAGGTAAATCCCCTGCAAACAAATGTGGATAGGGAAATGAATTAATTAAAATTAAAAAAATAAAAATGAACCAATATCAATTGGACAGAGGTCCCATAGCAGAGAATCTGGCTTCACGTCAGCAGAGAATCAGTCTCTTCATGCCATAGCAAAGAATCTGGCTTCATGTCAGCAGAGAATCAGTCTCTTCATGCCATAGCAGAGAATCTGGCTTCATGTCAGCGCAGAATCAGTCTTCATGTCATAGCAGAGAATCAGGCTTCACGTCACCCACCACTGGAACAGGCCACTGTCACACATTTAGGCCCCGGCACCCAGACAGAGGAGAGCGGTCCCGTAACAGAGAATCTGGCCCTATGTCAGCACAGAATTTGTCTTCATGTCATAGCAGAGAATCAGGCTTCACGTCACCCACCACTGGAACAGGCCACTGTCACACATTTAGGCCCCGGCACCCAGACAGAGGAGAGCGGTCCCGTAACAGAGAATCTGGCCTTATGTCAGCGCAGAATCTGTCTTCATGTCATAGCAGAGAATCAGGCATCACGTCACCCACCACTGGAACAGGCCACTGTCACACATTTAGGCCCAGGCACCCAGGCAGAGGAGAGAGGTCCCGTAACAGAGAATCTGGCCTTATGTCAGCGCAGAATCTGTATTCATGTCATAGCAGAGAATCAGGCTTCACGTCACCCACCACTGGAACAGGCCACTGTCACACATTTAGGCCCCAGCACCCAGACAGAGGAGAGCGGTCCCGTAACAGAGAATCTGGCCTTATGTCAGCGCAGAATCTGTCTTCATGTCATAGCAGAGAATCAGGCTTCACGTCAGCCACCACTGGAACAGGCCACTGTCACACATTTAGGCCCAGGCACCCAGGCAGAGGAGAGCGGTCCCGTAACAGAGAATCTGGCCTTATGTCAGCGCAGAATCTGTATTCATGTCATAGCAGAGAATCAGGCTTCACGTCACCCACCACTGGAACAGGCCACTGTCACACATTTAGGCCCCGGCACGCAGACAGAGGAGAGCGGTCCCGTAACAGAGAATCTGGCCTTATGTCAGCGCAGAATCTGTATTCATGTCATAGCAGAGAATCAGGCTTCACGTCACCCACCACTGGAACAGGCCACTGTCACACATTTAGGCCCAGGCACCCAGGCAGAGGAGAGAGGTTCCGTAACAAAGAATCTGGCCTTATGTCAGCGCAGAATCTGTATTCATGTCATAGCAGAGAATCAAGCTTCACGTCACCCACCACTGGAACAGGCCACTGTCACACATTTAGGCCCCGGCACCCAGACAGAGGAGAGCGGTCCCGTAACAGAGAATCTGGCCTTATGTCAGCGCAGAATCTGTATTCATGTCATAGCAGAGAATCAGGCTTCACGTCACCCACCACTGGAACAGGCCACTGTCACACATTTAGGCCCAGGCACCCAGGCAGAGGAGAGAGGTCCCGTAACAGAGAATCTGGCCTTATGTCAGCGCAGAATCTGTATTCATGTCATAGCAGAGAATCAGGCTTCACGTCACCCACCACTGGAACAGGCCACTGTCACACATTTAGGCCCCGGCACCCAGACAGAGGAGAGGTTCATTCAACTTTGGGTTGCCCCGCAATATAATGGTAAAATGAAATTAAAAATAGTATTGAATGAGGAAGTGCCCTGGAGTAGAATAATATATTGTTAAGGGGAGGTAGTTAATATCTAATCTGCACAAGGGATGGACAGGTCCTGTGGGATCCATGCCTGGTTCATTTTTATGAACGTCAGCTTGTCCACATTGGCTGTAGACAGGCGGCTGCGTTTGTCTGTAATGACGCCCCCTGCCGTGCTGAATACACGTTCAGACAAAACGCTGGCCGCCGGGCAGGCCAGCACCTCCAAGGCATAAAAGGCTAGCTCTGGCCAGGTGGACAATTTGGAGACCCAGAAGTTGAATGGGGCCGAACCATCAGTCAGTACGTGGAGGGGTGTGCACAGGTACTGTTCCACCATGTTAGTGAAATGTTGCCTCCTGCTAACACGTTCCGAATCAGGTGGTGGTGCACTTAGCTGTGGCGTGTTGACAAAACTTTTCCACATCTCTGCCATGCTAACCCTGCCCTCAGAGGAGCTGGGCGTGACACAGCTGCGTTGGCAACCTCTTGCTCCTCCTCTGCCTTCGCCTTGGGCTTCCACTGGTTCCCCTGTGACATTTGGGAATGCTCTCAGTAGCGCGTCTACCAACGTGCGCTTGTACTCGCGCATCTTCCTATCACGCTCCAGTGTAGGAAGTAAGATGGGCACATTGTCTTTGTACCGGGGATCCAGCAGGGTGGCAACCCAGTAGTCCTCACACGTTAAAATGTGGGCAACTCTGCTGTCGTTGCGCAAGCACTGCAGCATGTAGTCGCTCATGTGTGCCAGGCTGCCCAGAGGTAAGGACAAGCTGTCCTCTGTGGGAGGCGTATCGTCATCGTCCTGTGTTTCCCCCCAGCCACGCACCAGTGATGGGCCCGAGCTGCTTTGGGTGCCACCCCGCTGTGAACATGCTTCATCCTCATCCTCCTCCGCCTCCTCCTCATCCTCATCCTCCTCGTCCTCCAGTAGTGGGCCCTGTCTGGCCACATTTGTACCTGGCCTCTGCTGTTGCAAAAAACCTCCCTCTGAGTCACTTCGAAGAGACTGGCCTGAAAGTGCTAAAAATGACCCCTCTTCCTCCTCTTCCTCCTGGGCCACCTCCTCTTCCATCATCGCCCTAAGTGTTTTCTCAAGGAGACATAGAAGTGGTATTGTAACGCTGATAACGGCGTCATCGCCACTGGCCATGTTGGTGGAGTACTCGAAACAGCGCAACAGGGCACACAGGTCTCGCATGGAGGCCCAGTCATTGGTGGTGAAGTGGGTCTGATCCACAGTGCGACTGACCCGTGCGTGCTGCAGCTGAAACTCCACTATGGCCTGCTGCTGCTCGCACAGTCTGTCCAGCATATGCAAGGTGGAGTTCCACCTGGTGGGCACGTCGCATATGAGGCGGTGAGCGGGAAGGCCGAAGTTACGCTGTAGCGCAGACAGGCAAGCAGCAGCAGGGTGTGAACGCCGGAAGCGCGAACAGACGGCCCGCACTTTATGCAGCAGCTCTGACATGTTGGGGTAGTTGCGAATGAACTTCTGCACCACCAAATTCAGCACATGCGCCAGGCAAGGGATGTGCGTCAAACCGGCTAGTCCCAGAGCTGCAACGAGATTTCGCCCATTATCGCACACCACCAGGCCGGGCTTGAGGCTCACCGGCAGCAACCACTCGTCGGTCTGTTGTTCTATACCCCACCACAACTCCTGTGCGGTGTGGGGCCTGTCCCCCAAACATATGAGTTTCAGAATGGCCTGCTGACGTTTACCCCGTGCTGTGCTGAAGTTGGTGGTGAAGGTGTGTGGCTGACTGGATGAGCAGGTGGAAGAAGAGGAGGAGGAAGCTGAGTAGGAGGAGGAGGAGACAGGAGGCAAAGAATGTTGCCCTGCGATCCTTGGCGGCGGAAGGACGTGCGCCAAATAGCTCTCCGCCTGGGGCCCAGCCGCCACTACATTTACCCAGTGTGCAGTTAGGGAGATATAGCGTCCCTGGCCGTGCTTACTGGTCCACGTATCTGTGGTTAGGTGGACCTTGCCACAGATGGCGTTGCGCAGTGCACACTTGATTTTATCGGACACTTGTTTGTGCAGGGAAGGCACGGCTCTCTTGGAGAAGTAGTGGCGGCTGGGAACAACATACTGTGGGACAGCAAGTGACATGAGCTGTTTGAAGCTGTGTGTGTCCACCAGCCTAAATGACAGCATTTCATAGGCCAGTAGTTTAGAAATTCTGGCATTCAGGGCCAGGGATCGAGGGTGGCTAGGTGAGAATTTACGCTTTCTCTCAAATGTTTGTGAGATGGAGAGCTGAACTCTGCCGTGTGACATGGTTGAGATGCTTGGTGACGCAGGTGGTGGTGTTGGTGGTACATCCCATGTTTGCTGGGCGGCAGGTGCCAACGTTCCTCCAGAGGCGGAGGAAGAGGCCGAGGCGGCGGCAGCAGCAGCAGAAGAGGCCGAGGCGGCGGCAGCAGCAGAAGAGGCCGAGGCGGCAGCAGCAGAAGAGGTAGCAGGGGGAGCCTGAGTGACTTCCTTGTTTTTAAGGTGTTTACTCCACTGCAGTTCATGCTTTGCATGCAGGTGCCTGGTCATGCAGGTTGTGCTAAGGTTCAGAACGTTAATGCCTCGCTTCAGGCTCTGATGGCACAGCGTGCAAACCACTCGGGTCTTGTCGTCAGCACATTGTTTGAAGAAGTGCCATGCCAGGGAACTCCTTGAAGCTGCCTTTGGGGTACTCGGTCCCAGATGGCGGCGGTCAGTAGCAGGCGGAGTCTCTTGGCGGCGGGTGTTCTGATTTTGCCCACTGCTCCCTCTTTTGCTACGCTGTTGGCTCGGTCTCACCACTGCCTCTTCCTCCGAACTGTGAAAGTCAGTGGCACGACCTTCATTCCATGTGGGGTCTAGGACCTTATCGTCCCCTGCATCGTCTTCCACCCAGTCTTGATCCCTGACCTCCTGTTCAGTCTGCACACTGCAGAAAGACGCAGCAGTTGGCACCTGTGTTTCGTCATCATCAGAGACGTGCTGAGGTGGTATTCCCATGTCCTCATCATCATAAAAAATAAGTGGTTGTGCGTTAGTGCATTCTATCTCTTCCACCCCTGGGGAAGGGCTAGGTGGATGCCCTTGGGAAACCCTGGCAGCAGAGTCTTCAAACAGCATAAGAGACTGCTGCATAACTTGAGGCTCAGACAGTTTCCCTGATATGCATGGAAGTGATGTGACAGACCGATGGGATTGGTTTGCATGCGCCATCTGTGCGCTTTCTGCAGAAGACTGGGTGGGAGATAATGTGAACGTGCTGGATCCACTGTCGGCCACCCAATTGACTAATGCCTGTACCTGCTCAGGCCTTACCATCCTTAGAACGGCATTGGGCCCCACCAAATATCGCTGTAAATTCTGCTGGCTACTGGGACCTGAGGTAGTTGGTTCACTAGGACGTGTGGCTGTGGCAGAACGGCCACGTCCTCTCCCAGCACCAGAGGGTCCACTAACACCACCACGACCATGTCCACGTCCGCGTCCGCGTCCCTTATTAGATGTTTTCCTCATTGTTCCCGTTCACCACAATTTTGAGAATGGCAAATTTGGGAATGCTTTTTCAACCCAGAACAAAAAGTCTGCTTTTACGGTCACTACAAATAACTTGACCAGCTAAAACACTGCAGATTTGGTTGAATAGAGATGTGAGACCTGTTTTTTTTTGCGCTGTGTGACAGTTATAGGTTTAATCACAGAATGACACTTCTATCAGCACGCTAGCGTGTGTCTTAGGTTTTTCTGAATGACACTATCAATAACTTCAATGTAAGATTTTCTTTTTGGGATAGATTTCAAGTAGGCCTCAAATACCACAAACTAGTTATTTTCAGAATGGCAAATTTGGGAATGCTTTTTCAACCCAGAACAAAAAGTCTGCTTTGATGGTCACTACAAATAACTTGACCAGCTAAAACTGTGCAGATTTTGTTGAATATAGATGTGAGACCTGTTTTTTTTTGCGCTGTGTGACAGTTATAGGTTTAATCACAGAATGACACTTCTATCAGCACGCTAGCGTGTGTCTTAGGTTTTTCTGAATGACACTATCAATAACTTCAATGTAAGATTTTCTTTTTGGGATAGATTTCAAGTAGGCCTGAAATACCACAAACTAGTTATTTTCAGAATGGCAAATTTGGGAATGCTTTTTCAACCCAGAACAAAAAGTCTGCTTTGACGGTCACTACAAATAACTTGACCAGCTAAAACTGTGCAGATTTGGTTGAATAGAAATGTCAGGTCTATTTTTTAGGCGCTGGGTGACAGGCTCAACTTGCCCCTGATGTAATATATGGCCAAAAAATAACCACACTGTTGATGGTTAAATGCACTTGGGTGACATAGGCTCAGCCTGCAGCTGATGTAGTATATGGCCAAAAAATAATCAGACTGTTGATGGTTAAATGCACTTGGGTGAAACTGGCTCAGCCTGCAGCTGATGTAGTATATGGCCAAAAAATAACCAGACTGTTGATGGTTAAATGCACTTCGGTGACACAGGCTCAGCCTGCAGCTGATGTAGGATATAGCACAAAATAACCACACTATCGATGGTTAAATACACTTGGTGATAGCTCGTGCTGGCGCACCACAAGTCACAAAATGGCCGCCGATCACCCCAGAAAAAAAGTGATCTAAAAACGCTCTGGGCAGCCTCAAAAAAGTGAGCAAGTCAATAATAGCACTTCAATGATCCACAGCTGCAGATCGATCACAGAATGAAGTCTTTTGGAAGAGTTAATCTGCCTAATCTCGCCCTAATGTCGCAGCTGCAACCTCTCCCTATGCTTGAATCAGCAGAGTGACGTGCAGCGCTACGTGACCGAAGCTTATATATAGGCTGGGTCACATGCTGCACTGGCCAATCACAGCCATGCCAATAGTAGGCAAGGCTGTGATGGCCTCTTGGGGCAAGTAGTATGACGCTTGTTGATTGGCTGCTTTGCCAAGAAAGCGCTGAACACCGAACCCGAACCCGGATCTTTACGAAAATGTTCGGGTTCGGGTCCGTGTCACGGACACCCCAAAATTCGGTACGAACCCGAACTATACAGTTTGGCTTCGCTCATCCCTACTCACAATCCACACCATTAACTGAGGTCCTCCCTATCCCATCCCACCCCCCCCCCCCTTATATCCTCCCCCCCTCCCTTTTGTTTTATCTTCCTTTTTCAGTCTTTCCTACTTTTCCATCATTGACGGAATAAAGATTAATTCATTTTTGAAATATCACATTTACACCACCTTCCTCCCGTCACTCACTTATTCATGATTTATGCTCTATCCTTATAAGACTAGAACTGACCGATTGAAATATTTGTCTTTTGGCTGTGCATTGTCATAACATCTATTGTAAAACAAATTTTACTATTCTTCATTTATACAATCGACATAATGAGGACCGGTACTATGTAGTATCCATTAAATAATTTCTTTATTATTAAAATGACATAAAAAGACATAAACCAATACATAAATTAGAGACCATTCAGAGTGCCAACAGAGGCAGTCCACATGTAAATCACTATACCAGCAGCAGATAGTAGCTATAGCATCCAGCTGTATTGCTCAGGAAGGGCTATGTGTCAACCGTCAGGTCAGCATAAAATATCCAAGCTGGCTCTGGCAGTGTGTGCAGCTCCCTAACTCCAAAGACACATACAGCTGGGGTATAGACAGGGTGTAAACAGTGTGGTTATATTGAGGCAGACATCTTATACAATGTATCACAAATACTATTATGGATGTAGTCAGGCCGATCAACGTCTCATCTCTTATGTAACAGGCTGTGTCGATCTAGTTGAATCATTCATTTATACAATGTACTTCTACTGTTATATCTTATACCTTTGAAAAATCAATAAAAAGAAAATTGAAAAGAAAAGAAAGGGATACATTGCATAAAAGTTTTGCACAATAACTCTTTTTATGCTTTTCTACCTTGAATTAAACTAAACCTTTAATGTTACAAAATTTTATTTATTTTAATTCACACAAACGCCCCATCTACTCTTGGTCCACCCCCCGGATCCAATATACAAACACATTGTAGCCCACGAGTCAAAAGGTTTGCTCACCTCTGGACTAGATCATCCATGGTGCCACACCAACCCTTTGATAAAAGAGACCGGTTCACTCTGATGCTGCAACCGGGCTGATGCCACACATCTGATTCCAAGTGCTCCTTCTTGCACCTACCTTCGTCAGCGGGTACTAGTATTGCCACCCACCACCCCACTCTGTTACCGGGTCACTTTGTTGCCTCCTGATGCAGCTGCTGCTGCCATCTCCAAACTACAGTATGTCACCTTGCCATTTTTTGGCCTCCTTTGTGGCCTCCTCATGCTGCTGCCATATCCACACTATGTCACCTTGCCACTCTGTGGTCTCGTGATGATGCTGCTGCTACTGCCATCTCCACATTATGTCACCTTGCCACTCTATGGCCTCCTCATGCTGCTGCCATATCCACACTATGTCACCTTGCCATTCTGTGGTCTCCTGATGCTGCTGCTGCCATCTCTACACTAAATCACCTTGCCACTCTGTGGACTGTTCATGCTGCTGCCCTCTCCAACCTATGTGACCTTGCCACTCTGTTGCCTCCTGATGCTGCCGCCACCTCCAAACTATGTCACCTTGCCACTCTGTGGTCTCCTCATGCTTCTGCCATCTCCACACTATGTCACCTTGCCACTCTGTGGTATCTTGCTGCTGCTGCCATCTCCACAATATGTCAACTTGCCACTCTGTGGTCTCCTCATGCTGCTGCCATCTCCACACTATGTCACCTTGCAACTCTGTGGTATCCTGCTGCTGCCATATCCACAATAAGTCACCATGCCACTCTGTGGCCTCCTGAAGCTGCTGCCACCTCCAAACTATGTCACTTTGCCACTCTGTGGCCTCCTCATGCTGCTGACATCTTCACACTATGTCACCTTGCCATTCTGTGGTATCCCGCTGCTGCTGCCATATCCACACTATGTCACCTTGCCACTCTATGGTCTCCTGATGCTGCTGCTGCCATCTCCACACTATGTCACCTTGCCACTCTGTTGTATCCTGCTGCTGCTGACATATCCACACTATGTCACCTTGCCACTCTGTGGTTTCCTGCTGCTGCCATTTCCACACTATGTCACCTTGCCACTCTGTGGCCTCCTGATGCTTCCACCACCTACCAACTATGTCAACTTGCCACTCTGTGGTCTCCTCATGCTGCTGCCATCTCCACACTTTGTCACCTTGCCACTCTGTGGTATCCTGCTGCTGCCATATCCACACTACATCACCATGCCACTCTGTGGCCTCCTGAAGCTGCTGCCACCTCCAAACTATGTCACTTTGCCACTCTGTAGCCTCCTGAAGCTGCTGCCATCTCCACACTATGTCACCGTGCCACTCTGTGGTATCCTGCTGCTGCTGCTGCCATATCCACACTATGTCACCTTGCCACTCTGAGGCCTCCTGATGCTGCCACCACCTCCAAACTATGTCACCTTGCCACTCTGTGGTCTCCTCATGCTGTTGCCATCTCCACACTATGTCACCTTGCCACTCTGTGGTCTCCTCATGCTGCTGCAATCTCCACACTATGTCACATTGCCACTCTGTGGTTTCCTGCTGCTGCCATATCCACACTATGTCATCTTGCAACTCTGTGGCCTCCTGAGGCTGCCTCCATCTCCAAATTATATCATTTTGGCACTCTGTTGCCTCCTCATGCTGCTGCCATCTATACACTATGTCACCTTGCCACTCGGTGGCCTCCTCATGCTGCTGTCATCTCCACACTATGTCACCTTGCCACTCTGTGGTCTCCTGCTGCTGCTGACATATCCACAATATGTCACATTGCCACTCTGTGGCCTCCTGATGCTGCCACCACCTCCAAACTATGTCACCTTGCCACTCTGTGGTCTCCTCATGCTGCTTCCATCTCCACACTATGTCACCTTGCCACTCTTTGTCCTCCCTATGCTGCTGCCACCTTCAAACTATGCAAGCTTGCTACTCTGTGGTCTTCCCATGTTGCTGTCATCTCCACACTATGTCACATTGTCACTCTGTGGCCTCCTGATGCTGCCACCATCTTCAAACTATGTCACCTTGCCACTCTGTGGCCTCCTCATGCTGCTGCCATCTCCACACTATGTCACCATGCCACGTTGTAATATCTTGCTGCTGCTGCCATCTCCACACTATGTCACTTTGCCACTCTGTGGTCTCCTTATGCTGCTGCCATCTCCAAACTATATTACCTTTCCACTCTGTGTTATTCTGCTGCTGCTATATCCACACTATGTAACCTTGCCACTCTGTGGCCTCCTGATGCTGCAGCCACCTCCAAACTATGTCACTTTGCCACTCTGTGGCCTCCTCATGCTGATGCCATCTCCACACTATGTCACCTTGCTACTCTGTGGTCTCCTGATGCTGCCACCATTTCCAAACTATGTTACCCTGCCACTCTGTGGTCTCCTCATGCTGCTGCCATCTCCACACTATGTCACCTTACCACTCTGTGGCCTCCTGATGCTGCCACCACCTCCAAACTATGTCACCTTGCCACTCTGTGGTCTCCTAATGCTGCTTCCATCTCCACACTATGTCACCTTGCCACTCTTTGGCCTCCTTATGCTGCTGTCACCTTCAAACTATGCAAGCTTGCTACTCTGTGGTCTTCCCATGTTGCTGACATATCCACACTATGTCACATTGCCACTCTGTGGCCTCCTGATGCTGCCACCACCTTCAAACTATGTCACCTTGCCACTCTGTGGCCTCCTCATGCTGCTGCCATCTCCACACTATGTCACCATGCCACGTTGTGGTATTTTGCTGCTGCTGCCATCTCCACACTATGCCACTTTGCCACTCTGTGGTCTCCTTATGCTGCTGCCATCTCCAAACTATATTACCTTTCCACTCTGTGTTATTCTGCTGCTGCTATATCCACACTATGTAACCTTGCCACTCTGTGGCCTCCTGATGCTGCAGCCACCTCCAAACTATGTCACTTTGCCACTCTGTGGCCTCCTCATGCTGATGCCATCTCCACACTATGTCACCTTGCTACTCTGTGGTCTCCTGATGCTGCCACCATTTCCAAATTATGTTTCCCTGCCACTCTGTGGTCTTCTCATGCTGCTGCCATCTCCACACTATGTCACCTTACCACTCTGTGATATCCTGATGCTGCCGCCACCTCCAAATTATGCCACCTTACCACTCTGTGGTCTCCTTATGCTGCTGCCATCTCCACACTATGTCACACTTCCACTCTGTGGTCTCATCATGCTGCTTCCATCTGCACACTATGTCACCTTGCCACTCTGTGTTCTCTTTATGCTGCTGCCATCTCCACACTATCTCACCTTGCCACTCTGTGGTCTCTTCATACTGCTGCCATCTCCACACTATGTCACCTTAATACTCTGTGGTATCCTGTTGCTGTTGCCACCTCCAAATTATGTCATTTTGCCACTCTGTGGTCTCCTTATGCTGCTGACATCTCCAAACTATGTTACCTTGCCACTCTGTGGTCTCATCATGCTGCTGCCATCTCCACACTATGTCACTATGCCACTCTGTGGTCTCCTCATGCTGCTGCCATCTACAGACTCTGTCATTGTGCCACTCTTTCAAAGTGCTTTATTTTCGGTAAAAATTATGGGTGACTGAAGAACTCATTTTGCTGTATGGACCGAATGACATCGTATGAGGTCATGTGACGTCTGAAAGTGTGAGGAAAATATATATTATGAAACAACGAATATACAAAAAGTACATAAAAACAATGACAACCTCCAGATGCTGCCTCCACCTCCAGACTCTGTCATTGTGCCACTCTGTGGCCTCATCATATTGCTGCCATATACAAACTCTGTAATTGTGCCGCTCTGTGGACTCCTCTTGCTGCTGCCACCTCCAGACTCTTTCATTGTGCCACTCGGTGGCTTTCTCCTGATGCCGCCACCTCCAGACTCGGTCATTGTGCCACTCGGTGGCCTCCTCATACTGCTGCCAACTCCAGACTTTGTCATTGGGCCACTCTGTGGTCTCCTCATGCTGCTTCCACCTCACCACTATGTCATAGGTCTACTCTGTGGACTTCTCATGTGGTTCCCACCCTCCCATCTTTATAACTAGTCCACAATTTTGCCTTTCAGCCTGGCTGACATCATCATTTATTTGACCTTTCTGCTGATGTATCAGAAATAAGGAAAAATGAGATGCACAACGGATCTTTTCTGTGTAGCAGCTGTAAGGCCTGTATGGTCCCATCAGAATTGGCTTATGATTTGGTAGCCAAAAGCAGGAGTGGGTAGAAAACACAGAAGACATGCAAATATTCCTTTCAAGTGTCATCTCTGTTTTACATCCACTCCTATTTTTTCTTGGCATTAGAAATACTGATGGATTATTGAGCAAATGCTGACCGAGTGAAGGTGTATGCTCCACAGACAGGATCCATTTCTTGTGGGTTATTTTTCTGATGGATCAGAGAAAGGGCAAATGAATCAGTGACGTCAACACAAACTTACTGCTGACACCCTCTCCACTCTGTCAGGAGGGCTTTACTTGTATAAGCGTTCAAAAGAACAGGTTCTGTAGACATCTATGTGGAATCAGCTTACAACGGTGTAAAAGGAGTGCGCTCTTTCACGCTACAGTAGGATCTTGCGCCTCTGCACGGTTCTTTATACCTAACGCTAACATCGACCTGTAAGGCTGAGTTCACACTTGAGTTATTTGGTCAGTGTTGCCCAAATAAGTGAAGTGTGCAGTGATTCTAAGAGCGACACCTGTCATCTGTATATCATATTGACAGTATTATTTCACTACCAAAGCACACTCCCTATCCGTGTTACTACAAGGCACAGTGTTCTATACCACTATACAGGTTCTCAGCAGCCAAGAAATAGCCGTTTTTTAATTTATTCGCCGCAAATAAATTCGGATCTAAGCAAATTTGTCCGAAAACCATCTGAATCGAATTTTTGAAAAATTTCCTCATCTCTAATTATTACTTTTAGATAATTTTGTGTGCTGCCCTGTGTATTTGTGTACTGATCATATATATGCTGATTTTATTAAATTGAACTATCCCCTAAAAAATTGCAACCATGTAGAAACAGAAATAAATGGAAACAGATGATTGAGACCTGATGACTAATATCACATTCTCACTCACAGATAATTTTGTTAGTATTGGTGTAGTGTATTGTATTTGTGTAGTGATCACATACAGTATATGCTGGTTTTAATAAATTTAATAACCCCTATCAAAAAAAACAAGTTCATAATATTTCATGGAATAACCCTCATTTTTAAACACAGCTTTTTATATGGTTCCACCAGTCTTTCACATTGTTGTTGCTGTTGGGTAACTTGCCACTTTTGGTGCAGAAATTCAAGCTGCTCGGCTTTTTTTGATGGCTTGTGACCATCCATCTTCCTCTTAATGTCATTCCATAGATTGTCAATGAGGTCCAGGTCTGGAGATTGGGCTGGCCATGAAATGTTCTTGATCTGGTGGTCCTTCATCCACACCTTGATTGACCTGGCTGTGTGACATGGGGCATTGTAAAAAAATAAAAAAACAATCGTCAGAGTTTAGGAACATTGTCAGAGCAGAAGGAAGTAAGTTTCCGTCTAGGATAACTTTATATGTGGCTTGATCTATGTGTCCTTCACAAAGACAAATCTTCCCTGTTCCAGCCTTGCTGAAATATCTCTGCATCATCACTGATCCTGCACCAAATTTCACAGTGGGTGCGAGACACTGTGACTTTTAGGCCTCTCCTGGTCTCCATCTAACTTTTGCACAACCTGGTACTGGGCGAAGTTGAAAATTGCAGTTTTGAGAGGATTACTTTACTCCAGTCCTCTTTGGCTCAATCCTTATGGTCTTTTGCAAACTTCAGTATGGCTCTTCTTTGCTTCTCATTGATAAAGGGCTCTTTTCTAGCTTTGGTTTTGTAACTTTCAGGTCTGTCCTTAGAAGCCATGCTGTGTATTTCAACCCAGCTTCCACCTGCCATTTTTTGTAGGTCACTTGATGTTATCTGATGCCTCTTAAGTGAGATTCAATTTAGGTGGCGATCAGCAGACTCAATAGAGCATCATTTCTACTCTATTCCAGTATGTAGCTTTGTTGTCCGCAATGTTTGCTGTTTGACTTTGTTCTTATGAACTGCTGTCTTTGAAATTTTAAGGATAGAAGCAATCTGGCACTCACTGTATCCCTCGGCCAGTAAAGTTAACATTGAACTCTACTTCTCCTCATTCATATACCCAGAACTTTTCTTTTAAACTCTTTTGGCCTGGTCTGTATATATATATATATATATATATATATATATGTTTATTCTTTATAGGCTCCTACATGCCTTGATGGTAGATATACTCTTCGTTATCAACTTATTATGGTCTAAGATCACACTGAATGCCGTGTCACAGATTCTTGGGGAAATCCTATAATTGAAAATGCAAACAATTTATGGAAATCAAGTAGGTGATGAGTATTGTCAAAAGATCAAAGCATGTTAACATAGACGCAAATAAATTTACAAATTACTTCCTGCATCTTTCATCAATGTGTTTTCACATAATTTGACCTCATTAACTACATCCTGAAAAGTACTAGACAACACCCAGTAGTTTAAACCCCACATCCAGAGGTTTAAAACAACATTCGAAGATGAAGGTGTAGGATACATTTCATGGGCCTGTTAGGAGCACCCGTAACATATGCACTGTACTGTCTTTGTATGCAATTACTTATCCTGTACATAAAGTACGTTTGTGGTCTCGTTGAAAGAGAAATATGTCTTTTGTTTTGCTCCTTATAAAGAGATACATACAACTAATAGTACTGTCTATGTTAAAGCACCTATTCTAGTATGAAATATTCCAAAACAGTATCCTGATTTGATTGAAGTATATTTTTAGTATTTCTTTAAGCAATACTTTAACTGCAAACTATGTACATTTGTTTTTTACATTTTGTATGACTAACTCAAAACTTTTATAAAAGTGTTAAGTGAAAGCGACTTAGCGAATTTTGAAATGTATCAGTACTTCTCAATGTCATTTATTAATTAAAATTACTATATGGGTGAATACTGTATGTGCACTAGCCATGGGTAACCATAAGGGTGAAAAATGTTAGCATATTGTAAATAAATGCATGTCACATACTCACATGCTATTGATAAATCACTCCCATTGAGTGTAGTGCACATGTTTAGGCTACTTTCACACTAGAGTTTTAACTGGATCCGGCAGGATTCAGCAAAAACCCTTCCGTTACTGATAATACAATCATCTGCATCAGTTATGAACGGATCCTGTTGTATTATCTTTAACATTGCCAAGACGGATCCGTCATGCTCTCCATTGAAAGTCAATGGAGGACAGATCCGCTTTCTATTGTGGCAGATTGTGGCAGAAAACGGATCTTGCGTCGCATCCCAGGATGGAAAGCAAACTACAACATGTTGCGATTTGCTCTCCGGTATGGGAACGCAACCAAATGGAACAGCATGCATTTTGGAGCATTACGTTCTGTTCAGTTCAGTTTTGTACCCATTGACAATGAATTGGGACAAAACTGAAGCATTTTTTTCCGGTATTGAGCCCCTATGACGGATCTCACTACCGTAAAACTAAAACACTAGTGTGAAAGTATCCTTAGCTATTTTTATATGATGAAAAAATTTATGAAAAATGAAATCTTTATGATAACATGTTAGGCTGAGGTCATACATAAGGGAGCCTTGAAGATGGTGGTATTGCTATGATAGAAAACTGAAACAGATTACGTTTGAGAGTTGTTATTACTTAAAGGGGTTATCCGAGTTAAATCAATATATGTTAAGGTGGCTTAAAACAATGTATATGTATGTCCTGATGAGTTTTATAAGGATTATTTTTTTTCCATAACTCGGATAACCCCTTTAAAGAAACCATTTAGAAAAATGCTTTATCTTTGCATTTGTTATTTTGAAAAGGTCCTTCAATTGAATCAATGCCAAAAAAACGACTAAAAATGTTCTACACAATATACTTTTAAACAATGCTTTGTGGAAGGGAAGCATATAACCATTATTTCTCAGCTATGAAACTTCAAGGAAAAAAAAACATTCTTTCTGAGTGCATTTATTTGAGTGAGAATGGTGCAAAACTGGCATATGAGTTGCACCATTTACTTTAGTGGGTCCGTGCAGTCCAAATGGCATATGTACAGAACTGGGTCCATGCAGTCTGGATAGAATGCACTTGGAAAATATTTGGCTTAAGGCCTCATGCACATGGCCGTTGCTTTGGTCCGCATCCGAGCCGCAGTTTTGGCGGCTCGGATGCGGACCCATTCACTTTAATGCGGCCGCAAAAGATGTTGCTCCGTTCCGTGGTCCGCAAAAAAAATATTAAATGTCCTATTCTTGTCCGCGATTTGCGGACAAGAATAGGCAGTTATATTAAAGGCTGCCCGTGCTGTTCTGCAAATTGCGGAACGCACAAGGACGCCATCCGTGTTTTGTGGAACGCAAAAAACACACAAAGGTCGTGTGCATGAGGCCACAAAGTCAGGTTTTCTGATGAAGTTTTGGAAGCAAAAATCAAGGGGTAATCAAAAAAAAAGGGAAAGTATTAAGAACAGATACTACATTTCCTCTTTTTTGAAGTTACATCTCGTTTTGGCCTCCAAAAGTGGAGTAGGAAACCTGAACATGTGGCTGTACCCTTAAGGATGATATCATCCCTCTAAATTACATACAGACATATAGAGTTTTTCTTATTGATCCTGTGAAAAATGACAATTTTTTTTTTAGCATGTGCCAATGTATTGCCATAATATTATTATATTATGTAGAGTATTCACAGAAGCATCACACTGTGGTACAGATATTATGTACTCCACGGATTAGAGGAATCTTACTAATATGAAGACGTAGCCCATGGTACTAGAATTCCCAGCATGTCTTCTGGTTCTGAGATGTATTTTGATGTAATTGTTAGGCCTATTTCACACGGGCGAGATTTCCACGCGGGTGCAATGTGTGAGGTGAACGCTTTGCACCCGCACTGAATCCGGACCCATTAATTTTTATGGGGCTGTGAACATGAGGGCTGTTTTTCAAGCATCACTTGTGCGTTGCGTGAAAATTGCAGCATGTTCTATATTGTGTGTTTTTCACGCAACGCAGGCCCCATAGAAGTGAATAGGGCTGCGTGAAAATCGCAAGCATCCGCAAGCAAGTGCGGATGCAGTGTGATTTTCACGCATGGTTGCTAGGTGACGATCGGGATGGGGACCCGATCTTTATTATTTTCCCTTATAACATGGTTATAAGGGAAAATAATAGCATTCTTAATACAGAATAGTAAATTAGAGATGGAGGGGTTAAAAAAAGATACAAAATTATAAAACTCACCTCATCCACTTGTTCGCGCTGCCCGGCTCATTTTCTTTCTTCTTCTTTGATGACCTAGCAGGAAAAGGACCATTGGTGACGTCACTGCGCTCATCACATGGTCCATCACCATGGTGATGGATCATGTGATGGACCATGTGATGAGCGCAGTGACGTCACAAAAGGTCCTTTTCCTGCCAGGTCATCAAAGAAGAAGAAAGAAAACGAGTCGGGCAGCACTAACAAGTGGATGAGGTGAGTTTTTTTTTAATTATTATTATTATTTTAACCCCTCCATCCCTAATTTACTTAGCATTCTGTATTAACCCCTTACGGACACATGATGTACCGGTACGGCATGTTTCCCGAGTCCTTAAGGACACATGACGTACGGATACGTCATGGGTTTAAAACGCAATTGCGGCGCCACGGGGGTTATTCGGAACAGGATTCCCGCTGAAATCATTCAGCGGGCATCCTGTCACAACGCGAACACCCGTGCCCCCACACACACGCACATACAATAAAGTTTTACACGCACGCACATACAAACGCACACACACATACCCATGGCCCGCCGGATATTCTCAGTGGAGGAGGCATATGCCCAGATTGCCTCAGACTCCGAGAGCCCTAGTGAGGATGACCCCACGTTCCTCTTGTCATCCGCATCCTCCTCATCATCATCTGATGACGATGAGCCCCCAAGGCGGCAGAGACACCGCCAGTCGGAGCCAGGGGCCCCACATGCTAGGGACCCTGTGGCCCACCCTAGTACGAGCCACCCTGGGGCTCGTACTGGTTTCCCGGCCCACCAAATAAGCCCACCGGAGCCCCCTGCCAGTGAACTTAGCTGGTGTCCCACAGTGGATTTTGAGCCAGAGATTCTGGATTTTGTTGGCAATCCAGGAATCCAGATTCCCACAGTGGGGTTTACTGAGTGGACTTTTTTAGTTTTTTTTTCAGTGACCCATTTGTGAATCTGATGGTGGAGCAGACGAACCTGTACGCCCAACAGTTCATTGCTCAGCACCCGGGCTCCTTTTTGGCTAGACCCGGTGGCTGGACACCGGTCAGTACAGCCGAGATGAGGACATTTTGGGGCCTCGTGCTGCACATGGGTCTAGTGCAAAAACCCAGTGTCAGGCAATACTGGAGTGGGGACGTCCTCTACCAGACCCCACTCTACAGTATGGCCATGACACGCTCCCGGTTTGAGGCCATCCGGAAATGTCTGCATTATTCAGATAATGCAGCATGTCCCCCCCCCCCCCCCCCCCCGAGGTGATCCTGCCTATGACCGTCTGTATAAGATACGGCCGGTAATCGATCACTTTGGGGCCAAATTTGTACAGGCCTATGTACCTGGAAGGGAGGTCGCGGTTGATGAGTCTCTCGTTCAAGGGGAGACTCAGTTTCCGCCAATACATTCCCACTAAGCGGGTGAGGTATGGCGTGAAGCTGTACAAAATTTGTGAGAGTGCCTCAGGGTACACTTACAAATTTCATGTGTACGAGGGGCGAGATTCCCGTATTCAACCCCCAGAATGTCCCCCCACTCTGGGTGTTAGCGGGAAACTCATGTGGGACCTTATGTACCCACTGCTAGATAAGGGTTACCACTTGTACGTTGATAACTTTTATACTAGCATTCCCTTGTTCCGGTCCCTTGCCGCCAGATCCACGTTCGCTTGTGGGACCGTGCGGAAAAATCAGCGCGGCCTCCCTGCCCACCCCCTCCAGGCACCTATCCCCAGGGGTGAGACCCGTGCCCTTACCAGTGGAAACCTGTTGCTGGTCAGGTATAAGGACAAGAGGGATGTCCTTGTACTGTCCACAATCCACGGTAACGGCATCACCCCTGTCCCTGTGCGAGGTACCGCGGCAACGGTCCTCAAGCCCGATTGTATCGTCGACTACAATCGGTATATGGGAGGAGTTGATCTCTCTGATCAAGTCCTCAAGCCATATAATGCCATGCGCAAAACCCGGGCATGGTACAAAAAAGTTGCGGTCTACTTGGTGCAGGTTGTCTTGTACAACTCTTTTGTACTATTCCGAAGTGCTGGCAGCACAGGGACATTCCTTCAATTCTATGAGGCAGTCCTCAAGGACCTGATTTTTTCAGACCGGTAAAGAGCAGGCCGGAGTACCTTGGGAATTGGAGGCGCCCGGATCGTCCCCCATACTGGAAAGAAGGGACAAACCCAAAAAAGATGCAGAGTGTGTCACAAGAGGGGGATACGGAAGGACACCACCACTCAATGTGACACTTGCCCCAATCATCCGGGCCTCTGCATTATCGATTGCTTCAGGGAGTATCACACTTTCATGGAGTACTAAATTTTTATAATCCCCAACAGTCCCCTAGAGAACATAAAAAACTATGGCTCTCAGACTTTGGAGACACGGAAACAATTTTTTTTCCCCAAAAAATATTAGTTTTAGTGCAGGCATCCTCAAACTGCGGTCCTCCAGATGTTGTAAAACTATAACTCCCAGCATGCCCAGACAACCTGGTGTCTCCAAAGTCTGAGAGCCATACATATTGGGCATCGCCGCGTCCGTAAAAATCTTAAAAATAGCATTTAACCCAACCCCCCCGGATGAACAGCGTTAAAAAAAAAAAAAAAAACTTGGAAAAAAAAGCCATTTTTTGTCACCTAACATCACAAAAAGTGTAATAGCGAGCGATCAAAATGTTATAAGCACCCCCAATTAGTGCCAATAAAACCGCCATCTCATCCCTCAAAAAATGACTACATTAGATAGTCGCTCAACAAAAAAAAAAAAAAAAGTAGCTATGGAGATACTAAAATAATTTTTTGGGGTTTCTAAAATGATAATATAGTGTAAAATCAAAAAAATTTTTAAATGTAGACATACGGTATTAGGTATCGCCGTGTCCGTAAGAATCTGCCCTATAAAAATAACATTTGACCAAACCCCTTGGATGAACAGCGTTAAAAATATAAAATAAAAACGGTGCCAAAACACAAATATTTTGTCAAAATTTCCATTTAAATCCGTTTTTTTCGGTAATAAAGCAAGGGTTAACAGCCAAACAAAATGAAATATTTATTGCCCTGATTCTTTAGTTTGCAGAAAAACCCCTTATATGGTCGTAAATGGCTATATAGCCACACGGCAGGGCGTAGAACGAAGGGAACACCTAACCCAAAGGAAAATAATAAAATCTACAGAACACCTAACCCAAACCCGAACTTCTGTAAAGAAGTCCGGGTTCGGGTCTGGGTATCAAAATGCCGATTTGTCTCACGCGTGTACAAAATGCATTTAAACGCTTTGCACTCGCGCAGAAAATCACGCATTTTCCCACGATGCACCCGCATCCTATCCGGCCCTCACACGCGACGCCCGTGTGAAAGAGGCCTTAGTCTATCTCTTCTAGATAGTCTAAATTAAGCCAGTTGCTAATTGTGGTAAGTTACTAAGCCAGTGACTAAGTTCCCGTTGCGTGCTTAAATCAAAACGAAATAACTGCAAAAAAACTAACAAAAAAAACAAAAAACAAGCAACCATATTCAATATAGTGTAAATGAGACATACTGTAAACATAAGCTTTACAAATAGAGCCACTCTTCATCTGGTGTGGAAATGCAATACTGTGTGAGAAACTTTCAAAGTAAAGCAGAGGGAATGGGAAATTAAAGTAGACAAAACAACTTGATTCATGACAAATCTTCACATCTGTTGGACCAATTACACCGAGCTAGTAAGAGATGCGGCCGATTAAACCACTGTGGTGCAGTTAGCACATTGTCATTATTTATTTAATTATGCTCCCAGTTGGTTTTCTATAAAGCATGACAAGTGAAAGAAGAGCTTATAACGCAGTACACTTGGAGGAAAATGCTTTATTTTTGTAGGTGTTGCATTCTCCATTTATTATTTTATGGTATTTTTAGACAGTTCATATTTCATGTCATTATTATCCTTCTTTACACAGTGCAGATTTGGTAATTTGTTAAGGGGTTGTTCAAATTAAATTAATAGCAGGAAAGCTATTAAAATACTTTAAAAAGGTTACACTCACCGTTATGAGCTTTTCTTTTGTAATGTACCCTTATACCACACATGACCACTGCAAACAATCACTGGCCTCAGTGATCTCATTGTATGTACGGCCAGTCCAGTGATTTGCTGCAACAGTCACGTTCAGGGTAGGGAGACAACACTGCTACAGCCAAAATATGATGTCATGACTAGTGATAAGTTTCTCAAAAATTTGATTCGGCCAGTTCGCCATATTTTCCGAAAGATTTGATTCGATCTGAATTTATTTGTGGCGTTATTTCCTGGCTACAGAGAGCCTGTATAGTGATGTAAAACACTGTGCCTTGCAGTAACACGCATAGGGAGTCTACTGTGATAGTGAAACAATACTGTGTGTCAGAATCACTTCACACTTCACTTATTTGGTCAGTTATGGGGCCAAAACTGACCAAATAACTCAAGTGTGAACTTGAAGCCTTACAGGTCAAGCGTCAAGAAGAAACGCACTCCTTTTACACTGTCATCAGCTGATTCCACATAGATGTCTACAGAACCTGTTCTATTAAACGCTTATACAAGTAGAGCCCGCTGACAGACTGGAAATGGTATCAGCAGTAAGTTTGTATTGATATCACTGATTATTTTTTCCTTTCTCTGCTCCGTCAGAACAATAACCCCCAAAAAAACTGATCCTTTCTGTTGAGCATCCGCCTTCACTTCAGCATTTGGTCAGTAATCCCTCAATATTGCTAAAGCCAACAAAAAACTGAGATGCCACGTGAATGGAATATTTGCATGTCTTCTTTGTTTTGTACCCACTCTTGCTTTTGGCTACCAAATCATAAGCCAATTCTGATGCAAAATAGGGACCATGTCATACAGGCCTTACAGCTGCTACATAAACAGGATCTGTTGTGCGTCTCATTTTTCCTTCCTTCTGACAGATCAGAAGAAGGGTCAAATAAATGATGATGTCAACCAGGCCAATATAGGCAAAATAGTGGCCCAGTCATGGAGTAAGGAGGGTGGGAACAGCATGAGAAGTCCACAGAGTTGCCCAGTGACATAGTGGTGAGGTGGCAGCAGCATGAGGAGACCACAGAGTAGTGATGTTGCAGTAGCATGAGGAGACCACAGAGTGGCAAGGTGACATAGTGTGGAGGCGGCAGCAGCATGAGGAGACTACAAAGTGGCACAAAGACAGAGTGTGGAGGTGGCAACAGCAGCAAGAGGATACCACAGAGTGGCAAAGTGACATAGTGTTGAGGCAGCAGCAGCATGAGGAGATCACAGAGTGGTGAAGTGGCAGCAGCATGAGGAGACCACAGAGTGGCACAGTGACAGAGTGTGGAGGTGGGTGGCAATAACAGTACCCGCTGATGATGGTGGGTGTAGGAAGCAGCACTTGGCATCAGATGTGTGGCATCAGGCAGGTGGCAGCATCAGAATAGTAGCTGAGGCAGGTACCCAGAAGCAGTGGCTTGCCCAGGGGTGTGAGGGGGGGGGGGTCCACCCTGGGTGCCGGCTCTCACGGGGGTGCCACTGCCAGGCCCAGAAGCAATGAGCACTTCCATCAATACAGATGGAAGCGCTCATGGCTGAAGCGCTGACACCCACAAACTGTGGCGGGGCACGGGAGCTGAGCTCATAGTTCCTTGCCCCACCACCGATCACCGCCATAGGCTTCAGGCCTAGCAGGCCTGAGGCCTATGCGGTAGTGAAATCCCGGCGCAGGCGCGCGCAATGACGTCATCGTGCGCACCTGTGTCGGGACTCA
Source organism: Bufo bufo (assembly GCF_905171765.1). NCBI lineage: Eukaryota > Metazoa > Chordata > Amphibia > Anura > Bufonidae > Bufo > Bufo bufo. The sequence continues at coordinate 171,839,083 of NC_053391.1, read as the reverse complement.
GCAGCACAGTGCCGGGACTTCTGCGAGTAAGCGCAGGTGAGTATTTTTTTTTTTTATGTGCCAACTTTGGGGGACATGAGGGGGGTGCACACAGGAGGACATGTGGGAGAAAATATGGTGGGATACTGTGTGGGGGAAAATAATTTTTATTAAATGTGCTTTAGGAAAGCGCAAGGGGCCGTCATTGATGGAAGATATGTGTCATCGAGGTTCCTGGCCTCGGTGAGGTAAGAGCCGGTAATTTTAAGTGTCAGCGGCAGCTAGTGCTGACTGACACTATTGGTTATTTAGTGGGGCTGTAAAGCCGATCTGGGCCAGCTCTTACAGGGAGCAGCCAAAGTGCAGGGTGGGTGGCTGTTCCCCACATTCCAGGCCGGGTTTTGGCTAGGAAAATAAAACCCAGTCAGCAGTCTCAGCTGGGTGTGGATTATCCGCCATTTTATAGTGAATATCTGTAGAGTCTCTGTGATTTGGGATCTGCATTTTGTGTGACGTACTAAAGGGCTGAGAGCCATATTGCCAGGAAGCAGGCCCTAAAGCCTGTTGGGGACTTCTACTGCCAAAACCGCTGACAAAGTGAATGCTTTTTGTTCTGTGGACTTGCCATGGTGTGAATGAACACCAAGATGACGAACTGTCATTTTTGTTTATGTGTGAATAAACACTGCACTGTTTAAGTCAAAGACTTTGTTTTTGCCTCTGTACTACGTCCGCTAATCTGCCTACCAGAGCGAATCCCCACAGTGCCAACTTTGGGGGACATGAGGGGGGTGCACACAGGAGGACATGTGGGGGAAAAATATGGTGGGATACTGTGTCTGGGCAAATTATTATGGGTGGGATTACTATGTGGGGCAATAATTATGGTAGGGATTACTATGTGGGGCAAATTACTATATGGGCAATGTGGGGGGCAGTGTGGGGGAAACTACTGTGTGGGGGACACTACTGTATGGGGGCAGTGTGGGGAAAACTACTGTGTGGGGTAAACTACTGTGTGGGGGCAGTGTGGGGGAAACTGCAGTATGGGGGAAACTACTGTTTGGGAGCAGTGTGGAGGACACTACTGTATGGGGGCTGTATGGGAGACACTACTGTATGGGGGCAGTGTGAAGGACATTACTGTGTGGGGGAACAGTGAGGGGGAAATTACTGTAGGGGCAGTGTGAGGGAAACTACTGTATGGGCCAGTGTGGGGGAAATTACTGTGTGGGAGAAATTACTATATGGGGGCAGTGTGGGGGGCGCTGCTATTGGGGAGGCACTGTATGGGCAATTCTATTATTTCTGGCGACACTATACAGGGATTATTGCCTGGAGCACAATATAGGGTGTTGTTATTATTATTGGGGGCACTCTAGGGGACATTATAGCTGCTGTAGACACTATAGGGACATTTGGGGTAATTTATCAAACTGGTGTGAAGAAGAACTGGCTAAGTTGCCCATAGCAGCCAATCAGATCTCACCTTTCATATTTCAAATAATGGCCAGGGGATATAGAAAGGCGCTCATAGGGTGAGTATGTTCAGTACGTAGATAATCCACAAGAGAAATTGGTTTGCTCACCTATTTTGGTTGCACTTGTTGGGTGCAACTACAATGAAGGCTCAGCGTGGGTGGATAACAGTTGGTGCAGCTCTGGTTCGTCCAAACACCTTGGGCAGGAGCCACCCCACCACTTGGGTGTGAGGTACAAATAGAAAAGCGCTTGACTTTATCAGTCTAACGGATGGACAAAAGGAGGCGCACTTACGCAACTGGGTGTTTCACAATATTCAATTTATTGGATCCCTTTATCAAGTCTAAAATACATTTTTATATATCAAAATTACATGTACACGATATCAGACAACAGCCGTGTGAGAATCTAAAGAGATATGAATTGCGTAAAACCGAAATGTTGACCATATATATATATATATATATATATATATATAAATACACACATACACATGGGCAGACATGAGTCTCCGAATGAATGAATGCATAAAATGTAATGCATAATATAAATAAATATACAGTACAGACCAAAAGTTTGGACACACCTTCTCATTCAAAGAGTTTTCTTTATTTTCATGACTATGAAGGCATCAAAACTATAAATTAACACATGTGGAATTATATACATAACAAACAAGTGTGAAACAACTGAAAATATGTTATATTCTAGGTTCTTCAAAGTAGCCACCTTTTGCTTTGATTACTGCTTTGCACACTCTTGGCATTCTCTTGATGAGCTTCAAGAGGTAGTCCCCTGAAATGGTCTTCCAACAGTCTTGAAGGAGTTCCCAGAGATGCTTAGCACTTGTTGGCCCTTTTGACTTCACTCTGCGGTCCAGCTGACCCCAAACCATCTCGATTGGGTTCAGGTCCGGTGACTGTGGAGGCCAGGTCATCTGGCGCAGCACCCCATCACTCTCCATCATGGTCAAATAGACCTTACTTTCAAAGTTTTCCCAATTTTTCGGCTGACTGACTGACCTTAATTTCTTAAAGTAATGATGGCCACTCGTTTTTCTTTACTTAGCTCCTTTTTTCTTGCCACAATACAAATTCTAACAGTCTATTCAGTAGGACTATCAGCTGTGTATCCACCTGACTTCTCCTCAACGCAACTGATGGTCCGAACCCCATTTATAAGTCAAGAAATCCCACTTAATAAACCTGACAGGGCACACCTGTGAAGTGAAAACCATTTCAGGGGACTACCTCTTGAAGCTCATCAAGAGAATGCCAAGAGTGTGCAAAGCAGTAATCAAAGCAAAAGGTGGCTACTTTGAAGAACCTAGAATATGACATATTTTCAGTTGTTTCACACTTGTTTGTTATGTATATAATTCCACATGTGTTAATTCATAGTTTTGATGCCTTCAGTATGAATCTGCAATTTTCATAGTCATGAAAATAAAGAAAACTCTTTCAATGTGAAGGTGTGTCCAAACTTTTGGTCTGTACTGTACATATATAAAAAAATATAAAAAATAAATAAATAAATAAAAAATAATTATTATTATATACACATATCCAATTATGTAAATCTACACTTATGTGAATAGTACGTATACAAAATAACATACGAAAAGACATATACATAGAATAAAACAATATCAAATGAAAAATAAAATAGGAATACTATAGGAGCATCTGTAAGAGGCATAAATTCATGTGCAAAAATCTCAAGACAGTTCAAGGTAACTCAAATTGAGTCTTATTTTCTGTAGTTAAAATAATGCAATGTGTTCTCTGTTAGGCTACTTTCACACTAGCGTCGGGGTTCCGCTTGTGAGTTCCGTTTGAAGGGTCTCACAAGCAGCCCCGAACGCATCCGTCCAGCCCCAATGCATTCTGAGTGGATGCGGATCCGCTCAGAATGCATCAGTCTGGCAGCGTTCTGCCTCCGCTCCGTTCAGCAGGCGGACACCGCCTGGCCGTGCGGAGGCAAACGGATCCGTCCAGAGTTACAATGTAAGTCAATGGGGACGGATCCGTTTGAAGTTGACACAATATGGCTCAATTTTCAAACGGATCAGTCCCCCATTGACTTTCAATGTAAAGTCTGAACAACTTTCAGACTTAGAATCTTTTCTAAACTATAAGGCAGACGGATCCGTTCTTAACGGATCCAAACGTCTGCATTATAGGAGAGGATCCGTCTGTGCAGACACCAGACGGATCCTCTCTGAACGCTAGTGTGAAAGTAGCCTTACATGAGAAATACAGTAAGGAAAAGGAAATACCTTGTGTGTACCAGGGGTTGATTGGTGTAACTCCTGTTGCAAATAAATAATGTGTTTCATTAGAAAACGGGGTAGAGTGAAAAAGATCGCAGTGGTGATGTATACTGCATCTGATGTATGTATATACATTAGTACGGAATTATCCCAGACGGCATGTGTAATCACAATCGTGTACATCATATAAGGACCTGATGTATAGATGCAATAACACATAGCTGCTGCGGAAGATGGTAACTTATATGTCACTTGTGAAATTTTATCAATAAGAACCACTTGAAGAGAGGAAGGGTGAAAGTTGGGCTTGGGGTAATGTAAATTGGCTATTGCTGATATATTGGCATATGACATTGTATGCTATAAAGTAGATCTACTAATTTTGATATATAAAAATTTCTTTTAGACTTAATAAAGGGGTCCGAAGTACCCTGAAACGCGTTGTCTACCAATAAATTTAATATTGTGAAACACCCAGTTGCGTAAGTGTGCCTCCTGTTGTCCATCCATTAGACTGATAAAGTCAAGCACTTTTCTACTTGTAGGATATATCGGAATGGCTCACCCTCCAAGTTGCTATGAAAAAGGGTGCTCCCCCTAAAAAGGTTACCCCAAACCTTAAAAGGAGATAAAATATTAAATAGAATAAGAGGGGCACACCTACATCTAGTTCACATCGACCACTACACAGTATTATGTTAAAACAATTTCTTAAATATACATACGGTACCTGATAAATTAATAATACACCTAAAATACGTAAATCTATAAGCGCAACTATCCGAACACTTTACCACCTCTACAAACAGTGAGTACTTGCCATATTGTATCACAGTGCAATAGTGGAGCTATAACTGTGAGACGAAGTTACCTCTACAAAAAGGAATGCTTGTGCTTATACGCTAAGGACAGTCCATTGTTCCTATATTGAAGGACTAACGCATTCATTTATTTTTTCCTGCTTGGAAGAATCGCATATTGCGGACCAATATAGTGACTGTTTTCTTATCCTGTATTTCAGCGATCCTACTAGAGACATTCACTATTAACCATCTGATGCATGACGTCAATAACCCTTAGTATTATCACATTCTATCTGTATTGATATATATTTATTCATTGATATATATTTATTCATTTATTTATTCACAGTATAGATTTACGTATTTTAGGTGTATTATTAATTTATCAGGTACCGTATGTATATTTAATAAATTGTTTTAACATAATACTGTGTAGTGGTCGATGTGAACTAGATGTAGGTGTGCCCCTCTTATTCTATTTAATACTTTTCTATTTGTACCTTTCATATTTGACAGCTCTTTTGGAAATCCAGTTCTACATTAAACCAGTTTGATAAATGACCCCAATTATGTCTACGGGGGTCACTCTTTTTTCAAAATTATAGTACCTGGGGCATTGGGGGGGCACAACGGGCACATTATTGGTAGTGGCAGCAGGATGACACTGTGGGGACACCAGGATGGGGGGGTTGATGGAAAAATTGAGAAATCTAACGTGTCTGTGTTACAAACTCTGTAGAGACAAGATGCGGCTGAAAGAATTTGTCATGGCGATCTAACGGAGGATAAGAGGAAAGACAAGGTCTAGATGACAGGAGATGTCCCTGGGTGTAGGAGGTATGTGGTCAAATATTGGGAAAGGGGGGGTGCCAGAGAAAGGACCCTTCCCGGGTGTCAAACACCCTAGGCACGCCACTGCCCAGAAGAAACCGGTCTCTTTTATCAAGGTTTGGGTGAGGCAGCATGGATGATCTAATCTGATGCATCAGGCATTGGTGGGTGGAAATCCTGGCTGATCCACGCCTGATTCATCTTGACAGAGGTCAGTCTCTCCACATTTTGGGTGGACAGGCAACTTCTTTTTGGGGTAACTATGGCCTCCGCTGCACTAAACATCCTCTCTGATGCCACAATACTGGCTGGACAGGACAGCTTTTCCAGGGCAAACTAGTACAGCTGCGGCCACAAATCCAGTATGGCTGCCCAGTAGTCTATAGGATCTTCAACGTGGGCTGGCAGGGTGCTGTCCAAGTATGCCACCACCTGCTGATTCAGGTTCTGCTTCAGGTCTAGCTGCTGCTGCTGGTGAGTAGTTTCTTTATTAGGCGAGTTTGCTCATCATCGACTCTAGACTCAAGCTGCTGCTGATGGAGCTGGTACTGCTTGTACTCTGCTTCAGCAGCCATGGCAGTGGAACGAGGATGCAGAGGGCCCCCCAGGTCAGACCTGCGAGAGGATGCACGATGGCACAGATAGGCAGTGGCAAACTTACTACGTAAGATGTCTCTATAGTAGTTCAGTTTGTCCTCCCTCTCAGTGGGTGTAAAAAAGGCCCCCATTTTGGACCGGTAGCGAGGGTCCAACAAAGTGGAGAGCCAGAAGTCATTCCTCTGCCGAATGGTGATAATTCGGCTGTCACTACGCAAGCAAGTGAGTATGCATCTGGCCATTTATGCAAGTGACTCGGAGGGACTCCCTGCCTCCATCTCCACTGCATACTGCCACGGTGTCTCTGGGTACTCTGCCTCATCTTCCTCATCGCCCTGTAGCTCTTCTGGCTGCTTATGCTACTCCACTCCTGTCACTTGTGTGTTAAAACCACCCATTTCGCTATACATTGCTTGTGCTCCAATGTCCTTCCCCTCCTGCAGTTCAGCCCCCACAGGGCTCATGTGGCTGTGAGATATAGGCGCCACGTCTCCAGTCCCCTGACCAGACAGATTTACCAGCATCTGTTCCAGGGTATGAAGCACTGGAATGGCGTTCATCCCGTAGTCCTGGCGACTGACAAATAACGTGGCCTCCTCAAAGGGCCTAAACAAACGGCAGGTGTCATGCATGAGCTGCCACTGGCTGACATCGAAGTTACACAGCAGAATACTCATGTCCACTTGGATCATCAAGAAATCATTTATGGCCTTTCTCTGTTCGTATAGGAGGGTATATATATATATATATCAGCATATGTTGGGGGACACCGCTCTGCATCTGCAGCTCAAAAAGGGTGTGCTTGGTGGTGTACGAGTGGCTGAAGTGCATGCAAAGTTTCCTGCCCATTTTTAGGATGTCTTGCAGATGGGTGGAAGACTTCAGAAAACGCTTGACAATCAGATTGAACACGTGCTCCATGCAGGGTGCATGGCTTAGCCCTCCTTGATGCAGCACCAACACCATGTTTTCCTCATTGTCAGTGACCATGGCTCCGATTTTCAGCTGTTGCGTAGAAACCCAGGAAACATTTTCCTGATGAAGGATGCAGAGCAATTCCTTCCCTGTGTGACTCCGTTCGCCCAGGCAAACGAGGTGTAGAAGAGCATGACTCTGCCTTGTCCTGCACATGTGGTATGCTGGAGGAGCACTGTGAATTGTCCCTGTAGCGAAGGCTAAGGACACGGTGGTGGATGAGGCGGCAGAGGAGAACATTGTCGCAGGACCAACAGCGTGAGAATGTGAAGGGGGAAGCGGCGTCATCTGGCCAAATTGCTGGTATGGCTGGGCAGGAACTACAGGGTGGGCCATTTATATGGATACACCTTAATAAAATGGGAATGGTTGGTGATATTAACTTCCTGTTTGTGGCACATTAGTATATGTGATGGGGGAAACTTTTCAAGATGGGTGGTGACCATGGCGGCCATTTTGAAGTCGGCCATTTTGAATCCAACTTTTGTTTTTTCAATAGGAAGAGGGTCATGTGACACATCAAACTTATTGGGAATTTCACAAGAAAAACAATGGTGTGCTTGGCTTTAACGTAACGTTATTCTTTCATGAGTTATTTACAAGTTTCTGACCACTTATAAAATGTGTTCAATGTGCTGCCCATTGTGTTGGATTGTCAATGCAACCCTCTTCTCCCACTCTTCACACACTGATAGCAACACCACAGGACAAATGCTAGCACAGGCTTCCAGTATCCGTAGTTTTAGGTGCTGCACATCTCGTATCTTCACAGCATAGACAATTGCCTTCAGATGACCCCAAAGATAAAAGTCTAAGGGGGTCAGATCGGGAGACCTTGGGGGCCATTTAACTGGCCCACGACAACCAATCCACTTTCCAGGAAACTGTTCATCTAGGAATGCTCGGACCTGACACCCATAATGTGGTGGTGCACCATCTTGCTGGAAAAACTCAGGGAACGTGCCAGCTTCAGTGCATAAAGAGGGAAACACATCATCATGTAGCAATTTCACATATCCAGTGGCCTTGAGGTTTTCATTGATGAAGAATGGCCCCACTATCTTTGTATCCCATATACCACACCATACCATCAATTTTTTTGTTCCAACAGTCTTGGAGGGATCTATCCAATGTGGGTTAGTGTCAGACCAATAGCGGTGGTTTTGTTTGTTAACTTCACCATTCACATAAAAGTTTGCCTCATAACTGAACAAAATCTTCTGCGTAAACTGAGGGTCCTGTTCCAATTTTTGTTTTCCCCATTCTGCAAATTCAGTGCGCCGATCTGGGTCATCCTCGTTGAGATGCTGCAGTAGCTGGAATTTGTAAGGGTGCCATTTGTGAGTAGCTAATATCTGCCGAAGGGATGTTCGACTAATGCCACTCTCCAGTGACAGGCGGCGAGTGCTACGCTGTGGGCTCTTGCTGAATGAAGCTAGGACAGCCACTGATGTTTCTTCATTAGAGACAGATTTCATGCGTCCACATTTTGGCAAATCCAACACTGAACCAGTTTCACGAAACTTAGCAAGCAGTTTGCTAACTGTAGCATGGGAGATGGGTGGTCTCGTAGGGTGTCTTGCATTGAAATCTGCTGCAATGACCCAGTTACTGCGTTCACCAGACATCAACACAATTTCTATCCGCTCCTCACGTGTTAACCTCGGTGACATGTCAATGGCTGTAAACAAAGAGAAACTTGTAAATAACTCATGAAAGAATAAAGTTACATTAAAACCAAGCACACCATTGTTTTTCGTGTGAAATACCCAATAAGTTTGATGTGTCACCCTCTTCCTATTGAAAAAACAAAAGTTGGATTCAAAATGTCCGACTTCAAAATGGCCGCCATGGTCACCACCCATCTTGAAAAGTTTCCCCCCCTCACATATACTAATGTGCCACAAACAGGAAGTTAATATCACCAACCATTCCCATTTTATTAAGGTGTATCCATATAAATGGCCCACCCTGTACATTCACCTAGTGAGCCTTAAAGGACATGTATTGTCCCTGATGGTAGTTACAGCATCACACGTCGGCACTGCCGTGCACTTTGGCACACACCGACAGGCTCAAGGAATGGCCCACCTTCTGTTCTACATATTTGTGGCAAAGGAATGATGGCTTGGGACTCTCCACCTCGGCTCGGCATAAGCCATTATTTCTCTGAAAGGTGCAGAGCCCCCCACTTGGAAAGATAGGGACTGCAGTACCAACATCTTGGCCAGGAGCAAGTTCAGCTTCTGTGTCATAGGATGACCACACACGTATTGCTGTCTCTTGGCAATCGCTTTGGTGATCGACTGCTGACAAAATGAGTGACGAGGAGTAGGAGGACAAGGAGCAGGAGCATCAGGACCGGTACATGATGGGAAGGACAGACGGCCCCCTTAGGCTGAAGTGGTGCAGCCTTGACTGCCTGAAATCGGGTGCGTGCCACTGGGTGATGCAGCCGTTGCTGTGGCAGGCTGGACTATTGGAGCCATGGTTCTCCCAGGCCACTTTTTGGTGACGCTGCATAAGTTGACGCAGGGCTGTGGTTCCAACATTTTCACCCTGGCCATGCTTCACTTTCTGCCCACACATTCGGCAACTGGCCATGTTCACCTCCACTCGCGGCTTAACAAAAAACTGCCACACCACTGAGTGGGTGATTTTACCCCCACCACTCCGCACAGACTGATTGCTATGGCCGCTGCCTCCGTGAATCCTGCACCACTACTTTCCACTACTACTCACCTGCAAAGCAGGTGGTCTACCCAGGGCACGTTTGGCTCCAACCTTTCACTGCTGCCATCCTGCTGACTCCCAGCCATGCTACTGACTCCTGGCTCCACTGCTGCCTCACGCGCAAGCTGCCACCCTTTTCTCCCAATGATAATGAAGCCCCTTCATCACTCGGCTCCCAATTGCGATCAGCTACATCATCATCAAGCACTGTCTGCACGTCACTGATGTCCTCCTCAATGGTCTCTGAGCCAGGAGCCTAACCGCTCGCAACACCAGCTCCAACACCACTCTCCTCATCACTACTTGCCCTCCTACCGGAGAAAGCGGCAGATGTCTTCTCCAGATCTTGGCTGGGCAGTAGCTGCTGACTGTCCTCTAGTAGCTTGTCCTTGCTGAATAGTGGAGCTGAGCCCACAGCATATAATACTTTTCTGGCTGAGGAAACAGAAAAGGACAGAGGCAGGTTGAGGACAGGTGAGGGCACAGGGCCTGCTCCTGGGCCATGCCAACTAGGGTTGTGTCTGACAAACCCACCGAATTTCGGCTGGGGGTGTCTGATGTCACTTGGGATGAAGTAGATGACCGAGTCAACCATTCGAGCACTGTTGGGTTGCTGGTCAAGATACGACCGCTAGATGACATCGGGGGCTCAGGCCTCTCGAAGTGACCCCTGCTGCCATGCCCCCTCACTCTGCTTACTCTGTTGTGACCTGTGCCTGCGCCTGAAACATTTAGGACTCTGCCCCTCCTTTGTGCAGGGCCTGTCACTTCTCTGTATGACATACTGTTAGATCAAATAAATAAATATAAAGGAAATTAATACACCCCAAAAAAGGCTGAAATGTTGTCACTTCACCGCACAACGGCTAACAGGCCTTTTTCCCCCCACTAATACACCATAAAAAATGCTTTAAAACATATAACTGCACCGCTGAACGGCAAATAAGCTCTTTTTTCCAACTAATACACCACAAAAAAGGCTGTAATTTTGTCACTTCACCGCACAACAGCTAATAAGACTTTTTTCACACTAATACACCACATAAAAAGCCTTTAGAACATATAACTGCACCACTGAACGACAAATAAGCCCTTTTTTCCAACTAATACACCCAAAAAAAGTCTTTAGAGCATATAACTGCACCGCTGAGTGGCTAATAGGACTTTTTTTTTTTCCCACTAATACACCCCAAAAAAGACAGTAATTTTGTCACTACACCGCACAAAGGCTAACAAGCCTTTTTTTTCCAATAATACAACATAAAAAAGGCTTAAAAACATATAACTGCACGGCTGAACGGCAAATAAGCCCTTTTTTTCCCACTAATACACCCCAAAAAAGGTTTAAACCATATAACTGCACCGCACAACGGCTAATAAGATGTGAAAATATTTCCTAGTAATACACCGTGATAATGGCTGTATCACACAGCATTTACACCCCAATAACAAGCAAGGTTTGCTGTAATTACAGAGGTATCATGTATTGAAAACCTAAAAGCAGCAGTATAGTGGCAATTTGGATCCCCAATCAGTGCAGCAAGGTGTAATAGGATTGCTCATATTACCCAGGCTGTACACTCCCCTATTGGACCCTGTTCTCTTTTTATAGTGTGGAATAATTCTTCCCTATCCTTTCCATACACTTCTAATAATCTTTCCCTGAACTTCTATTCAGCCAAAAAAAGTTTTCAAGTTTTTTCTAGCACTTTCCCTAGCGCCTGCTGACATCTCTCCCTGCACTAAGTACACTATAAAATGGCTGAATCCAAGATGGATGAGACTATTTATAGGGCTGTTACATCACAGGGGCTGGCTGGCTGCTGATTGGCTGCATGCATGGCATTGTGGGTGATCCCTTGTTCCCAGAGTTCTTTGCTCCATGTCCTAACATGTGCAGCAGCCATTTTAGTAAAAAATGTGATTCGTTACCACGAAGCGTGAGGAAATTCGGATATGGTGAAAATCGAATTTTTACTGAAATTCAGATGGATATCCACTTCGTCAACTTCAATTCGCTCATCTCTAGTGATAAGCGAAGTTCTAAAAAATTTGATTTGGCTGCTTTGCCGAATTTCACAAATAAATTTGATTTGTGACAAATTGCTTTGTCACGTATCACATTCCTTTGTAATCACGCTCCCCATGTCATTGAACCCCTCAGATACCGCGTTCATCGCTGATGGATGCATCTGATGTTAAAATGGAGGCCTTTCAGGGGTTAATCAGGGTTAAAAAGAAAAAAAAAACATACCTTATCCATTTGTTTGCGGAAAAATGCCATTGTGGCCATCTCGATTGAAGGAACCACACAAAATCTCGCGTGGCGATGTGATGACATCATCACGTCATCACATTGGCCGGGCACGGAGACGTCATTGTTGATGAAATGAACGCGCCTGGCAAGCGCGGTGACATCACACTTCACCCTGTGGTTTCAATCACGATGGCCGCAACAGGGTTAAAATCCCTGCGATCTGTGTTATCGCCAACTGCAGATAATCGCCTCCGGTGACTGCTGTATGAAAAAGCAGAAATCTAATGGCTATGGCACCCTCTGCACTTGTGCACTATCGCTATTTTTAAGACCAGACTTCTGTCGTACATGTACAGCGGAGGTCCGGACAAGCACTGTACATGTACGGTGGAAGTCTGGTGTTTAAAACGGCGTTACAAAGCAGACTAATGTGTGATCAATGATAAAGCCAATAACATACTTTTTTTTAGCTTGGAAAAGATGGCATGGAGTTCAAACCTTTTTTGGGGGTGGAGTTTTTTTAGTCACATCTTTTTCTCCCTAAAGCACAGTGTGATTTTAAAAAGAAAAAATACTTCTATACAAAAGTGTTGTGGGATGTTTTAGAATTTTCTGTTGGCCAGCATGTAAAATACAAGTGGAATTTGTTATTTTTTTTTTAAAACATAGTGTAAATCCACCTTTAATAACCGAATGAACCACAAAATTCTTAAAGAAAATATTTGATTGTGTGTAAATTGATGCTGAAGGGCAATTAGGTTTTATAACAAGACACTGAAAATAAAATGAATGGGGACATCTATCACAAGAGAATCTTGGCATCATTTCCCTTCCCTTACCAAATTAGACTATAATTTAGATATTTTTATATTTGTATCCAATATACCCACAAAAATTTTTACAGAGCAGACTGTAACTGCCAAGTGAAAGCATTAACAATTTAAATTCTTTCTGCTTCTTTTCTGAATTTACCGATGATCTTGTTTAACCGCATAAAGATGTTGATCTTGACTTGTGATGAGCGAAGTATTCATAAATTTGATTTGGCTGCTTCGCCGAATTTTACCAAAAGATCCGCTTTGTCGCAAATTACTTCAGGACAAAGCACATTTCTGTGCAAGTAGTGGGTGCAATTACAGGGAGCTGCGATTGTGCCGCTCCCCGTATTCGTACCCCTCAGATGCCACGTTTATACATGATCGCAGCATCTGATATTAATAATAGAGTGTAAAATAAAATTAAAAAAAATAATTTTTACCTGATCCATTTGCTCCCGATAGGCTGGCCGCCGCCATATTGTTTGAAGGTCTGGCGCAAAATCTCGCTTGGCCCATACGTCACCACGCATGGGATTTCGGCTGACGTCTTCAAGCAAGTAAGTATTTATTTATTTTTTTGCTTTTTACACTAAATTTACATTAAATCTATTCATTACTGTGACGCATGAGAAAATTTGGCTTTGTAGCGAACTGAATTTATTTTGAAATTCGAATTTAGAGATGAGTTAATTTCCGCTTATGAAATTTGTTCACACTTCATTTGTTGGTTAAAGGTGAATTGCGTTATGGATTCCGTTACCATGGACCATAACGCAATTCTATGATAAAATGCATAACGGAATGCCTTCAGAGGCATTCTGTTATTCATTCCATAATAATAGAAGTCTATGGCCTGCATAATGGATCTGTCCGGTTTACGTTATGCTGGAGTCCTTTCCTGCATAACGGAAACGGGACTGATCCGTTATGCAGGCCATAGACTTCTATTATGACTAAATAACGGAATGCCTCTAAAGCAGGCATGCTCAACCTGCGGCCCTCCAGATGTTGTAAAACTACAACTCCCATTATGCCCTGCGGTAAGGTGATAAGTGTAGGCTGTCCAGGCATGCTGGGATTTGTAGTTTTTCAACAGCTGGAGGGCCGCAGGTTGGGCATCCCTGCTCTAAAGGCATTCCGTTATGCATTCCGTCATAGAATTATGTTATGGTCCGTGGTAACGGAATTCATAATGCAAATCACCTTTTACCACCAAACGAAGTGTGAACGAATTTCAAAATACGAAATTCGCTCATCTCTATTCATATTCGTTCATCACTAATTGTGATAGACTATAATTTAAACATTTTTATATTTGTAGCCAATATAGTGAAAATTGGTACCTGGAATTTTGCTTTCCATGAGTCCGAAGGCAGCACATGCTGGGTTAAGTCTGTCCCATTCTCGCCCTAGGACCGCCCACCTAGATAATACAAACAAGGTAATTAGTTACTTAGGTTATATATCTCCCCCTCTCCCAACCTCCGATGTGTTTTAAAAAATAGATTCAGACCGAATTGCAGTACAAAGAATTTTATTAGGGAGGGTAAGCATGTGCTGCCTTCGGACTCATGGAAAGCAAAATTCCAGGTACCAATTTTCACTTTCCCCTGACGTCCTCGGCAGCACATGAAGGGATTTGCATAGATAATAAAGGGAGGGAACTAATGTAAGACTGCACTCAAAACCCCAGTGCCGAAGGCTGAGCTCTTAGCATCCATGTCCAGCCGGTAATGTTTCACGAAGGTTGATGGAGTGGACCAAGATGCTGCTCTACAAATGTCTTCCAGGGAGACATGTGCTTGATCCGCCCAGGATGCCGCTGTAGCCCTAGTAGAATGGGCTCTAATAGGAAACGGAGGAGACACGCCTTCCATGATGTAAGCTTCCATAATGACAGATTTTATCCATCCTGCCAATGAAATCTTAGACGCTTTGTGACCTTTATTCGGCCCAGAGTATAAAAGGAACAAGTTTTCGATCCATCCTGAATTCTTCAGTTCGTTGCATATAGATCTCTACTGCTCTTTTAACATCCAAAGTGTGTAGACGAGACTGTTCCTCATCCGAAGGATCTGGGAAAAATTTAGGAAGGAACGCTTCTCTGTTGACATTAACGGAGGAAGGTACTTTGGACAAAAAGGCAGGTAGTGTACGTAGAAGAATCCCGTACGGAAGAATTCTTAAGTAAGGTGCCCTAGCAGATAAAGCCTGCAATTCCCTGAGTCTTTTAGCCGTAGTGATGGCAATGAGGAAGAGGACCTTGCAGGAGAGCCATTTCATTTCCACATCCAATAAAGGTTCAAAGGGAGGTTCAGTCAATCTTCTCAGGACTAGTGATAAATCCCAAACAGGCATAGGATGTCTGAGAACCGGTCTTAGTTTTTTTACGGCTTTAAAGAAGCGATTTATTAAAAGATGATTTCCATACTTGCTTTCTGTCATGGCATTTATAGCTGCCATATGTACTTTTAATGTATTCGGGGTCAAACCCTTCTGGAATCCATCCTGAAGGAACTGAAGAATAGCGGGAACCGTAATATTCGGACAATTCGTTTCCAACATCCAAGATCTAAACTTTCTCCATATTTTCTCATATTTGATATTGGTAGAAAATTTACGGGAGGAAAGCAAAGTATTGATGACCGGGCCGGAGAGACCCTTGCACTCTAATCTGGACCTCTCAGTCTCCAAGCCGTGAGATGAAGTCTCTCTAGATTCTGATGATACAGGTTGTTCTGTAAGAGTAGAAGGAAGTTTCCAGTAGACTCCTCTCGACAATTGGAGTAGAAGTGAGAACCAAGGACTTAGCGGCCCAAATGGAGTGATCAATATCGCTTGAGGCCTCTCCAGTAGAATTTTCTGTAGGACCTTCAGAATGAGAGGGACAGGCAGAAAAATGTAAACGTACTGGTCCTTCCAGCTTATTGAGAAAGCATCTATCTCTGTTGGTTTGTCGAATTTGTTCAGTGAACAGAACATGGGTAGTTTTCTGTTCTGTCTGGAAGCCATCAGATCCAATGTTGGTGTCCCCACCTGACTGTAATCTGTAGAAAGTAATTCGGATTTAGTTCCCACTCTGATTGCCTGATTCTCTTCCAGCTCAGAAGATCCGCTTGTATATTCAAAGAGCCTTTGATATGCACTACTCTCAAATTTTGAAGGTACAGTTCTGCCCATGCAAATATCTTCTTGCATAATGAGAGGAGGGGAAGGCTCCTTGTGCCTCCCTGCTTATTTATATAAAACACTGCGGGGATTGTCCGACTATACCAGGACCGACTGGCCGTCTGGAAGTGTTGCAATGCCAGCTTGATCGCCTTCAATTCCCTGAAATTTGAGGATAGTTGCCGCTCTACGTAGGTCCATGCACCTTGAACCCATTTGTTTTGAAGATGGGCTCCCCTGCCCAGGGCAGACGCATCTGTGGTAATAATTACTGGAGGTGTAAACAGGAAGGATTTCCCTTTGGATAAATTCCTCTCTTTCAACCACCATTTTAGATCCGCAATTGTGGATGGTCTCAACTTGATTCGAGCTGCAAGACTGCGACCGTGTTTCCAGACCCGTAACAGGTCCTGTTGTAATTCTCGGATATGGATCCGCGCCCACGGTACTGCATCTATTGCCGAAGTCATATGACCCAGTGTTTTCATTACTCTGCGGACTATAGGCCTTCTGCAAGCAATTAACGTTCTTACTTCTGATGTTACTGTAGTTATCTTGGAGGGGGGAAGATAAAGGGTCATAGTGTACGTGTCTATCCGGAACCCCAAAAATATTTTTGGCGTTGATGGTAGAATGTCGGATTTCTCCCAATTGATCAGGAAGCCTAAGGTATGAAGAAGATTGCCAGTCATCTAGATAAGGGAACACTTGCAAGGCTTGAAGCCGCAGGCTTGCTACAGCAATAATCGCTATCTTCGTAAAGATCCTGGGTGAAGAGGAGAGGCCGAAGGGCAGAGCTCTGAATTGTAGATGTTTTATTTTTCCCCCTGGGACAATAGCTATGCTCAGGAACCGTCTTGATTATCTTTTTATCGGGATGTGGAGATACGCATCTCTCAAGTCTAAGGACTCCATGAAGGGCCCTTCCTGAAGCCGGGACGGGATTGACCTTATATTCTCCATCTTGAAATGTATCTTCCTGATGTAATGATTCACATAACGGAGGTCTATGATCAGTCACCACTTTCCTTCTGATTTGGGGACTGGAAACACCCGGGAATATACTCCTGTTCCTTCTTGATGTTTTGGCACAGGCTCCAATGCACCTTTTTGAAGAAATTCTTCTACCATACTTATGACACGAGGATCTTCTCTTTGATTTAGAAGGAAACGGTCTCTCGGATGGTGAACAAATTCCAGCGAGTATCCTTCTCTCACAATCTCCAGAGCCCAGCTGTCTGAGGTAATCTCCTTCCAGGCTGCGTAAAACTGAGTAAGGCGAGCCCCTACTCTTTGGCCTCTGGCGTCAGAAATCTTCCTTAGTGGATTTTTCCTCCGGTCTCTTTTTGCCTTTATCGGATGAACTGCCAAAGAATGTACGGTCAGATCTTCCTCTGCCGAGCGTCCACAAAGGTCCGATCTTTGAAAATGCTGTCTTCTATAAGGCCGAAACCCCCTTGACTGGACTCTGTGCTTTGATAGAGGAAAATCCAGAGCCTTATCTTCCTTATTAGCTTCAAGAAGACTATCCAGCTGAGAGCCAAATAATCTGCCAGGTTCAAACGTAAGGGAACATAGATTATTCTTGGAAGAGATGTCACCAAACCATAGCTTCAACCAGATCGACCTTCTAATGGAGTTTGAGAGTGCCATATTCTTTGCTAGGCCTCTTAAAGTATCGACCGGGAAGTCGCAGAGAAACTCGACCGCAAGCTTCAAGGTTGGCAGCTGCTGAAGTAACTCATCTCTAGGGATGCCGTCTTCAATATCCCTTCCGAGTTGGCTTAACCATACTCTTAGGGCGCGGGCTACAAGAACTGCAGGCATAGAGACTTTTTTAAGAGAGGCTAAATATGTGTGGAGTCTCTTCAGAAGGTTGTCTGCCTTCTTGTTCATCAGATCCTTCAGTAATGTGGAATCATCAGATGGAAAAAGGACCTTTTAGCCAGTCTAGCCACAGCAGGATCAACCCTGGAAGGTGCTTCCCACTTCTCAGATTCCGCCGGGTCTATTTTATACATGGCTCTAAACCTTCTGCCTGAATCCAACTTTCTCATAGGATGTTTCCATTCCTTCTGGATAAAGGATTCTAGTACCGGATGACTGGGAAATGCGCAAGCTTTTTTCCTCGGAAAATAAAATAAACTGCCTTCATCCTGATCAGCCGACGTCTCCTTTTGGATTCAATTATGTGTTTTACATTTTAATGAGACGGTTGATATCCTCTTTTCTAAATAAAACATTTTATTCAGTGGCTAGTTCAGTTTCTGAGTCAGTCTGAGGAAATTTCGCCTTCTGAGCGTGATGACCCCTCCTATGATGTAGATGGGCTAGGATCAGCTCGCTTCTTTTTACGTTTCTTGGATTGAGACAAAAAGGACTCAAGTAACTAAATAAGTTTCTTAGTATTTTCTTCGGACACGACTTCAGGTTGAGTACAGTCTGCACAGATATTGGAAGTGTAATTATCAGGAAGAGGCTTAATGCAAGAGATGCATAGGGACTGCTTCTTCTTCTGTCTCTTTAAACGTCTGGGTGAGGATTCTGGAGAATGTGAAGACACCTCTAATATACAGACCCCACAGTAATCATCAGGGTGATCATCAGGGAGAGGCTGGTCGCAGGATTGACACAGTCTGTGCCTGTGCTTTCTGGCTCTCTTTCCCCCTTTACTAGAATGGCTGGACATCTGTAGGTAGGACATGAATACATATAATTATGTTATATCCTAAAAACTTCAACTGTAAGCCAGGGTTAGAGAACAACCTGGCCCAGGGGAAATACCTTGTAGATTAAGAGCTCGGCTGCCAAGGCACCAGGGCAGCCACGCATACACACATACTGCTTAAATATTTGAATTTGCCGCCAAAACTGGGAGGGCGCTCGCTGATGACGTCAGACGCAGAGCGCTGCGTTCCACGGTGCGTTCCATTGCCCTGCCTGAGCCGCCATTGAAGCGCAGCGATGTGCGGCAGAACTACTCCCTCGGGCAGCATGAGCAGCAGGCAGTACGTCGAACAGAGCAGCGCCAAGGAGCCCCCATGGCAAGCTGGACTCTGAGCCTTAAGCCTGGGACACCCCCCACGGCATGACGGCTCCAACGATCCGGTGGGCCTGTCCTTTCAGAATGAGGACAAATAAAAAACACATCAGAGATTGGGAGAGTGGGAGATATATAACCTAAGTAACTAATTACCTTGTTTGTATTATCTAGGTGGGCGGTCCTAGGGCGAGAATGGGACGGACTTAACCCAGCATGTGCTGCCGAGGACGTCAGGGGAAATGTAAATTCCCATAGATACCACAAACAATTTTACAGAGTAGACTGCAACTTCCTGTCACGAGGGTGTCAAGAGCAACGCCTGACTCCGTTATACCCAGGGTCAGGAAGTCGCAGCGGGTGGCTGCGCGCTCTATGTAGTAAGATTGTGCTGTTTCTTTATGGTAGCTTTCTGGGTTTGCCTTGCAACCCTTTTTGGCTCACTCAGGGATCCGTAGCTCCTTCTCCTCAGCTGTTTCTTGTCCAGCACTCCCAACCTCCTTATATTCCCCTCTCACACTTCTCTGGTTGCCAGATATAGAGCTTCCTGCCTGGACTTCTATACTGACCCACTGGAGCTGTGTAACTGTGTTCCCTGGTTGTTGTTCCAGAATGTTACCCTCCGGATCCCTGTTGGGCCTTCGTGGTCTGCTGTTGTCGCCCACCTGGGATTATATGTTTGTCTGTATTGTCTGTCCTCTCCTTGGTGTTTTCCTCTTCGTGTCAGTGGTGCGGACTAGTGATCCCACCGCCCCGTTCACTACATAGGGCTCATCTTAGGGAAAGCCAGGGTTTAGGCACGTGATCGGCGTACGGGTGAGGAACCCGTCTAGGGACGTCAGGGCAGTCAGGTGCCAGCCGCAAGGTGAGTCAGGGGTCACCACCTTTCCCTCTACCTTGGACAGGGCCTTCCCATTTCCCTCCCTTTGCGTGACGCCGGTCATTACATTATATCTGGCCCTTATTTTGTGTAGGTAAAAAAAAAATATATATATTTTTTCTTTCTACCTACTTAGAATCCAGTATGGATCCAATTGCTGCTTTGTCAAAGCAACTTCAAGGCCTGTCTTTGGAGGTGGCAGGATTGAAGGCGTCGGTCCTCCAGCAACAGCAGCAATTACAACAGACCGCAAGCCCAGCGGTTGCTACAGGTAACCAGGTTGTTGCGGAACCCAAGGTTGCTCTTCCTGACAGATTTTCTGGGGGAAGGGACAAATTTGTGATGTTCCGTGAGGCCTGTAAATGATATTTTAAGTTGCGCCCTTACTCCTCTGGTAATGAAGAACAGTGGGTGGGGGTTGTTATTTCCCTGCTGCAGTGGGACCCGCAATCCTGGGCGTTCTCGCTACCCACTGATTCCCAGGCTCTCCGGTCAGTGGATGAATTTTTTGGGGCCTTGGGTCTCATATATGACGACCCTGACCGAGTCGCACTGGCTGAATCAAAATTATGGAGACTCCTACAGGGAGAGCGGCCAGTAGAGGAGTATCGCTCAGAGTTCCGTAGGTGGGCTACGGATACTCAGTGGAACGACCCGGTTCTCAGGAGTCAGTTCTGCTCTGGGTTATCCGAAAGGATTAAGGATGCGCTTGTGCTGTATGAGACTCTCTTTTCCCTTGATGCGGTTATGTCCCTTGCTATCAGAATAGATAGACATCTTAGGGACAGATTGAAAAAACCGGAGCAATTGGTAACCCCTCCCAGGCAGCAGTTAGTCTGTACGGACTTAGACGAGCCTATGCAGCTAGGAGGAACTACTCGTCAGGTCCATCCTCCTGAGGCTCGCCGTAGGCGTGGGGTTTGTTTTTTCTGTGGGGAGAGGGGTCATTTTATTAATGTCTGTCCTTCCTTCCTCAAAAACAAAAGACCGTCGGAAAACTACTAACCCCAGGCTGTGTGGAGGATGTCAGCCAGGGGGTATATGTTTCCTCCATACGAACATCGCAATTTGTGTTGCCAGCGGTTGTTGTTTTTGGCGTTAAGATGGAGACTATTTCTTTTTTTCTAGACAGTGGAGCAGGAGTAAATTTGATAGATGCCCATTTTGCCCACACTATAGGTTTGTCTCTCTGTACGCTACAGAGACGTATTCCCATATTCGCTATTGATTCTGCTTCTCTGTCTCAGAGAAACCTCACTCACATTGTCCATAACTTACACCTTCGGGTAGGGGACCACCATAACGAGTTGCTTTCATTTTATGTTCTGGAGGGGCTTCCCACTCCGGTGGTGTTGGGTCTTCCCTGGTTGGTAGCGCACAATCCAGTGGTGGATTGACAGGCCAGGGAGATATTGGAATGGAGTGAGCATTGCAGAGAAAATTGCTTAAATAGCAATTGCTTAGTCGCCTCCATAGCAATCCTACCTACATTTGTTTCGGACTTTGAGGACGTTTTTTCTGAAAAGGGTTGTCAGAAGTTACCACATCACCGTCCTTATGATTGCCCGGTTAACCTGATTCCCGGTGCAAAATTACCCAAGACCAGGTTATATAATCTTTCGGGTCCGGAGAGACAAGCCATGAAAGATTATATCTCCGAGAGCTTGGCTAAGGGACACATCAGACCCTCTTCTTCACCCGTGGCTGCAGGATTTTTCTTCGTTAAAAAGAAAGATGGGGGCCTGCGTCCTTGCCTAGATTTTCGCGAATTAAACCGGATAACCATCCGAGACCCATACCCTCTTCCTCTCATTCCTGACCTGTTTAATCAGATTGCGGGTGCTAGGTGGTTCTCCAAACTTGATCTTAGGGGGGCCTACAATCTGATTCGTATTAAAGAAGGGGATGAGTGGAAGACAGCTTTTAACACCCCTGAGGGGCATTATGAAAATCTAGTCATGCCTTTCGGTCTGACCAATGCTCCTGCTGTCTTCCAACATTTCGTTAATGACATTTTTAGTCATCTTATCGGCAGGTTTGTGGTGATATACCTAGATGATATTTAAATTTATTCGTCTGATCTGAAAACACATGAGGTGCATGTCAGACAGGTACTGCAGGTCCTACGGACGAATAAATTATATGCTAAAATTGAAAAGTGTGTCTTCGCCGTTCAGGAAATACAGTTCCTAGGTTATTTATTATCTGCTTCAGGTTTCCGTATGGATCCTAGGAAGGTCCAGGCAATTTTAGATTGGGATCTTCCTGAGAACCTCAAAGCACTGCAACGGTTCTTGGGCTTCGCTAATTTCTATAGAAAATTCATAAAAAATTATTCGGTGATTGTAAAACCCCTTACTGACATGACTAGGAAGGGGACTGATTTTTCTAAATGGTCTGACGCCGCTAAAATTGCTTTTTCCTCTCTAAAAGAGAGGTTTACCTCGGCACCTGTACTAATCCAACCTGATGTCGACCAGCCTTTTATTGTTGAAGTCGATGCGTCAGAGGTGGGAGTGGGGGCTGTGCTGTCTCAGGGTCCGTCTCCTGGCAAATGGCGTCCTTGTACTTTCTTTTCTAAAAAACTATCTGCAGCAGAAAATAACTATGATATTGGCAATAGGGAACTATTAGCTATTAAACTAGCGTTTGAAGAATGGCGTCACTTTTTAGAGGGGGCAATCCACCCCGTCACTGTGATTACGGACCACAAAAACCTTCTGTACCTCAAATCAGCTAAGCGTCTCACTCCTAGACAAGCTAGGTGGTCGCTATTTTTTACCAGGTTTAACTTAGTTATTACCTATCGTCCTGGGGCAAAAAATACCAAGGCAGATGCATTATCTCGTTGTTTCCCTGGAGGGGGTAATGTGAGTGATCCGGTACCCATTCTACAAAGAGGAGTGGTTGTCTCTGCGGTACACTCTGTTCTGGAGGGGAAGCTGTTAGAGGCCCAGGGGGACGCCCCGGTCTCTTGCCCCTCAGAGAAATTGTTTGTACCGTTGAACCTGCGTCTCGAATTATTAAAGGAACATCATAATTCGGCACTTGCTGGGCACCCGGGTAGTAAAGCAACCTTGGAGCTATTGTCTCGTCGTTTTTGGTGGCCAAGGTTGCGTCAGGATGTAATGGATTTTGTGTCTTCCTGTTCTACTTGTGCGCGCGCGAAAGTCTCTCATACACGTCCTGCAGGGTCTTTATTGCCACTTGTCATTCCCAATAGACCATGGACACATCTGTCAATGGATTTTATCACTGACTTACCTTTGTCTGCGGGTAAAACAGTTATCTTGGTAGTAGTGGACAGGTTTAGCAAAATGGTACACTTCATTGCGTTACCCGCACTACCTAATGCTAAGACTTTTGCTCAGGTATTCATCAGTGAAATCGTGAAGCTTCACGGGGTTCCTTCCGATGTTGTTTCGGATCGGGGAACCCAGTTTATTTCTAAGTTTTGGAAAGCTTTTTGTTCCCATTTGGGGGTACATTTGTCCTTTTCCTCAGCTTTCCATCCTCAGTCGAATGGACAGACTGAGCGTACCAACCAAAACCTTGAGACATATCTAAGATGTTTTGTGTCTGAAAACCAAGAGGTGTGGTCATCATATTTACCGTTAGCCGAGTTTGCCATAAATAATCGCCGTCAGGAATCTACTGGCAAGTCACCATTTCTTGGTGCATATGGTTTTCATCCCCAATTCTGTACTTTCAAAGAGGGGGGGTCTTCTGGGGTTCCCGAAGAAGAAAGGTTTTCATAATCTCTTTCATCGGTATGGCAGAAGGTGCAAGCTAACTTGAAAAATATGGGAGGTAAATATAAATGCATGGCTGATAAGAGACGGTCACCAGGTCCGGACCTAGGAGTGAATGACTGTGAATGTGTGGTTGTCTACTAGGAATATTAAATTAAAGGTTCCCTCTTGGAAACTGGGTCCTAGGTTCATTGGCCCTTACAAAATAGTAGTCATCATTAACCCCGTGGCTTTTCGCCTGGAGCTACCTCAGACTTTTAAAATCCATAACGTCTTCCATAAGTCGTTACTCAAGAAATATGTTCCACCTCTAGAACCGTCACCGCTGCCACCCCCTCCTGTTGTTGTGGATTATAATCTAGAGTTTCAAAGATCCAAAATTGTTGATTCTCGTCGGGTCCGCCGCTCTCTTCAATATCTGGTACATTGGAGGGGTTACGGTCCCGAGGAAAGAATGTGGGTTCCAGCGTCTGAGGTAAACGCCGACAGGTTAGTTCGGGCTTTTCATGCCTCTCATCCTGAGAGACCTAGTCCTGAGTGTCCGGAGGCCCCTCGTAGAGAGGGGGGTACTTTCACGAGGGTGTCAAGAGCCACGCCTGACTCCGTTATACCCGGGGTCAGGAAGTCGCAGCGGGTGGCTGCGCGCTTTATGTAGTAAGATTGTGCTGTTTCTTTATGGTAGCTTTCTGGGTTTGCCTTGCAACCCTTTTTGGCTCACTCAGGGATCCGTAGCTCCTTCTCCTCAGCTGTTTCTTGTCCAGCACTCCCAACCTCCTTATATTCCCCTCTCACACTTCTCTGGTTGCCAGATATAGAGCTTCCTGCCTGGACTTCTATACTGACCCACTGGAGCTGTGTAACTGTGTTCCCTGGTTGTTGTTCCAGAACGTTACCCTCCGCATCCCCGTTGGGCCTTCGTGGTCTGTTGTTGTCGCCCACCTGGGATTATATGTTTGTCTGTATTGTCTGTCCTCTCCTTGGTGTTTTCCTCTTAGTGTCAGTGGTGCGGACTAGTGATCCCACCGCCCCGTTCACTACATAGGGCTCATCTTAGGGAAAGCCAGGGTTTAGGCACGTGATCGGCGTACGGGTGAGGAACCCATCTAGGGACGTCAGGGCAGTCAGGTGCCAGCCGCGAGGTGAGTCAGGGGTCACCACCTTTCCCTCTCCCTTGGACAGGGCCTTCCCATTTCCCTCCCTTTGCGTGACGCCGGTCATTTCACTGCTCTAATGTGAGTCAGTGATGTAACTAGCTTCTAGTGAATCATTAGCAGCACCTAGGTGATTTAGCAGGGAGAGTGCACATCCCTGCTAACAGCAATTAAATACAAATATATCAGATATTGGACACAAAGGACAGTTTATTTTTAATAACTTTTTTGATTAGCTCACAATTAATTGAGTTTTAACACGTTTAAATAAAAGCTATAAAATGTTATCAATATGTAAATGTTTATCTGGGTCAAGCTAGGTACTAAGCCTGAATGGCCTATTTTTTGTATTTTGTAAATATACCCATACCCAGATTGGGTCCTCCATTTTTGTGTGTACTTAGTGTGATATGAAAAAAATAAATAAAATAATAATTCATAGTGACATGTCAAAGGTGTTGACGGATGGAGGTTTAAAAGCCGAGAACCCCATTTTAGGACTAGGATCCCTAATGATCAAAACTATTTCTCTATGACATTTGAAATACTACATTTAGTAATTTTCTAATGACACATTCCCTTTTAACCCATAGATGACTCGCGCCATACATGTATGGTGCAGCTGGATGGGACTTAAGGACATGGACATGTACAGCGCAAGGTCCGCCGGGTTCTGGGGCAGGATCATGGGGGAACCAGAGCACGATGGCTGCTCTTACCGGCAGGCATCCTATCTGGGCAAGAGCAGCATTGCGTATTTCCGCCAACCTGCAGCTGTGATTGGCCGTTCAATGAAGACCGGCAAATCGCAGCGCCGGAAGTAGCATGGATCTGCAGGATACATTTTTATACTTCAGTGTCAGCATGGACAAACCAAATGTCAGCTTGCGTGTGTTCTGCAGCCCTGAGCACGAATAAGTAAAAAAAAAAAATTACTGGTCGCTTTTGTGCTCAGTTTTCTTTTTTACTTTGTGAAAAAAATATATTTAGTGTTAAATAGAAATCAATTTTACGTAATGTTAAAATGTTAATTTTTGCACGCACATAATATCTGTGTGCGTGCGTCCTGCACCTGCTGAGCACTGATCATAAATATCTATTTTTATGACCTGACTGCTCAGTTTACTGTAGTTAGTTATATATATATATATATATATATATATATATATATATATATATATATACAGGGAGTGCAGAATTATTAGGCAAGTTGTATTTTTGAGGATTAATTTTATTATTGAACAACAACCATGTTCTCAATGAACCCAAAAAACTCATTAATATCAAAGCTGAATATTTTTGGAAGTAGTTTTTAGTTTGTTTTTAGTTTTAGCTATTTTAGGGGGATATCTGTGTGTGCAGGTGACTATTACTGTGCATAATTATTAGGCAACTTAACAAAAAACAAATATATACCCATTTCAATTATTTATTTTTACCAGTGAAACCAATATAACATCTCAACATTCACAAATATACATTTCTGACATTCAAAAACAAAACAAAAACAAATCAGTGACCAATATAGCCACCTTTCTTTGCAAGGACACTCAAAAGCCTGCCATCCATGGATTCTGTCAGTGTTTTGATCTGTTCACCATCAACATTGCGTGCAGCAGCAACCACAGCCTCCCAGACACTGTTCAGAGAGGTGTACTGTTTTCCCTCCTTGTAAATCTCACATTTGATGATGGACCACAGGTTCTCAATGGGGTTCAGATCAGGTGAACAAGGAGGCCATGTCATTAGATTTTCTTCTTTTATACCCTTTCTTGCCGGCCACGCTGTGGAGTACTTGGACGCGTGTGATGGAGCATTGTCCTGCATGAAAATCATGTTTTTCTTGAAGGATGCAGACTTCTTCCTGTACCACTGCTTGAAGAAGGTGTCTTCCAGAAACTGGCAGTAGGACTGGGAGTTGAGCTTGACTCCATCCTCAACCCGAAAAGGCCCCACAAGCTCATCTTTGATGATACCAGCCCAAACCAGTACTCCACCTCCACCTTGCTGGCGTCTGAGTCGGACTGGAGCTCTCTGCCCTTTACCAATCCAGCCACGGGCCCATCCATCTGGCCCATCAAGACTCACTCTCATTTCATCAGTCCATAAAACCTTAGAAAAATCAGTCTTGAGATATTTCTTGGCCCAGTCTTGACGTTTCAGCTTGTGTTTCTTGTTCAGTGGTGGTCGTCTTTCAGCCTTTCTTACCTTGGCCATGTCTCTGAGTATTGCACACCTTGTGCATTTGGGCACTCCAGTGATGTTGCAGCTCTGAAATATGGCCAAACTGGTGGCAAGTGGCATCTTGGCAGCTGCACGCTTGACTTTTCTCAGTTCATGGGCAGTTATTTTGCGCCTTGGTTTTTCCACACGCTTCTTGCGACCCTGTTGACTATTTTGAATGAAACGCTTGATTGTTCGATGATCACGCTTCAGAAGCTTTGCAATTTTAAGAGTGCTGCATCCCTCTGCAAGATATCTCACTATTTTTGACCTTTCTGAGCCTGTCAAGTCCTTCTTTTGACCCATTTTGCTAAAGGAAAGGAAGTTGCCTAATAATTATGCACACCTAATATAGGGTGTTGATGTCATTAGACCACACCCCTTCTCATTACAGAGATGCACATCACCTAATATGCTTAATTGGTAGTAGGCTTTCGAGCCTATACAGCTTGGAGTAAGACAACATGCATAAAGAGGATGATGTGGTCAAAATACTCATTTGCCTAATAATTCTGCACGCAGTGTATATATATATAAAAATTAGTTTTACTTAGGTAGCGTTAGTGTAGATTTTTGCACGCACCCAACATCTTTGTGAGTGTGTGCAACCTGCAATATTTTTTTTTTACTCCTTTTCTCTATATTTCAAATTTATTACAAGCCACTTCACGTGTGAAAACACAACATACACAACCCTCACAATAAATAGAGCTTTACACATTTCACATGTCACACCCCAATAAAATAAAAATGTCCCTTCCGTCCCAACGAGTATACTCAGCTGAAGAGGCATATGCCATGCTTGCATCTGATATTGAGTCTGCCAGTGAGGGAGAAGATAATGCCACTTTCCTCTACCCCCTCATCATCCATAGATGAAGGACCCTTTAGAGGGCGCCTCAGGGTAGCAGCGTAGGCAGCCCCCCCAGAGTGAACCCTTATGGACCCCACCCCATGACGATTATCAGCCCCAAATTCCGGATTTTGTGGGCAGCTCCGGAATACAGATAGATTGTGCGGGATTCACTGAGCTAGATTTTTTCAAAATCTTTTTCTCTAAAGATTTTGTAAATTTAATGGTGGCCCAAACCAATTTATACGCCCAACAATTCATGGATCAGAACCCTACATCATCATATGCTAGACCATTAGGTTGGACCCCAGTAAATGCAGCAGAGATAATGATATTTTGGGGACTCGTGCTGCAGACGGGGATTTAAAAAAAAAACAAAAAAAAAACGTTAGACAATATTGTAGTTCAGACATTTTCTACTAGACTCCAATTTACAGTAACGCCATGACCAGGAAGGGATTTGAGTCAATTCAGAAATTCCTACACTACAATGACAATGCACAGTGCCCAACCCATAATGACCCGACATTTGACCGTCTGTTCAAAGTTAGGCCGGTCATTGACCACTTTAAAACCAAGTTTGCTGAGGTGTACAACCCTGATAAAAATGCCTGTGTAGATGAGTCCCTATTACTTTTCAAAGGGAGGGTTAGATTCCCCCAGTACCTGCCTAGCAAACTGGCAAGGTATGGCATAAAGATTTACAACCTATGTGAGAGTAGCTAAGGGTACAGCCACAAGTTGCGCATTTGCAAAGGGAAAGATTTTTGGATAGAACCCCCAGAATGCCCTCCCGTCCTAAGAGTCAGTGGGAAGATCGTGTGGGACTTACTGCACCCTCTGCTGGATAAGTGCTACCACCTCTATGTGGATAACTATTATACCGGAATAGCCCTATTCATGTCCCTAACTGCCAGAGGTACTGTGGCTTGCGGCACAGTGCACAAAACTCATAGAGGCCTCCCTAGATCCCTGGTAGGGCAACCACTAAGAATGGGTGAAAGCAGGGTCTCCTCCATTAAAACATGCTGGTGGTTAAGTACAAGGACAAGAGGGATGTCCTTGTACTGTCCACCATTCACACCGGCTCCCCTGCCTCTGTACGTAGTACCACTACCGCTCTCCCCAAACCAGTTTGCATACTGGACTACAATAGGCACATGTGAGGGGTGGATCTTTCAGATCAAGTTCTAAAGCCCTACAGTGCCACACGAAAAACATAAGTGTGGTACAAAAAGCTGGCCGTACACATTGTACAGACAACAATGTACAATGCGTATGTGCTATTTCAATCTGCAGGCCACACAGGAACATTCCTTCAGTTCCAAGGGGTGGTTATCAAGGCCCTAATTTTTCAAAGCTAGGACGGGGAGGGTCCCAGTACTTCTGGAAGTCATGGTGCCCGTGTTTTAGCAGGCAACATTTTCCAGGTCAAGTCCACCAGACAGTAAGGAAGGGAAGGACCCAAAAAAGATGCAGGGTGTATTCCAAAAGGGGGATAAGGAAAGACACCATTTATCCCTGCGAAAACTGCCCTGAAAAACCTGGCCTATGCATGCAGGATTGTTTTAAAATCTACCACTCATCAATAAAGTATAAATTTAATTTCATCCACATAGCTTACATTTCCACTTTTCACCAACCACTACATATTCATTTCTGTGAAACACCAGTTAGATCAAAAGTGCCCTTTCCACCTCTTAAAATGTTCGTACGGTGGAGTACTTTCCAAAATGGGGTCACCTCTTGGGGTTTTTAATTTCTGGGGACCTCAGGAATTTTTTTTAATGCGACATGGCACCTAAAGTCCATGTCTGCCAATTTTCTCCTTTAACCACTTGTGAAAGTGAAATATTGGGGTCTGCTAGTAATTTTTCATTTTCACAAATGTGTGCTTTGAAATCCTTTAATAAGTGTTTTTTGCCTTCTGTGAGACATCTGTTTGCTGAAAAGTACCCTTAACACCACTTAAAATGTTTGTACGGAGGTGCTCTTTCCAAAATGGGGTCACTTCTTGGGGTTTTTAATTTCTGGGGACCTCAGGAATTTTTTTAATGCGGCATGGTACCTAAAATCCATGTCTGCCAATTCAGGCCTGCCAGCAAAATCCATATTTTGCAATTTGCCTGCTGTGCACCCATACAGCAGGCTACAAGCACATATGGGGTGTTTCCTGAATGGGGAGAAAATGAGGAACACATCTTGGTGTGTAGCAGGGCTCTAGAGACAAAGTGCAAAATATGTTTATTGCAGGATTGAATAAACAGACATGGATTTTAGGTGCCTTGTCTCATTAAAAAAAAATCCTGATGTCCCCAGAAATTTAAAACCCCAAGAAGTGACCCCATTTTGGAAAGAGCACCCCCGTACAAACATTTTAAGTTGTGGAAAGGGAACTTTTGACCTAACAGGTGTTTCACAGAAATTAATACGTAGTGGTTTGTGAAAAGTGGATCTAAATCAGAGATATAAGGTGGTAAAACTACAGGGTACATCATGTATTAAATTAAATTAATACTCCATGGATGAATGGTAGATAAATTATGTATTTGCTTATCTCCCTTTTGGAAAACACCCTGCATCTTTCTTGGAACCTTCCCTTCGTTGCTGTCTGGAGGACTTGACCTGGAAAAATGTTGTCCTGGTAAAACACGGGCACCATGACTTCCAGAAGTACTGGGACCCTCCCCAGCCTGGCTTTGAAAAATTAGGGCCTTGATAACCACCTCTTGGAACTGAAGGAATGTTCCTGTGGGCCTGAAGATTTAAATAGCACATATACATTGCACATTGCCATCTGTACAATTTGTACGGCCAGTTTTTTGTACCACAATTTCGTTTTTCGTGTGGCATTGTAGGGCTTCAGAAGTTGATCTGAAAGATCGACCCCTCCCATGTGCCTATTGTTGTCCAGGATACAAACTGGTTTGGGGGTAGTGGTTGTGGTACCTCGTACAGAAGCAGGGGAGCTGGTGTTAGTGTGAATAGTGGTCAGTACAAGGATATCTTGTCCTTGTACTTAACCACCAGCATGTTCTCATGGAGGAGAGCCCTACTTTCACCCATTCTCAGTGGTTGCCTTAACAGGGATCTAGTGAGGCCTCTCAGATTTTTGCGCACTGTGCTGAGACGCACTGGTATAATAGTTATCCACATAGAGGTGGTAACCCTTATCCAGCAGTGAGTTCAGTAAGTCCCACACGATCGTCCCACTAACTCCTAGGATGGGGGGGTATTCTGGGAGTTCTATCCGGGAATCTTATCTTCCGTAAATGTGGAACTTGTGGGTGTACCCGGAGCTACTCTCACAAAGTTTGTGTATCTTTATGCCATACCTTGCCCGTTTGCTAGGCAGGTACTGATGGAATCTAATCCTCCCTTTGAAAAGTAATAGGGACATCTACACTGACATTTTTATCTGGGTTGTATACCTCAGCAAACTTGGTGTTAAAGTGGTCAATGACAGGCCTAACCTTGAACAGACGGTCAAATGTTGGGTCGTTTTGGGGTGGGCACTGTGAGTTGTTGTTGTAGTGTAGGAATTTCCTTATTGACTCAAATCGTTTCCAGGTCATGGTGTTACTGTATATTGGAGTCTGGTAGAAAATGTCCGAACTCCAATATTGTCTAACGTTTTGCTTCTTTACAACACCCATATGCAGCACGAGTCCCCAAAACTTCATCATCTCTGCTGCACTTACTGGGGTCTAGCATATGGTAATGTAGGGTTCTGAGCAATAAATTGTTGGGTGTATAAATTGGTTTGGGGCACCAATAAATTTACAAAATGTTCAGAGAACAAGATTATGAAAAAATCTAGTTCAGTGAAGCCCGCACTATCTATCTGCATTAAGACCTGCTTTCAAAATCCAGAATTTGGGGCTGATAATCGTCAGGGGGTGGGTTCCATAAGGGTTCACTCTGGGGGGCTGCCTCTGCTGCTACTCTCGGGCACCTTAGCGGATGATGATGATGATGAAGGGGTAGAGGAATAGAGGAAGGTGACATCCTTTTCTCCCTCAGTATCGGAGGCAAGCATGGCGTATGCCTCTTCAGCTGAGTATACTCGTTGGGATGGACGGGCCATTTTTATTTTATTGGGGTGTGACGTGTAAAATCTGTAAACCTTTATTTTGTGTGAGGGATGTGTATGTTTTGTTTTCACACGTGAAGGGGCTTGTGATAAATTTAAAATTTAATTTAGAAGAAAAAAAAGGAGAATTTTCTTTTTTATAACTACCACTAATTAGTAACATAGTAACATAGTACATAAGGCCGAAAAAAGACATTTGTCCATCCAGTTCGGCCTGTCATCCTGCAAGTTGATCCAGAGGAAGGCAAAAAAAATAAAACCCTGTGAGGTAGAAGCCAATTTTTCTCACTTTAGGGGAATAAAAAATTCCTTCTCGACTCCAATCAGTCAATCAGAATAACTCCCTGGATCAACGACCCCTCTCTAATAGCTATAGCCTATAATATTATTACACTCCAGAAATACATCCAAGCCCCTCTTGAATTCCTTTATTGTACTCACCATCACCACCTCCTCAGGCAGAGAGTTACATAGTCTCACTGCTCTTACCGTAAAGAATCCTCTTCTATGTTTGTGTACAAACCTTCTTTCCTCCAGACGCAGAGGATGTCCCCTCGTCACAGTCACAGTCCTGGGGATAAATAGATGATGGGATAGAACTCTGTACTGACCCCTGATATATTTATGCATAGTAATTAGATCTCCCCTCAGTCGTCTTTTTTCTAAAGTGAATAACCCTAATTTTGATTATCTTTCAGGGTACTGTAGTTGCCCCATTCCATTTATTACTTTAGTTGCCCTCCTCTGGACCCTCTCCAGCTTTGCTATGTCTGCCTTGTTCACAGGAGCCCAGAACTGTACACAGTACTCCATGTGTGGTCTGACTAGCGATTTGTAAAGTGGTAGGACTATGTTCTCATCACGGGCATCTATGCCCCTTTTGATACAACCCATTATCCTATTGGCCTTGGCAGCAGTTGCCTGACACTGGATTTTGCAGCTTAGTTTGCTGCTTATTAAAATTCCTATATCCTTTTCCATGTCAGTGTTACCGAGTGTTTTACCATTTAGTATGTACGGGTGACTTGCATTATTCCTTCCCATGTGCATAACTTTACATTTGTCAGTGTTAAACCTCATCTGCCACTTATCTGCCCAAGCCTCCAGTCTATCCAGATCCCTCTGTAGTAGTATACTGTCCTCTTTAGTGTTAATTACTTTACACAGTTTAGTGTCATCTGCGAAAATTGATATTTTACTATGCAAGCCTTCTACAAGATCATTAATAAATATATTGAAGAGAATAGGGCCCAATACTGACCCCTGAGATACTCCACTAGTGACAGTGACCCAATCTGAGTGTGTACCACTAATAACCACACTCTGTTTTCTATCCCTCAGCCAGTTACTTACCCACATACAGATGTTTTCTCCCAGTCCGAGCATTCTCATTTTATATACTAACCTTTTATGTGGTACAGTGTTAAATGCTTTGGAGAAGTCCAGATATACGACATCCATTAATTCTTCACTGTCAAGTCTAGAACTTACCTCCTCATAGATACTGATTAAATTAGTTTGGCATGACCGATCCCTCATGAAGCCATGCTAATATGGCGTTATTTGCTTATTTCCGTTGAGATGCTCTAACATAGCATCTCTCAGAAAACCTTCAAACAGTTTACCCACAACAGATGTTAAACTTACCGGCCCATAGTTTCCAGGCTCTGTTTTTGGACCCTTTTTGAATATTGGCACCACATTTGCCATGCGCCAATCCTGTGGAACATTCCCTGTCAGTATAGAGTCGGCAAATATCAGAAATAAGGGTCTGGCTATGACATTACTTAATTCCCTTAGGATACGGGGGTGTATGCCATCCGGTCCTGGCGATTTGTCTATTTTAATCTTTTTAAGTCGCTGTTGTACTTTTTCCTGGGTCAGACAGGACACTTTTAATGGGGAATTTATTTTTACATTCAGCATTTCATCTGACAGTTTATTTTCCTCAGTGAATATATTGGAGAAAAAAATATTTAAAGCTTTGCCCTCTCCTCGTCGCTCTCTGCTACTCCCCTCTCATTACTCTTTAAAGGGCCGACACCTTCAGATTTATACTTTTTAACATTTATATAATTGAAGAACATTTTAGGGTTTGTATTACTCTCTTTGGCAATTAATCTCTCGGTCTCTAGTTTGGCCGCTTTTATTTGTTTTTTACATGTTCTATTTTTTTCCTTATAGTTTTTCAGTGCTTCCATGCTACCCTCCTGTTTTAGTGTTTTATATGCTTTCTTTTTGTCATTTATTGCTTTCTTTACAGTTCTGTTTATCCACATTGGTTTGTTTTTGTTCCTTAACCTTATATTCCCATACGGTATGTACCTCTCACAATGAGATTTTAGGATGCTTTTAAAGATATCCCATTTTGTGGCTGTATTTTTATTTTTGAGGACTTTGTGTCCCAGTTAGTTAGGCCTATGGCCTCTCTTAGTTGGCTAAATTTAGCTTTTTTGAAGTTTGGTATTTTTGTTCCTCCCTGTAGAAACGCTCTTTTGAATGATAATTGGAAGGTTATTACTTTATGGTCACTATTTCCCAGGTGTCCCCCAACCTGCACGTCTGTTGTTCTGTCAGGCCTATTGGTTAATATTAAGTCCAGTAGGCCGTCCCTTTAGTCGGGTCCTGAACCAGTTGGTAATTGTCTTCGGTTATTGCCAAGAACCTGTTTCCTTTATGAGATATACAAGTTTCAGTTTCCCAGTCTATATCTGGGTAGTTGAAGTCCCCCATAATAACCACCTCATTATGATTTGCCACCTTGTCTATCTCATAAAGTAGTAGATTTTCTGTGGACTCTCGTATATTAGGTGGTTTATAGTAAACTCCTATTAGTAATTTATTATTGTTTTTAGCTCCATGTATCTCTACCCACAGTGACTCCACATGTTCATGTCCCTCACTTATATCTTCACGGAGTGTGGGCTTTAGACAGGACTTTACATAAAGGCAGACAGACCCCTCCCCCTCTCAAGTTTTGATGATCCTTTCT
Organism: Bufo bufo; assembly: GCF_905171765.1. Lineage (NCBI taxonomy): Eukaryota > Metazoa > Chordata > Amphibia > Anura > Bufonidae > Bufo > Bufo bufo. Next base: position 171,804,184 of record NC_053391.1, on the reverse strand, counting down.
AAACAGACTGTAACCTTGTACATTAACTGCCCAGTCATAGTGATCATCCAGCCATGTCTCAGTTATTACCACTATGTCATAGTCCTCCTCACACATCACTAATTCCAGCTCTCCAGTTTTATTAGTCAGGCTTCTGGCATTATTATACATACATTTGAGAGGTTTATGTATATTTTTTACCCTACACCTTTCCTTCTGAACTGTTCTAGTCCCTCCTTCCATTCCTCCCCCAGTCCCACTACCTTGCCCCTGGTCTCTATCTGCACTATCTTCCCCTCCTATAATGTAATTTCCCTCCCCCAGTCCCTAGTTTAAACACTCCTCCAAACTTCTAGCCATCTTCTTCCCCAATGCAGCTGCCCCTTCCCCATTGAGGTGCAGCCCGTCCCTACGATAGAGCCTGTAGCCGATAGAGAAGTCGGCCCAGTTCTCCAGCAACCCAAACCCCTCCTTCCTACACCAGTTCTTGAGCCACTTGTTAATCTCCCTATTCTCCCACTGCCTTTCTTGTGTGGCCCAAGGTACAGGTAGTATTTCGGAAAATACTACCTTTGAGGTCCTTGCCCTAAGCATTTGACCTAAATCCCTGAAATCATTTTTAAGGACTCTCCACCTACCCCTAACTTTGTCATTGGTTCCGATATGGACCATGACCGCTGGATCTTCTCCAGCCCCTCCCAGTAATCTGTCAACCCGATACACGATGTGTCAAACTCTAGCGCTAGGAAGACAGCACACTGTTCGGTGATCACGGTCTTTGTGACAGATTTACCTATCTGTTCCCCTAATAATGGAGTCTCCCACTACCAGCACCTGTCTGGCCTGCCCTGCTCTCCTGATCCCCTGCTAACTGGAGCCGACATTCCCCTGGCTGGCAGAGGAAGTGTCCGGCTGCAGCAGTGCCGTCCCTGGACTGACATCCCCCTCATCTGCCAAACGTGCAAACTTGTTGGGGTGTGTCAGATTAGGGCTAGCCTCCCTGGCACCCTTCCCTCTACCCCGCTTTCTAACTGTTACCCAGCTAGCTACCTCACTTTCCTCAGCCTCCTCTCTGTCACTCTCCCCCTCATCTACCCTAAAGTGTGCTTGCTCGGTGAGAAGCAAACTCTTTTGAAAATTGTCAATGCCTCTCAGTGTTGCAACTTGCCCATTTAGAGACTCGATTTGCGATTCCAAACGGGTAATTTGCTCACATCTTGAACAAACATATACACCCTCGAACGGCTGTTCCAGGACTGCATACATCATGCAAGATGTGCACTGGACTGCGTTGTCAATTGTACAACACATACTAAATGGGGATTACACCACGAAAGCGAAAAAAATACAATATAATGTAGTACTAAGAAACTGGCTAATTTCAGTCCCCCACTGAAGTCCCTGCAGTCCCCCACTGAAGTCCCTCCCTGCAGTCCCCCACTGACCTAATTGCAGGTCTTTTTTCACACGAAAAAAATGTTTAAAAAAAACAAAACTCAAAAATGTGCAGATGTAAATGAGCACACTACTGATCGGTGCTCTGCACACAGATCATGCGTGAGTGCAAAAACTGTAGTATAAAAATTCACTACAGTGTTAAAAAAGTGAACACTGGCTAAAAATTTACATATATATATATAAAACTGTATATATATATATCTATATATATATATATATATATATATAAAACTGTATATATATATATATTTATATATATATATATATATATATATATATATATATATATATAGAACTGTATATATATTTATATAAAGCCCTAACTACTAGTGATGAGCTGCAGGGGCAATATTGGAATTTGCGATATTTCGTGAATATTTTGTAGAATATTAGTCATATATTTGTGAATTCAAGAATTCGCTATTATTTTCTTGATTACGAAAATGGGCAATGTAATATTCACGTAAAGCGCGCACAATACAGGTGTGGGTCACTTTTGCTACATTTTACAAGCTGCTAGAAGTTTCCTGAGACTGGAGAAAATGGTTTGCACGGCAGATCATTAAAAATGGCTTTATATGCAGATAGAGTGCTCCAATATATTCGCGATTGCGCTAATCGGCAATTAATGATGCACATATTTTGGCACAATACATGCAACTTCACATTTTAGCAGATCTGACTACATATTACTGATTGGTGCACTAAGTATTGTTGTGAACTTGTGACATCACAGCACTATGTATGTAGCATGTATGTATGGACATCAGCTACACTATATCAGGATATAACCTGCACTGACTATCTCCCACTAACTATCTGTATTATATATATAAGCTAATAACTAACTAACTAGCTAATATAGTCACACAGCAAAGCACAGAGCACAACAATGACACTGCTGTCTCTCTCAGAACTTTAAACAATTGCAGAAAATGACTGCTGGGGAGGTTCTTATATAGTAAGGGGTAGGCAACTTTCCTATTGGTTGTTTGGGATGTTGCTAAGCTCAGACAAAGACATTGCAGCCTTCTCATTGGCCCACAAGCAAGAAGCAGGGAGGGATCATGGGTTCAGATTAAAGAAAATCTAGAATATTCGAATATGCAAATATATATCACTAAATTATTCTAAATATTAGCAAATTCTCAAAGTGCCGATATTCACGATTAATATTCGCTCCCAACACTACTACCTACGATTTCTTCTTTTTGAACCTATAAAAAGGAAAAATTGTCAAAAAAATTCAACACAGATATGAAAAAAAAAAAAAGGGCAAAGAATAATCACCAGCTGCTGATCAGGCAGGTATGCACTGACAGTCACAGCTCGCACGCAGAAAAAGTGGTGCAGAGTTGGAAAATTGTAAAAAAATAAATAAAATGACCAAAAAAAGTGCACGGACCAAATGGCGTCCATAATAAAAGGATGGGAGGGGGGGGTGGCAAGGGACAGGGATAGAGGGTGTGTAACGGATCTCCTAGCACCCCGACCGGGTACCTCCGTTGATAGATGCTCCTAGTGCTTCCAGATGTCCCCAAGCACTCCACTTGACACCGTAAGCGCTGCAGACCCCACAAACCGCCGAAGCTTGGTTGAGGTCTCACCGTCTCCTACCCACCCTGGACCTACGACAAGGCTCCAGTGGGTGAACCTCTCCCAAATCCCGAGAGCAGGAACAGCTCTTACAAGAGCTAGTAGTTATGCCAGGGGAGTATAGCAAATCTTCAGCGTATAGAAATCCCCCAGTGTCGATCAGTTACCCAAACACCAGCCTCAACATGGTAAAGGGTAAAACAGGAACTCTTTATTTGAACACACACGCATTGATTTATACACATTTTCCAACAAGGTTACCACCCACAGGGTTTTGTAAAAACAGCCAATAACCACATACAATACACTCAGACACTCCCACACAAAATCCTCCCCTCTGCCCGCGATACAATTACCTCACTCTGGGTTGATGCAATCATCACAGGCAGGAGAATACACAGTGTCCTCTGTCCTGGAGACAACCGAGACGTAATTCAATTATCTCCCAGGACAAAGGACATCGCCAATTCACACAGAGAGACAATGGAACAGACCTCACTACTCAACGTATACAATGTCCCACCCTTTTCAATACACATAGTGATTTAACATCCCAAAATGGCACGAATTAGACCAGGGGTTCAAGTTAGTACAAGTCCTTTGTGAACAAAGGAAGCCTGGCTGATGAGAGGGCCCATAATCATAGGGCAAGAGGCTGGTAGCCAGGCCCCTCCAAAACCCAGTGGCGAGGTTGGTTTCGCCACAGGGTGGTTTAGGGATCTGGGACAGCTGCAAATGAAAAAAAAAAACAGTGCAGCAATTCCAGATGTTCTTCTTCTTTTCTTCTTTCAGCAGGAAAATATTAAAATTGCAGTGGTGGTGCACCACAAGTCCAAGCAAGCCAACAGAAGCACATAAAAGCACAGAACCTCTCTGCATGCAGTCACCAGGTAGAATGGCTGCATTCATGGAGGATAAGCCCTTTCCTGTGCAGATATAGTGCTGCCATTGGCTGGAGCATTGTTCCAGCCAATCGCAGCACTGGCAGGGGACGCCAAACACTGGTGTCCCCTGCCTCACTTTGGAGGAGACTGGTGCTCCCTTCCCCCTGACCCTCTCCCGCACCTCTTTACTGATTCCGGTGCTGCAATGTGCCCATCTTCATTGAGGGGGCGGTGCTGCACCATGATGCCCTTACCCAGCATGGATGCCTGCCTGTAAGAGCAGCCATGGTGCCCCGATTCCCCGCGATTCCCTCCCAGCAACCGGCGGACCTTGCGACATACATGTACGTCACTGGTCCTTAATAGAGATGAGCGAATCGAAGCTGACGAAGTGGAATTCGATCTGAATTTCAGGGAAAAATTTGATTTGCAATTTCTTTGTGCTTCGTGGTAACCAATTAAATTTTTCTAAAATGGCGGCTACATGTGTGAGGACTGAGGACATGGGGCAAGGAACTCTGGAAAGGCGGGATCACCAATCAGAAGCCAGCCAGCCCTGTGATGTCACAGCCTTATAAATACAGCAGCCATAATACAGTCAGACATTTTCCAGTGTTTAGAGTGCAGGGACAGATGTGTGAAGGCGCTAGGGACAGCAATTTTAAAAAAACTGATTGTGGAAAAAAAAGACCGAAAAAAGGATTTATAAGTGCAGGAAAAGGATAGAGAGGAAACATTCCACAGCATCTTAGTGCAGGGAGAGACATCAGAAGGTGCTAGGGACATTGATAGGAAAGCGATTTACAAGTGCAGGGAAAGATTATCTGGGGATCCAAATAGCCTTTAGACAGCTCTGGCATTCCAGCTGTTTGGGCTGCAAGTGCTATGTTGAAAAGTCTTTAGTGGCTTATATCTTAGTATCTTTAGTGTCTTATATCAGTACTACAAGAAAAATATATGCTCATTTCACTTCTGCAGTTATTTCTGGTGAAAGCGTATAGGGGCGTATTTCAGTACTACAAGAAAGATTTATACGCACTTCACTCTAAGTTTTTTCTGGTCAAAGCGTATAAAATCGTGTTTCAGTACAACAACAAAAATATATTCTCAGTGCATTTCTGCAGTTAATTCTGGTGGAAGCGTATAGTGGCCTATTTCAGTCCAACAAGAAAAATATATTCTCAGTTCACTTCTGCAGTTATTTCTGTTGAAAGCTTATAGTGGTGTATTTCAGTAAAAAAAGAAAAATATATACGCACTGCACTGTTGCAGTCATTTCTGGTGAAAGCGTATAGGGCCGTATTTCAGTACTACAAGAAAAATATATACACACTTCACTCTTTAACCACCTCCGGGCCGCCTAACGCAGGATCGCGTTCCGGAGGTGGCAGCCCTGCGCACAGTCACGCATATATGCGTCATCTCGCGAGACGCGAGATTTCCTGTGAACGCGCGCACACAGGCGCGCGCGCTCACAGGAACGGAAGGTAAGAGAGTTGATCTCCAGCCTGCCAGCGGCGATCGTTCGCTGGCAGGCTGGAGATGTGTTTTTTTTAACCCCTAACAGGTATATTAGACGCTGTTTTGATAACAGCGTCTAATATACCTGCTACCTGGTCCTCTGGTGGTCCCCTTTGTTTGGATCGACCACCAAAGGACACAGGTAGCTCAGTAAAGTCCCACCAAGCACCACTACACTACACTACACCCCCCCCCCCCGTCACTTATTAACCCCTTATTAGCCCCTGATCACCCCTGATCACCCCTGATCACCCCATATAGACTCCCTGATCACCCCCCTGTCATTGATTACCCCCCTGTCATTGATCAACCCCCTGTAAAGCTCCATAAGACGTCCGCATGATTTTTACGGATCCACTGATAGATGGATCGGATCCGCAAAACGCATCCGGACGTCTGAATGAAGCCTTACAGGGGCATGATCAATGACTGTGGTTATCACCCCATATAGACTCCCTGATCAGCCCCCTGTCATTGATTACCCCCCTGTAAAGCTCCATTCAGATGTCCGCATGATTTTTACGGATGCACTGATAGATGGATCGGATCCGCAAAACGCATCCGGACGTCTGAATGAAACCTTACAGGGGAATGATCAATGACTGTGGTTATCACCCCATATAGACTCCCTGATCACCCCCCTGTCATTGATTACACCCCTGTCAAGCTCCATTCAGATGTCCGCATGATTTTTACGGATCCACTGATAGATGGATCGGATCCGCAAAACGCATCCGGACGTCTGAATGAAGCCTTACAGGGGCATGATCAATGACTGTGGTTATCACCCCATATAGACTCCCTGATCACCCCCCTGTCTTTGATTACCCCCCTGTAAAGCTCCATTCAGATGTCCGCATGATTTTTACGGATGCACTGATAGATGGATCGGATCCGCAAAACGCATCCGGACGTCTGAATGAAACCTTACAGGGGCGTGATCAATGACTGTGGTTATCACCCCATATAGACTCCCTGATCACCCCCCTGTCATTGATTACCCCCCTGTAAAGCTCCATTCAGACGTCCGCATGATTTTTACGGATCCACTGATAGATGGATCGGATCCGCAAAACGCATCCGGACGTCTGAATGAAGCCTTACAGGGGCATGATCAATGACTGTGGTTATCACCCCATATAGACTCCCTGATCACCCCCCTGTCATTGATTACCCCCCTGTAAAGCTCCATTCAGATGTCCGCATGATTTTTACGGATGCACTGATAGATGGATCGGATCCGCAAAACGCATCCGGACGTCTGAATGAAGCCTTACAGGGGCATGATCAATGACTGTGGTTATCACCCCATATAGACTTCCTGATCACCCCCCTGTCATTGATTACCCCCCTGTAAAGCTCCATTCAGATGTCCGCATGATTTTTACGGATGCACTGATAGATGGATCGGATCCGCAAAACGCATACGGACGTCTGAATGAAGCCTTACAGGGGCGTGATCAATGACTGTGGTTATCACCCCATATAGCAAAACGCATACGGATGTCTGAATGAAGCCTTACAGGGGCGTGATCAATGACTGTGGTGATCACCCCATATAGACTCCCTGATCACCCCCCTGTCATTGATTACACCCCTGTCATTGATCAACCCCCTGTAAAGCTCCATTCAGATGTCCGCATGATTTTTAAAGATGCACTGATAGATGGATCGGATCCGCAAAACGCATACGGACGTCTGAATGAAGCCTTACAGGGGCGTGATCAATGACTGTGGTGATCACCCCATATAGACTACCTGATCACCCTCCTGTCATTGATCACCACCCCTGTCATTGATCACCCCCCTGTCATTGATCACCCCCCTGTCATTGATCACCCCCCTGTCATTGATCACCCCCCCTGTCATTGATCACCCCCCCTGTCATTGATCACCCCCCTGTAAGGCTCCATTCAGACATTTTTTTGGCCCAAGTTAGCGGAATTATTTTTTTTTTTCTTACAAAGTCTCATATTCCACTAACTTGTGTCAAAAAATAAAATCTCACATGAACTCACCATACCCCTCACGGAATCCAAATGCGTAAATTTTTTTAGACATTTATATTCCAGACTTCTCACGCTTTAGGGCCCCTAGAATGCCAGGGCAGTATAAATACCCCACATGTGACCCCATTTCGGAAAGAAGACACCCCCAGGTATTCCGTGAGGGGCATATTGAGTCCATGAAAGATTGAAATTTTTGTCCCAAGTTAGCGGAACGGGAGACTTTGTGAGAAAAAAATTAAAAATATCAATTTCCGCTAACTTGTGCCAAAAAAAAAAAATTTCTATGAACTCGCAATGCCCCTCATTGAATACCTTGGGGTGTCTTCTTTCCAAAATGGGGTCACATGTGGGGTATTTATACTGCCCTGGCATTCTAGGGGCCCCAAAGCGTGAGAAGAAGTCTGGTATCCAAATGTCTAAAAATGCCCTCCTAAAAGGACTTTGGGCACCTTTGCGCATCTAGGCTGCAAAAAAGTGTCACACATCTGGTATCGCCGTACTCAGGAGAAGTTGGGGAATGTGTTTTGGGGTGTCATTTTACATATACCCATGCTGGGTGAGAGAAATATCTTTGTCAAATGCCAACTTTGTATAAAAAAATGGGAAAAGTTGTCTTTTGCCAAGATATTTCTCTCACCCAGCATGGGTATATGTAAAATGACACCCCAAAACACATTCCCCAACTTCTCCTGAATACGGCGATACCACATGTGTGACACTTTTTTGCAGCCTAGGTGGGCAAAGGGGCCCATATTCCAAAGAGCACCTTTAGGATTTCACAGGTCATTTACCTACTTACCACACATTAGGGCCCCTGGAAAATGCCAGGGTAGTATAACTACCCCACAAGTGACCCCATTTTGGAAAGAAGACACCCCAAGGTATTCCGTGAGGGGCATGGCGAGTTCCTAGAAATTTTTATTTTTTGTCACAAGTTAGTGGAAAATGCTGATTTTTTTTTTTATTTTTTTTTTCATACAAAGTCTCATATTCCACTAACTTGTGACAAAAAATAAAAACTTCCATGAACTCACTATGCCCATCAGCGAATACCTTGGGGTCTCTTCTTTCCAAAATGGGGTCACTTGTGGGGTAGTTATACTGCCCTGGCATTCTAGGGGCCCAACTTCAGGAGAAGTTGGGGAATGTGTTTTGTGGTGTCATTTTACATATACCCATGCTGGGTGAGAGAAATAAAAAATAAAAATATATACGCACTGCACTGTTGAAGTTATTTCTGGTGAAAGCGTATAGGGGCATATTTCAGTACTAAAAGAAAAATATATATGCACTTCACTCTTTAATTTTTTTCTGGTCAAAGCGTATAGTGGCCTATTTCAGTCCAACAAGAAAAATATATTCTCAGTTCACATCTGCAGTTAATTGTGGTGAAAGCGTTTAGTGGCCTATTTCAGTACAAAAAGAAAAATATATTCGTTGCTTTTAGTGGTGTTTTAATTTCCATTTTAGTTCAGCTACAAGTATGTCAGACAGAGAAGTGCCAGGCCATGCACAGAGGAGTGGCAAAGGCCTAAATGTTTCTGGCGCAAGTAGCGAGAGGCCTGAGCTCCCGGTGTCATCTAGCGGTTGTGTCTTGACCAGCAACCCAGCGGTTCTTGATTGGTTAACTCGGTCATCTACGTCATCCCAAGTGACATCAGACAACCCCAGCCAGCAGTCGGTGGGTTCGTAAGACACAGCCCTTAGTTGGCATGGCCCAGGAGCAGGCCCTGTGCCCTCACCTGTCCTCAACCTCCCTCTGTCCTTTTCTGTTCCCTCACCGTGAGAAGAACTATATGCTGTGGGCTCAGCTCCACTTTTCAGCAAGGAAGAGCTACTAGAGGACAGTCATCAGCTACTGCCCAGCCAAGATCTGGAGGAGACATTCCTCCGCTAGGCATTCAAGTAGTGTTGAGTAGAGTGATGCAGAAGCTTGTGTTCCGAGTGGTCAGGCTCCTGACCCAAAGACCGTTGAGGAGGAAATCAGTGACGTGCAGAAACTACTTGATGATAATGAAGCCAATCGCAATTGGGAGCAGGTGCAGAAGGGGCTCCATCATCATCAGGAAAAGAGGGTGGCAGCTTGCCTGTGAGGTAGCGGTTGTGCCAGCAAGGTGGTAGCATGGCTGGGTGTCAGCAGGGTGGCAGCAGTTTCAGGTCAGGAGCCAAACGTGCCCGGGGTAGACCACCTGCTTTGCAGCAGCCTACCTGTCCGGGAAGTAGTCATGCAAGGGTTCACGGAAGCATTGGCGGTAGCAGTTAGTCAGTGCAGACTGTTGTGGGGAAATCACCTACTCGGCGGTGTGGCAGTATTTTATTGCCAGAGCAGGTTAACATGGCTATATGAAGAATATGTGGGCAGAAGGTGAAGCGTGGCCAGGGTGCAAATGTTGGCACTATGGCCCTGCGTCAACATATTCAGTGTCGCCATAAAGTGGCCTGGGAGAACCGTGGCTCCTATGTGGTGGTCCAGCCTGCTACCGCTGCATCACCCAGTGGCACACACCCGGTTTTAGTCAGTCAAGGCTCCACTACCTCAGCCGAAGGGAGCTGTCTGTCATTCCCATCTTCTGCTGGTCCAGATTCTCCTGCTCCTACTCCTTGTCTGTCATTCCGTTAGCAATCAATCACCAAAGCGATTGCCAAGAGACAGAAGTATGCATGCACGGATCCAACGGTGCAGAAGCTGAACGTGCTCCTGTCCAAGTTGCTGGTGCTCTGCACCTTTTAGAGAACTGATGGCTTGTGCCGAGCTGAGGTGGAGAGTCCCAAGCTGTCATTTCTTTGCCAAAAAGGCAGTTTCAGCCCTGCACAAATATGTAGAACAGAAGATGGGCCAATCCTTGAACCTGTTGGTGTCTGCCAAAGTGCACGGCAGCGCCGACTTGTGGAGCTGTAACTACGTACAGGGACAGTAAACGTCCTTTATGGCCCACTGGGTGAATGTGGTTCCAGCACAGCCACAACAGCAACTTGGCCAGGTCATGCCGCTTCTGCCTCCACGTTGTCACGCCATTGGTCCTGCGACAATGTCCGCCTCTGTGTCCTCATCCTCACAATGCCCCTCCAGCATACCACATGTGCAGGGCACGGCGGTGTCACACTGTTCTGCACCTCATTTCCCTGGGTGAACGGAGTCACACAGGGGAGGAACCGCTCTGTGTCCTTCTTCAAGAAATCGAATCCTGGCTTTTTCCGCGACAACTGAAAATCGGAACCATGGTGACAATGGGAAGAACACTGTGTCAGCGCTGTGTCAACCAAAGCTAAGCCATGCGCTCTGCATGGCACATGTGTTCAATTTGGTTGTCAAGCGGTTCCTGAAGTCTTCCACCCATCTGCAAGACATCCTAAAAATGGCCAGGAAACTTTGCATGCACTTCAGCCACTCGCACACCGCAAAGCACACCCTCCTTGAGCTGCATCCCCCAACATAGGCTGATATGCGATGTTTCCACCCGTTGGAATTCCACCCTTCATATGTTGGACCGACTATACGAGCAAAGAAAGGACATCAACGATTTCTTGATGATGCAAGCGGATAGGAGTACTCTCCTGTGTAACTTCGATGTTAGCTAGTGGCAGCTCATGTGTGACACCTGTCGTTTGCTCAGGACCTTTGAGGATGCCACATTATTTTTCAGTCGCCAGGACTACGGGCTGAACGACGTCATTCCACTGCTTTATGTCCTGCAACAGATGCTGGTAACAATGGCTGGTCAGGGGACTGGAGATGTGGCGCCTAAATCTCATAGCCACATGAGCCCTGTGGGGGCTGAACTGAAAGAGGAGGAGGAAGGGGAGGAGGACATTGGAGCACAGGCAATGTGTAGCAAAATGGGTGGTTTTTCTACTCAAGTGACAGGAGAGCAAGAGCAGCCAGAGAAGCTCAAGGGTGATGAGGAAGACGAGACAGAGGACCCAGACACATTGTGGCAGAGATGGAGGCAGGGAGTCCCTCCGAGTCACTTGCGCAAATGGACCGATCCATTTTCACTTGCTTGCGTAGTGACAGTTGAATTGGAGGGATGACTTCTGTCTCTCCACCTTGTTGGACCCTCGCTACCGGTCCAGAATGAGTGCCTTTTTTACACCCACTGAGAGGGAGGACAAAACGAACTACTACAGAGACATCCTATGTAGTCAGTTGGCAGCTGCCTATTAGTGCCATTGTCCATCCTCTCGCAGGTCTGAACGGGAGGGGCCCTCTGTGCTCACGTTACACTGCCATGGCTGCTGGGGAGGGGTGGGGTGGCAGGAGCAGTACCAGCTCCATCATCAGCAGCCTGTCTACAGTCGCTGATGAGTAGCTTTCTTCACCCGCATAGTGAAGAAACTACTCAACAGCAGCAGGTAGACCTTGAGCAGGACCTGAACCAGCAGGTTGTGGCATACCTGGACAGAACCCTGCCAACCCACATTGAAGATCCGCTGGACTACTGGGCAGCCAAACTGGATTTTTGGCCGCAACTAACAGAGTTTGCCCTGGAAAAGCTGGCCTGCCCGGCCAGTAGTGTGGCATCAGAGCGGGTGTTTAGTGCGGTGGGGGCCATAGTTACCCCAAGGAGAACTCGCCTGTCCAATGTGGAGAGACTGACCTTTGTCAAGATGAATCAGGCATGGATCAGCCAGGATTTCCAACCACCAATTCATGATGCATTAGACTAGATCAGTGAAGGGAAAACTACGGCCCGCAGGCTTTCTAGACCTCCGGGTAGACCGATAGTTTCAGGACGTGGGGGTTTGTGTGAACCCATTTGTCACTTTTTGAATTTTTACCTTAAGTCATGTGTGGAATGTTTACCATCTTATGTTCGTGATTCCACTGATGTCTTGAAACGTCTGGAAGATATCCAGATGGAACATGACATGTTCCTCGTAACATGTGACATAGAGTCGCTTTACACTTGTATTCGACATGAGTTTGGGATTAGGGCCTCCAACTTCTTTTTACAGATGAGGAATTTGGCCCCAGATCTAATAGAGTTTTTATTGACTCTGTTGGATTTCATCCCGACACACAACCATTTCCTTTTTAAGGACCGCTATTACCTGCAATTGCGTGGAGTGGCAATGGGGGCGACTTGTGAGCCCTCTTATGCCAATTTATTTCTTGGTTTCTGGGAAAGGGAATATGTACAACAGGCTATGGATAAAGCAGATGGTCAGGTCATTTCCTGGATGCGCTTTATAGATGACATTTTGTTTATTTGGCAGGGGTCCAGGACGGCACTTGATACATTTTTGACACGGCTCAATAAGAATGACTGGAACATTAGGATGACACAGATCATATCTCAGCATGAAATGACGTTCTTGGACATCCACATCAAGACTTCTGCAAATGGAGCCTTGCAAACCGGTGTTCATCGCATGGAAACTGCCGTGAATGCTTTCCTTCATGCCTCTTCCTTTCATTCCAAACACCAGAATCGATCTATACCAATTGGTCAGTTTTTTATGGGCAAAAAGATTGTGTACGTCATCAGAAGATTTTGAACAGGATTCAATGTCACTTCGACAACATTTCCAGCAAAGAGGATATCAACCAGTGGTTATTGAACGGGGCTACCAACGGGCCTTAAATACATCTCGGCAAACATCGTGAAATATCTGATAGATAACAATCGGTTTGTATGATTACTGATTATAATGTACAATAGAATAACATCAGAAAAACTTTCATGAAATTTTGGCCTATTTTGCGATCGGACCACATCCTTGATTCTGTTCTTACCTCCACTCCTGCATTTGTTGCCCGTTGTAGCAAAAATCTCAATGACATTTTGGTAGCCAGCCATTATGTCCCACCTAAACCTCAAGATTTTATATCTCGATTGAAAGGGCCAAAATGGAGGTCGACATCTTGTGGACATTATAGTATTTTTAAGGTCATGATCAAAACTGATTCTTTTTGCGACTCATCTGGACAACTTACGTACAAGATTCTGCACTTCATTAATTGCAGCACATCTGGTGTTGTATATTATGCGACATGCCCGTGCGGATTAATTTATATTGGCACGACCACACGGGAACTTCGTATACGTATTCAGGAACATCAAAGTGATATACGAACTGCGTCTAAAAACAGTGACCATGACAAAGAAAGGATTGTGAAACTTAAACCAGTTGTGCAACATTTTCGCCTCAAACATAACAATCGATGGCAGACCTGAAGTTCTGTGGCATTGATAGAGTGAATCTTGGCTCTAGGGGTTCAGACGCCTGGAACAGGTCGAGAGCAAATGGATAATTAAACTTCAGACTCAAATACCACATGGTCTCAACGATAAAGTTCCCTTTGCCTCCTTTCTATGATTGTCTCTTCCTTGAACTTTTTTGTTTTGCATATGTGTTTTAAATATCATATACATGGGTGGTGGGGAATGTGTTTTGAATACTGACTATTGGCTGAGTTGATTCACCTTCCTCCTTGGCGGGTGGAGTGTTTTTCTTTATATGGATGAATTAGTCAAGGGGTTTCTCTGCTTGTTCATGTCTAAATTTAGTATTGGTATCATCACCCCCACAATTCAGTGGTTGGGAGGTACCTATAGTGTCATACTGCTGGAATTGCTAGTCAACCAGTATTGATAATTTGGTACAAATCACTGTCAGGATATACATTGGGACATTATTTATATGTACGTTTATGCATTATTTGTAACATGTGCAAGTGTTTTATTCACAGGTGTTTCATCTCATTATTTGTACACATGATTTTATAGTATACACTTCATAGTCACATTTTGTTTTACTTCACCTTATTTTTGGTGTGCACATCACCATTTTCATTTGTTAGTTTTTTTAATTTTTAAATTTTTTTAACATTTTCCTATTAGCCTCCAATCACTGGTTACCACATTATTCAGCTTTTTCACATTAATTTTGCTGAGTATCATTGACATCATACACATTTTGAGTTTTAATTGTTATGCATATCACATCAGAGTCCATTTCACAATTCACGCACATCAATTCTAATAATAAAAATCAACAAAAATATATAAAATAATATTTTGTTATATTTTTTATTTTCCATTCATGTTTTCATTTATTTTTCCTACTTTATGGTTTAAATTATTTCTTTCTTTCCTCAGGATGTTTCATTTGTATCCAAGTCCTATTGGTACCTAAGTTTGGGTGATGTTTATAATTGCAGTACTGCTTTCCTCATTGACAGGTAAAGCCTGCCCGCTTTGCCCTCACTCTACATGGTGGTTGCAGCGCGCCCGACTGTCCATGCATGCGCCGGGTTCGCGTGACCCTCCTCGTCCGGACCAGTTGGGCGGGCTCGCGAGTCTGGTGTTCATGATGGAGTGCCAGGCGCCAAATAACGAGCATCCACCACTTTCATTTGGTTCAGGTGAGGTGTATTGGAGGCATGACAGGCCACCAATAGAATTATCATGCTAATGAGGTCTATGAAGTTTAACCTATCAGCAGACATGACGCAGTACCTCTATTCATTTAAAAGGCCATTCCCACCACACTAGCGAGTACCCCCTTGAAAAAGCTAACGCGAAACGCGCATTGGGGAGTGGACTGGTGGTGTTCGTGTGCGGTGTCTTAGTTCGGCTGGTCAGTATCTGTTATGTGCTGATGATATTTTGTTGCCCTTATGCTTTATGTACTTCATGTGGTGTGTGTTATGTGACATCACTGATATGGCAATGTAGTTTTTATGTATTGAGACATGAATTTTGATACCATTTATTATTGAGCACAAATTGTTTGGTCACACCAGTTTTTACTATCAGATGCTGAACATTAATATTGCACTTGCACTTTATTATTGTACACCGACCACCCACCATCGGTACTTTTGGTTTTTAAATGTCCTGTGGTTTTTGCTAATCATGTCTTTGTGAAATTTTCAATAAAAATTATGTAATTATGTGATTACTTTGTATTCATATGTGTTTTTGCTTATTGAGTGACCCATTTATCTTCTATTGGTTTTCTCAGGCGTGGATTAGCCATTATTTCCAACCACCAATTCCTAATGCATCAGACTAGCTCATCCATGGTGCCACACACTTTGATAAAAGAGATGGATTTCTTCTGACTACCTGCCTCAGCTACTACTTTGATGCTGCCACCCGCCTGATGCCACACATCTGATGCCAAGTGCTCCTTCTTTCAGCCACCTTCATCAGCGGATAGTGGTATTTCCACCCACGGCCCCACTATGTCACCGGGTCACTTTGTGGTTTCCTGAAGCAGCTGCTGCTGCCATCTCCACACTATGTCACCTTACCACTCTGTGGTATCTTCTTGCTGCTGCCTCTGCCATCTCCACACTAGGTCACCTTACTACTCTGTGGTGTCCTCCTGCTGCTGCCTTATCCATACTATGTAACCTGCCACTCTGTGGTCTCCTGCTGCTGCCAGTTCCACACTATGTCACCTTGCCACTCTGTGGTGTCCTCCTGCTGCTGCTGCCATCTCCACACTATGTCACCTGCTGCTGACATCTCCACACTATGTCACCTTGCCACTCTGTGATATCCTCCTGCTGCTGCCATATTCACACTATGTCACCTTGCCACTCTGTGGTATCCTGATGCTGCTTCTGCTGTCATCTACACACTATGTCACCTTGCCACTCTGTGGTCTCATGATGCTGCTGCCATCTCCACACTATGTCACCTGCTGCTGACATCTCCACACTATGTCACCTTGCCACTCTGTGATATCCTCCTGCTGCTGCCATATTCACACTATGTAACCTTGCCACTCTGTGGTATTCTGATGCTGCTTATGCTGTCATCTACACACTATGTCACCTTGCCACTCTGTGGTCTCATGATACTGCTGCCATATCCACACTATGTCACCTTGCCACTCTGTGGTATCCTCCTGCTGCTGCTTCCATCTCCACACTATGTCACCTTGCCACTCTGTGGTATCCTCCTGCTACTGCCATGTCTACACTATGTCACCTTGCCACTCTGTGGTCTCCTGATGCTGCTGCCATATACAAACTATGTGACTTTGCCACTTTGTGGCATTCTCCTGCTGCTGCTACCATCTCCACACTAGGTCACCTTGCCACTCTGTGGTATCCTCCTGCTGCTGCAATCTCCATACTATGTCACCTTGCACTCTGTGGTCTACTGATGCTGCTGCCTTATCCAATTTATGTCACCTTGCCACTCTGTGGTATCCAGAATTGGCTTATGATTTGGTAGCCAAAGCAGGAGTAGGTACAAAACACAGAAGACATGCAAATATTCCATTCACGTGTCATCTCTGTTTTTCATCCACTCCTGTTTTTTTGGGGCATTAGCAATACTGATGGATTATTGGGCAAATGCTGACCGAGTGAAGGCATCTGCTCCATGGACAGGATCAGTTTTTTGTGGGTTTTTGTTCTGAAGGATTAGAGGAAGGGCAAATTAATCAGTGACGTCAACACAAACTTACTGCTCTCCACCCTCTCCACTCTGTCCGTGGGGGCTTTACTTGTATACGCGTTTAATAGGACAGATTCTGTAAATATCTATTTGGAATCAGCTGGTGACGATGTAAAAGGAGTGCACTTCTTCTTGACGCTAACATTGATCTGTAAGGCTGAGTACATACCTGAGTTATTTGGTTAGTTTTGGCCCCGTGGCTGCCCTAATAAGTGAAGTGTGCAGTGATTCTAAGATCAACGACTGTCATCTGCATGTCATACGGACTCACAGTATTATTTCACTACCAAAGCAGACCCCCTATGCGTGTTCCTAAAAGGTACAGTGTTCTACACCACTATAATGGCTCTCTGCAGCCAGTAAATAGCAGTTTTTTAACGTAATTTGCAGCGAGTATATTCCAATCAAGCCAAATTTTTCCTTAAAAATTGGGCGAACCGGCAAATTTAATTTTTGAAAAATTCGCTCATCTCTAGTCCTTAAGTCACGTCCAGATGTGACGTACATGTACGGTAAGGGTCCTTATGAGGTTAAAATTATGAGGTGCCAGTGTGTCCTCAAAAAAGTTTAATGGAGGGAGACAAAAAAAATATTATTATTAATTGAAACCATGTGGAAAGTGAGTAAACGGAACTGACCCTCCAGCATTAGAGGCAGAGGCATGATGCATTGCAGGTTCCAGCTTTGCCTGGGCTATGACAAAATGGCAGTACTGATGCACGAATCCACTAAAATTATGTGGCACCAATGCGTCTTCAAAAAAAATTATGGAGGGGGCAAATTTTTTTTTACAATTTCAACTGTGTTAGCTTTGCAGGATCCAGGTTTTCTTGAACTGTGAAAAAATATCAATATTGACACAGTAATCATGTACATCTAGGTGATTGTTTCATGTGTAACCCCTGCAGAGAAACCAGTGTGTATTGCAGATGCTGCTGTTGCCATTTACAAGCAGGGACTCATAGCAGAAGGCATTAGTGCTGATTCTTATGAGGTGAAGTGGACTACAAATCCCATGAGTACTTGCTTTGCAAATCCCATGAGCAATTGCTCCTCCCTACAGCCAATAGAAGGGAGACCAGAAGGAAAAGCTAATTAAGGAAAAGAAACAGCAGCCATCTTGGAGACAGAAGCATGGTCAGGGGATAGAGAGACTGAGAGATCTCCACAGACAGAAGTGAACCCTGCTTCTGTGCAGACAGTGGAGCACAGCCCAGATAGCTCCAGTGATTCCTTTGTCATAGGAGAGAGTTCAGCTGCTGCATTAACCCTACAGCCCAGTCCAGACAGCTTCTGTGATCCCAGTGTGCAAGGAGAGAGTCCAGCTGCTGCACCAACTCTACAGAACAGCCTGCTTCCCTGGACGAGTGTCGTCCTGCACCCCAGGAAGATCTTGCCCTGACTCAACTGCCATCCAAGCTTCTTAATGCTGTGGCCCGTAGCTGGTTCCCAGGAGCAACAATGGTAAGCGCACCAACATTTGCATGATTACGTTTTCTGCAACCGGGACCCAATGTTCAGATTGGGTTAATTGCTAGGCAGTAGTACAGTATATGTATATGGCTATTTGAGTATTAGGAGTATATATCTGGGAAGAGTGTATTGCTTTTATCTTCTAAAAGAGAGTGTGAGTGATCACCATCACTGCTTGCCGATACAGATAACCTGCCCCCTTCACCTGGGGTTATCCTTAGACAAAATTGTAATCTGTGCTCTGTTTTATTTTATTGCCTTATCTTTATGCTCTTCATCATTGTTTACTCTTTCCCAAACAAATCTGTTGATCGGTTAACTCCTTCCTGAGACAAGTGTGTACTGAGCTGGGCAACGGGTTCCCAAGTCGACCTCTGGCAGAAGAGGAAGACCATTCTGCTATCCTACAGAGCTCCAAGCAAGATTTAGGTGGAGACACTGTGCCAAAGCAAGGTGATAACCACCATACACCCTGCCTATCGAGGGCTGCCCAAAGGTGTTTTTCACATGTATATGCAACTCTCTTCTCCTATGACAAGCAGGCACTTTTCGGGAATGAATGATTCATTCCAGATGATTGACTGCTTAGTCGGCTTATTTAAATGAGTCTTAACTTGAGAATAATGTCCTGTCTCCCAGCAATAGTAAATAGATAAGTGACCATGCATACACATCTCTCTATTCACTTTTATGGCAGTTCCAAAAATATCCTAGAGCATTTACTTAACTATTTTTGTAACCCTCATAGAAATGAATGGAGGATCAGCACATGCACATGTGGAATTAATGGACTGAACCAAGCAAAATATTTGTTTTAATGGAGAAGGACTTGGCCATATCCTAGTCAATAAGGCAATAGTGTGTTCCAAAAAAAGAGTCCAAAGAGTCTCATTCTTATACCACCCTATGGTTTATATATTGTTTGGCTTAGTTTACAAACTGTTGGTGCAATTTTGCAGCACTTTGGTGCATCTTAAAGGTTTTTTTCTACATTTTAATATTTATGGCATATGCACAGGATGTTCAATAGGTCATCCCACCTCATGGTTACAGTGAATGGAGAGATTATAACTGTGACCGTGAGATGGGACCCTAGTCTCTAGACAGTTGCAGGTCCCAGAGGTGGGACCTGCACCTACTGAACATTTACAGAATATCCTGTGGATATGCCATAAATATTGAAATGGAAAAATACCTTTTAAGATGCACCAAAGTGCTGCAAAATTTCACCAACAGTTTGAAAACTAAGCCAAACAATTGGTAAACCATACGGTGGCATAAGAATGAGACTCTTTGGACTCTTTTTTTTTTGAAGAATGAGGTGTTATCTTGGACTCTTCTTTTTCTTTTTTTGGAAGAAACCACTGCCTTATTGGCTAGTATATGGTGAAGTCCTTCCCCATTAATATGAACATTTGGCTTGGTTACATAGTTACATGGTTTATAAGGCTGAAAAAAAATATATCTGTCCATCCAGTTCGGCCTGTTAACCCGCAAGTTGATCCAGAGGAAGGCAAAAAAAAAACGGTGAGGTAGAAGGCAATTTTCCTCACTTTAGGGGAAAAAATTCCTTCCCGACTCCAATCAGGCAATCAGAATAACTCCCTGGATCAACGACCCCTCTCTATTAGCTATAGCCTGTAATATTATTACGCTCCATAAATACATCCAGGCCCCTCTTGAATTCCTTTATTGTACTCACCATCACCACCTCCTCAGGCAGAGAGTTCCATAGTCTCACTGCTCTTATTATAAAGAATCCTCTTCTATATTTATGTAGAAGCCTTCTTTCCTCCAGACGCAGAGGATGTCCCCTTGTCACAATCACAGTCCTGGGGATAAATAGATGATGGGAGAGATCTCTGTACTGACCCCTGATATATTTTTACATAGTTATTAGATCGCCACTTAATCGTCTTTTTTCTAAAGTGAATAACCCTAATTTTGATAATCTTTTTGGGTACTGTAGTCCACCCATTCCAGTTATTACTTTAGTTACCCTCCTCTGAACCATCTACAGCTCTGATATGTCTGCCTTGTTCACAGGAGCCCAGAACTGTACACAGTATTCCATGAGTGGTCTGACTAGTGATTTGTAAAGTGGCAGTACTATGTTCTCATCACGGGCATCTATGTCCTTTTTTGATGCAACCCATTATTTTATGGGCCTTGGCAGCAGCTGCCTGACACTGGTTTCTGCAGCTTAGTTTGCTGTTCACTAAAATTCCTATTCCTGTCCTTTTCCATGTCAGTGTTACCCAGTGTTTTACCATTTAGTATGTACTGGTGACTTGCATTATTCCTTCCCATGTGCATAATCTTACATTTGTCAGTGTTAAACCTCATCTGCCATTTCTCTGTGCAAGCCTCTAATCTATCCAGATCCTTCTGTAGCAGTATACTGTCCTCTTCCATGCATTAATTCCACTGAAAGAAGATGGACTAGTGAATGTGTAAAGGGGGAATATTAATCACCAATATTTATGCAAATATCGATAATTAATATTCATAAATGGGAGGAGCCATCTAGTGATAACTCCGCCCATTTATGCCTTTATATAATAATAACAATACTTTCGCTATGCTCTACACTGATCACTTATGCTAACTGCATACGCCTTACTAACTCGCTACCGCTAACAAGTACACGCTACACAAAAGGGTACAAATAAAACAGTATTTATTACACCAAGCAATACACCAACAATACACTACGCACGCAGTACACTACAATACAGCACTAAATATACAATCCTAAACTACACTACCCATTCCCAATTCCACCCATCAACTAACTATACAATTCACACATTCAAGTATATGAACCCACCCCACCTGACTATTCACTGTCCCTACGGGGTATGACGAAGGGTTAAAAGGATTTGTTTGCAGAGCAGAAGCATGCTCTACAGGACCAGGGTAACCACTAGGGGTTAATCAGGGTTAGGGTTCCAGGGATCAGTAGGGGATCAGGGGATATAGTGTTAACCAGGGATCAGGGTAATAAAGGGTTAATCAGGGGAGGTGGTGTATTGGTGGGATAGGGGTGGATCAGGGGTTGCAGGATCAGGGGTACAACAGGGGAACAGGAATAAGGGGTGGGGGACTTAAGGGTTAATATCGTTGGTGGTATAGGGAGTGATACTAGTATACTTGCTCGTTCGTCCAGGGGGGGGTCCCGATCCTCTCTCCTGAGGGCAGCCTTGAGCGCCGATCGCGCTCTCCCATCTGTCCAAGCAGCTGCCACGTGGGAGGCCCTGACTCCCGGAACGCAGGACGCGCTCCTCTGCCAGGTGGGGCCCAGATCCTTGAGCCGGAGGGGGGGGGGGCGCTTCGTCCTAAGCGCCGATGCGCTTATCCAGGTGGGGGGCCCTTTCCTAACTCCCAGAGTGCCGGGGCCGCCGGATATTTATCCCCCGGCGGCCCGCACTCCCGCGCCACCAGGGGGCGCGCGCGCGCACTCACTTCACAGTGCAGGACACGTGGGCCGGCGCGGTGAGATGACGTCACCGCGCCTGCCCGCGCATCCCTGCACGCGCGCCGCAGGGCCGCGTGCACTTGCTGACAGGCGGGAGATCCTTTGATCTCCTGACTGTAGCTCCCAGCATTCCGGACATCGCAATGGTAATTGCGATGCCAGAATGCACATAATAGAGTGAGCGGAGGTATCTCCTCTCTCTCTATTATGCTTAATTATCTCCAGCAGGACTGCAGATAATTAGAACAAAAGGATTCAAATTCTATTGAATTTGAATCCTTTTGAGGTCACCAGAATGACCGGACCTTGTCCGGTCATCCTGGCGCCTTCACCCAGATTACATCAATGTAAATGCTTGGGGCACATTTACATTGATGCATCTGTGTCCATGTAAGGGGGGGGGGGGGGATTTATATGGTATGGGGATATGACAAGGGGACATAATATGAATATACATGTGTATCGATGCTTGGGGCACATCCATACACATGTATACATTAATCATACTTCTAAGGGGGATTATATAAGGGGCCACATATTATCAGGGGCACATCACAAGCTCCTACATTATCAGGGGCACATCACAAGCCCCTACATTATCAGGGGCACAAGCCCCTACATTGGGGCACAAGCCCCTACATTATCAGGGGGGCACAAGCCCCTACATTATCAGGGGACACATATTTCCCACAGGGGCCAGCATGAGCCCCTGGGGATCACCATGGGCAGACGTGCGCAGATGCTGGGCACATCTGCGCACATCGTCCCATGCTGCTATGTCTAATATATGCACATATATACCATACATGCCCGCACGTGTTTGCAGGCATGCATGGATATATATGCATATGTCTCAACCGTTCCTCAACAATCCCCCTGTTGTCGGAATATAATACGACAATATAATGGGGGAACGGGTTGAGATATATTTGCCCCCCTTCAACCCCATCTTTGGTGGAAGTTCAGGAAGAACTGTAGTGCACACTGATCTTTAGGTACTTAGACATCCCTCATCCAGCCTCTGACCTGCCCTTCACCGTAACCTCCTCCTCCGTCCACAGGATACACCGTCTTCTTCTTGACCACACACCCACAGTCTCTCGGTTATTCTGCCGATCTTCAGGTATCTTCGTCCCCCCCCCCAATTCTGGAGTGGGTTCACCCTTACAGTCTTTAACTGGCCTTTCTATAACAGTCTCTTGGTGTCGGCCACCCCCACTTTGGAGTGACCACACCCCCACAGTCTCTCGGTAATTCTGCCGATCTTCAGGTATCTTCGTCCCCCCCAATTCTGGAGCGGGTTCACCCTTACAGTCTTTGTCCCAACTTTCTTCTATCCAACGTCTGTTTCCATCTTGATGGGTGCGGTTCTCCCGTGGACAGTTTAATAGGTCTTTACAAGGCAGGTCAGACTCTTAAGCGGTGATGTCATAGTACCTAAATTCTACTGCGGAGAACACCTCCGCCACACTACACCTCCAGCCCTTCCCTTAAGAACCTCACCGTTCCAGGGTTCAAGGTGGCAAATGAATGATGCCTGTCCCTATCGTGACCTAACCTTATCCCCATTCACACAAAACACATGTCACATCCCTCCCAACACCACCAAAATCATTAAATGTATGTGTACCCATAGAGACTCATGCAACCTGGCATATCTCTACACCTCCAAAGACACAGGTAGGTCGCAGACCCCTGTGTCAATGGGAAACGACTATAGGATGCGAATGTGTACAGCCGAATATAGGCTGTCACACATTTGTACCTAGAGTGTCTATGGGTACACCATCGAACAACAAACACAATCAATAAATACAATGTGCTATGGGGTTTCGGGGTAGTACAAGTTATACGTCCCGAACCCTCATAGGAAACAAAGTGTATCCATACAATATTTGGCTACAGGAACAATGTTTGAGTTATGTCCTGAGCCTCCTCCTCTGGATAGTTCTGTAAAGTTCTGTCTGGTTCTGGTGTATTTGGTCAGTAAGTCCCTTGACCCTCCGATATGACCAGAACCAGAAGAAGTTTCACTGGGTGAAACAATTGAATAAGTTCTTCCACCCGAACATCTCCCAAGTCTTCCTCCAGAGCCTTAAATAATGCTCCCGCTGGATTGTGGCACAGTCTTCTCTAGAACACCTCTAGGCAGAGGTCGCTTAGTTGCCAAAATCCAGTGGGATCCTCTGGAGCTTCACAACAGTGTCAGGGGGAATAGCTGGCCTCTTCTGTCGCATCTCCTAGGTTTTTCTTCCGCTCCATATTAAATCACACCTATGGCAGAAGAAAACACCAGGCGCTCCCAGGGGAATTTCTCCCCTAACAGTGCAATTAATGTGAAAATTCCCAGCCCCAATACCTTTGACCCATGGGTAGAGAAAGGTATTGGGCTGCCCTTTATCTCACAGGACCCCTCGTTATCCCAACACTGGTGTCTGAACACCCTACCTTCAGAGGATTGAGTCCTCTGCTGCACATCCCTCTGCACCAACAGATAAGGATGGCCACCCTACTAGGTTAGGATAACTGGAGTTCTGTGGACAAAGCACCATCTTGTTATTGATGGCACCGCATCCCTGTCCACTCATGTGTACCCAGGCTGATTTCCCCCTGTGATCCCATCTTGTGGAGGCCCGCAGAACCAATAGCATAGGCATGCCCCGGCTCCCCAGGACCCCACAACACAAGAACACAGTCCACACTCTGCTGCCAAACACTCTGCGTCCAATCCCTATCAGAGCTGTGCTGCCTGACCGGACTAGAATTAAGTGCGCAGCACAACATTACACCAATGTTGTCTGTCCGCCCCAGTCCCCAGCGCAACACAGCCCTACCGAAAACCTGGAGCACAACAGCGCTATCTGTATCGATCTGAGACCCTGGTTGCCCAGAATAATATCACATCATCCTTTGTGTGCTGCATGGAGAAGGTCCTTATGCCTTCTCCCGACCAGCAGGATTTCCCGTGTGATATTATCTGCTCGCAAACCTATACGTTCTCGATCCACAGTATAACACTGTTCCACTCCAAGGGGACACAGAATAACCAAAGACAGCAGACGGGACTTACAACACTACATAAATCAGCATGGTGGAACACATCCGTAGACAAGGACTACCACCATCAACATCAAGAAGAACATACAAACAGATAACAAAAACACACAACATGGACATACACAGGGAACAAACTGTGTAACAAATAGTACAGGGGTGTCAAATGTTG
Source organism: Bufo bufo (assembly GCF_905171765.1). NCBI lineage: Eukaryota > Metazoa > Chordata > Amphibia > Anura > Bufonidae > Bufo > Bufo bufo. The sequence goes on along the minus strand of NC_053391.1, from coordinate 171,779,138 downwards.
CCTAGCCTAGCTTGGCCACTCTGACCCCTCAGCAGCTGGTGATGCTGCCGAGAGGTAACCCCGTTATGGCCAGGCTGACTAGACCCCACTGCACAATTTGTTACCTGGCTGATACTGTTGGACACATTGCAATTACTTGCACAAGGGCAATTCCTTGCAATGTGTCCTTTGTTCCCACACCTGAAACACGTGCCTGTCCTGTGTGTTTTGCAGTGTCTCGCTATGTGACCTAGGCCACCACATGCAAAACATCTGATGTTTGCTCTGCATGGCCCAGGTCCATCTACACTGCAGCCGTGCTCCCTTCTCCTGAATTGTACCATCCTCAGGGACGCACTCTTCAACACAGTTCTTTTTCCCAAAGTCAGGGACAAATCTCTGTTAGTCTGGACCGGCTTGACCTGATGATCAGACCGGTCACAGACTACTCTCCCCCCTTGTGGCCCTGCACAGGGCAACATTTTGGGAGATTCCGACCCTGGCTTTACGAAAAAAGAAAGGGCCGGCACCAACTTGGTGATAACTTGTTGCATGCCAGACATTAGCTGGGACCTTACAGCAACCTGAGCCTTCAATTTGGCTACCGTCACGTCAGTAGAGGCAGTCCGCTCCTTGAAGGCTTTGACTTCAGTATAAGACTGAGTCAACTTAGCCTCAATTTCCTCCTTCTGCCTCTGCAGCTCTACCAACTGTGACTCTATCCTAGCCACCTGCGCATCTCGGTCAACAGTAGACTGCACATTCTCTGCCAGCTGCGCCTGCAATGTCGAAACCTGGTCCGAATTACTGGCACAGCACTGGCAGTGAATGGCCGGAGGAATTGTCTCCGTTGACCGAGACACCAGCGCAACTTCCTTTGGCTTACAGATGCTAGCCTCAAACGTATGAACGAGTTTGGCTAGCATCCGAAGCCGTTTGGTGGCCTTGTTCAAAACCGTCCGTTTGTTAACACAAAGCTTGTCGTAACTACAAGCCTGTGCTAACAAATCGGACCACAGCATTTCTGCTGACTTGTATGTAGTGGGGAGGATGGGGTTAAATGTGCTGTGTTTGCTCAAGTGTTGCAGTGTGGGGAAGTCCATACTCACCGTTTGATGAGTGTCCATCTTCTCCTTGGCGCCGTACCTCGCAGCTGCTTGGAAGAAGTCCATTTTCCCGGATCGCCTCTTCCCGACCAGCCTGACTTGTACGCCGCTCCCACGAAGATGGATCTCCTTCAGTGACGTGTGCTCTTCTCCCTTGCAATTACTTGAGCGATGCTTGTTGGTGCTGTACTTTTCCGTGTCTTCTTACCCCAGCAACGGTGACCGTGTAAAGCAAATACAAAAATATTAGTAACACAGAACAATTATAGATTCTCTGCAAAAGATTTTGTTTTATTTCTGGTACTCTAAGGGAAGTATCGCTTCTCCTGTACGAATTATCGGGTCCTAGACGCTCAGACACTCCGCTGACCGCGTCTCTCCTGCCCGCTAATTCACAGTACTAGCGACCCTCAACCTTAAGACCAAAAATAAGCGCAAAATCCACGCAGTGGGCCTGGCTCGCCAATGTAAAGGGGGAATATTAATCACCAATATTTATGCAAATATCGATAATTAATATTCATAAATGGGAGGAGCCACCTAGTGATAACTCCGCCCATTTATGCCTTTATATAATAATAACAATACTTTCGCTATGCTCTACACTGATCACTTATGCTAACTGCATACGCCTTACTAACTCGCTACCGCTAACAAGTACACGCTACACAAAAGGGTACAAATAAAACAGTATTTATTACACCAAGCAATACACCAACAATACACTACGCACGCAGTACACTACAATACAGCACTAAATATACAATCCTAAACTACACTACCCATTCCCAATTCCACCCATCAACTAACTATACAATTCACACATTCAAGTATATGAACCCACCCCACCTGACTATTCACTGTCCCTACGGGGTATGACGAAGGGTTAAAAGGATTTGTTTGCAGAGCAGAAGCATGCTCTACAGGACCAGGGTAACCACTAGGGGTTAATCAGGGTTAGGGTTCCAGGGATCAGTAGGGGATCAGGGGATATAGTGTTAACCAGGGATCAGGGTAATAAAGGGTTAATCAGGGGAGGTGGTGTATTGGTGGGATAGGGGTGGATCAGGGGTTGCAGGATCAGGGGTACAACAGGGGAACAGGAATAAGGGGTGGGGGACTTAAGGGTTAATATCGTTGGTGGTATAGGGAGTGATACTAGTATACTTGCTCGTTCGTCCAGGGGGGGGTCCCGATCCTCTCTCCTGAGGGCAGCCTTGAGCGCCGATCGCGCTCTCCCATCTGTCCGGGCAGCTGCCACGTGGGAGGCCCTGACTCCCGGAACGCAGGACGCGCTCCTCTGCCAGGTGGGGCCCAGATCCTTGAGCCGGAGGGGGGGGGGGCGCTTCGTCCTAAGCGCCGATGCGCTTATCCAGGTGGGGGGCCCTTTCCTAACTCCCAGAGTGCCGGGGCCGCCGGATATTTATCCCCCGGCGGCCCGCACTCCCGCGCCACCAGGGGGCGCGCGCGCGCACTCACTTCACAGTGCAGGACACGTGGGCCGGCGCGGTGAGATGACGTCACCGCGCCTGCCCGCGCATCCCTGCACGCGCGCCGCAGGGCCGCGTGCACTTGCTGACAGGCGGGAGATCCTTTGATCTCCCGACTGTAGCTCCCAGCATTCCGGACATCGCAATGGTAATTGCGATGCCAGAATGCACATAATAGAGTGAGCGGAGGTATCTCCTCTCTCTCTATTATGCTTAATTATCTCCAGCAGGACTGCAGATAATTAGAACAAAAGGATTCAAATTCTATTGAATTTGAATCCTTTTGAGGTCACCAGAATGACCGGACCTTGTCCGGTCATCCTGGCGCCTTCACCCAGATTACATCAATGTAAATGCTTGGGGCACATTTACATTGATGCATCTGTGTCCATGTAAGGGGGGGGGGGGGATTTATATGGTATGGGGATATGACAAGGGGACATAATATGAATATACATGTGTATCGATGCTTGGGGCACATCCATACACATGTATACATTAATCATACTTCTAAGGGGGATTATATAAGGGGCCACATATTATCAGGGGCACATCACAAGCTCCTACATTATCAGGGGCACATCACAAGCCCCTACATTATCAGGGGCACAAGCCCCTACATTGGGGCACAAGCCCCTACATTATCAGGGGGGCACAAGCCCCTACATTATCAGGGGACACATATTTCCCACAGGGGCCAGCATGAGCCCCTGGGGATCACCATGGGCAGACGTGCGCAGATGCTGGGCACATCTGCGCACATCGTCCCATGCTGCTATGTCTAATATATGCACATATATACCATACATGCCCGCACGTGTTTGCAGGCATGCATGGATATATATGCATATGTCTCAACCGTTCCTCAACAGAATGTCAAACAACTATGGCTACATTTATCTTGCCGGATTTGAGTAATTGAATTTGTCATGATAATTTTATAATGACAACAGAATTATCTTCTAAGGGTGGACATCCAAAGCTGTCCTGAAATTCTGTCTACCTACAGGATCATTAACAGATCTCTCTCCAGAAACAGCAAAATCTGTCAACATTGCTCAAACCTGTTTCGGTAACTTTACACTATGGTTGATTGTCTGATGACATACACACCTTAATGGGACACTTCCATTAGATTTTTAACATTGACAGAAAACAATGTCATTTCAAATGTACAAACCGGATTCCAAAAAAGTTGGGACACTAAACAAATCGTGAATAAAAACTGAATGCAATGATGTGGAGGTGCCAACTTCTAATATTTTATTCAGAATAGAACATAAATCACGGAACAAAAGTTTAAACTGAGAAAATGTACCATTTTAAGGGGAAAATATGTTGAATCAGAATTTCATGGTGTCAACAAATCCCCAAAAAGTTGGGACAAGGCCATTTTCACCACTGTGTGGCATCTCCCCTTCTTCTTACAACACTCAACAGACGTCTGGGGACCGAGGAGACCAGTTTCTCAAGTTTAGAAATAGGAATGCTCTCCCATTCTTGTCTAATACAGGTCTCTAACTGTTCAATCGTCTTGGGCCTTCTTTGTTGCACCTTCCTCTTTATGATGCGCCAAATGTTCTCTATAGGTGAAAGATCTGGACTGCAGACTGGCCATTTCAGTACCCGGATCCTTCTCCTACGCAGCCATGATGTTGTGATTGATGCAGAATGTGGTCTGGCATTATCTTGTTGAAAAATGCAGGGTCTTCCCTGAAAGAGATGACGTGTGGATGGGAGCATATGTTGTTCTAGAACCTGAATATATTTTTCTGCATTGATGGTGCCTTTCCAGACATGCAAGCTGCCCATGCCACACGCACTCATGCAACCCCATACCATCAGAGATGCAGGCTTCTGAACTGAGCGTTGATAACAACTTGGGTTGTCCTTGTCCTCTTTGGTCCGGATGACATGGCATCCCAGATTTCCAAAACGAACTTCGAATCGTGACTCGTCTGACCACAGAACAGTCTTCCATTTTGCCACACTCCATTTTAAATGATCCCTGGCCCAGTGAAAACGCCTGAACTTGTGGATCTTGATTAGAAATGGCTTCTTCTTTGCACTGTAGAGTTTCAGCTGGCAACGGCGGATGGCACGGTGGATTGTGTTCACTGACAATGGTTTCTGGAAGTATTCCTGAGCCCATTCTGTGATTTCCTTTACAGTAGCATTCCTGTTTGTGGTGCAGTGTCGTTTAAGGGCCCGGAGATCACGGGCATCCAGTATGGTTTTATGGCCTTGACCCTTACGCACAGAGATTGTTCCAGATTCTCTGAATCTTCGGATGATGTTATGCACAGTTGATGATGATAGATGCAAAGTCTTTGCAATTTTTCGCTGGGTAACACCTTTCTGATATTGCTCCACTATCTTTCTGCGCAACATTGTGGGAATTGGTGATCCTCTACCCATCTTGGCTTCTGAGAGACACTGCCACTCTGAGAAGCTCTTTTTATACCCAATCATGTGGCCAATTGACCAAATTAATGTTAATTGGTCTTCCAGCTCTTCGTTATGCTCAAATTTACTTTTTCCAGCCTCTTATTGCTACTTGTCCCAACTTTTTGGGGATTTGTTGACACCGTGAAATTTTGAATCAACGTATTTTTCCTTTAAAATGATACATTTACTCGGATTAAACGTTTGATCTGTCATCTACATTCTATTACAAATAAAATATTGACATTTACCATCTCCACATCATTGCATTCAGTTTTTATTCACAATTTGTTTAGTGTCCCAACTTTTTTGGAATCCGGTTTGTACTATGACTTTGAAAATTAAAATATTTACTAAATATTGTTCTTATGAAGCTGTCAACATAAATGATAAGACCCCCTATATAAATATATAATCAATTGTCATTACTACTGCTGTTGTGAGCGTAATATCTTATGAAAGGAATAGTCTTAATGATAATAGGAGGTGTAGAATTGTAATATCAATATGACAGCTCTATTTTGTCTTGATAGGTCTAAATAAAGATATCCACAGAAGAGCATAGCATTGATTAGTGTAATAAATGATACTTTAATTGAGTTACTACGGAGGGGGGGGGGTCTCTGATCTCAGTGATGGACTAACTGAGAAAACTGTTTGCCATTTTAAAAGTCCAAAGAAAGAGGAAATTAATGAGCAAGGTCATGAAGTAGAATAAATAAAAAAAAATCATATTAAGAAAACAATCCACCCATTAAAAAATAATAATCACATAGAATGGTCAAATATAGGTTGTTAATATGTAATTAAACATATTCATGAAGGCTTCCCTTTAAAGAGGTGACAATATGTCCTACTTACTTTTTGTTCATTAAACACTTTTTATTCATTTAGGAAGGTGCAGAATTTAATGATTTAGAAATAAGCATGTTTTTTATATAAATCCAAAAATTTATAAAAGTTTCAACTTTTTCATTATGAATAAGAGAAAATTTTGCAGTAAGTAAGCTAACAGGATAATATACAGGGTATTTTGAGTTACAGTGAGCCAAGATACATTAATGTGGCAACCATTAGTGAAGTGTAAATGTAATAAAAAAAATGGTTAAATATAGGTTATTAAAATATCGCTCCCATCAAACAAGAGTTTTTTCAGAAATCGTAAAACTGCTTTGCCTTCAGTCATAATATTCCTGAGTTGTACATTTACTGCCAAATCTGTCTAGCTGCAAGCTATGCTGAAAATAAAGTAAATTAAAATTCAGTTAATACTATATTTTCAGGAAAGTTCTATGCTTGCTCTAACCGGTAGAGACATGATATTTATAGTGGCTATAAAGTGTCCTTTTATATATGTACATCTTTAGCCACAGTGTGCCTAGTTTACTTAACTCCTGACACAATTTGGAATAAATAATAGCTACAAAGACGTATTTTAGTCATTGGTAGATTTTCAATACTACTTGACTTTTGTTCATAAGCTCTTTATACACTATTTCTGCTTGAAAAGAGAAAACTTATCCTTCATAAGAAGTGCAGAACAGGCTGATATGTATGTAGGCATGAATATAACTAGGTACAGTGGATATAACAAGTCTACACACACCTGTTAAAATGTCAGGTTTCTGTGCTGTAAAAAAATGAGACAAAGATAAAAAAAAATCTGAACTTTTTCCACCTTTAATGTGACCTATAAACTGTACCACTCAATTGAAAAACAAACTGAAATCTTTTAGGTGGAGGGAAGAAAAAAAAATATATAAAAAAATAAAAAAATAATGTGGTTGCATAAGTGTGCACACCCTCTTATAACTGGGGATGTAGCTGTGTTCAGAATTAAGCTATCACATTCAAAATCATGTTAAATAGGAGTCAGCATACACCTGCCATCATTTAAAGTGCCTCTGATTAACCCCAAATAAAGTTCAGCTGCTCTAGTTGGTCTTTCCTGAAATTTTCTTAGTTAAGCTCGAGGGAATTATGAACAGTTCCAAATACCAGTCAAAATTGGCACAAAACCTTCAGGCTTCTGCTAGAAAGTTGAACATGAAGAGGAACTTCATCTTTCAGCATGACAACGACCCAAAGCATACATCCAAATCAACAAAGGAATGGCTTCACCAGAAGAAGATTAAAGTTTTGTAATGGCCCAGCCAGAGCCCAGACCTGAATCCGATTGAAAATCTGTGGGGTGATCTGAAGAGGGCTGTGCACAGACGATGCCCTCGCAATCTAACAGATTTGGAGTGTTTATGCAAAGAAGATTGGGCAAATTTTGCCAAGTTGAAATGTGCCATGCTGATAGACTCATACCCAAAAAGACTGAGTGCTGTAATAAAATCAAAAGGTGCTTCAACAAAGTATTAGTTTAGGGATGTGCACACTTATGCAACCATATTATTGCATTTTTATATTTTTTTCTCCCCTCTACCTAAAAGATTTCAGTGTGTTTTTCAATTGAGTTGTACAGTTTATAGGTCACATTAAAGGTGGAAAAAGTTCTGAAATGATTTATCTTTGTCTCACTTTTTTACATCACAGAAACCTGACATTTTAACAAGGGTGTGTAGACTTTTTATATCCACTGTATATCAGCTGAAAGAGCACCTACATATGTGTCCTCTTTCTTTTCCTCTTATCGTGACATTTCTCGAGATGAGTGGCACAAGCTCACCACCTTTGAAAACAAGCCAAATGGTGTGTTAAGTTTTTACTTGATTGTAACTATAATAAAGGCCCTTAGCTATAATCACGGACGATGGAGATTTATAGAGAATTTAAAGGGATTGCCCACCTTTTGTTTTTTTTGGCAGCTGCTCCCCCCCCCCCCTCAATCCCCCAATCCCTGATTTGGACTGTAAATATAAGCACACTTACCTGCTCCCTGCTGCTGGTTCCCAGCACCTTGCAATTTGCCTACTCCACTGAAATACCTCTTCTTGGGCCTGTGTTGAGGACAAGGGTAGCCTATACACTGTGGATTTCTAAAAAAACAAAAAAAAAGTCATACAGGCAAAGACTACTAGTGTGTAGGAAAATTTACTTTTCAATAGCACCTATTACTAAACAATGCAGTGCAATCTGTAGGCAGCATGTTATAGAGCAGGAGTACCTGTGGGATAGAAATATATAGTTTTGTGGGAAAAGATTCAATACAACTTGTAATTTATGCATTTAAATATCTGTTTTTCTGGACTTAGGACCACCTCCATGCATAACTATCAGTAACTGACAGCCATCTCTGTATACACACTTATACAGAGAATGCTATCAATCACTGATAAGATGGCCTCCATGTAAAACTGAAGTCAGAAAAAGCTGAGATTTAAATGTATAAATTAGGCTTAGTTCACATCACAGTTCAGCCTTTCCGTTCTCCTGCTCTGTTTAGGAGCAGGAGAATGGAAAGGACAGATTCGGCATATAACTGAGCCGAACGGAACCTAAGGACCCCATAGACTATAATGGGGTCCGTTAGGTTTCCGCTCAGAGGAAGATTTTTGAAGCAGGGACAAAAGTCCTGCATGCCCAACTTTTGTCTCCGCTCCAAAATCATTTTCTGAGCGGAAACCTAACAGACCCCATTATAGTTTTTGGGGTCCTTAGGTTCCGTTCAGGTCAGTTATGTGCCAAATCCATTCATTTCTGTTCTCCTGCTCCTAAACGGAGCAGGAGAATGGAAAGGCTGAACGGTGATGTAAACGAAGCCTTACAATTTTTTCTGAATCTTCTTTTTCTGAATCTTCTAGCAGAAGCCTGAAGGTTTTGTGCCAATTTTGACTGGTATTTGGAACTGTTCATAATTCCCTCTAGCTTAACTAAGGCCCCAGTTCCAGCATAAGAAAAGGCTATACATTAATCTGCTCAGCTTCTTCTGCTCTCTAACTTGCTTTCTGGAGACTGCATGTGTGGTGACAGGTCCTCTTCAAAGGATTGCCTAGTTAAACCCATGTTTATTGAAGGCTCCATTCTGTTCCTATCGAGGAGCATGGGCCCTTTACAATACCTCATAAGCCTGCCATCTCATAAGGTATTTTTTTCATGCCAAATTATTTATATAGTTACCTTTTCTCAGGAAGCATTAGGGGAGAATAGTTCCATACACATGGCAATTGATGGAGCATTGTGGAGCAGTCCTTTACATCTACTGTATATTGTATAACGCAAATTAGAACTGCATATATGCCACCATGCAGCTTTAAAGGAGTTCTCTCACTTCAGCAAGTGGCATTTATCATGTAGAAAAGTTAATAGTGGCCGTGCTTGCACTCTTTAGGAAAAAGTGCCACCCTCTCTGGTGGCCGGGACCATAGGAGCTCACATAGGCTGGTGCTTTTTTCTAAAATGTGCAGTCACGGCTACCGCTGCTGGATTGCAGGGTGGTCGTATCCATCAAAACAACCAGTGTATAATGTGATGAAAAAATGAATCAAGGCCAGCAAAGGAGGAAATATCACAATATATTAGCAAATGCCTTGTATTAACTTTTTCTACATAATAAATGCTATTTGCTGAAGTGACACAATCCTTTTAACTTAGCTCAAACTTAAAGGGGTTGTGGGGGCAAAAAATATTGATGACCTGTCCTTAGTATAGATTATCAATATCAGATCAGTGGGGGTATGACTCCAGGCATCCCCACTGATGAGCTGTTTATGGATGCTGGGTCGCTGCAAGATATACTGTGTCAGAGCTGATTGGTGGTGAGGGCTGGGTATCAGATTCCCACCAATCTGATATTTATGACCTATATTGAGGTTTGGTCATCAATCAATCTATAACTTGGACAATTGTTTTAATATGAGAGTGGCTATTTGCAATCAGAGTTTTCATCTATCAGCCAGAACAGAGAGGACTACAAATATAATTACCCAGACTTAAAAGACTATGGGGGTGATTTATTTAGACTGCTTATACCAGTTTTTGGTGTAAAAAAAGGTCATAAGACTCAATTTTGAAATTTTTTCTAATGCCCATGCAACAAAATATTGTTGCACGTGGCCATTTTCTTGCTTCCCTCAGACATTGTGGGGTTAGGGGGGTGGTGTGGAGGAGTGGTAGGGGTGGGGCCATCAGCCTAAGCAAATTTACTATGATTTAAGCCAGAAAACTTGTGTAAATGACTACTGACAGTTTAGGCGCATGTGCTGGCAGAAGATGCACCTAATTTATGATGAGGCACATGACTCAACATAAGCTAGGCACATCCTCCAGCACTGCAGGGAGTATTAAGTCTTTGATAAATGATCCCCTATGATTCTGCAGAAAACAGATAGATAATTCATATCAATGGGAAATTCGCTATGCTTTATCTCATCTGTAGTGGCAATAATGGGAAACTGAACACTTTCTGTATAGCTCTTTTATCCCTTCAACCACCGTGATGTACCGGTATGTCACGGTGGTCAAGGGAATGTATAGTGCAGGCTGCTATGGTGAGAGACAAGGCAGAGGGATGCGGCTCCCTCTGCCTTGCAATCAAAGCGGGGCTTCAATTGGTTACCATGGCAGCCTGGATGCTTCTGAAGCTTCCCACGGAAGCAGTTCCCTGCTAAGCTGTGCACAAAGCACAGCTCAGCAGGAAGCATATCATAATCCCAGTCCCCCTAATAGAATCTCTATTAGGGGGAATGTACAAGGGTTTAAAAGATCCCTGGTTCTAGCCCCCTAAGGGGGTTAAAATGTGTTATTGTAAAAAAAAAAAAAAAACATATTTAAAGTTTAAATAACCCCCTTTCCCAATTTTACATATAAAAAATATATTCACAATAAAAAAATAAACACACAGGTATATCCACATCTTGAGCTATTAAAATATATATTTTTAAAAATTCCTGTGCAGTGAACACTGTCATTGAAAAAAAAATACCACACAATTTGACATTATACAGTGATCAAGTGATACGTACCACACAAATAGTACCAATAAACTACAGTTCATTCCGCAAAAACAAGCCCTCATACAGATTTCTAGACCTAAATATAAAAAAAAAATGTCTATCAGAAAATAGTGATGCAAATAGATTTTTATATTTTTTGTCATTTTTTTCTAAAATTGTTAAAACCTTTTTACATATATATATATTTTTTTTATTTTTTAAAGTCTGCATAGGGGACTTAGAAATGTGCTCATCTGGTCGCTTCTCCAATAGACTCGCTATGTTCCCATGGAGCTATGGCAGGGCTCCCTAGGAACTTCACTATGGTAAGCCTTGGAGCCTTCAGACAGCCCAAAGATGCTATAGTAATAGAACAGCTCACTCAGTCTTGGGCCAAAGGAGTGTGGGGCTCCAGGAGAAATCTAGCATCTGATGGGGTTAAAAGTCCATATTCTGCATTATCTTCCATCACAAACTTTACCTATATCCATATATCTCACTTTAAAATTACTAATGTTGACTTGCTGTTAAAGATCTTGAAATAAGTTGCATACAGTCCTAGAAGACCCCCAAATGCCATCCTCAACTTTTTAGGGCAATTTGAGCTCTTTAGATTTCAGACCTAATTTAAATCACCTGATCAATTCAGCCAAATGAAATTTTAATTGGCTTTCAAGAAAAGTTCTCATGCACATTTCCATGTTTTATTGTCCTCAGTGTATTAGGGTTGTTTCTTGAAAAAATGCCTGTTGTGAAAAGCTTCTAAGTACCATCTAGCTTTTAAGACTAAATAATCTATTATGTGAGTATTGTTAGTTACATATTGAGCTATTACTTGCAACTTTTTTAAAATTTTAGAAAATGAACAACACCATAATATAAGCCACAAAAATTATAGAATGTATGTAAATTCTGTATGACATACTAGGTATCAAATCTAATAGAAATTTAAAAAATCGAATATAAATACACATGGAGTTATGCAAATTAGCCCATACCAGACAAACTAGAGACATCCATCTGTATAAAGCACTATTTCAGGGTTCTTGACCCTTTTCAGTATTGAGCAGTATACTGGCTGGCTTAGATTCCTTAGATGAAGCTCATTGAAGAGACACAATAGTATATGGAGATATTTTCATGCAATGCTCCACTGGAGAAAAATATGCAAATTAGCTCATATAAGCCAAACCATAGACATACTGTAGCTTTTTTCGCCTATTCTTAAATAGCCAAAAGTAAAGCATCTTTTGACAGCCTGATGGAGGAAACTGTATTTGATTGATGTTTAGAAAACATAAATTATTTGCCTGCATAGTGCCCTATGTAAAATTTGGCAGAGGGGAGAAAATGACATGGGACTGTTCTTTGGGGTTTGAGATGGGCACCTTATTTCCAGTGAAAGCCATTGTTAATGTGACTGTGGTAACACGTTGGGCAAAGCCATTTCCTGTTCCAGTATGACTGTGCCCCTGTGCACAAAGTGAGGTCTATGAAGACATACCATGTCTTCAGAAACTTGAGTGTCCTACTCAGAGCTCTGAAATAAATCTCATTGAACACCTTTGAGGGGAATTAAAAGGCAGATTGTGAGCTGCATGCCTTCCCAGAAGAGTGGAGCTTGTTATAGCTGCAAAGGGGGACTTTAATCTACATTAAAATCCACAGTTTACAAATTGGATATCCATTAAGCTCATATAAGTGTGATAGTGAGGTGTCCACATACACATTGCATTTTCAAAATGACTGAATTTTTTTTAGGGATGCTCATTGAATTATATGATTCATCAACAAAGTTCAAACAACCACGTAAAATATATTTTTGAAATTCTTCTAATCTTGATTTTTAAAGATGTTTCCATATTTACATCTTTACTATTATTTTAATTCTAAGAAAGGTCACTTAAAAATGTATGGGTCAACAGACTTATTTTAATGCTTAAAAACTATGTCCAGCACTAAATCCCCTTCAAATTGTAGATAGTGTTGACACAAATGGAAATTGATCAGCAGGTCTACTCATGACAAAAATGTAAAGTAGGATATTTGACCTGTAGAAAACCTGTTTAACCTCTAACCTTCCAGATATAAGGTGGACGTTTTTACTGATTGCATGTTGATTGTTGAACTGTTTCAATCTCATTCACAATTATTTCCAAATTTTCTTTATTTCCCTGCCTCAATTTTTCTCCAAGTTCTAATAATAAGGCTAGAATATCTTACAGAGAATATTAGAACTTGTTGAAAATTCTAAAGTTTTAAATATCTGCAATATGTTTGAATTGAATTTCAAGAATGCATTGATTTTGTGCTGAAAAAAAAAAGTCTATAAAGTGTAAGGTTAAAAAGTTGATAGAGTATAAAGAGGAGAAAAATACTAGTAACTGCCAACAACCGAAACATATAAAAAAAAACTTTTAGAAATGTCAATGGTTTGAAATTGTTAATTATATAAAAATTGCACATGGTTTAAAAGAAGGAATTTAAATTAAAGACATTAATATAATTTTAAATTAAGTGGAATGGAAACTCCAAATTGTATGACAATGTTTCATAAACATTGACTTGGTATATGATAATAGTAAGCCACCAAATTCTGCAGTGTTTTACCATTGGCCTATTAGGGCTTTTTTCACATTTGCATCATAGTTTCCATTCTAAATGTAAACCATGGCACAGTGCTCGATTTGTAGCATGATTGACTCCACCAGCACCCAACAGATCCTATAAACTAACAATGGGGTACTGTCAAAGTGTCCATCCAACATTTAGGCTTCGTTCACATCACCGTTCAGCCTTTCCATTCTCCTGCTCCGTTTAGGAGTAGGAGAATGGAAAGGACGGAGAAGGCACATAACTGAGCCGAACTGAGCCTAAGGACCCCATTGACTATAATAGGATCCATTAGGTTTCCGCTCAGAAGATGATTTTGGAGCAGAGACAAAAGTTGTGCATGCAGGAATTTTGCCCCTGCTCCAAAAATCTTCCTCTGAGCGGAAACCTAACGGACCCCATTATAGTCTATGGGGTCCTTAGGTTCCGTTCGGCTCAGTTATATGCTGAATCCGTCCTTTCCGTTCTCCTGCTCCTAAACGGAGCAGGAGAACGGAAAGGCTGAACTGTGATGTGAACAAAGCCTAATAAAAAATAGCATGGTTTGATGGAATCTCAGACACTGACTGATTTCAGAATAGCCTTAACAAAAATGTAAAATGTAAAAGTAATGCAAAAATAATGAACAAAGAATGAGACAAAAAATCTGGCAATCTTGTCCATATGAGTTAACAATCCACATTGAATCAAAAAAGTGACACAATTGGGGTCTATGGTGCTTAATTTGTTCAGGGGACAATTTGAATAAAGGTGTGTGAACCATTCATATTGGTTCCTGCATGGCCCGTGAAACAGAAGGTTCATACTTACCTGTGCCACACTGCTCTGGTCCTCTGCACTGCCTCCTCTCTCTTCTGAAATGTTTATGCTAATATAGATAAGCATATACATTCCAGGTCCAAATCTTTGAGCCTTATGGGTTAATTAGCTTGACAAGATTAAAGCATCTCTACTTAAAATATCATTGGCAGCTGGGTAGACCCTGACATATTGTCTTGCTTTGCCATGTGTTGGCTGTAATATGCATCTGAAGCAAAATGACTTCTCATTAACCTCTTCCCGATATCCGCTGAATAAATGTGACCACGGAATCTGAGGCTTAAAACCCGAAATTGTGTGCTTCCTAGGAAGGAACCTAGGGTGGAGATTTGGAATGTGATTCTTGTAAGTAATGAGCCAGAGCCTGTACTAGGCGTATGGGCTCATTACTTGTATATTATAATTCAGGCAAGCAGATGGCAGCACTGGATTGTAATATAGCAATTTCTGTTTAAGATAATGGAGAACATTCCATTACTCAACACAAATTCCAATCTGATTATTGCAAGTTGGGGTCAACATAAAACAAAAAAGGTTTTTAAAAATAAAAATATATATAAAAATTCTAATCCTTCCCCTTTCACCAAAATCAAAATAAATAAACAAAAAAATTGTCCCACAAAAAATGAGCTCCCTAGACATAACTATAAAAAAGCTATGGGGGTCAGAATACGGCGATGAAAAAAATAAAATAAAAAGTTTTTACATTTTTCAGTATTCAAATACAAGAAAAACTATACAATCACCGTAAAATGCAGAAAATGGAAAATTGTTCGATCAGGAAAGTGTTAATATTTATTGGGTTGTATAACTTGGATCAATCTTATTAGAATACATGTTTAACAGCTTTCTTTACATGCAGGCAGATGACCTTAAAGAGATTTTCTCCACCTATGCACAGTATAGGTAATAAATGTCTTATCTCTAGGGGCCTCATCTCTGGGAACTGCATTGATCAAAAGAATGGGGTCCTGAGTCCCCAATTGATTCTTAACTGTACAACCACATTGAGGGACTATTAAGACTAGAGATGAGCAAAGTTTTGTAAGATTTGATTCGACTGCTTCGCCAAATTTGACAAAAAAATCCACTGCGTGACAAATTACATCATACGGTACCTCAGGCACACATGATTTGAGCCAAGATCTTCAAGAAAGATGGCGGCAGCTGGATCAGGTCAGTATTATTATTTTTGTTTTTTACACTATTTCAGGCTAAATTGATTTGCTACCACAAAGCACAAGGAAATTTGGCTTCACGGAGAATCGAACTTATCTTGAAATTTGGATTTGCTCATCACTAATTAAGACAAGCGGTAGGTGAACTCTATGGGAGTTATAGAAACAGGCAAGCATAGTAGATCCATAGTTGATCTATAGTTAATTAATTAAACTGTCTGAAATGAGTAAATAAAGGTTTCCTATCATCCATCAGCTACATATAACACTGCATCTAACATCTCCCTTTGCTATAGAATTTGTAAAAAAAAAAAATGTTCTTTGCATAAATATAAACCATATTCCTGTATTCATTCCCAGTGCAGGACTGTGCCCTTTTCAGTGTTTTTCCCCTACTGCTATGTAGGGAACTGCAGCATGGCCCCTTTCATGTGAGGATTATATCATCTTGTTGATGCAGTTTTGTAACAGATGTTGAAGAGTAAAGACCCTCATCTAAAAATACCACATGAATCTTCTACAAACAGGTGCCACTAACTTAAGGGTCTATTTTTTAATAGACTAATAAAGTTAATCGCTTTTCTGTAAATTCTGTTTTACAAGATAACAGGATATGTCATAAAAGTTTGGTCAGTGGGGGGGGGGGGGTTCCAATTTCTGTGACCCCAATGATCCTGCAACTCCCTGTCATTTCAGTGGAGAGAAAGGACCACATAGCATTATTTACTTTGAATGCAACACATTGTGTCATTTTTAATAAAATAAAAACACAGATATGGCTAAAACCCCAAATGCTTGTATTTACAAGAGCTAGAACCATTGTTCTGGGGGCTTGACCACACAATCCTTTGATTGCTTACATCAGGCATCACAAAATGACAATGGGCTAACAAAGAGAGCCCCCTCTCTCTACAAAATAACTTAGATGTTATAGCTGACACCCGGTGTGAATGCCACATGCAAGTTGAGCAAGCACCATCTATTCTATATAGTGTAATTGTATGGCATGGTGCAGGACCTATCAACCCCGCCTCACTATACTATTACTGGGCAGTGCTGGAAAGAGTAAATCAATATATTTATACAGTACTTGGAAAACCTCTTTATTTAACCCCTTCAGGACACAGCCTTATTTCACCTTAAGGACCAGGCCATTTTTTTGCAAATCTCGAAAAGAAAAGATGCTGCAATGGCGCAAATCCACTGGTGGAAACGGACATGAAACTTCGATCTGGATATTCCTTTTTTTATTTAAAGAAAGTGCATAGCCATGTAAACAACGCGTTTCAGGGACTAATAGTTCCCCTTCATCAGGTTAGGTGATAATACATAAGGGTCCCACCTTTATGTTAACAGCCAAACCAAACTCCGAAACGCATTGTTTACATGGCTATGCACTTTCTTTAAATAAAAAAAGGAATATCCAGATTGAAGTTTCATGTCCGTTTCCACCAGTGGATTTGCGCCATTGCAGCATCTTTTCTTATCGACAAGCACTTTCTGGAGGATTGGACCCCCTTTCCAGGAGAGATATTACCTGCGGCTGCAGCCCTGTGGAATTGGCTTTTACTCCATTCATATCTACAATAGAGTTGTGCCTATCTGTAGCACAACTCAATAAGGTGAGCCTTGCTCTTTCTTTTCAATAATTTAATTTATTCGAAGGTACTATCCTATTGTGCACCCCTTTCTCTCTCTCTCCCACCACCCCACTTCTGGTTCGAGTGGAGGTTAGAAAAGGCCCTCTTCTACAACTAAATTTTTTGCAAATCTGACCAGTGTCAATTTAAGTGCTGATAACTTTAAAACGCTTTGACTTATCCATGCCATTCTGAGATAGTTTTTTCGGCACATATTGTACTTCATGACACTGGTAAAATGAATTTAAAAAAAATCTTTTTTATTTATAAAAAAATACAAAATTTTTTAAAAAATTGCAAATTTTCAAGTTTCAAATTCTCTTTTATAATACATAGTAATACTTTCAAAAATAGTTATTACTTTCCATTTCCCATATGTCTACTTCATGTTTGGATCATTTTGGGAATGATATTTTATTTTTGGGGGATGTTACAAGGCTTAGAAGTTTAGAAGCAAATCTTGAAATTTTTCAGAAATTTACAAAAACCCAATTTTTAGGGACCAGTTCAGGTTTGAAGTCACTTTGCAAGGCTTACATAATAGAAACCACCCAAAAATGACCCCATTCTAGAAACTACACCCCTCAAGGTATTCAAAACTGATTTTACAAACTTTTTTAACCCTTTAGGTGTTCCACAAGAATTAATGGAAAATAGAGATAGAATTTCAAAATTTCACTTTTTTGGCAGATTTTCCATTTTAATATTTTTTTTCCAGTTACAAAGCAAGGGTTAACAGCCAAACCAAACTCAATATTTATGGCCCTGATTCTGTAGTTTACAGAAACACCCCATATGTGGTCGTAAACCGCTGTACGGGCACACGGCAGGGCGCAGAAGGAAAGGAATGCCATACGGTTTTTGGAAGGCAGGTTTTGCTGGACTGTTTTTTTTGACATGTCCTATTTGAAGCCCCCCTGATGCACCCCTAGAGTAGAAACTCCATAAAAGTGACCCCATCTAAGAAACTACACCCCTCAAGGTATTCAAAACTGATTTTACAAACATCGTTAACACTTTAGGTGTTCCACAAGCGTTGTTGGCAAATGGAGATGAAATTTCAGAATTTTGATTTTTGGGCAAATTTTCCATTTTAATCCATTTTTCCCAGTAACAAAGCAAGGGTTAACAGCCAAACCAAACTCAATATTTATGGCCCTGATTCTGTAGTTTACAGAAACACCCCATATGTGGTCGTAAACTGCTGTACGGGCACACAGCAGGGCGCAGAAGGAAAGGAATGCCATACGGTTTTTGGAAGGCAGATTTTGCTGGACTGTTTTTTTTGACACCATGTCCCATTCGAAGTCCCCCTGATGCATCCCTAGAGTAGAAACTCCAAAAAAGTGACCCCATTTTAGAAACTACGGGATAGGGTGGCAGTATTGTTGGTACTAGTTTAGGGTACATATGATTTTGTGAGGCAAGGTAACAAGAAATTGCTGTTTTGGCACCGTTAGATCATGTGATATTTTTATAGACCAGGTTGTCACGGACGCGGCGATACCTAATATGTATATATTTCTTTTATTTATGTAAGTTTTACACAAAATCATTTTTGAAACAAAAAAAATCATGTTTTAGTGTCTCCATATTCTGAGAGCCATAGTTTTTTTATTTTTTGGGTTATTATCTTAGGTAGGGTCTCATTTTTTGCGGGATGAGATGACGGTTTGATTGGCACTATTGTGGGGTGCATATGACTTTTTGATCGCTTGCTATTACACCTTTTGTGATGTAAGGTGACAAAAAAATGGTTTATTTAGCACAGTTTTTATTTTTTATTTTTTACGGTGTTCATCTGAGGGGTTAGGTCATGTGATATTTTTATAGAGCCGGTCGATATAGACACGTCTATACCTAATATGTATACTTTTTTTTTATTTATGTAAGTTTTACACAATAACAACTTTTTTAAAACAAAAAAAAATATGTTTTAGTGTCTCCATATTCTAAACCATAGTTTTTTTTATTTTTTGAGCAATTGTCTCAGGTAGGGGCTCATTTTTTGTGGGATGAGGTAATGGTGAGATTGGTACTATTTTGGTGGGCAAACGCCATTTTGATCGCTTGCTGTTGTACTTTTTGTGATGTAAGGTGACAAAAAAATGGTTTATTTAGCATAGTTTTTATTTTTTATTTTTTACGGTGTTCATCTGAGGGGTTAGGTCATGTGATATGTTTATAGATCCGGTTGATATGGACGCAGAGATATATAATATGTATACTTTTTTTTTCCCAAATTTTTTTACAATTTTTTTTTTACTTTATTTGGGGAAAATTACGTTTTTGTTTATTTTTACTTGAAACTTTAAATTTTTTGGTGGAAAACTTAATTTTTTCAGCTTTATTTTCACTTTATTTTTTGTCCCACTTTGGGACTTGAACTTTTGGGGGTCTAATCCTTTACAATGCTTTCCAATACTTCTGTATTGGAATGTATTGGCTGTATGAGTAATACTGTGTGTATTATTCATACATTTTCCGGCCTGTGAGATCCAGGGGGCTGGATCTCACAGGCTCGTCACCGGAAGGCATCACGATGCCTTCCTTAGGCATCGCGCTGCCTTCCATGCCATCGGGTCCACCCTACAGCCGCATGGGGACCCGATGGCACCGCCACACGCCTCCGCAAACCGCAGGTAAAGCCGCAAACCGCAGGTCTGAATGGACCTGCGGTTTGCGGCGATTGCCGACACAGGGGGGGGGTCATGGGACGCACCCCCCGTGCATTTAGCCGAGGTGCCTGCGGTGATCTGAAATAAACAGGATGTACCTGTACGCCCTGTGTCCTTAAGTACCAGGACATCAGGACGTACCGGTACGCCCTGTGTCCTGAAGAGGTTAAAGGGGTTATGCCATGATTGATGTAAAAAATTTAAATCAGACATCATATAGTACATAACAAAGCTAGAACAAGCCCTGGACCTCACATGGATCCAGAGATATGCACATTCACTGCTACAATTGCTCTGCTAGATTCTCTTCAGCCTGGCAGCTCAGGGGGTGTGTCCTTTGCCTGCAGCTCTCTCCCTGTAGCTGCCACAGCTTCTAACATATAATAAGTGGCAGTTGAAGATTTAAACTGAGCATGTTCAGTGAGACCAACAAAATATAAGGAAAAGAACAAACAGCAGGTGGCGCTATACAGATGCATTTTATTGAATAGCTTACTGGCTATAATACATTTTTAACTGCATACAATAAAAAAAGTATTCAGATCTGGGTACTGGTTTGAAAACTGTAGAATATGATTCATTATACAACCCCTTTAAGGCTAGTTTTACACTAGCAGCAGGGGACTCCGGCAGGCTCTTCAATTGGGTGGACAGCCTGTCGGATCCATCCTGCCGATAGTTTACGTGTGCCCTCGGACTGCCGCTCCGTCCCCATTGACTATAATGGGGAGGGGGTGGAGTTCCGGTGGCAGCGCACGCTGAGAGGCACCTTGACTAAAAGTACTGCATGCAGTACTTTTAGTCCAGCTGTCTCTCGGTGTGAGCTGCTGTGCTGGGGACGGAGCGGCAGTCAATGGGGACGGAGCGGCAGTCCAAGGGGAACAAGGCGGAACAGCCTGCCGGAGTCCCCTGCCGCTAGTGTGAAAGTACCCTAAGTCTATAACTAACATAAGAATGCATACATTCATATATACTAAAATCATCAATTTACACATCATTTACACATCCCAAAATAGCATATAGTGGTAACGGCTTTAACGCTAGCTGACATTGCTCTTACCGCTGCCTATAGAACTAATATACCAGCTGCTTATAGCACAGACTAGAAAAAACCTCTCCTGGCACAAAATATGTTAATATTTCTGAGGTTTTCTATGTATTTGGTGTGAAATATTTTCTTTCCATGTATAATTTATCAAGTTTAAGAGGCAATGTAATTCCAGGTTGTTAATTTTATTATACGGAGCCCTTTGAAATAGCCTTTGTATCCTGGGAACGTCAGCTTCAATAACGTTAGCAGATCCATTGTATATTTAGTCCTACAAAGGATTCTTTCTTTATCTGCTTGTAAAAAAGTAAATGTCTCTCTGAAGTTCTTTGCAGTTGTAGTTTGAAGTCTGTTACCAATAAGTGCGTATTAAGAGAAAATGCTTCATATCCCCAAATCCCATGATCTTTGCTCTGTCTCTAGCAATTATAGGGGCTTTATTCTCTTTCAATAAAAACTGGAATAAAAGGAAGTAAAGAACCCATTAAATATTACTGCTGGTAAAACCATGATAAAATAGGTGTTAGTCATCTACACAATCCCTCTCGGCTCTTGCTTACCCCATTTAGAGGATGGCCTCATACGTTACTGAATGGCTAATTTATGCAATGAATACTGTAAATGATTATTAGGAGGATATGAATTTGTGGTTATACAGATATATTATCTTTCTATAACAATCAATTAAATGATAATGTTACAAAGTGGACTGTTTTTTTTTACTTTTTTTAAGTCACCCTAGGTGACTATAACAAGAAGTCATAAAATTGCTTCTGCGTAGATTGCATTGAATTGGTAAAACAATTCATCGCTCTATTGCTATGTTCTTATGGTGCCCACCACCTGCCACAACAACGCTGAAAGCCCTAGTTTCTTCAGCAAGATCAGTGCTTTAATTTCAAGCAACAACTCCCCTGAACTCTACACCTCTCAGATGCTGTAGTAACATTTGACCACAGCAGCTGAGTGGTTAAATTTCTGCAATTGTTGATTGCAGACATTAGCCCTAGGTGTCTGCTGTGGGAAACGGCAGGCTCTGCTGTGGGAAACGGCAGGCACCAGGCCGCTATGGTGCCCAGTCCGCTCTGGAGCTGAAGCCATCTTTAAAGTCTTTAAAGTTCCTTAAAATAAATTAAATCTGAGCTCTCACTGGACAGGGACAGTTTTGCTAAAATAATATGTTTAGTCACATATAATGTGCTACTCATTATCTGTTTCATTTACTCAAAGGGCTCTAGGACATGGAGATCTAGGTCTCCTTAGTATAGAGCTACACATCATCTGTGCACGGACTCTTTCAGACTCTATATGTGTAATGCAAGGCACCAACGAAACAGACCAGTGAGGATGAAGTAAAAGGGGTTTATTAACAAAATAAACAAAGTGCAGGTAAACTTCACTGGGCAAACATCAGGCAAACAAAAAACGAAGG
Source organism: Bufo bufo (assembly GCF_905171765.1). NCBI lineage: Eukaryota > Metazoa > Chordata > Amphibia > Anura > Bufonidae > Bufo > Bufo bufo. The sequence goes on along the minus strand of NC_053391.1, from coordinate 171,756,831 downwards.
AAAGCCAGAAGTAGTCCCTATCCGTGCATAAGTCTCTGTGCAACTTGCCAGGTAAACAGATGCATTACGGAAAGTCCCGGGTCCTGGGTCCCACTGTAACGGACGGAGTCCCAACAAACCTCAGTCAGTAGCTAGCAGTACTGACCTGCTTCCTGGATAAGGAAGGATAACAGTGGGCACTGACCGACCTAAGAGGCCACCTTTTATGTGCCTGCTAACAAATCCCAGGGAGCCTAGTGTCCACTCCCCATAGGTCATGATCCTGCCCTACCACCTGTGTACAAGGCTTTGGTCGGTCATTAGTCAATTAGACCAATGCCAGCCCCATAATCTTCTTTGAACTTGCGGCCAGGTGCTATTTCTTTCGCTGGTCGGCAAAGTGCATAAGAAGCACGTACGCACTACCGCGTATCCCCTTGCGAACCCGTTTTCGTAAATGCGGATACACCACAGGCTCTGCAAGAGTGCGTGAGCACGTCGACATGGACACCGGAATGGAATCCGCAATAGGCACCGGAGACAAGCTCGGCCACAGCGTACTGCCACTAGCCCGGCCAAGCTGGTTGACAGACTAATTCAGGTATACATGCCTAGCTCTAATAAACTAGCAAATAAAACAATATATGAGTTACACTTTAAAATATCTCTTAAAGCATTGATTTTTACATATTCAAAAGGTTTGTTTCTCGGATATAAAGTAGCAAATCACTTGCATAGATTAAGATTTCGTTACTACGGAGCGTGAGGAAATTTGTCTTGGCGGCGAATATAATTTTTCCTGAAATTCTGATCAAAGTCAATTCATTTGGCTTCAATTTGCTCAACATCAGTCACTGCTGTGGCATGTGATTGGCTGCAGCAGTCTAGGGTCTCTCGATCAACAGATGTTGATCTCAGCACAGCAGGGAGAGTGAAAGCTGGGACCAGGTTTCATCTCCACTGTGGGTAGGTCACTCTGAGAGGTCTATCTGTCTCTTGGATAACCACTTTAAGACAGTAAACAGTATGAAGCTGATTCCCATTAATTCCCTAGAGGTCTTTACATGGAACAAGGATGTTATCTTTCCAATCTATGCTGGAAACTTAAGTGCACTATGAAACAGAGAATAGTTTTGGATAGATGGTTTTAGTTTATTATTTGTACATAGTGATTACTCTATGAATTAAGATAATCAAGTACAGTAGGCTTATAAAACTCCTCATAAGGCTGAGTTCACATCAGTGTTGTTCTACCTGCTGTTCTGCTTCATTAGAGGAGCAGGACAATACAAATAATGTAAATGACAGATTCGGCACATAACTGACCCAAAAAAATCCCAATGACTATAAAGGGTTTCTGATGTATGCAGGATGTTTCTCTCCACTGTTTTTGACAAAATATGTGACAGAGGCCCCAAACAGAGGCTTCAAAGCAGATTTGAACAAGCCCTTACACATGGCAATATCACAATGAGTTCTGCTACAAGAAATTTGCTTGGATAAATTTTAAATCTCTTTTAGTATTTCTTTATGTGGTGCTGAATAAATGGGGGGGGGGGGGGTTATCCTCTCCATTGAAACTTTAAAATATGTATCCCCTTGGCTATCAATCTCAAATCTATTCAATGCTACATTCTTTAGTAGTAAAAGGTCAGCATTTATTTGCTGTGAATCTTAATACTGGTCAGTTCTAGAATCTTTGATTGTGGAAGAACAACTTTATTTAAGCCAATGGTTTAATGATTTTGCAGCCACCAATTTGTTAGATGGTTTAAATGGTTCTAAATGAAAACATGCCTAGACATGGCACCAGTGGACTTGCTATAGTGGGTGCACAGGTAACAGTCTCATTCAGGCTCTGGTTCATGAGGGACTCCTAATCCCCTCTGTCATTTAAGAAGACACCATTATAAAAAATGGCACATGGTAGGTGTGGCAGCCTACCATATTTTTCATTGGGACCCACGTTATACTTCTGTAAATGAATGGATAGCATGATGTTTTATCTAGTCTCCACATCGCTGAAGAACCTTGTTGGAGCAGTGTAATGCACGATTAGTGACAAGCACAGATTTTTTTCTTGAGAGTACTATAAGGCTGTTTCATAAGACAATTATGGAACTTTGCTAGAATAGAATGTACATCACTCTTAGCAGTGAGCAGGTGTAATTTCAACTACACCGTCCCACTGTTCACTTCAATGGGACGGCTCCTTTTTATTCAAGTGCGAGCGCTGCTTTCTCTTCAAACAGCTGATCTGCAGGGGTGCCAGGGGTCAGCTCCCCTCCGATCTGATATTGATGACCTATCCTGATGATAGATCATCAAAAAACTAAAAAAAATAAAACAACCTGTTTAATTTGTGGCATTTATTGTCTGCATAATGTGTCTGAGACTATCAGTTCTGTTGTATAGGGTTAGGATTGTTATTCGTTCTAAACAGTGTTTAGGACTATTCTATTGCAGTTCTAATACACATTATGGCTAGAACTACTCAAATAAGTAAAGATAAACAATCGTCCATCATCACTGTAAGGGTACTTTCACACTAGCAGCAAGGAACTCTAGCAGGCTGTTCCGGCGGGTGAACAGCCTGTCAGATCCATGCTGCCGCTAGTGCATGCGTGCCCCCAGACTACCGCTCCGTCCCCATTGACTATAATGGGGGCGGGCTGGAGTTCCGGCGGCAGCATGGCAAATATGCAGAGAGGCAGCCAAAATAAAACTATGACATGTCATAGTTTTATTCTGGCCGCCTCTCAGCATGTTTGACGTGCTGCCGCCGGAACTCTGGCCCGCGCCATTATAGTCAATGGGGCCGTAGTCTGGGGGCACGCATGCACTAGCGGTAGCACGGATCTAACAGGCTGTTCACCCGCCGGAACAGCCTGCCGGAGACCCTTGCCACTAGTGTGAAACTAGCCTAAGACATGGAGATCAGTCAGTCCAGAACATTTCAAGAACTCTGAAGTTATCTGCAAGTGCAGTCATGAAAAACATTAAATGCTATGATGAAATTGGCTCTCACTGCCCCAGGAAATGAAGAACAAGTGTTACCTTTACTGCAGAGGATAAGTTAGAGTTAACCCCTTCAGGACCCTGCCATTTTTCGCCTTAAGGACCAGGCCATTTTTTGCAAATCTGACCAGTGTCACTTTATGTGTGAATAACTTTAAAACGCTTATCATTTTGGGAATGCCATTTTATTTTTTGGGGACGTTACAAGGATTAGAAGTTTAGAAGCATATCTTGAAATTTTTCTGAAATTTTCCAAAACTCACTTTTTAAGGACCAGTTCAGGTCTGAAGTCACTTTGTGAGGCTTACATAATAGAAACCACCCAAAAATAACCCCATTTTGGAAACTACACCCCTCTAGGTATTCAAAACTGATTTTATAAACGTTGTTAATCCTTTAGGTGTTCCACAAGAGTTACAGTCAGGTCCATAAATATTGGGACATAGACACAATTCTAACATTTTTGGCTCTATACACCACCACAATGGATTTGATATGATAAGAACAAGATGTGCTTTAACTACAGACTGTCAGCTTTAATTTGAGGGTATTTACATCCAAATCAGGAGAATGATGTAGGAATTACAACAGTTTGCATATGTGCCTCCCACTTGTTAAGGAACCAAAAGTAATGGGACATAATAATAATAATAAAATAAAATAAACTTTCACTTTTTAATACTTGGTTGCAAATCCTTTGCAGTCAATTACAGCCTAAAGTCTGGAATGCATAGACATCACCAGACGCTGGGTTTCATCCCTGGTGATGCTCTGTCAGGCCTCTACTGCAACTGTCTTCAGTTCCTGCTTGTTCTTGGGGCATTTTCCCTTCAGTTTTGTCTTCAGCAAGTGAAAAGCATGCTCAATCGGATTCAGCTCAGGTGATTGACTTGGCCATTGCATAACATTCCACTTCTTTCCCTTAAAAAACTCTTTGGTTGCTTTTGCAGTATGCTTTAGGTCATTGTCCATCTGCACTGTGAAGCGCCGTCCAATGAGTTCTGAAGCATTTGGCTGAATATGAGCAGATAATATTGCCCAAAACACTTCAGAATTCATCCTGCTGCTTTTGTCAGCAGTCACATCATTAATAAATACAAGAGAACCAGTTCCATTGGCAGCAATACATGCCCACGCCATTACACTACCACCACCATGCTTCACTGACGAGGTGGTATGCTTAGGATCATGAGCATTCCTTTACTTCTGCATACTCTTCTCTTCCCATGACTCTGGTACAAGTTGATCTTGGTCTCATCTGTCCATAGGATGTTGTTCCAGAACTGTGAAGGTTTTTATAGATGTCGTTTGGCAAACTCTAATCTGGCCTTCCTGTTTTTGAGGCTCACCAATGGTTTACAGTACATCTTGTGGTGAACCCTCTGTATTCACTCTGGTGAAGTCTTCTCTTGATTTTTGACTTTGACACACATACACCTACCTCCTGGAGAGTGTTCTTGATCTGGCCAACTGTTGTGAAGGGTGTTTTCTTCACCAGGGAAAGAATTCTTCGGTCATCCACCACAGTTGTTTTCCATGGTCTTCCGGCTCTTTAGGTGTTGCTGAGCTCACCGTTGCGTTCCTTCTTTTTAAGAATGTTCCAAACAGTTGTTTTGGCCACACCTAATGTTTTTGCTATCTCTCTGATGGGTTTGTTTTGTTTTTCAGCCTAATGATGGCTTGTATCACTGATAGTGACAGCTCTTTGGATCTCATCTTGAGAGTTGACAGCAACAGATTCCAAATGCAAATAGCACACTTGAAATGAACTCTGGATCTTTTATCTGCTCATTGAAATTGGGATAATGAGGGAATAACACACACCTGGCCACACAGTACTCCATGTGTGGTCTGACTAGTGATTTGTAAAGTGGTAGGACTATGTTCTCATCACAGGCATCTGTGCCCCTTTTGATGCAACCCATTATCTTATTGGCCTTGGCAGCAGCTGCCTGACACTGGTTTTTACTTCTTAGTTTGCTGTTTATTAAAATTCCTAGGTCCTTTTCCATGTCAGTGTTACTGAGTGTTTTATCATTTAGTATGTACGGGTGTCTTGCATTATTCCTTCCCATGTGCATAACCTTACATTTGTCAGTGTTAAACCTCATCTGGCACTTCTCTGCCCAAGCCTCTTATCTATCCAGATCCATCTGTAGCAGTATATTGTCCTCTTCAGCATTAATTACTTTACACAGTTTAGTGTCATCTTCAAAACTGTGGAAAAAATAATAATACTATACCTGTAGTACTATGCATGTATTACTGTAGACAATAGTCCAAAATCTGGGTGACAGACTCCATTTAAGATCCTCAGAAACCACATATTAGCAGTGCATCAAATTAGAGCCTGCATAAATGCTTAACAGAGATCGGGTAGCAGACTCATCTCAATATCAACTGTTCAGATGAGACTGTGGGAATCAGGCAGTTATGGTCAAATTTCTGCAAAGAAGCCACTACTGAGGAATAGCAAGACAAAGATGAGAATTGCTTGGTCCGGGAAACACAATGAATGGATATTAGACCAGAGGAAATCTATACTTTGGTCTGATGCTTTAAAAATTTTAGATTTTTTTCTCCAAACATCATGTCTTTGTGAGATGCAGAAAAGGTGAGTGGAAGATTTCTACATGTGTGGTTTCTATCGTGAAGCATGAAGGAGGTGTGATGGTGTAAGGGTGCTTTGCAGGGGAAATTGATTTATTCCAAATTCAATGCACACTTAACCAGCAGTGGCTACCACAGCATTCTGCATCGACATTACATCCCATCTCATCTGGTTTGTGGGACCATCATTTTGTTTTTCAACAGGACATTGACCCCCGAACTCCAGACTATTTAAAGGCTATTTGACCAAGAAAGAAATGAAGTGCTGCAGCAGATGACATGGCCTCCAAAACCACCCATCCTTAATCCAACTAAGATGGTTCGGATGAGTTGGACCGCAGAGTGAAAGAAAAGCAGCCAAGTGCTTAGCATCCTCTGGGAACTCGTTCAAGGCTGTTGGAAAACTATTCCAGGTGACTACCTCAGGAAGCAGATAGAGAGAATGCCATGAATGTGCAAAGTTGTCTTCAACACAAAAGGGGGCTACTTTGGAGAAACATTCTGGGTTGTTTAACACTTTTTTTGTTTACTACTTAATTCCATCTATGCCCATTCATTGCTTTCATGTATTCAATATTCGTCCACAATGTATTAAATAAAAAATACAAGTAAAATCAAAGGTGTGTCCAAACGTTTGACTAGTACTGCATTTCAGCTTCCTTTGTAGCAGAATTCATAAATTACAGTCATCCAACCTTCATAGTTCATGTTTTGTAGGCATGCACTATAACCGTGTGCAGTGATGAAAGAATACATCTATAACTTGTAGCATATGGAAAATACTAAAACAGAACTATAACTCTTGAAAAGCAAAAACATAAACCATATTTATTGCAGATGTTTCATCTCATTTGGTCAATGGCTAACATCTTACTTTCTACAAACTTTCATAGATTTCGAAGTATGCAATATTTACTGCACTTACCTTAACAGTTTACTGAATTTACTGTATATAAAGCATAGTTTATTAACAAGTTTGGTTTTCTCCAGTCTCTATAGATGAAACCATATAATCAGTCAAATAACAATAAAGTGACCACAGATTGGGATGCTATCACAGGTAATTGACTCATTGCTCAATATGCAGGGCACTGAGAAAGTTTTAAGACCCCTTAATTTTTCAACATTTTGTTACATTGCAGCCTTATTCTTTAATTTATAATATTGATTTTTTTTCAATCTACACACAATAGGGCATAGGGCATATAGAGAAAATGAAATCAGATGTGTAGAAATTGTTGCACATTTATTAAAAATGAAAACTTGAGATAAAGTAAAACACTGAAAGTTGAGATCAGGTTCATCCGGCTTCCACTGATAATCCTTGAGAATGGAGTTCCCATAAGGTAAATGCCATTGATTGGACATGTTTATATGATGATCTATATAAGATCTCACAGTTGACAATGCATGAAAGAGCAAAATAAAAGCCACAAAGTTAGCATTTTGAGCAGATTCCCATACAGGATAAGGTCGGGACTAGTGTCGGTCGTGTGCTCTGGTGCAACACTTCCTGATGCTCGACAGAGCACCCGAGCACAATGGAAATCAATGGGAGAACTCGAGCATTAAACCAGGCACCCCCTGCTCTGAAGAGGGGAGGGTGTCGGGACTCTAGTTCGGCTTAGGAGTCCCTGCTCTGACTCCATATATAGCTATGTCCATATATGGAATGAGTGCTTGGGGACACCCAGTGTATTTAAATCTAATTTAGCCTCTATTTCTGAAAAGCTTCTGGTGGGATTCAAGCTCACAATCTTCTACATTACAGCCAAGAATCTTAACCACTACACTATAGAACTGCATGGCCAGTTGCTTTTAAAAATATAAATAAAAAAAATAAAAAAAAATATGAGACTTCTGCTGTAGAGGAATACTTACTAGTAGCAAGTATTCCTATACAGCAGAAGTCTCATATTTTTTTTATATTTTTTTTTAGTAACTGGCCATGCAGCTATATTGTGGTTAACATTCTGGGCTGTAATGTAGAAGGTTGTGAGTTCAAATCCCGTCAGAAACAGTGGCTAAATTTAATTTAAACATATATATATAAGTTTTTTGACATATTTACATATATTATTATATATTTAGAATATATAATATATTATAATATATGTAAATATATCATTGCTAAAACATCAGTAGTAGTTTCCCACATATTATGCATTCATATATATCAAAAGTATGATTTTATTTATATATATATATATATATATATATATATATATATATATATATATATAATTTTTATTTAGTAATTACACATTTATTACAATTACTTAAAAAAAATATATAAAGTATATAAATTTAATTTAGCCTCTATTTCTGAAAAGTTTCTGATGGGATTCGAACTCGCAACATTACAGCCCAGAATGTTAACCACTACACTATAGAGCTGCATGGCCAGATATAAAAAAATAAATAAATATGAGACTTCTGCTGTATAGGACTACTTACTACTAGTAAGTATTCCTATACAGCAGAAGTCTCATATATATATTTTTTTAAAGCAACTGGCTATGCAGCTCTTTAGTGTAGTGGTTAAGATTCTTGGCTGTAATGTAGAAGGTTGTGAGTTCAAATCCTGCCAGAAACTTTTCAGAAATAGAGGCTAAATTAGATTTAAATACACTGACTCGAGCATTGCGCTCGAGCACGCGCGATATTTGGCCGAGCATAGCGATGCTCGAGTCGAACTGGTGTTCGATCGAGCATGCTCGCCCAACACTAGTCAGGACGCAGATCTAGGGTAGGATGCAAGCATTGAGCACTGAAGGTCTTCAAGAACACAGTGTCTGCTACAATTTTTAAATAGAAAACAATTCTGAATCATTAAGAATCTTTCTGGATATTGGGGGAATATGTCCTTAGAGAGGTGACCTATAACTTGAGGGTCATTTAGAGTTCTGATGTAGAGATGGAAGAACTCCTGGCAGACTAAAAGGCAAGTATTTTGTCTGGTTTTATATTCTTGCATTCATTTCTATGTTAATGTTCTTTTAACACTTCTTTTGCACTAAAAAGATAAAATATCTACTGTAATCTAATGTAGTAAAAAAAGGAATTTCTAATGCTTAGATAATTTCTTCTCTCTTAGATAATAGCAGGAATCACTCTCCCACAATGTGTGGCACTAAACACATTAACAGACATACAGTATATAACAATGTATTGATACAGCTATACAGGAACATTGTTTTAATGATTCCAATTTCCAATAAAAAGTGTGATCTAACAAATAAATGCAATATTTAAGGGATAATTGCAAAAAAATAATAATGGAGAAAACACTAAATATTCTATTTAGAAACATAATAAAAAACATGGTCTAACTTGCTGAAATCCTAGCAATATATTCATCAATATGTTATGTCATTCATATGTGTACAAGTATTAATACATATCTTTCCATTACATTTTGATTTATAGTGTTTTCAAAATACAACATGCTTTAATAGTGTCATTTTGAGTTCTATGTTTTCCCGCTATTCTCAGCAACTGTAGTACAAAATTATTATGTAACATTTGGTGAAGATTTTCTGTATGTGTGGGCGTATACTAATGTATAGAAGTTATAGGTCTCTTTTAATTGGTGCATAATACTCTAGCTAGATGCTGCTATAGGTCTTAAAATTAGCCTATTATAAGTTAAATACCTTTTCAAAGAGCTCTGTATAGTGGAAAAGGGGTTTTCTTGCAATTATACAATTATGTTATGGCCTTTTCTAGTTAAAAAAATGGAAATATGTGTTACTTATATATACAGACCGAATAAATTATACACAGTATTAGAGCATATGCTATGTATAAATTTACTAATCATTTATGTACAAATAGAGATATTTCTGAAGAACAAAATAAATTTTGACCTCTGGAAATCTGCTAAAAATATCCTATCAAATGTTGAGATACATTAAATGGAATTTATAAAACAATATGAAACATGGCTTTTTATAACAAACAATATGTTAATATAACATTGGACAGTAATTGAATTTACCAGCTCAACATTATGAAGATTTCTATTGGAGATGAATCACTCGAGATTTGTTTCGGGTGGGGTTCATAAAATAAATAAAAAATTCAGTTCAGACCCAAATCGATTCGGGCTGAACCACAGTTGATCCAATTGCCTTGAAAGTTTTGTTCTTCAGAAATGTCTTTATTTGTACATAAATGATTAGTAAATTTATACATAGCATATGCTCTAATACTGTGTATAATTTATTCAATGTCCGCCAGCTCCATATTCTTATGCATTGTGCCAAACTTTGACCCATGACACATCCATGATACATCCATCAGGTGGGACAGGACAGCCAATTGAGACGTTTCAGCACATGGACACACCCCCTACCCTATAAATAAACCCGATCTGGCAGCCAATTTACATTCAGTTTTTTTGCCAGTGTAGGGAGAGGTTGCTATGTGGATCAGGGACAAACTGTTAGGGACAACAAACACTAGCTAATAGAGCCACAAAAGTCCTTTTAAGGATTGGTATAAGTGTGCTATCGATAGGTGTGATATACTGAGGGGTGTGATATACTTATAATATACTTTCCAACATAGAAAGTATATTATAGTGCATTTGTATTGTGCAGCAGTTGTGTGCGGTTCTGCTGAGATACCGCAGCTACACAGAGTGCCAAACACTATTGGAATAACTAATTGCAACTGGTGTGATATACCTGTTGCCCCCCAAAAAACTGATTAAGGGGTGCAATATACCTGCTTCTACAAAATACAGATCAAGGGGTTTGATATACCTGCTTCCACAAAATACTGATTGAGGGGTGTGATACACCGGCTTCCACCAAATATTGATTGAGGACTGCGATACACCGGCTTCCACCAAATATTGATTAAGGGGTTTGATATACCTGCTTCCAGCAAATACTGATTAAGGGGTTCCATATACCTGTTTCCACAAAATACTGATAGAGGGGATTGATATACTGGCTTCCATCAAATATTGATTTAGGCCTGCGATACAACAGCTTCCACCAAATATTGATTAAGGGGTTTGATATTCCAGCTTCCAGCAAATACTCATTAAGGGGTTCTATATACCTGTTTCCGCAAAATACTGATAGAAGGGATTGATATACCGGAATATAGATTGAGGACTGTGATACACCGGCTTCCACCAAACATTGACTAAGGGGTTTGATATACCTGCTTCCACAAAAAACTGATTAAGGGTTTCGATATACCTGTTTCCACCAAATATTTATTTAGGCCTGCGGTATACCTCCTTCCACAAAATACAGATTAGGGGTTCGACATTGCTGTTTACACCAAATACTGATTATGGCCTACGATATACCTGCTTCCACCAAATACTCATTAGGTGTTCTATATACCTGCTACCACAAAATACTGATAGACGGGATTGATATACTGGCTTCCACAAAATATTGATTGAGGCCTGCAATACACCAGCTTCCACCAAATATTGATTAATGGGTTGTATATACCGGCTTCCAGCAAATACTCATTAAGGAGTTCTATATACCTGTTTCCACAAAATACTGATAGAGGGGATTGATATACCGGCGTCTACCAAATATAGATTGAGACCTGCGAAACACCGGCTTCCACCAAATATTGATTAAGGGGTTTGCTATACTGGCTTCCACCAAATATTAATTGAGGCCTGCGATATACCTGCTTCCACAAATACTGCTCTTCTATAGGGACTTTGTCACAGGGTCAATTTGAAAATGACAGGCAGAGGAAGAGGCAGGCCATTCCGCAGGGGTAGTAGGGGTCGGGTAGGTGCACCAGGCCGAAGCCTAAGTGGGAAGTTGGAGAGGGTGCATGCAATTACATCAAAGTATGCACCAGAGTTGGATGAGTGGCTCACTCAGCCTTCCGCTTCTGCACCCTCCTCATCCTCAGTATCTGCACCCTTCTAACTCTCTGCTGTGTGCACCCCCAAAGACACCACCACTACCACCACCATAGCCTCTCCACTCAAGTCAGAGGAATTTTATTCCCATCCATTTCCAGACTTTACCGATGCACAGCCATTCTTGGCATTGGATCAAGAAGAGGAGGTAGCACCCAGCAGTCTCTTGACAGTACCCAGATCAGCCCAAGGACGGAGGTCCCCGCTGTTACTGCCTACTCCGAGATCTCTAATGTCAGTGGTGGTAAAGGTGACGATGACGTGTTGATAGATGTCACGCGGGTGCCCACAAAAGAGGAAGAGGAGGGTAGTTCAGAGGGAGAGACAAAGCAGCAGATAGGGGGTAGAAGGAGGAGTAGCAGGCAGAACTCGCAGTGCACAGGAGGCAAAAAGCAGACTTCAAATGTATCTGGAGTGAGCCATCCACCATGCAGGGTCAGATCTGGCGCTCCCAGGACGCCGGCACATGGCTCCGCAGTGTGGGATTTTTTTAACGTGTCAGCTGCTAACAATAGTGTTGCCATCTGCAGCCTGTGCTATCAACTAGAGATGTTGCGAACATAAAATTTTCCGTTCGCGAACGGCGAACGCGAGTTTCCGCAAATGTTCACGAACGGGCGAACCGCCATAGACTTCAATAGGCAGGCGAATTTTAAAACCCACAGGGACTCTTTTTGGCCACAATAGTGATGGAAAAGTTGTTTCAAGGGGACTAACACCTGGACTGTGGCATGCCGGATAGGGATCCATGGCAAAACTCCCATGGAAAATTACATAGTTGACGCAGAGTCGGGTTTTAATCCATAAGGGGCATAAATCACCTAACATTCCTAAATTGTTTTGAATAATGTGCTTTAAAACATCAGGTATGATGTTGTATCGATCAGGTAGTATAAGGGTTATGCCCGCTTCACAGTGACAGACCAAACTCTGACAGACCAAACTCCCCGTTTAACGCACCGCAAACAACCGCAAACAGTCCATTTGCACAACCACAAACTCTCCATTTGCACAAGGTTGGATACCAAGCTAGCCATGTCCCGTTCCTTGTCCTCACTGACGTCATTGAAGGTCTCTTCCTCCACCCAGCCACGTACAACACCAGGGGTCCCTGAAAGGTGACAACAAGCCCCCTGGGATGCCTGCTGTCGTTGGTCTTCCACCTCCTCAAAGCCACCTTCCTCCTCTGACTCTTCTTCTTCAGACTCCTCTCTCTGCATTGCCGCAGGTCCAGCAATCAATGACGACAAGGCTGCTTCTGGTGGTGATGGTGACCACAACACTTCCTCTTCATGCTCATCTACGGCCTGATCTAGCACTCTTCGCAGGGCACGCTCCAGAAAAAATGCATATGGGATGAGGTCGATGATGTTGCCTTGGGTTTGACTGACCAGGTTTGTCACCTCCGCAAAAGGACGCATGAGCCTACAGCCATTGTGCATGAGCGTTCAGTAACGCGGCCAAAAAATACCCAGCTCCGCAGAGGCTGTCCTCTTTTTTTTTTATTAAAAAAATCTGTTCTTACCAGTTTAATCCTTGTCACGTCCCCTATCAGGGGACGTGTATCGAATAGATTTTAGACAACCGCAAAGAGTTGTCAATAGTTGTCACACTCATGACATAAATTTTATTCCTCTATGCGTCAATCTTGGTGTAGTGATGACTGTGCTCGTGTGCACGTTTGGGAGATTGCAGGCGATGGCGGCTTTTAAAAGCCTATGGTCGTGCTGAGGTAGTTCAGTGACAGTTAAGTGATCCAGAAAACAATGATTTTGCAGTCCCATTGTTGGCCTAGTAGGCTTTAATGATCACCTTAGATGATCACAAAGAAAATTAATGTTTTTTCTATGCAAAATTATCCAGCCGATCGCTTTTGGTCTGTTCACAATGAAGCAACGACCTTATCATCTGGGGTGTGCCAACATTGCCATTGCCAACACACTCATAGAGGTGATCGCTTCATTGTGATACGCAAGCCCCTTCACCACAACAAGGTAACGATCACGAAGGGGAATTGACACATGTATGTGCCTTTTTTTTTGTGCAGCACCAGAGGCCAGAAAAATTAGGCATGTACACATGCCTGAAAAACTAGGTATTGTTGCAGCCGCTGCTGTATCAGCGGCCGGAAAAATTGATGTTTTCCAGGCAGAAAGTGCACTAAAACATTGCGGCTTGAACCCTAGTTGGTGGCGGAGAAGTCACACAAGTCATCCGGCATGCAGAGATTAAATACAGCAGCGTGTGGACCATTTTTAGCCCAAGGCATCTCATCAGGCCTTTTTTAGTCAAATGCATCCCCCACTGTCAGTCCCTTCGGGATCCATGCCTCATTCATCTTAATAAAGGTGAGGTAATCTAGACTTTTTTGACCTAGGCGACTTCTCTTCTCAGTGACAATACCTCCTGCTGCGCTGAAGGTCCTTTCTGACAGGACACTTGAAGCGGGTCAGGCCAGAGGTTCTATCGCAAATTGGGGTAGCTCAGGCCACAGGTCAAGCCTGCACACCCAGTAGTCAAGGGGTTCATCGCTCCTCAGAGTGTCAATATCTGCAGTTAAGGCGAGGTAGTCTGCTACCTGTCGGTCGAGTCGTTCTCTGAGGGTGGACCCCGAAGGGCTGTGGCGATGCGTAGGACTTAAAAAGCTCTGCATATCCTCCATCAACAACACGTCTGTAAAGCGTCCTGTCCTTGCCGGCGTGGTCGTGGTAGGAGGAAGATTACTTTCACCTCTTCCCCTGTTAGATTCCCGTTGTGCTGTGACATCACCCTTATACGCTGTGTAAAGCATACTTTTTCTTTTCTTTTTAAAATCTGTTTATTAATTTTATAACATGTATATAATAATAAAAACAAGGTCTACAAGACCACTTTTGGACATTGATCATTCGATGTTACAATACAATGAATAAGAGCCAGTACAGGTAAGTAAATCCAATCAAGAAGCAAAGGCATATCATAGGAGGCACAACACACAAGAACATATGGTATTTAATAAGCAGCATGTGGGATCAAATCCTGTGTTTGCTCAGACAAGGAACAGAAATCTCAGACAAGGGTACCGAGTAGGATTCCAGTTCTTGTAGTAGAGATGGTCAGAGAGATAACATACCTATACTTTACAGGCAATGATGTTTAGTACCAAATTGGACGAATATTCAAATGAGCTTAATAGTCCAATATTAAACTGATGAAAACTAACAAAGACAAGGGATAAAGAACGAGGGAGAGGGGGGGGGGAGAGAAGGAGCGGATAAACAAGTTGAACAAGTCTAGAAGTAAGAGCCAGGTGGGACCATGTGTCCATGCGACCAGTTGTAGTACAAGTTCACTGATATGTAAATATGTATCAACTCAATGAAAGTGTTGATGGATAAAATAATCTCATGTGTTTCAGGAAATCAAGGAGTCTAATTCCTTAAGCTGATGAGGGGTTATGATACCTTTCCCAGCCGTCCATGGAAGCCATATTTTAGTATATTTATGATGGGAGCGAAGTTCTTGCTAGAGCTTCAACTTTCCCTCTCCATTGAGAGATTGATGGAGGAACTATTGATTTCCAATTGGAGGCAATAAATATTCTTGCTGCCGCCAGCAAAATTCTCAAAAGGGATAATTTTGAGGCTGTTAAAGGGATAGGTGTTAGAGACAGAAGGGCTATTTCTGGACAGCTAGGGAGCATACCATCTTTTATTTCAAGAATGTCCCTCACCAGCTTAAAAACCAGGTCCCAGAAGGTTTTTATTTTGGGGCACGACCACCATATATGCAGGAAGGAACCTTTTTCAGAAAGACATCTCCAGCAACTATTCGAAGTGTCACCATACATCAGGCTTAGTCTTACAGGGGTTAAGTACCACCTTGTGAGGACTTTGTATGTATTCTCTTGTACGGTTACACATCTAGAAATACTCTTAGGAGCGCTTAGAATAATCTGAGTTTCCCTTTCAGAAAACTTCTTATCTAAATCTTTCTCCCATTCCTTTATGAAGTAAAGGGAGGAAGAAACTTCTAAAGGCAATACATTTCTAGTTACAATGGAGATGATCTTCGATGGGTATTGAGTTTGTGAAGCAAGTCTTTCAAACCATGTTAATGATGAGTCTGCTTGGTTCTTTTTAAGAATAGAACTAGTGATAGTTTTTAGGCATGTGCATTGCATCTGACTGAAGTTTGTGAGTTTAAATTTACTTATTAAGGAGGCAGAATCTAAAAAGGTGCCTTCATTGTCCAGTAACTCATGGATAGGTAAGGTGGAATTACATAATTGAGAGGGTAAGATATTAAAACTATCCGTGTTAAGGCTAAGGCAGTCCCTAATAGTTATAAGTGCTGATGGGTAGGTCAAGCAAGTTCCTCTTATATCTGGGTTTTTCCACAGTGACAGTGTAGCTGACGCCAATGGATCTCCTGTTGTCGATTGAGGGGCCTTCCCAGATTCGGACAATAACAAGGGTCTGATAGGACGACCTACCAACTTTTCTTCAGGAGGGATCCATAGTTTATGATCTGGTCTCCTAATCAGATCAATGATTCTGTTAAGATGAACAGCTCTGTGATATCTTTGGATGGAAGGAAAACCAATTACTCCCTTTATGAAGGGAAGAAGCAGGATTTTATTGGAAATTCTAGGTTTTATATTACCCCAGATATAAGAGGAACATATCCTCCTAAATGACTCAAAGAAACTGTATGGTAATTTTACACGGAGGACTTGCAGTAAATAGGTAATCTTGGAAACTATTAGAGAATTGAAAATGTTACGTCTGCCTATCCAGGAGATGAAAGAAGGAGACCATGAGTTTAATGTTGCAGGTATGGATTTTAGCAGAGGGGGGAAATTAGCTTTGTATAGTCTATTTAAGTCTGGCGTGATGTTTATTCCCAGGAATTTTATGTATGAGTGTGTCCATTCAAATGGGGAGTTTTCTTTAAGTTTCTGTAGGAGTTTGGGTGGGAGATTTATATTCATCGCTACTGATTTAGACAAATTTATTTTAAAGTTTAAGATGAAGCCAAAGGTAGTAAAGGTCTTGAATATGGCAGGAAAAGCTTGTGCTGGGTTAGAGATCATTAAGAGTAAATCAACGGCATATGCCGCTTGTTTAATCTCCAAATTACCACAGGCCAAGCCTTTTATCTCTTTAGTTTGTCTAATGTATTGTAAAAGAGGTTCGATCGTAAGAATGAAGAGTAAAGGTGACAAGGTACAACCTTGTCTTGTCCCATTATTTATCTGCACAGGCTGAGAGAGAATGTCATTAACTTTAATGTTGGCGCTAGGAGATATATACATTGAGAAGATAGCCTCTATGAAGGGGTCAGGGAAACCTAACTTAGTCGAGGTGCTTTTAATGAAGGCCCATGCCACTCTGTCAAAAGCTTTTTCAGCATCTGTCCCCAAGACCACAAAAGGAGTCCTAGTCTTTTTTGCAAAGGCAATAGCATTTATAACTTTATAAGTGTTATCTTTACCTCGTCGTCCAGGAATGAATCCTGTTTGGTCAGGATGGATGAGATCTTTTAGTAGAGGTTTTATTCTATTAGCCAGTATTTTAGCATACATTTTAATATCTAAGTTCAACAAAGATATAGGTCTGTGGCTGGAACACAAGTTAGGGTCCTTTTGTGGATTGGGGATCAGAGTGATGTGGGCGTTGACAGTTTGCGGTGGGAATGCCTTGCCTGCAAGTGCTTCTTTGAAAGAGTTAAGTAAGTGGGGCAATAAAGTCTCTTTGAAAGAGAGATTGTACAACATTGGGAGACCATCTGGCCCTGGGGATTTCCCTTTAGCCATCTTTTTTAGTATATCAGATAATTCTGAGAACTTAATTGGAGAGCACAGACTAGTAGCTTGTTCAGAGGATAAAGTTGGGAGATTAATTTTGCTAAGGAACTCTTTCGTTATAGCTACTTTTTCCTCCTTGAGGGCAACAGTGTCAGATTTTTCTATGTTATACAGCTCTGAATAAAACTTATGAAAGGCCTCTGCTATTTCTAAGTCGTTTTTAACTAATGTCTACTCATCAGTCCGAATAGCTGAAATCCAGGATTTCCGTTTACGTTGTTTTATTAATACCAACATGAACTTAGTGGGTTTGTTACCATGGGCATAAAACTTCTGATTAAGGGCTAGGTATAGCTTGGCCGATTGTTTATTCAGAAGTTCCTTAAGCTCATCCTTAATTGAGGAAAGTTCCAGTAGTTGTTGTTTGTTATGGGAGCTTTTGTGCGAGGATTCCAATATGGAATTTTTTTTGTATAAATTGGCCACTTTGGCTCGTCTTTGTTTGTTTACATGAGAAGCGATTGAGATAAATTTGCCTGTGATAACTGATTTATGAGCTTCCCATAACATGTGTGGGGACACTGTCCCTGAATTATTCAGAGAGAAAAATTCCCTAAGCTTAGCCTCAACTTTTTCCTTTACTTGTAAATTATTTAGTAACGTCTCATTAAGTCTCCATATGTACGTTCTGGGGAGCGTATCGGGTGTTCTCAATGTGAGAAATACAGGTGCGTGATCTGAATGTACTATATTACCAATGTGAGTCTCAGTGCAGCAGTGGATCTGGGTTGTAGGGATCAAAATATAATCTAATCTGTGATACGTATTATGAGGGTAGGAATAAAAAGAGAAATCTCTCTCGCCTGGGTTATTCGCTCTCCAAGCGTCTATAAGACTACTGTTGTGTATTGACCTTTTAATGGCACTGAGCGTTTTTAATGGGACCGAGGATTTACCCGAAGAATTGTCTAGATAAGGGTTAAGGGTGACATTAAAGTACCCAGCTACGACAGCGATTCCTTCTCTGAATTCCTCAAACATCTGCCAAACATTTTTGAACCAAATTTTTTGTGCTACATTGGGTGCATAAAGGTTAGCAAGCGTATAAATTTGGGAGTTTATAGTCCCTTTTACTAATAAATATCTTCCTTTAGGGTCAGATTTTAATCCTGTCATGTTGAAGTCTATATGTTTATGGAAGCCAATACTCACTCCAAGCTTATTGGAATGTTCCGAGGAGCTGTGGTACCAGAGATTAAAGTAAGATCTGGACATATTAGGGATCTTATTGTTTTTAAAGTGTGTTTCCTGGAGAAAGATCACCTTGGTTTTTTCTTTATGCAGGAAATGTAGGATCTGGCTCCTTTTTGCAGGGGTTTTAAAACCTCTGACATTATATGCCACACCGTCACATCCATCTTACTATCAGCTTGACAAGTAGAACATACAGATCATGAGATCATGGATGTGGTCAGTCCTCTTCTGCCATAATGTGTCTAGGGGTGAGTTTACCCTGTTTTTTCTTAGACCTTTGTGGCTTGCCTCCCCCAGCGATTTCCCATGAGGTAGGAGGCATGATGTCTTGTGGGATCAAAACGTCATTGGTGGCTGACCAATCAGGTATGTCCACATCTTGTATTTCTAAAGCAGCGAGAATATCCGGGAGGTCTTTAGGAGATCTCAAGACGTATTTCTTCTCCTTGCAGGTAATCAGCATCCCAAATGGAAACAGCCACCTGAAAGCAATGCGTTTTTGTCTAAGGTGGTCTGTGAGAGGTTTTAGGGCACGTCTCTTATTGAGAGTAGCAGGGGCCAGATCCTGAAATAGGAGGATTTGAGAACCTTTATATTCAATGTTCCCACTCTCCCTAGCTCTTTTCATCACTAGATCTTTCTGTGCAAAATTTAAGAGCTTGCAAATGATGTCCCTTGGGGGGGTCACCTGGTTTAGGTTTAGGACGTAGGGCACGGTGGGCTCTTTCTATGATGATTGGGTCTGGGTAGTCTTCCCCCAACAAGGATAGGCATATCTCTTTTGTTGCAGAGGGAATTGCTTCTATAGCGACAGTCTCTGGGACTCCTCTGATGCGAATATTATTCCTCCTGCCTCTATTATCCTGATCTTCCATATAGTCATATAGATAATTGATGTGCTGTTGGTAGACGGAAAGAGCAGTAGAGTTCTTGCTTGTATATTCAGCCACAGCAGACTGAGTGGACTCCAAGGCTTCAACTTTCTGGCCTATTTGCCTCACCTTTCTTTTTATTTCAGAAAGTTCCTCCAAAACAGGGTTTAATGCTTTGGATAAAGCTTGAGAGATGAAGGATCTGGATATTGGGAGATCTGAGGCAACATCTATTTTGTCTTCATCATCACTTTCTCTGTCTTGGTGTGATATTGATTGCCGTTGAGGGTTGCTTTTGGGGGTGGACTGAGGTGCCCCCTGAATGTTCAGATTTTTCTTCATCATAAATCTATCAAGGTCAGATTGTGCTAGAGAAGGTGCCTTAGACTGCTTGTGAGAGTCTTGATAAGCCCTCCTGTATCTTCCAACTTTCACCATAAGTGCGTATGTACTGGCCCCTGAAGCTGATTACTCACTTCTTCATCCAATAATTAAGTGATTACCACATCACTGGATTTAGAGGTAGATGTGACTTGTTTTTCAGTCTTTATAACATCCTGTGACTGTGGATAGAAATCTTCTGCCAGGTTGCACTAAAACCTAAATAGGTTACTGTCTCTTTAAATATGTTTATTCAAAGAAAGCAATCCTTAAACCAGCAGATATTCCTCCAGAATTGTCACCGATCTGCCAGTGGATCAGGTGAAATGTAAAACACTTCTGCCCAGCACTTAGAAAGAATCTGAGGGCTGTAAGGAGTCACTATGGACAGGATATGACCGTAGCTGGAAGCGATCGTACAGCTGTTTGACAGGCAGCTCTTGCATTGGTCAGGCTCCTATAATACTGGTCTCACTCTGACTAATAGGAGCTTTATTTATGTGATTCCGGGGTGATTACCGATGTCGCTGGCGGCGAGCCGTTCGGTCGCTATGTCCGGATTTCAATATGGCGCCGGCACAGTGGAAACAGCCTTCGGAATTGCGTTATGTCCCCTTATGCTGCCAGACTGAGGTAGGCACAGTTATGGGATAGAGTACCTTGCACCAGACATGCGGTAACGTAATTCTAGCCGACTGGGTCAGAAGTGAAGCTCCATAGTCGACCGCGCTCCGATTCAAATCTAGGCCGGGGATTCTTCCTCCGCTAGGCCTCACTCGTAACTCCAGAACGGAGTGGTCCTGTGGCCCCAGAAAGGTCTCAAATCAGGGCAGATGTTAACAACCGTCACCTGAGAACTGAGATGAGGTCTATAAACTTTATATAATGGGCGGATGAAGTCAGATCGGGTCTTCTGTATCAGAGCTGCGGCGAGAGACGTCTTCCTCAGTCAGCAGCTAGCCACGCCCCCCTCGTAAAGCATACTTTTAAACTTGTTTTGGAACTGCTGCATCCTTTACGACTTCCGGAAAATTCGGTAACATTTCAGCCACTTTCTGCTTATACCGGGGGTCTAGTAGCGTGGCCACCCAGTACAGGTCGTTCTCCTTCAGACTTTTTATACGAGGGTCCCTCAACAGGCATAACAGCATGAAAGACCCCATTTGCACAAGGTTGAATGCCGAGCTACTCATGTCCCGTTCCTCATCCTCACTGATCTCATTGAAGGTCTGTTCTTCCCCCCAGCCACGTACAACACCACGGGTCCCAGATAGGTGACAACGAGCACCCTGGGATTCCTGCTGTGGTTGGTCTTCCTCCTCCTCAAAGCCACATTCCTCCTCTGACTCCTCTTCCAGCGTTGCCGCAGGTCCAGCAAGCGATGCTGATAAGGCTGTTTCTGGTGGTGATGGTGACCACAACTCTTCCTCTTCACGCTCATCTACGGCCTGATCCAGCACTCTTCGCAGGGCACGCTCCAGGAAGAAAACAAATGGGATGATGTCACTGATGGTGCCTTCGGTGCGACTGACTAGGTTTGTCACCTCCTCAAAAGGACGCATGAGCCTACAGGCATTGCGCATGAGCGTGCAGTAATGTGGCAAAAAAATACCCAGCTCTGCAGAGGCTGTCCTAGCACCCCGGTCATACAAATACTCGTTGACGGCTTTTTCTTGTTGGAGCAGGCGGTCGAACATTAGGAGTGTTGAATTCC
This sequence comes from Bufo bufo, assembly GCF_905171765.1. NCBI lineage: Eukaryota > Metazoa > Chordata > Amphibia > Anura > Bufonidae > Bufo > Bufo bufo. The sequence goes on along the minus strand of NC_053391.1, from coordinate 171,735,301 downwards.
AACGTGTCGAGCTGTCGCAAATCAAGCGCCTCACTGGCATGTTGTTTCGCCGCTGAATCTCGGAAATGTGCGCCATGGCCGTGTAGGAACGCCTGAAATGGCCACACACCTTCCTGGCCTGCTTGAGGACGTCCTGTAAGCCTGGGTACTTATGCACAAAGCGTTGTACGATCAGATTCAACACATGTGCCATGCACGGCACATGTGTGAACTTGCCCAAATTCAATGCAGCCAACAAATTGCTTCCATTGTCACACACCACTTTGCCGATCTCCAGTTGGTGCGGGGTCATCCACTGATCCACCTGTGCGTTTAGGGCGGACAGGAGTGCTGGTCCGGTGTGACTCTCTGCTTTCAGGCAAGTCAACCCCAAGCAGAAGAGGACTCAGCCGAGGAGGTTACCGAAGAGGATGGACTAGGAGGAGTAGAGGAGGTGGCAGCAGGCCTGCCTGCAAGTCATGGCGGTGTCACCAACTCCTCTGCAGAGCCACGCATTCCCCAATGCGCAGTGGTTTACCCAATGCGCAGTGTACGTGATATACCTGCCCTAACCGTGCTTTGCAGACCAGGTATCAGTGGTCAGATGGACCCTTGCCCCAACACTGTGCCAGACATGCCATGACTTCCTTTTCCACAATAGAGTACAGGTTGGGGATTGCCTTTTGTGAAAAAAAAATTCGGCCGGGTACCTTCCACTGCGGTGTCCCAATAGCTACAAATTTTTTGAAGGCCTCAGACTCCACCAGCTTGTATGTTAAAAGCTGGCGGGCTAAGAGTTCCGACAAGCCAGCTGTCAGACGCCGGGCAAGGGGGTGACTCTGGGACATTGGCTTCTTACGCTCAAACATTTCCTTGACAGACACCTGACTGTGGGCAGATGAGCAGGAACTGCTGAAGGTGAGAGGCGGAGTGGCGGGTGGTTGAGAGGGGGCTGTCATGACCGGCATGCCGATCACATACGTAACGCAAAGGGAGGGAAATGGGAAGGCCCTGTCCAAGGGAGAGGGAAAGGTGGTGACCCCTAACTCACCTTGAGGCTGGCACCTGACTGCCCTGACGTCCCTAGACGGGTTTCTCACCCGTACGCCGATCACGTGCCTAAACCCTGGCTTTCCCTGAAATGACCCCTACGTAGTGAATAGGGCGGTGGGAACACTAGTCCGCACCACTAACACTAAAGGGAAACACCAAGGAGAGGACAGACAATACAGACAAAACATATAATCCCAGGTGGGCGACAACAGCGGACAACAAAAGCCCAACAGGGATCCGGAGGGTAACGCTCTGGAACAACAACCAGGAATCACAGCTACACAGCTCCAGTGGGTCAGTATAGAAGTCCAGGCAGGAAGCTCTATATCTGGCAACCAGAGAAGTGGGAGATGGGAATATAAGGAGGTTGGGATTGCTGGAGAAGAAACAGCTGAGGAGGAGAAGCTACAGATCCCTGAGTGAGCCAAAAAGGATTGCAAGGCAAACCCAGAAAGCTTCCATTAAGAAACAGCACTATCTTTAGACATAGAGCGCGCAGCCACCCGCTGCGACTTCCTGACCCCGGGTATAACGGAGTCAGACGTGGTTCTTGACACCCTCGTGACAGTACCCCCCTTTCCACGAGGGGCCTCCGGACACTCAGGACTAGGTCTCTCAGGATGAAAGGCATGAAAAGCCCGAACTAACCTGTCGGCGTTTACCTCAGACGCTGGGACCCACATTCTTTCCTCGGGACCATAACCCCTCCAATGCACCAGATATTGAAGAGAGCGGCGGACCCGACGAGAATCAACAATTTTGGATATTTGAAACTCTAGACTACCATCAACAACAACAGGAGGGGGTGGCAGCGGTGACGGTTCTAGAGGTGGAACATACTTTTTGAGTAACGACTTATGGAAGACGTTATGGATTTTAAAAGTTTGAGGTAGCTCCAGGCGAAAAGCCACGGGGTTAATGATGGCTACTATTTTGTAAGGACCAATGAACCTAGGACCCAGTTTCGAAGAGGGAACCTTTAACTTAATATTCCTAGTAGATAACCACACATAGTCATTCACTCCTAGGTCCGGACCTGGCGACCGTTTCTTATCAGCCATGCATTTATATTTACCTCCCATATTTTTCAAGTTAGCTTGCACCTTCTGCCATACAGATGAAAGAGATGACGAAAACCGTTCCTCTTCGGGAACCCCAGACGACCCCCCCTCTTTAAAAGTACAGAATTGTGGATGAAAACCATATGCACCAAGAAATAGTGACTTGCCAGTGGATTCCAGACGGCGATTATTTATGGCAAACTCGGCTAACGGTAAATATGATGACCACAACTCTTGGTTTTCAGACACAAAACACCTTAGATATGTCTCAAGGTTTTGGTTGGTACGCCTAGTCTGTCCATTCGACTGAGGATGGAAAGCTGAGGAAAAGGACAAGTGTACCCCCAAACGGGAACAAAAAGCTTTCCAAAACTTAGAAATAAACTGGATTCCCCGATCCGAAACAACTTCGGAAGGGACCCCGTGAAGCTTCACGATTTCACTGATGAATACCTGAGCAAGAGTCTTAGCATTAGGTAGTGCGGGTAACGCAATAAAATGTACCATTTTGCTAAACCTGTCTACTACTACCAAGATAACTGTTTTACCCGCAGACAAAGGTAAGTCAGTGATGAAATCCATTGACAGATGTGTCCATGGCCTATTGGGAATGACAAGTGGCAATAAAGACCCTGCAGGACGTGTATGAGAGACTTTCGCGCGTGCACAAGTAGAACAAGTAGACACAAAATCAATTACATCCTGACGCAAACTTGGCCACCAAAAACGATGAGACAATAGCTCCAAGGTTGCTTTACTACCCGGGTGCCCAGCAAGTGCCGAATTATGATGTTCCTTTAATAATTCGAGACACAGGTTTAACGGTACAAACAATTTCTCTGAGGGGCAAGAGACTGGGGCGTCCCCCCTGGGCCTCTAACACCTTTCCCTCCAGAACAGAGTGTACAGCCGAGACAACCACTCCTCTTTGTAAAATGGGTACCGGATCACCCACATTACCCCCTCCAGGGAAACTACGAGATAATGCATCTGCCTTGGTATTTTTTGCCCCAGGACGATAGGTGATGAAAAAGTTAAACCTGGTAAAAAATAGCGACCACCTAGCTTGTCTAGGGGTGAGACGCTTAGCTGATTCGAGGTACAGAAGGTTTTTGTGGTCCGTAATCACCGTGACGGGGTGGATTGCCCCCTCTAAAAAGTGACGCCATTCTTCAAACGCTAGTTTAATAGCTAATAGTTCCCTATTGCCAATATCATAGTTCTTCTCTGCTGCAGATAGTTTTTTTAGAAAAGAAAGCGCAAGGATGCCATTTGCCAGGAGACAGACCCTGAGACAGTACAGCCCCTACTCCCACCTCTGACGCATCTACTTCAACAATAAAAGGCTGGGAGACATCAGGTTGGATTAGTACAGGTGCCGAGGTAAACCTCTCTTTTAGAGAGGAAAAAGCAATTTTAGCGGCGTCAGACCATTTAGAAAAATCAGTTCCCTTCCTAGTCATGTCAGTAAGGGGTTTGACAATCACCGAATAATTTTTAATGAACTTTCTATAGAAAGTTGCGAAACCCAAGAACCGTTGCAGTGCTTTAAGGTTCTTAGGAAGATCCCAATCTAAAATTGCCTGGACCTTCCTAGGATCCATACGGAAACCTGAAGCAGATAATAGATATCCCAGGAACTGTATTTCCTGAACGGCGAAGACACACTTTTCAATTTTCGCATATAATTTATTAGTCCGTAGGACCTGCAGTACCTGTCTGACATGTACCTCATGTGTTTTCAGATCAGACGAATAAATTAAAATATCATCTAGGTATATCACCACAAACCTGCCGATAAGATGACTAAAAATGTCATTAACAAAATGTTGGAAGACAGCAGGAGAATTGGTCAGACCGAAAGGCATGACTAGATTTTCATAATGCCCCACAGGGGTGTTAAAAGCTGTCTTCCATTCATCCCCTTCCTTGATGCGAATCAGATTGTAGGCCCCCCTAAGATCAAGTTTGGAGAACCACCTAGCACCCGCAATCTGATTAAACAGGTCAGGAATGAGAGGAAGAGGGTATGGGTCTCGGATGGTGATCCGGTTTAGTTCGCGGAAATCTAGGCAAGGACGCAGGCCCCCATCTTTCTTTTTAACAAAGAAAAACCCTGCAGCCACGGGTAATGAAGAGGGTCTGATGTGTCCCTTAGCCAGACTCTCGGAGATATAATCTTTCATGGCTTCTCTCTCGGGACCCGAAAGATTATATAACCTGGTCTTGGGTAATTTTTCCCCGGGAATCAGGTTAACCGGGCAATCATAAGGACAGTGAGGTGGTAAATTCTGACAACCCTTTTCAGAAACCACGTCCTCAAAGTCCGAAACAAATGTAGGTAGAGTAGCTATGGAGGCGACTAAGCAATTGCTATTTAAGCAATTTTCTCTGCACTGCTCACTCCACTCCAATATCTCCCTGGCCTGCCAATCCACCACTGGATTGTGCGCTACCAACCAGGGAAGACCCAATACCACAGGAGTGGGAAGGCCCTCCAGAACATAACATGATAGACACTTGTTATGGTGGTCCCCTACCCAAAGGTGTAAGTTATGGACAATGTGAGTGAGGTTTCTCTGAGACAGAGGAGCAGAATCAATAGCGCATATGGGAATAGGTCTCTGTAGCGTACCGAGAGACAAACCCATAGTGCGGGCAAAATGGGCATCTATCAAATTTACCCCTGCTCCACTGTCTAGAAAGAAAGAAATAGTCTCCGTCTTAACACCAAAAACAACAACCGCTGGCAACACAAATTGCGATGTTCGTATGGAGGAAACGTATACCCCCCGGCTGACATCCTCCACACAGCCTGGGGTTAGTAGTTCTTTTGTTTTTCAGAAAGGAAGGACAGACATTAATGAAATGACCCCTCCCCCCACAGAAAAAACAAACCCCACGCCTACAGCGAGCCTCAGGAGGACGGACCTGACGAGTAGTTCCTCCTAGCTGCATAGGCTCGTCTAGGTCCGTACAGACTAACTGCTGCTTCGGAGGGGTTACCAATTGCTCAGGATTTTTCAATCTGTCTCTAAGACGTCTATCTATTCTGATAGAAAGGGACATAACAGCATCAAGGGATAAGGGGGTCTCATACAGCGCAAGCGCATCCTTAACCCTTTTGGATAACCCAGAGCAGAACTGACTCCTGAGAGCCGGGTCGTTCCACTGGGTATCCGTAGCCCACCTACGAAACTCTGAGCAATACTCCTCTGCTGGCCTCTCTCCCTGTAGGAGTCTCCGTAATTTCGACTCAGCCAGGGCGACTCGATCAGGGTCATCATATATTAGACCCAAGGCCCCAAAAAATTCATCCACTGACCGGAGAGCCTGGGAATCAGTGGGTAAAGAGAACGCCCAGGATTGCGGGTCCCCCTGAAGCAGGGAAATAGCAATCCCCACCCGCTGTTCTTCATTACCAGAGGAGTAAGGGCGCAGCTTAAAATATAACTTACAGGCCTCACGGAATGTCACAAATTTGTCCCTTCCCCCAGAAAATCTGTCAGGAAGAACAACCTTGGGTTCCGCAGCAACCTGGTTACCCATAGCAACCGCTGGGCTTGCGGTCTGTTGCAATTGCTGCTGTTGCTGGAGGACTGACGCCTTTAATCCTGCCACCTCCAAAGACAGGCCTTGAAGTTGCTTTGTCAAAGCAGCAATAGGATCCATACTGGATTCTAAATAGGCAGAATTTATTTATTTTTCTTTTTTTTCTTTCTACCTATGCAAAATAAGGGCCAGATATAATGTCATGACCGGCGTGCCGATCACATACGTGACGCAAAGGGAGGGAAATGGGAAGGCCCTGTCCAAGGGAGAGGGAAAGGTGGTGACCCCTAACTCACCTTGAGGCTGGCACCTGACTGCCCTGACGTCCCTAGACGGGTTTCTCACCCGTACGCCGATCATGTGCCTAAACCCTGGCTTTCCCAGAGATGACCCCTACGTAGTGAATAGGGCGGTGGGAACACTAGTCCGCACCACTAACACTAAAGGGAAACACCAAGGAGAGGACAGACAATACAGACAAAACATATAATCCCAGGTGGGCGACAACAGCGGACAACAAAAGCCCAACAGGGATCCGGAGGGTAACGCTCTGGAACAACAACCAGGAATCACAGCTACACAGCTCCAGTGGGTCAATATAGAAGTCCAGGCAGGAAGCTCTATATCTGGCAACCAGAGAAGTGGGAGATGGGAATATAAGGAGGTTGGGATTGCTGGAGAAGAAACTGCTGAGGAGGAGAAGCTACGGATCCCTGAGTGAGCCAAAAAGGATTGCAAGGCAAACCCAGAAGGCTACCATTAAGAAACAGCACTATCTTTAGACATAGAGCGCGCAGCCACCCGCTGCGACTTCCTGACCCCGGGTATAATGGAGTCAGACGTGGCTCTTGACACCCTCGTGACAGGGGCAAGGAGGACAGCAGTGGTTGACATGGCTGAAGATGCTGGACCAGGAGGAGGATGGTGGCTTTGAGTTTGTGTGCTGCTTGTACTCATCATGTGTTGATCCCATAGGCGTTCCTGATGTGAGATCATGTGCCTTCGCAAAGCAGTTGTACCTAGGTGGGTGTTGGACTTCCCACGACTCAGTTTCTTTTGACACAGGTTGCAAATGGCATCGCTGTTATCAGAGGCAGACACACAAAAAAATGCCACACTGCTGAGCTTTGCAATGATGGCATTCTGGTGGTGGCAACAGCATGCGTTGATTGGCGTGCTGTCTGGCTGACCCCGGGTGCCGATGCATGCTGTCTGACTGTGCCACTAGCTCCTTGCGACGACCTCCCCCTGCTTCCAACTCGTCTCCTCCTCCTCTCTGTCTCCCCATCTGAACTTTCCCCCTGTTCTTCTTTTCTTCGAGCGGGCACCCACGTGACATCCACGGACACATCGTCATCATCAACCGCTTCACTTGTATCTGACAACTCAGCAAAGGAAGCAGCAGCGGGTACAACATCATCATCATCACACCGTACGTCCGTATGTGTGTAATGCTGCCTGACTGAGACATATCCATGTTATCTACATCCTCTGGCAATTATGGTTGCGCATCACTCATTTCTTCCAACTGATGTGTAAATAACTCCTCTGACAGATCAAGTGAAGCGGCTGTGGTGCTAGTGTTGGTGGTGGCGGTAGGCGGGCATGTGGTAACTTGAGAGGTGCCCGAAGCTGAGCTGGAGGAGGATGGTGCGTCAAGGTTCCGAGCGGAAGCTGTAGAAGATTGGGCGTCCTGTGTTAGCCAGTCAACTATGTCCTCAGAACTTTTCGAGATCGAGGTACGTGGCCTCTGAACACTGGGCATTATTCTAGGGCCAAAGGATATCACAGCACCACGACCACGACGGCCCTGCGGAGTGGCCTGCATCTGCCTGTCATTTTTTTTTAGATTAGTGGTACTATGCTTGCAAGGTACTGTGCCACCCGACATGAGTGGTGGGCAGTGGGCACAGTACAGTCTGTGGGCTTGACACACACTGGCAGGCAACTGTAATTATATTACAGAGAAAAAATGGTATTACTTTTTTATCTGCAAGCTACTGTGCCACCAGATATGAGTGGTGGGCACTGGCAGTGGGCACAGTACACTCTGTGGGCCTGACACACACTGGCAGGCAACTGTAATTATATTACAGAGAAAAAATTGTATTACTTTTTCATCTGCAAGCTACTGTGCAACCAGATATGAGTGGTGGGCACTGGCAGTGGGCACAGTACACTCTGTGGGCTTTGACACACACTGGCAGGCAACTGCAATTGTATTACAGAGAAAAAAAAATATATTACTTTTTTATCTGCAAGCTACTGTGCCACCAGATATGAGTGGTGGGCACTGGCAGTGGGCCTGACACACACTGGCAGGCAACTGCAATATATATTAAAAAAAAAAAAAAGCAGACTGATGTACTAGCCCTAAAAAAGGCTTTTTGGGGTGCTGTCAGGACGCTGTCCTTACAGCAGATCAGATGAGTCTTTGAGGACTGGAGTGGACACAGAACACTGGCCTAGCTAACGATTTTCCTATTAATTCAGCAGCAGCAGCACTCTCCCTGCTCTAACTAACACTGCAGCTTCAGAATGAATCTAAGATGGATGCTGTCCTTGCTTTTTGATAGGAGGTGGGAGGGTCTGGGAGGGAGGGTATGTTCATTGGCTGGAATGTGTCTGCTGACTGTGAGGTATGGATGTAACATGGTTAGCACTCCTTTTTTCTGAGATTTCTGAGTTTGGTTATCTAATCTAAGCAAACACCTTAAATTGCTTTTCAATGGCTATTGTCTCAAGATAATGAAATAAGTTAAGAAATTTGAGTTAACAGCGTGAGTGCTAACCCTGCTACATCAGTACAGGGTCAAAGTTTGCTCAATGATGACGTATAGGGGGCGGACCGAACATCACATATGTTCGCCCGCCGCGGCATATCCCTGACTCAGCTAAAGCACCGTTCACACACGGTCATCACATGCGGCTTTCTAAGCCAGTTGTCCAGCTCACTTCCAGGCTGTAACAAAGTCAATCCAGGCTATCTCCCAGCCTCGTGGTCCCTCAGCCTTGCCCGTCTGAAACCACATTCACAGAGCATCCAGGCCTCTGTCCACGGGTAACCCACTCCCCCTTACTGACACACTGGGAGGTGCTTTATGCCAGCCTGAGTACCTCCAGCTGGTCTCACCTGTTGTGGAATAGGGGTGTGGACCGCACTATCCACCTCTTCCTTGCCTATAACCTATGTGAGACCTGTTACTGTCTCACAGAACCCACAAATCCACACTCCTGGCTCTCCACATCCTGCCTCTTCTCCTTCTCCTCTGTCCTCCCATTTGTCCTCCACTCCACCTTCCACCGTGCCATCGTCGCGTTCATCTGGTAAAAGGCAGGCTTCCGTGGCTCAAATGTTCGAACGTAAAAAGTTGATGACGCCGGATAACCCTCTTGCACAATTGATGACCGCTGGCTTGTTGGAACTGCTTACCAGCCAACTACTGAAATATAAAATGGTGAAATATTTGGTGAAATATTTTTCCCAGAACGGCATCCCAGAGCAATATGGCCATGTTTAGCAGCAAGTGAATGTATCTCTGGCACACAGTGTCAGTGCCAAGATACATCAGACCACAGACATGTGGTCTAGCAAACACGGGCAGGGAAGGTACATAACTTTTACTGCCTACTGGGTGAACCTTCTGACGGCTGTCAAGCATGCAACTTGTGACTCCCATGTGGATTTGGTGTTACCACCACGGATTGCATGCAGGCCTGCCTCTTCTTCTCCTCCTCCTCCTACTCCATCCTCTGTCTCCTCCTCGGCTGACTCCTCCTTTTCCACTGCTACCACCTCTTCCACTGCACCCCCCAAGCTCCCCAGAACCTATTTGACGTGACAGGTGAGATGTTGTCATGCTGTGCTGCGGCTGTTGTGCCTGGAAGCCAAGAGCCAAACTGGTCCTGCACTGCTTTCAGCTCTGCCAGTCACAGGCCGATCAATGGCTAACCTCGCTCAATTTGACAGTTGATAAAGTGGTGTGCGACAACGATGCGAATCTGCTGAGCGTGCTGAAATGGGGCAAAATGACACACGTGCCGTGCATTGCACACGTCATGGACTTAGTCGTGCAGCGATTCGTTGCCAAATACCCCGGGGTCCAGGATGTCTTGCGGCAGGCCAAGAAAATCTGTATCCAGTGACCACCTAATGTACCTCCAGCCACATCATCACAAGTTCTTTTCTGTCAGGTGAATGCCTAATTTTTGGGGCCTATACTGGACTAAAGTAAAATTTGTACCCAGTGACCGCCTAATGTACCTCCAGCCACATCATCACGAGTTCTTTTCTGTCAAGTGAATGCCTAATTTTTAGGGCCTGTACTGGCCTACAGTAAAATTTTTAGCCAGTGACCACGTAATGTACCTACAGCTACATCATCACAAGTTATTTTCTGTCAGGTGAATGCCTAATTTTTGGGGCCTGTACTCCAGTGACCTACAGTAAAAATTTTATCCAGTGACCGCCTAATGTACCTCCAGCTGTCACTACCAGAGCTCTGAGACGTTCTCACAGCTCTGTTTCTCCACCCCTGTGATGATGTCACTACCTGAGCTTGGAGGAGTTCTCACTGCTCTGTTTCTCCGCCCCTGGGATGAGGTCATTACTTTCTGTTTCCTTCCTCTCAGCTGTTTCTCCTATGTTTGATTTCTCTGCCTTTTAAATCACCCCTCCTCCTTTTGTAGAGTGTGGATTATATTTCTCATTTGAGTTGTAGCTCTTGCTTGAGTATCTTCACTTGTATGCTATCATTTCACTGGACCTGTGTTCTGCTGCTGCAAGTACTCCGGATATTGCCACCTGTCTTTGGATCCGTCTTCTCTGCTGCTGCAACCCCTTCAGCTAAGTGTGCAGACATTATAGTGTATCTGTTTGTTTTCTGACCGGATCCGAGGCGACCACGGTTCCCTCCATATACTGAGCAGGGCACCGGTGGCCGTGCCCCTTCCACTATTGTAGGGGTTACAGTGGTCATTAGTCTTAAGTACGCGGGCATGCCTCGTTCCACCTTTAGGATCCGGGTATGTGCTTAGCAGCGTAGGGAAAGCTTTGAGGGTCTGACAGGGGTCACCCTTTATCCTCCCTAGTTTGGGTCCGGTCAGTGGCTCTATTTTCTGTGTATGCTCTAGTTGCTCACATACAGCCGTGACACCAGCCACATCATCACGAGTTCTTTTCTTTTAGGTGAATGCCTAATTTTTAGGGCCTGTACTGGCCTACAGTAAAATTTTTAGCCAGTGACCACCTAATGTACCTACAGCCACATCATCACAAGTTCTTTTCTGTCAGGTGAATGCCTAATTTTTGGGGCCTGTACTCCAGTGGCCTACAGTAAAAATTTTATCCAGTGACCGCCTAATGTACCTCCAGCCACATCATCACAAGTTCTTTTCTGTCAGGTGAATGCCTAATTTTTGGGGCCTGTACTCCCGTGGCCTACAGTAAAATTTGTACCCAGTGACCGCCTAATGTACCTCCAGCCACATCATCACATGTTCTTTTCTGTCAGGTGAATGCCAAATTTTTGGGCCTGTACTCCCGTGGCCTAAAATTAATTATTTCTAAGTTCCAGCAGGGTATATTGTTAAGAATTGCCCTTTAAGACGCATAAAAATGGCCCCTGATTAAAATACATATTTTTTGTGGGAATTTTTGCCATTGATCCCCCTATGTTATGTCACTGTCCATGTTGAGGGACTATTTGTGCACTTCTAGTAAGTATTTGGTGGCTGCAAATATGACCTGAAGGTTTTTCAGGTTCGCCTGTCATTAAAGTAAATGGGGCTTGCCGCAAACACGCGTTTGCGAAACGTCCCGGACGATGTTCGTCCATCACTACTAACGAGGAGTAGGAGGGTGAGGAGCAGGAGCATCAGGAGATGGTGGAGCCTTGACTGCCTGAAATCAGCTGCGTGCCACTGAGTACTGTCTCCACGTCACTGATGTCTTCCTCAACCGTCTCTGGGTCAGCAGCCTGACTGATCACAACACCAGCTCCCACGCCACTCTCCTCATCACTACTTGCCCGCCTAGTGGAGGAAGCTGTGGATATCTTTCCACATCTTGGCTTGCCAGTAGTTTCGTACTCACTGTATAGTGGAGCTGAGCCCACAGCATATAATACTTGTCTGGCTGAGGGAACAGAAAAGGACAGAGGAAGGTTGAGGACATGTGAGGGCACAGGGTCTGCTCCTGGGTCATGCCAACTAAGAGATGTGTCTGTCAAACCCACCGACTCTTGACTGGGGCTGTCTAATGTCACTTGCGACAAAGTCGAAGATCGAGTCAACCATGGGTTGCTTGTCAAGACACGGCCACTAGCTGGACACTGGGAGCTTAGGCCTCTCGAAGTGACCTCTGCTGCCACGGCCCTTTTCTCTGCTGCGACCTCTGCCTGTGCCAGAAACATTTAGGCCTCTGCCACTCCCCTGTGCAGGGCCTGGCACTTCTCTGTCTGACATACTTTTAGATCAAATAAATAAATAGGAAATCAAAACACCCCAAAAAAGTCTGTAATTTTCTCACTTCACCACACAACATCTTTATTTTCACACTAATACACACAAAAAAGAGGCTTTGGAACATACAACTGCATCGATGAACGCTAAATATATTTTCCTTTTGCCACTAATACATGCCACAAAAGGCTTTAGAACATATAACTGCATTGCTGAACGGAAAATATATTTTTATTTTGCCACTATTACACAACGAAAAGGGCTTTATAACATAACTCCACCGCTGAACGGCAATTATATTTAAATTTTGCCACTATTACACGACAAAAAGGGCTTTAGAACATATAACTGCAGCGCTGAACGGCAAATATATTTTTATTTTGCCACTATTACACAACGAAAAGAGCTTTATAACATATAAATGCACCACTGAATTGCAAATATATTTTTATTTTGCCACTATTACACGACAAAAAGGGCTTCAGAACATATAACTGCACCGCTGAACGGCGAATACATTTTTATTTTGCAACTATTGCACAACAAAAAGGGCTTTAGAACATATAACTGCACCACTGAACGGCAAATATATTTTTCTTTTGCCACTAATGCACACCACAAAAGGATTTAGAACATATTAATGCACCGTTGAACGGCAAATATATTTTACTTTTGCCACTAATACATGCCACAACAGGCTTTAGAACATACAACTGCACCGCTGAACGGCAAATATATTTTTCTTTTTCCACTTATACATGTCACAAAAGGCTTTAGAACATATAACTACACCGCTAAACAGCAAACATATTTTTATTTTGCCACTATTACACGACAAAAAGGGCTTTAGAACATATAACTGCACTGCTGAACGGCAAATATATTTTACTTTTGCCACTAATACATGCCACAAAAGGCTTTAGAACATATAACTGCACCACTGAATACACGCCACAAAAGGCTTAAGAACATATAACTGCACCGCTGAACGGCAAATATATTTTTCTTTTTCTTTTTTTACGTGACAAAAAGTCTGTCATTTTACCACTTTACCACAAAATGGCTGATAAGCCCTTTTTTCCCACTAATTTAAGCTAAAAAATGCTTTAGAGCATATAACTGCACCGCACAAGGGCAAATAAGATGAAGAAATATTTCCTTGTAATAAACCCTGTTAATGAATGTAACACCCCAATAATAGGAACGTTTTGCTGGAATTATAGAGCTGTATAATAGCAATTTGGGTCCCCAGTCAGTGCAGCAAAGTGTAATAGGATTGTTCTTATTACCCAGGCTGTAACTTCCCCTACTGATCCCAGTTCAACAAAAATGCTGTGGAAAGATTCCTCCCTATCCTTTCCCTACACCTTGAATAATCTTTCCCTGCACTTGTAAAAATTGTTTTAGCACAATGAAGTTTTTTCTAGCACTGTCCCTAGAGCCTGCTGACGTCTCTCCTTGCATTAAGTACACTTGAAAATGGCAGAATCCAAAATGGCTGAGGCTATTTATAGGGCTGTGACATCACAGGGCTGGCTGGCTGCTGATTGGCTGCATGCATGTCAATATGGGTGATCCTGCCTTCCCAGAGTTCCTTGCTCCATATCCTCACACGTGCAGCAGACATTTTAGGAAAAAATGTGATTCGTTACCACGAAGCCTGAGGAAATTCAGATTGAGTTTGAATCGAATTTTTCCTGAAATTTGGATCAAATTCCACTTTGTCAAATTCGATTCACTCATCTCTAGTCAGAGCTCCTGCAGAAAGTGCTGGCCATCTGTGCGCGCTTTCGATTTTCTCACCCTGCTGCTGCTCGCCTGTCTGCGCTGCAGCGTAACTTTGGCCTTCATGCTCACCGCCTCATATGCGACGTACCCACAAGGTGGAACTCCTCCTTGCACATGCTGGAGAAGCTGTGCGAGCAGCAGCAGGCGATAGTGGAGTTTCAGCTGCAGCATGCACGGGTGAGTTGCTCTGCGCAAAAGCACCACTTCACCAATCACCACCAAAGAGTGGGCCTCCATGATGGACATGTGTGTTGTGTTTCGTTGTTTCGAGTACTCCACCAACATGGCCAGTGCTGATGATGCCGTCCTCAGCGTTACTATCCCACTTCTATGTCTCCTTGAAAAAATGCTTCGGGCGGCGATGGAAGAGGATGTGGCACAGGAGGAAGAGGGATCATTTCCAGGGTTATCAGGCCAGTCATTCACAAGTGGCTCGGAGGGTGGGTTCCTGCGCCAACAGAGGCCAGGTACACAACTCTCCAGCCAGGGCACAGTTCTGGAGGATGAGGAGGACAAGGATGATGAGGAGGAAGAACCATGTTCACAGCAGGGGGCAGTCAAAGCAGTTTATATGCATCACTGGAGCATGGCTGAGGGGATACAGAGGACACAGACGATACACCTCCCACAGAGGACGGCTTGTTGTTGCCTCTGGGCAGCCTGGCACACATGAGCGACTACATGCTGCAGTGCCTGCGTAACGACCGCCGAGTTGTCCACATTCTAACCAGTGCTGATTACTGGGTGGCCACCCTGCTGTATCCCCACAACAAGAACAATGTGCCGCCCTTATTCTGTCACTGGAGCATGATCGGAAGTTGCGCGTATATAAGCGTACGCTGGTAGACTTGCTGCTGATGGCATTTCCACGTGACAGCGGGGGCTCACTGGAAGCACAAGACGAAGGCAGAGGAGGAGGACAAAGAATTTACCAACGCAGCCGAGGCACTGCCAGCCCCTCAGAAGGAAGGGGTTAGCATGGCGAAATGTGTAAAAGCTTTGTCAGCATGCCACAACAACCAGCGCCACCAGCTGATATGGAACGTCTTAGCAGGAGGCAGCATTTCAGCAACATGATGGAACAGTACGTGTGCACACGCCTACACGTACTGACTGATGGGTCTGCCCCATTTAACTTCTGGGTCTCCGAATTGGCCACATGACCTGAGCTTGCCCTTTACGCCTTCGAGGTGCGGGCCTGCCCTCCATCTAGTGTATTGTCCGAACATGTGTTTAGCACTAGAGATGAGCGATTCGAAGCTGACGAAGTGGAATTCGATATGTATTTCAGGAAAAATTTGGTTCGCAACGAATGCAAATTTCCTCAGGCTTTGTGGTAACGAATTGCAATTTTTCCTAAAATGGCAGCTAAACTGGCAGCTACACATGTGAGGACATGGGGCAAGGAACTCTGGGAAGGCAGGATGACCCATAATTCCATGCATGCAGCAATTCAGCAGCCAGTCAGCCCTGTGATGTCACAGCCCTATAAATAGCCTCAGCCATCTTGGATTCAGTCATTTTCCAGTGCTCTGAGTGTAGACGATGTGAGAAGGCGCTAGGAACAGCAATAGGAAAAACCTCATTGTGAAAAAAAAAACTATTTATAAGTGCAGGGAAAGGATAGGGAGGAATCATTTTACAGCATCTTAGTGCAGGGAGAGACATCAGAAAGCGCTAGGGACAGTAATAGGAAAAACCTAATGGTGAAAAAAAATCTATTTACAAGTGCAGGGAAACATTATTTGGGGATCCAAATAGCCATTAGACAGCTCTGTCATTACAGCAATTTGTTCTTGGGGTGTAAGTGTTATGTTGAAAAGCCATTAATGGCTTATATCTGTGGAAAAAGAAAAATATATATGCAGTTCACTTCTGCAATTATATGCGGTAAAAGCGTTTAGTGGCGTATTTCAGCGCAAAAAGAAAAATATATATACGCAGTATATGTGGTGAAAGCATTTAGTGGCCTATTTCAGTACAAGAAGAAAAATATATTCTCAGTTCACTTCTGCAGTTATATGTGGTGAAAGCGTTTAATGGCATATTTTAGTACAAGAAGAAAACTATATTCTCAGTTCACTTTTGAAGTTATATGTGGTGAAAGCATTTAGTGGCGTATTTCAGTACAAATATATATATATACATATATATATATATATATATATATATATATATATATGCAGTTCAATTCTGCAGCTATATGTGGTGAAAGGGTTCAGTGGCGTATTTCATTACAAAAAGAAAAATATATACACAGTTCACTCTTGCAGTTATTTGCGGTAAAAGCGTTTAGTGACGTATTTCAGTACAAAAAGAAAAATATTATACGCAGTTCACTTTTGCAGTTATATGTGGTGAAAGCATTTAGTGATGTATTTCAATACAAAAAATATATATATACGCAGTTCACTGTTGCGCTTATTTGTGGTAATAGCGTTTAGTGACGCATTTCAGTACAAAAAGAGAAATGTTTACGTAGTTCACTGATGCAGTTATTTGCGTTAAAAGCATTTAGTGGCCTATTTCAGTACAAAAAGAAAAATATATTCTCAGTTCACTGCTACAGTTATATGTGGTAAAAGCGTTTATTGGCCTATTTCAGTACAAGAAGAAAAAGATATTCTCAGTTCACTTCTGCAGTTATATGTGGTGAAAGCATGCACTGAAAGAGGCCACTAAACTAAGAAAAATATATTCTCAGTTCACTTCTGCAGTTATATGTGGTGAAAGCGTTTAGTGGTGTATTTTAGTACAAAAAGAAAAAATATATACGCAGTTCACTTCTGCAGTTACATGTGGCGAAAGCATTTAGTGGCCTATTTCAGTACAAAAAGAAAAATATATTGTCAGTTCACTTCTGCAGTTATATGTGGTGAAACCGTTTAGTGGAGTATTTCAGTGCAAAAATAAAAATATATTCTCAGTTCACTAAATGAAGAAAAATGTATACTCAGTTCACTTCTGCAGTTATATGTGGTGAAAGTTTTTAGTGGCGTATTTCAGTACAAAAAGAAAAATATATTCAGAGCTTTTAGGGGTGTTTAAATTTCATTTTTATTTATTTAGTTCAGCTAACAGTATGTCAGACAGAGAAGTGCCAGGCCCTGCACAGGAGAGGGTCAGAGGCCTAAATGTTTCTGGCTCAGGCACAGGTCGCAGCAGAGAAAGGGGGCGTGTCAGAAGGAGTTGCAGCGAGAGGCCTGAGCTCTCAGTGTCATCTAGATGTTGTGTCTTGATCAGCAACCCAGCGGTCCTTGATTGGTTAACTAGGTCATCCACTTCATCCCAAGTGACATCAGATACCGCCAGCCAAGAGTCGGTGAGTTTGTCAGACCCAGCCCTTAGTCAGCTGGCCCAGGAGCCGCCCCTATGCCCTCACCTATCCTCCACCTGCCTCTGTCCTTTTATGTTCCCACAGCCCTTTTCTGTTCCCTCAGACAGAGAAGTTGTGTATGCTGTGGGCTCAGCTCCACTATACAGCGAGGACGAGCTACTAAAGGACAGTCAGCAGCTACTTCCCAGCCAATATCTGGAGGAGACATCCGCCGCTTCCTCCGCTAGGCGGGCAAGTAGTGAGGAGGAGAGTGGAGTGGGAGCTGCTGTTGTGATCGGTCAGGCTCCTGACCCAGAGACCGTTGAGAAGGACATCAGTGACGTGCAGACAGTACTCGATGATAATGAAGCTGATCGGACTTGTGAGCCGGGTGAAGAAGGGGCTTCGTCATCATCAGGAGAAGAGGGTGGCAGCTTGCCAGTGAGGCAGAGGCTGAGCCAGCAAGTCGCTAGCGTGGCCGGGAGTCAGCAGAGTGACAGCAGTGGGAGCAGTGGTTTTCTCTGCGACAACTGAAAATCGGAACCATGGTGACCGACAACGGGAAGAACATGGTATAGGTGCTGCATCAAGGAGGGCTGAGCCATGCGCCCTGCATGGCATGCATGTTTAATCTGGTTGTCAAGCAGTTCCTGAAGTCTTCCACCCATCTGCAAGACATCCTAAAAATGGCCAGGAAACTATGAATGCACTTCAGCCACTCGTACACCGCAAAGCACACCCTACTTGAGCTGCAGCGGCAGAATGGCATCCCCCAACATAGGCTGACATGCGATGCTTCCACCCTTTGGAATTCCATCCTCCATATGTTGGACCAACTATACGAACAGAGAAAGGCGATCAACAATGAGAGCTGAACTAGAAAAGGAGGAGGAAGGGGAGGAGGTCATTGGAGCACAGGCAATGTGTAGCGAAATTGTCATGACCGGCGTCACGCAAAGGGAGGGAAATCGGAAGGCCCTGTCCAAGGGAGAGGGAAAGATGGTGACCCCTGACTCACCTTGAGGCTGGCACCTGACTGCCCTGACGTCCCTAGACGGGTTCCTCACCCATACGCCGATCACGTGCCTAAACCCTGGCTTTCCCTAAGATGAGCCCTACGTAGTGAACAGGGCGGTGTGATCACTAGTCCGCACCACTGACACTAAAGGAAAACACCAAGGAGAGGACAGACAATACAGACAAAACATATAATCCCAGGTGGGCGAAAACAGCAGACAACAAAAGCCCAACAGGGATCCGGAGGGTAACGCTCTGGAACAACAACCAGGGATCACAGCGACTCAGCTCCAGTGGGTCAGTATAGAAGTCCAGGCAGGAAGCTCTATATCTGGTAACCAGAGAAGTGGAAGAGGGGAATATAAGGAGGTTGGGAGTGCTGGACAAGAAACAGCTGAGGAGAAGAAGCTACGGATCCCTGAGTGAGCCAAAAAGGGTTGCAAGGCAAACCCAGAAAGCTACCATTAAAAAACAGCACTATCTTTATACATAGAGCGCGCAGCCAGCCGCTGCGACTTCCTGACCCCGGGTATAACGGAGTCAGACTTGGTTCTTGACACCCTCGTGACAGAAATGGGTGTTTTTTCTAATCAGCTGACAGGAAAGGAGGAGCAGGTGCAGCCAGAGGAGCTACAGGGCAATGAGGAAGATGAGACAAAGGACCCAGACACACAGTGGCAGTATGCAGTGGAGATTGAGAAAGGGTGTCCTTCCGAGTCACTTGCACAAATGGCCCGATGCATGCTCACTTGCTTGCTTAGTGACAGCTGAATTGTCACCATTCGGCAGAGGGATGACTTCTGGCTCTCCACCTTGTTGGACCCTCGCTACCGGTCCAGAATGGGGGCCTTTTTTACACCCACTGAGAGAGAGGACAAACTGAACTACTACAGAGACATCCTATGTAGTCAGTTGGCCGCTGCCTATGTGCGCCATCGTCCATACTCTCGCAGGTCTGACCGGGGGGGCCCTCTGCGCTCACATTCCACTGCCATGGCTGCTGAGGAGGGGTGGGGTGGCAGGAGCAGTACCAGCTCCATCAGCAGCAGCCTGAGTCTACAGTCGCTGATGAGTAGCTTTCTTCCCCCGCATAGTGAAGAAACTACTCACCAGCAGCGGCAGGTAGACCTGGAGCAGGACCTGAACCAGCAGTTGGTGGCATGCTTGGATAGCATCCTGCCAGCCGTCATTGAAGATTCACTGAACTACTGGGCAGCCAAACTGGATTTGTGGCCTCAACTGGCCGAGTTTGCCCTGGAAAAGCTTTCCTGCCCGGCCAGTAGTGCGGCATCCGAGCGGGTGTTTAGTGCGGCGGGGGCCATAGTTACCCCAAGGAGAACTCGACTGTCCACCCAAAATGTAAAGAGACTGACCTTTGTCAAGATGAATCAGGCGTGGATCAGCCAGGATTTCCACCCACCAATGCCTGATACATCTGATTAGATCATCCATGCTGCCTCACCCAAACCTTGAAAAAAGAAACCGGTTTGTTCTGGCTACCTGCCTTATCTACTATTCTGATGCTCCCACCCTCTCATACCACACATCTGATGCCAAGTGCTCTTTCTTTCACCCACCTTAGTCAGCGGGTACTGATATTGCCACCCACCGCACAACTCTGTCACCAGGTCACTTTCTGGTCTTCTGATGCTGCTGCCATCGCCACACTATGTCACCTTCACACTCTGTGATAACCTGATGCTGCTGCTGGCATCTCCACACTATGTCACCTTGCCACTCCATGCTATCCAGATGCTGCTGCTGCCATATCCACACTATATCACCTTGCCACTCTGTGGTATCCTGATGCTGCTGCCGCTATCTCCCTACTAGGTCACCTTGCCACTCTGTGGTATCCTGATGCTGCTGCCATCTCCACACTATGTCACCTTGCCATTCTGTGGTACCCTGATGCTGCTGCTGCCATATCCATACTATGTCACCTTGCCACTCTGTTGTATACTGATGCTGCTGCCATCTCCACACTGTGTCACCCTGCCACTTTGTGGTATCCTCCTGATGCTGCTGCTGTCACCACCTCCAGACTTGGTCATTGTGCCACTCTGTGGCAACCTATTGATGCTGCTTACACCTCCACACTCTGTCATTGGGCCACTCTGTGGCCACCTCTTGATTCTGCTGCCACCTCCACACTCTGTAATTGGGCCACTCTGTGGTCTCCTCATGCTGCTGCCACCTCCACACTCTGTCATTGTGTCACTCTGTGGCCTCCTCCTGATGCTGGTGCTGCTGTCACTTCCAGACTCTGTCATTGTGCCGCTCTTTGGTATCCTCATGCTGCTGCCACGTCCAGACTCGGTCATTGTGCCACTCTGTGGCCTCCTCTTTATGCTGCTGCTGTTGCCACCTGCAGACTCTATCATTGTATCGCTCTGTGGTCTCCTTATGATGCCGCCACCTCCAGACTCGGTCATTGTGCCAGTCGGTGGCCTTCTCTTGATGCTGCTGCTGCTGCCGCCACCTCCGGACTCTGTCATTGTGCCACTCGATGGCCTCCTCATACTTATACCACCTTCAGACCCTGTCATTGTGCCACTCGGTGGCCTCCTCATGTTGCTGCCACCTCCAGACTCTGTCATTGTGCCACTTGGTGGCCTCATCATACTGCTTCCACCTCCAGACCCTGTCATTGGGCCACTCTGTGGTCTCCTAATGCTCCTCTCACCTCACTTCTATGTCATAAGTCCACTCTGTGGACTTCTCATGCTGTTCCCACCCTCCACACTTCATGACTGGTCCACTATTTTGGCTTTTGGCCTGGCTGACATCATCATTTATTTGAACCTTTCTTATGCTCTGTCAGAAGGAAGGAAAAATGAGATGCACAACGGATCCTGTCTGTGTAGTAGCTGTAAGGCCCGTATGGTCCCATTAGAATTGGCTTATGATTTGGTAGCCAAAAGCAGGAGTGGGTACAAAACACAGAAGACATGCAAATATTCCATTCACGTGTCATCACTGTTTTAGATACACTCCTGTTATTTTTTGGGGTATTAGCAATACTGATGGATTATTGAGAAAATGCTGACCAAGTCAAGGCGTATGCTCGACAGACAGGATCCGTTTTTTTGTGGGTTATTGTTCTGACGGATCAGAGGAAGGGCAAATTAATCAGTGACGTCAACACGCTGATACCCTCTCCACTCTGTCAGGGGGGCTCTACTTGTATAAGCGTTTACTAGAACAGGTTCTTTAGAAACCTATGTGGAGTCAGCTGACGAGGGTTCTTCTTGACGCTAACTTCGACCTGTAAGGCTGAGTTGATACTTCAGTTATTTGGTCAGTTTTGGCCCCATGACTGTCCAAATAAGTAAAGTATACAATGGTTCTAAGAGCGACCTCTGTCATCTGCATGTCGTACTGACTCACAGTATTATTTCACTACCAGAGTGACTCCCTATGCGTGTTACTGCAAGGCACAGTGTTCTACACCCCTATAAAGGCTCTCTGCAGCCCAGAAATAGCCTTTTTTTTTTCTGCTGCAAATAAATTTGGATCGAAGCAAATCTTTTTTTTAAATTTGGCGACCTGGCCCCGTCCACCGCCTCCTCAACCTCCTACTCTATTTTAACCACCGTCTAGTTCAATATTATTATTATTATTATTTTTTTTTTTCTATTCTATGTTATTTTAAGTAATTTCCCTATCTACATTTGTTTGCAGGGCAATTGTCCTGCTGTTACCCCCACTTTGCTTCCTATTGATGCCCTCTAGCCCTTACTATGACTATTTTACAGCCATTTTAGTGCACCAAAGTTCATGTCCCCATTAACTTTAATGGGGTTCGGGTTCGAGTTTCGGTCAAGTTCTGGTCCAGAACCCGAACTTTGGCGCTAAGTTTGGCTGAACCCAGCAAACCCGAACATCCATGGGTCCGCTCCTCCCTACTGATCACCTATATGCTGGTTTAATTAAATTGTCCCCAAAAAATTTACATTCGAACTGTGTAGAAATGGAATTCACAGAAAAAGAAGATTGAGGTTCGATTCGCAATTTCATGTTAACAATCACAGGTATATTGCTGCATTACCCTGTGTATTTCTACACTAATCACTAGAGATATGCAAATTTATGAAAAGTTTGATTGAGCTGATTCGCCGAATTTTCAAAAAAATTTGCTTTGTGACTGATTACTTCGTCACTAGTGATGATCGAGCATGCTCGGCCGAACACCTGTTCAGCTCGAGCATCTCGATGCTCGGCACATGGCGGTACTGACAGCCAATAAACATGCGGGTAAGTACTGCCCTCACTGTAATGCCAGTAGCCATGTTGGCTTCTGGCATTACAGTGATTGGCTGGCCGGAACGCATCATCGGGTGCTATATAGCACCCGATGACGCATGTTCGGCTCATTCGTAGTCAGGGAGAGCTGAGCATAGGAAAAGAGAGAGTGTAGGGATTGTAATTGAATATTTTTTTTGTAAAAATGTTTCAGAGACTCAAAAGTCCTTGTAAGGACTATTGTGTGTGACAGAAGCAATATATGCTTGTAGCACAACTTGCGCTAAATTGCTCAGTGTTAGGAAGAGCTGTGCATAGGAATGGACAGACAGTGTAGGGAGTGTAATAGGAAGATTTTTATACAAAATCTTTTCAGAGACCAAAAAGTCCTTTTAAGGACTATTGTGTGTGACAGCAGCAATATAGATTTTTAGCGCATCCTGCACTAAATACCGTGTAATAGGCCGCTACGGACAGTTCAATTATTCACGCCATATCTCCTGGGAAAAGTGTGCCTATCCCTAAAATATTAGTGACATTCAGTGTACTTTTTCTATAGACGGTGTCCGCTGCGGACAGTTAAATTATCCATGCCATATCTCCTGTGTAAAGTGTGCGCCTCCAAAAAATATCTGTGACATCCAGTGTACTTTTTCAATAGACGTGTCCGCTGCAGACAGTGACATTAGCTGCGCCACATCTCCAGTGTAAAGTGTGCACATCCCTAAAATATCTGTGACATCCAGTGTACTTTTTCCGTAGACGTTGTCCGCTTCTGACAGTGACCTTACCAGGGCCACATCTGCAGTGTAACGTGTGCAGTTAAAAAAAAATTCTGGGACATACAGTGCACTTTGTCAGCTTTGAAACCATACTCCCCCCTGAACCCAAAGACTTTGGTTTTCTGGAAGCAGCTCGGCGGGTCATGGGAATAACGCCGCCGGATCGCTGGTCGTTATCGTTTATGGTCAGAGCTATGACGGTATCTGATCGTCTTAGAACCAGTTGCGTGCCTAGGGTATTTGGCACCCGGTGCGGATACTTTCTCTGGCACCTCCCTCCCCCTGCCGAAACCATAAGAAACTTTATTTTGACATTAAAAAATACTGAAATATTTATTATGTTTGAAAACATTTTTTATCGCTAGTAAACAGAAAATTGCTCGTAAATGAGAATTTAAAGGGGATCTGTCACCAGAAAAATACAATGTAATCTTGGTATTACACATTTTGTGAGGGAAGGTGAAGAAAAAACTGCTGTTTTTGCACAGCTTTTATATATTTTTTTACAGGTTCACCTGACAGGGCGGATTATGTTATAGTTTTATAGAGCGGGCTGGAGTTTTCACTGATGCCGATGCACCCTGCCCTGATAGTAGGGGCTCAGCTGTCAGTGACAGCCGGATCCGTGATGCTGATCGGACGGGCACAGCTCTTGCACCTGCCCGATCAACTCGCCATACCTGTACAGCGCCGTAAAAGTCACGTCCTGCAGCGCCGTATAGGTATAGCACTGGTATTTACAGGTTAATAAGCCTGGTCCTTTCCCATTCATATTTGGGCCCCTTGTAAATTTATGCCCTGGCACTGGCTGGCAGCAGCCTTGTGACTCTTCAACACCCCTCCCCCCATTGAAAATACAAAGCCTCATAGTGTATAGCGTACAACACTCCGCAGTATAATACGCAGTGTAATACCCCACATTATACAGTATATTACATCGCCCAGTATACAGCACCCCACAGTATTCAGTATAGCACCCTATAGTATACAGCGCCCAACAGTATGCAGTATAGCACCCTATAGCACCCTATAGTATACAGCACCCCACAGTATGCAGTATAGCACCCTATAGTATACAGCTCCCCACAGTATGCAGTATAGCACCCTATAGCAGGGGTGGCCAACCTTACAGACACAAAGAGGCAAAAAAAAACAACAACATATGACTACCAGGAGCCGCAAGCTATACATTTACACACAAGTCACCGTATTTTTCGCCCTAAGAGATGCACCTAGATTTTAACAAATAAAAATAACAGACAAAAAATATTTTTCATCTGATCTGAGGTCTGATAAAAATATTTTTTCCTATTTTTCATTAGCAGAGAAAAAAAGAATATATTTTTCATCAGACCTCAGATCAGACTCCTAAATCAGATCCCCAATCCTAATCTGACCTTAAATAAGATCGCCAAACCTCATCAGACCTCCAAATCAGATCCCCAAAATAAGACCCCCAATTCCCGGATCAGACAACACAAACCAGACTCCGAGGGTCAGACCCTCAGTGCTCAGATCCCCCCCCCCCCCCCCTAATGCTCAGATCCTACCCTTCTCGGATCTGACCCCCCATGCTCAGACCTGAGCAACCCATGCTCAAACAAGACCCCCCATATCTGCCCCCCATGCTCATATCTGCCCCCACCAGACGCCCATTGCTCAGATCAGGACCCCCTCCATGCTCAGATCAGACCCCCATTGCCCAGATCAGGACCCCCCATGCTCAGATCAGAACCTCCCATGCTAAGTTCTATAATTAAAAAAAAAATCTCTTCCCTCTCCTGATCAGGCACTGGGCTCCTGTTTGGGCACCTGCTACTCTGCAGGTCTGACGCGCTCTCCACTGTGACCTGATGAGCACAATGTCAGTTCATAGTGCGTGTCTCCACGTACGTTCTCACAGTGTGTGCATCAGGACGTTCAGGACGTAGTGGAGAGTTAGCTGGAGCTGCAAAGTAGCAACAGTGCCCGATCAGGAAAATAGATCTGAGCATGGGATGGAGAGTGAGAAGGCCTGACAGCTTCCCGGCTCCACAGCTAGAGCCGCACTTGAAGAAGCAAAGAGCCGCATGCGGATCAAGATCCACGGGTTGGCATCCCCTGCCCTATAGTACACAGCACCCCACAGTATGCAGTACAGCACCCTATAGTATACAGCGCCCAACAGTATGCAGTATAGCACCCTATAGTATACAGCACCCCACAGTATGCAGAATAGCACAGTATAGTATACAGTACCCCATAGTATGCAATATATAGTATAGCACTCCGCAGTATACAGCGCCTCACAGTATATAGTACCCCACAGCATGCAATACATAATATAACACCCCACAGTATACAGCGCCCCATAGTATATAGTACCCCACAGTATGCAATACATAATATAACACCCCACAGTATGCAGTATAACATCCTATAGCATATATTATAGCATCCCACAGTATACAGTAGAGCAGTATAGCACCCCACAATATACAGCACCCCACATTATACAGCACCCCCCCGGGATACAGTACCCCACAGTATACAGCACCCCACAGTATACAGTACCCCACAGTATACAGTATACAGCACCCCACAGTATACATCACCCCACAGTATACAGTATATAGCACTCCACAATATACTGCACCCCACAGTATACAGTATACAGTATACAGCACCCCACAGTATACAGTACCCCACAATATACAGCACCCCACAGTATACAGTAGAGCAGTATAGCACCCCACACTATATAGTAGCTTACAGTATAATAGCATAACAGCCCTTGTCACCTTTTCCTGATGGAATATTTACACAAAAAGCTCCACAATTATGGCAAACTTCTGCAGCAATACTCCTGGTAGAGAGAAAGAACCTTTCATTACCTCATAACCATGTGACCTGTAAGATCAATATGTTACTGGTCACATGGTGATGATGTCATCAAAGGTCCTTTCTCCTAAGAGAATCACAGCTCTTATTCCTTGCAGAGACATTGGGCCGGGCGCTGCTGCTCATCCCGCCTGAGCCATTCATTAAATGATTCAATGAATGGCAATGGCAGGATGCTCATAGTCAGAGGCTGCCACCTGCCTCTGATTTCTGAACTCTCTCACAGTTCCAGGCAGGCACGGAAGCACCCCCCTGTATAGCTGACAGCCTGCCCCCCCTTCCCAGGCACGCCACTGCTTCGAACCTCCGACTTTCGTTTTTGATTAATGAAAACATTCTTGTCAAATGCTTTTGCTTTGGTTCGTCTTGCGCCAGTCCAAGAATTTCACCTCTAGCGTCACAATATGGATGCCCCCGGCCGTCCCTCTTATTCATGGCCCCAGTTCCGAAAACCAACAAAATAGAACCGGAGTCCTATTCCATTGAAGTATTCAGGTGACCCGGCCTGCTTTGAACACTAAAATATTTTCAATGCTCAGCTAAGCAGCAGGCACTCTCCCATAATTTTTTAAATGGTCAGCTCAGCGGCAGGCCCTCAACCATAATGGTTTAGAGGGTCAGCTCAGCAGCAGGCCCTCGCATATAATTTTTTAGCAGGTCAGATCACCTGCAGGCCCTCGCATATAATGTTTTAGAGGGTCAGCTCACCTGCAGGCCCTCACCTATAATCTTTTAGAGGGTCAGCTCACCAGCAGGCCCTCACCTAATTATACCTAATAGGTAATTTGCGCACAGGCTGCCTTGCTTGGATGTGGTAGCCATAGCCATTTCTCAGGCTCCCTCCCAGGAAGCGAACACTGATTCCCCCTTACCCATGGTCACCGTGGTTGGCACTGAAAATAACATCAAGTCACCAAAGCGGCAGCAGGCCCTCGCCCATAATGTTTTAGATGGTCAGATCAGCAGGCCCTTGCTCCAAATGTTTTTGAGGGTCACCAGCAGGCCATCAATTATAATGTTTCAAGGCTGTGTATGATGCCCACCTTTATGTGTAATAAATGGTGTATTGGAGTGCCAGTTCCTTGTAATTTTTGGCAGCCCATTCACTTAGTTCATAGGCTTTATGAGTGTAGGAGTCCCACTACATGAACAATTGTACCACAATGTGAATGAGGCCCTCCTTTATGTGATATACAGGTTGTATCGGAGTTCCTCTTCCTTGTAATTTTTTGCAGCACTTGCACTTTATACAAGTAAATATACAGGAAAGAATGTTTCCTAACAATGTTTCCTCTAAAATCGATTTTATCTTTGGTTTTGTGCGTATTATTGTCCGTCTGTAAAAGTGGCGTACTACTCGGACAACATCCTTCCCAGCAGCGACCTGGGAGTCCAAGATGCATCCAGACATCCTCCTCATGCTGTTCCTGAACCAATTTAGTGGTGTTTCCATCAATTTCTGACCTTTTCCTATGAACCAGGCACCCTCCCCTCTTCAGAGCAGGTTCTCCCATTGACTTCCATTGATGTGTTCGGCCCGAGCACCCAAGCACTATCGTGCTCGATCAACACTATTTGTCACAAACTGCATTTTTTTGTAAGTAGCGGGTGCAATGACAGGGAGCTGCAATAGCGCCGCCCCTGTTATTGTACCTCTTTAGATGCCGTGTTCATACATGATCGCGGCATCTGAGTGTAAAAACTGTGAAAAATGAATATTAAAAAAAAAATTCTATCAAACTTACCCTCTCCATTTGCTCGCAATGGGCCGGCCACTGCCACCTGCTTGAAGATCTGGCGCGAAATCTTGCGTGGTGCAAGATTACGTCATCATGCCGGCCAGAGTGGTGATGTCATACGTCACCATGCACAGGATTTCACCCGAGATCTTCAATCAAGTTGGCAGCTGGCAGGCTGTCGCGAGCAAATGGAGCAGGTAAGTAAATTATTTGTATTTTTTTACACTATTTCAGCTTTAATTGATTCGCTAACACGAAGCACAAGGAAATTCAGCTTCGAGGCAAATCAAATTTATCCTGAAACTCGGATCGAATTCCACTTAGTGGGATTCGATTCGCTCATCTCTACTAATTACGTATATATATGCTGATTAATTAAATTAAACAATCAAAAAAGAAAAATTGCAACTGTGTGAAAATGGAATTCACGGAAAGAGACGACTGAGGCTTCATTTAACCGTAACATTGACAGGTGGATTGCTGCATTACCTTGTATTTTGCTGCAGTAATCATGCAAATATGCTGGTTAACTAAATTCAACAATCCCAAATTTAATTGCAACCATGTGGAAACTGAATACATGGAAACGGATGATTGAGGCTTGATGCTCACTCACAAATATGCTGGTTTCATTAAATTCAATAATCCCCCTCCCAAAAAAAAAAAAAATTGAACTGTATTAAGTATGTATGTGTGTGTGGTGATAATATACAGATTTAGCCCTAATATTTTATTCCCAATCACTGATAGTTTTTCAAACTAAAACAAAAAATAGATATATTTAAAGTAAATTAAATATGCGAGCCTGGCACAGAGTTTTCACTAGTATTCCATATACTATGCTAGATTGATTGTAGAACATGTGTTGGTACAGTTTTCGCTTATTCCACCTCAGACTCCCCCCCCCCCCCCCCCAAAAAAAAAAATGGATGTCTTCTTCTTCTTTGTAATACTAGCCTTCCCCTTCACTCTCCCTGGCAGTAGAATACAAGCTTGATTGATTTTTGACTGTCCCTGACTCCCTAAGATCGCTTTTCTGGCAGACACTGTAAGACCCAAAAACTCTCATTCATAGCCCAGCACAGAATGGCATTCTGCTCGTTATGCTAGGGCACTTGCCTGCTTGCTGCAGGATTGATTGGCTCATCCAGGCTGTGTGTCAGCCTTGGAGCCAATTAGGGCAAGCTCCCCCACTTCCTTTCAGGGTTATGTGAGACCCCCTTATCCTTTCCCTAGTGCTTTCTTCATGTTCACTAAAAAGATGTCACACGCTGTTTGTGGATTTGTCCTAAGCAAACTTGAAAATATTTGGGTTGGTCTGCCGCCCAAAATATGGCAAACTTTGCAACTTACTCAAGTGTTTTTTCAGCTGTGTTTTTTTTTTTTTTTTGAGGATTTGGAGGGTTACTAAAGTTTTAGGTGTTCTATATTTTCTAACCTTGAACATAGTGAATTTGTAAATTCAACCAGCAAAGGACAATTAAAACTAATTTTCTCTTAAAAGTAAGATGTTATCTTATCCAATGAGGTGGCTACTTCATCCTTCTCATAATACCAGGAGCTTTTGTGTTTGACAAGTAAGGGCTCTTTCACACTTGCGTTGTTTTGTTCCGGCATAGAGTTCCGTCGTCGGGGCTCTATGCCGGAAGAATCCTGATCAGGATTATCCCCATGCATTCTGAATGGAGAGAAATCCGTTCAGGATGCATCAGGATGTCTTCAGTTCCGGAACGTTTTTTGGCCGGAGAAAATACCGCAGCATGCTGCGCTTTTTGCTTCGGCCAAAAATCCTGAACACTTGCCGCAAGGCCGGATCCGGAATTAATGTCCATTGAAAGGCATTAATCCGGATCCGGGCTTAAGCTAAACGTCGTTTCGGCGCATTGCCGGATCCGACGTTTAGTTTATCTGAATGGTTACCATGGCTTCCAGGACACTAAAGTCCTGTTTGCCATGGTAAAGTGTAGTGGGGAGCGGGGGAGCAGTATACTTACCGTCCGTGCGGCTCCCGGGGCGCTTCAGAGTGATGTCAGGGCGCCCCACGCGCATGGATGACGTGATCGCATGGATCAAGTCATCCATGCACATGGGGCGCTCTGACGTCATTCTGGAGCGCCTCGGGAGCCGCACGGATGGTAAGTATACTGCTCCCCCGCTCCCCACTACTACTACGGCAACCAGGACTTTAATAGCGTCCTGGCTGCAATAGTAACACTGAACGCATTTTGAAGACGGATCCGTCTTCAAATGCTTTCAGTTCACTTGCGTTGTTACGGATCCGGCGGGCACCTCCGGCAAATGGAGTACACGACGGATCCGGACAACGCAAGTGTGAAAGAGGCCTTACTCTTGATTTTTACAGAAATATGTTAGTGGTTATCAACTGTATCAAATTATTATTATTATTATTTATTTTTTGAAGTGACATTTTCCAGAGAGCATTGCATGATGTGTTTGTTTCTATTTATCAGCATTCATCAGCAAAAAAACTCTGGATATTGTTACGTATGCTTAAGCTTGCACTGATTGCTCACCATACTTAACTGATTATAGAAAAGGTCTTTCATTGGCTTAGGGGCCACACAAATGTAGACGCATCACCAGTCCATAAGACCTTCTTACAAATCTTTTATTTTTATTTTATGAATTTCTTTTTCTCAATGATGGCATATTAACAGTCATGCATTCTTGTAAATGCTTATGTCACGAGGGTGTCAAGAGCCACGTCTGACTCCGTTATACCCGGGGTCAGGAAGTCGCAGCGGGTGGCTGCGCGTTCTATGTACAAAGACAAGACAGTGCTGTTTCGTAATGGTAGCTTTCTGGGTTTGCCTTGCAACCCTTTTTGGCTCACTCAGGGATCCGTAGCTCTTTCTCCTCAGCTGTTTCTTGTCCAGCACTTCTAACCTCCTTATATTCCCATCTCTCACTTCTCTGGTTGCCAGATATAGAGCTTCCTGCCTGGACTTCTATACTGACCCACTGGAGCTGTGTAGCTGTGTTCCCTGGTTGTTGTTCCAGAACGTTACCCTCCGGATCCCTGTTGGGCCTTGGTGGTCTGCTGTTTTCGCCCACCTGGGATTATATGTTTTGTCTGTATTGTCTGTCCTCTCCTTGGTGTTTTCCTCTTAGTGTCAGTGGTGCGGACTAGTGATCCCACCGCCCCGTTCACTACATAGGGCTCATCTTAGGGAAAGCCAGGGTTTAGGCACGTGATCGGCGTACGGGTGAGGAACCCGTCTAGGGACGTCAGGGCAGTCAGGTGCCAGCCGCAAGGTGAGTCAGGGGTCACCACCTTTCCCTCTCCCTTGGACAGGGCCTTCCCATTTCCCTCCCTCTGCGTGACGCCGGTCATTACAGCTTAGTCACATCTCACAATGAAATAGACAGAAACACAAGAGATGAAACAAGAGTGAAGTTTAACCTATGGAATAATGTATAATCAGAAAATAGCATATTACATAAATCAGTTTTTTATTAAAAATATATTTTTAATCTTTTAGTGTTTTTATGTGACTGTCCATAGAAAAAATATCTTGACATTTTCCAGATTTCACAATGGACACTTCCTGTTTTTTTATTTTTTTTATTTTTGTAGCTCACGTGTTATCTCTGGTGTATAGTCAACCTATAGTCAATACACCTTGTATTACCAAAGTCCCAAGGCTCTTTTCTCTCCATGTAGCCTCTTTGCTGCTATGATCTTGTCATTGCTGTGAAGGACAATGGCCTGTGCAGGCAGTTTAATATCTGGCAGGCCAGGGCAGCACCCTTGTCCCAACCTCAGAAGTGGTGATTAAATCTGTCAAAAGTGCAGCTGGGTCTGAGATAGTGGTGCGACTCAGACCACAGGTCCAAAGTTTGGGGATTATGCATCTAATGGCATAATGAAATTTCTCAACAAACCCTTTAATATGGAGTACAACAAGCCTGGCAGTGTAGATAAAAGGATGAGCTTAAGTGAGTTAGGGAGTTAATAACTGATGCACCAAACAAAGTATTGTAGAGGGAGAGAATATCTTTCCATAAGAAGTGGACTGGTGGACAAGCCCACCAAATGTGAAACATAATCCTCTCAGATTTTCCACATCTCCAGGAGAGCTCCAAAACTGTAGGATAAATACAATGTAATACTTGCATTCTATACCACCTGGACAGGATCTTGTACTTAGTTTCCTGCAAGGTGCAAGAGATTGAAAGTTTATATGTTAAAATAATAGCTTTATTCCTATAGTTGGGAAGATAATAATCTAATTCCCCTTCCCAAGCTGAATAGAAAGGAATTTATTCCCTTTTCACTTTGTCCCCTATCAGGAAACCATAAAGCAAAGGATGTTGAGATGTCTTTTTTTGCAGGTAGAGATCTTTAAAAAGAGTAAGCTACTTTTTTGGGAATGAGGAGGCGATGCCAACCATAAGTAAACAAGGTCGGGAACATGAAGATGACTACTGTAGTGATTCAGAGTATGATTTATGATCCTGAGAGGTAGCCACGTATCTTAGTTGTATCAAATGAGTGTCAGTGATTACTAAGAATTGAGTAATGGCTACTCCCAAAGGGAATTATGGGTTAAGCTAAAGAGATTGAAGGGCTCAGTATTGAGGATAAGTATGCAGAGTTTTATAGAAAGATTGATGGTATGGGACAGCATGAACAAGTGTGAGATGGGGTCCAAAGTTGGGCCAAAAGAGGATATCTGTTAATAGTAGATTTCAGGTTTAACAAGAGTCACTCCCTGGCATATCTATGGTGAGTCAGAAGAGTGTAAGCTAGATGGGGTCTCGAAGGGCCCCAGATGAATTTGATAGCCAAGGAGTGTAATTTAAGAAAAAGGGTCTGGGAACAACACAGGGGCCAATAATATTTTTTTGTAAGATATCAATTTTGATTATGTTAATTCTACTAAGGCCTCTTGCACATGAACGATACGGATTAGGTCCGGATGCGGTCAGGGTGCGTTCAAGAAAAGTCACACCATTTCGCAAGCAAGTTCAGTCAGTTTTGTTTGTGATTGAGTTCAGTTGTTCAGTTTTTATCGTGCGGGTGAAATGTGCATTGAGGCGTTTTTTCACGAGCGTGATAGAAAATTGAATGTTTACAAACAACATCTCTTAGCAACCATCAGTGAAAACGCATCGCATCCGCACTTGCTTGCGGATGCAATGCGTTTTTTCACGCAGCCCCATTCACTTCTATGGGGCCAGCGTTGCGTGAAAAACGCAGAATATAGAGCATGCTGCGATTTTTACGCAACGCACAAGTGATGCGTGAAAAAAAAAAACTCCTGTATACAGACCCATTGAAATGAATGGGTCCGGTTTCAGTGCGGGCGCAATGCGTTTGCATCACAAATTGCACCCGCGTGGAAAACTTGCTTATCTGAAAGGGGCCTAAAGTAATAAAGGGGGAGTTTCATCCAAGCCCTAAAGTCCTGTTCTATGGATCCCAACATGGGAAAAAATAGAAGAAAAGAGGTTGGAGGGATCTGAGATAATGTTGATTCCTAAATATTTAAATGAATCAATTTCCATGTAGAGAGGAATGTAGCTTTAAGGTGGGCCATTTCCTCATCAGTGAGACTGACATTAAGTACATCTGATTTGTGCATATTCACTTTAAAATTAGATACTCGCAAAAACTGTTTACATTGCTTCAAGATAAGAAATATAACTTCTAGAGGATACATATAGTAATAAATCATCTGCATAAATAGACATTTTGTGGTGAGTCCCCCTACCAGGACCCCTGATATAGCAGCGTTAACTCTAACAACATTATCCAGGGAAAATGTAAAGGAGAGAACATAGTGGACCTCCCTGTTGTGTCCGATTAGAGATTGGAAAGGAGTTGGAAATTGAGCTATTCATCTTGACCTGAGCAGATAGAAAAGGATATAGAGCCAATATGCGGGATATCATCATAGGGTCGATACCTATCTTTTTAAGGGTGGCTTCCAGGAAACCCCAGCAGGCCCTACCAAAATCTTTCTTAGCATCAAAAGAGAGTAAGCACATTGAGATTCCCTGAGAGTGCACCCTGTGAACAAGAGAGCCGTGGCCTGAGACAAGGTTTGCCTGTTGTTTTTATATAAGGTTCAGGATATGAGGTTAGGCCCTTTGAGCTATCAGTTTGGAACAAAGTTTTAAATCAACATTGATAGGTGCTATAAGGCAGTGTGGAGGGCCAAAAAATTAAAGGCATTGAGTACAGGAGGATTGAGCTAGTCTGCCAAGAGTTTAAAGAACCTAGCAGTGAAGCTGTCAACCACGTTAAGATCGCCGAGACGTCAACCTGATATTGGTTGGAAAAGCACATAAATCCTAAATGGCTGCTTTTATTACAAAATCCTAAATGGCTGCTTTTATTACAAAAATAAAACAAACAAGAAGGGTGTACAGAATTTGGCAAGATTAAAGGCAATCTGACACCACAGACTCCCTAACACTAAAACACTAAACAGTTACCGTATTTTTTGCCCTAAAAGACGCACCGGCCCATAAGACGCACCTAGGTTTTAGAGGAGGACAATAAATAAAAATATTTTTCATTACACCTCAGGTCAGACCCCCAATATTAATCAGACCTCAGCTCACAGTCCTCCATGTCTCATATCAGCCCCCAGCCATATGTGATTAGCCCCCAGACATATTTAATCAGCCCCCAGCCATATGTAATCAGCCCCCAGTCATATAATCAGCTCCCAGTCATATAATCAGCCCCAGTCATAGATATAATCAGCCCCAGCCATTATTTAGCAGCCCCCAGCCATTATTCAGCAGCCCCCAGCCATTATTCAGCAGCCCCCCAGCCATTATTCAGTGCCATTATTCAGCAGCCCCCCAGCCATTATTCTGCAGTCCCCAGCCTCAGATCACAAAATAAATATTCCACTTACCTCTCCTGCTCCTGGACGCCGCCACTCCTTTCCTCCAGAGCGATCTTCTTCCTCTAGCTGTCGGCTGTGCTGTGAACTGGCATGCACAGCATGAGGTCACTGAGAACCCTCATGCTGTGTGCAGTGTGGGGATCCGCTCTGGTAGGCAGTGGTAGCGAGTGCAGTATAGAGGCATCACAGACCGGTCTTGGTGTAAAACACAATGCTTTGTTTATTCACACGGTGCATATTTGTGAAAGACGGTGCAGTTCATAGGGAGGGTGGTCACACACAGCAAAATAAAAGTTCAAACACAGCAAGTCCCTGCTGCAGGCTACTTGAGGCCTGTTTCCGTCACATAAAGCAAAGTCTATTTAAAGCCAGGAGTAATGTCACCTTTTCTCCTTGGTGAAGTAAGTCCACGGGTCCGGCTCCTAGCCACAGGACATGGATCCCTCCTGGATTCAGCTGCGGGTCCCTGCACACTCCTTTACAGGCCTCAGCACGCAGCCCAGCTCACCTCCACTCCTCACTCTCACAGCCAGAGAACACAGAAGCTCCACACTGTGCACCACACCCTTGTTGCTGGTCAGGTTTTAACCCTTCCCTGCAAAACCTGGCCTGGACCGTGGGGAGACAGGCACCCGCCCGCATATCTGCCTGCTCCCAATAAGAGCCGGCCCGGATCCGTTGTTAACAGCGTAACCGCTGCAAAATGCACTTTTCCGGCTCTTACTCCAGCGGGGCCAGGACCCCCGCTGGCACGTACCTCCCGTTTACCACCACCCCAGGTACTCTCCTACAGCAGCCACTGCACAGCCGAGGACCAGGAAGCGTTGAGCACAGAGCCTTCACCGCTTCCTGGTCCTCTGGTACTAATAAGCGCTTCCATAATGGAAGAGCTCATTTGTATTTGACCCATAAGACGCAGGGGCATTTTTCCCCCAGTTTGGGAGGAAAAAAGTGCATTTTATAGGGCAAAAAATACGGTAGATAGCTTTTTATTCACTAGAATAATAAATAAATAAATCTGTACCCTTTCCAATCTGGGGCTCCCAATCCACAGACCCGTTTATTACAAAAATACATGATTGCATACATCACACAAAAAGGTCTGTACCTATTGAAGATTAAAATTGTAGTTAGTATATAGATTACAATAAAATTTTTATGAAATGACAATGAGTGGAATGCATCAACAATTTTACTAGTCTGACCCCCAAAACAAAACATATGTAGCACAAACTAGCTACTGCATGTGGTATACAGAAGCTAGTTAGATAATATAAAGCATATGGATACATACAGATCATAAAAATGATTGAAAGGTAATCTCCTAAAAGGGAGAATTGACATAACCAAACAAATTTAAAAAAAAGTTAAAGGGATTCATGTGCACACTGCAATGTAAAGTCAAACAACGACACTGCCATGTACAAAGACACATGCAAGCAGTGGAAACATTAAAGCCTCTTTCACACGGGTGTGCCCGGATTACGTCCGGATGCGTCCCGGTGCATTGCGGCAAACCCGCGCGAGTAGGAACGCAATTGCAGTCAGTTTTGACTGCGATTGCGTTCCGATGTTCAGTTTTTATCGTGCGGGTGCAATGTGTTTTGCACGCGTGTGTTAAAAAACCGACTGTGGTACCCAGACCCGAACTTCTTTACATAAGTTCAGGTTTGGGTTAGTTGTAGTGTAGATTGTATTATTTCCCCTTATAACATGGTTATAAGGGAAAATAATAGCATTCTGAATACAGAATGCATAGTACAATAGGGCTGGAGGGGTTAAAAAAACCACTTGTTCGCGCAGCCCGCATCTCTTCTGTCTTCCTCTGTGAGCAATAGGACCTTTGATGACGTCACTGCGTTCATCACATGGTCCATCACATGATCCATCACCATGGTGATGGATCATGTGATAAGTGTAGTGACGTCATCAAAGGTCCTATTGCTCACAGATAAAGACAGAAGAGATGCGGGCTGCGCGAACAAGTGGATTAAGGTGAGTTAAATAAAAAATATATATATTTTAACCCCTCCAGCCCTATTTTACTATGCATTCTGTATTCAAAATGCTATTATTTTCCCTTATAACTATGTTATAAGGGGAAATAATAATGATCGGGTCCCCATCCCGATCGTCACCTAGCAACCGTACGTGAAAATCGCACCGCATCTGCACTTGCTTGCGGATGCTTGCGATTTTCATGCAACCGCATTCATTTCTATGGGGCCTGCGTTACGTGAAAAACGCACAAAGAGGAGCATGCTGCGATTTTCACGCAACGCACAAGTGATGCGTGAAAATCACCGCTCGTGTGCACAGCCCCATAGAAATGAATGGGTCAGGATTCAGTGCGGGTGCAATGCGTTCAACTCACGCATCGCATCCGCGCGGAATACTCGCCCGTGTGAAAGGGGCCTAACAAATGTATATTACATTACTGCTCTAATTATTGTATGAAAATGAAAAGCTCTTTTGCATATTTTTGTTTCAAATCAGTTTTTATTAATGAAAGAACAATAGTAGAGATATGCTTGCATAAAGAGGATGTATACAAGAGGGTAATAGGTGGGCTCAGCATAACAGAGAGTACACATATGACATTTAAATAATTTATTATCCCCAATATCTTAAGAAGTGGTAGTTGAGATAAGCGATTGTGTGTGTGTGTGTGTGGGGGGGGATCATGAGACCAATTAGGAGTGACACTTTCCGCCGCCCCTTAAGAGAAGTAATATAATATCTCTTGGTTTTTTGCGGACTGCAAAATACATACAGTCATGTGCAAGAGGCCTAACAATGTAGGGACAGCATGATCTGGTGAGGTCTGGTTTTCTGCATAGGGTTATTACACTGTATGGGTTGAGTCCCCTATTACAAAAGGAGTACAGAGCATAATATAATATACTATAACTATAAAATAAAATAAACTATTTGCTCCAGAAATATCCATTAATTGGGTCCAATGGACCAGAGAGGTGGGGGGAGGGTGGAGGAAGGGAGAGGGAAGGAGAGTAGAGGTAAAAGGTGGGAGGGGGAGAAAGGGGGAGGGTCAAGTCTAGTCTTTGGAGTTCTGAGGCTACGCCATAAGTTGGGCTCTCCAGGATAGCCTTATTCTCCCATGCCCATTTGAATTTAAAGGGCTATGATCTCTTAACCATAAAATCTAGCCAGGGTATTCACATCTGGAGGAACTTTGTTCTGATATGAGACTCCCAGTGTAGGGGGATCAGTAATTTGCCAGCGGTGATGAGAAAGGTAGTTAGGTTATGCTTGGAGGGTTGGAAGGGGCCATTTGTGAGCCAAAGGAAGACCAATTGTCTAAGGTGACTTGGGTGCTGGGGCAGATCTGTTATATTGCTCCACCCAGGTCCCAGGAAAGGGTACCCACTGCCTCTCGACATCTCCAGCATATATTATCTGGGGAGATCCCAATTTTGAAGAGGTAATCCGGTGTTCTGAACCAATGGGTAATAGTTTTAAATGTGTTCTCCTGTATTTTTATGCATCAAGAGAACCCATGAGAGCGTGAAAGGATTGTGGATGTCTCCTTCTGCGTAAATGCATGATTGAGCTCCTCCTCCCATAGTGCGATGAAAGCAGGTTTGGTTAGAGCATAGTCTCTAAGTAGGGACAAATAGATCTTGGAGAGGAGCTTAGGGGGCGTTGAGTCTAGAAGAGTGTACTTCTCTAAGCAGGTCAGGGCGGGCCTTTGGTCAGGAATTTTAAGCTTCAGTTTGCGAAAAGATGAGGAGAGATCAAATAATTGTAAACAGGTAAGTGGGGGACAAGGGTTCTGGTTAATCAGGGATCACAAAGCCAGCTCTGAAGGTGCTCTGATAGCTTCTGAGACTCGTATGTCAGGTAGTGAGTCCCACCATGTGGGGATATCTTTATTTCTGAGAGCTGAGGGGATAGTGCTCAAGGGCGCTAGAGGTGAGAGAAGACCCTTAGATAATGATAGGGTGGGGTGAGCTCTGCAGACCTTCAACATACCTCGAGTCATATCACTGGGTACCAGGGTAGAGCTCAGGGGTAAGTGCCTAAACCACAGCCAGACCCAGTATCGGGTTGACAAATTCTCTCTCTAACTCCAGGTATGGGTTTTTAAATTGGGGGATTGGCAGTAGGGTCCAGCGTGCCAGTTGAGTGGCTTGAAAATATAGTGATAAATCAGGGAGGGAGATACCTCCATTAGACAGTTTTTGAGTGAGATGGATATATGGTAGCCTAGCTCTTTTGTTATTAGTATTACAACTCTCAAAAAGAAAGAATCTGGTATATCTATAGGCAACACTTGCATCATATACAGTAGCTGGGCGAGAACAAATGCGGATAGAATGTTCTTCCTCCCAAACCAGGTGACATATGGGATTTTCCAGTCTTGGAGGGTAGGGAGGGTATTCACCCCCATTGAATTTTTCTGTATTTTGGTGCCTCACAACCTGGAATTAACATGGATTGTTTCAGGATTTGCATCATTTAATTTACAGAACATGCCCACAACTTTGAAGATTACATTTTTTTTTTTATTGTGAGGTAAACAACAAATAGGACAAAATAACAGAAAAAGTCAATGTGCATAACTATTCACCCCCCTAAAGTCAATACTTTGTAGAGCCACCTTTTGCGGCAATCGCAATGGGATTTTTGCCCATTACACCTTGCAAAACTGATTCAGCTCCTTCAAGTTGGATGGTTTGCGCTTGTGAACAGCAATCTTTAAAGGGCTTCTGTCAGCCCACTAAACCGTTTTTTTTTTTTGTTTACTAATAATCCCTACACTGCGATTTATGCATACATAAGTTAAATAATCATTCTGTTCAGTAGAATTTGCTAAAAAGCGATTTTTAAAATATGCAAATTACCTTGCTACCAGCAAGTAGGGCGGCTACTTGCTGGTAGCAGCCGCATCCTCCGACCCTAATGACGCCCCCTCCGCATTGTGATTGACAGGGCCAGGGAACAGAATCGTTCTCTGCTGGCCCTGCCTGTTAGCATTCAAAATCTGGCGCCTGCGCTGCGGCCGTACGTATCTTCAATCTGCGCAGGCGCACTGAGAGGCGGCCGCTCTCTCCTCAATGCGCCTGCACCGGGTGTAGATGTGACATCATCGGCACAGGCGCATTGAGGATGGAGCGGCCGAGCGAGTGGCCACTCGCTCGGCCGCTCCATCCTCAATGCGCCTGCGCCGACAGGCAGGGCCAGCAGAGAATGATTCTGTTCCCTGGCCCTGTCAATCACAATGCGGAGGGGGCGTCATTAGGGTCGAAGGATGCGGCTGCTACCAGCAAGTAGCCGCCCTACTTGCTGGTAGCAAGGTAATTTGCATATTTTAAAAATCGCTTTTTAGCAAATTCTACTGAACAGAAATGATTATTTAACTTATGTATGCATAAATCGCAGTGTAGGGATTATTAGTAAACAAAAACAAAAAAACGGTTTAGTGGGCTGACAGAAGCCCTTTAAGTCTTACCACAAATTTTCTATTTGATTGAGATCTGGGCTTTGACTAGGCCATTCCAACACATTTACATGTTTCCCCTTAAACCACTCAAGTGTTGCTTTAGCAGTGTGTTTGGGGTCATTGTCCTGCTGGAAGGTGAACCTCCGTCCTAGCCTCAAATCACGCACAGAGTGGTACAGGTTTTGCTGAAGAATATCCCTGTATTTAGCACCATCCATCTTTCCCTCAACTCTGACCAGTTTCCCAGTCCCGGCTGCTGAAAAACATCCCCACAGCATGATGCTGTCACCACCATGTTTCACTGATGGTGTTCTTTGGGTGATGTAAAGTGTTGGGTTAGTGCTAGAGTTGAGCGGACACCTGGATGTTCGGGTTCGACGGGTTCGGCCGAACTTCGGAAAAATGTTCGAGTTCGGGACCCGAACTTGACCCCGAACCCGAACCCCATTGAAGTCAATATGGACCCGAACTTTGGAGCACTAAAATGGCTGTAAAAATGTCATGGAAAGGGCTAGAGGGCTGCAAATGGCATCAATATGTGGTTAAGAGCATGGCAAGCGCTCTGAAAACAAATGTGGATAGGGAAATGACTTTAAATAACATAAAATACGTTAAAAAAAAAATAATAATCTTGATATAGGAGGACGAGGTCCATATGGAGTAGGAGGTTGAGGAGGCGGTGAATGTGGCGGTGTAGGTGGAAGCAGCGGTGGAGGAGGAGGAGGTAGCCTACACTGTTTTTTGGTTATAAATTATTATTTATTTATTTAAATTAGGGTACACCCCAAAACATTGGGAGATATAACCTGTGATAAGCCCCTGCAGTCGTGCTAAACACACGTTCAGACAATACACTGGCTGCAGGGCAGGCCAGCACCTCCAAGGGGTAAATGGAAAGCTCAGGCCATGTGCCCAATTTGGAGACCCAGAAGTTGCAGGGGCTGACCCCTGTCAGTCAGTTTGTGTAGGCGTGTGCACACTTACTGCAGGTTCTGTCACCTACTCGCACCTGAGTAAGGGGTTTCACATGTGTGTGTAGCTGGCACAGATCGACCACGTCCTCTCCCTGCAACAGGAGCTCCACCAGCAGCACCACGACCTTGGCCACGTCCATTATTTGACGCTCTCCTCATATTTCTCGAATTTAGGATCTTGCCCTAAATGGGTGTTTAATAGTAGAATAGAACGACAGTATGTACAGGGTGTATCTCACACGCCCTGAACCAGACTAGGCCTCAATTAAATTTGTTTGCCCAAAATGGCTGTATTTCAAATTCTTGAATAGAAGCCTTGTATTTAAAGGGTATATCTCACACGCCTTGAACCAGACTATGCCTCAATTAAATTTGTTTGCCCAAAATGGCTGTATTTCAAATACCTGAATAGAACCCCTGTATTTAAAGGATGTATCTCACAAGCCCTGACCCACACTAGGCCTCAATTAAAGATTTGTGCACCAAATGGCGGTATTTCAAATATCTGAATAGAACCCCTGTATTTAAAGGGTGTATCTCACAATGACATCTCCAGCAAAGGCTGCCAACTAATAACTGAATATGACAGCAGTATATAACCCTGGAATTTCAAGCGTCTTGATGCTGCAAGGGCACAACAATTGTGTTTTTTTGCCCAAAAAAGGGTGTTTTATTAATAGAACAATATAACCCCTGTATATACAGGGTGTATCTCACACGCCCTGATCCACACTAGGCCACAATTAAAGGTTTGTGCACAAAATGGCTGTATTTCAAATACCTGAATAGAACCCCTGTATTTAAAGGGTGTATCTCACAAGCCCTGACCCACACTAGGCCTCAATTAAAGATTTGGGCACCAAATGGCTGTATTTCAAATACCTGAATAGAACCCCTGTATTTAATGGGTCTATCTCACATGCCCCCACCCACTCTAGGCCTTAATTAAATATTTGTGCACCAAATGGCGGTATTTCAAATATCTGAATATAACCCAAAGATATAAAGGGTGTATCTCACAATGACATATGCAGCAAAGGCTGCAAAATAAACTTTTTTTGCCCTAACGGGTGTTTGTTTAATAGCTGAATATGACAGCAGTATATAACCCTTGAATTTCACACGTGCTGTAAAATTGGGCTGTAAAATTGTGTATTTTGGCCAAAAAGTGTGTTTTTAAAAACCCAGAAAATTATGGCTGTATTTCTAGCTTAAATTGCACACTGACTTATCCAGATGTTGTATATTGCCAAAAAAGTGGTTTTTTTTACTAACAGAATATGAAAGCTGTATATACTAAACTTGAATTTCACACTTGCTGTAAAATAGTGGTTTTTGGCACTAAAAAAGTGTTTTTAAAAACCAGAAAATAATGGCTTTATTTCTAGCTTAAATTGCACACTGACTAATCCAGATGTTGTATATTGCCAAAAAAGTGTTTTTTTTACTAACAGAATATGAAAGCTGTATATAATGTTTGAATTTCACACGTCCAGATGCAGCTAGGGATGTAAAATAGTGTATTTTGCACAAAAAGGGTGTTTTTAAAAAAAACTGAAAATTATGCCTGTATTTCTAGCTAAAATTGCACACTGACTACCAGATGTTGTATATTGCCAAAAAAGGGTGATTTTTTACAACCAGATTATTAGTGCAGTTTTTCAAGCTTGGATTAGAATGTCACAAAAGCTCAGATGCAGTGCTGGTGCACTGAGCTTGCATAAAATGGCCACCGCCGCCGCCCACCTAACTAACAGACGGATAAAAGTGTTTTTTTTTCTGTCAATGGGCTCAGGGCAGGGTAAAAAGATAGTGCCCTGCACCCACACAACTAATTGTATGTAGATCGCTGAGTTAGATTCTCTCCTATTCTCTCCCTGAAATCACAAGTCCAGCAGCATCCTCTCCCTACACTTGTAACAGCAGAGTGACGTGCAGCGCTACGTGACTCAAGCTTATATAGACACGTGGAACGCCAAAAGAAATCAGCTCAAATATCGGGACCACGTGTGTTACAGCTCCACACAGCCATGTTCTAACAGAAAGAATAAAGATTCGGTACACCAACAGTATGAAAAATCTTTAAACAAGAAGCAACCTCACTATACAAGGACAGCTCGTGGGACGCCACAAATCGAGGCTGCTAACTGTGAGTAATAGCTGCTCATACCGAGAGCTGAGCAAAATCTGTGTAATCACTACCTGCTGTTATCTAGCAAAATTTATAATATTCTTGGAAAGACCAAATATCATTATATATAAACCGTTTGTGTGCAAATATCCGTGCGGTATCACCAACATATACCACTGTGTATCAAGAATAACAATAACAATTATTACTATCATCATTGTCTGCCAGACCAATGTGAGTCTGCACAACAGTATCAATCCATATCCACGTTGAGGAACTTTGGATTCTTTTCTTTTTTGTATGAACATTAATCATTCGGTGTCTCAACATATTAGAGACCATTGAACAATTGTGACGATATTATATGTGCTAACATTTGCTATATTTGCCGGATGTCACTATGTGCTAACCATGCTTAGTTTGTAATCGACATTAATTATTATTATATTATCATATTTAGTGCCAATATTTTTATAATATTTTACGTTTTATTATATGCCATGTGGTTATCCATGCCAGGATTTTTATACTTATAGTGATTTACATTGTGTAATCTAATTAAATTTGTTCAATTTGGTATTGATTCTGTATGTGACTCCATCTATCAGAGTGCCCATTCACTTTATATACATTTGTTTAACCTGGTGAGTAGGGTGTCGCACTAGTTTGGAGCACCTATACATCACCATCACAGGGGTGAGCCGTCCTATACCTTTTTGCCCCAAGCTTATATAGAGCCTGGGTCACATGCTGCACTGGCCAATCACAGCCATGCCATTAGTAGGCATGGCTGTGATGGCTTCTAAGGTCAGACAGTTAAACGCTTGTTAATTGGCTGCTCTGCAGCCTTTCAAAAAGCACAGAGAAAGCGCCGAACACCGAACCTGAACCCAAACTTTTACTGAAATGTTCGGGTTCGGGTCTGGGATCCAAAAATCCTAAAGTTCGGTACGAACCCGAACTTTACAGTTCGGGTTCGCTCAACCCTAGTTAGCGCCAGACATAGCGTTTTCTTTGATGGCCAAAAAGTTCAATTTTAGTCTCATCAGACCAGAGCACCTTCCTCCATACATTTTGTGAGTTTCCCACATGCCTTTTCGCAAACTCACAACGTGCATTATTGTTTTTAGCTGAAAGTAATGGCTTTCTTCTGGCCACTCTGCCATAAAGCCCAACTCTATGGAGCGTACGGCTTATTGTCGTCCTATGTACAGATACTCCAGTCTCTGCTGTGGAATTCTGCAGCTCCTCCAGGGCTACCTTAGTTCTCTGTGCTGCCTCTCTGCTAAATGCCCTCCTTGCCCAGTCCATGAGTTTCAGTGGGCGGCCGTCTCTTGGCAGGTTTGCTGTTGTGCCATGTTCTTTCCTTTGGTTATGATAGATTTGATGGTGCTCCTGGGGATCATCAATGATTTGGATAGTTTTTTATAACCTAACCCTGACTTGTACTTCTCAACAACATTGTCCCTTATTAGTTTGGAGAGTTATTCATGGCAGTGTTTGGTTAGTGATGCCTCTTGCTTAGGTGTTGCAGCCTCTGGGGCCTTTCAAAAAAGGTGTGAATGTGTAATGACA
Organism: Bufo bufo; assembly: GCF_905171765.1. Classification (NCBI taxonomy): domain Eukaryota; kingdom Metazoa; phylum Chordata; class Amphibia; order Anura; family Bufonidae; genus Bufo; species Bufo bufo. The sequence goes on along the minus strand of NC_053391.1, from coordinate 171,690,396 downwards.
GATCATGTGACACTTAGATTGCACACAGGCGGGCATTATTTTACTAATTACTGTATGTGACTTTTGAAGGTAATTGGTGCACCAGAGCTTTTATGGGCTTCCTATCAAAAGAGGCGAATACATACGCACATGTCAATTTTCTGTTTTCTATTTCTAAACAATAGTTTTATTTATATATTTTTCTCATTTCACTTCACCAACTTAGACTATTGTGTTCTGATCCATCACATAAAATTCAGATTAACAAAACATTGAACTTAAGGATGTAATGCAACAAAATATGAAAAAAGTGAAGGGGGGGTGAATACTTTTGCAAGGCACTGTATCTGTATCTTAGCTGTGTGGGAGGAATACAGAGAAAAAACTGCTTGGATAAATGGGTCAGGAAAATTAAAGGCTTGCAGTGAGTGTCTCATGAACTCCCAACTGACCCTGTCGAAAGCCTTCTCCATGTCTGTACCCAGCAAAACCAATGGTATTTTCTTATGTTTGGCATATCAGGCAGCATGTAAGAACCTAGAGACATTGGGCCAGATTTATCATTAGCTCAAGTCAGAATAATGGAGTGAAAAATTCGCAAATTTTTGCGCAATTGCTATAACTGCACAACAATTTGCGACTTTTTTCTGCTCTGCACTATGCTCGCTAGTTTTCTGAAAGTGGGCGTGTTTTGTTACGTAAATGACTCTCTAGACAGATTTACTATTGGGACTATTTAAAATGTCGCAAAAAAGTTGCCAAAAAATGCACAATTTCACTCCAGTGAGGACCATGCTTTTTAATAGAACATGTGACTTTTTCGTAAAGACGTGCAACTTTTGTAAAACTGCTTACTGACGGATATGCTTGCTACCGTGAAACCACATTTATTACAGTCTTAAAGGGCCGATCATAAATCTGACTTGGCTAAAACTGACTTTAGCCATATGTGAAAGTGGAGTGAGCTGTCAGAGTAATGATAAATCTGGCCCATTGTGTTTCCCCTCTCTTTCCTGTACAAATCCCACCTGCTCCTCTCCAATAATCTTAAGGAGAAGAGAAGAGATTTTATGTGCAAGGATCTTTGCCCACCATTTTAGATCCGTATTTAATAAGGATTTCAGACGGTAGCTGCTACAGAGCTCAGGGTCCTTACCCTCTTTATGAATAATTGTGACATAGGCCTCAAGTGATTTAGGAGGGAATATACAACCTTGCATTAGGGAATTACACAGTGACACAAACTTGGTGAGCAGGGTCTTCCTGAATGTTTTGTAATATACTATAGGGAGACCATCCGGTCACGGCTCTTCCCAGTTAGGATGGTGCCACGGACTTTCTCAGCTTCTTCCTCTGATACAGGGGCAACCAATTGGGTCCGGTCCTCATCTGTCAATGTGGGTATATCTATACTGCGTAGGAAGGAAGTTATCAGATCATCTATGGGAGGGGAGCCAGAAGTATCCTGGGTAAACTTAGATTAAAGAGTTCTGTGTAGAATTAATGAAACTGTTGGGCTATCAAAGGGGTCGAGGTGAATCTCGAGCCTCGAGTGGTTTTTATAGAGGAGATAAAGGTTCTGGCTCTTTGTTTCTTTAAAAGAGAGGACATTACCCTAGTTCCTTTGTCCCCATGGGCATAATATTTATAGCATAGGGATTAGAGGGTCTTTGCGGATTTTATATTTAGTAAGTCTTTAACCTGGCATCTGAGAGAAACTAATTTCTTAAGGTGAAGGGCTTTTGAGTCATAGATTTTGAGAGTATTCTCCAGATGGTTAGGGATTTAAGCTCTTTTTCTCTCAGTTTGTTTAGTCAACTGCCTAATGCAATACATTCACCGCTGATGAAGGCCTTGTGAACTTCAGAGTTAGGTTAGCTTGGGATTGGTTCACAGTGCCCTTCATCTAGACCTAACAAGAGTCTATGCAAATTGGGCTCGCATAAATGTGGGGTAAAAAGATGCATGTGCTGTGATATTATCAACTGTTGTGGCAAACGCCTTACCCTACCTCCCCTCAGGGAACCAATAACTTCACACCAGAATATGAATTGAAGTACTACTAACGTGGTATACTTGCTACAATGTCCTTGTAACCTTTTATACGTGGGACGCACTACTCAGTCATTAAAAGAACGTATGAATGACCATCGCTCCAATATACGACGCAAAGTATGCACACACAGTGTATCTCGACACTATGCTCTCCACCATGAGGGTGACCCTACATCATTATTGGTCACGCCACTAGAATGGGTCCCTCTATCCTTCCAGACACTTTGCAGAAAAGAAATGTTCTGGATTTTTAAACTCAATACTCTCTCTCCTTTTGGCCTTTATGAATCTCTTGAATATACAAATTACTAAGATTTCTAACATACAAATCCCCCTAATTCTTCCAGCATCCAACACATCCCTCATAAAATTCCTGTACAAACTATAACATGCCGTCCCTTCTTGTGTCTAATGACTATTAATCAACAACGACTCTATCCATGGGTGGATCTGTGTGTGGGCCTGCATATATATGTGTATGTGTGTGTATATATATATATATATATATATATATATATGTATATATACAGTGGCGGAAATAATTATTTGACCCCTGACTGATTTTGTAAGTTTGTCCAATGACAAAGAAATGAAAAGTCTCAGAACAGTATCATTTCAATGGTAGGTTTATTGTAACAGTGGCAGATAGCACATCAAAAGGAAAATCGAAAAAATAACTTTAAATAAAAGATAGCAACTGATTTGCATTTCATTGAGTGAAATAAGTATTTGAACCCCTACCAACCATTAAGAGTTCTGGCTCCCACAGAGTGGTTAGACACTTATACTCAATTAGTCACCCTCATTAAGGACACCTGTCTTAACTAGTCATCTGTATAAAAGACACCTGTCCACAGAATCAATCAATCAAGCAGACTCCAAACTCTCCAACATGGGAAAGACCAAAGAGCTGTCCAAGGATGTCAGAGACAAAATTGTAGACCTGCAAAAGGCTGGAATGGGCTACAAAACCATTAGCAAGAAGCTGGGAGAGAAGGTGACAACTGTTGGTGCGATTGTTCGAAAATGGAAGGAGCACAAAATGACCATCAATCGACCTCGCTCTGGGGCTCCACGCAAGATCTCACCTCGTGGGGTGTCAATGGTTCTGAGAAAGGTGAAAAAGCATCCTAGAACTACACGGGAGGAGTTAGTTAATGACCTCAAATTAGCAGGGACCACAGTCACCAAGAAAACCATTGGAAACACATTACACCGCAATGGATTAAAATCCTGCAGGGCTCGCAAGGTCCCCCTGCTCAGGAAGGCACATGTGCAGGCCCGTCTGAAGTTTGCCAATGAACACCTGAATGATTCAGAGAGTGACTGGGAGAAGGTGCTGTGGTCTGATGAGACCAAAATAGAGCTCTTTGGCATTAACTCAACTCGCTGTGTTTGGAGGAAGAAAAATGCTGCCTATGACCCCCAAAACACCGTCCCCACCGTCAAGCATGGGGGTGGAAACATTTTGCTTTGGGGGTGTTTTTCTGCTAAGGGCACAGGACAACTTATTCGCATAAACGGGAAAATGGACGGAGCCATGTATCGTGAAATCCTGAGCGACAACCTCCTTCCCTCTGCCAGGAAACTGAAAATGGGTCGTGGATGGGTGTTCCAGCACGACAATGACCCAAAACATACAGCAAAGGCAACAAAGGAGTGGCTCAAGAAGAAGCACATTAAGGTCATGGAGTGGCCTAGTCAGTCTCCGGACCTTAATCCAATCGAAAACCTATGGAGGGAGCTCAAGCTCAGAGTTGCACAGAGACAGCCTCGAAACCTTAGGGATTTAGAGATGATCTGCAAAGAGGAGTGGACCAACATTCCTCCTAAAATGTGCGCAAACTTGGTCATCAATTACAAGAAACGTTTGACCTCTGTGCTTGCAAACAAGGGTTTTTCCACCAAGTATTAAGTCTTTTTTTGTTAGAGGGTTCAAATACTTATTTCACTCAATGAAATGCAAATCAGTTGCTATCTTTTATTTAAAGTTATTTTTTCGATTTTCCTTTTGATGTGCTATCTGCCACTGTTACAATAAACCTACCATTGAAATGATACTGTTCTGAGACTTTTCATTTCTTTGTCATTGGACAAACTTACAAAATCAGTGAGGGGTCAAATAATTATTTCCGCCACTGTATATATATATATATATGTGTGTGTGTACAGTTTCACTACAAATTATCCAGCGGATTAGGCTCCATTTGCCCTCATCCAGCAGATAGCGTATGATATAGCTAGTCAGACATCTCTACAATTATATAACTAGTATTACAGATTCTATCCATGCCATCCCCTTTTTTATATACAGTACAGACCAAAAGTTTGGACACACCTTCTCATTCAAAGAGTTTTCTTTATTTTCATGACTATGAAAATTGTAGATTCACACTGAAGGCATCAAAACTATGAATTAACACATGTGAAATTATATACATAACAAACAAGTGTGAAACAACTGAAAATATGTCATATTCTAGGTTCTTCAAAGTAGCCACCTTTTGCTTTGATTACTGCTTTGCACACTCTTGGCATTCTATTGATGAGCTTCAAGAGGTAGTCCCCTGAAATGGTTTTCACTTCACAGGTGTGCCCTGTCAGGTTGATTAAGTGGGATTTCTTGACTTATAAATGGGGTTCGGACCATCAGTTGTGTTGAGGAGAAGTCAGGTGGATACACAGCTGATAGTCCTACTGAATAGACTGTTAGAATTTGTATTATGGCAAGAAAAAAGCAGCTAAGTAAAGAAAAACAAGTGGCCATCATTACTTTAAGAAATGAAGGTCAGTCAGTCAGCCGAAAAATTGTGAAAACTTTGAAAGTAAGGGCTATTTGACCATGAAGGAGAGTGATGGGGTGCTGCGCCAGATGACCTGGCCTCCACAGTCACCGGACCTGAACCCAATCGAGATGGTTTGGGGTGAGCTGGACCGCAGAGTTAAGGCAAAAGGGCCAACAAGTGCTAAGCATCTCTGGGAACTCCTTCAAGACTGTTGGAAGACCATTTCAGGGGACTACCGCTTGAAGCTCATCAAGAGAATGCCAAGAGTGTGCAAAGCAGTAATCAAAGCAAAAGGTGGCTACTTTAAAGAACCTAGAATATGACATATTTTCAGTTGTTTCACACTTGTTTGTTATGTATATAATTCCACATGTGTTAATTCATAGTTTTGATGCCTTCATAGTCATGAAAATAAAGAAAACTCTTTGAATGAGAAGGTGTGTCCAAACTTTTGGTCTGTACTGTATATGGTTTACTATACCAGATCCAGTCTTATATTTACTTATGGACCTGTATATATATTTTTCTATTCAGGAACTATTTATTAATCTATTTTATGTCATCTAAATGTTTTTATTCATGTATTCAGCTATATACCTTGGGATCTATTTATGTTGAACTGACTGTGTATATTTATTATAGGCTAGTCTTTTATTGTATATTTATTATAGGCTAATTTATTGTATTATCTTTTAAGCCATCAATATAACTAATTTTGCTACTTGCCATCAGCACTTTATATGCAGGGTTCCAATTATGCATCTACTGTAAGTCTTCCGAGTGGAACGCACAGTGCCCAGACACATGCATTCCACAGTAACAAGCTCCTCCCCAGGCGACGTCATTTCTGGTGACGCGTTAGCCCGCACTGCATTGGACCAGTCAGACGTAGCCTCTTCCGGCAGCGTTTTCCCAGATGTAGACCTGGTGGAGTGCACCATGCGTTCCACCGGCCCGAGGTTGCCGCTTCCGGTGACGTCTATCCGGATTTAGATCCTGTGAAACGCATCTTGCGTTCCACCGGCCCGAGGATGGAACTTCCGGTCGCGTCTAACGCGACCTGATGTAATTTAATGTTTTATATTTATGCTCCACATCCTATGCTCCACATCCTAATTTTAAGAGTGTTTGGCCTATGTATAATATGTACCTTTTACTATACAATTGCAAGAAGTGATAGTTTTCACTTCAACCAATATATGATGTCACTTCCGGGAATCCCCTGTATGTATTTAAAGTCATGTATTATGTTTATTTCTGCATTCTGCTCCTGAGGAAGGGGGTGTTGTGACCCCTGAAACGCGTTGAGTCGTATATATTTATAATTAAAGAGGATTGATGACGTATCCTTGGATCCGTGTGCTGAATTACACCTGAGCTGCACATCCAGTGCGTTGATACCAACCTCTACCATTCTACAAGCGATCCCAGCCGGGGGGGGTGACATGCCCCAGGTGTCATGAGTTTATCCTGGTGGCGACTCCCAAGTGAAGTGAGTGGATCATTAAGATCAAACTTATTTTAAATAATTTTTTTAATCATTTGTTTTATATATTTATTTTACGTTCTATCCAGCATTTTATTCATCTATATTTTGCACTTTACTCTATCTCACTTTAACTAGTTATTCCTGAGATTGGCGCTCACCTCCCCCCAAATTTTTTTCTTTTACTGTCAATGGTGCGATACTTGCGGCGGACCCCTTCCCCTTCTTATCCACTTTTCTCTGTCGCTTGTGAGCTTCATACAGGAAAGGGTGTGAAATAGCTGGGTCCTCATTAGTCTAAGGGTCCATTCACATGTTCGCAATTTCGTTCCGCATTTTGCGGAACGGAATTGCGGACCCATTCATTTCTATGGGGCAGCACGATGTGCTGCCCGGATCCGGAATTGCGGATCCGCACTTCCGGGTCCGCAATTCCGATCCCCAAAAAAATAAAACATGTCCTATTGTTGTCCGCAATTGCGGACAAGAATAGGCATTTTCTATTAAGTGCCGGCGATATGCGGTCCAAAAAATGCGGAACGCACATCGCTGATGTCCGTGTTTTGCGGATCCACGGATCCGTGGATCCGCAAAACACACACGGACGTGTGAATGGACCCTTAAAGTAAGATTCTAACTTTTGGATTAGGGGTTTGATGTGGGCTGGATTGTCTAATATTGTAGAATTGAGTTTCCACATCCAGGAGGTAGATCTAGGAGGTAGACCTGGGAGATGGATTTTTACAGAAACATGGGCATAATCAGATATAGTTATCTGAGCTATTTGGGCAGAGATTATGTGGGGGAGAGAATTCACAGGTACAAATATGTAATCTTGACGATGATAGGTGCCATGTGTGTTGGAATAGAATGTAAAATCTTTGTCATCAATATGTACTGTGTGCCATGCATCAATGAGAGCCATATCCAAAAGTAGCATTTTTAGTCAGATAAGGAGCTTCCTAGGGATCAATTGAGAGGTGGAAGTTGAGTTCATACAGGGGTCCAGAGCTACACTAAAATAACCCCCCAAGTAGCAGGGTGCCCACTAAGTGTGTTCTAATGAGGCCAAGGGTCTTCAAGAGCCATGAAATCTGGCGTGTGTTAGGGGCGTAAACATTGGCTTTAGTTACTGTTTGGCCACCCAGGAAGCCTATCACAATTAGGTATCTGCCCTCCCGGTCTACGATGAGGGATGTCATTTGAAAAGGTGTGGAGTGATGGACTGCTATCGACACACTTCTAGATGCTGAGGAGTGTGTGCTGTGGTACCATTGGGAGTACATTCTGGTAGGCAATGACGGAATGTGTCGAAAATGGATCTCTTGCAGTAATAGGAAATCTGCTCTTTCCCCTTGCAGGAGTGTATGCATCTGGTTCCGCTTTTGCAGTGTTTCTAAGCCCCTGACATTAAAGTACACAATGTTCAGAGCTGCCATATTAAATAGGGTGAGGCAGATGCTGGCATAGCTTTCTCACTAGCTATCTGGAGCATTTAACAAAAGTACAAAACAAAGAAACCCAGAAAAACATAAGGGAAAATGCTGAATGTGTAGCAGATATGAGTGTGAGGAAGAGGAGTACCCCTGGGGCCCACAGGCCACAAATGGCGGTCCAAGGAGTCCCAGGGGAGCCTCTAAAGAGAGGGGAGGGGGGTGCCTCATGAGGTGACTGTTATGCACCCCCTTCTCTACATGCAAAGTAATAGGTACATATCAAAAAGAGTCCACAATGTAAGCTGTTCAGACATGCAGGTCAATGATGGTCATTCCCGGATCTCAATCTTCAAAAAAGGGTCCAACAACATAGCTGGTGTTCCGGGGTGTCTGCAATATAAATGAGGGAGCGGAGAAAGAAAAATAAAACAATGGTTCAGGCTCTCAGGCTGGTGCGTAGGCCATAGCTGCTGAGTGTCTTCTGGGCACTTTGTTCTTTCCGACCACGGACCAAACCTGTGACTGAGGTAGCTTCGGGAACCCAACTGGAGAGGGTATGGGAAGCCAGGACGGGATGTCCGTTGGAGGTACTTCTAGCTTTATCCAAGCTTGCTTGAGATCCTCAGGGGATCATATGATAACCTGGAGGCCTCCCTTCATGACAGCAAGGCCAAATGGGTAGAGCCAGTGTATAGGGAGGCGCTGTGCTCTGAAGGCTTCAGTGAGGGGTTTCAGGATGCGCCTTTTTTCGCCAGAGTACTGGCTGCCAGGTCTTGAAATATTGATATACGTGGTCCTTCATAGGAGACTTCTTTAACCTCTCAGGTGGCTCGCAGTATAGCAGCTGTATCCAAATAACTGAAAAGTCCACAGATTATGCCTCTAGGGGGATTATCTGGTGGCGGCCTGGGCCGGAAGGCTCTATCTACCTGCTCAATGGCAACTTGTTGGGCCTTCTTCCCCAGCAGCTTAGCAAAGATTGAGGTAACCGCTTGTGGGATGGCTTCAGTGCTGACTGTCTCAGGTAGGCCTCGGAGCCTAAAGTTTTTCCATCTGCTATGGTTTCCCTGATCCTCAATCTGCAGGAGAGCGTGATTAATGTCTCCAACACCTCGCTATGTTGTAGAAGCCCCGACTGGGAGTCCTCCAGTGAGGATACTCTATGTCCCAGGTGTTTCATGTCAGCCTTTATGTACGCTAAGTTTCTCATCACTGGGGATATAGCCTTTTTGAGGGCCTTAGTTAGAAACGATTTAGATATGTGTGAAGGGTCCGACTCAAGAGCCGCATCAGAGAGCGCCTCTGAGATTTCTTCATTTGAGTTTCTGTGCCATCTTAGATCTGCTGGCAGGGAATGCGTGCTTCTTTTAAAGGAATCTATCCATTTCAGGATACAGTTTGTCCGGCTTAGGGGTAGAGGGTACGGTCACCGGCTTCTCCCTTCCAATTTTGACCATCTTGTGGGTTATGTGGGCTCAAATTGCTTGAGGTGGAGGTGGTTCAACAAGGAGCTCTGCAGTTATGCGGCCATTACACAGCGCGGCAAGCTCTGCCTCCCCTCGCTCTTTTGCACATTTTTTATAAAAAAAAGTTTATATGCACACTATCATGGCTGCAATGTAAAAGCAAACAATAACTACAAGTAGCAGCACACTGTCATGCCCAAATACTTATGCAAACACTGGAAACATGAATAAATATAAATTGCATTACTGCTATATTTACTATATTAAAATTAGAATCTCTATGTTCATGTTTTGATCACAGTACCCTGTCTCCTTAACAGTGATTTACAAAAAAAAAAACGCTCCCTTAACAGTGACCTCTACAGAGCTCTATTCCCTTAAAATGTGGTCTCCACAACACCCCGCCCCCTCAACAATGACCTCTACAGAACCCCACCGCTTAACACTGACCTCCATAGTGGACCTTCCTTTAACTGTGACCGCCACTGTTTCCTGCCCCCTTGACAGAGACATCCACAGCTCCCTCCCCTTTAACAGTGACTGCCACAGTACCACACTGCCTTAACAGTGACCCCCACAGCGGCTTCCTCTTTAATAGTGACCTCCACAGTCCTCTGCCCCCCTAACAGTAACCTTTACAGTGCCTGCCCCTTTAACAGTGATCTCCACAGCATCCTGCCCCTTTAACAGTGATCTCCACAGCGCCTGCTCCCTTAACAGTGACCTCCATAGCACCCCACTCCCTTCACAGTGTCATCCACAGCGCCCTGCTCCTTTGAAGGTGACCTACAGCAGTGAAGAAAAATGGTTGGGTTGTTATGGAAACCTGGTGTAAAACTGTGTGTATGTCAAGACTAAGGGCCTGCCAGCTTCTATTGGCTGATAAGAGTCATGTGACCGTGTGTATGAAAGTTGGGATATGAGTGAAAGACCTGTGTGCTTCTATTCGCTAGAGCATGTCGTGTGATGGTGCAATATTTGCATTTTTCTTTGTAATATCTCAGGAACGGTACGTCCTAGAGAGCTGAAACCCGATCTAACACCTTCCTAGACACCCAATGTATCTATGTGCCAAATTTAGCGCAGATCGGTCCAGTTGTTTGGTCGTGCATAAAAAAAAGACAGACAGGAACGTATTTTTATACATATAAGATATATATATGTATATATATATATATATATATATATATATATATATACTGTGCTTCACAGAAACCATTGGTCAGGTATAATTCATGCTTATTAATTCTAGTTCATAGTGGTGCTTTATGTACTGAAGCCAGCACTCTAACAGGTATACAACAAAAACTGATGCACATGTCAGGAACATGTTGATAGTAAAATGTTCCCCTGTGACATTGCTTGTAAAACCACATTTGTTCTGGAGGTTTGAACAGCATTTACTGTACATCTGTCTACATTTGTGGCTTTTAATTTCAGGAAACATTGATAAGATGCTTGCAGTTTTACTGTTGCCGCTTTTATTTGTGGTGTGTAGCTCGCTAGGTGCAAGGAGACACTGTTATAATGTATTCTTTGAATTACATTAAAAGATAATTTCCCACCAATTTTCAGACACAATTCTTCTATTAATAGTTCTTAGTATTTTCTGGAACTTGGTCAAAAATTTTAACTACAGGTCTATGTCCTTCCTGCAGCCCTCAGTTGAGCAAATTTCTCCTTTTACAGACACATTATTTTTGATAACTGTATAAATTTGTGTCAGTGACATGGACATGTATGTTGCTACTAGAGAATTAAACATATGGTTTGTCCTCACATGGCCACTAGTCCTAATCAATGTTGTCTATAACTCCTTCAGCTGACTATGTGCAAAATAATGCTTTTTCTGAATACCATATTGTTGCTGTAATCCTCTACATTGACTCCTAGAATCAAAGATTTATTTTACCCTTCTCAGCTCTCTTTCTTCCCAATAATCTTGAGTGTAATTTTAAGAATAAAGGTCCTTTATCAAACAGGAGTAAAGTAGAACTGGCTTAGTTGCCCATAGCAACCAGATTCCACCTTTCATTTTAGACAGCTCCTTTGGAAAATGAAATGAGGAATCTGATTGGTTGCTATGGGCAACTAAACCAGTTCTACTTTACACCAGTTTTATAAATGATGCCAAATATCTGCAGTTCCAGTATCAGTGACTGTCCAGACTGCTTTTGCGATTGTGGTGTGGATTCCCTGTTTCCTACAGTCTAGTTTTGCCCAAAACATTCTTAATCAGTTTACAGCAATTGACTGTTCAGACTGCAACTGTTGTTTTGGTGGGTTATTTTATGCATTTTCTGTGCCTACAAGCTTCTGGTGCTTGCATCAGTGTCCCTGGCCTCTGTGGGTTTGCTGCCAACTATGTTGGAACCAGGCTCGGACTGGCCTACAGGGGTACAGGTGAATTCCCCGGTAGGACCCTGAGCAACCTAGTGAGCCCCTAGTCTCCCAATCCCTGCACAAATGGCACATAACACAATATCAACAGCACATGAAAAAAGATGTATTATTGTCAAATGACCGAATGAGAACTGATACTATGTATGTTTTCACCCTACATGTGCTGAGAGTCCTATTTAATTTGTATCTGTACATAACGCAGTAGACTTACTGCACTACAAATATATATTCAATGTACAGCACCTCAACCAGCCTATGTTCATATGAAAAACCTGATAGATTATTAAAGAAACTCCCCAGTTTATTATTATAGACATGATCAGAGCTGAGATGACTTCTAGGTATAGAGGAAAGCCAGTCAGTGTCCTCTTTTCACCAGGACCTACCTTCTAAAATTGTTGCAAAGACACCCATATGCAATCATCTGGTATGAGGTGGACCCCCCCAGCTATGTGAGCAGGTAATATTTGAATGTATCCGTATGGTGTGCCCCCAAAATAAATTTTACTGGGGGCTCTAGGCACCTCAGTCCGACACTGGTTGGAACTATCCTAAGAGGTAGAAGTCTGGCTGCCCCTCCTGTGGCAAAGTCCAGATCCCTGTACAGTGGCTAAAGAATGAATACCAGGGGAACTCTCGAATAATGTCCTTAGGGTTAAGCCCAAAGCCAAACCACTTAGTTGGCACAGTGGGTCCACAGCCGCTGATTGGTAACACTCTCTATCTCTCACACACACACACCAGAAATTTTGATTCTATAGTATTCAAATTTTTTGCAAATTTTGGGCCAAATTTTGATTATATAGTATCAATTCGTTCAGCAGACATATTTCAAATACTTAGCATTAAAAATCAAAACATAAACAGTTGCTCTATCATAGTGAATACATTACATGCTAATACATTTCCTTTCCTAGAATTATTTTAACAATGTATTCTACCTACCTAGGATCTATAAAAATGGTCTTTATAACGCAGAACCTGACCATTTTCAACAATACATTTTTTATACTATTACTAATTATGTTGGTTTAGCTACCAAATAGTGATGTACAACTAGCAGGGCCGGCTCCAGGTTCATGTGGACCCTTGGGAGATAGTCTCAGTGGGCCCTCTTACACAGTGATAACTCTCTGAGTACAGATACCGTATTTTTTGCCTTATAAGATGCATCTGATGATAAGACGCACCCAGGTTTTTAAGGAAGAAAATAAGAAAAAAAAATTGAACCAAAAGGTGTGCTTTTGGTGGGTTTTGAACTAATGGTGGTCTGTGGATGACACTGTTATGGGGGATCTGTGGCTGATGCATTGTTAAGGGGGATCTGTGGATGACAGACTGTTATGTGGTATCTGTAGACGACACTGTTATGGGGGATCTGTGAATGACGCACTGTTATGGGGGATCTGTGGATGACACATTGTTATGGGGGATCTGCGGATGACGCAATGTTATGGGGGATCTGTGGATGACGCACTGTTATGGGAATCTGTAGATGACGCACTGTTATGGGGGATCTGTGGATGACACTGGTATGGGGGATCTGTGGATGACACTGGTATGGGGGATCTGTGGATGACACTGTTAAGGGGGATCTGCGGATAACGTACTGTTAAGGGGGATCTGTGGATAACGTACTGTTAAGGAGGATCTGTGGATGATGCACTGTTATGGGGGATCTGTGGATGACGCACTGTTATGGGGGATCTGTGGATGACACTGTTATGGGGGGTCTGTGGATGATACTGTTATGGGGGATCTGTGGATGGCACTAGTATGGGGATTTGTGGATGACACTGTTATGGGGGATCTGTGGATGACACTATTATGGGGGATCTGTGGATGACGTACTGTTAAGGGGGATCTGTGGATGATGCACTGTTATGGGGGATCTGTGGATGACACTGTTATGGGAATTTGTGGCTCACACACTGATATGGGGATATCTGTGGATGACACACTGTTATGGGGGATATCTGTGGATGCCGCACTGTTATGGGGGATGTGTGGATGATACACTGCTATGTGGGATGGGATGACACACACATAGCATCTTATGCTGGTCCCCCTCATGGCCCTATGCGTCACATTATTACATTATTAATGTGTCCCCTCATGTCCCTGTGTGAATAGTGACCCCATTACACCGGGCCCCGCTCACAGCAGTCTTTATATGTAAAGTCTATTTATTTAATGCTTAAGCAGTGGCTCCCTCTTTGTTAAATTACCGTAATCATCTGTAGTAGTACTTACTAGCTCACTCAAAGCAGTGGTCAGGCCTGCAGCGTAACCTCACTCACTCAGTCAGTTATGCTCCTGCCAGCTTCATTAATCAAGTGGGAGGAGCGTGACACACACATATGGACAGACATCTGTGCGATGGTGAGATTGTCAACCAACTTCTATCTAATGTGTGTGGCCACCTTGAGGGGCATTAAAAGGGAATTCCACCTTTTGTTATGCTCCTCCAACCTTTTGTAACCTTCTAATATGACTCCCACTGATTCCCAGTACTTAGGGGACATGGGGTGGGGTTTAAAAGGGAATTTAACATGTACCAGAAGGTGGTCTAAACTGTAACCCATAAGCACTGGCTAGACTGTGGTATGGAGTCTAAGCAATGCCTCTTAAAGAGGACCTTTCATCGGTCCAAACATTGTGAACTAAGTATCATGACATATACAGCGGCACCCAGGGATCTGACTGCACTTACTATTATCCCTGGGCGCCACTCCATTCTCCCGTTATGTCCTCCGGTATGTTCGGGGACTTGGTTATAGTAGGAGGAGATGGTCCTTATTCTGCTGGGCGTCTCCTTCTCCTAGGCTGTAGCGCTGGCCAATCGCATCACAGAGCTCACAGCCTGGGAGAAAAAGCCTCCCAGGCTGTTAGCCCTGCGCTGCGATTGGCCATCGCTACAGCCTAGGAGAAGGAGACGCCCAGCAGAACAAGGACAAACTCTGCCTACTATAACCAAGTCCCCTAAGTCTCCGCCTACTATAACCAAGTCCCCGAACATACCGGAGGACATAACGGGAGAACGGAGCGGCGCCCAGGGATAATAGTAAGTGCAGTGAGATCCCTGGGCGCCGCTGTATATGTCATGATACTTAGTTCACAATGTTTGGACCGATGAAAGGTCCTCTTTAAACACACACACAGGGACAGACACACACACAGGGACAGACACACACAGAGGGACCAACACACACACAGGGACCCACACACACAGGGACAGAGACACACACACACACACACACACACAGGAACAGACACACACACAGGGACAGACATACACAGCTAGGCCTCACCACACTCCAGCCTGGCTCCTCTCCGTACATGAACACAGCTCTCTGCTCCTCCGGCTCCCCCCCACTGGTCACATGGGCGGATGACATCAGGAAGGTCCTTTAGCCTGGAAGAAAACTCCATCTACCCTGTTCTGAGTCCTGGGGCCGCCCATCCCAGCAGAGCACGCTGCAAAAATTGTCTGTAACCGTCAGAGGGTAATGTAATTTGTGATTGTCTAATGAGGTAAAGTGTGATCACAGATGACCATCCTTTAAAACAGCCTTTATTCATATTTAAAATAAAAAAGCACATAAGATACCCATAATAGACCAATAAACACAACAAAAGAAACAAAAGAAAATGACTCTTGTGAACGAGACAATCCTCACAATGGTGGGCGAAAAATGGCAGGGATTCGTATGATGAACGATACTTGGGGGACTGTCCCTAGAGATCCCTATCTACGTTTTGCCCGTATCAGGAACCTCCTGATACGGGCAAAAGGATGGCCCTGATCGGGGAGTGTAGAGCAAACTAACGTTGGCTAGTCTAGACTTTACCAAATGAAAATAAACATACCAAAAATAAACAGTGACACAAATATGTGTATATCAACTCCCATCAGTAAGGGTTGAGTCACAAGATAGCTTTGAAAAATACCACAGTTATTTTGTGGTGATGTCGTGGGAAGTGTGGGATACAAACGTCCCTGTCCCAACGCGTTTCACCCAAAAACTTGAAGGGCTCATCAGGGGACACCCAAAAAATATATAGAGGTATAGTTCATGTAGAGACTAATACCAATCAGTGTAAGTTAACCGTGGAGTTGAAAAAACAGACTGTCAGTCAACCGAACATATACAAGACCCCTTCCGTTTAATCAAATGATTGTTACTTGTGTGTTAGAGTAGTACCATAATAGGGCAGATGTTGCCACACAAGGACAGCATTATATGGTAAATACATCTGTGTAGGGTTCAGAGAGGAGCTAAGCTGCCTGGCTAGATGTTGGCAGCGAATAGCATAAAACAAATCTCAGCAGGTCAGCTGAACAGATAAGAGACCCCTCCTGTTTAGTGATATAGTTGCTACTTGCGTGTCTGCAGATGGTGTAATGCCAAGGTATATCAGGTATTGCCATGCAAAAAATCGCGGCCATCTAAGACAGACACCTGCAATAGAACAATATATCAGGAGCTAGACATGTTGAAACCATGTCTAGCCATTCACATATGGTCCCCCTGATGATAGCAAACACATCTCCTACATACCTATGTAGAATGCAGTGAGAGGGCAGTTAGCCTAGCTGGATTTAGACTGCAGGGCCGCTCCAGTCGTGTGTTTGGATGGGGATAGCGTCCTATGGCTCTATGGTGTGTAGTTCCACCAGTTCCCGCCCTTCTATGGAGTGCAGAGATTGACGTAAAGAGTCACATTATCGGAATAGTGGTCACGTGACCAGTCACATGGGCGGCTGTCCGGTCACGTGTCCAGGGAGGTTCTGTTGATGTTAGTAAATTTGTCAGACTGAGTTGTACTATACTATACTAGTCAGCACTAGAGATGTCGCGAACATAAAATTTTGCGTTCGCAAGCGGCGAACGCGAATTCACGCAAATGTTCACGAATGGGCGAACCGCCATAGACTTCAATAGACAGGCGAATTTTAAAACCCACAGGGACTCTTTCTGGCCACAATAGTGATGGAAAAGTTGTTTCAAGGGGACTAACACCAGGACTGTGGCATGCCGGAGGGGGATCCATGGCAAAACTCCCATGGAAAATTACGTAGTTGACGCAGAGTGTGGTAAGTTGAATTCGCAATGCGATTAATATAACCTGCATTAATCACATTGCGAATTCAACTTAGATCTGAGTTCCTAATGGTTGTATTGCTAGAATTGACGAATATAACGAATATAGCACTATATTCTCAATCTTCGTTATATTCTAGCAATACAACCATTAGGAACCCAGCTCTAAGTTGAATTATGAAATGCGATTAATATAACCTGTATTAATCGCATTGCGATAACAACTTAGTCAAATTTGTGACACTGCAGCTTCAGAATGAATCTAAGATGTCTGGGAGGGAGGGTATGCTGATTGGCTGGAATATGTCTGCTGACTGTGAAGTACAGGGTCAAAGTTTGCTCAATGATGATGTATAGGGGGCGGACCGAACATCGCATGAATGATTTCATTTTTGAAGCAAAAAAAATCATGTTTTAGTGTTTCCATAGTCTGAGAGCCATAATGTTTTCAGTTTTTGGGCGATTACCTTAGGTAGGGTATGATTTTTGCGGGATGAGATGATGGTATAATTGGCACTATTTTGGTGTGTGTGTGACTTTTTGATCGCTTGCTGTTACACTTTTGTGATGTAAGGTGACAAAAAATGGTTTATTTAGCACAGTTTTTATTTTTTATTTTTTACGGTGTTCATCTGAGGGGTTAGGTCATGTGATATTTTTATAGAGCCGGTCGATACGGACGCGGTGATACCTAATATGTATACTTTTTTTTTATTTATGTAAGTTTTACACAATAAGTTTTAAAAAAAAAAAAAAATGATGTTCTAGTGTCTCCATATTCTGAGCCATATTTTTTTTTATTTTTTGGGCGATTGTCTCAGGTAGGGGCTCATTTTTTGCGGGATGAGGTGACGGTTTGATTGGTATTTTAGTGGGCAAACGCCTTTTTGATCGCTTGCTGTTGTACTTTTTGTGATGTAAGGTGACAAAAAAGTGGTTCATTTAGCACAGTTTTTATTTTTTATTTTTTACAGTGTTCATCTGAGGGGTTAGGTCATGTGATATTTTTATAGAGCCAGTCGATATGGATGCGACGATACCCAATATGTATACTTTTTTTTTCCCCTTATTTTTTACCAATTTTTTTTTACTTTATTTGGGGAAAATGAAGTTTTTGTTTATTTTTACTTGAAACTTTTATTTTTTTGGGGGAAAACTTTATTTTTTCAACTAAGGGCGGCGGTGATCGGAAATACACATGATGTACCGGTACGTCATGTGTCCTTAAGTACCAGGACAACATGCCGTACCAGTACGTCATGTGTCCTGAAGAGGTTAAAAAATGCTATTATTGTGTTAAAGTGAAATAAATAAAAAAAAGTATACATATTAGGTATTGCCGCATCCGTAAAAACCAGCTCTATAAAAATATCACATGACCTAACCCCTCGGGTGAACACCGTAAAAAACAAAACAAAACAAAAAAGTGATCAAAAATGCGTATGTCCCACAAAATGGTACCAATAAAACCTTCGCCTCATCCCGCAAAAAATTAGCCCCTACATAAGAAAATCTCTCAAAAAATAAAAAAACTATAGCTCTCAGGACTTGGACACATTAAAACATAATTTTTTTTGTTGCAAAAATGCTATTATTGTGTAAAACTTTAATAAATCAGAAAAAGTATACATATTAGGTATTGCCACATCCATAACAATCTGCTCTATAAAAATGTCACTTGACTGAACCCCTCAGGTGAACGCTGTAAAAATAAATAATTAAAAACTGTGCTAAAACAACCAATTTTTTGGTCACCTTGCCCCATAAAGTGTTATAATGAATGATCAAAAAATCATATGTACCCAAAAATAGTACCAATTAAATTGGCACCTTATCCCCTAGTTTCCAAAATGGGATCACTTCTTGGGAGTTTCTACTGTAAGGGTGCATCAGGGGGGCTTCAAATGGGACATGGCATCTAAAAACCATGTGGAGTTCCTTTTCTTTTGCGCCCTGCCGTGTTCCCATACAGCACATGTGGGGTGTTTCTGTAAACCGCAGAATCTGGGTAATAAATATTGAGTTTTGTTTGGCTGTTAACCATCGATGTGTTAAAGAAAAAATTGGATTAAAATGGAAAATCTGCCAAAAAAGTGAAATTTAAAAATGTAATCTCCATTTTCCTTTAATTCTAGTGGAACGCCTAAAGGGTTAACAAAGTTTTTTAAATCGGTTTTAAGTAACTTGAGGGGTGTAGTCTCTCCAATGGGGTCATTTATGGGGGTATCCAATATTTAAGCCCCACAAAGTGACTTCAGATCTGAACTGGTCCTTTAAAAGTGGGTTTTGGCAATTTTCTTAAAAATTTTAGGAATTGCTTCTAAACTTCTAAGCCTTCTAACGTCCTAAAAAATAAAATGACATTTCCAAAATGATGCCAACATAAAGTGGACATACGGGGAATGTTAATTAATAAATATTTTATGAGGTATCACTTTTTGTTTTAAAAACAGAGAAATAGAAATGTAGAAAAATGCGAATTTTTCAACATTTTTGGTAAATTTGGGATTTTTTCATAAATAAAGGTGAAATATATTGACTCAAATTTATGACTATCATGAAGTACAATGTGTCACGAGAAAACAAGCTCTGAATGACTTGGATAAGTAAAGGCCTTCCAAAGTTATTACCACATAAATTGAGATATGTCAGTTTTACAAAATTAGGCCTGGTCAGGAAGGGGGCAAATGGCCCAGATGGGAAGTGGTTTAGAAAGAAAAAATTTGGCATCTTTTGGAGGGGGCATTAAAGCCTTTAACATTAAATAAGGTTACTACCAGATCTGTCATCTCGCTTCAGTTAGAGCAGTGGGCCACGCCATGTTTAGTATCAAGAGGTCTGAGTTAATCATCTGAGGTGATATACCAATATGTACACAGGACATTTTCCTAAAGGTGATCGCTAGATCCTCTAACAAAAGGGGTATGTAAAAGGACATCCACATGAGTGATTTGCAGAACAAACAAAAAATAAACAAAAACAACTGTTTAACATAGGTTTGGGAGATACCATTAGCGCAAGTGTGCAATACTGTGAAGATGTGAGTGACAGGGGAATGTTAGTGACATGTAATTATCACCCTTTGACAGGATAGTGATCCAGGTAGAGCAATAGGAGGGTTAAAATGTGTAAGAAAGATATCAATATAAGGCACTAGGAAATGATGTATAAAGTAAAGATTAGGACGAATAAGGAGTTAGGAGACATAAGTAGACCTAGGCAGTCTCTGGGAGTATCGTATATGGAGGGAAATAAGCGCAAGCCTATCTCACTCTCACATGGGCAGTCTTCTGGGGGTAGAATTCGAGACCTCTTGTTCTTGCAGGATCTTGGGGTACGTTGCCTTTCCCATTGATCGAGTGCTGGTAAGTCTGGGAGTAATAACAAGTCCTGGATGGGGTCCCAGTTCTGTATATCCAACGGTCTGATATTTAAGTGTTCATAGACTTGATCCAAGTCCGTGAATGTAGATACGGACATTCTGCGACCTTCATAGAAGAATGAGAGACCGAAAGGAAAGGCCCATCTATACGGCGTATTATGTGATCTAAGCCAGTCGGTGAGGGGCTTTAGGGCTCTCCTCTTTTTCAAGGTTGATTGAGACAGATCTTGGAATATAGAAATGTCATGGCCATCCCATATCAATTCTCTGGTCATACGCGCTTTGGTCAGGATGGCCTCTTTCACCGGGAAGCTCAGGAATTTACATATTATATCTCATGGTGGGGCAGTGATTGCCGGTTTAGGCCTCAGAGCCCTGTGTGCCATTTCCAGGATTACTTTGTGCGCTGAGTTGTGTCCCAGAAGGGACAGGCAGATTTGGATTATGGTATGCGGGATATCGTTTGCGGCAATTGATTCTGGTACACCTCGAAAGCGCAAGTTATTGCGCTGCCCGCAATTCTCTTGGTCCTCTATAGCACAATAGAGAGAGTTCAGATTGCTCTGGATGGTGCTTATGTGTTGAGAGACCGCCGTTTGATATCTCACAATGGCAGTCTGGGAGTCTTCAAGGGATTCTACCCTCTTCCCGATTTGCCGGACATCTTGTTTGATCGCCGCTAGGTAAGTGCTCAGGGGTTAAAGCGCAGAGGCAAGAGAGGAAGCTAGCGTTTCTTTTAGGTAGGATCAGGAGATAGGGAGATCTATTTTGTCCTCACCTCCTTGTGCTGCATCCAACAGTTCTCTTTGCAAGCGACCCGCTGCGCGTGGTCAGACCGGCACCATCTTGTTGTCTCGGGCTGTGTAAGCGAAGGCTGCTTTTTTGATAAATTTATCCATGTCTCCTTTGCTTATCACCGTCCTCTGTTGTTCTGAGGTGTCTCCGGACTTGGATCCTCCGATTTTATACACGGAGCAGCAGTCTCAGGCAGCCATCCACTGCAGGCGTTAGTTCCACTCCCGTGTTTATTTCATTTTGATGCTTATGCTTGTGTGGTATAAAAAAAAAACAGAAGAGATTGTGGCGCTCACAAGGCTTCTTGAACACGGGAAGCACGGATTGCGCTGGGAACCAAGCGCCAACATCCAACTATGGCTAAAAAGTGAACAGACTTCCAGCTTCCATTCAGTGACAGCCTTTATTCTTTTATTGCAGTAAAACCGACAGTGCGTTCACATCTACACGTTTCAGATCGATTATTCCTGATCCTTCCTCATGAGAAAAGTGAATAGCTACACTCTGGTTTAAGTAGACAAAGCTACAAATTACCAGGTGGACACAATTTGCATAACATATGCACAACTTTCATTCAATGACATATTCAACATTGTGAAAAAAGACTAAAAGACAATAAAAATGCAGTACATATGTAAACTCCATATTTAACATGAAAACAGGAAATCAGTAATGTAGGATTAAATCTTGTTTACGATTTAACCCTTGTGGAACAGAAGTACCCATAGAAAAAATCCAAAAAAAACTCCCTATTCAGTAGCTTGCGTTTGTAGTCCCCTCCCCTGGTGGGGGGTTAACCCTCTCCAGGCCTTGTACCTGAAAACCTATTACATTGCCCTGATGGACCGCAGCATAATGAAGACTGACTGCTGATACATTTCTTGTTTTTGTAAGGGGTATCTCTGACAGGTGTCTGCAGATTCTGACTTTCAGGCTGTTGGTTGTACACCCAACATACTGTAAATGGCAGGTGGAACACGTGATGCAATAAACTACATAACTTGTATTACAATTAATATATTGTTTTAACTCAAAAGAGCGTTGCATAGAAAAGGAAAAAATAGAAGGACCAGTCTGAATGTAATTGCAGTATATGCAAATGTGGTGTCCAGATTTGTATGTGCCCTTGTATCTCAACCAGGTGGATGAGGTGTGCTTTTTCTCAACATATAGACTAGGACTAATCTTCTGTGCCAGAGTGGGTGCCCGGCGCTCAATACATTTAAAGGGAACCTGTAATGTGGATATTTGATTATTATCTAATTATATACAATCATTAACTACTAAAAAGTACTTTAGATGTATTGACTTACTGGTTTGACAGATGGTTACTTCATAATATATATACAAACTTGCCACATGCCATATGCTAATGAGTTAATTGGAGTCCAGCGTGACGTCATTGAGTCCAGGGTTTATTTAATTAACAGCTATAGCCACTCCCCTGCCCACCTGCTGCTGATTCATATGGAAAAAATAACTGTCAATCAGCAGCAGGTAGGCGGGGAGAGTCAGGAGCTCATGACTATTCAGGACTCATCATTAGGAGCTGGAGCTTTTCAATACAAGATGTTGGCAGATTGATTGGGTCAATTACCACTTAAGGACCACAGGTTTATACTTCCCTAGTGACCAAATCGGCACTAAACAATTTTAACGGTTTATTGCTCGGCCATGCAACTTGGCACCCAAATGAATTTTACCTTCTTTTCATCTCACAAATACAACTTTCTTTTGGTGGTATTTGATTGCTGCTAAGATTTTTCATTTTTCCGATATTAATCAAAATAGGCCGCAATTTTCTAAAAAAAAAGTGTATTTTTAACTTTCTCTGGTTAAATTGTTCAAATATAAATACATTTCTATACAAGTTTGTCAGAATTTATTGTGCTACATGTCTTAGATAAAAAAAATCCAATAAGTGTATATTTATTGGTTTGCGCAAAAGTTATAGCATTTACAAACTATGGTACAAAAATGTGAATTTCCGCATTTTGAAGCAGCTCTGACTTTCTGAGCACCTGTCACGTTACTTGAGGTGCTAGAATGCCAGGATAGTATAAATCCCCCCAAATGACCCCATTTTAGAAAGAAGACACCCCAATGTATTCGCGGAGGGGCATGGTGAGTTCATGTATGATTACATTTTTTTGCACAAGTTAGCGGAAAATGACACTTTCTGAGAAAAATAAAGTTTCCATTTCTGCTAACTTCTGGCAAAAAAAATAAAAAATCTCCCATGGACTCACTATGCCCCTCAGTGAATACCTTGGGGTGTCTACTTTCCGAAATGGGGTCATTTGTGGGGTGTGTTTGCTGTTCTGGTATTTTGGGCGGGGCTAAATTGTGAGCAACCCTGTAAAGCCTAAGGGCTGTTTCACACGAGCGGATGCCGTGCGTGGCATCCGCTCCGTGAAAGAGTGCCAAGACCCGATGCAGACTGCAGAGGCACGGAGCATTAACATGACTGATAATGCTCCGTGCCTCTCTGTGATCTCTTTACTACGAAATCACAGGGACAACTGTTCTATGTAATTACTGTATACTGTATATGCCATACAGAAAAACGGAAACACAACGGAAACAAAAAACTGAATAACGTATCCGTGAAAAACGGACCGCAAAACACTGAAATAGCCATACGGTAGTGTGAAAGAGGCCTTACTATCACAGTGTCTTTTCCTATTTCTGACTGGTGGACGCTTATCAGGAATAACAAGATCAGTTCTGGATTTTGACGCTACAAATTTCTGCGCCCGGTTAATAGTCCAAGAGGGATAATTTTGCAAGGATAATCTGGAAGAAACTAATGCCACCTCTTTATTGAAGGCTCACTAGAGCAATTGCATCTTGCTCTAATAAGTTCGCCCTTGGGAATGTTATGTATAACGTGTGGAGAATGGCACGACGTAGCAAATAAAGTTGTATTACCAGCAATATCCTTGCGATGTGTGGAGGAAGATACAGTGTTAGGCCTCATGCACACGGCCGTATTTTTTTGCGGTCCGCAAAACGGGGTTCCGTTTTCACGTGATCCGTGACCGTTTTTTCGTCCGTGGGTCTTCCTTGATTTTTGGAGGATCCACGGACATGAAAAAAAAGTCGTTTTGGTGTCCGCCTGGCCGTGCGGAGCCAAACGGATCCGTCCTGAATTACAATGCAAGTCAATGGGGACGGATCCGTTTGACGTTGACACAATATGGTGCAATTTCAAACGGATCCGTCCCCCATTGACTTTCAATGTAAAGTCAGGAGTTAATATACCATCGGATCGGAGTTTTCTCCAATCCGATGGTATATTTTAACTTGAAGCGTCCCCATCACCATGGGAACGCCTCTATGTTAGAATATACCGTCGGATTTGAGTTACATCGTGAAACTCAAATCCGACAGTATATTCTAACACAGAGGCGTTCCCATGGTGATGGGGACGCTTCAGGTTAGAATATACTAAAAGAACTGTGTACATGACTGCCCCCTGCTGCCTGGCAGGTGCTGCCAAGCAGCAGGGGGCACCCCCCCCCTGTAGTTAACACATTGGTGGCCAGTGTGGCCGCCCCCCCCTCCCTCCCCTGTAGTTAACTCATTGGTGGCCAGTGCGGCCGCCCCCCCCTCCCCTGTAGTTAACTCATTGGTGGCCAGTGGGCCCCCCCCTCCCCTGTAGTTAACTTATTGGTGGCCAGTGCGGCCGCCCCCCTCCCCTGTAGTTAACTCATTGGTGGCCAGTGGGCCCCCCCCCCTCCCCTGTAGTTAACTCGTTGGTGGCCAGTGGTCCTTCTCCCCTCCCTCCCCCTCCTAATTAAAATCTCCCCCCTATCATTGGTGGCAGCGGAGAGTACCGATCGGAGTCCCAGTTTAATCGCTGGGGCTCTGATCGGTAAGCATGGCAACCAGGACGCTACTGCGTCCCGGTTGCCATGGTTACTTAGAAATTTGTAGAACCATTATACTTACCTGCGAGCTGCGATGTTTGCGTCCGGCCGGGAGCTCTTCCTACTGGTAAGTGACAAAAAAAAAAAACGGAAAATGGCACAACGGCCACGGATGCACACAACGGTCGTGTGCATGAGGCCTTAGTTGTAGTATCTCCGGTCAAGGTGAGATCTAAGAAAGGGGTGGTGGAAGCATTGCTAGAAATAGAAAAATCTAGATGACATTTGTTATTGTTGAGGAAATTGCCAATGTTTGTATGGGTGCTGAAGTGCCACAATAAAGTACCAGTTTGGACATTAAACCAGGTTGTCTGAGAAGAAGTCTGTGACTGCGATCCCCTGAGAGAGAACGATCCTTTACAACAGGCATGCTCAACCTGCGGCCCTTCAGCTGTTGCAAAACTACAACTCCCAGCAATCCTGGACAGCGTACAACTATCAGCCTACACCAGGGCGTGGTGGGAGTTGTAGTTTTACAACAGCTGGAGGGCCGCAGGTTGAGCATCCATGCCTTACAATATATACTCACCACCCCCTGGATAGATGATTCAAGCTGGTGGAAATCAGGAAACTCTTGCCTATACTGTATATATACACTGCTCAAAAAATAAAGAGAACACAAAAATAACACATCCTAGATCTGAATTAATTAAATATTCTTCTGAAATACTTTGTTCTTTACATAGTTGAATGTGCGGACAACAAAATCACACAAAAAAATTTTAACCCGTGGAGGTCTGGATTTGGAGTCACCCTCAAAACTAAAGTGGAAAAACACACTACAGGCTGATCCAACTTTGATGTAATGTCCTTAAAACAAGTCAAAATGAGGCTCAGTAGTGTGTGTGGCCTCCACGTGCCTGTATGACCTCCCTACAATGCCTGTGCATGCTCCTGATGAGGTGGCAGACGGTCTCCTGAGGGATCTCCTCCCAGACCTGGACTAAAGCATCTGCCAACTCCTGGACAGTCTGTGGTGCAACGTGACGTTGGTGGATAGAGCGAGACGTGATGTCCCAGATGTGCTCAATTGGATTCAGGTCTGGGGAACGGTCGGGCCAGTCCATAGCATCAATGCCTTTGTCTTGCAGGAACTTCTGACACACTCCAGCCACATGAGGTCTAGCATTGTCTTGCATTAGGAGGAACCCAGGGCCAACCGCACCAGCATATGGTCTCACAAGGGGTCTGAGGATCTCATCTCGGTACCTAATGGCAGTCAGGCTACCTCTGGCGAGCACATGGAGGGCTTTGCGGCCCTCCAAAGAAATGCCACCCCACACCATTACTGACCTAATGCCAAACCGGTCATGCTGGAGGATGTTGCAGGCAGCAGAACGTTCTCCACGGCGTCTCCAGACTCTGTCACGTCTGTCACATGTGCTCAGTGTGAACCTGCTTTCATCTGTGAAGAGCACAGGGCGCCAGTGGCGAATTTGCCAATCTTGGTGTTTTCTGGCAAATGCCAAACAACCTGCACGGTGTTGGGCTGTAAGCACAACCCACACCTGTGGACGTCGGGCCCTCATATCACCCTCATGGAGTCTGTTTCTGACCGTTTGAGCAGACACATGCACATTTGTGGCCTGCTGGAGGTCATTTTGCAGGGCTCTGGCAGTGCTCCTCCTGTTCCTCCTTGCACAAAGGTGGAGGTAGCGGTCCTGCTGCTGGGTTGTTGCCCTCCTACGGCCTCCTCCACGTCTCCTGATGTACTGGCCCGTCTCCTGGTAGCGCCTCCATGCTCTGGACACTACGCTGACAGACACAGCAAACCTTCTTGCCACAGCTCGCATTGATGTGCCATCCTGGATAAGCTGCACTACCTGAGCCACTTGTGTGGGTTGTAGACTCCGTCTCATGCTACCACTAGAGTGAAAGCACCGGCAGCATTCAAAAGTGACCAAAACATCAGCCAGGAAGCATAGGAACTGAGAAGTGGTCAGGTCACCACCTGCAGAACCACTCCTTTATTGGGGGTGTCTCTCTAATTGCCTATAATTTCCACGTGTTGTCTATCCCATTTGCACAACAGCATGTGAAATTGATTGTCACTCAGTGTTGCTTCCTAAGTGGACAGTTTGATTTCACAGAAGTGTGATTGACTTGGAGTTACATTGTGTTGTTTAAGTGTTCCCTTTATTTTTTTGAGCAGTGTATATATATATATATATACTTTCACTCTCGCGTTTTGGCTTTCCGTTTGTGAGATCCGTCATGGGCTCTCACAAGCAGTCCAAAACGGAACATTTTTGCCCTAATGCATTCTGAATGGAAAAGGATCTGCTCAGAATGTATCAGTTTGCCTCCGATCAGTCTCCATTCCGCTCTGAAGGTGGACACCAAAATGCTACCTGCAGCTTTTTGCTGTTCGCTTGACGAAACTGAGCCAAACGGATCTGTCCTGGCATACAAGGTAAGTCAATGGGGACGGATCAATTTTCTCTGACACAATCTGGCACAATACAAAACGGATCCGTCTCCCATTGATTTTCAATGGCGTTTATGACGGATCCGTCTTGACTATGTTACAGATAATACAAACGGATCCGTTCATGACGGATGGATGCAGTTGTATTTTTGTAACTGATCCGTTTTTGCAGATCCATGACGGATCCGCCCAAAACGTGAGTGTAAAAGTAGCCATAGATAGATAGATAGGTTTATGCTGTGCTTTTTTCTTCTTTGAAGCTGAAAACATGCATATGGTTCATTTATCTTCAGTCCAATCCCCCCTATGTATCATCAATTTTATCCCGGGATCATGTCATATAGAGGTAAATAATGTTAAAGCCGTAAGGCAGATGACTTACTAATGAGTCAATGATGTATATTGCCATGTACTGACAGAAATAAATAAAGGACAGAACATTCCACTTCACTAAAGCATTTAAAGAAATGATACACCTGTTTTCAATTTGACATCTTACACAAATACAGAGATATATGAAAGAACAACATCCATTTCAAGCAAATTCTTAACTCCTACTCTCTGTATCATATGTTACATTCAGAAATCTTACTTTGAAGTAAATTTTATTGGAAAGTTTTTGCCAAACGTCTTCTGCAGTCTGCAAAGAGGGTCACTGATGTGGGGTCTTTAAAGTCCACAAATTCCAAAGGAAATAAGATACAAAATAGCATCTTTCAGACATACAGAATCATGCTGAATCGAGCTGACCACCTAAAACATTATGGGTGAGGGCCTGCTGCCGAGCTGACCAGCTAAAATATTTTGTGGGCGAGGGCCTGCTGCCGAGCTGACCACCTAAAACATTATGGGTGAGGGCCTGCTGCCGAGATGACCATCTAAAAAATGTTGTGGGTTAGGGCCTAATGCCGAGCTGACCATCTAAAAAAATCTGTGGGCTAGGGCCTGCTGCCGAGCTGACCATCTGAACATTTAGGGGGGAGGGTCTGCTGCTGAGCTGACCCTCTAAAACATTATGGTTGAGGGCCTGCTGGTGACCCTCAAAACATTATGGGTGAGGGCCTGCTGGTGACCCTCTAAAACATTATGGGTGAGGGCCCGCTGCTAAGCTGACCCTCTAAAACATTAGGAGCGAGGGCAGCCTAATAAGCATGTTGATTTGATGGAGGAGAAGGAAGAGGAGAAGGACGAGAAAAGGGAGAATGAACCATATACCCTTTTTAGTGGTGGAAGGGGTGCATGGGAGAACAGTGTATTCAATACAACATAAAAGCCACATTTAGAGTGCCTTTATGTTCAGCCGCTTTCCTCTGGTGGAGTAGAGAAATCATGGGCAATCCAGGCCTTGTTCATTTTTATAAGAGTCAACCGGTCAGCATTTTCAGTTGACAGGCGGATCCGCTTATCAGTTACTATGCCCCCAGCAGCACTAAACACATGATCTGACCAAACTCTGGCGGGGGGGCAGGCCAGCACCTCCAAGGCGTAGAGCGCCAGTTCGTGCCACGTGTCCAGCTAGGACACCCAATAGTTGTAAGACACACAGGGATCACTGAGGACGCTGACACGGTCTGCTACGTACTCCTTCACCATTTTCCAAAATTGTTCCCTCCTTGTGACAATAGGACACGCATCAGGTTGAGGGTGCTGGCGGAGAGTCATAAAACTGTCCTAGGCCTTGGAAAGTACTGCCCTGCCTCTGTTGGAACTGCTGTGTGTTCCCCTAGTCTCCCCTCCTCGGTTGGCAAAGGAACTACATACTCCGCAGCCAGCGTTGTCAGCTGGAAATTTTTGGAGCAATTTTTTCGACAAAGAGCTTCTGGTATTACACCATTTTGCTTGTCCTCTCCACCACAGGAATGAGAGATGAGAAGTTTTCTTTGTAGCGGGGGTCAAGAAGCATGAACTACCAGTAATCGGCGTTGGCCAAAATGCGTACAACGCGAGGGTCACGGAAAAGACAGCCTAACATAAAGTCCGCCATGTGTGCCAGAGTCCCAACAGACAAGACTTCGCTGTCCTCATCAGGAGGATGACTCTCAATCTACTCATCCTCTTCCTCCTCTTCTACCCATCCACGCTGAACAAATGTATTAAAACTTCCATGGGTAATACCTTCTGTAGCGGAGGCAATCATCTCCTGCTTCTCCTCCTCATCATCATCCAATTTGCGCTGAGAAGATGAACTGAGGGTGGTCTGACTATCACCCTGTATACATTCTTCCCCCATTTCCACCTCTTCCACATGCAAAGCGTCCGCCTTAATTGTGAGCAGCGAGCGTTTGAGTAGACACAGAAGTGGGATGGTTATGCTGATAAAAGCGTTATCACCGCTCAGCATCTGTGTTGATTCCTCAAAAATGCGTAAAACCTCACAGAGGTCAGACATCAATGCACACTCATCGCTTGTGAAGAGCGGAAGCTGACTGGAAAGGTGACGACCATGTTGCAGCTGGTATTCTACTACTGCCCTCTGCTGCTCGCAAAGCCTGGCCAACACATGAACCATGGCGCACGTTAACCAGTAGCTTAGGGAAATTGGGGTAGGTTTTGAGAAAACGCTGAACCAATATGTTGAAAACGTGGGCTAGACATGGTATGTGTGCTTGCCGAGCTCCAAAGCCGCCACCAAGTTACGGCCATTATTAGACAGAACCATACCTGGTTGGCGATTGAGTGGCGAGAGCCACAACTCAGTCTGGTCTGGTGCTGTTTGTCACCTAAGGAGATCAGTTTAAGCACGGCCTGTTGTCGCTTTCTCTCTGCAGTGCTACACTGCTTCCAGCTACTCACTGATATCTGACTGGTGCTTCAAGATGATAATTCAGAGGTGGAAGTGGAGGTGTAGGTGATGGCGTAAACCCTTTTGGAAGTAGGGCCCGCAATCCTTGGCATCAGTAGCACCTATGCCAACCCAGGGTACAACTCGCTCCCGGCCTCCACAACGTTCACCCAGTGTGCCGTCAGGGAAATGTAGCGTCCCTGGCCAAAAACACTTGTCCGTGTCAGTCGTTAAGTGGACCTTCCCAATAACTGCATTGGTCAGGGCACGTGTGATGTTACAGAACACATGCTGGTGTTAGGCTGGGACTGCACACTGTGAAAAATATTGGCGGCTGGGGACAGAGTACCACGGGACAGCAGCCGCCATCAGGCTTTGGAAATCCTCAGTGTCCACAAGCCTAAATGGCAACATTTCCAGGGCCAGCGATTTCGAAAGGTGCACATTTAGTGCTATGGTCTGTGGGTGGGTGGCTGGGTGGGTGGCTTTCGTTCAAAGGCATGGGGTATAGACATCTGTATGCTGCGCTGGGACACAGAAGTAGATGTGCTAGCTGATGGTGCTTGAGAAGGTCTTGTTGCATGGCGGGAGGCATCCAGGCCTGTGTCTTGGACAGGGGATTGGCCAGCACATAACACAGGGAAAGAGGAGGCAGTGGTGTGACCCGCAGACACTGGTTGTGGACCCAATTAGGTGCTTTGATGCCATGTGGCGGATCATGCTAGTGAAGGTGAGGTTGCTAATGTTCATGCCTCCACTTATTTTGGTACGGCACAGGTTGCAAATGACAATTGTTTTATCGTTCGCACTTTCATAAAAAAAAAAAAGCGCCAGACTGCATAACACCTACTCCTTGGCAAGGGAGATTGCCGCAAGGAGGTGTTCTGGGGAACAGTTGCGGGCCTGTTTGGTGTGACCCACCTTATCCCTTTTGCCACCCCACTGCCTCTTCCAGCCTGTTGCGGTGCTACGGATCCCTCCCCCTCTGTACTGCTGTCCTCGCTCAGCTTGCCACCTTCCCAGGTTGGGTCAGTGACTTCATCATTCAACACCTTCTCTTCCACTTCCTCACTCTGGTCATCTTCCTGACTTGTTGACCTAACAACAACCTCAGTTATTGACAACTGTGTCTCATCCTCATCATGAACCTCTTGAGACACTAATTGCAGTTGACTTATTGGCAACTGTGTCTCATCATCAATTCATCATCCACCTTGTAAAACACTAATTGCCGTTCCCCACCGTCATCTTCTTCTGACTGTGGATGCGCCAGAGTTTGTCTATCAGGACACAAGATCTCCTCATGTGCCTCTTCATGCAAGGAATGGCGAAGAAAACAGCTCCTCGGAATATCCGAGTGTTGGGTTACTTGTTTGCCAAGACTCTCCATGGTGGGTGGAAAGAGTATCAGGGTGAGGATTCTGTTGACCAGACTCTTGGCTACTAAGACTGGACTTTGTGGAAGACAAGGTGGTGCTTAACAGACTGGAAGCATTATCTGCTGCAATCCAACCGACCACCTGGTCGAACTGGTCTGACTTCAAGAGTGGTGTCCTGCGCCGCCCTGAAAACTGGGACATGAAGCTAAGTATTGTGGATAAGTGTGTTTCTTGTGCTCTGGCAGCAGGCAGTTTCACCGCGCCCAGGGCCACGGCCTCTGCGTGCACCATCAGCAGCATGGCCACTTCCCTGTCCCTTACTGCTCGCCTTGCGCATATTAAATGGTATATATGCTTGCAAGTATGTGACACGTACAGTAGCGCAGGTTTTGTAAGTGTATGCACAAATAAAGTACTCGGAATGTCACAGATATTTTTAGGATGTGCACACGTTAAACAAGAGGTATAGCGCAAGTAATGTCGCTGTCACCAGCGGATAATAAAAAATTACACTGAAATAATGTTACTGATATTTCGGATGGGCAAACAGGAGATGTAGCGCAGGTATCATCACTGCCACCAGCTGCAAACAAATTACACTGAATGATATTTCAGATACGCAAACGTTATACAGGAGATGTAGCACAGGTAATGTAACTGTCCGAGGGGGACACCGTCTACGGAAAAAGTGCACTGGACAGTGCGGACAGATATTTTTAGGCTGCGCACACTTTACACAGGAGATGTAGCGCAGATAATGTCGCTGTCACCAGCGGAGAAAAAAATTACACTGAATGTCACTGATATTTCGGATGTGCTAATGTTATACTGGAGATATAGCGCAGGTAATGTTGCTGTCACCAGCAGCAAAAAAATTTGACTGAATGTCACTGATATTTCGGATATGCAAACGTTATACAGGAGATGTAGCGCAGGTAATATAACTGTCCGAAGCAGACATCATCAACAGAAAAAGTACACTGGATGTCACAGATATTTTTAGGCTGCACACACGTTACACAGGAGATGTAGCGCAGATAATGTCGCTATCACCACTAGCGAAAAAAATGTGACTAAATGTCACTGATATTTCAGATATGCAATTGCTATACAGAAGATGTAGTGCAGGTAATGTCGTTGCCACCAGCAGCAAAAAAATTAGACTGAATGTCACTGATATTACAGATATGCAAACGTTATACAGGAGATGTAGCGCAGGTAATGTAACTGTCCGCAGCGGACACCGTCTACGGAAAAAGTACACTGGATGTCACGGATATTTTTAGGCTGCACACACATTAGGCAGGAGATGTAGAGACAAAGATAAATAATTTCAGAACTTTTTCCACCTTTAATGTGACCTATAAATTGCACAACTCAATTGAAAAACAAACTGAAATCTTTTAGGTAGAGGGAAGAAAAAATATAAAAATAAAATAATATGGTTGCATAAGTGTGCACACCCTTAAACTAATACTTTGTTGAAGCACCTTTTGATTTTATTACAGCACTCAGTCTTTTTGGGTATACGTCTATCAGCATGGCACATTTTGACTTGGCAAGATTTGTCCAATCTTCTTTGCAAAAACACTCCAAATCTATCAGATTGTGAGGGCATCTCCTGTGCACAGCCCTCTTCAGATCACCCCACAGATTTTCAATCGGATTCAGGTCTGGGCTCTGGCTGGGCCATTCCAAAATTTTAATTTTCTTCTGGTGAAACCATTCTTTTGTTGATTTGGATGTATGCTTAGGGTCGTTGTCATGCTGAAAGATGAAGTTCCTCTTCATGTTCAGCTTTCTAGCAGAAGCCTGAAGCTTTTGTGCCAATATTGACTGGTATTTGGAGCTGTTCATAATTCCCTATAGCTTAACTGAGGCCCCAGTTCCAGCTGAAGAAAAACAGCCCCAAAGCATGATGCTGCCACCATGGTGGCTTCACTGTGGGTATGGTGTTCTTTTGGTGATTTGCAGTTGTTTTTGCGCCAAAAATATCTTTTGGAATTATGGCCAAAAAGTTCAACCTTGGTTTCATCAGACCATAACACCTTTTCCCACATGCTTTCGTCTTGCCACTCTACCTCATAGCCCAGACATATGAAAAAATACGGGAGATTGTTGTCACATGTACCACACAGCCTCAATTTTGGAGGGACGTCCAGTTCTTGGTAATGTCACTGTTGTGCCATATTTTCTCCACTTGATGATGACTGTCTTCACTGTGTTCCATGGTATATCTAATGCCTTGGAAATTCTTTTGTACCCTTCTCCTGACTGAAACCTTTTACCAATGAGATCCCTCTGATGCTTTGGAAGCTCTCTGTGGACCATGGCTTTTTCTGTGGAGTGCGACTTAGGAAATTTCAGGAAAGACCAACTAGAGCAGCTGAACTTTATTTGGGGTTAATCAGAGGCACTTTATTTTACATGCTGGCAGGTGTATGCTGACTCCTATTTAACATAATTTTAAATGTGATTGCTTAATTCTGAACACAGCTACATCCCCAGGTGCACACTTATGCAACCACATTATTTTATTTTATTTTTTTCTTCCCTCCACCTAAAAGATTTCAGTTTAATTTACAATTGAGTGGTACAGTTTATAGGTCACATTAAAGGTGGAAAAAGTTCTGAAAAGATTTTTCTTTGTCTAATTTTTTTACATCACAGAAACCTGACATTTTGACAGGGGTGTGTAGACTTTTTATATCCACTGTATATTGCTGCCAGATACAATTATAGTCCTTAAAAGGACTTTTGGGTCTCTAACAAGTTTTAACAATTTTGTGCAGGTTGCACTAAAAATTTATATTTCTGCCACACACAATAGTCCTTAAAAGGACTTTTGGGTCTATAACAAGTAAAATATTGCTATTTTAATCCCTACACTATCTCTCCCTTTTGCTCTCCAGCTCTCCCTGACTAATACTGAGCCAAACTCGTGTCATAGGGTGCTATATAGCACCCAATGACGCGTTCCGGCCAGCCAATCACTGTAATGCCAGCAGCCAACATCGCTACGGCATTACAGTGAATGGCAGTACTTACCTGCATGTTTATTGGCGGGGAGGAGACTCGAGGACACACGGTATTCGGCCGAGCATGCTCGATCAACACTAATAGCTTTCTTTTCTGTTCTTTTTTTTTTAAGGTTGTTAATTTGAAACATAGAAGATTGATGGCAGAAAAAGACCACCTGTCCCATTTCATCTGACCTTATATTATTTATTTATTTATTCATTTTTGGATAGACATCTATTTTCCCAGGCATGTTTAAATTTGCTTACAATTGGTGCTCCACAATTGGTGGAGGAAGCGTGCGGTGCAGTGAGGCTGGCGTGAAGGCTGAAATATTTTAGTTTTTCCGGGCACGGTTGTATTTCTTACATCAAACCAGCAAGATTACAACCAGTATCTCTCGACAAAATGGAAGCTGTCGTGAAAGCCTTCGTGAAGGCTAACTTGCAACAGTGGGAGGCTAATAAGCAGCAGCAGGAAACCAACCAGCTTCTATTGCAACATGTGATGGCTTTACAAGCAGCAGGAGCATCCCAGAGCGTCCACCCTTCCCCGACTACCCCGAGATCAGTGAGCTGAGGTCGTTGCTCTGTTCCTGGCATCCGGACCCCAGCAGGTGTTTTTCTACTTACCAGATGATCAAGCGGCCGATTACACGACAGTAAAGGGTGAGATTCTGGCAAAACTGGGGGTAAATGTGTTGGTCCGGGCCCAGCGGGTGCATCAGTGAAAGTTTAACCCGCGAGACCTCAGAATTATGATCTGTTACACCGGTTGCAAAAATGGCTGCAGCATGATGTGCTGAGTTCCACTGCTATTCTGGACTGTCTGTTGGCTGATGTATTCTGGAGGGCTTTGCCGTATCCTCGCCAGCACTGGATTGGCCAGGTGTCTCCTGTAATGCCCTTGAGATGGTCGACCTGGTGGAGCTCTATGAGGCTGCCAGCACTCTACTGGGGGGTTCTTTTGGGAGGGAGGCAGTCAAACCCCAGAAATCTCCACCCCAGACCCGGTGACTGGTGCCAGCAAAACCTGCCGGGGATATATCCCCTACAGACCTAACTCCGTTAGTCTGCTGGCGGTGTCAGGAGCCTGGCCACATAAGGGCCAACTATCCCCATTGGGGCGAATCCACTCCTTGTATGCCAGGAAGCTGTGTGCAACAGGTACCCCAGATACTATAGACAATAGCCACCTATGCCAGGTGGAAGTGGGAGACACTCTGGCGGTAGCTCTGCTGGACTTAGGGAGTCTGGTGTCCCTAGTAAGAGCTTTCCTGGTGCAGCCCGCCGAGTATACTGGCCAAAAAGTCGGGGTTGTGTGCATCCATGGAGACTTAAAGGACTATCCCACTGCCCTGTTTTCTCTGTCCATGGTGGCCGGCAGGTGGACCCATGAGGTGGCCGTCGCCACCAATTTACATTATGAACTCATAACAGGGAGAGACTTCCCGGGCTTCCCGGCACTGTGGCCTGCTATGAGAGTGACTGATACCCATGAGACAGGGGTAACCCTAGCAGAGTGGCCCGGCTCAGGGGGGAGACAAGAACCCTGGGAACCCGAGACCGAAGGGCCAGCGGTAGGGGTGACCGCCAATTTGGTGGAAGAGGGGGAGACAACCTCGCTAAGTGTGATGGTGGGAGACGTGGAGGACTTGCCGCCGGGTTCTGAATTGGCAGACCTCAATGTCACCGGGCATAATTTTGGTACCGCCCAACGTCGGGACCCAACCCTATCCCGCACCTGGGAAAATATGTTAATAGTAGATGGTGAACCACAACAACCTGGGGCAGAGTCAATGTTTCCCCATTTTGTGGTTCATCAGGATATGTTGTATCAGGTAAAGCAACTATGGGGGGAACCTATTGAACAGTTGGTGGTCCCCAAGGCTTATCGCAAGCTTGTGTTAGATCTAGCCCACCAACACGTTCTCGGGGGTCACCTGGGGCTGCAGAAAACTCAGGATCATATTCTACAGTGGTTTTACTGGCCTAGCATATTCAAAGAAGTGGGAGAGTTTTGTAAGTCTTGCCCGACCTGCCAGATAACTAGCCCCCAGCCACATTTCCGTAGTCCCCTAGTACCTCTCCCGATTATTGAAGTACCATTTGACTGAATAGCTATGGACCTCATAGGCCCAGTACCTAAGTCCGCCAGAGGTCATCAACACATCTTAGTCACTCTAGACTACGCCCCTGGGTGCCCGGAGGCGGTGCAACTGCGACATACCTCGGCCAAACTCATAACTAAGGAGTTAATGGAGATGTTTTCCCGAGTATGACTACCTAAAGAAATTCTGATCAATCAAGGGACCCCTTTTATGTCCAAGTTGATGAGGGAATTCTGTAAGTTGCTGCACATAAAACAACTATGGACATCCGTTTACCATCTGCAAACGGATGGTCTGATAGAACTGTTTTACCAAACATAAAAAAATATGTTGAAAAAGGTAGTGTCTAAAGATGGAAAGGACTGGGACCTCCTTCTGCCCTATCTCATGATCGCAGTGCAAGAGGTACCCCAGGCCTCTACTGAGTTCTCGCCCTTCTAACTGCTATACAACCCACTCCACATAAAAGGGTCATTGAGTATGTTACCCAGAGGCAAGATCGGATAGAGACAGTGTTGCCTCTTGTTAGGGAGCATATGGAGGCAGCTCAGCGGACCCAGAGTCGGGTCTATAATCGGCAGGCTCGGGTACGGATCTTTAACCCAGGTGATCAGGTTTTGGTTCTGGTGCCGACCATGGACAGTAAGTTCCTGGCTAGGTGGCAGGGGCCCTACGAGGTACTCGAGAAAATTGGAGATGTAAACTACAAGGTACAACAGCCAGGTTTACCATGTGAATTTACTCAAACCGTGGAAAGATAGGGAAATTTGTACAGAAGACAGTCCGCGGCCGGGTTTTCTAGGAGAAGAGGTACCGGCCCTCTGTCTGATGCAAGAGAGGCGGCTGCCACAGTAAAAATTGCTGACAGCCCCTCCTCTAAACAGACTCAGGAGGCCACAGAGTTTGTTAGTCGGAACACGTATGTGTTCTCGGACCTCTCTGGACGCACTTCCATAATCCAGCATGACATTGTCACTGAGCCTCAGGCAAAAGTCTGATTAAAACCATACCGGGTGCCCGAGGCTCGGTGACAAGCCATTTCGGAGGAGGTGCAGCTAATGTTGGAGCTAGACGTCAATGAGTAGTCAAAAAGTGAGTGGGTCAGTCCTATAGTATTGATACCCAAGCCGTATGGGACGTTGCGTTTTGTAACAACTTTTGAAAACTTAACGAGGTTTCCAAATTCGATGCGGATCCCATGCCCCAGGTGGATG
Organism: Bufo bufo; assembly: GCF_905171765.1. Classification (NCBI taxonomy): domain Eukaryota; kingdom Metazoa; phylum Chordata; class Amphibia; order Anura; family Bufonidae; genus Bufo; species Bufo bufo. The sequence goes on along the minus strand of NC_053391.1, from coordinate 171,652,640 downwards.
AGCTTATCGAGAGGTGAGGACAAGACCGGTATTTTTCTGTTTTGGACCTCACGAAAGGGTACTGGCAGGTGCCCTTAACAGAGGGTGCCAAAGAGAAGACTGCCTTCATTACGCCTGAGGGGCTGTATCAATATAAGGTCTTACCCTTTGGTCTGCATGGCGCCCCCGCCACTTTTCAGCAACTAATGGACATTGTGCTTCGTCCACATCGTCAGTAAGCTTCGGCTTACCTGGACGATATTGAAATCCACAATACCGACTGGGAAAGTCACCTGCTCAAAGTGCAGGCTGTAGTGGACTCCCTTCAGAAAGCTGGCCTAACTGCTAACCCAAAAAAATGTGCGATACGGTTAGAAGTACTTTAAGTTTTTGGTGGAACACAGTGCAGGCCAGTTACAGGGAAATGCGGATGCCCTGTCCCGGGTACACTGTCTGGTGTGTGTTCACCCTCTCAGGGTTGAACAAGGGGGGTGTATTTGACACAGTGAGAGGTTTGGTCTGGAAAAACAGGTATTTTCCTCCCAGCATGTGCTGCTGGGCTGATTTACAGCCAAGTGAGGTCAAATACCGGTCCGGATTATAAGTGCCGGTCCGGGTTTTGGCAGCACCTGGCTGTCCTTAAATAGGCAGCTGGGCTCAGAAGCCAGGTCTCTGTGTTGGGATCTGGGAGCCTTGTGTCTGGATGAAGGTTAGCTACCTGTTTGGCGTAAAAACTGGTTGGTGCTGCTATCAGCAAGGAATCTTTGAGGCATGGTGTGAATTATCACCAACATCGCAAGGTGACTTTTTGTTTGAATATGACTGTTTGTTTTGTCACTTGCCTAAAGTGTGACTAAAATACTGAACCAAACACTGATTCAAAGAACTTGTTGTTGCCTCTATACTGCGTCCGCTAATCCTGTCTACCAGAGCGAGTCCCTACACACTACAGATGTCAAGCTCACTGGTCTGTAGTTTACAGCTTCCTCTCTGTTAAACTTTTTGTGGATGGGTACAACACTGGCCATTCTCCAGTCTTCAGGAACATCAGCTGACAAATCCATTAGAGGAGCAACAATTACAGACTGGGTGGATGTCATCTGGTCCCATGGCTTTGTTTGGCTTTCATTTGTATACCTTCTGTAAAACTTCTTACACCTACTAGGCACTCTCTACAAGGGTAAAATGTATGTGAAAAATACAAGGATAAATAATTTTTATCTCATGAATAACCAATGAAGATGTGATATCTGGGCCCTCCAGCAATTATTGATGACCATATGAAAGGAAAAATGAAGCAAACTATTACTATTATTACAGATATTATTTCAGGTCTCTTGAATATTAAAATTGAATTAAACATACACTACAACTCGATCATGATCAAATACTTCTACTGGACCAAAGCTCTAAACATATGGTATTCAATGGAGCATGCCACAGTTTTTTTCTGACATGTCAAAACATTAAACAAAATCTCTGTATCAAGTCAATGCCCTTATATAATTCTATAGGTGCACTGTCATGGCTTTATACATAGTGTAACTATAATACTGATATAATTACTTTTATAATTTGGTTCCATAACTAATTTAGGCTACTTTCCCACTAGTGTTTTAGTTTTCTGGTATTGAGATCCATCATAGGGGCTCAAAACCGGAAAAAAAACGGTTCAGTTTTGTCCCCATTCATTGTCAATGGGGACAAAACTGAACTGAACAGAACTGAATGCTCCAAAATGCATTCCGTTCCATTTAATTGCGTCCCCATACCGGAGAGCAAACCGCAACATGTTGTAGTTTGGTTTCCGTCCAGGGATGCGGAGCAAGACGATCCGGCATGACCCCCAATGCAAGTCAATAGGGACGGATCTATTTTCTCTGACACAATAGAAAATGGATCCGTCCCCCATTGACTTTCAAAGGAGTTCATGACGGATCCGTCTTGGCAATGTTAAAGATAATACAACCGATTCCGTTCATAAAGGCTGCAGATGGTTGTATTATCAAAAACGGAAGCGTTTTTGCTGAACCCTGCCAGTTCCAGCAAAAATGCTAGTGTGAAAGTGGCCTAAGTTTAATACCCAGTAAAATAGATCTCTGCTATACCTATTATTCATATTTTCTGTATTAACAGTAGTAATTAGCAAATACAGTAGCTCAAATTAGTAATAACACATCCAGTAACTGTTCCTAACATGTAAACATCCAAACTAGAGATGAGTGAATCGAAGCTGACAAAGTGGAATTCGATCTGAATTTCAGGAATTATTTGATTCGCACCAAATCCGAATTTCCTCACGCTTCATGGTAACCAATCCCATTTTCTCCACAATGGCTACTGCACATTTTAGGACATGTATCAAGGAACTCTGGGAACGAGGGATCACCCACAATGCCATGCATGCAGCCAATCAGCAGCCAGCCAGCCCTGTGATGTCACAGCCCTATAAATAGCCTCCGCCATCTTGGATTCAGCCATTTTCCAGGTACTTAGTGCAAGGAGAGATGTTAGCAGGCGCTAGGGACTTGAAAACTTTTGCTCAATAGAAGTCAGGGAAAGACCATTAGAAGTGTATGGAAAGGATAGGGAGGAATTATTACACACTATAAAAGGAGAACAGGGTCCAATAGGGGATTGTACAGCCTGGGTAATAGGAACAATCCTATTACACCTTGGTGCACTGACTGCGGATCCAAATTGCCATTATACTGCTGCTCATTTCAGGTTTGCAATACCTCTGCAATTCCAGCAAAATGTTCTTGTTTTTGGGGTCTTATTAGCCCTTGTACGGTGCAGTTATATATATGTTCTAAAGCCTTTTTTTGTCGTGTATTAGAGGGGAAAAAAGGGATTATTAGCCGTTGTGTGGTGAAGTGAGAAAATTAAAGCCCTTTTTGGCATGCATTAGTGGCAAAAAAAACAAAAAACTTTATTTGCTGTTTATGGCTGCACTTATATTTTCAGAAGCCTTTTTTTTTTTTTTTTCTTTTTTGGTCATTTTGGTCAGCATCACACAAGTTAGATAAAGAGCTCATGGGGAGGGGGGGGGAGAATATAGGTGTTGATGTGTATTTGTCACAGTGGGGAGTGGGGGGGGGGGCTCCCCACCAAACACCAAGGAGAAAATGGGGAAGAAACTAGGCCTGGACACAGGGAAAAGGGAGCAGGTCACCTCCTACAGCCACCCTAATCCTGGCCCTGATTCCTCTCACCGTATGAGTGGACCCAGAAGGTAGGACGACTCAAACCTAGGAACCTCGAACCGAGAACAGCCCTACAGATAATGAAAGAGCGTGAGACAACCTGTTCCTTCAAGATACGGAAGAACAGGAGTCTCACCGGCCTAGATGCAGGGAAAAGAGGAGACTGTGAACAGCTATTGGATCGGCAGGTAAGAAACAGAACAACACACTTACCTGCCGCAGCCACACGACTGGAACCCGTGCATATGTACTGGAGCCCACACAAATCAAACAGGACACAGAACAAACAACATACACAGGAATCCAGCACACCAGTAACTGTCTGGACCCCCATGCGGACAGGAGGCATGGCGGCCCCAGGCAGAGCTGCTAACTGACTTGTGGTTCCCTCTCCGTGGAACCCAGGGGCCCTCTCACCGAAGGCACATATAAACAGGGAGGTGTCTAGCATCCATGCAGGACTGAGCAAACACCATAGACAGACCAGATATGGAACACCAAACTAGACATAACAACACCCACCTATACATAAACAACACCATACATACGGATAGTGAAGGTATAGTAAAGGGAAAGTAGGGTAGGAGACATAGAGAAGACATCGGGGAGACATCAATGTCCCACTAGGTGGCCCTTAAGGACTAGGCAGATAGAACACCCAGGACAGGAGCATAGCTCCAGCACCAACAAAAGCTGGAGGACAACTGACTCCATCCTAGTCGCAGCAGAGTAAGGGGGCATGGCAGCAGGGGTCACTTCGGGAGGCCTGAGCTCCCAGTGTCAGCTAGTGCTCGTGTCTTGACCAGAAACCCAGCGGATATAGAATGGTTGACTCAATCTTCGACTTTGTCACAAGTGACATCAGACACCCCCAGCCAAGAGTCTGTCGGTTCTCAGACACAACCCTTAGTTGGCATGTCCGGGGAGCGGGCCCTGTGCCCTCACCTGTCTTCAACCTGCCTCTGTCCTTTTCTGTTCCCTCAGCCAGAGAAGTACTATATGCTGTGGGCCCAGCTCCACTATACCGCAAGGACAAGCTACTAGAGGGCAGTCAGAAGCTACTGCCCAGCCAATATCTGGAGAAGATATCCGTCGCTTCCTCCGGTAGGCGGGCAAGTAGTGATGAGGAGAGTGGCGTCGGAGCTGGTGTTGCGAGTGGTCAGTCTCCTGGCTCAGAGACCATTGAGAATCACATCAGTGACGTGCAGACAGTACTTGATAATTATGTAGCCGATCACAATTGGGAGCCGGGTGACAAAGGGGTTTCATCATCATTGGCAGAAGAGGGTGGCAGCTTGCGCGTGAGGCAGCGGTGGAGCCAGCAAGTCGGTAGCGTGGTCGGGAATCAGCAGGGTGGCAGCAATGGGAGGTTGGGAGACAAACGTTCCCAGGGTAGATCACCCACTTCGCAGGAGACTACCGTCCCGGAAAGTCGTGGTGCAGGGGTTCCCAAAGGCAGTGGCGGTAGAAGTCAGTCATTGTGGAGTATTGGGGGTAAAATCACCTACTCGGCGGTGTGGCAGTTGTTTGTTATTAGTGTTGATCACGAATATTCGAATTTTTTATTTTTATCGCGAATATAGGTAATTCAAAAATTTGTGAATATTTAGAATATAGTGATATATATTCGGAATTTTGAATATTCGAGATTTTTTTATTGCAAATTTTTGTAATGCGATTTTTTTATCGCTAATTTTTCAATTGCCGAGTAAAAACATGATTCCTCCCTGCTTATTGCAAGAAGCAGGGAGGAATCATGATTTTAAATGGGAAAAATGATGAATATTCAAAAAAACTACTATATAGCACTATATCGAATATATTAGTTTTTTCAAATATTCGTAATATTCTAAAACAAGAATATATAGCAATATAGCGAATATTCGAAAAAAAAGAATGTAGAGCAATTTAGCTAATCTAGTGCTATAATCTTCTTTGTCTAATAGTTGTAATTTTTTTCTCATCTGAAGTTCAGATTGGAAAAAAATTACAACTATTAAAAAAAAAGATTATAGCACTATATTAGCTAAATTGCTCTACATTCGTTTTTTTTTATATATTGGCTGTATTGCTATATATTCTTGTTTTAGAATATTACGAATATTCAAAAAAACTAATGTATTCAATATAGTGCTATGACTCATTTGCCCACAAGCAAGAAGCAGGGAGGAATCATGTTTTTGCTCGGCAATTGAAAAATTAGCGATAAAAATTTGCATTATGAAAATTTGCATATTACGCAATCATTACGTTGTTGATTTTTAGAGTAAAAAAATCGTACAATATAACGAATATTCGAATTTGCGAATATTCGCTGAATATTCTACAAAATATTTGCGAAATATCGCCAATTCGAATATGACTACTGCCGCTCATCACTATTTGTTATGCCGCCGGAGGAGGTGAACAAGGCCATTTGTCAAATCTTTGGGCAGAAGGTGAAGCGTGGCCAGGGTGCCAATGTTTGCACCACGGCCCTGCGTCAACATATGCAGCGTCACCATAAAGTGGCCTGGGAGAACCGTGGCTCCAATGTGGTGGTCCAGCCTCCCGCAGAAACCACTACATCATCCAGTGGCACACACCCGATTTCAGGTAGTCAAGGCTCCCCCACCTCAGCCAAAAGAAGCTGTCTGTCCTTCCCATCATCTCCTGGTCCTGATGCTCCTGCTCCTCCTCCTCTTAGTCAGTTATTTCGTCAACAATCGATCACCAAAGTGATTGCCAAGAGACAACAGTATGCAAGCACTCATCCAATAGCACAGAAGCTGAATGTGCTCCTGTCCAAGTTGCTGGTACTGCAGTCTCTCCCTTTCCAAGTGGTGGACTCTGCACCTTTCAGAGAACTGATGGCTTGTGCCAAGCTGAGGTGGAGTCCCAAGCAGTAATTTATTTGCTAAAAAGGCAGTAATAGCATGATTGCACACATATGTAGAACAGAAGGTGGGCCAGTCCTTGAGCCTGTCTGTGTCTGCCAAAGTGCACGGCAGTGCCGACATGTGAAGCTATATCTACGGTCAAGGACAATATATGTCCTTTACGGCCCACTAGGTAAATGTGGTTCCTGTTCAGCCAAACCAGCAACTTGGCCAGGTGACGTTGCTTCCACTTCCACGTTCTCACACCCTTGGCCCTGCAACAATGTCAGCCTCTGCCTCATCATCCTCCACCTTGTTGTTAGCCTCTAATGCAGGGACAATTCACAGTGCCCCACTAGCATACCACATGTGCAGGGCACGGCGGTGTCACGCTGTTCTGCACCTAGTTTTCCTAGGTGAACGGAGTCACACAGGGAAGAAGATGGTGTCGGCGCTGCGTCATGGAGGGCTGAGCCATGCACCCTGCATGGCGCATGTGTTCAATCTGGTTGTCAAGCATTTCCTGAAGTCTTTCACCATCTTCAAGACATCCTAAAAATGGCCAGGAAACTTTGCATGCACTTCAGCCACTTGTACACCTCCAAGCACATCCTCCTTGAGCTACAGCAGCAGAACGGCATCCCCCAACATAGGCTGGTATGCAACATTTCCACCTGTTGGAAGTTCACCCTCCATATGTTGGACCAACTGTATGAACAGAAAAAGGCCATAAACGATTTCTTGATGATACAGGCGGACAGAGGTACTCCCTTGTGTAACTTCGATGTTAGCCAGTGGCAGCTCATGCGTGACAATTGCAGTTTGCTCTTACCCTTTGAGGAGGCCACTTTATTTGTCAGTCGCTAGGACTAAGAGATAAACAACTTAATTCCACTAATTAATATCGGAAACATCCTTTAACTGGTCTGACAAGCAACGTGTGTGGTCTATCTGGTGGGGTATAAAGACTGTGTACAAGATGGTCTCTCTAATTCCTCCCCTTTCTATAAGTAATGGCTGGTTTAAGACCTACAACGTCCGTTAGATCAGGGTCCATCCGTAAGGTGTCCCAATGGTGGGGAAAAAATGTTCCGTACCTCTGTTGCAGCTGCATCAAAATTTCCTATCAGTCTGATCATGTCAGGTGTGGTCTGGCCATGTCTACTAGTTGAATGTAGTAGAGAAGTACGTGTCTGTCGCAATGTGTGTTGGTAGGATGTACATAAAACCCTGTCCGGGTAGCCCCGTTCACGGAACCTCACTCTGAGGTTCTTAGCCTGATGTCTAAATTCAGAACAATTTTTTCTTAATCTCAAAAATTGTCCAATAGGGATACCTCGTTTAAGTCGGGTCGGATGATGAATTTGTCGAGGTAGGCTTTCGGTATATGGTACCATGGTCATTTTTACGAATATGTATATTCAGGAATGGTAGGCAATCATACACTATGACAGACATTCAATCCAGTGACGACGTTCTCAAAATCAACCTCTATCCCGCTCCAAATGACAAAAATGTCATCTATGAAGCGGGACCAGAGAACCACATTGTCCAGGCCCTCCATGGATGTTTCTCCATAGACGATAGTCTCCTCCCACCAGCCCAGGAGCATATTTCCGTACGATGGCGCACAAGAACTGCCCCTGAGCTGGTGAAAGAAACAAAGTAATTCCTACGGAGTATAAATCTTAGTAGTTCCAGAACAAACATATTATGTGCTGAGAATTGTTTCCCTCTTGCTTTTAAAAAATAGGCACATGCATGTAACCCAGCTTCTTGTGGGATTGAAGATTAAAGAGCCTCTACATCTATCAAGGCTAGAAACCAGTCCGGTTCAACCGTAGTCTCATCAATCTTAGTGAGGAGGGCACCAGTGTCCCTAATATAGGAGGGCAAGCTTTGTACAAATGAACTTAGTATTTGATCCACATATACTCCACAATTTTGTAATAGACTGCTCACCAATGACACAATAGGGCGACCCTTTAATGGGTTAGTGCCTTTGTGTACCTTGGGGAGGCAGTAAAATGTCACAATCACTGGCTGGAGTGGGTACAGTATAAGTAGTCAAATTCCCCTTCACTAATCAGAAGGTCCATTTTAGCCTTCATGAGTATACTCCGTAATTTTGTTTAATACTCTTTTGTAGGATTAATCGCCATAATAGCCCGCCCGGTCGCTCAAAATGTTCAGACACATTTCCTTATACCTAGATGAGTCCATTTATACCACCCCCCCCCCCCCCCTATCTGATGGTTTCACTGTAATCGACCTATCTATTTCTAGATTTTTAATTGCCCTGCGCTCTTCCACACCACAATTAAATCTAAAGGGGGTGGAGTCAATTTTGGCCAAATCTGTCATTGTCTGTTTGATAAAGACGTCAATGCATGCTATGTCTCCCTGAGGTCTGCGACTCCTGTTTTTAAGTTCCGTAAAGGGCCCTTCCCCTTCTATACTCATTTGTGTCTTATCCAGACTGTAAAGTAGTTAAACATCCCTGAGGATCTCCACCGGTATGCCCAGATCATAACTCTCTCTCTTTTGAACGAGTTTGAAGTGCTTGTGCCACCTCAATTCACAAGCAAACAGGTGGAGATTCTTGACCCACCGAAACAAATCAAATCTAGACGTACGGACAAATGACAAGCCTCGTCTAAGTATTTTATTTTCTGCTGGAGTAAGTGTGCGACTAGACAAATTTATCACTAAGTTGTCATCTGTAGATATTATTGTGTCGCTGTTGGTTGAGTGCTCTGGTTGCGTAGTGGATAGTGAGTTCCCTCTTTTAAAAAATGTTTTTGAGTTGGTTGATTATGTGTATAGCGACCTCCTCATCTCCTGGATCTAGATGATCCTCTCCCTCTGCCTCGCACTCTGGATTGTCTGTCCCTTTCAGTATCTGAAACTTCAGTCTCAGTTGAAGATAGGTCTGCTATTTTTTTCTTGAGTAATGCTAGGATTATTGAGAAAGAGATACGCTCTGTTATTTCTAAAGTCCTGTGAGTCCTATGCCTATGCTTGCGTTCTTTTAGATGATATTGGAATCGTTCAATTGTATTCTATAGGTGGTTTTCCTTAGTTCTAAACTCTGGTTCTTGACTGAATTTCTTTGTTATTCCTATCTGCTCCTGTAACCACTTTTCTTCTTGTTCTAATGTAACCCTATCCTTATCCAGAAAAAGCTGCATAAACCTAAGGGAACTGTTAGTTGCTTCCCTCTCCCATTTTTTCATTAATTCAGAGTTTCTGCAGTGATTAGCTGGAGGGTAATGAATCCTTATTAGGAGGTCATCAGGGTTTGTTAGCCTGTGTAGGGCATACTAGGGTCAGTACAGGATCAGACCCCTTGCCTATACTTACCAGGTGTACCATCCGTTGAAAACAACAAGACCGAATTTTAACTGATGTGACCTGTCCTGGAACCTTATCCATATCCTGCCAATTCCAAGATTGAAATGATGTGATACGAAGGAGAAGGGCACAACATGAATGGGACAGAATCATCGCACACCTATCCTGCTTTGAAGCTTCACCCATATTTGTTGAACAAACACTTTGGTAAGAAACATCTATTCCTTACCTTTTCTATGCTTATATGCTACGCAGGGCCTTTGGTTGTGTTTTTAAAAGTTACGTTTTAGCTATTACTATTGCTCCCTTTCAGTAAGTACTGTTAATGCCACCCACTTCCCTACTCTGCCACCTGGTCACTCTGTGGTCTCCTGATGCTGCTGCCACCTCCACACAATGACACCTTGCCACTCTGTGGTCTCCTGATGCTGCCACTTCTACACTATGTCACCTTGCCACTCTGTGGTCTCCTGATGCTGCTGCCACCTCCACACTATGTCACCGTGCCACTCTGTGGTCTCCTGATGCTGCTGCCACCTCCACACTATGTTACCTTGCCATTCTGTGGTCTCCTGATGGTGCTTCCACCTCCACACTATGTCATCTTGCCACTTTGTGGTCTCCTGAGGCTGCTGCCACCTCCACACTATGTCACCTTGCCCCTCTGTCGTCTTCTGATGCTGCTGCCACCTCCACACTATGTCACTGAACCACTCTGTGGACTTCTCATGCTGTTACCACCCTCCCCACTTCATGACTGGGCCACTATTTTGCCTTTTTGGCCTAGTTGACATAATCATTTATTTGTCCTTTCTTCTGATCCATCAGAACAATAACACCCCAAAAAATTGATCCTGTCGGTTTAGCAAAGGAAAATGAGACACACAATGGATCATGTCTGTGTAGCAGCTGTAAGGCCTGTATGGTCCCATCAGAAGTGGCTTATGATTTGGTAGCCAAAAGCAGGAGTGGGTAGAAAACACAGAAGACATGCAAATATTCCATTCATGTCTCATCTCTGTTTTGGATCCACTTTGAGCTAACAGTACAGTATGTCAGACAGAGAAGTGCCAGGCCCTACACAGGGGAGTGGCAGCGGCCTAAATGTTTTTGGCGCAGGCACAGGTCACAGCAGAGTAAGGGGGTGTGGCAGCAGGAGTCGCAGCGAGAGGCCTGAGCTTCCAATGTCACCTAGCAGTCCTGTCTTGACCAGCAACCCAGCGGTTCTAGAATGGTTAACTGGGTCATCTCTGTTTTTGATCCACTCTTGTTTTTCTTGGCATTTGCAATACTTATGGATTGCTGACCAAATGCTGACCGAGTGAAGGCGGATGCTAAACCGACAGGATCCATTTTTTCGGGTGTTATTGTTCTGATGGATCAGAGGAAGGGCAAAATAATCAGTGATGTCAACACCAACTTACTGCTGACACCCTCTCCACTCTGTCAGGGGGGCTCTACTTGTATAAGCGTTTAATAGAATATGTTCTGTAGACATGTATGTGGAATCAGCTGACAACGGTGTAAAATAAGTGCACTCTTTTACGCTATAGTAGGATCTTGGGCCTCTGCACAGTTCTTTGTGACGCTAACATCGACCTGTAAGGTTGAGTTTACAGTTGAGTTATTTGGGCAGTTTTGGCCCCGTAACTGCCCAAAGAAGTAAAGTGTGCAATGATTCTAAGAGTGACACCTGCCATCTGCATGCCATATGGACTCAAAGTATTATTTCACTACCACAGCAGACTCACTATGCGTGTTGCTGCAAGGCACAGTGTTTTACACCACTATGTAGACAGGAAATACCTGTATTTTAACTCGATTTGCCACAAATTAATTTGGATCAAATAAAATCTTTTTGGAAAATTCGGCGAACCAACCAAATCGAATTTTTGAGAAATTCGCTCATCTCTAATCTAAACCTTAACATTCCCTTGTAGCAGTCATAAGAACAAAGTTCTTTCTTAAATGGATTTTGCAGGAAAAAGAACATGGCTCATAAAAATAACCGTGAAATCATTACACCAGTCCTGTCACTTACTTTTTCATACTTAGGTGGCAATTTTTCAGTCCTCAAAGCTGAAATATTGTCTGCTATGTGAAACACAAATATGTGTGTCAAGACATTGTGCAGGATATTTGATATTGTTATTACATTTTATAGGTTTAATAGGCAAAAGGGACTCTTATAAGCAAAACCTGTCTTATTTATAACATAAAAATGTTTACTCTGGAGACTTTGTGACAAATAAATCTGTACGCTTAGAAATATGATTATCTTACAAACCTCCCTTTCTGTGTTTAAGTAGCCATCTGGGGCCTCACAAGAATGGTCATGCTGTGGAGAAGTGTCATATTATTTCAGCCTTACAGAGGTTTTCTCAAACCTAGTAAATAATCGTCTGCCTGGTTTTGATTTGTTTAACACATGACATGGTAACTTAGAGAGCGATTACTCTATATTGCTTCTTGGTAGCAACAAATAAAACACAAAAGCAATGCTGTTTTGGTTAATTAAAAATGATTTGTTTTCCCTTAACAAATATATTACATCCTATTATGACTTACATGTTGAAAAACATGGCCTAGAAGTTTATTGTAATGCAAAGATTATGTAGAAAAAGGTTGGAATGTCTTAAAACAACACCCCTTCATAGAAGCATAATAACAAATGTACTTCAGCCCCAGTGATCATTTACCCCACAAACCTCTCCACATGGTTTACATTTAAGTGTCAACTGTCAGCTACTAATTTTCTCAAATTAAAACTGATCGGAAAGGAAGCAAAATGATAGGTTAATTGACATTAAGTCTCCTGATGTTTTCAATGATTTTTACAGTTTTTTTCAACCACACTACCTAACGTATCTTGTGTGAGCCCAACCAACTTTCCGCTTTTCATTTTATTAAATTGGTATGTTTTTTTGCAATTAATGTATATCATCTGTACATCTGATCCTATAATATTACATGCAAACACATTTAAAATGAGTTAGAATGTGTTCTGCTTAATTTAAATGTCACAGTGTTTAAAATGTTTGTAGTAACAGTGATCTGCTTTAATGGTGATGAGGTTGTATCAGACCAATATCCTCATGTAGCCTCTGGTTTTCTTTTGCTTAATTGCGCAAAATTAAATAAATGTAAAATATTGTGGATTCATCTGTTTAATGAAACTCTTGTAAATGTTCCTGATATCAAGTATCTACTATTTTGCTCATGCATGTGTTTTATATTTAAAGGGTTTTTCAGGGATTACTATGGTTTTTAACAGATACGTTCTTGCAGTTGCTTACCTCATGTACATCTTCCCCATTTTTTCTGTTAGGACTCTTCTGATTTGATTTCACCAAGGAAATAAATCACTTTGATATCTCTACATCTTGTAGCACTTCCTGTTGCTGTATCTGGCCAAACCCATGATGCTCTTCTCCTTTCCCTGCTACAGCTCCGGCACAGCCCAACTGATTTACAGTTCTTCTCACCCAGCTAGTTGCATTGACACACCTTTATCTCTGCCCAATGGCTGCTTTGAAACACCTATGGACATCGGAGTAAGTAATACAGACCTGTATTGACATGGGACCATAGCCTAGAACTAAAGATAGGAGCAATAATGATGAGTTACTTTTTTCAAATTTAGGTTTAGGAAAAAAATGTTATTGTGGTCCCAATCAATTCTACCTGAATCAAAGTGCTTCTATTGGCTTGGAAATTAGTAAATGGCACATTGAGATCTCAGGATATTCTCTCTCTCTTTCTATCTATCTCTTTGACTCCCCACTCCTTCCCCTTTAAGCTGCTTAATGCAAGGACATCAATGGTAAATAATATCAGACTGACACTATCTTTTAACTATGAGTAAATGTACAGTTAATGGTATTAACAAACCCTGTTTATTGTCCCTGATTGGGGCCAGATACCTGCTAGTGTCTATACACATATGGTAGTATCAGAAAAAGCAATGGCAGTGTGGAACCGCACAAACGAAGCAGGAGATGTGCAGCCTTTTATGGGTAGTAGTAGTGGCACCAGAGAGAGTAGCTGCAGAACAGCATAGAACATGATGAACAGGTAGGCAACATCAGTTGCATCATTAGCTGATGACAAATAGCCACTGTAAGCAATGGCAGATCTATTCATTGCCATCAGGTGGAGATGTGCGGAAATCCTCATGGATTACCGTAATATGCCTGATTCACTTTGACAATAGTAATGTTTTGGACAATTTTGCCCGCTTGGGTGTGACAACACCACCAGCCTTGCTAAATACCCTGACTTAAAATGAGGCAGGACCTAAATTAAGGCATTTTGCACCACAATTGCACCTCAATTCTAGCATTACATTTGTTACAAAGTATGACAGCCAATAGGTGATGTAAAGTTAGACAAAGGTCCTAAATTTATTAAGACTGCCATGCCCTACCTCGGTCTCTATAGAGCCTTCACTGCCAAAACAGACATTTTATGTATGACAAGGTGTAGGGCTTTTCATAAATTAAATACATTCTCTGGCAGTATGTGCTTCAGACTAAAATCTACTCCAGCTTGAAAATTCTGTAATATTTAGGTTTCTGGAGTAAATTATGAAAAATGTATTAGGGCTGTTGGCCCCACCCACACCCTATTTTCACCACACATGAACCGGAAACCCAGGTGAGGGTGGAGTAAAAATGCCAGTTGTGACTCAAAAAGTTGCAGTGCCAATCAAAACACAATTTTGCAACTTTTTAACGCCAGACATCAGGGCTAAGGAGGATGATAAATCCCCCCAAATTGTTTATCCATGCTTTATATTTATCTTCCTGCACGCACCACAGATGTGTCTATGAACATGCCATCTACAGAACTAGTAAATCTCCCCAGTGTACCATGGTGTGGAATCTTCTGAGAACAAATGGCAGAAATCATAGCACAATAAACAATAAGAAGTATTTTTACCTTGTTATGCAGTAACAGGCTGACATAAAGCCTTAGGAATGGCTGTGAGTGAATTCTTTTATTCATTTGTTGCAGGTATAGCAGACCAAATTGAAGGCTTTTAGTGTGAACACAGACTTTATTTTCACTTTATTCAGAATTGCTTCAATTCAAATATTTTTTGTGAAAAATATTTGTTCTGTAAGAATGCGTAACTGTCCATTAGGTTCCTTTACCCACAGGGCACATGGTGATAAACATTTGACAGACACCTGACGTCTGACCCTTACAGACACCTGCAATTTGTCCAAGTTCTTTAGATAATTATGGGTGGGTAGATCCAGACCCTGTGAAGTTGACATGTGTCAATAATTAATGTGGAATTTGGCAATCCAGCCTTCAGCTCACAAATAATAAGAATAAATACATATATATTCATTCCCTTAAACCATACACTATATAAACAAAAAATAATACATAGAAAAATGCAAGAACAGAATTTAAAGAAATATGATTAAAGAGCTATACTTACCAAATACTTCAAACTATATGATATTCCTTATGTCAACAAATCCCATTTAAAGCTTTGGTCAAGGCTACATTCTGTATTTAAGCAGAGCGCAAAACATTTATGACCAGTATAAGTTAAAGGAGTATTCAATTCATAGGCATTTATGGAATATAAACAGGATTTGCCGTCAGACAGGATTTGGGCAGACACCAGTGGGTTCCTGTGCAGTTGCTAACTTAAAGGGGCTTTCCAGATGCTTAATGCTAATGACCTATCCTCAGGATAGGTCATCAATATCAGATCAATTGGGGTATGACTCCTGCCAATCATCTGTTTGAGGAGGACACAGTGCTCCTATGAGCTTAGCTTCCTCACAGCTTACCAAGCACAGCACAGTCCATTGGAGAGTGGTTGTACTTGGTATTGAAGCCTATCTCCATTCACTTGAATGGGACTGTGCAGCACTTAGGCCAGCTAACTGATGAACATCAAGAGCTAGGAACGGGAACACTGTGGATTCTTCAAACAACTGATCGGCGGAAGTGCCAGTAGTCAGATCCCCACCAATCAGATATTGATGACCTATCTTTTGGATAGGCCATACATTTCAAATTTTCAGACAACCCCTTTAATGACAACATTGTGCTTGCAAATAACAAAAAAAAATCACAATGGTGGTTTGCCAGTTACCAATACCATTTACCAATAAGTGTATGGAAATGAATTAGTCCTTGCAATCATCTAATAGACCATGAGCAGTATTATTTGTAAGGCACCATTGGGTTCCCTTTTGTGCCATATGCCTGAGCTCCACATTTGAGCATTTTGACAAGGGTCAAATTGTGATGTCTAGTCTAGACGACTGTCTTTACCGCACTGTTGGATAGGCCACTGTGGGTGTAGGTGAGGCAGAAAACAGAAAGTGTCACTGTCAGGTAACAGGAAGAGGAGCCCAGTGCCAGGCTTGATATTACACTTCCGACAATGCCATGAAGCAGAATGTTGTGCTGTGATGTTACTGCATAGGGTGCATCTGATAGAAGGTGATATTAAGAGAAGTAAAGAGGAAGTGGGGGAGTGTACGTATTTACCTGGATGGACTGACAGAGACTTAGAGACGTTGACAGCCATTTTCTGTATACTGTAGAATGGCATGGCATGCATGAGTGTCATTCCAGAGACAGAGAGATACTGGCTGCCTTAAAGCCTTTCATCGACACTAGTAGAGTGAGTTGACTGGTGGGGCAAAAGACTATCACAGCATTACCCACTTCTCCTCCTGCATATCAGAGTGTCAGGTTTAAGGGTTAACACTGTGGTCTGCAAGTATTCTTTATCCTGCATTAAAAAATTAAGTTACTGTTGTTGCAAATTACATTGAAAGGCCCTTTAAAGTAGAAGCATCCTTTTTTAAATTAACTTGGACAAGAACTGTGCTTGTCACCTTAAGGGCATATTTCAGTGTTGTGCAGGGTTTATGCAACATTTACATTGCACGCTTTTAGCCAAGTATAGTTGGGTTTCCATAAAAGATACTGGTGTAGTGATTAATGCTGACTTAGTGGAAAAACATACTCACCTCATCTATTTGCTCCTGGAGAGCCCGGGTGCAGTGATGTCATCAGTGATGATGTCACCGTGCCCGGCCAGTGTCATGACGTCATCACGTCACTGAGCGAGATTTTGCGTGGCTTCTTTAATTAAGGTGGCCGCGACTGCCTCTCTGCGAGTAAATGGATGAGGTATGTATTTTTTACCCCTGATTAACCCCTGAAAGGCCTCTGTTACGATGAAGACAGCATCTGAGAGGTTCAATGATGGGGGAGGCATAATCACCATTCCCCGTCATTACACATGATACATACAATGGAATGCAATTTGTGACAAAGTAATTAATAATGAATAAAATTTCTTGGTGAAATCTGGTGAAGAAGCCAAATTGAATTTTTGATAACTTCGATCATCGCTAGACGCGATCATAAGAAGCTGCAGAGGAGAAAGGCAATTCCTACGCACATTGATACAACCTCGCAAGTAGCCTAAAGCAGGACAGCTTGTGGCAAAGAATAGCCCCTTCGGGGCTCATGCTGCAGTATAATTGGCTTATAGTCAAAGTTTGGTGCAGATTTTGCTGTGGACTTACCCATTAGAAAAGTTGTGCCATTTGCAAATGTCTGAGTCATTCATTAGAGCCCCTTGTTCATGCAAAACATACACATTAGTAGCATTTACTGTGAACTGTAAAATGATGTTAATTATAAAGATAACCTGCACAAGCTCCTCGAGATTCAAAAAGTTACAGACACGTCAATTTATGGACAGTGTTTTCACACTCTTCTAGAGTGTCTTCTGTAGAGAGTCCAGGAGATCATGAATGGTTGGCAACCAGGGAACAGCCTACCTGCTAAACTGTTATATTTATTAACATTTATTTATTTCCTATATCTATATACTACAGTCAGGTCCATAAATATTGGGACATCTACACAATTCTAAAATTTCTGGCTCTATACACCACCACAATAGATTTGAAATGAAAAAAAAAAAAAAATGTGCTTTAACTGCAGACTGTCAACTTTAATTTGAGGGTATTTACATCCAAATCAGGTGAACGGTGTAGGAATTACAACAGTTTGCATATGTGCCTCCCACTTGTTAAGGGACCAAAAGTAATGGGACATAATAATAATCATAAATCAAACTTTCACTTTTTAATACTTGGTTGCAAATCCTTTGCAGTCAATTACAGCCTGAAGTCTGGAACGCATAGAAATCACCAGACGCTGGGTTTCATCCCTGGTGATGCTCTACCAGGCCTCTACTGCAACTGTCTTCAGTTCCTGCTTGTTCTTGGGGCTTTTTCCCTTCCGTTTTGTCTTCAGCAAGTGAAATGCATGCTCAATCGGATTCAAGTCAGGTGATTGACTATGCCATTGCATAACATTCCACTTCTTTCCCTTAAAAAACTCTTTGGTTTCTTTTGCAGTATGCTTTGGGTCATTGTTCATATGCACTGTGAAGCGCCGTCCAATGAGTTCTGAAGCATTTGGCTGAATATGAGCAGATAATATTGCCCAAAACACTTCAGAATTCATCCTGCTGCTTTTGTCAGCAGTCACATCATCAATAAATACAAGAGAACCAGTTCCATTGGCAGCCATACATGCCCACGCCATGACACTACCACCACCATGCTTCACTGATGAGGTGGTATGCTTAGGATCATGAGCAGTTCCTTTTCTTTTCCATACTCTTCTCTTCTCATCACTCTGGTACAAGTTGATCTTGGTCTCATCTGTCCATAGGATGTTGTTCCAGAACTGTGAAGGTTTTTTTAGATGTCATTTGGCAAACTCTAATCTGGCCTTCCTGTTTTTGAGGCTCACCAATGGTTTACATCTTGTGGTGAACCCTCTGTATTCACTCTGGTGAAGTCTTCTCTTGATTGATGACTTTGACAAACATACGCCTACCTCCTGGAGAGTGTTCTTGATCTGGCCAACTGTTGTGAAGGGTGTTTTTTTCTGCAGGGAAATAATTCTTCCGTCATCCACCACAGTTGTTTTCCCGGTCTTCTGGGTCTTTTGGTTTTGCTGAGCTCACTGTTGCGTTCCTTCTTTTTAAGAATGTTCTAAACAGTTGTTTTGGCCACGCCTAATGTTTTTGATATCTCTCTGATGGGATTGTTGTGTTTTTTCAGCCTAATGATGGCTTGCTTCACTGATAGTGACAGCTCTTTGGATCTCATCTTGAGAGTTGACAGCAACAGATTCCAAATGCAAATAGCACACTTGAAATGAACTCTGGACCTTTTATCTGCTCATTGTAATTGGGATAATGAGGGAATAACACACACCTGGCCATAGAGCAGCTGAGAAGATAATTGTCCCATTACTTTTGGTCCCATAACAAGTGGGAGGCACATATGCAAACTGTTTTAATTCCTACACCGTTCACCTGATTTGGATGTAAATACCCTCAAATTAAAGCTGACAGTCTGCAGTTAAAGTACATCTTGTTAGTTTCATTTCAAATCCATTGTGGTGGTGTATAGAGCCAAAAATGTTAGAATTGTGTTGCTGTCCCAATATTTATGGACCTGACTGTATATGGCCATAAGTCTGTATTCATTCTTACTAGTAAAAAGGTGTCAATGAGGAAATTGAAAGCCTCCAAAAATCATTAGCTTCCAAGAGAAGTCAAAATAAATAAATAATAGCATTTTACTCCTGGCTGAAGACTTTTAAAAATATTATACTAGACATGTACATAAATATGAAATACTGACATGCTACTTTTTAACATAATGGTTAATAAAGATAATAATGAAATATCTAAACATAAAATTTCAATGTAACATTTGCATTTATTTTATTTCCCCACAACAAGCTTCTTTGAAGATGAGCACACTTAGACATGATTTTATGCTTGATAAATATTTCATACACAAGACTCACCAGGAATGTGATGAGTGATAAATTATAGAGTATACTATGTGTTGACAAATTCTGCGGCAGTGCTCTAACATTAAATGCCAAGAGCCACAAAGCAATTTACCCAATCAGTTCAAACACTATCAATAGCCACTTTGTGATTACAAGGAAAATAATTTGTGTTTTGTAAAATTTCTCTGTATGTCCTCCTGAGCACACAATATTTGCTCAGGGCTCATGTAGTGCACTTAGTACATTTCACGTAGGTTTAAAGAGAATTGTAATCTGTAGGCAGCATGTTATACAGCAAGAGGAGCTGAGCAGATTGATATATAGCTTTGTGGGAAAAGATTCAGTAAAATTTGGACTTCTTTTATTTAAACTCCTGCTTATTCTGGGCCAGTGTCGGACTGGGGTGCCTAAGGCCCAACAGTAAAATTTATTTTGGGGGCCTACTGTACAACTACATGCAAATCTTACCTGCTCACAGCAACAGACAGCAGCAAGATGTTACGATTATAGGTATCCCTGCACCGACTTCAATATGGCAGGTCCCTGGGGGAATAGGATGCTAGCTGGTCTGCTTTCTATACCTAGAAGTAATCTCAACCACCTAATGCATCTATAATAATAAAATGAGTATTTTATGTGGGCTGTTTGCTGCACCTCACCTGTAGTGTGTCTGTTGGAATTTTTGCCCGTTCATCCTGAAAAGTATTTGTGAGGTCAACAAATGGACCGAAACAGAAATTTAGCCTTGGCATTTGAAAGCATGCAGGCCTACCCCCAGAATAAAAGCTTCACAGAAACGCACACCAGGATCGGCACCATCCCAATAGGAGAGGGCATTCATGGGAATATTTATTAGCTCTTTGTGCCTTTCTGGTTATCTTTCTAGTACATGCTTGTTGCTAGTTATATTCACATGCTAATTATTTAACATAATATCTGTGGCCTGTTTACAAAGGGCAGTGATTGGGAACAAGTGTTTTTGTTCCCAATTAGATAGAGAGATAGACAGCTAAGGCTACTTTCACACCTGCGTTCAGGTGTCCGCTCGTGAGCTCCGTTTGAAGGGGCTCACAAGCGGCCCTGAACGCAGCCGTCCGGCCCTAATGCATTCTCAGTGGAGGCGGATCCGCTCAGAATGCATCAGTCTGCCAGCGTTCAGCCTCCGCTCCGCTCAGTGAGCGGACACCTGAACGCTGCTTGCAGCGTTCGGGTGTCCGCCTGGCCGTGCGGAGGCAAGCGGATCCGTCCAGACTTATAATGGAAGTCATTGGGGACGGATCCGCTTGAAGATGACACCATATGGCTCAATCTTTAAGCGGATCCGCCCCCATTGACTTTCAATGTAAAGTCTGGACGGATCCGTTCAGGCTACTTTCACACTTAGAAATTTTTCTAAGTTATAATGCAGACGGATCCGTTCTGAACGGATACAAACGTCTGCATTATAGGAGCGGATCCGCTCTGAACGCTAGTGTGAAAGTAGCCTAAATAGATAGATAGATAGATAGATAGATAGATAGACAGCTAGATAGATAGATAGATAGATAGATAGATAGATAGATAGATAGATAGATAGATAGATAGATAGATATGATACAATTGATAGATACTGTATATTGATACTGTGGATACAAGATAGACATGATATAAGTGTGAATGCTTAGGGCTGTATTACACCAACAGATTATCTGTTCAATTTCTGTACAATCAGACCGATAGTTGGTGTGTATAACAAAAGATCTGTGTGTATAAACGACCATCTGACCAATGATTGGTCAGAAAAGCTGTCAGATAATGTGTTGGTGTAGTCCTTAGTCCCAATAACTGGCCTATGTAAAGGAGCCACAGATGAACTGATAAAAGAACAAATGCTCATTTATCAGGTGAAAGAAACATTGATGCAAAATCATAATTTCTGTGCAGTAGATGTATCTGTATGGGGATGAGCAATTACAGTGGTGATTACTGTCCCCATACAAAGGAGATGAATGTTGCATGTACACATAAATGTATCTTTTGCCTCCCATGCAGAGCAGACAATTATTATGAATGAACAGTGACTTCTTGATAATTTCTTGCACAGTCAACCCTTGCAAAGAAATAGATAGATAGATAGATAGATAGATAGATAGATAGATAGATAGATAGATAGATAGATAGATAGATAGATAGATACATTAGGTCTCTCTTCCCCATATGAGGAGACCAATACTGTAAATGAAGCATTTTACGTGGGACTCTTATTAATGAGTTACAAGTTATGCTTCTGGATAGATTACATAAAAGGATGATAGATAGATAGATAGATAGATAGATAGATAGATAGACAGACATATTTCGATATTGCAGACAGAGAGAGATTACATGCATAAGCATATAGTATACATTTATCTTTTAGCAGCCTTCCTGGAGAATGGTAGGAGTAATTTTCTCGATGGGGGGGAGGCAATCAGCAGTTGGCACAGACCGGAAGAGAAGGTGACGTGTGTACATTATGTAGGCAGGCACAGTGCAGGAAACCGTCATCATTTTCTCCTCATGCCGCTGGAGGAAGTTGTGTTGCTGCACTAACGGCACAGGTTACATAGCAGTGAATAACGCTGGAGGATAGCGCCACTGTACAGAACACTCGCTGCAATACACAGTCATTTAGTTAGCGCTAGTAATAAACTATGTAGTGCAGGCACGGGCGGACTTGGTATTTCTGGGTCCCCAAGCATTTACGTTTGGGAACCCTAATCAGAGTCATTTTTGTATAGCAAGATACAACAATCCTCACTGCCTGCAAGAGTTTGCTTTTGGCCAAGCCTCCACTCGCTGGTATGCCATCATTACTCTGACCCCAAAATGCCTTCACTTTGCCCCAATGTGCCACCAATCTCTCTTCCTCAAATGATACTCTGCCCTAAATGTCACAACTCTGTACCCTCAGTGTGCCATTACTCTGTCCCAAATGCCAATCTGCCTCTGTCAGTGCTATGGATGCAGCGCACACTCATACAGTGCAGTGCCACTGTCCGAACACACCATGCCACAGAAAGAAATGACTCCCAGGTGTCCATCCGGGACTTTCACTGGAAGAAGGACTGAGAGTCAGGAAGCCAGACTATCCAGCCTCAATCGCATCTCGGGCAACCCCTACATAGGTAATTTCTCTACATCAGTGAGAGTGACATCATATGCTGCATTGACGCATCAGCTGGCAGTAGCCAGTTAAAGGGAACACTGCCAGGAATACCGATTTCTGGCAGGCTGTACTGTCTGTCCACAACTGCATCTGCGTCCTGAGTATGCAGATATAGTTGAATGTTCTGGCTCTGTCTAACCTGCCTTTAAGGGCCTGCTGGTGTAAAAACCACCACTAAGTGCAGGGAGTGCTCTGTGTACTGTTCCAGATAAAATGTAGTTGCATGGACAAAAAGATTAGAGGGGCCCACTGAGGACACAGGCTCATCTGGCAGTTACCAGAATTGCCCTGGAGGTCAGACTCTAGTATCACACACACTGATGTTTAACAAGAGTACCTGACTCCCAATCTCCATTGTAGTTCCTCCCAAAGGTGTTTGATGGGGTTGAGGTCAGGGTTCTGAGCAGGTCAGTTAAAGGGGTTGTCCCACAAAAAATATTCTACAGTTTTCAAACCAGCACTTGGATCTGAATACTTTTGTAATTGTATGTAATTAAAAAAATTGCATAACCACTGAGTTATTCAATAGAATGTCTCTGTATAGCGCCATCTGCTGTTTGTTTTTTCTTATTTCTTTGACCTGCTCACTGAGAAGGCCGCACATGCTCAGTTTTATTCTTCAACTGCCTCCTGAGCTGTGATAGGGAGAGCATGGACACGCCCCCTGAGCTGCAGCAGAAAAGACACTCCCCTTGAGCTTTCAGCTAGATATAAATCTAGCAGAGCAATGAATGGGGAGATCTCTGAATCCATGTGAGGTACAGGGCTGGTTCTAGCTTTGTTAGAAAGAGATTGTCATGTTCTATATGATCTCTGATTTTCATTTTTTACATTAGTCATGGCATAACCCCTTCATGTTTTTTCTCACAAAAATGGGCACTGGGGTGCAGTCATGCTGGGACAGAAAATGGCTTTCTCCAAATTGTTTCCACACACATACAATTGTCTAAAATGTCTTGGAACGTTAAAATATTAAGATTTCAATTCACCAGAGCTACAGGACTAGGTCAGCCACTGAAAAACAACCCCATAGAATTATCCAAACTTCCTCCAAACTTTACAGTTGACTCAATGTAGTCCTGGCATTGGCAAAACCCAGACTCATCCATCAAACTGCAAGATAGAGAAATGTGATTTGTCACTGTCACAGAACACATTTCCACTGCCTCAGAGTCCAGTGGTGGTGTGCTTTACATCATGTATGATCCTTGCTGTTGTGCTTGGTGATGAAAGGCTTGTATGCAGTTGACTGACCATGGAAATACATACTGTTGATGTCCAGGTGCCCAGTTTTTGTACCAATGTTAGAATTGTTTGAGAACACTTCAGTTAATGAGTCAGTAGAGGATTGGTGACTATTATACACTATGTGCCTCAGTACTCAGTGACCTCACACTGTAACTTTATGTAGTCTGCCACTTTAAAGAGGACCTTTTATCAGTTTGACATAGGCTAATTGTTGTATTACCTTGTAGGCCGGCCCCCACTGATGCCATGGGTGTATATTTTTTTCAACCCCCCCCCCCCCCCTCCGTTCGTCCACTGTGGCCCGATGATTTGGCACGTTGTATTATAATGAGCATTAAACTCGCAACGGGGAGGAGAGGCAGTCTTCTGCTGTGGGCGTCTCCTTCTCCCTGGCTGTGAGCGCGATCCAATCAGAGTGGACCGCTCACAGCCAGGGAGAAGGAAACTCGCTCATGGCATCAGTGGGGGCCGTCCTACAAGGTAATATCATAATTAGCTTATGTCAAAACTGATGAAAGGTCCTCTTTAAGACCACATTTCTGTGGTTCCTAAATGCTTCCACTTTACAATAATACTCTCACCGTTGAACATAAAACATCTAGAAGGAAAGAAATTTCGCAAAATAACTTGTAATGTAGACATGCGATTACAGTACTGTGCTCAAATTTAGTGAGATTTTTTTTTAGAATGACCCATTCTTTCACAAATGTTTGTAAAGGCAGACTGCTTGGCAATGAGCTAGATTTTATACACCATTGGCAATGGGTTTGAATAAAGCAATTTAATTCATTGATTAAGAATTGTGTCTAAATATGTGTGTTCAAACAATGTAAAATCTTGTGATCTATGCAGATTTTTCATCTAAAATTCAGCTTACCTTTGCCCTATCACCACTGCTGACCAAAGGCCTCTAATTGCAACCTGATAATTAATGTTGATAACTTTTTGCAATTTTGAACATGGTTTCATTTGGCCTGTACTGTTATCATAAACTCATTTTATTTTCTATATATTTTTCATGATAAATTTTTGTTTCAATTATAATTTTTACTTTACAAATCCTAATAAAAATAATTGAACCCAAAACACAACAGATAAGGGTAAGGGTATATTAGAAAACACCAGTTTCACGTTAGCTACAGACACCAAGAGCGAATCGAAGTTGAAGAAGTGGAATTTGATCCGAATTTCAGGAAAAATTTGATTTGCACTGAATCCGAATTTCCTCACGCTTCGTGGTAACGAATAGCATTTTTTCCTAAAATGTCTGCTGCACGTGTTACGACATGGAGCAAGGAACTCTGGGAACGAGGGATCACCCACAATGCCATGCATGCAGCCAATCCAAATTGCCATTATACAGCTCTATTATTCCAGCAAACCGTTATTGTTATTAGGGTGCAAGTGCTGTTTGATACAGCCATTAACAGGGTTTATTACAAGGAAATATTTCTACGTCTAATTTGCACTTGTGCGGTGCAGTTATATGGTCTAAAGCATTTTTGGGCTTGTATTTGTGGGGGAAAAAGGGCTTATTAGCTGTTGTGTGGTGAATTTAGAAAATTACAGCCCTTTTTGGCATGCATTAGTGGCACAAAAATATATATTATTTGCCATTCAGCGGTGCAGTTATATGTTCTAAAGCCCTTTTTGGCATGTATTAGTGGCAAAAAAATATTTATTATTTGCAGTTGAGCGGTGCAGTTAAATGATCTTCCAAGTGCGTCATTGAAGAATTTATGTCTGGAGAGGCGTCTGGAAGAGGGCGGTCTGTAAAGAGTCAAAGGGAGGGTGGTCGGGAATCCAACACAAAAGAAGAAGAAGAGAGCTCTTCAGTCGTACGGAAGAGTAAGAGTGTCAAAAAGAGAAGGGGTTATACGAGTGGACCAGAAATCAGCAACCCCTACGAAAGCCAGCAAGAGGAGAGCATGGATTCTGGTGGAGGTGGCGAAACTGCATGACTTTGTTAGAAAAATAAAATAAAATATGGGTTTCAAGATCTGCTTACAGAATGTAAGAGTATTTAAAAGTAAGATTAAAAGAGCGTCAATTCTCGAATTTCTAGCACAAGAAGATGCTGCAATTTTTTTGTATGCAGAAATGTGATCTGTGTGAAGTAGTAAGAGAAGAAGAGAGGATGCATGGAAAGTCTGTGTCGTCTGGGAGTGTTTTAAATAAAAATGATGGTGTTGGTTTCTTATTTAAAGAGAGACATGTATCTTTAGTAAGTTACATGTTAATAGAAGAAGGGAGGTGTATATTAGCAATTTTTGAATATAAAAATGTGAAATTTTGTTATATTAATATTTATGCACCTATAAATAAGAATGAACGAAAACTTTTGTTTGAGAAGGTGAGAGAATGCCAGTAATTTTTGCGGGAGATTTTAATTGTGATATAGATAAGAGTCATATTGATGACTCTGGGAAAGGGTTAATAGACTTACTTTCGGATTAAAAATTATTTGATATGCAAAATTGAACCTAAATTGAAGACTATAGTGGCAGATTTTATAGCAGGTTAGACTATTGTTTTGTATCACAAAATGTGTGTCCTTTAGGTAATAGGGATTAGCTGCACTAGGGCACAACAGGGCCAAGTAGTGTAAGGGTAAGGTTCCGGACGGGGTCGTTCTTTTTAGGATGAGTGCTCCGTGGTTAGGACACCAGGGACAAATCAGTATCCCTATATTAGGGTGAAATAGGGACTTAGAGCCCTCTATCATCCATGTCCGGTGCCTACCACTAAGAATTTATTTTCAGTACGACGAACATCTTCTGAACATCCACAACGACCGGATGACACCTGGGTTACGGTAGAACAACCGGTTATAGTCTCAGGTGCCGTACCCAATTTTTTTCATGTGTAATTTTTGCACTCATTTTTTATTTTGTTTATATTTAGGGACTTTTTTCTATCTTGATATCAATTAAAAGTTACGTTCTAATATGATCACCATTTCAACCTTCGGCTATATTTGATATACCTTTAAGTTATAAACAGAAAGTAGTAGTTTTTTCAGATCATGAATGTGTGATATGTGAGTTGGATATAGAATCAAGAGGAGTGTATGGAAGTGGGTTGTGGAAATTAAATGTGAGTTTGTTGGAAAATGAGGATGTTAAAATGGATTATAAAAGATTGTATGAAAGTTGGTGTAGGAGAAAGAGTGAGTTTAGTGATATGTAGAGTTGAGCGGACACCTGGATGTTCAGGTTCGACGGGTTTGGCAGAACTTCACAAAAAAGTTTTAGTTCGGGACCCGAACTTGACCCGCACTTGACCTCGAACCCGAACCCCATTGAAGTCAATGGGGACCTGAACTTTTGAGCATTAAAATGGCTCTAAAAATGTCAAGAAAGGGCTAGAGGGCTGCAAATGGCATCAAAATGTGGTTAAGAGCATGGCAAGTGCTCTGCAAACAAATGTGGATAGGGAAATGACTTCAAATAACATAAAATACGTAAAAAAAATAAAATAATAATCTTGATCTTGGAGGACGAGGTCCATATGGAGTAATAGGTTGAGGAGGCAGTGGATGTGGCGGTGTAGGTGGAAGCGGCGGTGGAGGAGGAGGAGGTAGCCTACACTGGTTTTTGGTTTTATTTATTTTTAAATTAGGGTATACCCCAAAACATTGGGAAATATAAACTGTGATAACTCGCTCCAGCCATGCTAAACAAACGGGCAGGCCAGCACCTCCAAGGCATGAAGGGCAAGCTCAGGCCATGTGCCAAATTTGGAGACCCAGAAGTTGAAGGGGGCAGACCCATCAGTCAGTACATGTAGGCGTGTGCACACATACTGCCCCACCATGTCGCACGTCCCTGTGATGTTCACGATCCAATTGGATATCTTCTCTATCAACTTTAGATGTTCTTTTCTGCGCCTACCATGTTGTTCACGGTTAGGGGGTTCCATGCCGGAGAGGGAGCGTGAGAAAGGGATACCACATCAAAGGGAGGTTAATTGTTTGAAATTAAGTGTGATCAAGTGAAAAAGTGGGACAAATTATTGAAGCGCAAATGTGGGACAAGTTGTTAAAGTTTAAGCATTGAATAAAAGGAGGGGGCACGCGTCAATTAAAGAAGAATGTTTAAAATTTAATTCCCTCTCACCTATGCAGAGCAGGGGTTTGTATACGGCAAAATTGGTAAAATGTCACCTGACAATGTAACTGATGATTTTTTTTTTTATTTATGTCTCTGTCACCTATGCAGAGCAGGGGTTTAATCACGGCAAAAATGGTCAAATGTCACCCAAGAATGTAACAGACAAATTAGTAAAATGTTTTTACCTGTCTACTAGGTATAGCAGGGGTATATCACAGCCAAAAATCAGTGAATTTCACCCGAGAATGTAACAGACAAATTAGTGAATTTTTTTTACCTGTCTACTTGGTAAAGCAGTGGTATATCACAGCCAAAAATTTGTGAATTTCACCCGAAAATGTAACAGACAAATTAGTGAAATTATTTTGACTGTCTACTAGTTAGAGCAGGGATATATCACACCCAAAAATTGGTGAATTTCATCGGAAAATATAACAGACAATTTAGTGAAATGACATAAAATAAAATACGTACAAATTTTAAAAAATTATCTTTATTTATGAGGTGGAGGTCCATATGGAGTAGGAGTTTGAGGAGGTGGTGGACATAGCGGTGTAGGTGATAGCGGCGGTGGAGGAGGACGAGGTAGGATTTAATTTAATTTTTTATTATTTTTTATTAGGGTACACTCCAAAAGAGTGGGAAATATCCAAAATACAACAATGAACAATTGCTCTGTAGTATAACAATGGCTGGGTAAGGCCAGTATACATGTCTATTCTGCACAAGGTACGGAAAAGTCCTGTGGGATCCATGCCTGGTTCATTTTAATGAATGTGAGCTTGTCCACATTGACTGTGGACAGGTGGCTGCGCTTGTCTGTGATAACACACCCTGCCGTGCTAAACACATGTTCAGACAATACACTGGATGCAGGGCAGGCCAGCACCTCCAAGGCGTAAAGGGCAAGCTCAGGCCATGTGCCCAATTTGGAGACCCAGAAGTGGAAGGGGGCAGACCCGTCATTCAGTACGTGTAGGCGTGTGCACACATACTGCTCCACCATGTTGCTGAAATGCTGCCTCCTGCTAAGATGTTCCATATCAGCTGGTGGTGCTGGTTGTTGTGGCATGCTGACAAAGCTTTTTCACATTTCGGCCATGCTAACCCTGCCTTATGAGATGCTGGTGGTGCCCCAGCTGAGTTGGCGACCTCTCCCTTCTCCTCTGCCTTCGCCTTTTGCTTCCACTGTGCCCCCACTGTTAAGTGGGAATGCCACCAGCAGCGCGTCTACCAGTGTGCGCTTGTACTCGCGCATCTTACGTTCATGCTCCAGTGACGGAATTAAGGACGCTACGTTGTCCTTGTAACGGGGATCCAGTAGCGTGACCACCCAGTAATCAGCACAAGTTAGAATGTGGGCAACTCGGCGGTCGTTGCGGAGACACTGCAGCATGAAATCGCTCATGTGTGCCAGGCTGCCCAGAGGCAACGACAAGCTGTTCTCTGTGGGAGGTGTATCGTCTGTGTCCTCTGTATCTCCCCAGCCACACACCAGTGATGGCCATGAGGTGGTTTGTGTGCCACCCTGCTGTGAACACGGTTCCTCCTCCTCCATCTCCTCCTCCTCATCCTCCACCTTGTCATCGTCCAGAACTGTGCCCTGGCTGGACAATTGTGTACCTGGCGTTTGTAAGTGCAGGAACCCACCCTCGGGGCCACTTGTGAATGACTGGCCGGAAATCCTACGAAATGATCCCTCTTCCTCCTCCTCCTCCTGTGACACATCCTCTTCCATCATCACCAGAAGCTTTTTTCCAAGGAGTCATAGAAGTGGGATAGTAACGCTGAGAACGGCGTTATCGGTACTCGCCATGTTGGTGGAGTACTCGAAACAGCGCAACACGGAACACAGGTCTCGCATGGAGGCCCAGTCATTGGTGGTGAAGTGCTGCTGTTCCGCAGAGCGACTCACCCATGCGTACTGCAGCTGAAACTCCACTATTGCCTGCTGCTGCTCGCACAGACTGGGCACGTCACATTTGAGGCGGTGAGCTGGAAGGCCAAAGTTATGCTGCAGCGCTGACAGGCGAGCAGCAGCAGGGTGAGAACACCAAAAGCGCGCACAGACGGCCCGCACTTTCTGCAGCAGCTCTGACATATCGGGGTAATTTTTAAGGAACCTCTGTACCACCAAATTCAGCACATGCACCAGGCAAGGGATGTGCGTCAAACCGGCTAGTCCCAGAGCTGCTACGAGATTTCGCCCATTATCGCACACTACCAGGCCAGGCTTGAGGCTCACTGGCACCAACCACTCATCGGTCTGTTGTTCAAGGCCCGTCCACAGCTCCTGCACAGTGTGGGGTTTGTCCCTCAAACAGATAGGTTATAAAACTGACTGCTGTCATTTACCCCTGGCTGTGCTGAAGTTGGTGGTGAAGGTGTTACGCTGACCGAATGAGGAGCCGATAGAGGATGAGGAAGCGGAATAGGAGAAGGAAGCAACAGGAGGCAAACTGAAGCACCCTGCAATCCTCGGTCGTAGAAGGACATGCGAGAAGCTGCTATACGCCTCAGGCCCAGCCGCCACTGTATTTACCTAGTGTGCTGTTATGGAGATATAACGTCCCTTACCATGCATACTGGTCCACGTATCCGTAGTTAGGTGGACCTTTCCACAGATGGCGTTGCGCAGTGCATACCTGATTTTGGTCCCCACTTGGTTGTGCAGGGAAGGGATGGCATGCCTAGAAAAGTAGTGGCGGCTTGGCACGACATACTGTGGGACAGCCACCGCCATAAGGCTTTTAAAACTCTCCATCTCCACCAGACGGAATGACAGCATTTCAAAGGACAGTAATTTTGAAATGCTGGCATTCAGGGCCAGGGATCGCGGGTGGGTAGGGGGGTACTTCCTCTTCCGCTCCAGTGTTTGGGAGATGGAGAGCTGAACATTTCCGTGGGACATTGTGGAGATGCTTGGTGACCCAGGTGGTGATGTTCCTGGCAGATCCTCTGTTTGCGGGGTGGCAGGTGCCACTGTCACTCCAGAGGTGGATGAAAAGGCCAAGACTGCAGCAGAAGAGGAAGCAGGAGGATCCAGAGACCTTTCTTTGTTTTTGAGGTATCTACTCCACTGCAGCTCGAGCTTTGCACTTAGATGCCTGGTCATGCAGGTTGTGCTCAGGTTGCGAACGTTTATGCCTCACTTCAGGCTCTGATTGTACAGCGTGCAAACCACTCGTGTCTTGTCGTCAGCACATTGTCTGAAGAACTGCCACGCCAGGGAACTCCTTGGAGCTGGCTTTGGTGTGCCCAGTCCCTTGCTGCGGTGGGCAGTAGCAGGCGTACTGTCTAAGGGACGGTCGCTCCGCTTTTGCACCCTGCTCCCTCTTCTGCTGTGCTGGTGGCTCTGTACGACCACCGCCTCTTCCTCTGAACTACACAGGTCACTCGCATGACCTTGATTTCATGTGGGGTCGAGGACCTCATTGTCCTCCACATCAACTTCCACCCAGTCTTCACCCCTGCCCTCCTTGTCAGTCTGCACACTGCAGAAAGCCACAGCAGTTGGCACCTGTGTTTCGTCAACATCCGAGACGTGCTGCGGTGGTCCTCCCATGTACTCATCTTGAAACATAAGTGGTTGGGCATCGGTGCACTCAATCTCTTCCACTTCTGGGGCAGGGCTATGTGGATGGCCCTGGGAAACCCTGCTAGCAGAGTCATCCAGGACCGTCTTTAATATTGATTCGACCCTGGGCAAGAATTTACTTGGGCCCCCTGGATCCCGCCCCCCCCGCACTTTACTGTACTTGCTATACAGCAGGACACACCTGTCACGTCCAGGGCCTCCAGGTGACGTCTCCTCTCTGTCATCATCTTCTCTGTAGATCTTCTCTCTCATCATCTTCTCCACTCGGTCTGGACAACTTCTCTCAGCCGCCTCGTCTCTGCAGAGTGTGACACACAGACATCTTGGCTTCCTCACATTCTATCATTATCCCCCAACTGGAGTCCCCACAGTGTTATCCTGCTGCTTGCTGTGCCCCACCCCCCAGGGGTGTAGCTATAGGGGGTGCAGAGGTAGCAGTCGCTACCGGGCCCAGGAGCATGAAGGGGCCCAAAGACACTTGTGCCGCATAAGAAGACACACAAAGCACTGAGGGAAGGGGGGCTCAAGCTGAACTCTTGCACCGGAGCCCATGAGCCTTTAGCTATGCCCCTGCCCCCCCCCCCAATACCCCCAAATACTATCTTGAAGAAACATTACTGCCCCCCATAGTAATAGTGATCCTCATAGTCCCACCAATAGTAATTCCCTTCTAGAATGCCCTCATTAGTAACACTGCCCCAACCGTGATAATGCTCCTCAACAATGCCCCCATTATTAGAAGAGCCCTCCCATATTAATAATACCCTCACAGAGTCCCCAGTAGAAATAAGGCCCCCTATTGTTCCCCCAGTGGTAATAAAGCTCCCTACAGACCCCTCAGTAGTAATAAGGCCCCCATAGTGTGCTTAGTAGAAAAAAGGCGGATCTATAAGACCCTCCTATAGAGCCCCCAGTAGTAATAAGACCACCTATAATGTCCCCTGGATCTGCAGTGCCCCCTGCAGTTATAATCCTCCCTCCACCATACAGTCCCATGTACATAACATCATCTCCTCCCCAGCTGCCTCCAACGCACAATCCCATGTAAACATCACCCCCTAAGGCTACTTTCACACTTGCGTTCGTGCGGATCTGTCCTGTACTTGTACAGGACAGATCCGCACTGATAATACAAACAAATGCATCCGTTCAGGACCGATTCGTTTGTATTAGATTTGAATTTCTAAGTCCCAATACGGATCCGTCCTGACTTACATTGAAAGTCAATGGGGGACGGATCCGTTTACAATTGCACCATTTTGAGTCAATGCAAAGGGATCCGTCCCCATTTACTTACATTATAAGTCAGGACGGATCCGTTTGGCTCCGCAAGGCCATGCAGACACAAAAACGCTGCATGCAGCATTTTGGGGTCCGCCTCCAAAACGGATCGGGAGGCCATACGGAGCCGAACGAATGCATTCTGAATGGATCCGCATCCATTCAGAATGCATTGGGGTTACACTGATGCATTTGGGGCTGCTTGTGAGAGCCTTGAAACGGATCTCACAAGCGGATCCCCAAACCCAAGTGTGAACGTAGCCTAAACATTAAGTCCCATGTACATAAACATCATTCCCCCCCACCATCCACTTTCAACATACAGTCTCATGTAAATAACATCATTCCCTCCCCCAGCCACCTCAAGCACACAATTCCATGTCAATAACATCCCTCCCTTCAGCCCTAACATACATCCTAGTTAAATAACTATAACTCCCAGCATTGCTCTGCCTCTCACTTCACTTACCTCTCCTCATGTACACCATTAGGCTCCTCCTCCTCTTCACTCCGGTCCAATCCTGCACTGGTCACATGATGGTGACCTCATCCAGGTCATCCTATCACAGCCTGCTTTGCTGATCACATGACCTGTGATGTCACCACAGGTCCTTCACCTCTACACCCAGTGTATTAGATTAAATTGTATTGCCGTTCTGTGTACAGCAATACAGTTGTATCTAGCAGGCAGGCAGGACATTCAGGGCCTGGGACAAAACATCAGGGGCCCAGGCCCCGAATGTGTTAACCTAGCGACGCAGTCACTAATGAATGGGAGTCGGGAAACAGAGCTCACTTGGGCCCCCAGGAGCATCTGGGGCCGGGGCAGCTGCCCCTTCTGCCCTGCGGCAAAGACGGCCCTGGAGTCATCAAAAAAGCAGAAGAGACTGCTGCATGACTTGGGGCTCAGACTGCTTGGCTGATTTGCAAGGGGGTGAGGTGAAAGACTGATGGACATCGGGTGCAGGTGCTAACTCTTTCAGCAGGAGACTGGTTTGGAGACAATGTGAAGGAACTGGAGGCACTGTCAGCAACCCAATCTACTGTCGCCTGTACTTGTTCTGGCCTCACCATTCGTAGAGCTGCATTAGGCCCGACCAAATAATGCTGAATTTTCTGTCGCCTACTCACACCTGAGGAAGGTGTTTCACTTGTGCGTGTAGCTGGCACAGATCGATTACATCCTTTCCCTGCAACAGGAGCTCCACCGGCAACACCACGACCGGGCCACGTCCCTTATTTGTTGCTCTCCTCATATTTCTCAATTTAGGATATTGCCCAAAATGGGTGTTTTTTTAATAACAGAATAGAACAACAGTATCTAACGAGTGTATCTCACACTGACAAATGCAGCAAAGGCTGCAAATTTAGTTTTTTGCCCAAAATGGGTGTTTTTTTAATAACAGAATATAACAACAGTATCTAATACATGGGTCTCACACGGACAGATAAAGCATAGGCCCCTGATGTAGGGTATTGCCAAAAATGGGTGTTTTATTAAACCCAGAATATTATTGCAGTATTTCAAGCTTGTATGCCACACTAACAAACACTGCAAAGGCCCCAGATGTAGGATCTTGCAAAAAATTGGTGATTTTTTTAAATCCTGAAAATTCTTGAAGTATTGCAAGATTCTATTTCACACTAACAAATGCTGCAAAGGCACCAGATGTAGGATATTGCCAAAAATGTGTGTTTTTTTTAAACCCAGAATATAATTGCAGTATTTCAAACTTGGATTTGCTGGTGCACTGAGCTTGCATAAAATGTCCGCCGCCGCCGACTTAACAGATGGATAAAAGTTATTTTTCTGTGTCACTGGGCTCAGAGCAGCGTAACAAGATTGTGCACTGCACCCACAAAACTAAATCTATGCAGATCGCTGAGTTAACAAGCACTTCAGATTAAAGAATCTTTCCTATTCCCTTTTACTGAAAATTTCGGGTTCGGGTCCGGGTCCAAAAATCCTAAAGTTCGCTACGAACCCAAACTTTACAGTTCAGGTTCGCTCAACCCTAGTGATATGTCTAAGTGGGGGGATTGGGTGAAAATGAAAACAAGGTCTTTTTTTAAGAATTTAGGTTATAAAATAGCGATGGCAAAAAGAGAGCAGTATGTAAAATTGAATGCTAGGTTAAGGTATTTGTATAAACTAAGAGAGGGGGGTGTTGATGTAAGTGAGGTTATTGTGGGAGTGAAATGTGAGATTAAAGAATTTTTGATCGAAAAAGGAAGAAGTATAATTTAGAAGGCAAAATTTGAAAACTTGGAGAAGAATGAAAAATGCACACTTTAAAAAAAAGGGGGGTTTGGAAAGAGGCAGTGTATAAATATATGTTACAATCAGAGTGGAAATTAGGTTAATGGAGAAGAAATGAAGGAAACATAGAAACATAGAATGTGTCGGCAGATAAGAACCATTTGGCCCATCAGGTCTGCCCAATATATCTGAATCCTATGAATAGTCCCTGGCCCTATCTTATATGAAGGATAGCCTTATGCCTATCCCATGCATGCTTAAACTCCTTCACTTGCAGCTACCACTTCTGCAGGAAGGCTATTCCATGCATCCACTACTCTCTCAGTAAAGTAATACTTCCTTATATTACTTTTAAACCTTTGCCCCTCTAATTTAAAACTGTGTCCTCTTGTGGTAGTTTTTCTTCTTTTAAATATGCTCTCCTCCTTTACCGAGTTGATTCCCTTTATGTATTTAAAAGTTTCTATCATATCCCCTCTGTCTCTTCTTTCTTCCAAGCTATACATGTTAAGGTCCTTTAACCTTTCCTGGTAAGTTTTATCCTGCAATCCATGTACTAGTTTAGTAGCTCTTCTCTGAACTCTCTCTAGAGTATCTATATCCTTCTGGAGATATGGCCTCCAGTACTGCGCACAATACTCCAAGTGAGGTCTCACCAGTGTTCTGTACAGCCGCATAAGCACTTCACTCTTTCTACTGCTTATACCTCTCCCTATACATCCAAGCATTTTGCTGGCATTTCGTGCTGCTCTATTACATTGTCTTCCCACCTTTAAGTCTTCTGAAATAATTACTCCTAAATCCCTTTCCTCAGATACTGAGGTCAGGACTGTGTCAAATATTCTATATTCTGCCCTTGGGTTTTTACGCCCCAGGTGCATTATCTTGCACTTATCCAAATTAAATTTCAGTTGCCAGAGTTCTGACCATTCTTCTAGTTTTCCTAAATCCTTTTCCATTTGGCGTTTCCCTCCAGGAACATCAACCCTGTTACATATCTTTGTGTCATCAGCAAAAAGACAAACCTTACCATCGAGGCCTTTTGCAATATCACTTATGAAGATATTAAACAAAATTGGTCCCAGTACAGATCCCTGTGGAACCCCACTGGTAACATGACCTTGTTTTGAATGTTCTCCATTGACTACAACCCTCTGTTGTCTGTCACTCAGCCACTGCCTAATCCACTCAACAATATGGGAGTCCATGCTCAATGACTGCAGTTTATTGATAAGTCTTCTATGTGGGACAGTGTCAAAAGCCTTACTAAAATCTAGATATGCGATGTCTACTGCACCTCCACCGTCTATTATTTTAGTCACCCAGTCAAAAAAATCTATAAGATTTGTTTGACATGATCTCCCTGAAGTAAACCCATGTTGTTTTTTTTTCATCTTGCAATCCATGGGATTTTAGATGTTCCACAATCCTATCCTTTAATAGGGTTTCCATTAATTTGCCTACTATTGATGTCAGACTCACTGGTCTATAGTTGCTCGATTCCTCCCTACTACCTTTCTTGTGAATGGGCACGACATTTGCCAATTTCCAATCTTCCGGGACGACTCCTGTTACTAATGATTGGTTAAATAAATCTGTTAGCGGTTTTGCCAGCTCACCACTAAGCTCTTTTAATAATTTTGGGTGTATCTCATCAGGCCCCTGTGACTTATTTGTCTTCACCTTAGACAGCAAACTTAGAACATCTTCCTCTGTAAAGATACATGCATCAAATGATTTATTAGTCATCCTTTCTAGTGGAGGTCCTTCTCCTTTTTCTTTTGTAAAAACTGAACAGAAGTATTCATTAAGGCAGTCGGCTAGCCCTTTATTCTCTTCTACATACCTTCCGTCCTTTGTTTTTAATTTATTTTATTCCTTGTTTTAATTTCCTTTTTTCATTTATATATCTGAATAGGGATGAGCGAACCCGAACTGTATAGTTCGGGTTCGTACCGAATTTTGGGGTGTCCGTGACACGGACCCGAACCCGAACATTTTCGTAAAAGTCCGTGTTCAGGTTCGGTGTTCGGCGCTTTCTTGGCGCTTTTTGAAAGGCTGCAAAGCAGCCAATCAACAAGCGTCATACTACTTGCCCCAAGAGGCCATCACAGCCTTGCCTACTATTGGCATGGCTGTGATTGGCCAGTGCAGCATGTGACCCAGCCTCTATATAAGCTTGGGTCACGTTGCGCTGCACGTCACTCTGCTGATTCAAGCATAGGGAGAAGTTGCAGCTGCAACGTTAGGGCGAGATTAGGCAGTGATTAACTCCTCCAAAAGACTTCATTCTGTGATCGATCTGCAGCTGTGGATCATTGAAGTGCTAGTATTGACTTGCTCACTTTTTTGAGGTTGCCCAGAGCGTTTTTAGATCACTTTTTTTCTGGGGTGATCGGCGGCCATTTTGTGACTTGTGGTGCGCCAGCACAAGCTATCACCAAGTGTATTTAACCATCAATAGTGTGGTTATTTTGTGCTATATCCTACATCAGCTGCAGGCTGAGCCTGTGTCACCGAAGTGCATTTAACCATCAACAGTCTGGTTATTTTTTGGCCATATACTACATCTGGTGCAGGCTGAGCCTGTGTCACCCAAGATCATTTAACCATCAACAGTGTGGTTATTTTTTGGCCATATACTACATCAGGGGCAAGTTGAGCCTGTCACCCAGCGCCTAAAAAATAGACCTGACATTTCTATTCAAGCAAATCTGTACTGTTTTAGCTGGTCAAGTTATTTGTAGTGACCGTAAAAGCACACTTTTTTTTCTGGGTTGAAAAACTATTCCCAAATTTGCCATTTCAAAATAACTAGTTTCTGGTATTAGAGGCCTACTTGAAATCTATCCCAAAAAGGATATCTTACATTGAAGGTACTGATAGTGTCATTCAGAAAAACCTAAGACACACGCTACCGTGCAGATAGAAGTCTGATTCTGAGATTAAACCTTAACCTGTCACACAGTGCAAAAAAAAAACAGGTCTCACATTTCTATTCAAGCAAATCTGTACTGTTTTAGCTGGTCAAGCTATTTGTAGCGACCGTAAAAGCACACTTTTTTTTCTGGGTTGAAAAACTATTCCCAAATTTGCCATTCTCCAAATAACTAGTTTCTGGTATTTGAGGCCTACTTGAAATCTATCCCAAAAAGGATATCTTACATTGAAGGTACTGATAGTGTCATTCAGAAAAACCTAAGACACACGCTACCGTGCAGATAGAAGTCTGATTCTGAGATTAAACCTTAACCTGTCACACAGTGCAAAAAAAAACAGGTCTCACATTTCTATTCAAGCAAATCTGTACTGTTTTAGCTGATCAAGTTATTTGTAGCGACCGTAAAAGCCCTTTTTTTTTTCTGGGTTGAAAAACTAATCCCAAATTTGCCATTCTCCAAATAACTAGTTTCTGGTATTTGAGGCCTACTTGAAATCTATCCCAAAAAGGATATCTTACATTGAAGGTACTGATAGTGTCATTCAGAAAAACCTAAGACACACGCTACCGTGCAGATAGAAGTCTGATTCTGAGATTAAACCTTAACCTGTCACACAGTGCAAAAAAAAACAGGTCTCACATTTCTATTCAAGCAAATCTGTACTGTTTTAGCTGGTCAAGTTATTTGTAGCGACCGTAAAAGCCCTTTTTTTTCTGGGTTGAAAAACTAATCCCAAATTTGCCATTCTCAAAATTGTGGTGAACGGGAACAATGAGGAAAACATCTAATAAGGGACGCGGACATGGTCGTGGTGGTGTTAGTGGACCCTCTGGTGCTGGGAGAGGACGTGGCCGTTCTGCCACAGCCACACGTCCTAGTGTACCAACTACCTCAGGTCCCAGTAGCCGCCAGAATTTACAGGGATATTTGGTGGGGCCCAATGCCGTTCTAAGGATGGTAAGGCCTGAGCAGGTACAGGCATTAGTCAATTGGGTGGCCGACAGTGCATCTAGCACGTTCACATTATCTCCCACCCAGTCTTCTGCAGAAAGCGCACAGATGGCGCATGAAAACCAAGCCCATCAGTCTGTCACATCACCCCCATGCATATCAGGGAAACTGTCTGAGCCTCAAGTTATGCAGCAGTCTCTTATGCTGTTTGAAGACTCTGCTGGCAGGGTTTCCCAAGGGCATCCACCTAGCTCTTCACCAGGGGTGGAAGAGATAGAATGCACTAACGCACAACCACTTATGTTTCCTGATGATGAGGACATGGGAATACCACCTCAGCACGTCTCTGATGATGACGAAACACAGGTGCCAACTGCTGCGTCTTTCTGCAGTGTGCAGACTGAACAGGAGGTCAGGGGTCAAGACTGGGTGGAAGACGATGCAGGGGACGATGAGGTCTTAGACCCCACATGGAATGAAGGTCGTGCCACTGACTTTCACAGTTCGGAGGAAGAGGCAGTGGTGAGACCGAGCCAACAGCGTAGCAAAAGAGGGAGCAGTGGGCAAAATCAGAACACCCGCCGCCAATAGACTCCGCCTGCTACTGACCGCCGCCATCTGGGACCGAGCACCCCAAAGGCAGCTTCAAGGAGTTCCCTGGCATGGCACTTCTTCAAACAATGTGTTGACGACAAGACCCGAGTGGTTTGCACGCTGTGCCATCAGAGCCTGAAGCGAGGCATTAACGTTCTGAACCTTAGCACAACCTGCATGACCAGGCACCTGCATGCAAAGCATGAACTGCAGTGGAGTAAACACCTTAAAAACAAGGAAGTCACTCAGGCTCCCCCTGCTGCCTCTTCTGCTGCTGCGGCCTCGGCCTCTTCTGCTGCTGCCGCCGCCTCGGCCTCTTCTTCTGCTGCTGCTGCCGCCTCGGCCTCTTCCTCTGCCTCTGGAGGAACGTTGGCACCTGCCGCCCAGCAAACATGGGATGTACCACCAACACCACCACGTGCATCACGAAGCATCTCAACCATGTCACACGGCAGCGTTCAGCTCTCAATCTCACAAACATTTGAGAGAAAGCGTAAATTCCCACCTAGCCACCCTCGATCCCTGGCCCTCAATGCCAGCATTTCTAAACTACTGGCCTATGAAATGCTGTCATTTAGACTGGTGGACACACACAGCTTCAAACAGCTCATGTCACTTGCTGTCCCACAGTATGTTGTTCCCAGCCGCCACTACTTCTCCAAGAGAGCCGTGCCTTCCCTGCACAAACAAGTGTCCGATAAAATCAAGTGTGCACTGCGCAACGCCATCTGTGGCAAGGTCCACCTAACCACAGATACGTGGACCAGTAAGCACGGCCAGGGACGCTATATCTCCCTAACTGCATACTGAGTAAATGTAGTGGCGGCTGGGCCCCAGGCGGAGAGCTGTTTAGCGCACGTCCTTCCGCCGCCAAGGATCGCAGGGCAACATTCTTTGCCTCCTGTCTCCTCCTCCTCCTACTCAGCTTCCTCCTCCTCTTCTTCCACCTGCTCATCCAGTCAGCCACACACCTTCACCACCAACTTCAGCACAGCACGGGGTAAACGTCAGCAGGCCATTCTGAAACTCATATTTTTGGGGGACAGGCCACACACCGCACAGGAGTTGTGGCGGGGTATAGAACAACAGACCGACGAGTGGTTGCTGCCGGCGAGCCTCAAGCCCGGCCTGGTGGTGTGCGATAATGGGCAAAATCTCGTTGCAGCTCTGGGACTAGCCGGTTTGACGCACATCCCTTGCCTGGCGCATGTGCTGAATTTGGTGGTGCAGAAGTTCATTCGCAACTACCCCGACATGTCAGAGCTGCTGCATAAAGTGCGGGCCGTCTGTTCGCGCTTCCGGCGTTCACACCCTGCCGCTGCTCGCCTGTCTGCGCTACAGCATAACTTCCGCCTTCCCGCTCACCGCCTCATATGCGACGTACCCACCAGGTGGAACTCCACCTTGCATATGCTGGACAGACTGTGCGAGCAGCAGCAGGCCATAGTGGAGTTTCAGCTGCAGCACGCACGGGTCAGTCGCACTGTGGATCAGACACACTTCACCACCAATGACTGGGCCTCCATGCGAGACCTGTGTGCCCTGTTGCGCTGTTTCGAATACTCCACCAACATGGCCAGTGGCGATGACGCCGTTATCAGCGTTACAATACCACTTCTATGTCTCCTTGAGAAAACACTTAGGGCGATGATGGAAGAGGAGGTGGCCCAGGAGGAAGAGGAGGAAGAGGGGTCATTTTTAGCACTTTCAGGCCAGTCTCTTCGAAGTGACTCAGAGGGAGGTTTTTTGCAACACCAGAGGCCAGGTACAAATGTGGCCAGACAGGGCCCACTACTGGAGGACGAGGAGGACGAGGATGAGGAGGAGGTGGAGGAGGATGAGGATGAAGCATGTTCACAGCGGGGTGGCACCCAAAGCAGCTCGGGCCCATCACTGGTGCGTGGCTGGGGGGAAACACAGGACGATGACGATACGCCTCCCACAGAGGACAGCTTGTCCTTAACTCTGGGCAGCCTGGCACACATGAGCGACTACATGCTGCAGTGCCTGCGCAACGACAGCAGAGTTGCCCACATTTTAACGTGTGCGGACTACTGGGTTGCCACCCTGCTGGATCCCCGGTACAAAGACAATGTGCCCACCTTACTTCCTACACTGGAGCGTGATAGGAAGATGCGCAAGTACAAGCGCACGTTGGTAGACGCGGTACTGAGAGCATTCCCAAATGTCACAGGGGAACCAGTGGAAGCCCAAGGCGAAGGCAGAAGAGGAGCAAGAGGTCGCCAACGCAGCTGTGTCATGCCCAGCTCCTCTGAGGGCAGGGTTAGCATGGCAGAGATGTGGAAAAGTTTTGTCAACACGCCACAGCTAACTGCACCACCACCTGATACGGAACGTGTTAGCAGGAGGCAACATTTCACTAACATGGTGGAACAGTACCTGTGCACACTCCTCCACGTACTGACTGATGGTTCGGCCCCATTCAACTTCTGGGTCTCCAAATTGTCCACGTGGCCAGAGCTAGCCTTTTATGCCTTGGAGGTGCTGGACTGCCCGGCGGCCAGCGTTTTGTCTGAACGTGTATTCAGCACGGCAGGGGGCGTCATTACAGACAAACGCAGCCGCCTGTCTACAGCCAATGTGAACAAGCTGACGTTCATAAAAATGAACCAGGCATGGATCCCACAGGACCTGTCCATCCCTTTTGCAGATTAGATATTAACTACCTCCCCTTAACAATATATTATTCTACTCCAGGGCACTTCCTCATTCAATACTATTTTTAATTTCATTTTACCATTATATTGCGGAGCAACCCAAAGTTGAATGAACCTCTCCTCTGTCTGGGTGCCGGGGCCTAAATGTGTGACAGTGGCCTGTTCCAGTGGTGGGTGACGTGAAGCCTGATTCTCTGCTATGACATGAAGACTGATTCTGCGCTGACATAAGGCCAGATTCTCTGTTACGGGACCTCTCTCCTCTGCCTGGGTGCCTGGGCCTAAATGTGTGACAGTGGCCTGTTCCAGTGGTGGGTGACGTGATGCCTGATTCTCTGCTATGACATGAAGACAGATTCTGTGCTGACATAAGGCCTGATTCTCTGTTACAGGACCTCTCTCCTCTGTCTGGGTGTCGGGGCCTAAATGTGTGACAGTGGCCTGTTCCAGTGGTGGGTGACGTGAAGCCTGATTCTCTGCTATGACATGAAAACTGATTCTGCGCTGACATAAGGCCAGATTCTCTGTTACGGGACCTCTCTCCTCTGCCTGGGTGCCTGGGCCTAAATGTGTGATAGTGGCCTGTTCCAGTGGTGGGTGATGTGATGCCTGATTCTCTGCTATGACATGAAGACTGATTCTGCGCTGACATAAGGCCAGATTCTCTGTTACGGGACCTCTCTCCTCTGCCTGGGTGCCGGGGCCTAAATGTGTGACAGTGGCCTGTTCCAGTGGTGGGTGACGTGAAACCTGATTCTCTGCTATGACATGAAGACTGATTCTGCGCTGACATAAGGCCAGATTCTCTGTTACGGGACCTCTCTCCTCTGCCTGGGTGCCTGGGCCTAAATGTGTGACAGTGGCCTGTTCCAGTGGTGGGTGACGTGAAGCCTGATTCTCTGCTATGACATGAAGACTGATTCTGCGCTGACATAAGGCCAGATTCTCTGTTACGGGACCTCTCTCCTCTGCCTGGGTGCCTGGGCCTTAATGTGTGACAGTGGCCTGTTCCAGTGGTGGGTGACGTGATGCCTGATTCTCTGCTATGACATGAAGACAGATTCTGTGCTGACAAAAGGCCAGATTCTCTGTTACAGGACCTCTCTCCTCTGTCTGGGTGCCGGGGCCTAAATGTGTGACAGTGGCCTGTTCCAGTGGTGGGTGACGTGAAGCCTGATTCTCTGCTATGACATGAAGACTGATTCTGCGCTGACTTAAGGCCAGATTCTCTGTTACGGAACCTCTCTCCTCTGCCTGGGTGCCTGGGCCTAAATGTGTGACAGTGGCCTGTTCCAGTGGTGGGTGACGTGAAACCTGATTCTCTGCTATGACATGAAGACTGATTCTGCGCTGACATAAGGCCAGATTCTCTGTCACGGGACCTCTCTCCTCTGCCTGGGTGCCGGGGCCTAAATGTGTGACAGTGGCCTGTTCCAGTGGTGGGTGACGTGATGCCTGATTCTCTGCTATGACATGAAGACTGATTCTGCGCTGACATAAGGCCAGATTCTCTGTTACGGGACCTCTCTCCTCTGCCTGGGTGCCTGGGCCTAAATGTGTGACAGTGGCCTGTTCCAGTGGTGGGTGACGTGATGCCTGATTCTCTGCTATGACATGAAGACTTATTCTGTGCTGACATAAGTCCAGATTCTCTGTTACGGGACCTCTCTCCTCTGCCTGGGTGCCTGGGCCTAAATGTGTGACAGTGGCCTGTTCCAGTGGTGGGTGACGTGATGCCTGATTCTCTGCTATGACAGGAAGACTGATTCTGCGCTGACATAAGGCCAGATTCTCTGTTACAGGACCTCTCTCCTCTGCCTGGGTGCCTGGGCCTAAATGTGTGACAGTCGCCTGTTCCAGTGGTGGGTGACGTGATGCCTGATTCTCTGCTATGACATGAAGACAGATTCTGTGCTGACATAAGGCCAGATTCTCTGTTACAGGACCTCTCTCCTCTGTCTGGGTGGCGGGGCCTAAATGTGTGACAGTGGCCTGTTCCAGTGGTGGGTGACGTGAAGCCTGATTCTCTGCTATGACATGAAGACTGATTCTGCGCTGACATAAGGCCAGATTCTCTGTTACGGGACCTCTCTCCTCTGCCTGGGTGCCTGGGCCTTAATGTGTGACAGTGGCCTGTTCCAGTGGTGGGTGACGTGATGCCTGATTCTCTGCTATGACATGAAGACAGATTTTGTGCTGACATAATGCCAGATTCTCTGTTACGGGACCTCTCTCCTCTGCCTGGGTGCCTGGGCATAAATGTCTGACAGTGGCCTGTTCCAGTGGTGGGTGACGTGAAGACTGATTCTCTGCTATGACATGAAGACTGATTCTGCGCTGACATAAGGCCAGATTCTCTGTTACAGGACCTCTCTCCTCTGCCTGGGTGCCTGGGCCTAAATGTGTGACAGTGGCCTGTTCCAGTGGTGGGTGACGTGAAGCCTGATTCTCTGCTATGACATGAAGACTGATTCTGCGCTGACATAAGGCCAGATTCTCTGTTACGGGACCTCTCTCCTCTGCCTGGGTGCCGGGGCCTAAATG
This sequence comes from Bufo bufo, assembly GCF_905171765.1. Classification (NCBI taxonomy): domain Eukaryota; kingdom Metazoa; phylum Chordata; class Amphibia; order Anura; family Bufonidae; genus Bufo; species Bufo bufo. Next base: position 171,607,972 of record NC_053391.1, on the reverse strand, counting down.
TGTGACAGTGGCCTGTTCCAGTGGTGGGTGACGTGAAGCCTGATTCTCTGCTATGACATGAAGACTGATTCTGCGCTGACATAAGGCCAGATTCTCTGTTACGGGACCTCTCTCCTCTGCCTGGGTGCCTGGGCCTAAATGTGTGACAGTGGCCTGTTCCAGTGGTGGGTGACGTGAAGCCTGATTCTCTGCTATGACATGAAGACTTATTCTGTGCTGACATAAAGCCAGATTCTCTGTTACGGGACCTCTCTCCTCTGCCTGGGTGCCTGGGCCTAAATGTGTGACAGTGGCCTGTTCCAGTGGTGGGTGACGTGATGCCTGATTCTCTGCTATGACATGAAGACTGATTCTGCGCTGACATAAGGCCAGATTCTCTGTTACGGGACCTCTCTCCTCTGCCTGGGTGCCTGGGCCTTAATGTGTGACAGTGGCCTGTTCCAGTGGTGGGTGACGTGATGCCTGATTCTCTGCTATGACATGAAGACAGATTCTGTGCTGACATAAGGCCAGATTCTGTGCTGACATAAGGCCAGATTCTCTGTTACAGGACCTCTCTCCTCTGTCTGGGTGTCGGGGCCTAAATGTGTGACAGTGGCCTGTTCCAGTGGTGGGTGACGTGAAGCCTGATTCTCTGCTATGACATGAAGACTGATTCTGCGCTGACATAAGGCCAGATTCTCTGTTACGGGACCTCTCTCCTCTGCCTGGGTGCCTGGGCCTAAATGTGTGACAGTGGCCTGTTCCAGTGGTGGGTGACGTGATGCCTGATTCTCTGCTATGACATGAAGACTGATTCTGCGCTGACATAAGGCCAGATTCTCTGTTACGGGACCTCTCTCCTCTGCCTGGGTGCCTGGGCCTAAATGTGTGACAGTGGCCTGTTCCAGTGGTGGGTGACGTGATGCCTGATTCTCTGCTATGACATGAAGACAGATTCTGTGCTGACATAAGGCCAGATTCTCTGTTACGGGACCTCTCTCCTCTGCCTGGGTGCCTGGGCCTAAATGTGTGACAGTGGCCTGTTCCAGTGGTGGGTGACGTGAAGCCTGATTCTCTGCTATGACATGAAGACTGATTCTGCGCTGACATAAGGCCAGATTCTCTGTTACGGGACCTCTCTCCTCTGCCTGGGTGCCTGGGCCTAAATGTGTGACAGTTGCCTATTCCAGTGGTGGGTGACGTGAAGCCTGATTCTCTGCTATGACATGAAGACTGATTCTGCGCTGACATAAGGCCATATTCTCTGTTACGGGACCTCTCTCCTCTGCCTGGGTGCCTGGGCCTAAATGTTTGACAGTGGCCTGTTCCAGTGGTGGGTGACGTGATGCCTGATTCTCTGCTATGACATGAAGACTGATTCTGTGCTGACATAAGGCCAGATTCTCTGTTACAGGACCTCTCTCCTCTGCCTGGGTGCCTGGGCCTAAATGTGTGACAGTGGCCTGTTCCAGTGGTGGGTGACGTGAAGCCTGATTCTCTGCTATGACATGAAGACTTATTCTGTGCTGACATAAAGCCAGATTCTCTGTTACGGGACCTCTCTCCTCTGCCTGGGTGCCTGGGCCTAAATGTGTGACAGTGGCCTGTTCCAGTGGTGGGTGACGTGATGCCTGATTCTCTGCTATGACATGAGGACTGATTCTGCGCTGACATAAGGCCAGATTCTCTGTTACGGGACCTCTCTCCTCTGCCTGGGTGCCTGGGCCTTAATGTGTGACAGTGGCCTGTTCCAGTGGTGGGTGACGTGATGCCTGATTCTCTGCTATGACATGAAGACAGATTCTGTGCTGACATAAGGCCAGATTCTGTGCTGACATAAGGCCAGATTCTCTGTTACAGGACCTCTCTCCTCTGTCTGGGTGCCGGGGCCTAAATGTGTGACAGTGGCCTGTTCCAGTGGTGGGTGACGTGAAGCCTGATTCTCTGCTATGACATGAAGACTGATTCTGCGCTGACATAAGGCCAGATTCTCTGTTACGGGACCTCTCTCCTCTGCCTGGGTGCCTGGGCCTAAATGTGTGACAGTGGCCTGTTCCAGTGGTGGGTGACGTGATGCCTGATTCTCTGCTATGACATGAAGACTGATTCAGCGCTGACATAAGGCCAGATTCTCTGTTACGGGACCTCTCTCCTCTGCCTGGGTGCCTGGGCCTTAATGTGTGACAGTGGCCTGTTCCAGTGGTGGGTGACGTAAAGCCTGATTCTCTGCTATGACATGAAGACAGATTCTGTGCTGACATAAGGCCAGATTCTGTGCTGACATAAGGCCAGATTCTCTGTTACAGGACCTCTCTCCTCTGTCTGGGTGCCGGGGCCTAAATGTGTGACAGTGGCCTGTTCCAGTGGTGGGTGACGTGAAGCCTGATTCTCTGCTATGACATGAAGACTGATTCTGCGCTGACATAAGGCCAGATTCTCTGTTACGGGACCTCTCTCCTCTGCCTGGGTGCCTGGGCCTAAATGTGTGACAGTGGCCTGTTCCAGTGGTGGGTGACGTGATGCCTGATTCTCTGCTATGACATGAAGACTGATTCAGCGCTGACATAAGGCCAGATTCTCTGTTACGGGACCTCTCTCCTCTGCCTGGGTGCCTTGGCCTAAATGTGTGACAGTGGCCTGTTCCAGTGGTGGGTGACGTGATGCCTGATTCTCTGCTATGACATGAAGACAGATTCTGTGCTGACATAAGGCCAGATTCTCTGTTACGGGACCTCTCTCCTCTGCCTGGGTGCCTGGGCCTAAATGTGTGACAGTGGCCTGTTCCAGTGTTGGGTGACGTGAAGCCTGATTCTCTGCTATGACATGAAGACTGATTCTGCGCTGACATAAGGCCAGATTCTCTGTTACGGGACCTCTCTCCTCTGCCTGGGTGCCTGGGCCTAAATGTTTGACAGTGGCCTGTTCCAGTGGTGGGTGACGTGATGCCTGATTCTCTGCTATGACATGAAGACTGATTCTGTGCTGACATAAGGCCAGATTCTCTGTTACAGGACCTCTCTCCTCTGCCTGGGTGCCTGGGCCTAAATGTGGGACAGTGGCCTGTTCCAGTGGTGGGTGACGTGAAGCCTGATTCTCTGCTATGACATGAAGACTGATTCTGCGCTGACATAAGGCCAGATTCTCTGTTACGGGACCTCTCTCCTCTGCCTGGGTGCCTGGGCCTAAATGTGTGACAGTGGCCTGTTCCAGTGGTGGGTGACGTGATGCCTGATTCTCTGCTATGACATGAAGACTGATTCTGCGCTGACATAAGGCCAGATTCTCTGTTACGGGACCTCTCTCCTCTGCCTGGGTGCCTGGGCCTAAATTTGTGACAGTGGCCTGTTCCAGTGGTGGGTGACGTGAAGCCTGATTCTCTGCTATGACATGAAGACTGATTCTGCGCTGACATAAGGCCAGATTCTCTGTTACGGGACCTCTCTCCTCTGCCTGGGTGCCTGGGCCTAAATGTGTGACAGTGGCCTGTTCCAGTGGTGGGTGACGTGATGCCTGATTCTCTGCTATGACATGAAGACAGATTCTGTGCTGACATAAGGCCAGATTCTCTGTTACGGGACCTCTCTCCTCTGCCTGGGTGCCTGGGCCTAAATGTGTGACAGTGGCCTGTTCCAGTGGTGGGTGACGTGATGCCTGATTCTCTGCTATGACATGAAGACTGATTCTGCGCTGACATAAGGCCAGATTCTCTGTTACGGGACCTCTCTCCTCTGCCTGGGTGCCTGGGCATAAATGTGTGACAGTGGCCTGTTCCAGTGGTGGGTGACGTGATGCCTGATTCTCTGCTATGACATGAAGACAGATTCTGTGCTGACATAAGGCCAGATTCTCTGTTACAGGACCTCTCTCCTCTGTCTGGGTGCCGGGGCCTAAATGTGTGACAGTGGCCTGTTCCAGTGGTGGGTGACGTGAAGCCTGATTCTCTGCTATGACATGAAGACAGATTCTGCGCTGACATAAGGCCAGATTCTCTGTTACGGGACCTCTCTCCTCTGCCTGGGTGCCTGGGCCTAAATGTGTGACAGTGGCCTGTTCCAGTGGTGGGTGACGTGATGCCTGATTCTCTGCTATGACATGAAGACAGATTCTGTGCTGACATAAGGCCAGATTCTCTGTTACGGGACCTCTCTCCTCTGCCTGGGTGCCTGGGCCTAAATGTGTGACAGTGGCCTGTTCCAGTGGTGGGTGACGTGAAGCCTGATTCTCTGCTATGACATGAAGACAGATTCTGCGCTGACATAAGGCCAGATTCTCTGTTACGGGACCTCTCTCCTCTGCCTGGGTGCCTGGGCCTAAATGTGTGACAGTGGCCTGTTCCAGTGGTGGGTGACGTGATGCCTGATTCTCTGCTATGACATGAAGACTGATTCAGCGCTGACATAAGGCCAGATTCTCTGTTACGTGACCTCTCTCCTCTGCCTGGGTGCCTGGGCCTTAATGTGTGACAGTGGCCTGTTCCAGTGGTGGGTGACGTGAAGCCTGATTCTCTGCTATGACATGAAGACTGATTCTGCGCTGACATGAAGCCAGATTCTCTGCTATGGCATGAAGAGACTGATTCTGTGCTGACATGAAGCCAGATTCTTTACTATGGCATGAAGAGACTGATTCTCTGCTGACGTGAAGCCAGATTCTCTGCTATGGGACCTCTGTCCAATTGATATTGGGTCATTTTTATTTTTTTTATTTTTATTTTAATTCATTTCCCTATCCACATTTGTTTGCAGGGGATTTACCTACATGTTGCTGCCTTTTGCAGCCCTCTAGCTCTATCCTGGGCTGTTTTACAGCCTTTTTAGTGCCCAAAAGTTCGGGTCCCCATTGACTTCAATGGGGTTCGGGTTGGGGACGAAGTTCGGGTCGGGTTCGGATCCCGAACCCGAACATTTCTGGGAAGTTCGGCCGAACTTCTCGAACCCGAACATCCAGGTGTTCGCTCAACTCTATATCTGAAGAATGTCTTATCCCCTTTTTTCATAGACTGAGCTAGTTTTTCTTCTGCCTGCGCTTTAGAAGTTCTTATAACTTGCTTTGCCTCTCTCTGCCTAATCTTGTAGATTTCCTTATCTTCATTGCTCTGGGTTTTTTTATAATTACAAAATGCTAGCTTTTTATTTTTAATGATTTGGGCCACTTCTGCTGAGTACCACAGTGGTCTCTTCTAGGGGTGCACCGAAATTTCGGCAGCCGAAAATATCGGCCGAAAATGCACCTAATCCACTTCGGCCGATATTGTTACATATCGGCCGAAAATATGGGGTGTGGGATTTGTCACCCACCATCTGCGGGCGGGCGCCAGGCGGGCGGTTTACTTTGTCACTGCATCTTTATTTTACCTTACAATCGTGAGGCTCCAGTAACTAACAACTCTGCAGGCAGAGCGGAGGCCGGCGTAACGTCACTTACTCACGTGACGCGCCTGCTCCGCCTCCTTCATTCATAAAGTGGGCGGAGCAGGTGCGTCACGTGAGTAAGTGACGTTACGCCGCCCTCCGCTCTGCCTGCAGAGTTGTTAGTTACTGGAGCCTCACGATTGTAAGGTAAAATAAAGATGCTGTGAGCAGCAGGGCCGGGGCTGTTATGGGTAGGGGGGATCGGTCTATGGAACTGCTATGGGGAGGGGGGATCTGTGCACTGCTATGGGGAGGGGGGGATCTGTGCACTGCTATGGGGAGGGGGGATCTGTGCACTGCTATGGGGAGGGGGGATCTGTGCACTGTTATGGGGAAAGGGATCTGTGCACTGTTATGGGGAAAGGGATCTGTGCACTGTTATGCCCATAACAGTGCACAGATCCCCCTCTCCATAACAGCGCCACCCACAGATCCCCCTCTCCATAACAGCGCCACCCACAGATCCCCCTCTCCATAACAGCGCCACCCACAGATCCCCCTCTCCATAACAGCGCCACCCACAGATCCCCCTCTCCATAACAGCGCCACCCACAGATCCCCCTCTCCATAACAGCGCCACCCACAGATCCCCCTCTCCATAACAGCGCCACCCACAGATCCCCCTCTCCATAACAGCGCCACCCACAGATCCCCCTCTCCATAACAGCGCCACCCACAGATCCCCCTCTCCATAACAGCGCCACCCACAGATCCCCCTCTCCATAACGGCGCCACCCACAGATCCCCCTCTCCATAACGGCGCCACCCACAGATCCCCCTCTCCATAACGGCGCCACCCACAGATCCCCCTCTCCATAACGGCGCCACCCACAGATCCCCCTCTCCATAACAGCGCCACCCACAGATCCCCCTCTCCATAACGGCGCCACCCACAGATCCCCCTCTCCATAACAGCGCCACCCACAGATCCCCCTCTCCATAACAGAGCCACCCACAGATCCCCCTCTCCATAACAGCGCCACCCACAGATCCCCCTCTCCATAACAGCGCCACCCACAGATGAATTTCATTCATGAAAAAGAATTATTAATAAAATCATTAAAAAAAAAGTATTTTAAAAGTATTTGGGCAAAAAGGCAGTTTCGGTTTCGGTTTCGGTTTTCGGTCAAGGGCATCCTGAATTTTCGGTTTCGGTTTCGGACCAGAATTTTCATTTCGGTGCACCCCTAGTCTCTTCCTTTTTTTGCTTTTACTGACAAGTCTAATGCAATTTTCTGTTGCCTTCAATAATGCACCTTTTAAGTAGTCCCATTTCTCCTGGACTCCATGTAATCCGTTCCAGTCTGATAAGGACTCATTTATGACTAATTTCATTTTTGAAAAGTCTGTTTTTCTAAAATCTAAAACTTTTGTTTTTGTGTGGTGGGACTCTTTCACAGTTCTTATATTAAACCACACTGACTGGTGATCACTAGATCCCAAGGTTTCGCCTACAATGACATCATATACCGAATCCCCATTTGTGAATACCAAATCCAAAATGGCCTCCCTCCGGGTTGGCTCCTCAACCACTTGTTGTAGAGATAACCCCAGTAGGGAATTTAGAATATCTGTACTCCTGGTAGAACTTTTTATTTTGGTTTTCCAGTTTATATCTGGAAGAATGTAATCTCCCATAATGATAACCTCTCCTTTCATTGTCATTTTAGCTATTTCTTCAACTAGTAGATCATCTAGTTCTTTAACTTGACCAGGTGGTCTATATATCACACCTACACGAGTTACTGCATGGTTAGCAAACTGCAACGTAACCCAAACTGACTCTATGTTGGCCTCACCAACTTGTATTAGGTTAGATTTAATGCTATCTTTCACATACAGGGCCACTCCTCCTCCTTTCTTGCCTTCTCTGTCTCTTCTGTATAAAGAGTACCCTGGTATGGTTATGTCCCAGTCATTTCTTTCATTAAACCATGTCTCCGTAACAGCCACTAAATCTACATTCTCAGATGCCATTATTGACCCAAGTTCATTGATTTTTTTACCTAAACTGCGAGCATTTGTAGACAGGACTCTGAGCTTATCATTTCTTAACCTCTGTGCTTCTGACCTGTTGTGGCATTGTTTCGGGGGGCAATTGGACTCTTTTATTTTCACTCTTTTGCCCCCCCTTCCTAGTTTAAATACTCTTTCGCAAATTCTTGGAGTTGTTCACTAAGTACATTTGTTCCTTTGAGAGAAAGATGCAAACCATCTTTTTTGTACAGTTCCTTTCTATTCCAAGTAGAGCTATCATGAGAAGCAAAGCCAAATCCTTGCTCTTGACACTATTTACCAAGCCATATGTTGAACTTCTTTATGCGCCTCTGCCTATCATTCTGAACCTTATGCACAGGCAGAACTTCAGAAAATGAAATGGTGGATGCAAAATCCTGTGCGTCATTACCAAGTGTGATAAAAGATTTTTTCACCTCTGACACTTCATTGCAAGCCAGGTCATTTGTCCCTAGATGGACAAGAACATCCACGTCCCCTTCCTGCTTTGCTTGCTTAACAATATTAATAATACGTCTTCTATCACTTCTAGCAGTAGCCCCAGGGAGACATCTCACAAAACCATTTTCTTTAAGCTCCACACTTCTTATGATTGAATCACCCAGCAACAGCTGCTTCCTTTGAGACTTCACTTTATCTTTTTTGTTGCATACATTAGACATAGGAGTCGATGGTTTCTCACCCTCTGTGCTTGAGTCCATATCCATGTTGTCCTTACATTCTGAGAGTGCTGCAAATGAATTATGGAGAACCACCGACTGTGGGACATGTCTTCTATCCACCACTCTAAGTCTTCCAGAACCTACTGTAACGGACCGTTTCAGCAGACAAGGGGTTAAAATCCGTTTAGGTAATAAGCCCCTTTCTGAGAGACAGGCACAGCTACTGCAGGATACCCCAAACTCCCGAACTGGATACAAAGTAGCACTCCAAACTGGAACCTCACGAATAGCTGCTAGCAGACGAACAGGAAAAGCATACAATCCTGGCAATCGGTCTTCTAACAGCATACAGTGAATCCCCCCAATAACGAGACAAGGCTCCGTGTTGAGGGTCAAACAGTGGTCTGACTGTACTTCACGTACAGCCTCTTTTATTCATAAACCACAAACATAGTACTGCCCACAGGGGTTTGAAATACAACCAATCAGTAATTAACAACACATACAATGTAACTACAGCAACCAATCGTTCACGCCCCCAGAGGACCAGAATGAAGACTGTGACATAGGACTACATATCCCCACAATGCATCATGGTTTCCTCCTCTCTGTCCAGACAACCTGAAGAGCAATCCAATTATCTCTGAGGACAAACGGAGATCGCCAATACACATGTGAGGACAACAGAACAGACATCACCATTTTAAACACACAATGGGACAATGGCACAATAGAAACACACCCGCATATTCCTCCCAAGCTGACAAGTTACACTTATTATAAATTGTTACAACTTTGTGAGTTTACATTGGCCATACATATAACTTACCTTAATTTAAACAGTATAACTTGGGGACAAACCTATCCAAAATTCACTTGAATCGGTTCAGGGGTTTAAAAGTTAGTATATGGCCCATAATCCTGGGGCAAGAGGCCAGCAGCCAGTCCTCTCCAAAACCCAGTGGCGAGGTCGGTTTCGCCACACCTACATTAACCCATCTGCCATTTCTGGGGGTCCTCTGTGGCAGTGGCATTGCAGCAGTCCTAGCTGGCGTTTGTTTAACAGATAATTTAAATATTTCAGATTTCAAAAATGCAATTTCCTGCTGCAGTAAGGAGAACTGTCTACAGATCTGACAGCATCCGAATCTCCAAAGAGTGGAACAGGAAATAAATGCACAACAATTCCTGCACTGAACCAAGTCTGCTATTTTAAAGAGGATAAAAAAATATAAATAAAAAAAATAAAATAAAAAAATTGTAAGTTTAAATCAAACAAATCTTACCTTTTTTTTTGTATTGTTTCCACCTTCCAGCCTACCTCCTGACTATCTCCTGCAATATCTCTTTACTGTACTTAATGTAGTACTTGAAGGTAGTACTTGCAGCTAAGGAAGAAGTTAAAAAAAGTTATGAAGAATTGTATGCTGAGAAATGGAGGGATGAAAGGTTGGAAGAGGATGTGTTGTGTGATAGATAATGAAGAAGAAAGAGTGGGGATTAAGAGGGATATAACAAGTAATGAAATATGGAGGGTGGTTAATAGTATGGCGGCAAATAAGACGCCAGGGGAGGATGGTCTTCCGGTTAAATTCTATAGAAAGATTTGGGATGTGGTAGGAACTGATGTGGTAGCATTATATAAGTTTATGTGGATGAATGGAAAAATGGCTGATAGTATGCGGTTGGGGGTGATTACCTTGATTCTGAAAAAAAGATGACTGTAAGGATTTAAGGAATTGGCGACCAATAACGTTACTTAATTGTGATTATAAGATTTACGCGAAGATGTTTGCAAATAGAATGAAAGAAGTGATTGATAGAGTGATAGGGGAAGGACAGTGTTGTGTGAAACCAGGAAGGAGGATTCATGAAAATACAGTCAGGTCCATAAATATTGGGACATCAACACAATTCTAACATTTTTGGCTCTATACACCACCACAATGGATTTAAAATTAAACTAACAAGATGTGCTTTAACTACAGACTGTCAGCTTAAATTTGAGGGTATTTACATCCAAATCAGGTGAACGGTGTAGGACTAACAACAGTTTGCATATGTGCCTCCCACTTATTAAGGGACCAAAAGTAATGGGACAGAATAATAATCATAAATCAAACTTTCACTTTTTAATACTTGGTTGCAAATCCTTTGCAGTCAATTATAGCCTGAAGTCTGGAACGCATAGACATCACCAGATGCTGGGTTTCATCCCTGGTGATGCTCTGCCAGGCCTCTACTGCAACTGTCTTCAGTTCCTGCTTGTTCTTGGGGCATTTTCCCTTCAGTTTTGTATTTAGCATGCTCAATCAGATTCAGGTCAGGTGATCGACTTGGCCATTGCATAACATTCCATTTCTTTCCCTTTAAATAACTCTTTGGTTGCTTTTGCAGTATGCTTTGGGTCATTGTCCATCTGCACTGTGAAGCAGTCCAATGAGTTCTGAAGCATTTGGCTGAATATGAGCAGATAATATTGCCAGAAACACTTTAGAATTCATCCTGCTGATTTTGTCAGCAGTCACATCATCAATAAATACAAGAGAACCAGTTCCATTGGCAGCCATACATGCCCACGCCGTGACACTACTACCACCATGCTTCACTGATGAGGTGGTATGCTTAGGATCATGAACAGTTCCTTTCCTTCTCCATACTCTTCTCTTCCCATCACTCTGGTACAAGTTGATCTTGGTCTCATCTGTCCATAGGATGTTGTTCCAGAACTGTGAAGGCTTTTTTAGATGTTGTTTGGTAAACTCTAATCTGGCCTTCCTGTTTTTGAGGCTCACCAATGGTTTACATCTTGTGGTGAACCCTCTGTATTCACTCTGGTGAAGTCTTTTCTTGATTGTTGACTTTGACACACATACACCTACCTCCTGGAGAGTGTTCTTCATCTGACCAACTGTTGTGAAGGGTGTTTTTTTCACCAGGGAAAGAATTCTTCGGTCATCCACCACAGTTGTTTCCGTGGTCTTTTGGTGTTGCTGAGCTCACCGGTGTGTTCCTTCTTTTTAAGAATGTTCCAAACAGTTGTTTTGGCCAGGCCTAATGTTTTTGCTACCTCTCTGATTGGTTTGTTTTGTTTTTTCAGCCTAATGATGGCTTGCTTCACTGATAGTGACAGCTCTTTGGATCTCATCTTGAGAGTTGACAGCAACAGATTCCAAATGCAAATAGCACACTTCAAATGAACTCTGAACTTTTTATCTTCTCATTGTAATTAAGATAATGAGAAATGAACACACACCTGGCCATGGAACAGCTGAGAAGCCAATTGTCCCATTACTTTTGGCCCCTTATCAAGTGGGAGGCACATATGCAAACTGTTGTAATTCCTACACCGTTCACCTGATTTGGATGTAAATACCCTCAAATTAAAGCTGACAGTCTGCAGTTAAAGCACATCTTGTTCGTTTAATTTCAAATCCATTGTGGTGGTGTATAGAGCCAAAAATGTTAGAATTGTGTCAATGTCCCAATATTTATGGACCTGACTGTATGTGTATGTTGAGAGATTGTTTGTGGGACTGTATGGAGAGGAAGAAGAAGGTGTTTTTGTTAAGTTTGGATTTTGAAAAAGCATATGAGAGATTGACTCATATGTTTGTGTATAGAGTGTTAAGAATGGGATTTCCAGCTGAGTTTGTGTGGAAAGTGAAATATGTATGATGGAATTTTTAGTTGAGTGTTGTTGAATGGTTGTATAGGTAGAAGAGTAAATGTGTTTTCAGGGGTGTGGCAAGAGTGCTCATTGTCACCTATTGTTAAGGAAAGATAAGGTGATTCTTGGAGTGCAAATACCAGGAGGTGGTGGGAGTGAATGGAAGGTAAGTGCTTATATGGATGATGTGTGTTATGTGATTGCGAGTGTTCAGTAGGACGGGTGAAATTGTTAGTGTCTATGTTTTGTGGAGTATCTGCTTTTCGTGTGAATTGGAATATGAGTTAATGTAAAAGCCATTCATAATTCCGGAACAGTTTTCAAACTACCCGAAGTTTAAGAAGATGGTGGGAAGCTATTTTTGCGACAGTGAGGAAGAACTAATTATCACTGTAAGTAATTTGACATTACAGCAGTGTATTTGATTACATTTCACATGCATGTCAGAACAATCACTTTATATGTAGATAGAGTGTTATAAAATATTTGTGATTGCGAAAATCGCCACTTCTGATCCCAAAAAAATTTCCGCAATACATGGAACTTCACTTTTTATCAGGTCTAAGTAGATATTACTGATTCGTGCACTAAGTATTGTTGTAACTAGTGATGAGAGGAAGGGGCTATATTCAAATTCAGAAATATTTCACAAATATTTTGTAGAATATTCGTCATATATTTGCAAATTTAAAGAATTCAATATTATTTTATTGAATGCGTAAAATCGGCAATGTAAAAATTGCGTAATGAGAATTCGTAATGCGAAAAACAGGCGTGGCTACATTTTTCAAGCTGCTATAAGTTTCATGAGTTTCTCCTGAGACTGGAGAAAATGGTTGGCACGGCAGAACATTACAATAGCATTATATGCAGATAGAGTCAAGTGCTCCAATATATTCGCAATTATGCTAATCGGCAGTGATTAGAATATTTTTTCACACTACGTGCAACTTCACATTTTAGCAGGTTTGACTACAGATTACTGATTGGTGCACTAAGTATTGTTGTGAACTTGACATTGCTTCCTTCTCATTGGCCCACAAGCAAGAAGCAGAGCGGAATCATGTTTTTAGATGGAAAAAAAATGCTGAATATTCAATAATTCAATATAACGAATATATAGCACTATATTCTAAATATTTGCGAATTCTCGAAGTGGCGATATTCGCAATAAAAATTTGCTATTCAAATATTCGTGCTCAACACTAGTTGTGACATCACAGCACTATGTCAGTATCATGTATGTATGGACAGCAGAGAAATATCTCTCACATGCACATTGCATATCCATTTTCCTGCCGCACACTATATACCCCCCCCCACACACACACAAACACAGTCTATAGATTAGAGTTTGTGTCCTGTTGGTCAGGACTCAGGAGAAGCTTTCTTTGTCTTATCATCAGTATTTGCTGGTTCATTTAGCGTTACCCAGGGTGCACCACGGGGAGGCAAACCAGCTATATACCCCATACCGTATCGTCACTTCACTAGACAGGTACATCTCTGCTCAGCTGGCCAATATCTGATTGCTCAGACCCCACACACATACAATCACAATGCAATCCGATCTTATAACGGTAGCATTAAATCTAATATTTCCCCTTCGAAGACAAAATAGCTGTTAATCTTTTGAGGAGGACATTATTAACAATACTTCTATTTAAAAAAATTGGGATTATATGCTTGCATCTTTATCCTCCAGCACATGTTGGAGCGGGGCTATGACCGGACCTGGGTCCACGCTGAGAAGCAGGCGATTGTGAGTGAGAGGAAGTTTAAGGGCAATCACCTTCGGATGACACTATTGAAAAAATGGACCGATTTTAAGCATCAAAACTTAGAACGGATAAAAGATATCCGTGACAGAAAATGCCCAGGTACAATGTTTACATTACTTTTGTATCTCTCTCCAACACTGTAATGTATATATATATTTATATACAGTTATGAAAATAAGTATTTCATCCCTTTACAAATGATTACTTATTAACTGGTGTGACATGTAGCAAATCAGCCGGTTACATCATACATGCATCTCTACCTCGATATGAGTATATATATATATATATATATATATATATATATACAGTACAGACCAAAAGTTTGGACACACCTTCTCATTCAAAGAGTTTTCTTTATTTTCATGACTATGAAAATTGTAGATTCACACAGAAGGCATCAAAACTATGAATTAACACATGTGGAATTATATTCATAACAAACAAGTGTGAAACAACTGAAAATATGTCATAGGTTCTTCAAAGTAGCCACCTTTTGCTTTGATTACTGCTTTGCACACTCTTGGCATTCTCTTGATGAGCTTCAAGAGGTAGTCCCCTGAAATGGTTTTCACTTCACAGGTGTGCCCTGTCAGGTTTAATAAGTGGGATTTCTTGCCTTATAAATGGGGTTGGGACCATCAGTTGCGTTGAGGAGAAGTCAGGTGGATACACAGCTGATAGTCCTACTGAATAGACTGTTAGAATTTGTATTATGGCAAGAAAAAAGCAGCTAAGTAAAGAAAAACTAGTGGTCATCATTACTTTAAGAAATGAAGGTCAGTCAGTCAGCCGAAAAATTGGGAAAACTTTGAAAGTAAGGGCTATTTGACCATGAAGGAGAGTGATGGGGTGCTGCGCCAGATGACCTGGCCTCCACAGTCACCGGACCTGAACCCAATCGAGATGGTTTGGGGTGAGCTAGACAGCAGAGTGAAGGCAAAAGGGCCAACAAGTCCTAAGCATCTCTGGGAGCTCCTTCAAGACTGTTGGAAGACCATTTCAGTGGACTACCTCTTGAAGGTCATCAAGAGAATGCCAAGAGTGTGCAAAGCAGTAATCAAAGCAAAAGGTGGCTACTTGGAAGAACCTAGAATATGACATATTTTCAGTTGTTTCACACTTGTTTGTTATGTATATAATTCCACATGTGTTAATTCATAGTTTTGATGCCTTCATAGTCATGAAAATAAAAAAAAAATCTTTGAATGAGAAGGTGTGTCCAAACTTTTGGTCTGTACTGTATATATATATATTATCACCTACACAGCTCAAAGAGCAACCACACAGAGAGCAATTCTAATTAATTTTTCCTTTATTGGATATCCAAAAACATTAGATGGTATATCAGTTAAAACATATACAAAAACAGCACATAATGGGAACACTACGGTGTTACAATAATTGTATAAAAACAGAGTAAGCTCCAAACCAAAAGGGACTAGTATCCCCCCATACACAATAAAGTAGTATCAACTTGGTGGGGCGCATATAGCAGTAGTAGCACCCAGAGCATACATACACAAACACTCCAAACATTTAAGGGAGTGTAAGCCTGGGTGCCGCCCACACCAAGCAGGGACTGCAAGGGAAGAGGGGGGAGAAAACACAGTTTAAAGTGCAAGTGCAATTAGTACCTACTGACCCTGGTCTGAAACAGCCGCCCGACGATGGTTTCGCTAAATGCTTCCTCTTGGGGCCTACTGAACTCCTCCATACTGGTCTCCTATATACTCCTGACATCTAGATTCAACCAATCAAAACACACCTACCCAGCTTTCCATAATTGAGCAGATCAGCTGCTCCTGGCAGCGGGGAGAGTGCCCAACCAATAGTCAGTCATGTTCAGTCTCGTCATCAGTCACCTGACCTCAAAGTATTGGCACCGCCCACCTATCTCTCCGGACCGTAGCGCAGCACCATTCAATCCTGAGCATCAGCCACTATTGTTTCTCTCTTCCTACTATACCTCCGTATCATTCCTTGAGATTATATATTAGATCACAGGTAGCGCTCGGATGATCGCATACCGTCACGCGATCCGCATCATGACTCGATCACACAAGCTAGTGGCACCAGAGAGTGACGTCACCCTCTGTACTAACGCCGTACTCCCATGGTGTCCCAGTTTCCTATCAACCGAGTCACGAGGCGGGTCACATGATCGGACCAGCGGCATCTTAGATCTCTAATGTTATTATTACAAAACGCCTACGAAGAAGACCAGGGTCAATAGCTTATAGCATGTTGTCATCACTCTCTGCTATATATATATATAAAAATAAAAATAAATATAAAAATAAATAATAAATATAAATATAAATAGTTGGGTATTCTACATGATACATGAAATTAGGGCATATATCTCTACAAATAATGAAAGTAACCAGTGCACATACAATTTGGTAATATACCTGATTGTGTAAATATACAAATTACATTAATTATACAGAACAATTACTACAATATCCCACATAGTGTAACAATTACAATACAATGCTTAAAGTGCTTTAGTGTTAATTACATCATATTAATAAGAACACCGCCAAACAGGCAGTGCATATATGATTCTTAAAAATCAATTATTTATCTACCATCATCAGATGTGCAACATTGAGGTATCCTGACACCAGGACCATAAAGTTAATACATAGGATCCAATTGATCATATGTAGACCCATACCTCAGATAACTACTCAGGGTCCAGATGTGTTTCCGATACCACCAATTATAAAAGTGCAAGTGCAGGTGTGTGAAAAAAAGATAAGTGTGAGAGGAAGAAAAGAAGGGGAGTGTTAAAATTATAAAAGTGCCAGTGCCAGTGCTCCATAAGAGAGAATTATATTGATGGTATCCAAACCCAGCTCGCCCTTTCATGTTTAATCACTCTAATCATATAAAACCCAACCAACATATACCCCATTCCAGAAACCCCTTGATCATTTATCTGACTATGTATATAAACACAGGAACACTATGTATATCTTCAGGAGTTTCCATGGATAGGAAAGTCCAGACCACCTTAATCTTCTCCACATCTTTTTTCCTCTCTTTTTTCTTCTCCTTTTCTCTCTCACACTTTTTCCTGATGACCTGTATGTTTGATGCTGCAAGTTTTTCTCATATCACTCCATAGACCAGGAAGCTCCATATTCCAAAATGCATGTTATCCAGACATTCAGAACATACTGGAAGAAACCAGAACCAAAAACAGGAATATATAGAAGATCAGTATGTATATTAAAACACATAACAAGAAAAGAACCACCGTGTGGCGTCATAGATGCAGGCAGCTCATCACTGGTGTCAAAGAGAAGAAAGAAACATAAACAAATCACTGCTAAAAGAAATATACGTCATTTCATCAACACATAAATAACAATGATTAAAAATGAACCCATCTTACCTGGTGGTTCTGTGATGATCCAGACTTCGAAGTACAAAACGGGTAATCTAGAGGAATGGAGCATAGCTATTATAGTCATTCAATCCCACAGGGGCCATAGTTTTCAGAGTATATATCCAGCGTGTCTCTCGCTGGGCCAGTAGTTTCTTCCAATTCCCACCTCTTTGGGAGATCATTACATGATCAATCCCTCGAAAACGTAGGGCTGATCCATCACAGGCATGTTCTGCTTTAAAATGCCTTGGTATGGTTGTTAATAGTTGTGTATCAGTTATCTCCTGTGCGGCTTCAATCGCTAGCACATGCTCACGGATCCGTTTTTTAAACTGTCGTGAGGTCATCCCCACATAGATTTTTTCACAGGGACATATGGCCCAGTAGATTACCTGTGTATTTATACACACAGCGAGTATGATGTATGATTTAATAAGTTGATTTTGTGCATTTTACACACAGAAATTTATATCTGTGTGTGTCTATATACAGTTGCAAGAAAAAGCATGTGAACCCTTTGGAATGATATGGATTTCTGCACAAATTGGTCAAAAAATGTGATCTGATCTTCATCTAAGTCACAACAATAGACAATCACAGTCTGCTTAAACTAATAACACACAAAGAATTAAATGTTACCATGTTTTTATTGAACACACCAAGTAAACATTCACAGTGCAGGTGGAAAAAGTATGTGAACCCTTGGATTTAATAACTGGTTGAACCTCCTTTGGCAGCAATAACTTTAACCAAATATTTCCTGTAGTTGCAGATCAGATGTGCACAACGGTCAGCAGTAATTCTTGACCATTCCTCTTTACAGAACTGTTTCAGTCCAGCAATATTCTTGGGATGTCTGGTGTGAATCGCTTTCTTGAGGTCATGCCACAGCATCTCAATCGGGTTGAGGTCAGGACTCTGACTGGGCCACTCCAGAAGGCATATTTTCTTCTGTTTAAGCCATTCTGTTATTGATATACATCTATGCTTTGGGTCGTTGTCCTGTTGCAACACCCATCTTCTGTTGAGCTTCAGCTGGTGGACAGATGGCCTTAAGTTCTCCTGCAAAATGTCTTGATAAACTTGGGAATTCATTTTTCCTTCGATGATAGCATTCCGTCCAGGCCCTAATGCAGCAAAGCAGCCCCATACTATGATGCCCCCACCACCATACTTCACAGTTGGGATGAGGTTTTGATGTTGGTGTGCTGTTCCTCTTTTTTTCCACACATAGTGTTGTGTGTTTCTTCCAAACAACTCAACTTTGGTTTCATCTGTCCACAGAATATTTTGCCAGTACTGCTGTGGAACATCCAGGTGCTCTGTGGTATCCTCCCATGAAATCCATTCTTGTTTAGTGTTTTACGTATTGTAGATTCGCTAACAGGGATGTTAGCATATGCCAGAGACTTTTGTAAGTCTTTAGCTGACACTCTAGGATTCTTCTTCACCTCATTGAGCAGTCTGCGCTGTGCTTTTGCAGTCATCTTTACAGGACAGCCACTCCTAGGGAGAGTAGCGGCAGTGCTGAACTTTCTCCATTTATAGACAATTTGTTTTACCGTGGACTGATGAACAGCAAGGCTTTTGGAGATACTTTTATAACCCTTTCCAGCTTCATGCAAGTCAACAATTCTTAATCGTAGGTCTTCTGAGAGCTCTTTTGTGCGAGGCAACATTCACATCAGGCAATGCTTCTTGTGAAAAGCAAACCCAGAACTGGTGTGTGTTTTTTTTATAGGGCAGGGCAGCTGTAACCAACACCTCCAATCTAATCTCATTGATTGGACTCCAGTTGGCTGACACCTCACTCCAATTAGCTCTTGGAGATGTCATTAGTCTAGGGGTTCACATACTTTTTCCACCTGCACTGTGAATGTTTACTTGGTGTGTTCAATAAAAACATGGTAACATTTAATTCTTTGTGTGTTATTAGTTTAAACAGACTGTGATTGTCTATTGTTGTGACTTAGATGAAGATCAGATCACATTTTATGACCAATTTGTGCAGAAATCCATATCATTCCAAAGGGTTCACATACTTTTTCTTGCAACTGTATACATAAACTGCAATCATTATTTTGTATTCCAGTAAAAGGCCCCGTACATCATTACATTAGATACATCACACACTTACCTCCTTAACGCCCGATGACATACTGTACATGTATGTCAGATCTGGATGTGAATTAAATCCTAGTGACATAAATGTACTGCATGGTGATCGGGAGGGTGCAGGAGCTGCGCCCGCCCAGTCGGGGGCAGAGGTCCGGAAGTCACTGATAGCCGGACCACTGCTGTGAAATCACAGATGCCGGTGCATTAACCCCTGCACGGCCGCGGTCAGCGCTGACCGCAGCACGTGCAAGCTTCAAAGCTGCTGTGACGGCGACCCAGTGGCAGGGAAGCTAGCCCAATGCCTTCCTTAGACATCGTAGCTGCCTTTCGGGGGGGCCTATGAGATCCAGCCCCCTGTATTACACTGTTAATACACGTACAGCCAATGCATTACAATACAGAAGTATTGTAATGCATTGTGAAGGGGATCAAACCCCCAAAAGTTTAAGTCCCAGAGGGGGGCAAAAAATAAACTGAAATATATATATTTTTTGAAATTAAAGGTTTCCAAAAAAAACTAAACATTTTCAATTAGAAAAATAAAGCGTCCTTTTTCCCAAAATAAAGTTAAATAAAAATTGTAAAAAATAGGGAAAAAAAG
The DNA here is from genome assembly GCF_905171765.1 of Bufo bufo. Lineage (NCBI taxonomy): Eukaryota > Metazoa > Chordata > Amphibia > Anura > Bufonidae > Bufo > Bufo bufo. The sequence continues at coordinate 171,588,331 of NC_053391.1, read as the reverse complement.
AAAATTAGACATATTATGTATCGCCGCATGCCTTTCAAACGGCTCTATAAAAATATCACATGACCTAACCTCAGATGAACACCGTTAAAAAAATAAAAATAAAAACTGTGTTAAATAAACAATTTTTTGGGCACATTACATCACTAGTGCAGCACCAAGCGATCAAAAAGGCGTATGACCCCCAAAATAGTACCAATCTAGCCATCACCTCATCACGCAAAAATGAGCCCCCACAAAGACAATCGACCAAAAAATAAAACAAATATGGCTGTCAGAATATGGAGACACTAAAACAATATTTTTTTCTGTTCCAAAATGCTACTACTGTCTAATACTAAAATCCCCCCCAAAAAAGTATAGATATTAGGTATTGCCATGTCAGTAATAACCAGCTGTATAAAAATATCACATGACCTAACCCCTCTGGTGAATAGAGATGGCCTTGCGGTTCGCCCAGCGGTCGTTTCACGGCGAACTTTGCGTATTCGCGATTCGCCGAACATGCGAACATATGGAGATATTCGCACCCACCATATTCTTTTATATTGTGAAGAACTTTGACCTATGACACATCCATCAGGTGGTACAGGACAGCCAATTGAGATGTTTCAGCACATACCCCCTGCCTTATAAATAAACCTGATCTGGCCGCCATTTTACATTCAGTGTTTTGCCAGTGTAGGGAGAGGTTGCTGTGTGTAGCAGGGCAGGCTGTTAGGGACACCAAACGCTAGCTAATAGGGCCACAAAAGTCATTTTAAGGACTGGTATCGGTGTGCTATCGATAGGTGTGATACACAGAGGGGTGAGATATACTTATAATATACTTTTATAATGAGTCAAAAACACATAGATCTATATAGTGATCACCTGGAAGTCAGGAGCCTAGGGGCTAGGGGCTTACTAGGGCCAATTTTATATAGGGTAAGGTTCCAGACTGGGTCGCTCTTGACAGGGCGGGTGGTCTGTGGTTAGGCTATCAGGGCCAGAATAGCATCCCCCTGTAGGGCAATATTTGGGACAGTTCTTTGCCCACCCTGTCCTTCAATACCACATCATCATCTAGCCCAGGGATAGATGTTTTTTGCTTTCCCTCCAGGATTCATGGATGTGCACTGGAACCCCCCGGATTGTGGTAGGACATATGGTTTCTGATTTGGTGCCGCCGAGCACCTGATTTAGTGCCGCCGAGCACTTGTTATTGCCTACCACATCTATGCTTTTTGCTTAACTTTAATCATTTCATTATATTGCCGATATTTCGCATTGAAAAAAATAATGAATGGAGATCGTAAATTTGAATAATACATCTGGTATGTCACTGTCCATGTTGTGGGACTATTTGTGCACTTCTAGTAATTATTTCTTGGCTGCAAATATGAGCTGAAGGTTTTTCTTGTTCGTCTGCCATTAAAATAAATGGGACCCGCCGCGAACTCGCGGTTCGCAAACATTTAATCGCATTCGCGAACCGTCCTAGCAGATGTTCGTCCATCACTACTGGTGAACACCGTAAAAAAAAAAAAAAAAAACTGTGTCAAAAAAGTAATTTTTTGTCACCTTACATCACAAAAAGCGTAATTCCAAGTGATCACATTTTTGGTAAATTTGGTATTTTTTTAAATATAAAAATTTAATTTTGAGAATGATTTTCAACACTGTCATGAAATACTATATGTGACGAGAAAACAGTTTCAGAATGGTCTGGATAAGTAAAGTTAAAGTTAAAGTTAAGCGTTTTAAATTTACTACCACATAAACTGTAACATGTCAGATTTGCTAAAAATGGCCTGGTCAGAATGGTGAAAAATGGCCCTGTCATTAAGGGGTGAATTTGCATATGTTATGAGTTCTGAGTTGTTTGTCTAAATTCTGAACATTGTGTGATTACAGGGGTTCCACTTCCCTCAGTCCGTCGCAGGTCGTCGACGGACGAGATGGAGGTGGTGGTGGTATCCGGCGAGGAGGAGGAGGTAGACCAGGCCGGACCCTCCCAGCAAGAGCCAGATGCACCACCAATACCACCTGAAGTGGGTGAGGAGGTAGAGGTTGAAGAGTCTGGTCCCTCCCAGAAGCCAGATTCCACACACCTGACTCTTGATGAGTAGGAGGAGGAGGTTGTGACCAGCCCCCAGCAGGAGGGTAAATTTGTTCACACAGCAATATCATTCATTTTTTTTTCTATTCTGACTGTACTAAATCAAATGCCAAAAAAAATAAAAATGGCCCAGCTGCAAGCCCAACACGATGCAGGACATGCGGAGGCCACTGCAGGACATGCGGAGGCTGCTGCGCAAGATGGAGATGCAGCATAGAAAAAAATGAAGAAAATTTCAGACCTCCATGAAGTGTTGAAAAAGTTGCCTTAGAGGCCTGTTTGTAAATAAATATTGTTTTCCTGTTAGAACGTGTGGTTAAGTTTTTTTTAATATTGTTATGTTTTCATTTAATTTAAACTGATAAGGTTGCAGTAAGGACCCTTTAGTCCTGGGTAAAACTTATCAGGATCAGGACAGGCAGCAACGTGGTAGTATAAGGCCTACACATGCGGATGTAGCAGCGTTAACACACATGCTTTATGAGACATGTTATCTAAACTAAATGCAACTAAATGCGTTAAGCAATTGCTTTTTAATGGCTTTTGTTTCAAGATAACGCGATGAGTTAAGAAATTTGAGTTAAGAGTGTGTGTGTGTGTGTGTGCTTTACCCCTGCTACATATATAGCTCCACCACACTCATTAGGACAAACATAAGCAGGAAAATAGTAATGGTGTAGTATAGGGCCTCCACATAACCAGGCTAAACACATCAGGACAGACAGCAGCAGGTAAATGGTAATGGTGTAGTATAAGGCCCTACACATAGCTGGGCCAAACTCAGTCAGAACAGACAGTAGCCGGTTCTTTGTTTGCATGATAAATATGTTCCCATGAATGGGCCCCCGCCAGAATGGGGCAACCCCAAAAATAAACTTATACACCTCTGACAGCAGCATGATTTTTGTTGGCAGCAGGAATGTGTCCCCATGCATACAAATTTCTAAATATTCCTTTACCCATTTTTTTTTAAAGCATTTTTCAGATTATAAAGCCCACAAGAAAATAAAAAAATAAAAAAAATAAAAAAAATAATTATATATACTGTATATATATTATATACATATATAAACATACCACGGCACAGCCTCAAGAAAATGTGCGTTTATTCAATCAAAAACGATGTTGCAGTCCACACAATGAGATCTTCTCAAGTAGTGACAAAAGTGAATGTTGCCAAGTACAAATACAAACTCAGGTGATTATTTAGTGAAAACTATTAATAATAGAATTAGATTTAATGTGTTAGATTTGTATTGTGCATAAAATAAAAAAAAATTATGCAAAAAAAAAGCAATAATATACTAGAATCCATACTGTGGAGAGATTAATAACTTCAATTAACGTATATGAATTCATATTATCTGCTTAATTCATCAAATTACAATATTTTAAAAAAGTAGAAGCAGCGCAGACACCATGTTCTTCCCGTTGTCGGTCACAATGGTTCCGATTTGGAGTTCTTGATGAAGGACACGGAGCAGTTCCTCCCCTGTGTGACTCAGTTCTCCCAGGCAAACAAGGTGAACAACATGACACCGCCGTGCCCTGCACATGAGGTATGCTGGAGGGACACTGTGAATTCTCCCTGCAGTGGAGGCTGAGGACAAGGTGGTGGATGAGGAGACAGAGGCGAACATTGTTGCAGGACCAACGGCGTGAGAACATGTAGGCGGAAGCGGCGTCACCTAGCCAAGTTTCTGGTGTGGCTGTGCAGGAACCACATTCACCCAGTGGACCGTAAAGGACATGTATTGTCCCTCACCGTAGTTACAGCTCCACACGTCGGCAAAGAAATGATGGCTTGGGACTCTCCACCTCGGCCTGTCAAAGCCATCAGTTCTCTGAAAGGTGCAGAGTCCACCACTTGAAAAGGGAGGGACTGCAGCACCAGCAACTTGGCCAGGAGGACAATCAGCTTCTGCACGGTTGGATGAGTGCACTCATACTGTTGTCTCTTGGCAATTGCTTCAGTGACCGCTTGCTGACGGAATGACTGACGAGGAGTAGGAGCAGGAGCATCAGGACAAGCAGATGATTGGAAGGACAGACAGCTCCCTTCAGCTAAGGTGGTGAAGCCTTGACTGCCTGAAATCGGGTGCATGCCACTGGGTGATGCAGCAGTTGCTGTGGCAGGCTGGACCATCACATCGGAGCTACGGTTCTCCCAGGCGACTTTATGGTGATGCTGCACATGTTGAAGCAGGGCCAATGTGCCAACATTGGCACCCAGGCCACGCTTCAACTTCTGCTCACATATTCTACAAATGGCCATGTTCACCTCTTCCGGCAGCTTAATAAAAAACTGCCACACCGCCGAGTAGATGATTTTACCCCCAACACTCCACACTAACTGACTATTGCGCCGCTGCTTCTGTGAACACCTGCACAACTACTTTGCGGGCAGGTAGTCTCCTGCGAAGTGGGTGGTCTACCCCAGGATTGTTTGGCTCCCGACCTCCCACTGCTGCTCACTCCCGGCCAAGCTAGCGACTTGCTGTCTCCGCCGCTGCCTCACGGGCAAGCTGCCACCCACTTCTCCCGATGATGATGAAGCCCCAAATTCACCCAGCACCCAAGTGCGATCAGCTAAATCATCATTGAGTACTGTCTGCACGTCACTGATGTCCTCCTCAACTGTCTCTGGGTCAGGAGCCTTACTGCTGGCAACACCAGCCCTAACGCCACTCTCCTCATCACTACTTGCCCGCCTACCGGAGGAAGCGGTGGGTGTCTCCTCCACATCTTGGCTTGCCAGTAGCTGCTGATTGTCCTTTAGTAGTTCATCCTCGCTGTATAGTGGAGCTGAGCCCACAGCATATAATACTTCTCTTGCTGAGGGAACAGAAAAGGACATAGACAGGTTGAGGACAGGTGAGGACACAGGGCCTGCTCTCGGGCCATGCCAACTAAGGGTTGTGTCTGACAAATCCACCGACTCTTGGCTTGGGGTGTCTGATGTCACTTGGGGCGAAGTGGATGACCAAGTCAACCATTCAAGAACTGCTGGGTTTCTGGTCAAGACACGACCGTTAGATGACACTAGGAGCTCAGGCCTCTCGCTGCGACTCCTGTTGCCATGCCCCTTTACTCTTGTGCGACCTGTGCCTGCGCCAGAAACATTTAGGCCTCTGCCACTTCCCTGTGCAGGGCCTGGCACTTCTCTGTCTCACATACTATTAGATCAAATAAAAAAATAAAAAAGGATATTTAAACAACCCAAAAAGTCAGTAATTTTCTCACTTTACCACTCAATGGCTAATAAGCTCTTTCTTTTCCCACTAATACAAGCCAAAGAAGGCTTTAGAACATATAACTGCACCGCTGAACGGCAAATAATATATGTATATTTTTTGCCACTAATACACTGCAAAAAGGGCTTTAAAACATATAACTGCACCGCTGAATGACAAATATATATTTGTTTGCCACTAATGCACGCCAAAAAGGGCTGTAATTATCTCACTTCAACCCACACTTTTTTTCACTGCACCGCTCAACTGCAAATAATATATATTTTTTTGCCACTAATATACACCAAAAAGGGCTTTAGAACATATCAGTGCACCGCTGAACGGCAAATAATATATATTTTTGTGCCACTAATACATGCCAAAAAGGGCTGTAATTTTCTCAATTCACCACACAATGACTAATAAGCCCTTCTTTTCCCACTAATACAAGCCAAAAACTGCTTTAGAACATATACCGTATTTTTCGCCCCATAAGACGCACTTTTTCTCCCCCCAAAATGGGGGGGAAATGCCCCTGCGTCTTATGGGGCGAATGCTTGCAGTTTTACATCGCAAGCTGCGATGTACGAGCGAGCGGGGAATCGGGGAGGGACTGGGAGGAGGAGCTGGGGGCCGGCAATAGCGGCGGGGCAGTGCAGTCAGTGTAGTATAGCCCCGCCCCGCCGCTCCGGTATACTAATATAAGATGTCTTATTCAATTAATAGTTATTAAACATGCCCCCTCACTCCTAATAGTACCTTACATCCTAACCGCTTCTGTAGAATGCAGGCAGGCAGGCCGGGCAGGCGGCAGCGTAACTCCCTGATGTCACGTGCCTGCGCCGCCTACTTTATGAATGAAGCAGGCGGCGCAGGCAAGTGACGTCAGTGAGGGACGCGCCGGCTGCACATATATAACAGTGCCATCCACAGATCCCCCTGTAACAGTGCCATCCACAGATCCCCCTGTAACAGTGCCATCCACAGATCCCCCCTATAACAGTGCCATCCACAGATCCCCCTGTAACAGTTCAAGCCACAGATCCCCCCATAACAGTGTCCGTCATCCACAGATCCCCCTATAATAGTGTCCATCATCCACAGATCCCCCCATAACAGTGTCCATCATCCACAGATCCCACCATAACAGTGTCCATCATCCACAGATCCCCCCATAACAGTGTCCGTCATCCACAGATCCCCCCATCACAGTGTCCGTCATCCACAGATTGCCCCATAAAAGTGTGACATCACTGGGCTGGCTGGCTGGTGATTGGCTGCATACATGGCATTGTGGGTGATCCCTCGTTCCCAGATTTCCTTGCTTCATGTCCTAACACGTGCAGCAGCCATTTTAGGAAAAATTGTGATTCGTTACCTCGAAGCGTGAGGAAATTCTAATTCGGTGCAAATCAAATTTTTCCTGAAATTCGGATCGTATTCCACTTCGTAAACTTTGACACTCATCTGTAGTGAGTATGTTTTTTTAGTTTTTTTTACCCCTGATTAACTGCTGAAAGGTCTCAATTTTAAGGTCAGATGCCACAATCAGCGATGGATGCAGCATCTGAGGGGCTCATTGATGGGGGGTAGCGCTATCACCATTCCCCGTCATTGTGCCGGCTACATACAATGGAATGTGAATGGTGACGAAGAAATTCGGAACAAATTGAATTTCTTTGTGAAGTTTGGCTAAGCAGCCAAATCAAATCTTTGATAACTTCACTCATCTCTCATTTGTGCCCTAAAGTGTATAGAGTGGAAGCTGTGCTAGAGTGGTCACCCCTCCATTCACTGCCATTGGATTTCTCAAGATAACTGAGAGTGCTTTTGCAACAATTTCCAGAAGTCCCATCACAGTGAGTGAGAATGGTGCCATGCATATGCGGCATGCTCTTCGTTCATGGCAGGGCCCCATTCTTGAGACAGGATCAGGAGCGGAGGTGGTACTTATACATATCAGTTGTCCCAGATGAAATGACACCCATTTAACCAAAGCAAATACAAGAATATGATTAAATACATTTTGGCATCACTTCTTGCATATGACTGAACTGTTACAACTACAACTGTAAAAAGTGATATGTTTATTTGTCATATGTTTCATGGAAATGTACAAATATTCAGTATATTCAATTTTTTTTATATTTTCCCACTTTCTTGATGTTTTAATGCTAATTAGATGATTTTATGTAAAGAATTTTAGCTGTTTTTTAACTGTGGAGAAAATGTATGCATGTCATTTGATCTCTTTAGGTCATCTGTCAGGGTCACTCTCTGTGTTACATTAAACCATGTTTTCTGACTAACACGATTAACAAGGTTAAGCAAAGGTGTGACAGAAAAAGAAGAAAGGCTTAGACACATGGCAGATATTATTTAGTGTAATAATGCACAGAGACGGTTTTGTGGGTACGTGAAACCTATATTACTTATCAGCCAAATAACACGAGACCTGGTTCACATTGATGTCAGTTTAAAGCCTGTTCAATTTAACAACAAAAGGGGTCACTTGCAAATGAGTGGCAAACAGTTAAACAACTTAACATTTCTTGCACCTATGACATCTTCATCCAGTTTGCTGCATGTGTAGGTTCACACGTTGCACAATAAACGTTAATTCTTTGCTATGATTCCTGATTTTACCACAAAGAAAATTTGTAATTTCGGGTTGAAATAACTAATTATATTATTTTTAGAATGGTGCTCAATTTTATGTGTTTTGGTTGCTTCTTTTATAGTTGCATGTCTTTAAAAATGCAAAGTACAGGAGGTTTAGTAGTCACTTTAGCATGCACATTAAGTAAGCATGCACATTAAGTAATAATGACACTACTCACAAAAAGTTTGGGATATTTGGGATATTTGCCTAGCACTGTCCCTTCCTATTTGCAAAATCCACCCTAAACAGCATCCCAAAACTGGTTGGCAGTCACTTCCTAAATATTTGCAGGGTCTGAATCAGGAGAGGGAAACCAGGGAGACAAATAACAAAAGACAAGTGACAGAATGGCTCAAAAATAACAAAATAAAATAAAAAATGTGCCAAGCCAAGGTCAATACCAAGAGAGTACTGCAGCAGGTCAATACCAAATGAAACTAAACAGAACCAGAGAGGCAAAACCAGGGGTAGCCATGGGTCAAAATCAGGACATCTCATCAATTCCAAAGGGTCAGACAGGAGGCAGAGTCAAGGTACAAATTAGAGGTCAGGGATAGGGTTGAACGAACCCAAACTGTAAAGTTCGAGTTCGTACTGAACTTTAGGATTTTTGGACCCCGGACCTGTACCTAAACTTTTCAGTAAAAGTTCGGCTTTGGGTTTGGTGTTCGGCGAGTTAATGGCACTTTTTGAAAGGCTGAGAGCAGCTAATCAACAAGCGTTTAACTTGTGTGCCCTTAGAAGCCATTACAGCCATGCCTACTAATGGCATGGCTGTGAATGGGCAGTACAGCATGTGACCCAGCCTCAATTTAAGCGGGAGTCATGTAGCGCTGCACATCACTGTGCTCTGATTAGTGTAGGTATAGGATGCTGCTGCTGTGAGGGAGAAAATAGGACAGAATCTTTAATCTGAAGTGCTTGTTAACTCAGCGATCTACCTAGATTTTGTTTTGTGGGTGCAGTGCACAATCTTGTTACCCTGCCCTGAGCCCAGTGAAACAGAAAAAACACTTTTATCCATCTGGTAGTTAGGTGGGTGGCGGTGGCCATTTTATGCATGTTCAGCGGACCAGCACAGCATATGTGCATTTGTGACAGTCAAATAGAAGCTTGAAATACTGCAATTATATTCTGGGTTTAAAAAAAATCACCCATTTTTGGCAAGATCCTACATCTGTGGCCTTTGCAGCATTTGTCTGTGTGCAATTTAAGCTTGAAATACTGCAATAATTTTCTTGGTTTTAAAAAAAACACACATTTTTGGCAAAATCCTACATCTGTGGCCTTTGCAGCATTTGTCTGTGTGCAATTTAAGCTTGAAAGACTGCAATAATTTTCTGGGTTTTAAAAAACACCCCTTTTTGGCAATACCCTCCATCTGGGGCCTATGCAGCATTTGTCAGTGTCAAATTTAAGCTTGAAATACTGCAATAATTTTCTGGGTTTTAAAAAACACCCTTTTTGGGCAAAATACAAAATTTTACAGCCCTTGCTGCATATGTCAGTGTGAAATACAAGTGTTAGATACTGCTGTCATATTCTGTTATTAAAAAAACACCCATTTTGGGCAAAATCCTAATTTTGCGGCATTTGCTGCATCTGTCATTGTTAAATACAAGCTTGAAAGACTGCCATAATTTTCTGGGTTTTAAAAAACACCCTTTTTGGGCAAAATACTAAATTTTACAGCCCTTGCTGCATCTGTCAATGTGAAATACAAGCGTTAGAAACTGCTGTCATATTCTGTTATAAAAAAAAACACCCATTTTGGGCAAAATCCTAATTTTGCAGCGTTTGCTGCATCTATCATTGTTAAATACAAGCTTGAAAGACTGCAACAATTTTCTGGGTTTAAAAAAGCACCCCTTTTTGGCAATACCCTCCATCTTGGGCCTATGCAGCATTTGTCAGTGTCAAATTTAAGCTTGAAATACTGCAATAATTTTCTGGGTTTTAAAAAACACCCTTTTTGGGCAAAATACTAAATTTTACAGCCCTTGCTGCATCTGTCAGTGTGAAATACAAGCGTTAGATACTGCTGTCATATTCTGTTATTAAAAAAACACCCATTTTGGGCAAAATCCAAATTTTGCGGCATTTGCTGCATCTGTCATTGTTAAATACAAGCTTGAAAGACTGCAATAATTTTCAGGGTTTTAAAAAACACCCTTTTTAGGCAAAATCCCAAATTTTACAGCCCTTGCAGCATCTGTCAATGTGAAATAGAAGCGTTAGATACTGCTGTCATATTCTGTTATTAAAAAAAACACCCATTTTAGGCTAAATCAAAATTTTGCAGCGTTTGCTGCATCTGTCATTGTTAAATACAAGCTTGAAAGACTGCAATAATTTTCTGGGTTTAAAAAAGCACCCCTTTTTGGCAATACCCTCCATCTGGGGCCTATGCAGCATTTGTCAGTGTGAAATTTAAGCTTGAAATACTGCAATAATTTTCTGGGTTTTAAAAAACACCCTTTTTGGGCAAAATACTAAATTTTACAGCCCTTGCTGCATCTGTCAGTTTGAAATACAAGCGTTAGATACTGCTGTGGCCCCGGTCGTGGGGCTGCTGGTGGAGCTCCTGTTGCAGGGAAAGGACGTGGTCGATCTGTGCCAGCTACACGCACAAGTGAACCACCTTCCTCAGGTGCGAGTAGGCAACAGAACATTCAGCATTATTTGGTAGGGCTGAATGCGGCTCTATGAATGGTGAGGCCAGAACAAGTACAGGCGATAGTTGAATGGTTGATTGGGTGGCTGACAGTGCCTCCAGTTCCTTCACATTGTCTCCCACCCAGTCTCCTGCTGAAAGATCAGAGTTGGCATCTGCAGCCGATGTCCATCAGTCCTTCACCTCACCCCCTTGCAAATCAGCCAAGCAGCCTGAGCCCCAAGTCATGGAGCAGTCTCTTCTGCTTTTTGATGGCTAGCAGGGTTTCCCAGGGCCAGCCACATAACCCTGCCCCAGAAGTGGAAGAGATTGAGTGCACCGATGCCCAACCACTTATGTTTCAAGATGAGTACATGGGAGGACCACCGCAGCACGTCTCGGATGATGACTAAACACAGGTGCCAACTGCTGTGGCTTTCTGCAGTGTGCAGACCGACAAGGAGGGCAGGGGTGAAGACTGGGTGGAAGATGATGTGGAGGACGATGAGGTCCTCGACCCCACATGGAATCAAGGTAATGCGAGTGACCTGTGTAGTTCGGAGGAAGAGGCGGTGGTCGCACAGAACCAACAACACAGCAGAAGAGGGAGCAGGGTTCAAAAGCCTGCTACTGCCAAATGCAACAAGGAACCGAGCACACCAAAGCCAGCTCCAAGGAGTTCCCTGGCGTGGCAGTTCTTCAGACAATGTGCTGACGACAAGACACAAGTGGTTTGCACGCTGTGCAATCAGAGCCTGAAGTGAGGCATAAACGTTCGCAACCTGAGCACAACCTGCATGACCAGGCATCTAAGTGCAAAGCAGTGGAGTAGATACCTGAAAAACCAAGAAAGGTTTCTGGCTCCTCCTGCTTACTCTTCTGCTGCAGTCTTGGCCTCTTTATTCACCTCTGGAGTGACAGTGGCACCTGCCACCCCGCAAACAGAGGATCTGCCAGCAACACCACCACCTGGGTCACCATGCATCTCCACAATGTCTCACAGAATCGTTCAGCTCTCTATCTACCAAACACTGGAGCGGAAGAGGAAGTACACCCCTACCCACCCACGATCCCTGGCCCTGAATGCCAGCATTTAAAAATTCCTGTCATTCCGTCTGGTGGAGACGGAGAGTTTTTAAAGCCTTATGGTGGTGGCTGTTCCACAGTACATTGAGCCCAGCCGCCACTAGGTTTCCAGACGAGCCATCCTTTCCCTGCACAACCAAGTGGGGGACAAAATCAGGTGTGCACTACGCAACGCCACCTGTGGCAAGGTCCACCTAACTACGGATACGTGGACCAGTATGCATGGTAAGGGACGTTTTATCTCCCTAACAGCACACTGGGTAAATGCAGTGGCTGCTAGGCCTGAGGCGGAGAGCAGTTTGGCTCATGTCCTTCAACCACCAAGAATTGCAGGGCACTTCAGTTTGCCTCCTAATGCCTCCTCCTCCTACTCCGCTTCCTCATGCTCTACCGCCTCCTAATCCGGTCAGTGTAACATCTTCACCACCAACTTCAGCACAGCCAGGGATAAACGACAGCAGGCAGTTTTAAAACTTATATTTTTGGGGGACAAACCCCACACCGCGCAGGAGCTGCGGACGGGCCTTGAACAACAGACCAATGAGTGGTTTGTGCCAGTGGTGGTGTGCGATAATGGGCGAAATCTCGTAGCAGCTCTGGGACTAGCCGGTTTGACGCACATCCCTTGCCTGTCGCATGTGCTGAATTTGCCGATGCCGAGGTTCCTTAAAAATTACCCCGATATGTCAGAGCTGCTGCATAAAGTGCGTGCCGTCTGTGCACGCTTTCGGAAATTCGCTCCCTGCTGCTGCTCGTCTGTTAGTGCTGCAGTGTAACTTTGGTCTTCCCACTCACCGCCTCATATGCGACGTGCCCACAAGGTGGAACTCCACCTTGCACGTGCTGGCCAGACTGTGCGAGCAGCAGGCGATACTGGAGTTTCAGCTGCAGCACGCACGGGTGAGTCGCTCTGCGGAACAGCACCACTTCATCATCAATGACTGGGTCTCCATGCGAGACCTATGTTCCTTGTTGCTCTTTTTCGAGTACTCCACCAACATGGCCAGTGCCGATAACGCCGTTCTCTGCGTTACTATCCCACTTCTATGATTCCTTGAAAAATTGCTTCTGGCGATGATGGAAGAGGATGTGGCACAGGAGAAGGAGGAGGAAGAGGGATCATTTTATAGGGTTTTCGGATAGTCATTCACAATTGGCTCCGAGGGTGGGTTCCTGCAACCACAAACGCCAGGTACACAATTGTCCAGCCAGGGCACAGTTCTGGAGGATGATGAGGTAGAGGATGAGTAGGAGGAGATGGAGGAGGAGGAACCGTGTTCACAGCAGGGTGGCACACAAACCAGCTCATGGCCATCAGTGGTGCATGGCTGGGGGGATACAGAGGACACAGACGATACACCTCCCACAGAAGACAGATTTTCGTTGCCTCTGGGCAGCCTGGCATACATGAGCGATTACATTATGCAGTGACTCCGCAACGACCGTCGAGTTGTCCACATTCTAACTTCTGCTGATTACTAGGTGGCCACGCTTCTGGATTCCCATTACAAGGACAACGTACCGTCCTTAATTCCGTCACTGGAGCGGATCGTAAGATGCGCGAGTACAAGCGCGCGCTGATAGACGCGCTGCTGGTGGCATTCCCACCTGACAGCGGAGGCACAGTGGAAGAACAAGGCGAAGGCAGAGAAGGAGGAAGAGATCGCCAATGCAGCTGGGGCACCACCAGCACCTCAGAAGGCAGGGTTAGCATGGCCGAAATGTGGAAAAGCTTTGTCAGCACGCCACAACAACCAGCACTGCCAGCTGATATGCAACATCTTAGCAGGAGACAACATTTCAGCAACATGGTGGAGCAGTATGTGTGCACACGCCTACACATACTGTATGACGGGTCTGCCCCCTTCAACTTTTGGGTCTCCAAATTGGGCACATGGCCTGAGCTAGCCCTTTACGCCTTGGAGGTGCTGGCCTGCCCTGCCACCAGTGTATTGTCTGAATGGGTGTTTAGCACAGCAGGGGGCGTTATCACAGACAAGCGCAGCCGTCTGTCCACAGCCAATGTGGACAAGCTCATGTTCATTAAAATGAACCAGGCATGGATCCCACAGGACTTGTCCGTACCTTGTGCAGAATAGACATGTATACCGGCCTTACCCAGCCATTGTTATACTACAGCACAATTGCTCATTGTTGTATTTTTTATATTTCCCACTCTAATAAAAAAATAATATTAAATTAAAAAATGTAAACGGAAAGCCAGTGTTGGCTACCTCATCCTCCTCCACCGCCGCATCCACCAACACCGCTACGTCCACCACCTCCTCAACCTCCTACTCCATATGGACCTCCACCTCATAAATCAAGATTATAATTTTTGATTTGTACGTATTTTATTTTATGTCATTTCAATAATTTGTCTGTTACATTTTCGTGTGAAATTCACCAATTTTTTGCTGTGATATACCCCTGCTTTTCCTAGTAGTTAGGTAAACAAATTTCACTAATTAGTCTGTTACATTTTTGGGTGAAATTCACAAATTTTTGCCTGTGATATACACCTGCTCTACCTAGTAGACAGGTAAAAAAAAATCACTAATTTCTCTATTATATTTTCGGGTGAAATTCACTAATTTTTGGCTGTGATATACCCCTGCTCTACCTAGTAGACAGGTTAACAAATTTCACTAATTTGTCTGTTACATTTTCGGGTGAAATTCACTAATTTTTGGCTGTGATAACGTCCCTTACCGTGCATACTGGTTCACGTATCCGTAGTTAGGTGGACCTTGCCACAGATGGCGTTGCGCAGTGCACACCTAATTTGTTCTCCCACTTGGTTGTGCAGGGAAGGGATGGCTCGCCTGGAAACGTAGTGGTGGTTGGACTCGACGTACTGTGGGACAGCCACCGCCATAAGGCTTTTAAAACTCTCCGTCTCCACCAGACGGAATGACAGGAATTTTGAAATGCTGGCATTCAGGGCCAGGGATCGCGGGTGGGCAGCTTTTTGGTGTCCGCCTCAAGAGCAGAATGGAGACTGATCGGAGGCAAACTGATACATTCTGAGCGGATCCTTTTCGATTCAGAATGCATTAGGGCAAAATTGATTCTTTTTGGACCACTTGTGAGAGCCCTGAACGGATCTCACAAACAGAAAGCCAAAACGTGAGTGTGAAAGTAGCCTTAGGTGCGTTGACATCACTGGTGCCTGTGATTGGTTTCTAGTGATTTTCACAATAAAAGGTTCATGATCCAGTTTTCAGGAAATTAAATGTTGCGTAACCACTATCCATATGTGAAACGACGTTTCATCTCTGACCAATGAAACTCCAAGCCGCTGAAGAATCTATGGACTGAAACCTCTGGCTCACATATGGATAGTGGTTATGCAACATTTCATTATCTATTTAGTGGATCGAGAAACTTTTATTGTGAAAATCACTAAATAAAATTACCTTTAAATTGCAAAAAAAATTCTGTGTGCCGCATATTTATACTACTGTCTATATAGCTTTGTTGATTTCTGGATCCCTGACTAGAGTTGAGCAGACACCTGGATGTTACGGTTCGGAGGGTTCGGCCGAACTTTACAAAAAAGTTTGAGTTCGGGACCCGAACTTGACACCAATTTTTGGCTGTGATATACCCCTGCTCTACCTAGTAAACAGTTTAATACATTTCACAAATTTTTCTGTTACATTGTCCAGTGATATTCACCTATGTTTGGCTGTGATATACCCGTGCTCTGCCTAGTAGACAGGTTAATAAATTTCACAAATTTGTCTGTTACATAGTTGGGTGACATTAACCAATTTTTGGCTGTGATATAACGCTGCTCTACCTAGTAGACAGGTTCCTAAATTTTACAAAATTTTTCTGTTACATTCTTGGGTGACATTTTACCATTTCTGGCGATGAAAAACCCCTGCTCTGCATAGGTGACATGGACTTAATTTCTAAAATTCATCTTTAATTTGCCCTTTCATTCGATCCTTCTGCTTTAATAATTTGTCCCACATTTCAGCTTGATTACATTGCAGCCATTGACCTCCCTTGGATGTGGTCTCCCTTTCTCACGCTCCCTCTCCGTCGTGGAACCCTGATTCGCCGCTAAAACATGATCAACATGGTAGGCACAGAAAAGAACATTGAAAGTTGATAGATCAGATATCCAATTGGATCGTGGACATGACGGGGACGTGCGACATGGTGGAGCAGTATGTGTGCACACGTCTACACCTACTGACTGATGGGTCTGCCCCCTTCAACTTCTGGGTCTACAAATTGATGCAGAAGAAGAAAGAAACTGAACCTTTAGGATGGCGCTGTCAGCTGGAAACAGGTAAGTATTGGTAACACAATACTTTTTATTTACAGTCGACGCGTTTCAGGGGCGGAGAACCCCCTTCATCAGGACAATATACAACATGAAGCAGTATTCACATATAGCAGTTATTTAAACTCAAAAATGGCACGTGAGACCCAGGAAAGGTGGAACAGAGGGAGGGAAAGGGGCGGGGGATGGGCGTGTATCACAGACAATGAAAACACGTCATCAGGCATTCAAGGTCCTTACGGACCTATTTAGTAATAGAACTGGTTTATTTTAGAAGATATTTATTGTAGAGTGTACTGTGAAATATGGCAGTGCTAATGTAGTAGGATTGACTGCATTTTGAGTTGTTTGCGGGTGTGTAGATCTCATACTAGTGTTTTTGACAGGGACCGGGCAGCTGGTGGTTTAAAGTATGGTGGTTTCATTAATTTATTTTATTCTATAGTCTGAGTCAAAGAATCGTTTGTTTCAAAATTAAAAATAGAAATAAAAAAAATCTATATATATATAGAGTATAAAATTACTGTGCGCTATAACTATCAGAAGGTGTATTCGTTTCCTACTCGCATATCTGGGAAATAAACCAGAGTATAAAATCCAGTTGGAGTATAGTGGTTTTATTTAGTTGGGTGATTTTTCATATGAGTAAATGTTGGAAACTGATTTGTTTCAAAAAAAAAGAGGGAGAAGAAAAGGCACAGGAGATTATCCTGTAGTAGTAAGTATCAATATAATGTAGTGATGTGTTTTTATTATGAAAACTGTATCAATTATTATCATAGACACAGTTTCATAAATGTAACTAACATACCCTATTTAAGAAAGTTATTTGGGCAGTAATTTAGAACTGCAAGTGTGTGCTATATAAGAATAATATTGGCAGTTAAAGACTGAAGAAAAAATAGATGGGCCGGATTTTCAAAGAACAATCGGGGGAGGAAAGAAATATAATATCATAAAATATTCTGGTGTGTAAGTCCATTACGTGAATATAAAAATTATTCTTGGTGGAATCCTATTGGTAAAATATCACTAGATATTAGTTATTAGTGAAAAATCTACAAATTGGGCATATGGCCTGAGCTTGCCCTTTACTCTTGAAGGTGTGGCCTGCCCTGCAGCCAGTGTATTGTCTGAATGTTTGTTTAGCATGGCTGGAGGGGTTTATAACAGGTTATATTTTCAAAAAAGCAGTGTATGCTATTTACTTATCCTCCACCGCCGCTTCCATCTACAACACCACATTCACCGCCTCCTCAACCTCCTACTCCATATGGACCTCGTCCTCCAAGATCAAGATTATTTTTTATTTTTACGTATTTTATGTTATTTGAAGTCATTTCCCTATTCATATTTGTTTGCAGAGCACTTGCCGTGCTCTTAACCACATTTTGCAGCCATTTTCAGCCCTCTAGCCCTTTCCATGACTTTTTTACAGCCATTTTAGTGCTCAAAAGTTTGGGTCCCCTTTGACATAAATGGTGTTCGGGTTCGGGATCAAGTTTGGGTCCCGAAATCGAACTTTTTTGTGAAGTTCGGCCGAACCCGTCGAACCCTAACCTCTAGGTGTCCGCTCAACTCTAGTCAGGGATCCAGAAATCAACAAAGCTATATAGGGCTAGTGAGGCAATCCAAGGATTAGAAACCAATCACAGTATATTGGAGAATGGAGTACCGCACACTGTTTTGCTCTTCCCAGTGCCAGCAAAGACCAGACAGTCATCCAACAGTAGTATAAATATGCGGCACACAGAATATTTTTAGCAATTTAAAGGTAATTTTATTTAGTGATTTTCACAATAAAAGTTTCTTGATCCACTTTATAGATAATGAATTGTTGCATAACCACTATCCATATGTGAGCCGGAGGTTTCAGTCCATAGGTTATTCAGCGGCTTGGAGTTTCATTGGTCAGAGATGAAGGTCATCTATGACCACAGAAACTCCAAGCCGCTGAAGAAGGTCCCTGTGGACCGAAACGTCCGGCTCACATATGGATAGTGGATATGCAACATTTAATTTCCTAAAAACTGGATCATGAACCTTTTATTGTGAAAATCACTAGAAACCAATCACAGGCACCAGTGATGTCAACGCGCCTAAGGCTACTTTCACACTGGCATTTTGGCTTTCCGTTTGTGAGATCCGTTCAGGGCTCTCACAAGTGGTCCAAAAAGGATCAGTTTTGCCCTAATGCATTCTGAATCGAAAAGGATCCGCTCAGAATGTATCAGTTTGTCTCCGATCAGTCTCCATTATGCTCTGGAGGCGGACACCAAAACGCTGCCTGCAGCGTTTTGCTGTCCGCTTGATGAAACTGAGCCAAATGGATCCATCCTGGCACACAATGTAAGTCAATGGGGACAATCTGGCACAATAGAAAACTGATCCGTCTCCCATTTACTTTCAATGGAGTTCATGACGGATCCGTCTTGGCTATGCTACAGATAATACAAATGGATCCGTTCATGACGGTTGCATGCAGTTGTATTATTGAAACGGATCAGTTTTTGCAGATCCATGACGGATCTTCCCCAAAACGCGAGTGTTAAAGTAGCCTAACGTGCGAGCGCTGGCTATGATTGGACAGGGTTCCTTCACAGCAAGACATGGCCTGTCTTCCTAGCAACTGGACATCAGCAGCGCTGCAGCGAAGCGAAGCACCAGTGCTAACAACTGAGCTAAAAGTTATACATATATTGAGAACACCCATTTTGTACATCTTGTTTGCTGAAAATATCTGTAGAAATGTTGAATGTCATTTCAAAAAGGTGACCTTTGGGCTACACGTTCAATGATGGTTCCTGTAGATTATATACAAAGGTCATGGATCTTGAAGCAAAATAAAAGAAGAAGAAGAAGGAAATACTTATAGAGGATGAAAGATATCCCCTGAGTTCTTGGAAAAGTTGAAATGTTATCATTTTGACAACTTTGATCAAAACTGGCTAGAAGATGAGTGCTGTCAATAGCTTTCAGATTAAGGCTTAAATGCCATCAAAGGCCGCTGCTGTGAAAATTGCACTTGTTTGCTGATCCATAGTTTGATTGGAGCTGCCAAATAGGTTACCGTTCATTTACTGTACTAACAAGCAAACCACTCTTCCCATAGGAGCTTGTCACATAATTCAGTCAGAATGTTACTTTCCAAAGAAGCATGCTGTGCAGTGTATAGGGGAGTCAGGCCCTGACAGACTATTATTTATGATCTTCCCTTCTAGTTAACCAGGTCTTATGAGGAAAGGAAATTTCTCAGCAGGAAAAATCATACACATTGAAGTTCAGGTGTCAATACTTTCCAGAAGGTCACAAATTTCAACTCATAAGGGACCTAATGTTTCTTAAAATAAGGAGCTTTGCAGATTTACAATGTGTGAAAAGACTGCTATGCTTGATGCAATACTATATATATATATATATATATATATATATATATATATAATGCTTTAACTATTTAAATGACCTCATGGCATGTAGGTGGTACACGTAAGAGCAGTTCTTCATATTGTAATAAGAAAAAAAAAATTGTATAAATGTAAGTTCCCCACAAAATAGTTTTGATTTTTTTTGGATTTAACATTAAAGGGAACCTGTCATCAACTTTATACTGACCTCATTGAGGGCAGCATAAAATAGAAATGACAGAAATGCTGATGTCAGCGGTGTGTCACTCATGAGCTAAAAGTAAGTGGTTGCTGAGAACCAGCATCATAATTATTGCAGCCCAGGCCTTGATAAGAGTCAAATCAACCTGAGAAGAGTCCTGGTTATTATAATCTCCTGCTCTCCCGCCCATCTGCTGATGATTGGCAGTTCTCTCCTAGAGAGAAAGGGAGAAAACTAGGTAGAAGACTGTCAATCATCAGCAGGTGGGCAGGGAGAGCAGGAATTCAAGAATAACCATGACTCTTCTCAGGTGGCCGTGACTCTTTTCCAGGCCCAGTCTGCAATGATTGTGATGTTGGTTTTTCGGAAACCACTTACTTTTAACTTATAAATGACAGACCGCTGAAGTCAACTCACCTGTCTCTACTTTATTCTGCCGTTAGTATGTGCCGCACAAAGTTGATGACAGGTTCCCTTTAAATCTGACATCTTCTTAGGTTTACCTGGTACAGAGTTCTGTGCTATGACATGTGATGTTCAAGCTCTCATGGCTCACAATTGGCCTGAAATGCATGACATTGCCTTTGATTGTCATGGTTGACTAAATAGCAGAATTCAATCACGTCTGTTGCTTCTTAAGATCGAAGACGTGAAAAAAGAGAAAAAAAGAACAAGGTTATCCAAATTCTTTCAAGGGATCAACTAAATGCCCCTGAAGAAGTGGAGAAAGGCGCCAACAGGACTGTGACCACGTTATGTGAAGGATATAAAACAACGGAGTGGAAGTAGGCTGCTCCAATTAGTGTCAACAAAGTTTAACACTATGTTAATGAAGTGAATAGAAGGAAAAACAGTTACCAGTGAAGTGATTAAGTCCAAGCCAGTTGGACGAGACAACACCGATAAGCGGGAAGGAGAAGAATAGCGCCAAACTTCTAATCTAATGCCAGATGTAGTGAAGGATAAATATATTAAATATTATGTAGTGGTAGGTAGATAAATAGTTAACCTTACATATAATGAAATAAAGAGATGAATATAATATTATAGATTGTTGATGGTACCGGTAACACAATAAAATCACTGTGACCAGAAATGGACTAAACACCAGTATGTGGATGTGCCCAATAAGGATCACAGTAAATTGATATGTATAAAAAAACAAGTAATTGTATACCAAACTAAAAGATAGAAGAACTTTTCCACTCACTTCACAAGGGGGGTCACCTCCAGGATGAGCTCTAGACACCTGGGGTGAGTCCCCCCTGAGCAGCCCGATCCTCTACTTCATGAAATCTCTCTTTATTTATGGAATAAATTTAAGGCTCAACGCGTTTCGGGGGTCCATATAATACCCCCTTCATCTGCTTGGATCTGGGTGATTTTTGCATATGTTGTTCGCCCAGATCAGAGCTATCCATGGATGTATTATGGGGATATGTATTATGGGGATATGTGGGGTTTTGAGGTGTTTTGTGTGTTTTCTGCCTGTGAGTGATTAAGTTAGCCCATTATGTTTGGTAATTGTCTCACAGGCAGAGCCTATTGTGTTTTGTTAATTGTGTTTGGTAATTGTATCACAGGCAATGCCCATTGTATTTTGTTGATTGCGTCACAGATGGGGGGGGGGTGTACAATTGCTGGGAAGGTTTCAATACTGTAAATGCATGTGATTGGCTAATGTATAAACTGTTGCAGTATTCCACAAGGTCCCCAGGGGGAGTTTCCCTTGCTGAAAGGCCTGCATAAAAGGCTGACATGTAGCCCCATTAAAGAGTTCCTGTTTAACCCTCAACATAGAGCCTCGCCTCATGTGTGGGGGGGAAAGGCTGTATCTACACTGGGGATTGCTATATGCGTATACTCCCCTGGCTATAATCACTGAGCTCTTTTGCAAATCTCTCTGAAGGAAGAGAGGTTCACCTACTGGAGCCTGGCGCCTTGTCGTGGGTCCAGGGTGGGTAGGAGACGACTAGACCCCAACCAAGCTGCGGCGGTTTGTGGGGTCTGCAGTGCTTATGGTGTCAAGTGGAGTACTTGGAGCCCTCAGGAAGCACTAGGAGCATCCATCAACGGAGGTACCCAGTCGGGGTGTCAGGAGATTAGTTACAGTTGTTGATTTTGACAACAAAGCTGTAAGCCAAAATGAGAAATCATCAATTGATCACTGCCATGGTTTAGGCTCCATTCACACATCCGTAATAATGGGTCCGCAATAATGGGGTGGACCCATTCATTCTCTATGGGGACGGAATGGATGCGGAGAGCACACTATGTGCTCTCCGCATCAGCATTTCCGGAGCACGCCTCCAATCTTCCGGTCCGCGGCTCCCGAAAAAAATAGAACATGTTCTATTCTTGTCCGCAATTGCGGACAAGAATAGGCATTTCTATGGGGGTGCCGGCAGGGTGTATTGCGGATCTGCAATGCACTACGGATGTGAGAATGGACCCTTAGTCTGAGCTTCTATAGGTAGGATACAGATCTGTTGTTCAGCAGGTATATATTGTCACCTACAGCTCCAGACAAAGACTGAAAAAATCCAACATAGCAGACAAGCTATGTTGATGCTTCATTCAACTCTATAGGACTGCTGGATATAGCTGAGTGCAAGCACTCGGCTACCTTGAGCGAATGGGAGAACATGGGGCCCCTGTTCTCATGATCAGCAAGGGCCCAAGTGGTCAGGTCCCTGTTGATCATACATTTATCTTTTATAAACGTATAAGCTTTTGATATAGTAAAACACGTTAAGGGTTATCACCTAGAGCAGGGATGGCCAACCTGAGGCTCTCCAGCTGTTGCAAAACTACAACTCCCAGCATGCCCAGACTGCCTACAGCTATCAGCCTACAGCAGGGCATGGTGGGAGTTGTAGTTTTACAACAGTTGGAGAGCCACAGGTTGGCCATCTCTGACCTAGAGATATGTGGGGGAAAAACACACACACAAACACAGTATGCAATTGTGCTAAAAGAAGCCTATGAGTTTGAACTAAGTTTTACAAATAATAATACTTATAATATCACTGTGTATCACTGTTCCGCAGGGAAAATTACCCTGCAGAATTTCCTGCTTTTCTAAAGTGGAAATTCTGCAGATCTTTCAAGGATTTTGTGGCAGATTTTCTGCAGATTTCACCCTGTGTTTTGCAAAGGGTGAACGCTGTAGTGGAAATCTGTTTTTTGCAACATGTGGATCAGGTTTACTAAATTCTCATCCTATTGCTGGTACTGGAAAAAGCTATATATTTGAGGCATGCAAATCCACGGTGGCTAATCTGCACTGTATACATACCATCTCGACATACCCTTACAAATTTTCCACTATGGCTCAAAAGCTTCAAATTACCCCTCTAGCGTCAGACATTCTTTTCTGTTCAGTTGAGTTGGCAAAGAATTAAATCTCATAATAATCTTTTAATAAGCTTTAACTTCCAAACGTTTTAATGAGATGTCATTATCCATTTAACCACCTTCGGTGGAATATAGTTCACTGACGTTCAGATACTAAAATCTTTATTTTGTTACTTTATTTCTAGAGGTGGCACTTCTAAGGCTTTAAAATACAAGGAATCATGTATATGTGCTTTAAACAAAATTTCATATTCAGAGTTTTCTATGAAAGTAGACATAATAAAATAATATGTAAAAATTGTCATCTGTAAAGAATTTATAAATCATGTCATAAATGATAAATTACACATTGTACATCTTTACACAGATGTAGTAGAATTAAGACACATGCTTAACTAGATGTGTTAACTCAGGCATGCTCAACCTGCGGCCCTCCAACTGTTGCAAAACTACAACTCCCAGCATGCCTGAACAGCCTACAGCAGGGCATTGTGGGAGTTGTAGTCTTACAACAGCTAGAGGGCCGCAGGTTGAGCATCCCTGTGTTAACTAAAACTAGTTGTTTTAAGCCGATACCTTCAATTGCTTTACAATGGCTTTTGTTGCAGGATATCACAATGAGTTAAAAGGGGTTGTCCAGGTTGAGAGCTGAACCCGGACATGAACCCTTCTTTACCCAGACAGCCCCTCTGAATTGAGCATTGGAGTATTTCCTGCTCCATTGCTCTCCCTTGCCATCGCTGAATCGTGTAGGGCAAGGACTTTTCCAGCAGATCTGGTGATGAACCGGATCTGACTATTGGAATGGTAGTTGGAGTCTTGTCCCTAGCAGTGAGCCTAGTGACACTAATAGGCGGGCTTTAGCGCTGCCCTAGCCTGTAAAACAGTCAAACGCAGAGCTAAAGCCCACCCATTATTTTCAGTGACATCACCAGGAGCACTGCTAGGTTGAAGCTTTCACCTAGCAGTGAAAAAATATAAACAAAACAGCCCTTCCAGAGAAATGGAGAGCATCGAAGCATGAAATGCTATGATGCTCCACTCAGAGAAGCTGCCTGGGAGAAGAAATGGATATGAACCCCTTTTAGAAATTTGAGTTAAGAGTTTAACTCTACTACATATGTATTTATGTTAAACTTTCTTAAATAGATCCAATAGGCCAGATTTATGCGTTATGCCACATTTGTTTCTCCGCTGGCCTTGCCACTTTCCCGAAAAGGGATCTTGGTTGAGAGTGTGGAGGGGTCGGGGCCACATTTATCATCTTCTATACCAGAAAACTGAAATCTATGCCAACGAGAGGCTGGTGTAGATTTCAGTTGAGACGCATGAACTGCCAAATGATTTAAGTTATAACGGCCAGTGTTGAGCATGAATATTCGAATAGTGAATTTTTATTGTGATTATCGCCACTTCGAGAATTTGAGAATATTTAAAATATAGTGCTATATATTCGTTATATGGAATATTCGGCAGTTTTTGCCATCTGAACACATTATTCCTCTCTGCTTCTTGCTTGTGGGCCAATGAGAAGGAAGCAATGTCAAGTTCACAACAACACTTAGTGCACCAGTCAGTAATCTGTAGTCAGACCTGCTAAAATGTGAAGTTGCACGTAGTGCGAAAAAATATTCTGATCACTGCCGATTAGCGCAATCGTGAATATATTGGAGCACTTGACTCTATCTGCATATAAAGCTATTCCAATGTTCTGCCATGCCAACCATTTTATCCAGTCTCAGGAAACTTATACCAGCTTGAAAAATGTAGCCAAAGTGACCCACGCCTGTATTTCGCATTACGAATTTGCATTACGCGATTTTTACATTGCCGATTTATTGCATTCAATAAAATAATCTCAAATTCTCGAAATTCACAAATTTATGACGAATATTCTACAAAATATTTGTGAAATATCGCAAATTCGAATATAGCCCCTGCCAGGGGCGTAGCTAAAAGCTCATGGGCCCTAGTGCAAGAGTTCAGCTTGGGCCCCCCTTCGTGCTTTTTGGAAAGGGGCAGGGGAGCATGTAGCCTTCCTGCTGCCTGAGGCAAACATTGAAAGGGCACTCCCTCATGCCAAATTCTTGACCTAACCCCTTCCCTCCAGCCAGAGGTGTAAATTGACCAGCATGCACTTTCTATAATGCCAGTGTCTTATGTACCAGAAGGGTCTTTGGGCCCCTCAGGCTCCTGGGCCCGGTAGCGACTGCTTCCTCTGCACCCCTATAGGTACGCCCCTGCTGCTCATCACTAATGATGGCTATGATAATTTTCCCTCAATATTTTTAAAGTAATGTAAGATTTAAGGGGTACTGACATGGTTAATGTAAAAAATGAAAATGAGACACCATAAAGTACATGACCATCTCTTTTAAGCAAAGATAGAACCAGCCCTGTGCCTCACATTGATCCAGAGCACCCCCCCCCCTTCACCCCACAGCTCAGGAGGGCATGTCCTTTCTCAGACAGTATGTCCTTTCTCAGGGGCATGTCTTTCTCGGGGGTATGTCCTTTCTGCTGCAGTTCTCTCCTTGTAACTGTAACAGCTTTTAACTGAAAAGATGGCTGGTGGCAGCTGCAAGATAAAGCTGAACATGTGCGACCACCCCATTTGGTGGATTCACATATAACTATATACACTGCTCAAAAAAATAAAGGGGACACTTAAGCAACACTATGTAACTCCAACTAAATCACACTTCTACAAAATCAACCTGTCCAGTTATGAAACAACACTGATTGTGAATCAATCTCTCCTGCTGTTGTGGCAAATTGAACAGATGACAGGTAGAAATGGAAGGAAATTAGAAAGACAACCCCCATAAAGGAATAGTTCTGCAGGTGGTGACCACAGACAATTTCTCTGTTCTCATCCTTTGTGGCCGTTGTTTTGGTCACTTTTGCATTTTGTCAAATGCAAAAAGGTAGCATGAGACGGAGTCTACAACCCACAGAAGTTGCTTGGGTAGTGCAGCTTATCCAGCATGGCACATCAATGCAAGCTATGGCAAGAAGGTCAGATGTGTTTGTCAGCACAGTGTCCAGAGCATGGAGCAGATACCAGGAGACAGGTCAGAACATCCGAAGACATGGAGGGGGCCGTAGGAGGGCAAGAACCCAGCAGCAGGACCACTACCTTCTCCTTTGTGTAATGAGGAACAGGAAGAGCAGTCCCAGAGCCCTGCAAAATGACGTCCAGCAGGCCACTAATATCCATGTGTCTGTTCAAACTGTCAGAAACAGACTCCGTGAGGGTGGTATGAGGGCCTGATGTCCACAAGTTAGTGTTACACTGTGAAGGGTGATTGGCATTTGCCAGAAAACACCAAGATTGGCAGATTCGACATTGGCGCCCTGTGCTCTTCACGGATGAGAGCAGGTTTGCACTAACCACATGTAACAGACATGTCAGAGTCTGAAGACGCCGTGGAGACCGTTTTGCTGCCTGCAACATCCTCCAGCATTACTGGTTTGGCAGAGGTTCAGTAATGGTGTGGGGAGGCATTTCTTTGGAGGGTCACACAGCACTCCGCGTGCTAGCCAGACTACCATTAGGTACCGGGATGATATCCTCAGACACATTGTGAGACCATAAGCAAGTGCAGTAGGTCCTGGGTTCCTTCTGATGCATGACAATGCTAGGCCAAAGTGTGTTAACTGAAGTGTTTTAGCAGTTCCTGCATGATGAAGGCATTTATGCCATGGACTGGCCTGCCCGTCCCCCAGACCTGAATCCAATCGAGCACATCTGGGACATCATGTCTCGTTCCATCCACCAACACCATGTTGCACCACAGACTGTCCAGGAGTTGGCTGATGCTTTAATCCAGGTCTGGGAGGAGATCCAACAGAAGAACATCCACTGCCTTATCAGTAGCATGCCCAGGCTTGTAGGGAGGTCATGCAGGCACATGGAGGCCACACACACTACTGAGCCTCATTTCCTTGTCCTTGAAGTTGGATGAGCCTAAAATTTGATTTTCCACTTTGATTTTGAATATTATTCAAAATCCAGACCTCCAAGGAATATTAATTTTGATTTACATTGATCATGTTTATGTTTTATTGTTCTCAACGCATTCCATTATATAATGAATAAAGATTCGCAACTGGAATATTTCATTCATTGAGATCTAGGATGTGGGTTAGCTTTCTCTTTATTTTTTTTTAGAGGTGCATATATATAACATATAACTTTATATAACATATATAACTTAATATTTATATAATATTGGGAGTACATATAACATATATAATAATAATAAAACTAATCTCAATCCCAAAATACATTTACCCTACCTTTGATCCAAGCATGTCTAGACCTGAACTAAACTTCTTTTTGTCTGCTCTATGACCCATCCTCTACCCCACCACCAACACAAGGTTTGATCTCTGCAATATACTCAATATAAATGAGTAATAAACCTGGGATTTATTCTTCAAATATTGCATGGGAGGTCCATGATATGGGTCAGTTCATAAAATTGTGTGAACTAGTCGTGGCTATTACTTAATAAAAGGTGGACAACCCATTTTAAGGCAACTACTCTACCAAACTAGTGGGGTTTATGCATGTGAACCACCACCACTTTCTTCTAATGTTTGTGTTTACTTTCTCAATGTGTCCCTATGTGTAATATTAGCAATCACATTATGTAAAATCAGAAGCTTAAAGGGAACCTGTCACCTGGATTTTGGGTATAGAGCTGAGGACATGGGTTGCTAGATGGCCGCTAGCACATCCGCAATACCCAGTCCCCATAGCTCTCTGTGCTTTTATTGTTTAAAAAAAACGATTTGATACATATGCAAATTAACATAAAAGAGTCATATCTTACTTGTGTGACCAGAGAAGAGTCATATTTTCAAACTCTGACTCATCTCAGGCTAATTTGCATATGTATCAAATCGTTTTTTTTACACCATAAAAGCACGCAGAGCTATGGGGACTGGGTATTGCGGATATGCTAGCGGCCATCTAGCAACCCATGTCCTTAGCTCTATACCCAAAATCCAGGTGACAGGTTCCCTTTAAACATGAGCTTTATGCAAATGACCTTGTAGGAGTAATTTATGTTAAGCCCCTGAGTAGAAGAGTCATGTTAGCCAGGTTGTAAACTTGTTCAGCAAGGATTGATTGACATCCATGAACATGAAGGATAGAGTAAGGAAAGTCATGTTGGAGTCATGAAAGTAGAACCTGCAATAGAGTCACTAAGCATGGGGTCATCTCAAGCCCTCTTCTGACAGACTGATGGCTTTTGGGGCCTGCACAGTGAAGCTGGTTGTACATGTACTATCCTCATTGGTGACTGTGCATGTATTGGGAACCACTAGCCTGTTAGAAGAGGTTAGACGAGATGACATATCCAGTGCTTAGGAATTTTTCTGCATAGTGGCTACACCTTAATGACAACATAATTTGCATACAGCACATGTAGGGTTTAAAGTTCTTTTGCATAATGCATTTACAAAAATTACAGTACATAAATTGACATATTCAGAAATCTAAAAACTAAAAGTAAAAGCAATGTTGGTGGTTTAGGGACATAAAAACTACTACTATTGGTTCCTTTCAAAATTATGTCAGATAATAATAATAATAATATTATTATTATAAATTATTATTATTATTATTATTATTAATAATAATAATAGTATTAATATTATTATTATTATTATTAATAATAATATTATTATAAACATTAATAATAATAATACGATTATTAATAATAATAATAATAATAATAATAATAATAATAATAATAGCTCCACCCTACTCTACTTCTTTAAAAGGTTAAACTCAACAGTGTCCATTGCTGTCAATGTTGTTTCCTGCTAATGTTGATGTGTATTGCAATAGACTTTAACATATAAAAAATACTCTGAATATATATTTTGCCATGCTGTTGGTGAAGTATTTGATAGTTTATTTTACTATTGGCTGAAATCTCATTGCGTATCTATTCAGCATATGGCTGAAGTGTAAGATTTTGACATTCTTGTGA
Organism: Bufo bufo; assembly: GCF_905171765.1. Lineage (NCBI taxonomy): Eukaryota > Metazoa > Chordata > Amphibia > Anura > Bufonidae > Bufo > Bufo bufo. Next base: position 171,559,325 of record NC_053391.1, on the reverse strand, counting down.
TTTCTTTTGGCAGATTTGCTGCTATATAATAATAAGATATATAATTGTTCTTTTTATTTTCTAAATTTGAGCTCTAGATTTGGCAGCACATTTCAAATAATAGGCTGACATGTATTATGAGGGTAGGAAAGCAGAGCCTTGTAACCAATGACAGATTCTTGAAATGGCATATACTAACAATTTTAGCACAGCTCCTGACATAATAAATAATAGGGAGTACTTTTTCATTTCTTATAGTTTATCATTTTTAAACTGTTGGAGGAAGTACTAGCTCCGTCCAATCTATAAATGTAATGAACTGTAGAGAAAAAGACACGGATCAAATGCCCACATGCTGTGCTTCGATCTGTTGCTGCTAAGTATAATTTATAAAACTTTATATGAGGCACTTAGTATACATTTAGATTAAAATGCACAGACCTCATGTGAGTGGGTCCTTACACTAATTTGGTGCAGTATCACATAGTGAACACCACTGCTCCAGCACAGCAGCTGCAGAAGGTGAGACTAAGCGGCCTAACAGTGCCTCTGCTGTTAGGCTAAGCCCTCTTGAAATGGGCCACAACCCACATGCACAGCAACAACAGCTACCATGTAGCACTTCACCAATCTATAAATGTTTTCTCTCTATAACCAAAATGACTTTTTTTAAAGCCAATGCACTTTTCCAATTCTTCTCATTCACAGCTAAAAAATAGCATTTGAGCAGCCAATGAGTAGACACTAGGGTCTAGGGTTAAAGGGGTTGTCCGGTCAGGATAGGTCATCAATATAAGATCAGCGGGGGTCTGATACCTGGCATCCCTGCTGATCGGCCATATGAGAAGACGGTGCAGGCAGTGTGCACGTGCAGTCTGCCTTCCTGTCCACTACTGCTGTTCCATAAACATACAGCAGAGAGCAGGAACAGAGAAGTGATACGGCACGTGTGCACTGCTCGCGCCGTCTCCTCATACAGTTGATCGGCGCGGGTGCCAGTTGTCAGTGTGATATTGATGACCTGAGGATAGGTCATCAATATTAAAATCCTGGACAACCTCTTTAATATCCTCCATGCGTCATTGGCAAAACTCAGAAACCCCATTTTTGCAAGTAATGTAGTTCCTTTAAAAAGTGGAATCCTGAAAATTCTCATCCACTAGCAAAAGGGATAAGCCTACTTAGGGTTTGGCCTACCTCTCTCTAAGTGCCCCAGAATAGCCACACAGTGTGGTAGTAGTACACAGAGTTCATGGTGGCAATCTTCACTCTGGCTCTCCCCGGGCCCTGCACAGTCAATGGAGAGCTCACCCTTTCTTCCTTCAGGGCACTCCCTAAAGTCCTGCACCTCTTGCCTGTTGGTGATTGCAAAGTGTTAGAGTAACATATAACAATTGGTTTAGTCCTGAGGTATATCATAGAGCTTACTTCTCACACCTGTGTATGGGCAGTGGCAATGATGAGGGTAATAGCCCCTGAGTTACTCTAACACTTTGCAATCTTTCCAGGATAATCAGAGGTGTGCTTTTCTGTGCTTAACTTCTCCTCTAATTTCTGGCCTGAGGGGTGCAGAATTTAGATCTGTTTGGCCAATCTATCTCAAAGTGTGGCGTGTGCAATTAACCCTTTCCACACTAGCAAAGTCTTCAATGTCATAAAAAAGCAGTACCTTACTGTATGAACCCAGTGCACAACTTTGGTGGTTCTAGACCTTCAAAAACATTTCTTCTTTTTCTCTCAGAGGTATTCTCTGGAAGTTTTTCAGTCTCAGGAGTCTAATCCCCTAGACAAAGCTTCTCTATGGGTCTACTTTGCAGGAGCTTGCACATGTAGGTCTTAGGGTGGACCAGGTCTAGCACGCTTAGTTAACTATTTGTTGTTCATATACTGCCATTCGGTATACATAGTGCACAAATAAATAAGTGATTTAATGTTAATTCCCAACATTTAACTTGGTAAAAGTTAGAGAGCTTTCATAAATTCTTCCAATAATCTTGACTGATCAAATAATAAAACAGCTTTCTTAACAAATAACACAATATAAATGAAAGTACATTGCAAAAAGTTATATTATTTTTGTTAATTATACGGTAATCTGAGAGATATTAAGAAGTGCACTACATAAACTAAATAGTGTGAAAAGAAATTTTCCTCAAAGTGAAGGTAAACTGTAGGAATAACGATAAGACGTTAATTGGATATGTGAAAAGGGTCAAATTTATTACTTTCCAGTTTAGCTCTAACCGGATAGATCTTGCAGAATACTATAGAAAAATAAAAGAAATAAAAATAAATAAAAAGATTAGAGTATTTAGGCATCAAAGAAAGAAAGGTCACAAAAGGTGAAAAGCAAAGTGGTCAAGCTGCTCTGTGTCCTACGGCCACTTTAACCTCTCAAGGGCATTTTGTAAATAATGTCCTTATGTTGACTTTTCATAGTTTGGATCAGTGTTACTTGACTATTTCTTAGCTATAGTTTTGGCTCGCCTACCCATCCACCACCGTTACTCCACAGAAGCACACAGCATGCTCCATTTACAAAGTGAAAATATGAAACAGGATTTTTTAATTCTTTTCAAGGAAGAAGGTATTTCTCAATACTGTATAAATGTAATAAATATGAAAACTAAACAAATTTGTCTTACTTGTCTACTTCTCTTTCTGCTCTTGAATTGCATATATTCCCAAGTTCGAATATCCTGCTATTTCCAATGAAATATACTGTATGAATACTTTAAACTCATTTTATTTACAAATAAATAAAAATATCTTGCAAATCATATACACATATTTGGTATGCATGATATCTCTAACATCCCATACATTGGAAATACGTAAAACATTAATAAATAAGGTTGCTGATTTTATGCATTTTACTAGTAGTAAAAAAGGATTGCTATATACATTTTCATCAAAATTTTTCCTTAAAAACTCAGCAACTGGTCCTGCAAAAAAGGAAAAAATAGACCTCACATAGCCAATTTATGTGCCAGCTATTTTCATGAGACATAAGCCTAGAATAAAATAAAAAAAACTCAAAGGAATAGACCATAAGTTTTCTAAGATTTGGGGGATATCATACAGATTATATTATATCACTATTATATTATTATATTATATATATATCATAAGAATATAATATAATATATTATTATTATATCACTATTCTTTCAGTATATATATATATATATATATATATATATATATATAAAGTATGCAGGCCCTTAAAACGTGTGGGAGTTTTTCCAGCTCCTTTTTATTACTTGGTACTTATTGTTTTTCCATGTTCTTGTTTTATGGCCACTATTGTATCCAAATGTCAGATCAGTATATAACCTGAAAGTGTTTTCAGATACTTTTCCACTGCTGAGAGCCAAAAAGCTTGACGGGTGGAAATCACTTTTAAATTAAGTAAAAGATAGAATTTAAAAAAGAGAATTGAAGCACAAATCTTGTCAAGAAAATAGGGGTTTACTTTAAATGTTTGTGCTTTTACTGAACATCAATTGGAAAGGATGGAATACATAAACTATAAAGGTTGGTGGTAGAAAATACAGTAACTACTTGGTCCTATGGTGCTATGGAGATACACAATATTTAAAATACAGTTATCATGGAGGATTGATGCCCATGCCAATATAAAATGTTGCAGATAAAACTAGTTGTAAACTGGGTAAAATGTATGCTCTCTTTACTTGCATATTCTCTTGTTTTTCTCTCAAATTACAAATATGGCGTAGCTGAAAGGATTTTAAACCCCTTTTCATACAATCTGCTTGGAAATATGGATGTCATAGAGGAAGGAAGACCCTTACTCAGGAGCCTTTTCTATAGAACAATTCAACTACTGTATGTATTACACCTTTGCCCTTTCTTTGGAATGGACCCCTTTTTAACACTAAATGATGAACATTTGGATCTGACTTCCACTAAAACAAGAGATCTCCAGGATGATGCCAATTAAAGCTAAATTTCTGAATTTCTATTAAATTGAACGTAATAAGGGGGATATAATGATATTGGGACATGTCAGATTTATCAACAAAACATATGAGCTACCAGAGAGACATGGATTATGTTCGCTCACTTTTGTAATAAGTAAGTAAGGAGAGATATTTTTTGTAATATATTTGCATTATATCTGTCTAAAAAAGTGGGCCATGGGCTTTATTAACATGGTGCTGCCCCAAAAGTCTTACATGATACCTGATCAGCAGGAGTCTGACACTGCCGATCAAATGTTTCAGTGTAGCTCCGACAGCAGAAGTGTAGTGGATAGAGATGGTTACTGCAGTGCTGCAGCCATTGAAGTAAAGGGGAGCTGGACTCTGGAGCGGACTGAGAACTAAAAAAAGGCCCTGGAAAAAATTACTAAAAGTATCCGCATTTTGTAGGCAGGTCAAAATTAACAGAAGTAGGCGGGGTCAACAATACCATGGTGCAAAATACCATCCCAGAAGAACCAAATAACACAGTGTAGCACAATATACTGCCCCAAAAGCTGGCCCTCTGTGGTGGCCATCAATAGCTACCATATTTTGTCCTCCTCCTCCAGTTGCCTATGGAGCAGGGGGCTTAGGTGGTAAGGTGCAGGCCACAGAAGTTGAATTCAGTAGGGCATGTGAAGTCGTTGGTTAGGTGATTCTCACAGTATTAATTAACGTTGAGAGGTCATTATGTACCCGGTCAGTGGCAGAGAGGAGGACTTGGGTGGCCCCCTGGGGCATCGTCCCACCAGGAAATTCGGGCTACATGATATGGGATATGCAAAAACATCAGGATTTTCTATTACCCTTACAGAAGTCTCGGCAGCTCCCCCTCATTATGGTCGGTGGGCAACAGAAAATGCTGGAAGGAGGTGCAGGGATGACATTTAAAACTAACAAGGGTTCTACAAAGGGACAAGTCACAAACAATAGTTGGTCTTGGGGCTTTGGCGGGGGAAAGGAGAGATAGATAGTCTGTGAGGCCAAGAAAGATGCAATGGGCGGGGGGGGAGTAGAAAGATTGATAGCATCAAAGCAATTGCCTGTACAAAACAAAGTTAATAACCAAAATGCAAGTTGGCTGCTGCTACTATTTTCTTCAAGCTGTAAGATATCCCATGGCACATCTGAACAAAGTCTCCTGTTCCTCCTCACATGCAGTCCCTATGTCACTTAAGTAGCCTGTAGATCAGATGTCAAAATTAACTCAGATTAGACCCATAATTCAATTCATACCCCAAAACAGATCAATAAATTAATTCAGTCAACAAACCGGACCCCTTAAGGTAATTAAGAACCTAGATCAAGCCCCATAATTAATTGACACACAACCAGACTCCTAAGTTAATGTAGCCCTTAACAGACATCTAAAGTTATTGAGACCCCAAACCAGACCCCTGAATTGATATGGGGACCAACCAGATACCTAAATTAATTTAAACCTCAAAATAGGCATCACTCAAAAATTCAGACTCCCAGACCAGAACCCAATGTGAAATAGCAAAAAGTAGCTTGATACGGTTAATGCAATATTGAAAAAAAGAATTTAAATTGATACGTAGCACAACAAAACATCAGGTTAAAGCTTGATGCAACAGCATATTTAACATTAAATGTCAAGTTAGCATTTACTATATCTGTACTTGTCAGATGGGTCCATCTCAAGCTTCTGACTAGAGATGAGCGAATTTTAAAAAAATTTGATTCGGCCGGATCGCCGAAATTTTCAAAAAAATTTGCTTAGATCCGAATATATTTGCTTCGAATAGCGTTAAAAAACGGCTATTACCTGGCTCCTGAAAGCCTTTATAGTGGTGTAAAACACTGTTTCTTGTAGTGACATGCATAGGGATTCTGCTTTGGTAGTGAAATAATACTGTGAGTTCGTATGACATACAGATAACAGGCGTTGCTCTTAGAATAACTGCACACTTCACTTATTTGGGCAGTCACGGGGTCAATATTGACCAAATAACTCAAGTGTTAACTCAGCCTTACAGGTCGATGTTAGAGCCAGGTATAAAGAACCGTGCAGAGGCCCAAGATTCTACTGTAGAGTGAAAGAGCGCACTCCTTTTACACCGTTGACAGCCGATTCCACATACATGTCTACGGAACAAGTTCTATTAAACGCTTATACAAGTAGAGCCCCCCTGACAGAGTGGAGAGGGTGTCAGCAGTAAATTTGTCACTAATTATTTTGACCTTCCTCTGATCCGTTAGTAAAATAACCCACAAAAAACAGATCCTGTCTGTGGAGCATACGCCTTCACTCCATCAACATTTACTCAATAATCCATCAGTATTGCTAATACAAAAAAAAAAAAGGAGTGGATCCAAAACAGAGATGACACGTGAATGGAATATTTGCATATATTTTTTTCTACCCACTCCTGCTTTTGGCTACCAAATCATAAGACAATTCTGTTAGGACTATACAGGCCTTACAACTGCTACACAGACAGGATCCGTTGTATGTCTCATTTTTTGTTCCTTTTGACAGATAAGAAGAAAGGTCAAATAAATGATGATGTCAGCCAGGCCGAAAGAAAATAGTGGACCAGTCATGAAGTAGGGAGGGTGGGAACAGCATGAGAAGCTCACAGAGTGGACCTATGACATAGTGTTGAGGTGGAAGCAGCATGAGGAGACAACAGAGTGGCAAGGTGACATAGTGTGGATATGGCAGCAGCAGCATCAGGCAGGGGAGGGCTGGCAGCCTTAGTCCTGGGGGGCAAATCCAGTCAAGTAGACCATTTTTGCCCCGCCCATTATTAAAAGCCCCTCCTACATATAATAGGCCACTCCCAACAAACACTGTACAGCTGACATTCTATTGCTTGAGGCCTGTCTCTACACATCATACGGAGAGGGGAGGCCTGTCCTGGCTGCACTGCCTGCTTCACATTATACAATAGACAACAGCAGGCTACAGCCAGGAAGCTCCTCCGCTCTCCTCCCTCCCCAGATCCTGCTCATTGCCTGTGGTTCCCCCCACCATCTGCCACCCGCCCGTGGCCTGCTGTCCCCCTTTGCCGTCCTCACCTAGCTCTGAATCCTCCTTCTGCAAATGACAGGGGGAGGAGCCAGAGCATCTCCTCTCCTACATAGTGCCACATACTTCTTACATCCAGTGATGTCACCTTTGTTGTAGACGTTCTCTTTCCTCATCTTCTCCATTCAGACCAGACCGCCATGATGATTTTTCTGCCATCTCCAGTCTCTGCAGAGATTGAGAAACAGACATTAGTTTCCCACATTTCCATCATCTTCACATCTTCTGAACACCCTTTGCTGCCACCCCCAATACTATACTGCAGAAACAGTCCCCCTGGAAATGCTACTACCACACAGATAGTGCCCCCTTCAACAATTATTGGCACACAGTGCTCTAAGAAATAACTGCGCCCAGACAGTAATAGTTTAAAGATAATGTCCCCCAAAAATATTTGTGCTAAGCTGATACTGTGCCAGGGTGCCCCCAAAGTAACAGTGCTCCCCAAAATCCCACCAATAGAAATAATTCTCTGCCAGAGCACACTTAGTAGTAATAATGCCCCTATAGTGCCCATACTAGTAATCATGTTCCTCATAGCACCCCAGTAGTAGTAAAGCTCACCATAATACCCCTAGTAGTAATAATTCTCCTTATAATATGACAGTATATGAAATACCCCCACTTAGTGCCCGCAGTTGAGCTAAGTTCCCCATAATGTATGCCAGTATAAAATACCCCTATATAGTGCCCCAGTAAATGCCCTCATAGTGCTCCTCTGCCCCTTCCCCATAGTGTCCCCCATAATATGCCAGTAAAGATGTATGCCAGTATAAAATACCCCTATATAGTGCCCCTAGCAGATGCCCCTATAGTGCTCCTCTCCCCCACAATGTGCCAGTAAAAAATGCCCCTTCTTTGTGCCACCATATGCCCCAATAGTGCTCTACTCCCTCCCATAGTGCCCCCAAATAATGCCCCATAGTGCCGCTCTCCCCTATAGTGCCTCCCATAATGTGCCAGTAAAAAATGCCCCTTTAGTGCCCCCACTTCCCCATAGTGCCTCCAAATAATGCCCTATAGTGACACCAGATGCCCCATAGTGCCACTCTCCCCTATAGTGCCCCCCATAATGTGCCAATAATTACAAAAAGCCCCTTTAGAGCCCCCAGATATACCATAGTGCTCCTCTCCCCCATGGTGCCCCCCATAATGTGCCAGTAAGAAATGCCCCCATAGTGCCAGCTCCTCCCATAGTGCAAGCTCCCCCCCATAGTGCCAGCTTCCTCCATAGTGCCAGCTCCCCCCATAGTGCCAGCTCCTCCCATAGTGCCAGCTTCCCCCCATAGTGCCAGCCCCCCCCAATAGTGCCAGCTCCCCCATAGTGCCAGTTCTCCCCCCCATAGTGCCAGCTCTCCCATAGTGCCAGCCCCCCCTATTGTGGAAGCCCCCCCATAGCGCCAGCTCCCCCCATAGCCATAGTGCCAGCTCCAGCCCCATAGTGCCAGCCCCCCCAATAGTGCCAGTTCTCCCCCCATAGTGCCAGCTCCCCCATAGTGCCAGTTCTCCCCCCCATAGTGCCAGCTCCTCCATAGTGCCAGCCCCCCTATTGTGGCAGCCCCCCCATAGTGCCAGCTCCCCCCCATAGCCATAGTGACAGCTCCCCCAGCAAAGAAAGAAAAAAAAAAACACTAATACTTACCTCCATCAGCAGTGATGCGATGCAGGCCTCTTCCGGCCTGTGTCCCTGCTGTGTGCTGCCCGGCTCAGGCCTCTGATAGGCTGCAGGCATTAGTGCCTGCGGCCTATCAGAAGAACAGGGGAGGGACACGCCTCTCCCTCCCCTGCCCCACAGCACAGCCATCTGTATCGCTGTCCTGAGGACGGCGATACAGATGAATATGGAGATGAGCGCTTCCACAGTGGAAGCGCTCATCTCCTACTGCCCGCCGCCACCACCGCCGCTGCAATTACATCCAGGGCCGCGCCGCCTGTGGTGATCGGTGGTGCGGCCCTGAGGAATAATAATAAAAAAATAATAATATATATATATAAATAATTTGTTAAAGACGGACGTATTTTTTAGGGCGGCCTGGGGGGCAATTGCCTCCCTGCCCCCCGGCCCAGACCGCCCCTGGGTGACATGCAGCCTGATTCTCTGCTATGGGACCTCTCTCCTCTGTCTGGGTGCCGGGGCCTAAATATCTGACAGTGGCCTGTTCCAGTGGTGGGTGACATGAAGCCTGAATCTCTGCAATGGGACCTCTCTCCTCTGTCTGGGTGCTGGGGCCTAAATATCTGACAATGGCCTGTTCCAGTGGTGGGTGACGTGAAGCCTGATTCTCTGCTATGACATAAAGCCTGATTCTCTGCTATGGGACCTCTCTTCTCTGTCTGGGTGCCAGGGCCTAAATATCTGACAGTGGCCTGTTCCAGTGGTGGGTGACATGAAGCCTGATTCTCTGCTATGGGACCTCTCTCCTCTGTCTGGGTGCCGGGGCCTAAATATCTGACAGTGGCCTGTTCCAGTGGTGGGTGACATGAAGCCTGATTCTCTGCTATGGGACCTCTCTCCAATTGATATTGGTTAATTTTAATTTTAATTTATTTCCCTATCCACATTTGTTTGCAGGGGAGTTACCTACATTTTGCTGCCTTTTGCAGCCCTCTAGCCCTTTCCTGGTCTGTTTTACAGCCTTTTTAGTGCCGAAAAGTTCGGGTCCCCATTGAAGTTCGGGTTCGGGGCGAAGTTCGGGTCGAGTTCGGATCCCGAACGCGAACATTTCCAGGAAGTTCGGCCGAACTTCTCGACCCCGAACATCCAGGTGTTTGCTCAACTCTACTAAATACTTAACTGCGCTTGCTGGCAGAGTCCCGGCACTGTGCTGCTGAGTCCCGACGCGCGCCTGCACTGAGATTTCACTACCGCATAGGTTTTAGGCCTACTAGGCGTAAAGCCTATGGCGGTGATCGGCGGCGGGGCAGGGAACTATGCGCTCCGCTCCTTGCCCCGCCGCAGTATGTGGGTTTCAGCGCTTCAGCAATAAGCGCTTCCATCTGTATTGATGGAAGCGCTCATTGCTTCTGGGCCTGCTGGCACCCCCGTGAGAGCCGGCACCCAGGGCGGACCGCCCTCCCCCCCGCCCACCCATTATGGCGTTCAAGTAATTTGACACTTTCACTTTGCATCTTATCTGCACCCTTGTTCTCAATGAGCAGCTTCTTCACATTATCATTTAAAGGGACAGGTACAGGTTCTGCAGGAGTTTTGTCACTTTCTGCAGAAGTGTCTCCATTACTCAAAACCTCCAAGCATAAGGGGAAATTATGGCCCAACATTCCCTCAGTGAGAACCACCTGATAGTCTGTTTTATCCGCATAATTGTCCCGAACATGTAACACTATATCAGTCTCTGGGGCGGCTATCATGCTACCTCTTACTCGGGCTAGCATGGGATCTCTGATTTTCACCACCCCAAATCTAGCTTTGATCACAGGCTCTTTGGGTGACCCAGAGACCTTCTCCCCTGTAGGTTCCTGCGAGGGAGCAACCGCAACAGGCTTACCCGCCTGTTCAGACACTGCATTTTTCCCAATGTTATACACTTCTGAGACAGTTTCTTGCCTCAGTGAATTTCTATACACCGACCCAGCCAGTTTCCACTGCGGCCGGCTCACCGTCACTGGGACTGCCACAAAAATATTAACAGGAACAGTCTTACCGCTTGACGTCATGGATTCGGAAGATGATGATATTCCCAGGACATCTCTACTAAGATCACCAGCCTTCTCTTGGTTCCTGGTATCCCCAACACCGGCAGACTACTTACTGCAACCATTGCCACCAAAAACAGCATGGCCTGGAGTTCCTGGACGGTCACTCCAGCCGCATCCTTTAGGACTCTGTGCACAGTCGCAGATGATATAGGAACTTTGGAAAACCGCACCGTTCTCCATCTTCTTGTCTTCCCGACGGTTGCCCTTGGCAATGGCATACATCCACTTTTCTTCCAGCACTCAACTCTCAGCCAAGTTCAGAGAAGCCTCTCCAAGTGCAGCACTCTGCTTCCTCAACAAAGAATTAGTTTCCCGCACCAGCTGCTCCATTACTTCCTCTGTAGCCTTGGTTTTCCGCCAAACCGGACCACCTTTCACCCAGGTGGCCATTTTGACCAAAATTTCCATTGGTCAGTCTCTGTAAATTAGGGCTACTGGACCTTTAAATTCCCACACAGTTTGCACTACAGAAAAAAAAAGTCCAGATTATCACCAGCAGCACCTTCTCCAACAAACAAACAGGCTCCTGAGTTATCGTTGCTGCTAGCAACCTGCGTTGCTTTATACTTTTCAGCACGCTCGCATCCTCCACCAATTGTGAGGGATTAGCTCATTTTCGGGGGTCATTCTCACAATTATCTCCACATAAGACAGATTGCACATCCAAACGTCAGGTTTATTTTCACAACAGCCAAATAAAAATAACAAAACAAACCCCTTGCCCGTCTGGGCTTTAACTAAACAGGGATAATCCTACCTCACTTATAGCACCATTCACACTTGGTACCAACATACGGAATTTCCAGCCTATACTCCAGCACTTCCAAGCTGTAACAAAGTCCAGTACCTTTGGGGGATTGTGGCTCAGAAGTCTGCCTGACTCTGGCCTAGCGACTGTCGATTCCCAGACCTCACAGAATCCCCCAAAGTTCAGGCTAACACCTAGCCCCGTGGCCCCTCAGCCAGCCTGGCTGAAACCACCCTTCCAGAGCCTCCAGCATGCCTCTGTTGCACTAAGATTCTCTCTCCTGACTGACAGTCTGGGCTGGGCTCTTAGCCCAGACTTATTGTAGCACCTGGTGCTGCCTCAGAATTGATGACTGACGTGGAAGACATGGAAACTCCTGCCATGAATCTCCCCTAGCAGCCATGAGGCCTGTCACTACCTCACAGTATATATTTGTCTTTTTTTACTGTAATATGCCCCTATACGCTTTCACCAGAAATAAGTGTAACAGTGCAGTGCGTATATATATATATATTTTTTTTACTGTAATATGCTCCTATAAGCTTTTATTAGAAATAACTGCAACAGTGCAGTTTGTATATATTTTTCTTTTTATAATGAAATACGCCCCTATACACTTTAACCAGAAATAACTGCAGAAGTGACCTGAGAATATATATTTCTTGTTGGAATGAAATAGGCCACTATACGCTTTAACCAGAAAACAATTAAATAGTGAAGTGCGTATATATTTTTCTCGTTGTACTGAAATACGCCCCTATACGCTTTCACCAGAAATAACTGCAACAGTGCTGTGCGTATAGAGTTGTCCTTTTTTACTGTAATATGCCCCTATACTCATTCACCAGAAATAACTGCAACAGTGCATATATATTTTTCTTGTTGTACTGTAATACGCCCGTATATGCTTTCAACAGAAATAACTGCAGAAGTGAAATACGCATATATTTTTCTTGTCGTACTGAATAAGATACTAAGATATACTGTAAGCCACTAAAGGCTTTCCAACATAACAGTTGCAGCCCAATAGCAAAAAACTGGAATTACAGAGCTGTCTAATGACTATTTGGATCCCCAAATAATCGTTCCCTGCACTTGTAAATCCCTTTCCTATCAATGTCCCTAGCGCCTTCTGATGTCTATCTCTGCTCTAAGAGGCTGTGAAAGGATTCCTTCCTATTCTTTCCCTGCACTTATAAATCCTTTTTTTATTTTTATTTTTATTTTTAAATATAGAGGTTTTTCCAATAGCTGTCCCTAGCGCCTTCACACGTCTGTCCCTGCACTCTGAACGCTGGAAAATGGCAGAATCTAAAATGGCTGCCGTATTTATAGGGCTGGCTGGCTGCTAATTGGCTGCATGTAGGCATGTCAATCTGGGTGATCCCGCCTTCCCAGATTTCCTTGCACCATGTCCTCAGTCCTCACACGTGTAGCCATCATTTTAGGAAAATTACAATTCGTTACCACGAAGCGCAAGGAAATTTGCATTCGTTGCTAAACAAAGTTTTCCTGAAATTCGGATCGAATTCCACTTTGTCAGCTTAGATTCGCTCATCTCTACTCCTGACACTGGTTCTCAAGAGCAGCTGATTACTTCAGCCACTCAAAAAAATCCATCTATAGCAAGTAGCATGATGAACATAGAACAGCTCCTGCTTCTTGTTCACAGCAAGACTCAAAACATCTGAACAACCCTTAGGCCTCTTTCACACAGGCGTCGCGTGTGAGGGCCGGATAAGATGCGGGTGCGTTGCGGGAAAATGCGTGATTTTTCTGTTCGAGTGTAAAGCGTTTTAATGCGCTTTGCAAGCCCGTGAGAAAAATCGCCATGTTTGGTACCCAGACCCGAACCCGGACTTCTTCACAGAAGTTCGGGTTTGGGTTAGGTGTTGTGTAGATTTTATTATTTTCCCTAATAACATGGTTATAAGGGAAAATAATAGCATTCTTAATACAGAATGCTTAGTAAAACAGGGATGGAGGGGTGCTTGCAGATGCTTGTGATTTTCACGCAGCCCCATTCACTTCTATGGGGCCTGTGTTGTGTTAAAAACGCACAAAATAGAGCAAGCTGCGATTTTCACGCAACGCAGAAGTGATGCGTGAAAATCACCGCTCATGTGCACAGCCCCATAGAAATGAATGGGTCCGGATTCAGTGCTGGTACAATGCGTTCACCTCACGCATTGCACCTGCGCAGAAATCTCGCCCGTGTGAAAGAGGCCTTATGGACCTTATTTTCTCACAGAGGTTTCTTCTAAAAACCTTCTTTGTATGCAACAAAAATACAATTAGAAATACTAAAGCATAAGATAACAGAAATACATAGATAAACATTAGAAGCTGTATGAAGGCTAGGAGGAAGAAAAAACACTATAAATGATAGGGTACGATTTACAGGTCAGCCAGCAAAATGTGAAATTGGAAACCACAAGTAAAAATACATAAACAAATACTTAAAATGTATATTTTAGTTAAAATCCAGATATCAGATTTTGAATTATTCATATAAGTGCAGATTCTGCTGAAACCACAAACTGTAATTTCCATGAATGTATGTTTAGGTGGTTTCTATCTTCAAAACACTGAGCAATTATGTGGAGTGAAATTTTATTACTCCTCATTCACATAGGATACGAGGCACAGTCATATGAAGATTGCTCAACTTTGTACATTCTGCAGCACTTTCAATATACTATCAGTTTCAATAATTCCAAAGCAAGCAACTAGATTACCCAGTCTATTGTTAGAGTTCAGACCACTGCTTTTCCCATTGCATCCCATTGAAAAGTTATACAGTCAGGTCCATAAATATTGGGACATTGACACAATTCTAACATTTTTGGCTCTATATACCACCACAATGGATTTAAAATGAAACAAACAAGATGTGCTTTAACTGCAGACTGTCAGCTTTAATTTGAGGTATTTACATCCAAATCAGGTGAACGGTGTAGGAATTACAACAGTTTGCATATGTGCCTCCCACTTGTTAAGGAACCAAAAGTAATGGGACATAATAATAATCATAAATCAAACTTTCACTTTTTAATACTTGGTTGCAAATCCTTTGCAGTCAATTACAGCCTGAAGTCTGGAACGCATAGACATCACCAGACGCTGGGTTTCATCCCTGGTGATGCTCTGCCAGGCCTCTACTGCAACTGTCTTCAGTTCCTGCTTGTTCTTGGGGCATTTTCCCTTCAGTTTTGTCTTCAGCAAGTGAAATGCATGCTCAATAGGATTCAGGTCAGGTGATTGACTTGGCCATTGCATAACATTCCACTTCTTTCCCTTTAAAAAACTCTTTGGTTGCTTTTGCATTATGCTTTGGGTCATTGTCCATCTGCACTGTGAAGCGCTGTCCAATGAGTTCTGAAGCATTTGGCTGAATATGAGCAGATAATATTGCCTAAAACACTTCAGAATTTATCCTCCTGCTTTTGTCAGCAGTCACATCATCAATAAATACAAGAGAACCAGTTCCATTGGTAGCCATACATGCTCACGCCAAACTGTTTTAATTCCTACACCGTTCACCTGATTTGGATGTAAATACCCTCAAATTAATGCTGACAGTTTACAGTTAAAGCTCATTTTGTTTGTTTAATTTCAAATCCATTGTGGTAGTGTATAGAGCCAAAAATGTTAGAATTGTGTCGATGTCCTAATATTTATGGACCTGACTGTACATTAACCAAATATTAAAATAAAAAATAAGCATAATATGGTGTTAAAAAATACAAAAATTTAATTTTGGGAATACTACATTATTCATCCTGCACAGTGAACATTGTAAAATAATGCACAATAAAATTGAATCTAAAAGAGAATTAAAAAATCCTACAGTATGTGCCCCAAAATGGTGCCAATAAAAACTAAAAAGCACCCCACAAAAATAAGCTTCTGAGCAGCTTATTGAAAAATAAAGTTAACGGTGTCAGAATATGGCAACACAAAACATCTTTTTACGTTTTTTTTTATGTTTTTGAAAAATCAATAGCATTTTTAATCATCATAATTGTTGTTATATATCATACCTTATAATGAACACCATAAAACCAGAAACCCAAAACCTATATATGGTTGTATTTTTTTCCCATTTTACCCCACAAATATATATTTTTTAAATTTTTGTGTGGAGTTGGTGAAAATTTAATTGTGCCATTCAGAAAAAATACTTAGCCCATGAAAAACACGTTTTAAGATGGTTATATCAAAGGAGAAATGAAAATGTGATAGTTACTGGAAGATGGGGAAAAAAGTTTAAAATATTGAGGAATTGAAACAAACATAAAGTATAACAGAACATTGTGTAAATGTTTATTTACAGTGATTAAGCATCATTGATCTAACACCCTAAAGCCTCTTTAACACAAAATTTGTATTAATGTGTGATGGGCCACATCACCAATCTGGAAATATGTCCTTTGTTATACAGAGATATTGATTTATTTTATTCTTCTATTTCAGAATATTGTTCTCCCGTACAATTAGTATTTACAGTACATTCGATTTTGCATTGTCTTTATTATTTAATTTAGATTTTTGGAGTCAGTGAGATTAATATTGCTGCATAGTGACCAATTATATATTTTTCCAAACTGAGTACAAGTAGATTGTGCATCATATAAGGCCACAGATTGATTTTGACATGTGTCTTGCAGGAGTGCTTTAGTGTCACAAGGTCATGAGAACTCTATGACCTAATGGACCAGTCCTTGATCATCACATATCATTTAGTATATGTAATCTTAAAACATCTTGCTTTAAAGGAATATATTATGTAGAATATAGTTGCTTTAGTATCTCCACAAATCAAGGCGATGTCATAATTCATTCAAGGTTGAAATAAAACAGAAAAATTCAATTTCTGCTACAATGATATCCTGAAAATACTAAAAACTTTGTCATGTCTTTGTTTCATTGTATACTTTTTAACCACTTCCCATCTGGGCCCTTTGCCCCCTTCCTGACCAGGCCAAATTTTGCAAAACTGACATATCTCACTTTATGTGGTAATAACTTTGGAACACCTTTATTTATCCAAGTCATTCAGAGATTGTTTTCTCGTGACACATTGTACTTCATGATAGTCATAAATTTGAGTCAAAATATTTCACCTTTATTTATGAAAAAATCCCAAATTTACCCAAAAATTTGAAAAATTCGCAATTTTCTAAATTTCAATTTCTCTGCTTTCAAAACATAAAGTGATACCTCATAAAATTGTTATTATTTAACATTTCCCATATGTCTACTTTATGTTGGCATCATTTTGGAAATGTCATTTTATTTTTTTAGGACGTTAGAAGGCTTAGAAGTTTAGAAGCAATTCTTCAAATTTGTAAGAAAATTGCCAAAACCCACTTTATAAGGACCAGTTCAGGTCTGAAGTCACTTTGTGGGGCCTACATAGTGGATACCCCCATAAATGACCCCATTGTAGAAACTACACCCCTCAAGGTATTCAAAACCGATTTTACAAACTTTGTTAACCCTTTAGGCGTTCCACAAGAATTAAAGGAAAATGGAGATCAAATTTTTAAATTTCACTTTTTTGGCAGATTTTCCATTTTAATCAATTTTTTTCTTCAACACATCGATGGTTAACAGCCAAACAAAACTCAATATTTATTACCCAGATTCTGCGGTTTACAGAAACACCCCACATGTGGTCGTAAACTGCTGTATGGGCACACGGCAGGGCGCAGAAGGAAAGGAACTCCACATGGTTTTTAGATGCCATGTCCCATTTGAGGCCCCCTGATGCACCCTTACAGTAGAAACTCCCAAGAAGTGACCCCATTTTGGAAACTAGGGGATAAGGTGCCAGTTTTATTAGTACTATTTTTGGGTACATATGATTTTTTGATCATTCATTATAACACTTTATTGGGCAAGGTGACCAAAAAATTGGTTGTTTTAGCACAGTTTCTATTTATTTATTTTTACAGCGTTCACCTGAGGGGTTCAGTCAAGTGACATTTTTATAGAGCAGATTGTTACGGACGTGGCGATACCTAATATGTATACTTTTTCTCATTTATTAAAGTTTTACACAATAATAGCATTTTTGAAACCAAAAAATTATGTTTTAATGTGTCCATGTTCTGAGAGCTATAGTTTTTTTATTTTTTGAGAGATTTTCTTATGTAGGGGCTCATTTTTTGCGGGATGAGGTGACGGTTTTATTGGTACTATTTTGTGGGACATACGCGTTTTTGATCACTTGGTGTTGCACCTTTTGTGATGCAAGGTGACAAAAATTGCTTGTTTTGACACAGTTTTTTTTATTTATTTTTTACGGTGTTCACCCGAGGGGTTAGGTCATGTGATATTTTTATAGAGCTGGTTTTTACGGACGCGGCAATACCTAATATGTATACTTTTTTTTATTTGTTTCACTTTAACACAATAATAGCATTTTTGAAACCAAAAAAATGATGTTTTAGTGTCTCCATGTTCTAAGAGCTATAGTTTTTTTATTTTTTGAGAGATTTTCTTATGTAGGGGCTCATTTTTTGCGGGATGAGGTGACGGTTTTATTGGTACCATTTTGTGGGACATACACGTTTTTGATCACTTGGTGTTGCACCTTTTGTGATGCAAGGTGACAAAAATTGCTTGTTTTGACACAGTTTTTTTTATTTATTTTTTACGGTGTTCACCCGAGGGGTTAGGTCATGTGATATTTTTATAGAGCTGGCTTTTACGGACGCGGCAATACTAAATATGTCTATTTTATTTTATTTTTTCTATTTTTTTTTTTTTTTTTTTTTATTCCTTACTTGGGATTTTTTTTTTTTTTTACATGTGAACCTTTTTTTTATTTTATTTTTTCAACACTTTATTTTATTTTTATTTTATTTTACACTTTTCGTCCCCCATAAGGTCATACAAGACCTCTGGGGGACATTTACTTCACTTTTTTTTTTTTTTCACTGTTGATTTCTCCTGTAACTGGGGCTGACATAGTAGCCCCAGTTACAGTGGAAATGCACCCCTAGAGAGGCTGTACAGCAGCAATCCAGCGCTGTACAGCCTCAGAGCAGGGCTGATCGAGGTCTCTGAGAGACCTCACACAGCCCCTGCACTCTCCGGTCCCGGCGGTCACATGACCGCCGGGCCGGAACAGGAAGCGCACAGCGCTTCCTGCTCTGCAGACACAGCGCTCGGTGAGCGCTGTGTCTGCAGCGATCGTGAAGGCAGGGACACCTGGGAACTGTCCCTGCCTTGTCTCTGGGTTGCCCTGCTGTCACTGACAGCGGGCAACCCGATCAGCAGCTGCACGATTAGCGTGCAGCTGCTATTTCTGACAGGACGTTTTAAAACGTGCTGTCAGAAATAGACGTCCACCCATAGGACGTTTATATCCTATGGGCGGAAGTGAGGCGGTTAAGGCAGACATAGCTCAGTGGTAGTATTATACACAGCATTAGCATGCCAACACATTTCTCAGTGCATCTAGGCTTAGACTTATGACCCAAAATCTAGATTAGGGTAGATATCCGGCTCAACGCGTTTCGGGACAGGCACGTCCCTTGCTCCTGATGAAGGGATGTGCGTGCCTGTCCCGAAACGCGTTGAGCCGGATATCTACCCTAATAAAGACAAGTGAACAGAAGCACCCGTGTGTTTGGCTGCCTTCATCTTGTAAAATCCTAGAAGCGATCCAGGCTGGGAAGGTGTTTTGTTTACAGGTGTATTATGCTTATCCTGGTAAACCACCCCCCTCGTGAAGTGAGTAAGAAGTATACGATACTTTAGTATTTTTAAGATACATGTATCTTTTTATACGTATTTTACCCTTATGTTTCTGCTTGTTCGCGTTATCCATTGACCACACATTGGCTTGTAAGATACTACAGCTAACGGTCTCTTAGGCATCTGAGACCCAGTGTAGTCTATTGTTGTTTTATGGTACTTTATATTAAACACATACCTTCCTACCGACCTAATACGATTGGCGCTCACAAGGGGTTTCCTGAAATAGGCGGATTCGAGGGGTTACCCATACCCACCGGTCCCCCTAATTTCTTCTATCCCAATTATCCTCTGTTGGCTTGACAGTTTTTGAATCACTAGTCTTTCATGTCTGTTCTTTTCAACCAGTTTATTGTCACAACTAGCCACAAAAAGCCAGTTGCAGAAAGGGTGACCCTGCTGGTCCTATAGGAGAGCTGAAGCAAAGAGAATGAAGATGGGATAAATATTTCAATATTAGGCAAGAAATTCCTACCTTTTCCAATCATCAATCAAGGAATTATTTGTTCCTGATATGGTCTCCTAAGTCCCTAGTGGGGTTCCCCTCCTCTTAAATATTCTTATCAATGCAAGCTTTCATTTCTCTGCTTCTCTCTCTAACAGCAGCACAACATAGTAGGTAGAGGGCCCTCTTAGAACCCCTTGTACCCACATTTTTTCTCCAGGTCCATTTTCTGAGCTCCAGACCCACTTCACACTGACTATGCTCCTACCCTGGCCTCCTAATTAAAGCCACATGTTTCAGTCTATTAGGTTACACTGTGGTGGGGTAGGGGGGCAGTCAGGGTCCAGCCTTAACACTCCTTCTCGCCATGTGGTCTTCCCAGGTTTTAAAGGAGGAGGAGATCTGTGGATGGCACTGTTATGGGGGCATCTGTGGATGACACTGTTATGGGGGCATCTGTGGATGACACATATATAGAATCTTATGTTATATATGTGTCATCCACAGATATCCCCCATAACAGTGTCCCTGTGTACAGTAAATAGTGAACCTAATACAAGTGGGGGCCAGCAACTGGTGTTAAAATCACTGCGGGGCCCGGTGCAGTCACTGTACTCTAATACACCGGGACCCGCACACACCAGTATTCAGATGTAAACTGTAAGCAATTGATATGTTAACTGTAGGCAATCTATATTTAAACTACAAGGTAGCGCAATCCACATACCTTAGCACTCACTATTGAACGCTCGTACTTGCAGGCAGGCTGGCCGTCACACACTTCCTCATGACGCAAGCTCCGCCTGCTTCATTAATAAAGTGGGCAGAGCATGCGCCGTGAGGAAGTGAGTGACTGGCCAGCCTCCCTGCAAGTACTGGCATTCAATATTGAGTACTAATGTACGCGGATTGCGCTACCTTGTAGTTTAAATATGGATTGCCTACAGTTAACATATCAATTGCCTACAGTTTACATCTGAATACTTGTGTGTGCGGGTCCCGGTGTATTAGAGTACAGTGACTGCAACAGGTCTCGCTGCGAGTTGCCTCCAGCCCCTCCTCCCTCCCCACTGATACATCGCAGGCTGCGATGTAAAAATGGCAGCATTCGCCCCATAAGACGCACTGGCATTCCCCCCCCACACTTTTGGGGGGAAAAAGTGCAGCTTATGGGGAGAAAAATACGGTATATGAAAAAATACAGCTTTATTATTATTATTATTATTATTATTTTAATGTGCCATTAATTCCAAGGTACTGTACTTCTAAAAAAGGGTATACATACATAGTATAAAACAAAACATGTACAATGAGTATAAACATATTAGCAGACTATTAAAAAAGGGGTGAGGACCCTGCCCGTGAGGTCTTACAAGCTACGATTTATACTGGGTATTTTCCAACAAAACTACAGTGTATATATTAATATTTCATCAGTTGCTTCTGTTCTATACTAAGCTGCCTACAGATAGGATTGCATGTAACAGGTATAGAGAAGTCATTTTAACCCCTATAGAGACAGGGTTGCAAGACTGGACCTGATTTTTTTTTTATTCCACTTTTCTACGGGTAAAACTACATGATCCGTTTGCGGCGCGGGTAGCTGCATTCAAGAACTATGTTGCCAATTAAACTCAAGAAGACACTTTACTTATCCTAACCCGGTTGGGAAATATACTTTTACATATTTACTGCCAGTAACACTCTTTTGTATGCATAATAGCGATCCAGTGATGGATCACTAGTAGTGGTGATCGAGCATGCTAGGCCGAACACCTATTCGGCTCTTGATACTCGGCACATGGCGTTGCTCGAGTCTCCTCCTAGCACGTTTCTTGGCTGCTAAGTCCACAGTTTTCATGAACCTATTCCTCGCACTCCTGACTGGTTAACCACTTTGTTGCGGGGTACCTACCGATGCAGCGGGTGCCTTGCATGTGAGGCTATCAAGTAAGGTACCACTTTCCAAAGTACAAGTACAGTTAACATATACCAAATTAGAACCTTTATCAATTGTAGAACTGTAGGTCTAGTGTATTTGATTACTTGTGCCTGTGGAATCCAATATGTTGGAAAAACCTTGAGACAAGTCAGGAGACGTATTGGTGAACATCTTAACGATGTCAGGAATGATGCGGACACATTGTTGCCAGACATGTGACTGATTGCCACCATGGTGACCCACATGCCATTAAGTTTCACGGTATTGAGGTTATGAAGTGCTCCCCTAGTGGTGGTGATTTTGACTGAGACTTGTTGAGGAAGGAAGCACAATGGACCTCTAGACTCAAGACCCTACGTCCTAGTGGATTAAATGTGCATATATAATTCACCTGTTTCTTATAAAATATGTCCTCAAATATACAGGGCGATACTGGGCTACGGGCCTTATGACAAATATACCCTGGGTTGGACTAATATATGCTCACGAATGACACTCAATATAAGTAACCTGAAAACTGGCCTGATATATAAATATATAAAAACAGCATGGATTGGAGGAATGGCGTTTGGGGTACAGCCTTCGTGGCTGTACTACGCCAAGGTATATGTGGGTGTCATTCTCTAACCGTTTGACCGAAATGGGTGTTACCTTTTTTTCCCAATCCGAACACCTTTATCATAACATCAAACAAAATCGCTATTATCCCAATGTTGGTACTCCCTATGTCCCTCTTTTATTATTAAGTGGCCCTCCGATGCTTATTATCAATATCTGCCTTTTTTGATCCCTAGAATACCTATGGGGTTTGTCCCCTGTCAGGTGCCCCACCTACTGTGCCTGCATCAGTGGATCATTGTATCTCTTCGGAGTACCGCTCTGATCACGTGGTGCACGGTGGGTGTGGCCATGCCGCCGATGGGAGGAGTCTAGGATTTAAATGCCCGGTCTTTCAGCCGCACTAGTACCGGAGCGTTGCCTCCAAGTGTATGGGGAGGTAGCGGGCTACTGCTTTGAATCATACCTCCTGACCCCTATACTTCCATGTAGGGCTCCTGATGATTTCTAAAGAGAAATGCATAGAGCCAGTACAGTATGGGTTCATAGCATAGACTAGAATCCAGTGTTACAAGCAGTTTAGAGGTAGTAAGCGTTATGTTAACCCCTGACTGACTGCCTAGTGGATCCCAGTGGCACACCAGCTGCAATAATACACAGCAAGAGGGGTGTGTTTGTGGGTTAAGGATCACATTACCAGAAGAGGGTTGTGCAGTCAGAAACCAGGGGTACTAGAGGCATATTTGAGCACTGAGGGGTGTATTATACACCCTACAGTGACCCCAGAACTTGATAAAGTGGTGTTAGCTGCATAACCTGAAACTAGGGACGCAGGCGCTATATATGATCACCCACAACTCCTATTATCACCACAGATCCAGGTTCTTTTTTCTTTTTCATGTGTATTTTGTCCAGTTCTCCCTATTTTTACATTTATTGATGTGAATAAAGACTTTTTTGTTTTCAATTTTAGCGTCCCATGCACCAGATCATATTGTGTAAAATAAGGTGGCGCAAACCTGATTTGGCCACAACAGCCCTTGTGAGCCTGCATTCCATACTGACATTTGACTAATATAATTGTAATAACCCTTTCCTATCGTAATGTCTAAATCACCTTTATTTCACATATACATTTATGACATCTAGTCCTTTGTAAAAATCTATTAAAATAATTTGATAATTGCCTTGTTTTATATAATCCATGTTAGAATGCTTGTGGAACAGCTGAATATGTCATGGTAAAACGTCAGTTAAAAATAATGTTATTACGTTCTTCAACAAAGATTGTAGATTAAGATTTGATACTGTATGACATTCTGTGATGATATCTTAGTCAAAGCAAAAGAATGTGCAATGAAATCTGCTTAACCTGTATAAATGTTCTACAAGTTCATGTAAATGCAGCAAAGGGATTCTTTAGAGGCTTGGACATTTACTACCTCATGTTAGGTTGTCTGGAGATCCAATCTTGCTAGTTATATTCTGGCAAAGTTACTTTCTCTGAAGCAGGGGGAGTCACTTGCAGCTGGTCAGCAGAGGGATATGAATCATTGTACACTTTAGTTAAAGGTCATCTTCAGTATTAGAAATGATGCATTTTTTAGGCAGTCTACTAGTGTGTGTTTTATATACAAGAAATAATACTTCATGGGATCCCATCCCATTATTAATTGCGTTCCTCTCTGTGTTTTGTCCAGTAAATACATCATATGTAAATACATTACATCTTATGTAAAAAAATAAAAATAATGATACATCATGCAGTCTTATTTTCCAGCCAGCGCTTTTATAAGCAAGCCATTACCCAACATGAACATGCATAGTGCAAAAAGTTGCCTATAAAACCCACCAACAAGATATGTCTACAAGATCGAGGGGAAGCAAATATGTAGAGTATGATAGCACCCACCTTGTCCTCAAAGTTAGAGTCCCAACCATCACAGAAATCTATTGGAGTCTTCGTGCGGGTGACTCCTTCAGCATAGTTGTTGGTGTACTTGCAAAGCATCTGTTATGAGCTGTCAAAGAACCTGTATAGGAATCATTTGCATACTCTAGCACCATCTTCCTGAATCCTATAAGGAGTATGCCGATGTTGCCATATGAAATGGCATTAAGCAAAGGCCATTATCACCCAGGTCATCGATTGCTATGGCAAGTGGATGCTCTTAAATTTTATCAATTTATTTAAACTGTCAAAGGCCTTCAAACTCTTGTCTGAATATTGGTTTCTCTATATTTACTGCTCTAGGCTGCTATTTGATTTTCTGTGTTCTGACCCTGCTCTTCCCCAGAATTGCATAGTTCTAGCCCTTTGAATTGTCATTCTCTGTGTACTTTCTGATTTGACTCTTATTCTTTCCATGTTTGCTCCTTCTGGGATTATAACTTCTCATTGATCTTTTGATTCCAACCCATGGCTCTGTCTGACTACTCTCGATTCCCATCATTGCTGCTGCTTCCTGTTGCCATCCAGTGACTCCTCTGACATACATGTCAACAGTCCCGATTTAGCCAGGACAACCCTGGAACTAGCATACAAAAATGTCCGGATTTTGCAAACCCCACACAAAAATGTCTGTTTCTGGTAGTTTGGAGGTGTTCTGCGATGGTCTCAGGGCTGGGGCTTAAATATCCTAATTTTGGATGTGGAAATGTTGACAAGTATTCTGTGATAATAAGGACCTGAAGATCCAGCTGGCTTAATTCAATCTTAGTGGATTCCTGGTAATTGGAAGCATCCTTTAGACTCTGTATCTCATTTTAGTCAGCACCAGACTAGTTGAAACCTCAAGGTTCTATTTTCAAGGTATGCCTGCCTAACATCCGTCTGTTTTCCTGCATGAAGACTTTCACCCCATTGAAGTCAAGACTTTAATCCAGAAAGCCACACAGTGCGGTATTAAAGCTCCTGCTCCTGCATGTTAGCAGGTGCAGGTCAGGTTCCAGCTGCCTTTGAAAACCAGGGACCCTAAAGAGAAGCAGAAATGGTTTATTATTGTTTCTGTCTTCTTGTTTCCACTGTGTATAGTGCTCAGTGAATGCTTTGCAGAGAATAGAGGAAGCAGCTATGCTGGGTGTCTCGGACATACATCATTACCTCATGATGGGGCATATGAGAGCTGCAGGGTCTTAGCAGACCCTGATCAACTATGCCTTTATAGAATGCTCCTCACAGGTGCTGTTTTCCCTTGTAATTGTAGTTCCTTTGGTTGAAATAATGAAAACTGAAAAATAGTCAGTGCTCTCAAAAGGTCTTTTAATGACCTCATGGCAGACATATTATGTGCCAAAAATAAATGTATAAAATAAGTTAATAAAGATAATAAAATATAAACAAAATAAAATAATGAAAAATGCCCACACAAACCAAAACTGTCACCATTCTTCTGGTATAGTTGACTATCCAGCACTCTGAATTCTGATTGGTTCCTTTTTTTACATCTTAGGACACTCTTGAGTCCTGCCACATGCACGTCTCTACACCTGAATGTTATCCCCTGATGATTCGTGGGGCTGCTTAAAATCGATGAAACATGATGGGACACAGTTTCTTCCCCGGGAACTCCTTTGGATAACAGAATACCACCTATAGGGGAAGATTGAGTTATTCGGTTGATTTTTGACACCCTCTACATGCTATTAGAAATAGGGTGTTCTAGGGCCTTTATAATAGGGCAAGATTCCGAACGGGGCCGCCCCTTTCGGGGCGATGACTCCGTATGAAGAGGTCATTAGGGGATACTAGCCTGTTTAGGGCATACCAGGGCCAGTATTAGACCCCTTACCCCGTCTTCACAGTGTGACAGCACGCACCCTTGAGTACAGGAATTCTAAGGCCCTTGCTGAATAGATACCTACTTGCTCCACATCCGCATGACAATACTCAACTGGACCGGTAAGATCTATCCGGCCCCTTGGCAGTACACTTGTCTTTTGGCTGAGGTTTTTTGTTTGTGTGTCTTTGTAGGGGCCTATATATTATATTATACTTTAGTTGTAATTCATTAAAAGTTAGCTTTTAATATTTGATACTACCCCTCTTCAAATTCTAGTTCTCTATATTGTGCAGTTCTCTGTGAGAGGCACTTACATACATCCCTCTCATTAAGGCCTCATGCACACGACCGCTGTTTTATTCCGTGTCCGTTGTTCCGTTTTTCGTGATTTTCTGCGGACCCATTGACTTTCAATGGGTCTGTTGAAAACTCGTCTAATGCACCGTTTGTCATCCGCGTCCGTGATCCGTGGTTCCAGTCCGTCAAAAAAATATAACCTGTCCTATTTTTTTCACGGAAAACGGTTCGCGGACCCATTCAAGTCAATGAGACCGTGAAAAAATGCGGAGGCACACAAGATTGTCATCCGCGTCCATTTTTTTTCCTATAATTTGCATGGCATACTTGACTTAGACTTTTTTTTACTTTCCTTCATGTCTGGTGATCCTCCAAAAATAAAGGAAGACACACGGAAACAAAAACGGAAACGGATCACGGAACAACGGAACCCCATTTTGCGGAACGGAACACAACAACGGTCGTGTGCATTAGGCCATAGGCGATATATTTCATTTTTGTGTGGATTATCAGACTGCTATCAAATAAACCTGTTTATTCGCAAAATCTTTCAAAGTTGTGACCCTGCCAGATGTCTGGTGCAGGTAAACTTTTATCAGTTCAGTGGGATTTCATGCTCCTTCCCACCAGTCAAAGACACATCATTTTGTTCCTTTCCAGCCATTTGGATTTTTGCCTTAACAACGTTTAACGTCTGTAATGGTGAACAAGTGCAAAGTAAAATCTACTGTGGGACTATTTGTGACAGATGCTGGGCCATCTGGATTTCCAGCCCATCAGGCACAAACCAGCAAACACAATAGTTATTTATGCATCTTAACAAATGTGTTCTGAAAGTGACAATATTTTTACCTAATATTTTCAGTAAAAAAAATTGTAATCCTCTTCATAATACGATTTAAAAACGATAATTTGGCAACCAAATTTTATTGTTTTAGTTAGGTCACATGATTCAACATAACTTTTTATTTTTTTAATTTTACTTATTCTAGGTGGAGTTTATCCATCACATGATTATACACCCGTGAAAACTGACTACTTTAGTTTATATTCACATGTGACATTTTTTTGGTAGAGATTTATATGACTATCCCATTCATCCGAATGAAACTTGCAGAAATCTGTGTTCTTGGTGCCAAAACAACCCCGGTCAGAGAAATTAAGATGATTATTTAAAAAAAAACTATTTTTTGTGGAGGGTAAAAATACTTCTAAAATACTATAAAAACCTCACAATATTGTAAACATAAAGCATAATACTGTAAGGCTACTTTCACACTGACGTTTTGGCTTTCCATTTGTGAGATCCATTCAGGGCTCACACAAGCGGTCCAAAACGGATCAGTTTTGCCCTAATGTATTCTGAATGGAAAAGGATCCGCTCAGAATGCATCAGTTTGCCTCCGTTCCGCCTCCATTCCGCTCTGGAGGCGGACACCAAAACGCTGCTTGCAGCATTTTGGTGTCCGCCTGACGATGCGAAGGCAAACGGATCCGTCCTGGCACACAATGTAAGTCATTGGGGACGGATCCGTTTTCACTGACACAATCTGGCACAATAGAAAACGGATCCGCCCCCCATTGACTTTCAATGGTGTTCAAGACGGATCCGTTTTGGCAATGATACAGATAATACAAACGGATCCGTTCTGAACGGATGCAGACGGTTGTATTATCTGAACGGAAGCGTTTGTGCAGATCCATGACGGATCCGCATCAAACGCGGGTGTGAAAGTTGCCTAAGTTATAACAATATTATAAGACAATATGCTCTGTGAAAATATTAAATCCCAAGTAGCAGATTAAGCGCGTAAAAGTTTAAGTTGACCTTGTATTATTTATGCATTATTTCTTATGATACACATCACCTGCTGCAGAACCTCTTTTTCAAGACAAAATGGGAGCCTCCTGCACATCATTTTCCTAACTAAAATACCTAAACCCCTTCATAAAGTATGCCTGCAGCTATAGTTTTACATTCTGCACAGTAACGGGGTTCCTTTTATTGAATATCTATGCAGAGAAAAGCATAAAGAAGCCAATGTGCTTTATACAGGAAAAAAAAATGGTAGACCTAAAAATCTGAAATTATGACCAACTTATAAAGTATACAGGAAACTTTTAGGTATATTTTCTAAGGAAAATGAAAAGAATAGTTAAATCTATCCTTTTTAATACTTTGTGTGCCACATGTTTATACCTGGAGGACGTATTACATTACAACACTAGTTCATTCCAGCAATTAAATAATCCGTTTCATCCAGGGGCATCCCTGTCTATTTGATTTCATTAAATGTTCTCCATCTTTATAAAATGTCTAATTTTGAATAGAAACATTGTAAATGTGTAGAATCTGTTGGTGTAAAGATAAATGACGCTCATGGAGTACAACATTTGTTTTGTTGGGATCTAGCAGCCCCTACAGGATGAAATCAATATTGCAGCTTACATGTTTTTGGATTTGTATCCCTTTACATAAGCACATGTAGAATACTATGGTACTTATATTGTATTGCTGGAGCACTGGCTGTACTATGGGTACATTGCATCTGTTCATTCTATGCCAATGTTAGAGGTATACAAAATTCCACAAATAGTTAACTTACTTATCCCATATCCTATACAGTGCAGTAAAGTGAATCTGGGATGGAGAGGTTATAATTAGTGTATTTATTGCTTTGCTTTTATAAAACATTCCATGCGGATCATTCTGTCTCTTCCCATATATAATATACGTACAAAATATATGTTTTCTGTGAATGCATCAAAAATAAACCTTTTTTTTTAGGATTATTACAGGAGTATATGCGTTAATTAATGCATGGCAGAGACCTGGCAGAGACCTAAAAGCATAAACATTATTTATTCATCTAATATTCATGGAGAATGAAAATGTACTACTTTAGACGTTGCATAGTAATTTCAGTACAATGCAGTCCTGGTAATTTCCAGTTTCCAGATGAATGGTTGTCACTGATGTTAGCCTCTTGCTAGTGTTGAACAAATCAAAGTGAAACAAATTTAGTTTGATCTGAATTTCCGGAAAAATTAGATTTTCGAGTTTCCTCATGTTTTGTAGTGATAAGCGGCAGGGGCAATATTCTAATTTGCGATATTTTTCTCGAATATTCGTCATAAATTTGCTAATTCGAGAATTCGCAATTATTTTCCTGATTGAGAAAATCGGCAATGTAATGTGCACGTGCAATACAGGCGTGGGTCACTTTTGATACATTTTTCAAGCTGCTAGAAGTTTCCTGAGACTGGAGAAAATGGTTGGCACGGCAGAACATTGCAATAGCTTTATTTTCAGATAGAGTGCTCCAATATATTTGTGATTGCACAAATCGGCAATTAATGATGCGCATATTTCGGCGCAATACGTGCAACTTCACATTTTAGCAGGTCTGACTACATATTACTGATTGGTGCACTAAGTATTGTTGTGAACTTGTGACATCACAGCACTATGTATGTATGTATGGACAGCAGAACCTATCAGCTACAATAACTATCTAACCTGCACTGACATCTCCCACTAACTATCTGTATTATATATATATAAGCTAACTAACTAACTGCTGGTGGAGAGGCCATTGTGGCCATCTTGATTGTAGAAACCTCATGAAATATCATGTGCGGTAACGTGTGATTTCAGCATGCTGGCCGCTGTTCTACTGTTCAGCAACCTTGCACAAATATGGCCTTCATGGAAGAGTCATCAGAAGAAAACCTGTCCTGCGTCCTCACCACAATATTCAGCTTCAGAAGTTTTCAAAAAAAACAAAAAACCTCCGCTGGGCCTTAAGGGGTTAAGGCACACATGAGCCTATGAAGAAAAAAACAAACTATTTCACTTTAATATACTGTATGTTATAGTAGGCGGTGTCTTCCCTTGTCCTGTGGGCGTCTCCTTCTCCTAGGCTGCAGCGCTGGCCAATCGCAGCGCACAGCTCACAGCCTGGGAGAAAAAAACCTCCCAAGCTGTGAGCTGTGCGCTGCGATTGGCCAGCGCTGCAGCCTAGGAGAAGGAGACGCCCACAGGACAAGGGAAGACCCGCCTACTATAACTTAAGGAGCAAAGGTCCCGGAGGGCATAACGGGAGAACGGAGCGGCGCCCGGGGATAATAGTAAGTGCAGTGAGATCCCCGGGCGCCGCTCTACAGTATATGTCAGCATACTTAGTTCACATTGTTTTTACAAGTGAAAGGTCCTCTTTAAGTTTATGGAGATCATTTCATCTTCAACTTGCTTAACTGTTCACAGTAACAGTAATTTTTGCCAGGAGTGCCCAAGCTTTTGCATGCTACTGTATATACAGTATATTAAAGTGAAATAGTTTGTTTTTTTCTTCATAGGCTCATGTGTGCCTTAACCCCTTAAGGCCCAGCGGAGGTTTTTTTTTTCCGTTTGCGCTCCCTGCCTTCCCAGAGCCATAACTTTTATATTTTTTTGTTCATATAGCCATATGAGGGTTTGTTTTTTGCGGGACAAGTTGTACTTTCTAAAGCCACCATTTAATGTTGCATATGTTGTAGTGGGAATCGGATTTTTTTTTCCAAATAGGGTGAAATTTGAAAAAAAAAACTATTCCACCACAGTTTTACTGGTTTTTTATTTACGACGTTCGATGTGCAATAAAACTGACCAGTTACTTTTATTCTACAGGTCAGTACAAATCCCACGATACCTTATATGCAAAGTTTTTCGTGTGTTTTGATAGTGATAAAAAAAAATTTAAGTGGGAAAAAAAATCTGTTTTATTTTTTGTCGCCATATTTATGTGTACGGAGCTCTATGCTGGCTTATTTTCATTGATAAAATTCTGAGGTGTGTATGACTTTTTGATCACTTTTTATAATTTTCTTTGTAGATAATAAAGCGATCAAAAGGGGCGAATTGGCCAATTGAACGCTTTTGTCCGTTTTGCTGTTTGCCGTACGGGGAATATATTTTTATATTTTTATACTATGGGCATTTTCACACATAGCGACACCCATGATGTGTTTTTTTTTCTTTTATTTATTTAGATCTTTTATTTTTATTTAGGGAAAAGGGGGGTGATTTGAATTTTTATGTTTTTTTAATTTATTTTTTACACTTTTTTTTTACACTTTTTTTTATAGTTCCCATAGGGAACTATAAAATGCAATCATTAGATTGCTATTATCATAGACTCCAATGCACTTGCATTGGAATTTATCATGATTTTACTAGTTTTCTACGGAGCTCTATTTCTATACTCTTTAGTATAGAAAATACTATGCAGCAGCCACCTGTCATTCATAAAGACAGGGGCTGCTGCACACAAGCTCCGGCTCCTCCGATCGTCACACCGGGGATCCGGAGAACCACCGAAAGTGTGCAATTTCGGTTTTGGCGCGCTCAGATGCCATGGTCATGATTGACCACGGCATCTGAGGGGTTAAATGTCCACGATTGGCATTACTGCCGGTTGCAGACATGAGCCGCGGCTGTCTGCTTGAAGAAGCAGGTGGCCACCCGTGGCTATGGTGCCCGCAGCGGGCAGGAGCGGGCGCTATCTTTAAACACCCGCCCAGCGCTGTACATGTACAGCGCTGGGCGTGAAGGGGTTAATGAATCTCAATCAACTTTGGTACATACACTCTTCATGATCCAGGTTAAAATATTTAGTAGAGATAAGCAAATTGATTCTAAATAGATTTGATTTGTTATGAACTTCACAAATTTTAGTCTGCCAAACTGATTTGAAGTTTTGATACATTATCAGTCAAAGCTTAGCATATAGAGTGAGGGAGGGACTGGTAAATGTATCAGTTGTTTCGCAAAGCATTCAAGTTCTGCATTACAGAGTCATTTAAAAAACTCATATTTTTCTGT
Organism: Bufo bufo; assembly: GCF_905171765.1. NCBI lineage: Eukaryota > Metazoa > Chordata > Amphibia > Anura > Bufonidae > Bufo > Bufo bufo. The sequence continues at coordinate 171,527,183 of NC_053391.1, read as the reverse complement.
GGGAAGAACAAACCAGCTTCTCTTTTTTTTGTAAAAAGTAGTATCTACAGTTCATAGGTTTATTGCCAGCACCCAAATAGCATTAGTTTCACTGCAAACACAGAGGTATTGCCCCCCCCTTTTTTTTTCTAAGAAAAAGTTTCTATCAATCGTTTGTAATAGGGCAGTTCAGTTCATTACACACGTGATATTGGACTTTTGTTGAGAGTTTTATATTGCTGCTAGACACTGTTCAGTGTTATAGCAAACACATTTTACTACAATAAAGCAATTATTATACTCGTGATATTGGATGGGTTGTATATTACTGAAATAATATTGTTCATTGTTATAGAAAATACATTTTGCAATTATTATATCTATGTTATTAAATGTGTTGAATATTATTGCAAGATATTGTTCAGTGTTATAGCCAGAGCAATACTTCAATAATGAAATTATTATTCCAGTGTTATTGAACACATTGTAAGTTATTGCAAGATACCATTCAGTGTTATAGCAAAAGCAGTACTGCAATAATGCCATTATTATACCTATGTTATTGATTGATATTACTGCAAGTTACCGTTCAGTGTTAAAGTAAATGCATTTTACTGCAAAAACTGTATTATTACCATTGTAAATTCTTAATACCAGTGTGCAGTGTGTTTGTAGAAGTGGAGAGACATTTAATTGCACCTCTGTCTTTAAATTACAGATACAATGCTTGCCTTTTTCAACTTCCATTTAATAATCTCTGTCACAAAGCTGTATCTATTCATTTATAGGCCTCATAAAATGTATGTTAAATGGAATACTGCAAAATGAAAGACCCATACCTCCTCATCTGAAAGTTAGAATGTGGGTAGTAGCGCACCACTCATCTGGCTAGTAGTAGTAGTAGGCCACAGTTCTATACGGCTTCCAATCGGCAACATATAATTATTAAGGACAAAGAGGATGACATTGTGGACTGTGTGACTCACTCCTCATCTCAGTCACAGCAGGATGATGTGGATGTCAACTAAAAGTTTGATACCATGCCTTGGAGCAAGGGGGTCACAGCATTCCTTCTGCCACTCCTTTTTGCAAACCCAGAAAAGCCTTTCACTGCATTATCTCTGTATTCCTTGCCCCCCCCCCCCCGAGTCTTTTTTAAATAATAATCATTTTATTAATATAGTGCCAACATATTCCACAGTGCTTATAATCAGAGGGTTTGTGTGAAAACAAAACAAAACATTACATAGGTCAACAATAAAAACAAGAGGAATGAGGGCCCTGCTTGCAAAAGGTAAAAGTGTTTTTGTACAATGGTCCAGCCATCTTATTAAAAATAGGGCAGTAGATATAAAGATGCATTGGGTGTCGTGGATCAAGTTCAGAAGAATGATGATAAAGGGAGAAGGGGGTGAATTTAGAACAGTTAGATTAGGGGATGTTATAGCCAACCCTAAGAAGATGTCTTTTTAGGGAACGACTAAAACTGGATGTTGTGAATAAACATAATTGCATGGGTTAGGGCATTCCAGAGAACTGTTCTGTCTTGAAGACAGAAGTGAGAGATTTGTTTTGTGGTGGATGTAAGTTGTAAATCATTTGCAGAATGCAGAACATGGGTAGAGTGATAGATAGAAATGAGGGGCAAGATATAGTGCAGCACGGTCTATAGCTTTGTTTTTCCTAAGAAGAGGCTACAAAACTCCACATTTTATGGAGGATACTCTAGAGGCTCCATGTTGATGACTTGCTTGGGAACCATTAGCATTTGGATTGCCAGTAGATGGAGGTTCAGGGAGACCCCATGCATAGCTCTGTTATTGGTAGTGCTGGTAGTAGTGACACTTGTAGTGTGTGTATAAAAAGTGGCAGGGATCTAAGGCATAGTTTTTGGATGCTTGGCCCCAACAAGCCACAGTTTTTTCCCCATAACACTGTATGTGTTAACACCAGCCACACGTTGAGTGTGATATAATAACTTTAAGGCTAATTAGAGCACTTAAATTGTGCAGAATGGATTCGGCCAGGAATTAGATTTTTTTTTATTTGACAAATTAGATCCAAAACGATTTTTAAAAGGTTTTCTCACCTCTAATTATCACCTGATACGATATGCACTATGCGGTTAGGTATTCTTCAGCTTATCACACACCATGGAAATGCCTCACTGAACTCAAATCACTGTCATTACTCATTTATAAAACTATTCAAAAAAATGGCCAGCTCACAAGAAGTCAATTAAATTAAATTTAATTCCAACCTATAAAATCGTGCCACTTATTGGCCAATCATACATACAGTAATGCACTCTTGTGTGCTAACATAAACACACCAAATAGCAATACAAAATCAAAATGCAATTATAAAATATAATTATAAAATATACAATCAAAAAATGGCAGTATAATTATAGTAGTCACGGTCCCTCCTTTCTATTAAGCTGCGGAGCTCTCGCAGCTTACTCTATAATGTTTAGACTGCAGCCCTACATTATTTTCCTTTAGATTTTCTTAATTGATGTGCTTTCAACAAGATAGTGGAATGTTCTATTGGGCGTAAGTGAGTGTCCAGTGTCTCAATTCACACTGATATGTGCGTTAGATGATTGATAATGATGGGGCGCAGGTCTACTTCGCTGCCTTTGTAGTGTGACGGGTAGTTTTCTTTTATAGCGCTTATGCGCTTCTTACCCGATGCTGATAGTAATCTACAAGGTGACGACTGTTGGTAGGCAGTCCAGGTATCGGCCGCTCCACGAATGCTCTCCGGTTGCTAATGATGCTGCGCGCCTGCGCAGTACGGCTTTCCGGACGCTGACTGTTCCACGTGTGTTCTCCGGTTGTTAGCAATACTGAGCACCTGCGCAATACAAGTTTCCGGACACTCACAGCCACAAGTTGTTTCACTTCGATGTTATAGCTTCACACTTGTGTATTTCTACTTTTCAATCCCTGCCACGACTTCTTTTTTAGGCAATCAACAGAAAAATCAACAGGTGAAAACGAATCACAAATATACAAAGAGAGATCTACACATGAGGAAATATACACAACTACACTCACAGCAGAAAAAAGACACACAATAACTATTCAAGATACCGAGCACATTCACGTTTTCAAAACAGATTCCAACAACGTTTATGACACCATTGACACAACAGTTAGAGACAAACCATGTAGTAAACACAGCACAGATTTATACACAGAATGGACAAACACCCAGCAAAAAAAGAGGACAAGAAAGAGAGGACACAAACGAAAACATCAAAACAAAAATATGGAAAATAGCAGAGACAACATCATAAATTTAAGCTCTACTGATTAAAAGGAGAATGAACTTAAACTCCTAAACAAGGGATTGAAATTTGCACCTAGTGCACCTTTGAGGAAGTTTGATGTGTATGTGGGTATAGAAAAATACATGAAAAAACTATGTTGCAAAAATATTTGTTAAATAATCCCATAACACAACAAAACCCTCAAATGTATATATAAACACATTGATTTGAAATTTAAATCACGAATGTATCCGAGACAGGAGATGAGGAAAGAAATGTTGGCCTTTAAGGGGGCGGTAGAGATGGATATTAGAAAAATGAGAGAGAAAAAGCACACCAATTGCAATTTGACTAAAGACGAGATACAAGCAGTGAAGAATTTACAACAAAATCACCAGATTACGATTCGCCCCGCCGATAAAGGCGGAGAAATCGTAATTCTGGATACTATAAAATATGAGGATGAGTGCAACAAACAGCTATCAGATGTGAAAACATATCAAATTTTAGAGAAAGACCCCATCGAAAAGTATGAGGAAGAATTAAGAAGTATTTGTGATACAGCAAAAGAAAAATGCATCTTGAATCAATCTGAAAATGATTTTATACTAGGCACTCCCAAAAAGTTGCTAGTTTTCTATTGTATCCCAAAGGTGCATAAAGATCCACCAGGGAGACCTATAGTCTCTGGAATAGGCTCACTGACAGCTAATTTGTCACAGTACCTGGACCACATGTTGCAACCGTATGTAAAGAACATCCCATCATATTTGAAGGATACCACAACGGTTGTCAACCCATTTAAATACCTGATATGTAAGCCGGGTTGGATCATGGCAACATTGGATGTCAGTTCGCTCTATACATGCATCAACCATGAACACGGTATACATGCAATAAAAGTTATGCTATCCCAGAGAAAAGATTTGAAAATGGAGCAGTTGCAATTCATCCTGGGTAGCATTAAATATGTGTTAACACACAATTATTTATATTTTAATTCAAAATATTATTTACAGTTGATGGGCACCGCCATGGGCACCAAATTCGCCCACCCAGCTATGCCAATAAGTTCATGGCAGCTTGGGAACAGAACATCATAACACCCAGGCTGGGGTCGGGTCTGGTGCTCTGGCGGCGCTACATCGACGATATTATATTGGTGTGGGATAGGCCGCATGATGATTTGGTGCGGTTTTTGGACGAGCTAAATCACAATGAGCTCAACCTTAAATTCACACCAAACATCAGCACACAAGTGGTGCAATTTTTGGATCTTAACATAGAAATTAATAGCTCTAAATTCTTGTGTAGCACATATCAAAAATCTGTATCGAGGAACAGCTTTATTTTGAACACAAGCTGCCATTTGCCTCGATGGCTGTTGAATGTACCATTTAGCCAATTCTGTAGGTTGAAGCGCAACTGTACCAAGGACGAACAGTTTGAACGGGAAGCAATATCTATGAAAAATCTATTTGTGAATAAACAGTATCCACCCGTGCTGCTGGATGATGCATTGGATAGAGTGAAAAATCTAGATAGACGCACATTCTTTGAAGAAAAAAAATAAGAGATCGATCAAGGAGAAGTAACATCTGAGCTAATACTACCCTTCAATGTAGAATACAAAAAGATTTCAAAGGTGGTGAATAAACACTGGCACATGTTGCGTGAGGATAAAATTTTGGCTACTGCTTTACCAACCAAACCTCCTATTGTCTATACAAAAGCTGAAAATCTGGGGTTGCAAGTAGCTCCTACTATTAGGAAAAAGGAAGAAAAAAGATCCATAATTACACCTTGGATGACCCTAAAGGGGTTTTACAGATGTGGTACTTGTGGGAATTGTAGAACAACAAAATTCCCCAGGAAAACCACAAAAATAATCTCCCAAACGAATTTGTATGAATGGGAGATTAACAAAATATTATCATGCAACAGTGAAGCCGTTATTTATATGTTGGAGTGCCCATGTGCGAAACAATATGTGGGTCGCACCAGTAGGACCCTCAAGATCAGGGTCTCCGAACATATAAATAACATTAAGAAGGACTATGATAAACATGTGTTGTTTAATCATTTTAAGATACACCATGCTACTGATCCAACAGGCTTAAAGTACGCAGCTCTACAGACTGTTAAGAAAGACTGGAGGGGAGGCGACTTCATATCCAAAAGTTCCAGGTACGAGTCTAAAATGATCTATGAATTTGGAACTATAGCACCTAGGGGACTCAATTCTGAACTCAAAATTTTTGGGTTCCTATAGACGGTTCGGTGGTAGGAGTACACGACGTGGCGATGCCAGGCTGTTTTATCAGCGCATTGACATCTCCTGCACCCTCCCACCGATACCAGTCATTACATCAGTGAAAACCAAGTCTGATGAATCAAGATTTGTTATATGATGTTTGCATAATGTAATATAACTATTATATATAACGTTGTTAGTATGTAGTGTATAACACCAACATACATGAGAAGAATAACCTATATGTTATGATTGAATGAGTATTTGATATAGCACTGTTTAATATATAGAAGTATCAGTCACGGTCCGGTCCAGTTATTATGCCCCCAGCAGCACTAAATGCCTGCTCTGACAAAACGCTGGGCAGCACCTCCAATCTGTAGAGCGCCAGTTCATGCCACGTGTCTAGCTTGAATAACCAATAGTTGTAAGGCACAGAGGGATCATTGAGGACGCTGACACGGTTTTCTACATACTCCTTCACCATCTTCCAAAACTTTTCTCTCCATGTGACACTAGGCCATGCATCAGGGTGAGGTTGCTGGTGGGGTTTCATGAAACTGTCCCAGGCCTTGAAGAGTGTTGCCCTGCCGCTGTTGGAACTGCTATGTGTTCCCCTCGTCTCCCCTCCTCGGTTGCCCAAGGAACTACGTACTCTGCTGCCAGCATTGTCAGCTGAAAATTTTTGGAGCAATTTTTCCGCAAGGGCCTTCTGGTATTGCACCATTTTTCTAGTCCTCTCCACCCCAGGAATGAGAGATGAGAAGTTCTCTTTGTAGTGGGGGTCGAGAAGGGTGAACAGCCAGTAATCGTTGTTGGCCAAAATGCGTATAACACAAGGGTTATGGGAAAGGCAGCATAACATAAGTCAGCCATGTGTGCCAGAGTCCCAACAGACAAGACTTCACTGTCTTCATCAGGAGGATGACTCTCAATCTCCTCATCCTCTTCCTCCTCTTCAGCCCATCCACGCTGAACAGATGGAATAAACCTGTTATGGGTACTACCCTGTGAAGCGGAGGCAACCATCTCCTGCTCCTCCTCCTCATCATCATCATCAAATCGCACTGAGAAGACGAACGGAGGGAGGTCTGGCTATCACCCTGTGTACTGTCTTCCCCAATTTCCACCTTTTCCACATGCAAAGCGTTCGCCTTCATTGTGAGCAGCGAGCGTTTTAGTAGGCACAGAAGTGGGATGGTTACGCTGATAATAGTGGCATCACAGCCCACCATCTGTGTTGATTCCTGAAAGTTGCGAAAAACCTCACAGAGGTCAGACATCCATGCCCACTTGTCGCTTGTGAAGACTGAAGAGCAGAAGCTGACTGGAAAGGCGACAACCATGTTGCAGCTGATATTCCACTACTGCCCTCTGCTGCTCACAGAGCCTGGCTAACATGTGGAAAGTGGAGTTCCAGCGCGTGCTCACGTTGCACAACAGTTAGTGAGCTGGCAATTGCAAGCGCTGCTGCAGTGATGCCAGACCGGCGGAAGCTGTTGATGATTTGCAGAAATGGGCACACACGCGGCGCAACTTCACCAGTAGCTCAGGCAAATTGGGATAGGTTTTGAGAAATCGCTGAACCACTAGGTTGAACACGTGAGCTAGGCATGGTATGTGTGTGAGCTTGCCGAGCTCCAAAGCCGCCACCAAGTTACGGCCATTATCAGACACAACAATGCCTGGTTCTAGGTGGAGTGGCGAGAGCCACAGCTCAGTCTGGTCCCTAATACCCTGCCACAGCTCTGCGGTGGTGTGCTGTTTGTCACCTAAGCAAATTTGTTTCAGCACGGCCTGTTGCTGCTTCCCCACTGCAGTGCTTTATTTCTTCCAGCTACTGACTGATGGCTGAGTGGGGCTGCAAGATTAAAATTCAGAGGTGGAAGTGGAGGAGGAGGTGGAGGAGGAGAAGAGGGAGTTGCAGCCATTAATGTAGGTGGTGGCAGAAATCCTGATGAAAGTAGGGCCTTTAATCCTTGGCGTCGGTAGCACCTGTGCCATCCCAGGGTCCGGCATCGCTCTCGGCCTCCACAACGTTCACCCAGTGTGCTGTCAGGCAAATGTAGCATCCGTGGCCAAAAGCACTTGTCTATGTGTCAGTCGTTAAGTGGACCTTCCCAATAACTGCGTTGGTCAGTGCACGGGTGATGTTACAGGACAAATGCTGGTGTAAGGCGGGAAGGTCACACTGGGAAAAATAGTGGCGGCTGGGGACTGTGTAACAAGGGATGGCCGCCGCCATCAGTCAGCGGAAAGCCTCAGTGTCCACAAGCCTAAATGGCAACATTTCCAGGGAAAGCAATTTGGAAAGGTGCACATTTTGTGCTATGGCCTGTGGGTGAGTGGCAGTGGTGTGACCCGCAGACACTGCGCTCGGCCCACCTATTAGGGTGCTTTGATGCCATGTGGCGGATCATGCTGGTGGTGGTGAGGTTGCTAGTGTTCACGCACCTGCTCATTTTGGTACGGCACAGGTTGCAAATTACAATTCTTTAATTGTCCGCACTTTCCTCAAAAAAAGCGGCAGACTGTGGAATGCCTACCCCTTGGCAAGAGAGATTGCCGCAAGGGGGTGTTCCAGGGAACAGTTACGGGCCTGTTTGGTGTGGCCCGCCTTTTCCCTTTTGCCATCCCACTGCCTCTTCCAGTCTGTTGCGGTGCTGCGGATCCCTCCCCCTCTGTACTTCTGTCCTCGCTCATCTTGCCACCTTCCCAGGTAGGGTCAGTGATTTATTCGTCCACCACCTCATCTTCCACTTCCTCACTGTGGTCATCCTCCTGACTTGTGGACCTAACAACAACCTTACGTATTGACAACTGTGTCTCATCCTCATCATCAACCTCTTAAGACAATAATTGCTGTTGACTTATTGGCAACTGTGTCTCATCATCATCATCCACCTCGTAAAACACTAGTTGCCATTCCCCACCGTCATCTTCTTGTAACTCTGGATGCTCAAGAGTTTGGGCATCAGTGCACACGATCTCCTCATGTCCCTCTTTAAGCGGGCTTGGCAAGAGGCCCAAATCAAGGAATGGCGATGAAAAGAGCTCCTTGGAATATCCGAGTGTGGGATCACTTGTTTTTCAAGACCTTCCATGGTGGGAAGAAAGAGGATCAGGGTGAGGATTCTGTTGACCGGACTCTTGGCTACTGAAACTGGACTTTGTGGAAGACAGGGTGGTGCTTAACCGACTGGAAGCATTATCTGCTGCAATCCAACCAACCACTTGATCGCACTGGTCTGACTTCGAAAGTGGTGTCCTGCGCCGCCCTGCAAACTGTGACATGAAACTAGGTATCGTGGATGAGTGTGTTTCTTGTGCTCTGGCAGCAGACACAATTTCACTGTGCCCAAAGCCACGGCCTCTGCATGCACCATCAGCAGCACGGCCACTTCCCCATCCCTTACTGCTCGCCTTCTGCATATTAAATGGTATATATGCTTCCAAGTATGTCACACGTACAAACGCTGTAGACAGGTAATGACTCTGTCACCAGCATTCCAAAAAATTACACTGAATGTCACAGATATTTAGGATGCGCAAATGTTACACAGGAGATGTAGGCAGGTAATGTCGCTGTCACCAGCGGCAAAATGATTACACTGAATGTCAGATATTAAGGATGTGCAAATGTTATACAGGAGATATAGCGCAGGTAATGTAGCTGCTGTCACCAGCGGCTAATAAAAAAATTATATGGAATGTCACAGCTATTTGGAATGCGCAAACGTTATACAGAAGATGTAGCACAGGTAATGTCGCTGCTGTCACCAGCGGCTAACGTTATACAGGAGATTTAGCGCAGGTAATGTCACTGCTGTCACCAGTGGCTAACATTATACAGGAGATGTAGCGCAGGAAATGTTGCTGCTGTCACCAGCGGCTAATGTTATACAGAATATGCAGCACAGGTAATGTTGCTGCTGTCACCAGCGGCTAACATTATACAGGAGATGTAGAGCAGTTAATGTCGCTGCTGTCACCAGTGGCTAAGAAAAAATTACAGTCAATGTCACTGATATTTGGGATGTTGAAACGTTATACAGGAGAGGTACCACAGGTAATGGCTCTGCTGTCACCAGCGGCTATGAAAAAATGACAGTAAATGTCACAGATATTTGGGATGCGGAAACGTTATACAGGAGATGTAGCACAGGTAATGTCACTGTCCTCAGCGTCTACGGAAAAAAGTACACTGGATGTCACAGATATTTTTAGGATGCGCTAACGTTATACTGAAGATGTAGCACAGGTAATGTAACTTTCCGCAGCGGACACCATCTACGGAAAAAGTACACTGGATGTCATAGCTATTTTTAGTATGCGCACACATTAAACAGGAGATGTAGCACAGATAATGTCGCTGTCCGCAGTATAAATGGAAAATTGTTAGGCTGCGCACACGTTAAAAATAACTGAAATAAAGTGGCCTAAATGGGAGGAAATGCTCAAAAACCCCAAACACTGTGGCGTGTTTATAACCGGGGTAGCAATTCCTCCGTATGTGATCTGTTGCTAATGGCAATAACCAGCAAAAATGCATACAATGGAGGATGTCGGCAGCGGACCACATGCACCACAATGACATCCTACACAAGATCGGAAAATGTGTGGATGCAAATATAAAAATACATGTCACTGCGAAAGGTGCACACATGTTACACAGGAGATGAAGCACAGATAATGTTGGTGTCTGCAGCGGCCAAGCAATTAAAAGCTATTTAGCGCAGGTTGCACAAAAAATATATATTGCTGCCAGATACAACAATAGTCCTTAAAAGGACTTTTGGGTCTCTAACACCAACCCTGCCTAACAAAAAAATAAAATTCAATTCCCTTCTACAGCACAGCTCACCCTGACTAAGACTGAGCCGAACGTGTCATCGGGTCCTTTATAGCAGCGGTCCCCAATCGCCAGGCCACGACCCAGGATCGGGCCCTGAAAGATTGTTTGCCGGGCCGCGGCAATCAGGGCCGTCTTTAACACGGTTCTAATGAAGCGCTTCATTAGTACCGGAGGACGAGGAAGCGGTGAAGGATCTGTACTCACCGCTTCCTGGTCCTCGGCTCGGCTGTCGGCTGTGCAGGGCTGCGCACAGCGTGAGGGCGCACTGTGACCTTACACTGGGAGAGGATGAAGAGGATCGCAATGGTGGGGAGTGGTGGCATCCAGGAGCAGGAGAGGTAAGTGTTTTTTTTATTTTATTTGCACTGGGGGCTGATATAAGGGCTGATGGCTGACATGAGGACTGGGGGCTGACATATGGCTGACATACAGGCTGGGGGCTGACATGGGGGCTTATGGCTGACATAAGGGGCTTATGGATGACATGGGGGTCTGATGGCTGACATGGGGGGCTGATGGCTGACCTGGGGGGTTTATGGCTGACATGGGGGCTGATGGATGACCTGGGGGGCTTATGGCTGACATGGGGGCTGATGGCTGACATGAGAGCTGATGGCTGACATAAGGGCTGGGGGCTGACATGGGGGGCTAATGGCTGACATAGGGGGCTTATGGATGACATGGGGGCTTATGGCGGACCTGGGGGGCTGATGACTGACATGGGGGCTGATGGCTGACCTGGGGGGCTTATGGCTGACATGGGGGCTGATGGTTGGCTGATATGGGGGCTGATGGCTGACATGAGGGCTGATGGCTGACATAAGGGCTGGGGGCTGACATGGCGGGCTTATGGCTAACATGGAGGGCTGATGGCTGACATGGAGGGCTGATGGATAATATGGGGGGCTAATGGCTGACATGGGGGGCTTATTGCTGACATGGGGGGCTGATGGCTGGCTTACATGGGGCTGATTACTGACATGAGGGCTGATGTCTGACATGAGGGCTGATGGCTGACATAAGGGCTAGGGGGTGACATGGGGGGCTGATGGCTGACATGGGGGGCTGACATGGGGCTGATGGCTGGCTGACATGGGGGCTGATGGCTGAGATGGGGGGTTTGATATGAGGCATTGGGGGTCTGATCTGAGGTCTGCTAGACATTGGGGTCTGATAAGGGTTTTAGCAGAGGTCTGATTAACATTGGGGGTCTGATTGCTGGTCTGACCTGAGGTGTAATGGAAAATATTTTTTTCTTATTGTTCTACTCTAAAACCTAGGTGCATCTTATAGGCCGAAAAATACAGTACAGTGCAGCAGAGACCAGTGCAGCAGAGACCCTAGTCAGTTTATATAGTCGTTATATAATGTTATATATTTTAATATGCACCTTGTGTTTTGTTATGCGCGTGAATCAGTCAGCGCCGACTAGCACCCCCTAAGCCCCGCCCCAGAGTGTTTGCTCGCTTATTGTTTGATCACTGGAAAGTTTACATGTCCCATTTGCAGGAAATGAACATTATGAATATTACCTGTTCAAACATCTGTCCTTATGAAATGGCTGTTTGAAGCTATATTCTCAATTCTGCTGGTTACTACTAGAAACAGTTTACAGACAGATAAGCTGAGCTGAGTTTTCTTACATCAGTATTCCCTAAAGTGCCAGGTTAAAGATGAAAGGTCAAAGTGTATAAATAAGGAAGTTGCTACCAAGTTATTGGCACCTAATACAACCATGTGTATGTTACCATACAGACCAGGGATGCTCAACCTGCGGCCCTCCAGCTGTTGTAAAACTACAACTCCCGAAGTCGATTCACATAAAACTTTTCTTCAATACTGTACAGAACGAGCGCTCCGTACAGTATTAGAATGTATTGGCTCAGATGAGCTGAAGTTATTACTTCACAAAGCCTCGCGAGACTCCGCATAACAACTTCAGAAATTGATTTATACTGTAAAAAACCTTTCCCGAACTCGGGATCGGATCCAAGGAGCATGCATCAGGCCATTTGTGCAAGTGACTCGGATGGACTCCCTGCCTCCATCTCCACTGCATACTGCCACGGTGTGTCTGGGCCCTATAACTTGTCTTCCTCATCGCCCTGTAGCTCCTCTGGCTGCTCCTCCTCTCCTGTCACCTGTATAGAAAAACCACCCATTTCGCTACACATTGCTTGTGCTTCAATGTCCTCCTCCTCTAGTTCAGCCCCCACAGGGCTCATGTGGTGATGAGATCTAGGCGCGACGTCTCCAGTCCCCTGACCAGCCAGATTTACCAGCATCTGTTCCAGGACATGAAGCAGTGGAATGACATCGTTCATCCTGTAGTCTTGGCGACTGACAAATAACGTGGCCTCCTCAAAGGGCCTGAGCAAACGGCAGGTGTCACGCATGAGCTGCCACTGGCTGATAATGAAGTTACACAGGGGAATACTCCTGTCCGCTTGGATCATCAAGAGATCGTTTATGGCCTTTCTCTGTTTGAATAGTCGGTCCAACATATGGAGGGTGGAATTCCAACGGGTGGAAACATCGCATATCAGCCTATGCTGGGGGATGCCGTTCTGCCTCTGCAGCTCAAGGAGGGTGTGCTTTGCGGTGTACGAGTGGCTGAAGTGCATGCAAAGTTTCCTGGCCATTTTTAGGATGTCTTGTAGATGGGTGGAAGACTTCAGGAACCGCTTGAAAACCAGATTGAACACGTTTGCCAAGGAGGGTGCATGGCTCAGCCCTCCTTGAAGCAGCGCCCACACCATGTTCTTCCCTTTGTCGGTCACCATGATTCCGATTTTGAGTTGTCACTAGTGTTGATCACGAATATTCGAATTGCGAATTTTAATCGTGAATATCGGCACTTCGAGAATTCGCGAATATTTAGAATATTGCAAAATATATTCGTAATCGCGAATATTAATTTTTTTTAAAAATGCCAGTTCATGCAAATTTTTATGCGAATATTTTAGGCAAATTTTTAGCGAATTTTCGCAATCAAGAAAATAATGCCTGGAGATCATGAATTCGTGAATTCTCGAATATATGGCGAATATTCTCCCAAATATTCGCGAAATATCGCGAATTCGAATATTACCTCTGCCGCTCATCACTAGTTGTCACAGAGAAAGCCAAGATTTGATTTCTTGATGAAGGACATGGAGCAGTTCCTGCCCTGGGTAACTCCGTTCGCCCAGGCAAGCGAGGTTCAGAACAGCATGACACAACCATGCCCTGCTCATGTGGTATGCTGGAGGGGATCTGTGAATTGTCCCTGCAGTAGAGGCTGAGGACATGGTGGAGGATGAGGAGGCAGAGGCGTACATTGTCACAGGACCAATGGCGTGAAAATGTGGAGGCAGAAGTGCCGTCACCTGGCCTAGTTGCTGGTGTGGCTGTGCAGGAGCCACATTCACCCAGTGGGCCATAAATGACATGTATTGTCCCTGACCGTAGTTACAGCTTCACACATCTGTGCTGCCATGCACTTTGGCAGACACTGACAGGCTCAAGGACTGGCCCACCTTATATGTGACATACGTGTGCAGGGCTGTTACTGCCTTTTTGGCAAAGAAATTATGGCTTGGGACTCTCCACCTCGGCTCGGCACAAGCCATCAGTTCTCTGAGAGGTGCAGAGTCGACCACTTGGAAAGGGAGGGACAGCAGTACCAGCAACTTGGCCAGGAGCACATTCAGCTTCTGCGCCGTTGGATGAGTGCAAGCATACTGTTGTCTCTGACGAAGAGTAGGAGCAGGAGCATCAGGACCAGCAGATGATGGAAAGGACAGACAGCTCCCTTCGCAGCGGTTGCTGCGGCAGGCTGGACCGCCACGGTTCTCCCAGGTCACTTTATGGTGATGCTGCATATGTTGACGCTGGGCTATGGTGCCAACATTGGCACCCTGGCCAGGCTTCACCTTCTGCCCACATATTCTACAAATGGCCTTGTTCACCTCCTCTGGCGGCATAACAAACAACTGCCACACCGCCAAGTAGGTGATTTTACCCCCAAAATTCCGCACTGACTGACTGCTACCACCACTGCTTTCAAGAACCCCTGCACCAATACTTTCCGGGCAGGTAGGCTCCTGCAAAGTGGGTGGTCTATCCTGGGCACGTTTGGCTCCCAACCTCCCACTGCTGCCACCCTGCTGAATCCCAGCCACACTAGCGACTTGCTGGCTCCGCCGCTGCCTCACGGGCAAGCTGCCACCCTCTTCTCCTGATGATGATGAAGCCCCTAATCGACCCGGCTCCCAAGTGCGATCAGCTACATCCTTATCATGGGGGACTACAGTACCCTGAAAGATCCAGTAGCTTCTGACTGTCCTCTAGTAGATCGTCTTCGCTGTGAAGTGGAGCTGAGCCCACAGCATATAATAATTGTCTGGCTGAGGAAACACAAAAGGACAAAGGAAGTTTGAGGACAGGTAAAGGCACAGGGCCTGCTCCCGGGCCATGCCAACTAAGGGTTGTGTCTGACGAACCCACCGACTATTAGCTGGGGGTGTCTGATGTCACTTGGGACAAAGTGGATGACCAAGTCAACCATTCAAGAACCGCTGGGTTGCTGGTCAAGACACGACTGCTAGATGACACCGGGAGCTCAGGCACCTAACTGCGACTTCTGCTGCCACACCCCCTTACTCTGCTGCGACCTGTGCCTGCGCCAGAAACATTTAGGGCTCTGCCACTTCCCTGTGCAGGGCATGGAACTTTTCTGTCTGACAAACTGTTAGATCAAATAAATAAATAAAAAGGAAATTAAAACACCCCAAAAAAGTCCTTAATCTTCTCACTTCACCACACAATGGCTAATAAGCCCTTTTTTCCCCCACTATTACACACCAAAAAGTGCTTTAGAACATATAACTGCAACGCTGAACGGCAAATAGGCCCTTACTTTTTTCGTCTTATACACTCCACAAAAAAACTTTAGAACATATAACTGCACCGCTGAACGGCAAATAATATGTATTTTTTTTTGCCACTAATACACGCCAAAAAGGGCTTTTAAACATATAACTGCACTGCTGAACGACAAATAATATATATTTTTTTGCCACTAATGCACGCCAAAAAGGGCTGTAATTTTCTCACTTCACCACACAACGCCTAATAAGCCCTTTTTTTCCCACTAATGCACGGCAAAAACAGCTGTAATTTTCTCACTTCACCACACAACTGCTAATAAGCCCTTTTTTCCCCCCACTAATACAAACCACAAAAAGCTTTAGAACATATAACTACACCACACAAGGGCAAATAAGACGTAGAAATATTTCCTTGTAATAAACCCTGTTAATGCTTGTATCAAACAGCACTTGCACCCCAATAACAAGAACGGTCTTCTGGAATTACAGAGCTGTATAATGGCAATTTGAATCCCCCAGCCAGTGCAGCAAGGTGTAATAGGATTGTTCCTATTACCCAGGCTGTAAACTCCCCTACTAAACCCTGTTCTGCTTCAATACTGTGGAATGATTCCTCCCTATCCTTTCCCTGAACTTCTATACAGCAAAATACAAGTTTTAAAGTCTTTTCTACCACTGTCCATAGTACCTGCTGACGTCTCTCCCTGCACTAAGTACACTGGAAAATGGCTGAATCCAAGATGGCTGAGGCTATTTATAGGGCTGTGACATCACAGGGACGATTGGCTGCTTATTGGCCTCATGCATGGCATTGTGGGTGATCCCTCATTCCCAGTTCCTTGCTCCATGTTCTTATACGTGCAGCAGCCATTTTTGGAAAAAATGTGATTCGTTACCACGAAGCATGAGGAAATTCGGATTTGGTACGGATCGAATTCCACTTTGTCAACTTCATTCGCTCCTCTCTAGTAGCCATGGGCTTCCAATACGTTTGTGCTTCCAGAATGCTGCTGAGAAAGACAATGCTGGAAAAATGACACCTATTTAAAAACATTTACTTTACTAGCAGTAAGTCTTTGTGTTGTGTGCGAAACCAGAAACTGAGATGAAAGTCAAATACCGCTTAGCTGACAGGGGATCATGTCAGTTTATATAATGTCCTGCTGGGGGTCTTTGCATTGCTTTCATTACTTGTGGAGTTAGAACGACACTAGCTATTTCTAAACTGATAGCTCTGGAGGGATTAACCCTACCTAGCTTTTTAAAATGTGTATATTGTGCTATGTCTGCATTTAATATCAGCACTTTGAGAATTCGCTAATATTTAGAATATAGTGAAATATTTTCGTATTTTCGAATATTCTAAAAAAAAAAATCATCTGAACCCATGATCCTACCCCTTACTATATAAGAACCTCCCCAGTAGCCATTTTCTACCATTTTTTAAAGTTCTGAGAGAGACAGCAGAGTCATTGCTGTGCTCTGTGCTTTCCACTCATTACATTAGATAGATAGTTAGATAGCTTATATATATAACTAGCTGAAGGAATCGGCTTTGCTCGGGTATATTTAATGTATTTCCTTTAATGTTTGTGTGTGTCGTGAAAAGATATCAACACTATCCACTATAACAGTGACATCTACAGCACCACGCCCCCAAAACAGTGACCTCCAAAGTCCCCACCCCTTAACATTGACCCCCCACAGTGCCCCATCCCTTAAAATTGGACCTCAACAGCAGCCCACCCCTTTAACTTTGACCTTTATAGCAGCCTTCCCCTTTAACAGTGACTTTCACAGCATACCACCCCCTTGACAGTGACCTCCATAGGGGCCTGCCCCCTAAACAGTGACCTTTACTGGATCGGGGCATGTCCTTTTGAACAGCTCACTCTAAGACAGCAGCACTGTACTGTCTGAGTGTGAGCTGCAGGTAGAAAGTCACCCTCCCTTCCACCCCTGCAGCTGACAGAAGTTGATTTTTAACTTCATTTTATCAATCTCAGTCGGCTGAGGAGTGGCATGCGGCCTGGTGTAATCGGATCGGGGGTGTGTTCTTTTGAACAGCTAACTGTAAGACAGCAGCACTGTGCTGTCTGAGTGTAAGCTGCAGGGAGAAATTCACCCTCCCTCCCACCCCTGCAGCTGACACAAGTTGATTTTAACCTTTATTTTTTCAATCCCCGTCGGCTCAGTAGTGGGAGGGAGCGTGGCCTAACCAGATCAGGGGTGTGGCGTAGCGGGACATGGGTGCAGGGTTTTAAGTCTTTTGAGGGTGGACACATTGTGGCAGGGGGTGTGTCTGGGCTCCTTCCTGCAAGAGTGATGCCCCTCTGGGCACCTTACTGGCTCATTTGCATACCAAATAAACTAGGTATTCAGAGGATAAAAACATCTATTGCTGGAACAAAGGCACATCTGGAAATAAGGCACTAAGTGCTATTAGGCCATGGCTTTACTTCAATAGCGATTATCCTGGTGACAGATTTTCTTTAAAGCTTTACTATAGCAGTGAAGAAAAATGGCTGGGTTGTTATAGAAACCTAGAGTAAAACTATGTATGTGGAGGCTAACGGCCTGCAAGCTTCTATTGGCTGATAAGGGTCGTGTGACCAAGCTTCAATTGGCTAATGCATTTTTTGGGAATTTCTCAGGAATGGTATGTCCTAGAGAGCTGAGACCTGGTCTAAAACCTTCCCGGACACCTGATGTACCTGTGTGCCAAATTTTGTGATTGTAAATGTGACAGTCTAGATTCAATTACATACATACACACATACACTTTATATATTAGATACAGATAGTCAGTGTAGGTTATATCCTGATATAGTGTAGCTGTTGCAGTGCAGTGTGTTAGGTAGTGTGATAGGTTCTGCTGTCCATACATACATGCTACATACATAGTGCTGTGATGTCACAAGTTCACAACAATACTTAGTGCACCAATCAGTAATATGTATTCAGACCTGCTAAAATGTGAAGTTTCACGTATTGCGCCAAAATGTGTGCATCATTAATTGCCCATTAGCGCAATGATGATTAGCGAATATATTGGAGCACTCTATCTGCATATAAAGCTATATTTAATGTTCTGCCGTGCCAACCATTTTCTGCAGTCTCAGAAAACTTCTAGCAGCTTGGAAAATGTAGCAAAAGTGACACACGCCTGTATTGCGTGCACTTTATGCGAATATTACATTGCCGATTTTCGCAATCAAGAAAATAATAGCAAATTTTTGAATTTCGCGAATATATGACAAATATTCTACAAAATATTTGTGAAGTATCGCGAATTTGAATTTGAATATAGCCCCTGCCGCTCATCACTATAGATAGATAGATAGATAGATAGATAGATAGATAGATAGATAGATAGATAGATAGATAGATAGCAAATTTTGACTTAAAGTTACTTTTATTCAACGAGCAAGTAATTTTTTGACGGGAAATGACATAGGTGTCTCCCAAAAGATAATAAGACGATGTACAAGAGGCATTATTGTGTTAAAAAAAAAAAAAAAAAAAAAAACATTTCTCAGCTTTTATTTACATTTGAGCAAAAAATACAAGATGTTCCACACTGTGGAAAATCTCAGAGGACGTGGTCGGAAGCCAAAAGTGACACCTGTGCTGGCCAGGAGGATAGTTAGAGATGTGAAAAAGAATCCAAGGATCACCACCAAGGCCATCCTGGTGAATCTGGGCTCTGCTAGTAGCAATATCTCAAGGCAGACAATCCAACAGACACTGCACACTGCTGGGTTCCATGGATGCAGACCAAGGAGGACGCCACTTCTCCAGATAAGGCACACAAAAGCTCGCTTGGCCTTTGCAAAAGCTCATCTGGACAAAGAAGAAGACTTCTGGTCTTCTGTGTTATGGTCAGATGAAAAAAAAATTGAATTGTTTGGTCACAATGATGTTTCCTTCATTTGGCGTAAAAAAGGAGAAGCCTTCAACCCAAAGAACACCATCCCCACTGTCAAACATGGTGGGGGAAACCTAATGCTTTGGGGGTGTTTTTCAGCCAATGGACCAGGGAACCTAATCACAGTAAATGGCACCATGAAAAAAGCAATACATGAGGATTCTCAACGACAACATCATGCAGTCTGCAGAGAGACTTGGCCTTGGGCACCAGTGGACATTTTAGCATGACAATGACCCAAAACACACAGCAAAAGTGGTGAAGAAATAGTTAGCAGACAACAACATTAACGTTTTGGAGTGGCCCAGCCAGAGTCCAGACTTGAATCCAATTGAGAATCTGTGGAGGGAGCTAAAGATCAGGGTGATTGCAAGAAGACCGTCCAACCTGAAAGATTTGGAGCTCATTGCTAAAGATGAATGGGCAAAAATACCCGTGGAGACATGCAAAAAGCTGGTCTGCAATTATAGGAAGCGTTTGATTGCTGTAATAGCCAATAAAGGCTTTTCTATTGATTATTGAGAAGGGTATGAATAATTTTGGACTGGACACTTTTTGCTCAAATGTAAACAAAGGCTGAGAAATGTATTTTTTCCGCAATAATGCCCTTGTACATCGTCTTATTATCTTTTGGGAGACACCTATGTCATTTCGCATCAAAAAATTACTTGCTGGTTGAATAAAAGTAACTTTAAGTCAAAAGGGTATGAATAATTATGGGCAGCACTGTAGATAGTAAACTAAGAAAAAAGTTAAAAAGTGAATACGAAACGGAATGCATTTCTATTACATTGGAAGATTTTATTACAATTATTTCTTAGACAAAGTCAAGAATAAATAAAGAAACAAAAATGTGACACAACTACTCAAAGATCTAAGACACTGCTTAAGAATTCAAGTAATTCTTATTCACACATGGTTTTACTAGACATCACCATTGTCCTGTTCTGGAACTGATTTTAAAAAGTGCAAAGGTGTCATTTTTACACGGTGCAGAAATCCCCCATAAACGAACTTCAGTCACTGCGGTCACAAAGGTCAGTAAGATTTATCTTACCAAGTTTTTAATCGTGAACATACTTCTGTTTACTATGCTGGCTGTACATATCATCCAGTCTATGCAATCCCATGAGATCTGACAGGTTATTAAGTTAGCCTCTAGGTGAACTGATAAACATTTTCACCTTCTTATAGTATACACTAACTACTACATATGTAATGTTAAAGGATCGTTCCAGCTTTATTCTTTTTTATTTTATTCTTATTCTAGCTTCCAGAACAACATTTTCTCAAACCACATCCCATCAGTTAGTGCTCTGCAATTATTAACTATAGATAGAGAACCCTGATGACATTATGCCTGGCCCTCAATCATGCCTAACCACATTCCTTATACTTGCATTAATTCCTTTGGGCTTATGTTGTTTTATTGATCGCCAGAATAGACCAATTATAAGTCAATGAGGGTAAAATAGACCACAGCAGATCAGAATAGATACATCTATCAAAACATAAAGTATGTACAGTATATCTGTTACAATCGGATTTGGATTTGCTATGTCACTTAAACAGATTTGACTTAGGTCTGCTCCTAAGAGCGTTATCTAAGTAGTCTCCCCTGGTCTTTACTTTTTAAATCCTATACATGTATCTGGACTTCACTGCAGGAAAACCACCAGGCTGCTACTTCTTAGAACAATCTATGTTCAAATGACAGCTGACCCTCTGGAGTCAAGAAACACTAGCGTGGAGAACCGAGAGATCAGACTATACCAAAGTCAGGAACAGGATGAGATGAGGGCAGGCAGAGTTCATGGAAGGACATAATTACTTCAATGCCAAAACCCACTGGGAAGAGAAAGAGAGAGGCTAGTGAGACCAAACCGCAGGAACCTGGGAATTCTAGAGCAAGTGAGCAGAGTGGTGGTGACCAGGGGCAACTGCTATGATAATATATTTTTATGTGCACACTTCTTTGGTCCAAACAATTTAAAAAAATTCTTCAGAAGAGCCAATTCATTAATGTTTTTGCCAGGCTCCCAAGATCTCTCCCCTGGACCAAGACATTTGTAATCCACCAGAAAAAGTTTTACCTCTTGACTTTCTTTTATGCACAGAATATCCCTGACTTCGTACACATTTTTGTGCCAATAGCAGTAGGAGCAGGAACAGAACATCTAAAGTAGATGTTCTGTTCCTGCTAGTAGTGAGATATCTAGGTCACTTTGTCTGGTTCTCTGTCTTGTGGTGCAGCTGTCTGTTCGCCCATGGACTAACTCCGCATGGGGAACAGGCATCTGCTAGTCCGGTTCTATGTGTTGTGTGCATCTGTCTGTTTACCCATGGACTAACTCTGCATGGGGAACAGGCATCCGCTACTTCGAGTCTATGCCTTCGGTGAGAGGGTTCCTGGGTTCTCCGGAGGGAGGACATCTAGTCTATGTGTGAAGCTTTGCCTGTGACCGCCATGCATCCATTCTGCATGTGGTCAAGGCATCTGCTTGTCTGCCTGTTTGTGCAGCTCTATCTGTGACCGCCATGTGTCATTTTGCATGGAGTCCAGACATCTGCCTGTTTAAGCAGCTCTTTCTTTGACTGCCATGTGTCGCTCTCAATGGGGTCCAGGCATCTGCTTGTCTGACTGTGTGGGCAGTTCTGCCTGTGACCGCCATGCATCCGTTCCACACAGGATCCAGACATCTGCTTGTCTGCCTGTGTGGGCAGCTCTGTGTCACGGCTGTGTCATGGTCTGTTATTGTGGACCATGACACTTTTGCCGTGCATGCTTGTTGTTTTGCATGTTTTGACACTTCCCCTTTAAGTTGTGTGTCCCTTCCCATTCTGGTGTGCACGGGGTTAAGGTGTGTTTGTGAGGCTTGGTGGGTGTGACCTCAGGCCTCTTTATATGTTGGTGTGGTGGAGCGTGAGGTCAGTTTGATTTTGCTTATCAGTCTGTGTAGGAGCTCTGCTCCCTGGCCGAATGTCTTGGTCTGTGTGAGCCACCCTTATTTATTATTTTGTTTACCTTGCTCTGTCTGTTGTCCCCTCCGGTGTGTTTCTGTTTTCCCTCCCCCACCTGGTGTATGTAGTTTTGGTGTGGTCCTTGTTTGGAGGTGCGCATGGTGGTGTGATGGCTCCGAAAAGGGCGTGCTTTCCCGGAGGGGTTAAGTGAAGGCAAGACTATGGGCTTCTCAGCCTGGAGCCTCCGTCCATCTCAGCTGCGGCAGGTAAGTGTTAATAGCATTGTTATGTTGCTGTTACTTACCTGCCGTACTGTTTAGCCCATGGTCTTGCTTCCTGTTTGCTACTGGGCCTCTGGAGACACCATTCATCTGTGGTGTAGGATGAATGGGTGGTCTCTGCCCTGTCATCAGGCCTAGGGCATAGCAGGGATAGCAGGGTCCAAGGTTGGTGAGCATGAGCCCCCTTACCTTCTGAGGCGGCTCATGCGCTAGGAGTCTAGGGAGATTTCAGGGTTGTGTTAGGTGGTGACCTGCTCCCTGTTCCCTGCTATCTGGCGTAACAGTCACTGTCATTGCACGGTGGGGGGTTTCCACTACTCCCCGTCGTGACACTCTGCCTGTGACCACCATACATCTGTTCCGCATGGGGTCTAGTCATCTGCTTGTGTTCTGGTTCCCATTAGGTCTTTAAAAGGCCAATGGGACTCAAAATATGTAAAAGTATCTTAGACTTTATTAGTATGCATAAATAAATAAATAATCAAAAGAAAAGAGAGTAGCACGATGGAAAAGATACAGATAACTTAGCAGGGGGCAGTGTTCTGATGAAGCATTTGAGGTGAAACACACGTTGAGGTGTTAGTGCCTGGGGCCGTGGTCCAGATCAGTAGTGAGCCATATCATATGGTATGTTCTATTAGGATGCTTATATGTTTCCTTTGTTACGGGATGTATTAGATTCATACCCTTTACAATATTAGGCTTGCACTTTTGACTATATGGACCTTTTTCTTTGCAGTGTTATTGTATAGTCACGTATATTAGACCTTTGTGGTGTTCTTTTTTGACAATCTGGGGATTATTTCGATATTTTTTCTATGTTCATATATGAATTAGATGATCTATTCAGTAATACCGCCAATATATTTAAAGGACATTTGAAGACCTTATTGTTTTTTGGAACATTGCCCCCTGCTATAGTTTCCATTGTGCTACTCTCTTCTCTTTTGAATATTAATTTATTTATACATACTAATAAAGTCTAAGATACTTTTACATATTTTGAGTCCTATTGGCCATTGTTGGATGTATGTGTAACAATGTATCATGGGCTTTTGATATTAACTGGATATTGAGGTTTTTGTAGGTCATTTATATTTCCGTTATGTTTTGTCTGAACTGTGTTCTGTGTGGTTGCTTGGGATCCAGTAAGTGCGCCTGGGTTCCAGTCCTTCTCATGTTTGTGTGGACCGCTGGTGCTTGCACCGTCAGTCTCTCCAGGTAAGCGACCAAGTGCACCACGACCATTCCGGAGGTGTGACCAGTGAGCCCTCAGCTAAGTTCATACTCATAATCAGGGGCTCTGTGAAAGACAGGACTCACTGAGTCTCTGCCCTTTGGGCTTGGCCCCAAGTCAAGCTGGTACAATTGGTCCAGTGGTATTACCTGCCACTGGTCCCCTACCACCTGTTCCAGTTTTCTGCCATGTCTGTATCTCTGCGAATAAAGTATTAGTTTTGGTCCTTGCTATGCTGTCTTGTTGCTTGCCTTGTGTTGTTTGCCTGAGATGTTCTAATGAGGGTCTTACTGACCCCTAGAACATATGACACAAACCATGTCTACATAAGAAAACTGAGGTGGAGTCCTGCTCTTATGGTCAACAGATATCTTCATGCAAGCAGAAGTCTGTAGCAGGGATGTTTTAGTTTTTTGTCGGATCTGGGCATAGTTTCAGACAGTGGAAACAGCTACCAGAACTCCAGAGGAAACAGACAATATGAAGAAAGGGGTCTTACCGATAGACTCACTGGGATAGTTATTGTAGGAAAATTACACATGTGGCAATTATCCTAATGTACGGTAGTGAAGTGTTGCAGATAGTTGACCAGGACTTGATTAATACACTCATTCCATCTCAAGTATTCACTTGTTTACATTGACAATTTACAGGTGCTGAGATAGGGGCAGTAAGAGAATAAGCATAAATACATTGCATGTGGGACCAGGCACTCCTAAATGATGGTCCGCTTCTGTGCATCCATTTGAATGCCACAGTCGCAAACAATATAGCCAAGGAAGGGAAGTCTTCTCACAAAGGCACTTCTGAAACGTAGCATATAATCTGTTCTCCTGAACTTGCTGAAGAACATTACAGACGTGTTTACTCTGAGAAGTCAGATAGTCGTAATGACCATCACATTGAAAACTGTCTTCCACTTCTCGCTCTCTCATAAAGAATCAGTTGCATGCCCCTCTGAAATCCAACTCTGTGAGCACTGGCTCCACTCAATTAACTCAGGGATTAGGGGCAGAGAGTACTTATTCTTCACTGTATTCTTATTTAGACCACGGTAGTCGGTGCACGGCCTAAGGGAACTTAACCCCTTCCCGACCTATGACATACTACTACATCATGGGAGCCACTGCGTTCCCGCAATTTGACATAATAGTACGTCATAGTGATCGCGCGGGCACCGGAGCGCGTGATCACTGCAGGGACCCGGCAGTCTGTGGTAGCCGGGCCCCTGGTGTATCCACCGGCATTGCTGTAAAAGCTGATGCCGGCGGATTAGCCCCTTCTTTTCCATGGTCCGCGCTGACCGCGACATAGAAGGGGTTTGTGTCGGGGAGTGATCGCATCGAGTCCCCGCGCTGCTGTGGTGGGGACCCAATGCGTCACAAGACAGCCCGATGCCGGGCATCGGGAACTGCTTTCTACGGGTGCCGAGGAGATCCAGCCTCAGGCTGGGTCTCCTAGGCAACCTGTTAGTGTATGACTTAGTGTCATACACTAACAGGCAATGCAATACAATACAGATATATTGTAATGCATGGCAGAGGAAATCAGACCCCCAAAAGTAAACATCATAAAACAAGTTAAGAAAAAAGTGTTTTTAATAAGATTGATAAAGTAATAAAATTAATAAAGTAAAAAAGAAAAAAAACACCCCTTTCCCCTTATTTTATAATAAAAAACAGAAGAAAAAAAACCAAACCCACACATATTAGGTATCGCCTCGTCCGCTCTATAAATATATCACATGATCCACTCTGTCCGATAAACACCATAAAAAAAAAAGGTATAAAAAAAGCCATTTTTGTCACCTTATATCACAAAAAGTGTACCACCAAGCGATCAAAAAGGCGTATGTCCCACAAAATGGTAACAATAAAACCGTCACCTCATCCCGCAAAAAATGAGCCCCTACCTAAGACAATCGCCCAAAAATTAAAAAAACAATAGCTCTCAGAACATGGAGACACTAAAACATCATTTTTTTTGTTTCAAAACTGCTATTATTGTGCTAAAGTGAAATACATAAAAAAAATATACATATTAGGTATTGATACATCCCTAACAACCATTTCTATAAAAATATCACATGACCCCTCAGGTGAACACCGTAAAAAAAAAAAAAAAAAATTTGTCACATTACATCACAAAAATTGCAACAGCAAGTGATCAAACAGGCGTATGCCCCTCAAAATAGTATCAATCAGACCGTCACCTCATGCCGCAAAAAATGAGACCCTACCTAAGAGAATCAGTCAAAAAATAAAAAAGCTCTCACTCTCAGACAATGGAGACACTAAAATATGATTATTTTTTGCTTCAAACATAGAAACATAGAATGTGTCAGCAGATAAGAACCATTTGGCCCATCTAGTCTGCCCAATACACTGAATACTATGGATAGCCCCCGGCCCTATCTTATATGAATGATGGCCTTATGCCTATCCCATGCATGCTTAAACTCCTTCACTGTATTTGCAGCTACCACTTCTGCAGGAAGGCTATTCCATGCATCCACTACTCTCAGTAAAGTAATACTTCCTGATATTACTTTTAAACCTTTTCCCCCTCTAATTTAAAACGATGTCCTCTTGTAGCAGTTTTTCTTCTTTTAAATATTCTCTCCTCTTTTACCTTGTTGATTCCCTTTATGTATTTAAAAGTTTCTATCATATCCCCCCTGTCTCGTCTTTCTTCCAAGCTATTATTGTGCTAAAGTGTAAAAAAAATAAAAAAGGATACATATTAGGTATTGCAATGTCCGTAACAACCAGCTCTATAAAAATATCACATGCCCTAACCACTCAGATGAACACTGTAAAAAAATAAAAAATTAATAAAAAAAGTGTAAAAAAAAGCAATTTTTGTCACATTACATCACAAAAATGGTAACAGCAAGGGATCAAAAAGGCATATGCCCCCCAAAATAGTACCAATCAGACCGTCACCTCATCCTGCAAAAAATGAGACCCTACCTAAGAGAATCGGTCAAAAAATAAAAAAACTATGGCTCTCAGACTATGGATACACAAAAATATCATTATTTCGGATTCAAAAATGCTATTATTGTGTAAAACTTAAATAAATAAGAAAAAGTAGACATATAGGTATTGCCACGTCCGTAACGATCTGCTCTTTAAAAAAGTCACATGATCTAATCCCTCAGGTAAACAATGTAAAAATAAAAAAATTAAAAATAAAAACGATGCCAAAACATCCATTTTTTGGTTACCTTGCCTCACAAAAAATGTAATATAAAGCAATTAAAAATAATATGGACCCCAAAATGTAACAATAAAACTGGCTCCTTATTCTGTAGTTTCCAAAATGTGGTCACTTTTTTGAGTTTCTACTGTAGGGGTGCATCAGGGGTGCATCAGGGGGGCTTCAAATGGTGTATAAAAAACAGTCCAGCTAAATCTGCCTTCCAAAAACCATATGGCATTCCTTTCCTACTGCGCCCTGCCGTGTGCCCGTACAGCAGTTTACGATCACATGTGGGGTGTTTCTGTAAACCTCTGAATCAGGGTAATAAATATCGAGTTTTATTTGGCTGTTAACCCCTGCTTTGCTACTGAAAAAAATTTATTAAAATGTAAAATCTGCCAAAAAAGGGAAATTCAGAAATTTCATTTCCATTAATTCTTGTGGAACACCTAAAGGGTTAACAAAGTTAGTAAAATCAGTTTTGTATACCTTGAGGGGTGTAGTTTCTAACATGGGGTGGTTTATTTTATGTAAGCCTCACAAAAGTGACTTCAGAACTGAACTGGTCCTTAAAAAGTGGGTTTTTGAAATTTTCCGAAAATTTTCAAGATTTGCTTCCAAACTTCTAAGCATTCTAACGTCCCCAAAAATAAAATGTCATTTTCAAAATGATCCAAACATGAAGTAGACATATGGGGAATTTAAAGTAATTACTATTTTTGGAGGTATTACTATCTATTATAAAAGTAGAGAAATCGAAATTTGGAAATTTGCTAATTTTTCCAAATTTTTTGTAAATTTGGTATTTTTTATGAATAAAAATCATTTTTTTAACTCATTTTTACCACTGTCATGAAGTACGATATGTGATGAGAAAACAATCTCAGAATGGCCTGTATAAGTAAAAGCGTTTTAAAGTTATTGCCACATAAAGTGACACATGTCAAATTTGCAAAAAATGGCCTGGGCAGGAAGGTGAAAACAGGCCTGGGGTTGAAGGGGTTAAAGAGGTTGTCCGTCCCAAAATCTAAATTAATTTTATGTGCTCCTAACACCCCTCACCATGCATACATATGGCCACAATACCTGTTTTTTATGCCCGAGCTTTCCTTCCCCCTTTACGACATCACATTATCCTGGCAGATCTGTTTACTTTCTCCCCTTGTTGTTTTGTTGAATATATAACTTTATTGATACACAAGCCTGGCTGCACTGCACAGTGATGAGTCACAGGCTGGCCACACCCCCACACTGCTCTGTCTGCAGCAGCTACGCCCACTACAACTCCTGTGTCTTTCTACACCCAGACAGGAATCTACTTCTCACCCAGTGTCTAAATCCAATTACTGACTGTCCACAGGCTCTGCCCTCACATGTGTATCTAATCCTATCCTGTGTGATACAGCCTGCTAAGCTGTGTATCTAATCCCATCACTGACTGTCCACAGGCTCTGCCCTCACATGTGTATCTAATCCTATCCTGTGTGATACAGCCTGCTAAACGGTGTATCTAATCCCATCACTGACTGTCCACAGGCTCTGCCCTCACATGTGTATCTAATCCTATCCTGTGTGATACAGCCTGCTGAGCTGTATATTTAATCCCTCACCATCTCCAGAGTGTGAAAAACAGCTTGAATCAGCAAGCGTATCTAATCCTATCCTGTGTGATACAGCTTGCTGAGCGGTGTATCTAATCCCATCACTGACAGTCCATAGGCTCTTCCCTCACTAACTCTAGAGTGTGATAAACAGCTGGAATCAGCAAGCGTATCCAATCACATCTGTATCTAATCATATCCTGTATGTGTGCCTGATACACATCCTGTTGTGTGTGATACTGCCTGCTAAAGTGTGTATCTAATCCCATTTTGTATGAGCCTGCCTGCTGAGCTGTTCATCTAAACCTTTATGCACACGACCGTGTACAGTAGCGTGCAGAGGGTGTTTGGCACCCGGGGCGGGTCCTTTCTCTGGCACCCCCCCCCCCATCCCCCCAATACTTGACCACATACCTCTTACATCCAGGGACATCTCCTGTCATGTAAACCTTCTCTTTCCTCTTCTCCTCCGTTAGACCGCCAGGTACTATACTGCTGAACAAATAATGACCCCAGTAGACATAATTGGGGTCATTTATCAAACTGGTATAAAATAGAACTGGATTTCCAAAAGAGCTGTCAAATATGATAGGTGGAATCTGATTGGCTGCTATGGACAACTAAGCCAGTTCTACTTTACACCAGTTTGATAAATTACCCCAAATGTCCCTATAGTGTTCACAGCAGTTATAATGTCCCCTAGAGTGCCCCCAGTAATAATAACACCCTATATTGTGCTCCAGGTAATAATCCCTTTATAGTGTCTACAGAAATAATAGAATTGCCCCTACACTGCCTCCCCAATAAGAACGCCCCCCACGCTGCCCCATATAGTAATTTCCCCCACACTGCACCCACATAGTAATCCCCCATAGTAATTTGCCCCCCACAGTTATTTTCCCCACATTGCCCCATATAGAAATTTCCCCCACACAGTAATTTCCCCCACGCTGCACCCAAACAGTAATTTCCCCCACACAGTAATTTCCCCCACACTGCCCCTTATAGAAATTTCCCCCACACAGTAATTTTCCCCACACTGCCCCTTATAGAAATTTCCCCCACACAGTAATTTCCCCCACACTGCACCTATACAGTAGTTTCCCCCACACTGCCCCCCACAGTAATTTTCCCCACACTGCCCCCATATAGTAGTTTCCCCCATACAGTAATTTTCCCCACACAGTAATTTCCCCCACACTGCCCCATACAGCAATTTCCCCCATACTGTAATTTCCCCCACACAGTAGTTTCCCCCATACTGCCGCATACAGTAATTTCCCGCACACTGCACCCACATACTAATCCCCCATAGTAATTTCCCCCACACTGCCCCCACACAGTAATTTCCCCCACACTGCCCCCACACAGTAATTTCCCCCATACAGTAATTTCCCCCACACTGCCCTCACACAGTATTTCCCCCACACTTCCCCCACACAGTAATTTCTCCCACACTGCCCCACACAGTAATTTCCGCCACACTGTCCCCATTCAGTAGTTACCCCACAGTAATTTTCCCCACACTGGCCCCCCACAGTAATTTCCCCAACACTGCCCCCATACAGTAATTTCCTCCACATAGCAGTGTCCACCACACAGTCCCCACACAGTAGTTTTCCCCATACAGTAATTGCCCCCACACAGTAGTGTCCCCCACACTGCCCCCCACAGTAATTTCCCCTACACTGCCCCCACACAGTAATTTCCCCCACTTTCATTGTTAAATACAAGCTTAAAATACTACAATAATTTTTTGGGTTTAAAAAAGCACCCATTTTTGGCAATACCCTACATCTGAGGCCTTTGCTGCGTCTGTCAGTGTGAAATACAAGCGTTAGATACCACTGTTATATTCTACTATTAAAAAAACACCCTTTTTGGGCAAAATACTAAATTTGCAGCTTTTGCTGCATCAGTCATTGTTAAATAAAAGCTTGAAATACTGCAGTAATTTTCTGGGTTTAAAAAAGCAACCATTTTTGGCAATACCCTACATCTGGGGCCTATGCTGCATTTGTCAGAGTGAAATATAAGCTTGAAATTTTGCAATATTTATCTGGGTTTTAAAAGACACCCTTTTTGGGCAAAGTACTAAATTTGCAGCTTTTTCTCCATCTGTCAGTGTGAAATACAAGTGTTAGATACCACTGTTATATTCTGCTATTAAAAAACAACCATTTTGGGCAAAATAATAAATTTGCCGCGTTTGCTGCATCTGTCATTGTTGAATAAAAGCTTGAAATACTTCAGTAATTTTCAAAGTTAAAAAAAAGCACCCATTTTTGGCAATACCCTACATATGGGGCCTATGTTGCATTTGTCAGTGTGAAATATAAGCTTAAAATACTGCAATAATTATCTGGGTTTTAAAAAACACCCTTTTTGGGCAAAATACTGAATTTGCAGCCTTTGCTGCATCTGTCATTGTGAAATAGAAGCGTTAGATACCACTGTTATATTTTGCTATAAAAAAAACCCACCCTTTTTGGGCAAAATACAAAATTTGCAGCATTCGCTGCATCTGTCAGTGTGAAATACAAGCTTGAAATACTGCAGTAATTTTCTGGGTATAAAATAGCACCCATTTTGGTCAATACCCTACATCTGGGGCCTATGCTGCATTTGTCAGCATGAATTATAAGCTTGAAATACTGCAATAATTATCTGGGTTTTAAAAAACACCCTTTTTGGGCAAAATACTAAATTTGCTGCATCTGTCAGTGTGAACTATACGCGTTAGATACTGATGTTATATACTGCTATTAAAAAAATACCCTTTATGGGCCAAATACTAAATTTGCAGCCTTTGTTGCATCTGTCAGTGTGAAATACACGTGATAGATACTGCTGTTATATTTTGTTATAATAAAAAAAAACACCCTTTTCGGGCAAAATACTAAATTTGCAGCCTTTGCTGCATCTGTCATTGTTAACTACACGCGTTAGATACTGCTGTTATATTCTGCTATTAAGAAAAACACTCATTTTGGCCCAAATACTGAATTTGCGGCCTTTGCTGCATCTGTCAGTGTGAAATACACGCGTTAGATACTGCTGTTATATTCTGTTATTAAAAAAACACCCAATTTGAACAAGATCCTACATTTGTGGAGAATGAAGAGAGCGTCGAATAAGGGACATGGCCCCAGTCGTGGCGCTGCTGGTGGAGCTCCTGTTGCAGGGAAAGGACGTGGTCGATCTGTGCCAGCTACACGCACAAGTGAAACACCTTCCTCAGGTGCGAGTAGGTGACAAAACCTTCAGCGTTATTTAGTCTGGCCTAGAACAGGCGATAGTAGATTGGGTTGCTGACAGTGCTTCCAGTTCCTTCACATTGTCTCCCACCCAGTCGCCTGCTAAAAGATCAGAGTTAGCACCTGCAGCCGATGTCCATCAGTTTTTCACCTCACCCCAGCCAAGCAGTCTGAGCCCCAAGTCATGCAGCAGTCTCATCTGCTTTATGATGACTCTGCTAGCAGGGTTTCCCAGTGCAATCCACATAGCCCTGCCCCAGAAGTGGAAGAGATTAAGTGCACCAATGCCCAACCACTTTATCTTTCAAGATGAGTACATGGGAGGACCATCACAGCACGTCTCGGATGATGACGAAACACAGGTGCCAACTGCTGGGGCTTTCGAAAGTGTGCAGACTGACAAGGAAGGCAGAGGTGAAGACTGGGTGGAAGATGATGTGAAGGACGATGAGGTCCTCGACCCCACATGGAATCAAGATCCTGCGAGTGACCTATGTAGTTCGTAGGAAGAGGCGGTGGTCGCACAGAGCCACCAGCACAGCAGAAGAGGGAGCAGGGTGCAAAAGCGGAGCGGCCGTTCTCTAGACAGTACGCCTGCTACTGCCCACCGCAGCAAGGGACCGAGCACACCAAAGCCAGCTCCAAGGAGTTCCCTGGCGCGGCAGTTCTTCAGACAATGTGCTGACGACAAGACACGAGTGGTTTGCACACTGTGCAATCAGAGCCTTAAGCGAGGCATAAACGTTCTCAAACTGGTGCATAACCAGGCATTTAAGTGCAAAAAACGAGCTGCAGTGGAGTTGACACCTCAAAAACCAAGAAAGGTCTCTGGCTCCTCCTGCTTCCTCTTCTTCTGCAGTCTCGGCATCTTCATCCACCTCTGGAGTGACCGTGCCACCTGCCAACCCGCAAACAGAGGATCTGCCAGCAACACCAACACCTGGGTCACCAAGCATCTCCACAATGTCCCACGGAAGCGTTTAGCTCTCCATCTCCCAAACGCTGGAGAGGAAGAGGAAGTACCCCCCCTACCCACCCGCGATCCCTAGCGCTGAATGCCAGCATTTCTAAATTACTGGCCTTTGAAATGCTGTCATTCCGTCTGGTGGAGACGGATAGTTTTAAAGGCCTCATGGCGGTGGCTGTCCCACAGTACGTCGTGCCCAGCCGCCACTACTTTTCCAGGCGAGCCATCCCTTCCCTGCACAACCAAGTAGGGGAAACAATCAGGTGTGCACTGCGCAACGCCATCTGTGGCAAGGTGCAACTGATTACGGATACGTGGACCAGTAAGCACGGTCAGGGATGTTATATCTCCATAACAGCACACTGGCTAAATGCAGTGGCGGCTGGGCCTGAGGCGGATAGCAGTTTGGTGCATGTCCCTCCACCACCTTAGATTGCAGGGCGCTTCAGTTTGCCTCCTGTTGCTTCCTCCTCCTACTCTGCTTCCTCATACTCTACCAGCTCCTCATCCGGTCAGCGTAACACCTTCACCACCAACTTCAGCACAGCCAGGGGTAAATGATAGCAGGCAGTTTTAAAACTTATCTGTTTAGGGGACAAAGCCCACACCACGCAGGAGCTGTGGACGGGCCTTGAACCACAGACCGATGAGTGGTTTGTGCCAGTCAGCCTCAAGCCCGGCCTGGTGGTGTGCGATAATGGGCGAAATCTCGTAGCAGCTCTGGGACTAGCCGGTTTGACGCACATCCCTTGCCTGGCGCATGTGCTGACTTTGGTTGTGCAGAGATTCTTTAAAAATTACCCCGATATATCAGAGCTGCTGCATAAAGTGTGGGCCGTCTGTGCGTGCTTTCGGCGTTCTCATCCTGCTGCTGCTTGCCTGTCAGTGCTGCAGCGTAACTTCGGCCTTCCTGCACACTGCCTCATATGCGACGTGCCCACAAGGTGGAACTCCACCTTGCACATGCTGGCCAGGCAGCAGGCGATAGTGGAGATTCAGCTGCAGCACACACGGGTGAGTCGCTCGGTGGAACAGCACCACTTCACCACCAAAGACTGGGCATCCATGCGAGACCTGTGTTCCTTGTTATGCTGTTTTGAGTACTCCGCCAACATGGCCAGTGCCGATAACGCCACTCTCAGCGTTACTATCCCACTTCTATGCCTCCTTGAACAAACACTCCTGGCGATGATGTAAGAGGATGTGGCACAGGAGGAGTAGGTGGAAGAGGGATCATTTCGTAGGGTTTCCGGCCAGTCATTCCGAAGTGGCTCTGAAGTGGCTCTGAGGGTGGGTTCCTGCACCCACAAACCCAAGGTACACAATTGTCCAGCCAGGGCACAGTTCTGGAGGATGAGGAGGTGGAGGATGAGGAGGAAGAGATGGAGGAGGAGGAACCATGTTCACAGCAGTGTGGCACCCAGACCAGCTCATGGCCATCACTGGTGCGTGGATTTGGGGATACAGAGGACACAGACGATACACCTCCCACAGAGGACAGATTTTCGTTGCCTCTGGGTAGCCTGGCACACATGAGCGATTATATGCTGCAGTGTCTCCGCAACGACCGCCGAGTTGCCCACATTCTAACTTGTGCTGATTACTGGGTGGCCATGCTGCTGGATCCCCGTTACAAGGACAACGTACCGTCCTTAATTCTGTCACTGGAGCGTGATCGTAAGATGCGCGAGTACAAGCGCACGCTGGTAGACGCGCTGCTGGTGGCATTCCTACCTGACAGCGGGGGCACAGTGGAATCACAACGCGAAGGCAGAGGAAGAGGTCGCCAACGCAGCTGGGGCACCGCCAGCACCTCAGAAGGCAGGGTTAGCATGGCCGAAATGTGGAAAAGCTTTATCAGCACGCCAGAACAACTAGCACCACCAGCTGATATGGAACGTCTTAGCAGGAGGCAGCATTTCAGCAACATGGTGGAGCAGTATGTGTGCACATGCCTACACATACTGAATGACGGGTCTGCCCCCTTCAACTTCAAATTGGGCACATGACCTGAGCTTGCCCTTTACGCCTTGGAGGTGCTGGCCTGCCCTGCAGCCAGTGTATTATCTGAACGTGTGTTTAGCATGGCAGGGGGCGTCATCACAGACAAGCGCAGCCGCCTGTCAACAGCCAATGTGTACAAGCTCACGTTCATTAAAATGAACCAGGCTTGGATCCCTCAGGACTTGTCCTTACCTTGTGCAGAATAGACATGTATACTGGCACTAACCAGCCATTGTTATACTGCAGCGCAATTGCTCATTCTTGCATTTTGGAAATTTCACACTCTTTTAGAGTGTCCCCTAATTAAAAGAAAATAAAATTAAAGCCAAAAACCTGTGTTGGCTACCTCGTCCTCCTCCACCGCCGCTTCCACCTACACCGCTACGTCCACCGCCTCCTCAAACTCCTACTCCATATGGAACTCCACCTCATAAATAATTTTTTTTTTTTTTATTTGTACGTATTTTATTTTATATCATTTCAATATTTTGTCAGTTACATTTTCTGGTGAAATTCAGCAATTTTTATGTGTATAGTACCACTGCTATACTAAGTTGACAGGTTTTAAAAAATTAAAAATTATAATTGTAATTTACATTTTCGGGTGAAATTCACCAATTTTTGGATGTATAGTTCCACTCCTATACCAAATAGGCTGGTTAACAAAAAAAAATCTAAATTTGTCAGTTACATTTTCAGTTAAAATTCAACAATTTTTGGGTGTGAAGTACCACTGCTATACCTAGTAGACAGGTTAAACAATAAAAAAAATTGTCTGTTACATTTTATGGTGAAATTCACCAATTTTTGGGTGTGATGTACCACTACTATACCTAGTAGGCCGGTTAAAAAAATAAAATAAATTGTCTGTTACATTTTCTGTTGAAATTCAGCAATTTTTTGGTGTGATGTACCACTGATATACCTATTAGACCGGTAAAAAAAAAATATATAACATTTGTCAGTTACATTTTAGGGTCAAATTCACAAATTTTTGGTGTAATATACCCCTCCTCTACCTAGTTGACAGCTTAATAAATTTCAATAATTTTTATTTTACATTTTCGGGTGACAATAAACAATTGTTTTCTGTCATAGACCCCTGCTCTACCTAGTAGACAGGTTAATTAATTTCTGTAATTTTTCTGTTGCATTCTTGGGTTGATATTACACAATTTTAGACGTGAATAAACCCCTGCTCTGCATAGGTGACGGGGAATAAAATTTCTGAAATGCTTCTTTAATTGATGCGCGCCACCTCCTTTGATTCAATGCTTAAACTTAAACAAGTTACACCACATTTACACTTCAATAATTTGTCCCACATTTCCGCTATACTCTTTTGGCCAACCTTTGCGCCTCAATAGCTTTTCCCACATTTCTGCTCGATTGTCACGAGGGTATCGAGAACCACGCCTGACTTCGTTATACCCGGGGTCAGGAAGTCACAGCGGTTGGCTGCACGCTCTATTTAAGATAGGGCTGTTTTCCTTATGGTAGCTTTCTGGGTTTGCTTTGCAAACCCTTTTGGCTCACTCAGGGATCCGTAGCTCCTTCCCCTCAGCTGTTCCTTGTCCAGCACTCCCAGACCTCCTTATATTCCTCTCTCACACTTCTCTGGTTGCCAGAGATAGAGCTTCCTGCCTGGACATCTATTCTGACCTTCTGGAGCTGTGTTGCTGCGTTCTCTGGTAGTTGGTCCAGAACGCTACCCTCCGGATCCCTGTTGGACCTTTTTGGTCTATTGTGGTCGCCCACCTGGGTGTATGTGTTTGTCTATTTTGTCTGTCCTCTCCCTGGTGTTTCCCTCTTAGTGATAGTGGTGCGGACTAGCGATCCCACCGGCCCGTTCACTATCTAGGGCTCATATTAGGGAAAGCCAGGGTTTAGGCACGTGATCGCCGCACGGGTGAGGAACCCGTCTAGGGACGTCAGGGCAGTCAGGTGCCAGCCGCAAGGTGAGTTAGGGGTCACCACCTTTCCCTCTCCCTTGGGCAGGGCTTTCCCTGTTTTCCTCCCTGTGCGTGACGTCGGTCATTACATTATCTCTGGCCCTTATTTTGTGTAGGTAAAAAAAAATATATATTTTTTTTTTACCTACTTAGAATCCAGTATGGATCAAATTGCTGCTCTGTCCAAACAATTTCATGGCCTGTCTTTGGAGGTGGTAGGATTGAAGGCGTCGGTCCTCCAGCAACAGCAGCGATTGCAACTGTTTGCAAGCCCAGCGGTTGTGACTGGTAACCAGGTTGTTGCGGAACCCAAGGTCCCTCTCCCTGACAGATTTTCTGGGGGAAGGGACAAGTTTTTGACATTCCGTGAGGCCTGTAAGTTATATTTTAAACTGCGCACTTACTCCTCTGGTAATGAAGATCAGCTGGTGGGGGTTGTTATTTCCCTGCTGCAGGGGGATCCGCAGTCCTGGGCGTTCTATTTACCTACTGATTCCCAGGCACTTCGGTCAGTGGATGAGTTTTTCGGGGCCTTGGGTCTCATATATGACGACCCTGACCGAGTCGCACTGGCTGAATCAAGATTACGGAGACTCTTACAAGGAGAGCGGCCGGTAGAGGAGTATTGCTCTGAATTCCGTAGGTGGGCTACGGATACCCAATGGAACGACCCGGCTCTCAGGAGTCAGTTCTGCTCTGGGTTATCCGAAAGGGTTAAGGATGCGCTTGCATTATATGAGACCCCCTTTTCCCTTGATGCGGTTATGTCCCTTTCTATCTGTATAGAGAGACGCCTTAGGGACAGGTTGAAAAAACCGGAGCAATTGGTAACCCCTCCCAAGCAGCAGTTAGTCTGTACGGACTTAGACGAGCCTATGCAGCTAGGAGGAACTACTTGTCAGGTCCGTCCTCCTGAGGCTCGCCGTAGGCGTGGGGTTTGTTTTTTTTGTGGGGAGAGGGGTCATTTCATTAATGTCTGTCCTTCTTTCCTCAGAAACAAAAGACCGTCGGAAAAACTACTAACCCCAGGCTGTGTGGAGGATGTGAGCCGGGGGTTATACGTTTCCTCCATACGTACATCGCAATTTGTGTTGCCAGCGGTTATTATTTTTGGTGATAAGACGGAGACTATTTCTTTTTTTCTAGACAGTGGAGCAGGGGTAAATTTGATAGATGCCCATTTTGCCCGCACTTTGGGTTTGTCTCTCTGTACTTTACAGAGACCCATTCCCATATTCGCTATTGATTCTGCTCCTCTGTCTCAGAGAAACCTCACCCACATTGTTCATAATTTACACCTTAGGGTAGGGGACCACCATAACGAGATGCTTTCAGGTTATGTTCTGGAGGGGCTTCCCACTCCGGTAGTGCTGGGTCTTCCCTGGTTGGTAGCGCACAATCCAGTAGTGGATTGGCAGGCCAGGGAGATATTGGAGTGGAGTGAGCAGTGCATAGAAAATTGCTTAAATAGCAATTGCTTAGTCGCCTCCATAACTACCCTACCTACATTTATTTCGGATTTTGAGGATGTTTTTTCTGAAAAGGGTTGTCAGAAGTTACCACCTCATCGTCCTTATGATTGCCCGGTTAACCTTATTCCCTGCGCAAAATTACCCAAGACCAGGTTATATAATCTTTCGGGTCCAGAGAGACAAGCCATGAAAGATTATATCTCCGAGAGCTTGGCTAAGGGACACATCAGACCCTCTTCTTCACCCGTGGCTGCAGGGTTTTTCTTCGTTAAAAAGAAAGATGGGGGCCTGCGTCCTTGCTTAGATTTTCGCGAATTAAATCGGATAACCATCCGAGACCCATACCCTCTTCCTCTCATTCCTGACCTGTTTAATCAGATTGCGGGTGCTAGGTGGTTCTCCAAACTTGATCTTAGGGGGGCCTACAATCTGATTCATATTAAGGAGGGGGATGAGTGGAAGACAGCGTTTAACACCCCTGAGGGGCATTATGAAAATCTAGTTATGCCTTTCGGTCTGACCAATGCTCCTGCCGTCTTTCAACATTTCGTTAATGACATTTTTAGTCATCTAATCGGCAGGTTTGTGGTAATATACCTAGATGATATTTTAATTTATTCGTCTGATCTGAAAACACATGAGGTGCATGTCAGACAAGTACTGCAGGTCCTACGGACGAATGAATTATATGCTAAAATTTAAAAATGTGTCTTCGCCGTTCAGGAGATACAATTCCTGGGTTATTTTTTATCTGCGTCAGGTTTCCGTATGGATCCTAGGAAGGTCCAGGCAATTTTAGATTGGGATCTTCCTGAGAACCTCAAAGCACTACAACGGTTCTTGGGCTTCGCGAATTTCTATAGGAAATTCATTAAAAATTATTCACTTATTGTAAAACCGCTTACTGACATGACTAGGAAGGGGACTGATTTTTCTAAATGGTCTGACGCCGCTAAAGTTGCTTTTTCCTCTCTAAAAGAGAGGTTTACCTCAGCACCTGTACTAGTCCAACCTGATGTCTCTCAGCCTTTTATTGTTGAAGTCAATGCGTCAGAGGTGGGAGTGGGGGCGGTGCTGTCTCAGGGTCCGTCTCCTGGCAAATGGCGTCCTTGTGCTTTCTTTTCTAAAAAACTATCTGCAGCAGAAAAGAACTACGATATTGGCAATAGGGAACTATTAGCTATTAAACTTGCGTTTGAGGAGTGGCGTCACTTCTTAGAGGGGGCAGTCCACCCCGTCACTGTGATTACAGACCACAAAAATCTTCTGTACCTCGAATCAGCTAAGCGTCTCACCCCTAGACAGGCTAGGTGGTCGCTATTTTTTACCAGGTTTAACTTTGTGATTACCTATGGTCCTGGGGCAAAGAACACCAAGGCTGATGCACTATCTCGTTGTTTCCCTGGAGGGGGTAATGTGAGTGATCCGGTACCCATTCTTCAAAGAGGAGTGGTTGTTTCTGCGGTACACTCTGTTTTGGAGGGGAAGGTGTTAGAGGCCCAGGGGGACGCCCAGGTCTCTTGCCCCTCAGAGAAATTGTTTGTACCGTTGAACTTACGTTTCGAATTATTAAAGGAACATCATAATTCGGCACTTGCTGGGCACCCGGGTAGTAAAGCAACCTTGGAGCTATTGTCTCGTCGTTTTTGGTGGCCAAGGTTGCGTCAGGATGTATTGGATTTTGTGTCTTCTTGTTCTACCTGTGCGCGCGCAAAAGTTTCACATACACGTCCTGCAGGGTCTCTATTACCACTCGTCATTCCCAATAGACCGTGGACACATCTGTCAATGGATTTTATCACTGACTTACCTTTGTCTGCGGGTAAAACAGTTATTTTGGTAGTAGTGGACAGGTTTAGCAAAATGGTACACTTCATTGCGTTACCCGCACTACCTAATGCTAAGACTCTTGCTCAGGTATTCGTCAGTGAAATCGTGAAGCTTCACGGGGTCCCCTCCGATGTTGTTTCGGATCGGGGTACCCAGTTTATTTCTAAATTTTGGAAAGCTTTTTGTTCCCGTTTGGGGGTACATTTGTCCTTTTCCTCAGCTTTCCATCCTCAGTCGAATGGACAGACTGAGCGTACCAACCAAAACCTTGAGACATATCTAAGATGTTTTGTGTCTGAAAACCAAGAGTTGTGGTCATCATATTTACCGTTAGCTGAGTTTGCCATAAATAATCGTCGTCAGGAATCCACTGGCAAGTCACCATTTCTTGGTGCACATGGTTTTCATCCCCAATTCTGTACTTTCAAAGAGGGGGGGTCTTCTGGGGTTCCCGAAGAGGAACGGTTTTCGTCATCTCTTTCATCGGTATGGCAGAAGGAGCAAGCTAACTTGAAAAATATGGGAGGTAAATACAAATGCATGGCTGATAAGAGACGGTCGCCAGGTCCGGACCTAGGAGTGAATGACTATGTGTGGTTGTCTACTAGGAATATTAAATTGAAGGTTCCCTCTTGGAAACTGGGTTCTAGGTTTATTGGCCCTTACAAAATTGTAGCCATCATCAACCCCGTGGCTTTTCGCCTGGAGTTACCTCAGACTTTTAAAATTCATAATGTTTTTCATAAGTCGTTACTCAAAAAATATGTTCCACCTCTAGAACCATCACCGCTGCCACCCCCTCCTGTTGTCGTGGATGGTAATCTAGAATTTCAGATATCCAAAATTGTTAATTCTCGTCGGGTCCGCCGCTCTCTTCAATATCTGGTGCATGGGAGAGGTTACGGTCCCGAGGAAAGAATGTGGGTTCCTGCGTCTGAGGTAAACGCCGACAGGTTAGTTCGGGTTTTTCATGCCTCTCATCCTGAGAGACCTGGTCCTGAGTGTCCGGTGGCCCCTCGTAGAGAGGGGGGTACTGTCACGAGGGTATCGAGAACCACGCCTGACTCCGTTTTACCCGGGGTCAGGAAGTCGCAGCGGTTGGCTGCACGCTCTATTTAAGATAGGGCTGTTTTCCTTACGGTAGCTTTCTGGGTTTGCTTTGCAAACCCTTTTGGCTCACTCAGGGATCCGTAGCTCCTTCCCCTCAGCTGTTCCTTGTCCAGCACTCCCAGACCTCCTTATATTACTCTCTCACACTTCTCTGGTTGCCAGAGATAGAGCTTCCTGCCTGGACATCTATTCTGACCTTCTGGAGCTGTGTTGCTGCGTTCTCTGGTAGTTGGTCCAGAACACTACCCTCCGGATCCCTGTTGGACCTTTTTGGTCTATTGTGGTCGCCCACCTGGGTGTATGTGTTTGTCTGTTTTGTCTGTCCTCTCCCTGGTGTTTCCCTCTTAGTGATAGTGGTGCGGACTAGCGATCCCACCGGCCCGTTCACTATCTAGGGTTCATATTAGGGAAAGCCAGGGTTTAGGCACGTGATCGCCGCACGGGTGAGGAACCCGTCTAGGGACGTCAGGGCAGTCAGGTGCCAGCCGCAAGGTGAGTTAGGGGTCACCACCTTTCCCTCTCCCTTGTGCAGGGCTTTCCCTGTTTTCCTCCCTGTGCGTGACGTCGGTCATTACATCGATCCCAATTTTTTTAAATAAATTTATCTCCCTTAAATTTGGTCTCTTTTTCACGCTCCCTCTCCGGCCTGGAACCCTGATTCTCCGCCACCCGTGATCACCATGGTAGGCGCATAAAAGAACATCAAAAGTTGACAGAGCAGATATCAAATTGGATTGTGAACATCACGGGGACGTGCGACATGGTGGGGCAGTAAGTATGCACACGACTACATGAACTAACTCACAGGGGTCAGCCCCTGCAACTTCTGGGTCTCTAAATTGGGTACATGGCCTGAGCTTGCCCTTTACGCCTTGGAGGTGCTGGCCTGTCCTGCAGCCAATGTATTGTCTGAACGTGTGTTTAGCACGACTGGATGGTTATATTTCCCAATGTTTTGGGGTGTACCCTAATTTAAAAAAATAAAATTACATTTAAAACCAAAAAGCAGTGTAGGCTACCTCCTCCTCCTCCACCGCCACTTCCACCTACACCGCCACATCCACCGCCTCCTCAACCTCCTACTCCATATGGACCTGGTCCTCCTAGATCAAGATTATTTTTTTATTTTTACGTATTTTATGTTATTTTAAGTCATTTCCCTATCCACATTAGTTTGCAGAGCACTTGCACATGCTCTTAAACACATTTTGATGACATTTGCAGCCCTTAATCCCTTTCCATGACATTTTTACAGCCATTTTAGTGCTCAAAAGTTCGGGTCCCCATTGACATCAATGGGGTTCGGGTTTGGGGTCAATTTCGGGTCCCAAACTCGAACTTTTTTCCGAAGTTCGGCCGAACCCTTCGAACCCGAACATCCAGGTGTCTACACAAAACCAAAGATCAAATTGATTGTAGAGGAAAAATTGTTAGGAAACATTCTTTCCTGTATATTTACTTGTATATAAAGTGTAAGTGCTGCCAAAAATCACAAGAGGCACTCTGATACAACCTGTATATCACATAAAGGAGGGCCTCATTAACATTTTGGTACAATTGTTCAGGTAGTGGGACTACTCCACTTATAAAGCCTATGCACTAAGTGAAAGGGCTGCCAAAAATGAAAAGGAACCAGCACAACAATACAGCCTTTATTAGACATAAAGGAGGGCATCATACACACCCTTGAAAAATTATGATTGATGGCCTGCTGGTGATCCTCAAAGTATTGGAGCAAGGGTCTGCTGATATGACTATCTAAAACATTAGGGGAGGGGTCTGCTGCTGAGCTGAGCCTCTAATACAATAGGGGCGAGTGCTTGCTGCTAATCTGACCATCTAAAACATTAGGGGCAAGTGCCTGCTGCTGATCTGACCATCTAAAACATTAAGGGAAAGTGCCTACTGCTGATCTGACCCTCTAAAACATTTGGGCAAGAGCCTGCTGCTGATCTGACCATCTAAAACATTAGGGGTGAGGGTCTGCTGCTGAGCTAACCATCTAAAACATTATGGGCGAGGGCCTGCTGGTGACACTCAAAAACATTATGGGCGAGGGCCTGCTGGTGACACTCAAAAACATTATGGATGAGGGCCTGCTGGTGATCTACTAAAACATTATGGGTGATGGCCTGCTGCTGAGCCGACCCTCTGAAAAAAGTAGGAGCGAGGGCAGCCTAGTAATGTTGATATGATGGAGGAGGAGGATGACAAAAGGGAGATTGAACCATATACCCTTTTTAGTGGTGAAAGGGGTGCATGGGAATACAGTGTATTCAATACACCATAAAAGCCACATTTAGAGTGCCTTTATGTTCAGTCGCTTTCTTCTGGTGGAGTAGAGAAGTCAGGGGCAATCCAGGCCTTATTCCTTTTTATAAGAGTCAACCAGTCAGCATTTTCAGTTGACAGGCAGATGCGCTTATCAGTTATTATGACCCCAGCAGCACTAAATACAAGCTCTGACAAAACTCTGGCTGCAGGGCAGGCCAGCACCTCCAAGGCGTAGAGTGCCAGTTCGTGCCACGTGTCCAGCTTGGACACCCATTAGTTGTAAGGCACAGAGGGATCACTGAGGACGCTGACACGGTGTGCTATATACTCCTTCACCATCTTCGAAATTTTTTCCCTCCTTGTG
This sequence comes from Bufo bufo, assembly GCF_905171765.1. Lineage (NCBI taxonomy): Eukaryota > Metazoa > Chordata > Amphibia > Anura > Bufonidae > Bufo > Bufo bufo. Next base: position 171,483,505 of record NC_053391.1, on the reverse strand, counting down.
ACAATAGGCCGCTCAACAGGGTAAGGGTGCTGGCGGGGTGATATTAAACTGTCCCAGGCCTTGGAGAGTGTTGCCCTGCCTCTGTTGGAACTGCTGTGTGTTCCCCTCGTCTCCCCTCCTCGGTTGGCCAAGGAACTAAGTACTCTGCAGCCAGCGTTGTCAGCTGTAAATTTCTGGAGCAATTTTTCCATAAGGACCTTCTTGTTTTGCACCATTTTGCTCGTTCTCTCCATCACAGGAATGAGAGATGAAGTTATCTTTGTAGCGGGGGTCGAGAAGGATGAACAACCAGTTCACCCGTACAACGCCAGGGTCTTGGGAAAGGCAGCCTCACATAAAGTCAGCCATGTGTGCCAGAGTACCAACAGACAAGACTTCGCTGTCCTTATCAGGAGGATGACTCTCAATCTCCTCATCCTCTTTTTTCCTCTTCTACCCATCCATGCTGAACAGATGGAATCAAACTTCCATGGGTACTACCCTCTGTAGTCAACTGTCTCCTGCTCCTCCTCCTCCTTCTCCTCCTCATCATCCAATTTGCACTGAGAAGATGAACTGAGGGTGGTCTGGCTATAACCCTGTGTACTGTCTTCCCCCATTTCTACCACTTCCACATGCAAAGCGTCCACATTAATTGTGAGCAGTGAACATTTGAGTAGACACAGAAGTGGGATGGTTACGCTGATAATAGCGTTATCGCTGCTCACCATCTGTGGTGTTTCCTCAAAGTTGCATAAAACCTCACAGAGGTCAGACATCAATGTCCACTCGTCGCTTGTGAAGAGCGGAAGCTGACTGGAAAGGCAATGACCATGTTGCAGTTGGTATTCCACTACTGCTCTCTGCTGCTCACAAATCTTGGCCAACATGTGGAACGTGGAGTTCCAGCGCGTGCTCACGTCGCAGAACAGTCAGTGAGCTGGCAATTGCAAACGCTGCTGCAGGGTTGCCAGACCAGTGGAAGCTGTCGATGACTTGCGGAAATGGGCACACACTTGGCGCACATTTACCAGGAGCTCAGGCAAATTGGGGTAGGTTTTGAGAAACCGCTGAACCAGTAGGTTGAACAAACACGTGGGCTAGTTACAGCCATTATCAGACACAACCATGCTTGGTTCTAGGTTGAGTGGCGAGAGCCACAGCTCAGTCTGGTCCCTTATACCCTGCCACAGCTCTGCGGTGGTGTTCAGTTTGTCACCTAAGCAGATCAGTTTAAACATGGCCTGTTGCCGCTTCCCCACTGCAGTGCTACACTGCTTTCAGCTACTGACTGATGTCTGACTGGTGCTGCAAGATGATAATTCTGAGGTGGAAGTGGAGGAGGAGGCGGAGGAGGAGAAGGGGGGGGGGGGGGTTGCAGCCACTAATGTAGGTGGTGGTGGAAACTCTGATGGAAGTAGGGCCTGTAATTCTTGGCGTCGGTAGCACCTGTGCCATCCCAGGGTACGACTCTCTCCGGACCTCCACAACGTTCGCCCAGTGTGCCATCAGGGATATGTAGCGTCCCTGGCCAAATGAACTTGTCTATGTGTCAGTCGTTAAGTGGACCTTCCCAATAATTACGTTGGTCAGGGCACGGGTGATGTTACAGGACACATGCTTGTGTAAGGCTGGGACTGCACATCGTGAAAAATATTGGCGGCTGGGGACAGATTAATGCTGGACGGCCACCGCCATCAGTCTGCGGAAAGTCTCAGTATCTACAAGCCTAAATGGCAACATTTCCAGGGCCAGCAATTTGGAAAGGTGCACATTTTGTGCTATGGCCTGTGGTTGGTGGCTGGGTATTTGCGCTTTTGTCAATGGCCTGGGGTATAGACCTCTATCGAAAGGGGGTGCTCCGGGGAACAGTTACTGTTTGGTGTGGCCTGCCTTCTCCCTTTTGCCACCCCACTGCCTCTTCCAGCCTGTTGCGGTGCTGCAGATCCCCCCCTCTGTACTGCTGTCCTCATTTGGCTTGCCATCTTCCCAGGTTGGGTCAGTGACTTCATTGTTCACCACCTCCTCTTTCACTTCCTCACTCTGGTTTTCCTCCTGACTTGTTTACCTAACAACCTCAGTTATTGACAACTGTGGCTCATCCTCTTCATCAACCTCTTGAGGCACTAATTGCGGTTGAATTATTGGCAACTGTGTCTCATTATCATCATCATCCACCTCGTGAAACACTAATTGCCGTTCCCCACGTCATCTTCTTGTGACTGTGGATGCTCAAGAGTTTGGGAATCAGGGCACAAGATCTCCTCATAGCCCTCTTCAAGCGGCCTTGGCGAGAGGGCTAATTTTAGGAATGGGGATGAAAAGAGATCCTCGGAATATCCGAGTGTGGGATCACTTGTTTGGCAAGACTCTCCATGGTGGGAGGAAGGAGTATCAGGGTGAGGATTCTGTTGCTCAGACTCTAGGCTACTGAGACGGGACTTTGTGGAAGACAAACCGTCTGGAAACATTATCTGCTGCAATCCAACCGACCACCTGGTCGCACTGGTCTGACTTCGAGATTCGTATCCTGCACCTCCCTGCAAATTGGGACATGAAGCTAGGTATCGTGGATGAGTGTGTTTCTTGTGATCTGGAAGCAGGCACAGTTTCACCGCACCCAGGGCCACTGCCTCTTCGCACACCATCAGCAGCACGGCCACTTTCCCGTCCATTACTGCTCGCCTTGCGCATATTAAATGGTATATATGATTGCAAGTATGTCATACCTACAGTAGCTCAGGTTTTGTAAGTGTATGCGCAAATTAAGTACACAGAATGTCAGATATTTTTAGGATGCGCACACTTTAAACAGGAGATGTAGCACAGATAATGTCACTGTCCGCAGTGTCTATGAAAAAAGTACACTAAATGTCAGAGATAATTTTAGGATGCGCAAACGTTATACAGGAGGAAGTAATGTCGCTGTCACCACCATCTAAAAAATTACACTGAATTAATGTCACTGATATTTAGTGATGAGCGGCAGGGGCAATTTTCGAATTTGCGATATTTCGCAAATATTTAGTAGAATATTCACGAATTCAAGAATTTGAGATTATATTCTGGACTGTGAAAATCGGCAATGTATTATTTGTGTAATGCGCGCAAAATACCGGCCTGGGTCACTTATGCTACATTTTTAAAACTGGTTTAAATTTCCTGAGACTGGAGAAAATGGTTGACACGGCTGCGCACAGGTTACACAGGAGATGTAGCGTAGATAATGTCGGTCGCTGTCTGTAGCGGCCAAACATTTGCTATTTAGCGCAGGTTGTGCTAAAAATATACATTGCTGCCAGATACAACTATAAAGGACTTAAAGGGACTTTTGGGTCTCTCTAGCAACTTCACGCAATTTAGCGCAGGTTGCGATATTAATTATATTGCTGCCAGATACAACAATAGTCCTTTAAAAGATCTTTTGGGTCTCTAACAAGTTTTTTTCAATAAAAATGTTAGTATTTCACTCCCTACACTGTCTGTCCCTTCCTCAGCACAGCTCTCCCTGACTAAGACTGAGCCGAACAAGTGTCATCGGGTGCAATATAGCACCCAATGATGCGTTCCGGCCAGCAAATCACTGTAATGCCAGTAGCCAACATGGCTACAGCATTACAGTGAATAGCAGTACTTACCTGCACGTTTATTGGCTGCATAGCAGCCAACAAACGTGCTGGGAGGAGACTCGAGCATTGCGTAAAATTAGTAAAATTAGTGTTCGGCCGAGCATGCTCGCCCAACACTACCGCCCTTCAAGAATAGTGGGATGCCATGCCTCAGCAAACAATAAGTCGACTTGTGCACAGCATGAGACATTGTTGTCAAGCTGTAATTGATGCTCAATGTCACATGACAAGTTATTGAGACATTATGTTTTTTTGTGGGAGTATACTGTCGGCTTTTGCTTCAATAAATTGAGGTAAGGTACTCACCATTGCATGTTTCTACCTAAATGCCCTACTTTCATGATATAATATGACTTTACTGTGACCATTTTACATTTTCCATAAATTTCACCTAAAAGACAAATACTTTTTGTGAGTAGTGTATGTGTAGAAATTATTCTACATCATGGTGGAAAATCGCTGCAAAAACCGCAGCAAGACCAATCTGTACAATCATCCCCAAAGACACGTGTGCAGGGCTGAGCAGGAGTGCAGGGCTGGAGGCTAAATTGCTGCCCCCTGCAGTCCTACCTTTTTTTTTTTTCTCTCTAGAGTTACATAGGCAGATTGTCACCTGCAGATACTCATATTTATTTATTTTTATATTTTTTTGTCATTCATCTGCCTGGTGTAAGTAATCACTGCAATCATTTTCACGCAGCCACTTCTGTATTCAGACAACATAGTGAATGCAGCTGCTGATTTGTGAGCTGCTGAACTTTAGAATGATCTAAATCAATAAAAAAAATCCAATATGATTATTTGCATAAGTATAGCTGTGACAGATGATGAATCTAGTCCCAAACTCGTCATGCACAGCAATGAAAAAAAATCCAAATCTTAATGTTTCTGCATTGAATAATATCCAGAGACTATCACGCATGTTACACTTAGGCCTCTATCACACGACCGTATGGCTTTTTCAGTATTTTGCAGTTTTTAATGCATCAGTTTTTCCGTTTTTTGTTTCCGTTGTGTTTCCATTTTGGTTCCGTTTTTTCGCATGGCATATACAGTATACAGTAATTACATAGAAAAGATTGGGCTGGGCATAAAATTTTCAATAGATGGTTCCGCAAAAACTGAACGGATAAGAAAGACATACGGATGCATTTCCATATGCGTTCCGTTTTTTTTTTTTTGCGGACCCATTGACTTGAATGGAGCCACAATAATAGGACATGTACTGTCTTTGAACGGAAAAACGGAAATAAGGAAACGGAATGCATGCAGAGTAAATTCTTTTTTTTTTTTTTACGAAACCATTGAAATTATTGTCTCCGTATAAAAACCGTGTACAGAACGCAAAAAACGGCCCATATACGGAAAAATAAAAATGGTTGTGTGAAAGAGGCCTTATACTGAGCTGAAGTACATAGTATTTACCCAAAAGCAGAATGTATTATTCACAGGTATTCATGGAATTAAATTGAAACGACCATATTATAGATTTTTGGGATGGTCTAATTAATCAGAATATATCTGCAAAATAAATTGTAAATTAAGTCATTATTAAGAGTTTGGTCTTTTTCCTGCTTTGTGCTAATGCTGTTATAAATTGTTGTTTACCCTGGAAGCTACAAGTAATTTTCTAAGTGATAATACATTATATCGGTCTTAGAATTGGGCAAAGATTTATTCAGTTTCACGTTTATTTTTTTTTTGCATTATGAATAGAAAAAAATAGATATCAGGCAATATACTAAAGAAAATTATATTCATGGCATAAGTAGACCATACTCAAATGGTTAAAGGAAACCTGTCGCCTACCAAAACCATCCCAAGCCGCCATCAGTACCTGCGTGTAGCCAGCAGAGTGTTTATAATTATGTTTTTCTTCCTGAAGGCAGATGCTGCAAGAGTACTGAAAACATTGTTTTATCCCCTGCCCGGCGCGCTTTTCCACACATGCTTGAAGTCAAGGAGGCAGCGGCCTCCTTGCTTGAAGTCATGGTAACCAAGCCCCCTTTGCTGTGACTGACAGCGCTTATGCACGAGAGTTCGGCTGCATTTGCCGAACAGCCGGCTGTCAGTCACAGCAAAGGGGTAGGGAAGGAAAAAAATTTAACTCACTTGTTTGCGCAGCCCGGCTTCTCTTCTGTCTTCTTCTTTGAGGAATAGGACCTTTGATGACGTCACTGCGCTCATTACATGGTCCATCACATGATCCATCACCATGGTGATGGATCATATGATGGACCATGTGATGAGCGCAGTGACGTAATCAAAGGTCCTTTTCCTGTGCACAGCAAAGATGAAGACAGAAGAGAAGCCAGGCTGCGCGAGCAAGTGGATTAAGGTGAGTTAAATTATTTTTAATTTTTTTTAACCCCTCCAGCCCTATAGTACTATGCATTCTGAATTAAGAATGCTATTATTTTCCCTTATAACCAGGTTATAAGGGAAAATAATAATGATCGGGTCTCCATCCCGATCATCTCCTAGCAAGTGTGCGTGAAAATCGCACCACATCCGCACTTGCTTGCGGATGCTTGCGATTTTCACGCAGCACCATTCACTTCTATGGGGCCTGTGTTGCGTGGAAAATGCACAATATAGAGCATGCTGTGATTTTCACGCAACGCACAAGTGATGCGTGAAAATCACCGCTCATCTGCACAGCCCCATAGAAGTGAATGGGTCTGGATTCAGTGCGGGAGCAATGCGTTCACCTCACGCATTGCACCCGCACAGAAATTTCGCCCGTGTGAAAGGGGCCTTTGTGTTTTCATGTGGCTTGTAAACAGCTGATTTTGGTGATTTTATGTGGGTTAAAAATGCCATTCATAATTTGCATTTACTTTGTGCACATGAGCATTGTATGTGAAACTGGCACTACATGAGAAGGAAGTAAGCCAGCCATCAAAATCTGTGCTGTAAAAGCCAAAAGGTGGTCTTTCCCATTTAAACTCTGCAGTGTACGCACACAAAGTTTACATCCACATTTATGAAATTTTATTACCAGATATAACCCACCACACTATTTAAAACATACAGTGTGGCACAAGCTGGGCATTGCATATTGAGCACTGAAATGCCATATATGTGGAAAAATTGCAATTTTCATATTTTCTCCTCCTCCTCCTGCATAAGCAACTCTTCCTCCTCCAGTGGTAGCCCCTCATCCTCCTCCACAGGACTTCATCCGTGTGGGTGTCCAACAGCTACAAGGTGGTCAGCAAGGTGCAGAAGTTATTCTTCTTCCGCCATCCCTTGTTGCATAAACATAAGCATCAGCTCTAAGATAAATATCAGGAAGATGACATTGTTAATGCCGAAGTTGTCCCTATTGAAAAATCCTGTAGCTTTTTTCGAATGGCCTGAGTTTGCAAAAAACGTGTCTGAGCTGTAACTGCCTGATTTCAAAAGAGCATAAGCTGTCTGGTGAGGTGGTCTGGTGTATAACAAAATCATTAACCACTTTGTACTTCTCGTACAGACTCTCTAGCATATGCAAGGTGGAATTCCAGCAAGTTGGAAAGTCACAGATCAAGTGGTGCAATTGCAGACCGTTCTGTTGCTGCAAGTGCAGAAGGGAGTTCCTTTTCAAATAAGAATGGCTGAAATGTGAGGACCATCTCCTGGACATGGCCAGCACACTCTGCAAGCCATAATACTTTTTCAAAATGTGATTGCACTACAAAATTTATCACATGTGCTATGCAGGGAGCATGTGTTATTTCCCTCTCATTGAGAGTGGCTACAGTGTTCCTGCCATTATTTCTAAACTACTTGCCCAGTTGGAGTTGATGGAGAGACAACCAGCAGGATGTTTGCTGCTTGATGCATTTTAGCAACTGATCGGCTGTGTGGATACTCTCGCCCAGGCTGATCAGCTGTAACACAGCATGGCAACAATTCACTTTACACATATGATAGGAGGGAGGTATAATGGGAGCAACACTATGCCCGGCTTCTGTTGGGGACGGGAGGATGTCCACGTAGGAGGACATGGAAGTTACATATAAGTGCCTGGTGTAGAAATAGACTGACACAAACATAGAGGTGTCAATAGGACCTAGCCTCAATGCTGCAATGCTGTCTTGCCTCTGCTGTGCAAAACATTGACACAGTGGACCAATGTAAAAAAAAAAAAAGTGCACAACCTGCAAAACCTGATCTATAAAAGGATCACATGACTTATTCTGCTCAGTAAATGGTGTAGAAAATCAAAACAAAAAGTAAAACAAATATGGAATTGCTTTTTTTATCAACTCTACTCCCAAAAAAGGTATAAAAAGTAATAAAAAGTCACATATGCCCCCAAATGATAGCATTAAAAACGACAGACCATCTTGAAAAAAAAGCCTTTGCATAGCTATGGTGATAAGAGTAAGTCATAGATGTGGCCATGCAAAAAAAAAAAAAAAAAAAATTATATACTGTATATATACACACTTTTTTTGGATGAAAAAGCAGTAAAACATGAAGTAAACTATATAAACATGATATCTTCATAATTGTATTGAATAAAGTTATTATATCATATATACCGCATGGGGAACCCCATAAAAAAAATAAAAAAAGTAGTGATATAATTGCAAAGTAGTTCTTGTACAGGGAGTGCAGAATTATTAGGCAAGTTTGTATTTTTGAGGATTAATTTTATTATTTAACAACAACCATGTTCTCAATGAACCCAAAAAACTCATTAATATCAAAGCTGAATATTTTTGGAAGTAGTTTTTAGTTTGTTTTTAGTTTTAGCTATTTTAGGGGGATATCTGTGTGTGCAGGTGACTATTACTGTGCATAATTATCAGGCAACTTAACAAAAAACAAATATATACCCATTTCAATTATTTATTTTTACCAGTGAAACCAATATAACATCTCAACATTCACAAATATACATTTCTGACATTCAAAAACAAAACAAAAACAAATCGGTGACCAATATAGCCACCTTTCTTTGCAAGGACACTCAAAAGCCTGCCATCTATGGATTCTGTCAGTGTTTTGATCTGTTCACCATCAACATTGCGTGCAGCAGCAACCACAGCCTCCCAGACACTGTTCAGAGAGGTGTACTGTTTTCCCTCCTTGTAAATCTCACATTTGATGATGGACCACAGGTTCTCAATGGGGTTCAGATCAGGTGAACAAGGAGGCCATGTCATTAGATTTTCTTCTTTTATACCCTTTCTTGCCAGCCACGCTGTGGAGTACTTGGACGCGTGTGATGGAGCATTGTCCTGCATGAAAATCATGTTTTTCTTGAAGGATGCAGACTTCTTCCTGTACCACTGCTTGAAGAAGGTGTCTTCCAGAAACTGGCAGTAGGACTGGGAGTTGAGCTTGACTCCATCCTCAACCCGAAAAGGCCCCACAAGCTCATCTTTGATGATACCAGCCCAAACCAGTACTCCACCTCCACCTTGCTGGCGTCTGAGTCGGACTGGAGCTCTCTGCCCTTTACCAATCCAGCCACGGGCCCATCCATCTGGCCCATCAAGACTCACTCTCATTTCATCAGTCCATAAAACCTTAGAAAAATCAGTCTTGAGATATTTCTTGGCCCAGTCTTGACGTTTCAGCTTGTGTGTCTTGTTCAGTGGTGGTCGTCTTTCAGCCTTTCTTACCTTGGCCATGTCTCTGAGTATTGCACACCTTGTGCTTTTGGGCACTCCAGTGATGTTGCAGCTCTGAAATATGGCCAAACTGGTGGCAAGTGGCATCTTGGCAGCTGCACGCTTGACTTTTCTCAGTTCATGGGCAGTTATTTTGCGCCTTGGTTTTTCCACACGCTTCTTGCGACCCTGTTGACTATTTTGAATGAAACGCTTGATTGTTCGATGATCACGCTTCAGAAGCTTTGCAATTTTAAGAGTGCTGCATCCCTCTGCAAGATATCTCACTATTTTTGACTTTTCTGAGCCTGTCAAGTTCTTCTTTTGACCCATTTTGCCAAAGGAAAGGAAGTTGCCTAATAATTATGCACACCTAATATAGGGTGTTGATGTCATTAGACCACACCCCTTCTCATTACAGAGATGCACATCACCTAATATGCTTAATTGGTAGTAGGCTTTCGAGCCTATACAGCTTGAAGTAAGACAACATGCATAAAGAGGATGATGTGGTCAAAATACTCATTTGCCTAATAATTCTGCACTCCCTGTATATGTGTCTTCAGTTTTTCGCATGGTGCGGCCCACATACTGGAGGCCACACGGACACTCCAGCATGTAGACTACTCCTGCGTTTTCACAGGTGATGTTCCCCTTAATTTTATAGTCCTTATCCCTTTTTCTGGAGTGTACAGTAGTCACTTTACACTGTCTTTTGCTTTTGTCATTATTTTTGGATGGGAGGCAAAAACCGCACCAGGAGAATTTATCTCCTCCTTTTCTGAAATTTTCAGTGGGAATCTCACTGCGCACCAAATGATTACCGAGGTTGGGGGCTTTTTTAAAAATAATATCCGGGCGGTCAGGAATTTCTTTACCTATTATTGGGTCATTTTTAAACACCGCCCCAATTTTTTCGAATGCCATTTCTGATCATACTGGCCTGGGTGTTGTATTGTGTGAGAAATGTGAAGCGAAAATCTTTTTTCATTTTTATTATACTTTTTTCTTTTTCTTTTTTTTCTAAAATTCCTCCTTCTTCAATATTCTTACTACAACTAATTAGTTCCTCTCTTTCATAACCCTTTTCAGCAAATCTCTCTAATATGACCTGGCTCTGTTCCCAATATGTTTCAAGATCTGTGCAATTGCGGTGGATCCTTTTCATTTGTCCCTTCGGGATGTTTCTCAACCATAGACTATAGTGACAACTATGAATGTCAATATATCCATTCACATCTATCTCCCTGAAGGCTTTTGTTTTCACTATTTCTCCCTCAAAGTAGACCGTGAGATCCAAAAAGTTAACCGCTTCATTGCTGATGCAGCTGGTAAATTTTAAATTCCAGTTATTCCTATTTAGTTGTCCAATGAATTCTTCGAGTCCCTGTCTTTCCCCTTCCCACATGAGTAAGCAGTCGTCAATATACCGCCACCATGCGGTAAGTGTACCTAATGGTGTTATTTTTGCCAGACCTGGGTTAATCGTCTCTTCCTCTCAGAATTCCATGTACAGGTTGGAGAAACTGGGGGCGAATTTTGCCCCCATCGCCGTCCCAACCTTCTGTAGGTAATAGTAATTTCCAAACCAAAAGTAGTTATGGTTCAGACAATATGCGACACATTCTAAGATGAATAAACCTTGTTTTTCAGACATCGCAGGATCTCTATCTAGATGTCTCTTGATAGTTTCCATACCTAGTTCTTTCGGGATGATGGTATAAAGTGAGGTTACATCAACAGTTGCTAGCCACATGTTCTCATTATGCGGACCTAAATCTTTCACTAGGGAGATAACGCTTCCTGAGTCTTTTAGGAAGGAAGGAGTTTTGGTGACATATTTCTGTAAAAAAAAAGTCTATATATTTTGTGAGTTTGCTGGTTAATGAGTTAATGCCTGAGACTATAGGTCTCCCTGGGGGGTCTGTCTGACTCTTGTGTATTTTGGGCAAATGAAAAATAACCGGAGCTTTTATTGTTAAATACTCATATTCTTTCTTGCTTATAATTCCCTCTGTATATCCCCTCAAAAGGAGCCTATCCAGCTCAATTTTGTATTCTGGCAATGGATTTTTCTTTAGGACCATATATGTCTCCTTATCAGATAATTGGCTCATTAATTCAGCTTCATATTTATCTACATCCATTATTACAAGTCCTCCCCTTTATCTGCTGGTTTTATTACTATATCCCGGTTCTTCTCCAGCTTTCTTAGTGCATCACTCTCCTCCTTTGTGAGATTATAATTTTTTGGTTTAGAGCTGACTTCTCCCAGTTCTTTCAATACTCCTGTTTTAAATGCATCTATGCATTCATTATTTTTGTGTTTTGGAAAAAACTTTGTTCATACACAGTTGCACAAGAAAACAATCTTACTATCTTGTATTGCATTCTTCAACATAGGTGTCTGATTATTAATAAAGTACTTGGCAATATTTAGCTTCCGGACATATTTGTGGATGTGAAGAAATGTCTCAAACTTATTTAACCCCTTAGTGGGTGCAAACTTAAGGCCCTTTCCCAACACCGTAATTTCTGATTCAGTGAGAACGTGCTTAATTAAATTGAAAATACCAGTCACTCCCCCTTGCTCTTTTTGGGGTTTGGACCTGTGCTTTCTTCCTCCCCTCTTTCCCCTCTGTGACTTCTTTTTGTGGTGTTTGATTCACACTTTTCTATTTTTTCCTTTATTCTGGTTACTTCCATATTGTCCCTTTGGGTCCCTTTTATCGCCCGGTGAGGGAAATTTTCTGTGTTTGTGATAGTTTCTCTCTGTATACTGTCTGGATCCTGACCAGTATCGGTCATACCTACGGTATGATCTCCTCCATGATCCGTAATGATTTGTTTCACATTGTCCTATTACCTCCATTGTATTGTCTCCCATAGGATTTGGTATAAGCGCCTCCCCTATCAAACGTGTTTTCTTGATTCCTAATAATTTTTCCCTGTGTGGGTAAAACCCATATCTCTATTGTTAAACTCAGTTCTGGTGTGGCCCTCTTCTTTCTTTCCTTTCCATTTATAAACTCTGTTATTATCATTTACCCATATGTGCAGAAGTGGATACTCTGATGCTGGATTGGTTACCTGAAACACACGTGGTCTATCAAAACGCATTGAACTGAGTGTGAATTGTACCCACATCACCTTTGACCTGCTGCGGCTATTCATCCAGGCAACGTAACAGAATAATTTGTTTTCTGCCATTTAAAGTATGTTGGTCCCATGTTCATATGTGTCTGCACTGTTGAGAAAAAATGATGGTTTAATATATGCAAATGATCCTCTAAGAGCAACGGGGGCGTTGCCATTACACCTAGAGGATCTGCCCTCTGCAACTGCCATGCCCTCTGCATTTTGACAGGGATAGGTGTGATCACATTTACACTGCGTGGCCCTGTCAAAGTTCAGAGGGCACAGCAGTTGCAGAAAGCTGAGCCTCAAGGTGTAACGGAAGCGCCCTGTTGCTCTTAGAGGCTCATATACATATATTAAACTGACAGGGCGCTGCCATTGCACCTTGAGGCTCAGCTTTCTGCAACACCTGTGCCCTCTGCACTTTGACAGGGCCACGCAGTGTAAATGTGATCACACCTAGCCCTGTCAAAATGCAGAGGGCATGGCAGTTGCAGAGGGCAGATCCTCTAGGTGTAATGGCAATGCCCCCGTTGCTCTTAGAGGCTCATTTGCATATATTAAACCATCATTGTTCTTCTAGGCAATGTGGCCACATATGAACATGGGACCAACACAGATGCTTTCAGCTGCCAAGCGCACATGAAACAGGTCAGCCAGTTTCATAGGTACAAAACTGATGACAGATGCCCAGTAAGATTGAAAATCTGCCAAAAAAAATTACATTTTTAAATTATATCTCCATTTTGTGTTAATTCCTATGAAACACCTAAAGTGTTAACAAACTTCCTAAATGCCATTTTGAATACGTTAGGTGCAGTTTTTAAAATGGGGTGATTTATGGGGGTCCTAATTAGGAATGAGCAGACCGGAGGATATCCGGGTTCGACCGAAATTTGCTTCAAAGTTTGGGTTCCGAACTTGATCCCGGACAAAATACATAAAAAAATAACAATCTTGAACCAAGAGGCAGAGGTCCAAGTGGAGTAGGAAGTTGAGGAGGCTGTGGACGTGGCGGTGTAGGTGGAAGAGGCGGAGGAAGAAGCCAATACTCTTTCCGTGTGTTTTTTTTAAAAATATGTGTCTGTCATTTCTGTATGTGACCGTCAGCCATTTTTGGGGGTATGGCAGGTATATTTCTCTACTCTGACATTATAAGACAGATGGAGGAGGCGAACATGGCGCAAGAGGTCACCAATTGTTTTGGTTTGTGGAGGCCCCAAAACATTGGGAAATAGCAAAGAGAACCACAAACTGCACTGGAGTATAACATGGGCTGGGTGCGGCTGGTATACTTCTCTGACCAAGGTACGGACAAGTCCTGTGGGATCCATGCCTGGTTCATTTTAATAAAGGTGAGCTTGTCCACGTTGGCTGTGGACAGGTGGATGCGCCTGTCCATGATCGTCCCCCCTGCCATGCTAAACACACGTTCAGACAATAGACTTACCGTAGGACAGCACCTCCAAGGCGTAAATGGCAAGCTCAGGCCATGAGCCCAATTTGGAGACCAAGAAATTGAATGGGGCAAACCCATCAGTCAGTACGTGGAGATAGGTGGACACGTACTGTTCCACCATGTTGCTGAGATGGTGCCTATCAGATAGTGGTGATGTATATTGTGCCATGCAGACAAATCTTTTTCACATTTCGGCCATGCTAACCCTCCCTTCTGAGGTGCTGATGGTGCCCCTGCTGCGTTGGCGACTTCCTCCTCCATCTCCACTTTCTCCTCGTGCTTCCACTGAGCCCCCTGATATCAGGTGGGAATGCCATCAGTAGTGCCAGCTGCCGTCATGATGTTTTTAAAACTGTCCACCTCTACCAGATGGAATGGCAACGTTTAAAAGGCCAGACATTTTGAAATGCTGGCACCCAGGGCTCGTGGGTGGGTAGGGGTCTACTTCCTCTTTCTCTCCAGTGCTTGGGGGATGGACATCTGAATGCTTCCATGGTGATGGTGGTGGAGGTGGTGGTGTTGCTGCCACATCCTCTATTTGCGGGGTGGCAGATGCCACTGTCTCTCCAGAGGGGGAGGAAGAGGCCGAGACCACAGCAGAAGAGGGAGCAGGAGGAGCCTCTGATCTTTTGTGGTTCTTGAGGTGTCTACTCCACTGCTGCTTGTGCTTTGCGGTTAGATGCCGGATCAAGCAGGAGGGGCTCAGGTTTAGAACATTTATGCCTCGCTTCAGGTTCTTACTGCACAGTGTGCAAACCACCCATGTCCTGCCATCAGCAGACTGCCTGAAGAACTGCCACGCCAGGGAACTACTTTGCGCTGACTTTGGTGTGCTATGTCTCTTGGCACATTGGGCAGTAGTAGGCGTACTGGCTGGGGGATAGCCCCTCTGCTTTTGCACCTGCCCCCTCTTTTGCTGTGCTGCTGGTGCTACGTGACCCCCGCCTCTTCCTCCGAACTGCACACATCTCTGGCATGACCTAGATGCCATGTGAGGTCTAGGACCTCATCATCCTCCACACCATCTTCCACCCACTTCTCACCCCTGCCCTCCGGGCCGGTCTGCACACTGCAGAAAGCCGCAGCAGTTGGCATCTGTGTCTCGTCATCATAATTAGAGATGTCCTGCTGTGGTTCTCCCATGTCTTCATCCACAAACATAAGTTGTTGGGCATCAGTGCACTCACTTTTCCACTTCTGGGGTAGGTCTAGGTGGATGTCCCATGAAAACCCCACCAGCAGAGTCATCAAAAAACATAAGTGACTGCATGACTTGGGGCTCAGACTGCTTGGCTGATGTGCAAGGGGTTGAGGTGGAAGACAGATGCCCGTGGGCCGCCAGTGCCAACTCTGCGCTTTCAGCAGTGGAGTGGGTGGAAGACAATGTGAAGGAACTGAAGGCACTCTCAGCCATCCAATCTACTACTGCCTCTACTTGTCCTGGCCTCACCATTCTTAGAGCAGTAGTCACGCCTACAAAATGACACTGAACGTCCTGTTGCCTGCGTGCACCAGAGGAAAGTGTTTTATTTGGGCGAGTAGCTGGCACAGATCAACAACATCCTCTCCCTGCAGAATGAGCTCCACCACCACCAACACCAGCAGCACCACTACCATGGCCATGTCCCTTTGATGCTCTCCTCATTTTGTTACGGTCACCCACAAAATTTGCTGACAGACAAAGAATTGTATATCCATGTCACAGATGCAAAGAGGTGTTTAGTAAAAAAGTAAACTTTATTTTAACCCTCAAAAAAGGTAGGTCTCACCGATTAACTATTATATTTCCCTGTGACAGTGGCAAGTAAAGGCTTTATTTTACAAAAAAATAGGTATTGTATTTTTCGCTTAATAAGACGCACTTTTCCCCCCCAATAGTGGGGAATAAAATGGACGTGCGTCTTAGTGAGTGATTCCATTATGGATTAGATGCCGGGAGTTGGAAACGAAGAGCCCCAAGCACTTGTAGTACTCAACCTCCCTGGTCTTATGTGGGCTGATCTGAGGTCTGATGGGGGTCTGACAATGTGGCCTGATCTGAGGTCTGATGGAGGTCTGACATTGTGGGATGATCTGCGGTCTGATGGGGTTCTGACATCAAGTGCTAATGTGATATCCTGATAAGGGGGACAGATGTGATGTCCTGATATGGGGGCTTGATCTGATGTCCAAATATTTATGTGGGTCTGATCTGATGTCCTGATATTTATGGGGGTCTGATCTGAGGATCTGATTTGAGGTCTGATGAAAAATATTTTTTATTTATTTTCCTCCTCTTAAACCTGGGATGCGTCTTATCATTGGGTGCATCTTATAAAGCGAAAAATACGGTATGTCTCACCTACACAATTAACAGACTGTTTATCTATTGTATTTCCCTGTCACTGGTGCAAAGGAGTAGGATTGCACCGAACAAAAATGCCAACATGTCAACCTCAGACTGAACAGCACGATTAACTATGGTATTTCTGTCTCAGTGGTGCAAAGGAGATGTATTGCACCGATCAATAATGCCTACAGGTAACCAACACACTTGCAGCAGCGTCATATCGTACGCCGGCTAATCACAACCATGTCAATACTAGGCATGATTGTGATGGCTTCCAATTGCCCACAGCTTAAACGCTTGTTGATTGGCTGTGCTGCAGCCTTTCAAAAAGTTTTATTTAAACTAAGAACAACGAACATGGTCCGTGTTCGGGTTTGGTACCATAATGTCGGGTATGGTCCAGAACGTGGCGGTCCTGGTTCGCCCATTACTAGTCCTAAGTCACTTCGTAGTTCAGCATTTGGAAATGTTCTTGACAATTTTTAAGTTGCTGCTAAACTTATAAATCCTGTATTCCCCTCCAAAATACATTTAAAAAAAAAAAAAAAAAAAAAGGATTTTACTTATTTAATGATACCATCATAATGTAGACACATGAAATATGTTAAAAACGAACTTTTTTTGTGTGGTAAGCTTATCTGTCATAAAAGCATACATTTTCAAATTTCGAAAATTGGAAGTTTTTCCAAATCATTTTTTAAAATTTGTCACGAAAAAAATCACAATGCCAGAATCGTTTGGATATATAGAAGAGTTTCAACGTTATTACCACATAAAGTGACACATCATCATCCTTAAGGGCTAAAAGGAGAAAGCTGCCTTTATTATTGGTGCAGCTCTACTGCCACATTATATTTCTTTATTTCAGGGTAATGCCGTAGCAGACACTGTTCACTTGTAATGCATTTATCTTGCGTCCAAAAACTAGACCAATATTCAGACATTTTCTAAAAAAAAAATAGCACAAAACGTACCCTAATGGTATATGCACATGCATGGAGATTTTTGTGCAGAATCTCTGCAGCATGATAAAGTACTAGCAAAGTAGATGAGATACCGTATTAAAAACCTCATGTATGTGTTGCAGAAATTTTCTGTGTGGAAATTGCCTTGAGTTGCAGATTTTGAAACCCACAGCACATGAATTTTTGTGTAGATTTCGGGTGCAGATTTCAACCTTTGCAATGCACAACACAGAAAAAAACTGCACAAAAAATGTGTATGGAAAATCAGCATAGACTACACTGCCTTATGCATATACCCTAACTGTTATATTGCTCTTTAGTTTTTACTCATTACTATTACGGACATCTTTAAATCTTCAAACTGCTGTACATGTATTAATTTAAAGCCAGCAGATGTCACTGTTGCATCTTTCTTTTTATGGACAGCATTTCACTACTGATGACTACTACATCTCTGTAAAAGGACTATGTACCAGTTGTATTTAAGGTTTTGAAAAAAGGGAACATAGGTACTATAAAAGATTTTCAGCTACAAGAAATTGAATGACATTTTATGTTCTCCCAATAAAAATGTGAAAAAATTCTTATTTAGTTATGTATAAACAGCACATTCTTATGAATCTATTAAAAATTCATCCAAAGTAGAGATGAGGGAATTTAAAATTGACCTGAATTTTTGAAAAAAGATTAAAAAAAACTTTTTTTCTGATTTATTTTGGTAGATCCAATTTGTATTCAAATCGAATTTCTTGGCTGGATGAATCAGACCAAAATGAATTTCAGGAGGTTTGCAGTCGCTGGCTGGCGGACGTGTTCTGCTAGCAAGCAGTGCCGCCGGCACTTTGGTCTAATTGCAACAGGACCCGGCAGGCACGTTCTGATGTTCCTGTGCTGCTTGTTTCCCATTGCCAAGAAACTAACTTTCCTGGCAGGTGTGTGCTCTCCGCTTGCTTTCGGCCCAACTGTGTATTGCTGGCAGACGTGCTCCATTGCAGTCTGGGCTGCTTGTGTCCTGTTGCCTAGCAACTGGCTGGGCTCCATGAACTGGAACGCCAGCCAATCGGGGACGGAAAGATCAGGGTCAGTGTGTAATATCATATAAGAAGCGCCCTATTTAACAGGCAACCGCTGGCCACAGATGCTTGTGATTAAGGTGTTATTCTAATACCCTGCTTATTCTGTTTTTGACCTGGATTCCGTGGACCTCAGCATGTTCTATATACTACAACTTAGCCTGATGATTTGGACCTGATGTAACTTTCTGGTTTGAATTCTGGGGTGTGATGCGTTTCTGCATTCTGGTTTCTGATTTGGCTTTAGATTTGATTTTCCTGCTTCCGACTTTGGCTTGTATGACTCTTATCTGTTTGGATCCGTTCTGATTCCGACCCATTCTGTCAGTATCTGCTCTGTGTACCAGTCTCTACAGGTGAAACTCGAAAAATTAGAATATTGTGCAGCGTTCATTTATTTCAGTAATGCAACTTAAAAGGTGAAACTAAGATATGAGATAGACTCATTACATGCAAAGTGAGATATTTCAAGCCTTTATTTGTTATAATTTGGATGATTATGGCTTACAGCTTATGAAACCCCAAAGTCACATTTTTGAGGTACCCTTTGCTCAGGGGGTATGGATTAATTAGCTGACTAGAGTGTGACACTTTGAGCCTAGAATATTGAACCTTTTCACAAAATTCGAATTTTAAGCTGCATTAATACAATTCCTTTTTTTTTGCATTACTGACTGAAATAACTGGACTTTTGCACGGTATTCAAATTTTTCGAGTTTCACCTGTATATTTGTTGCTTTCTTCCCTCTAGACCCCTGCACTTAGTTAGGAAGGGATGGCCGCCCAGTTGTGGGCCATCATTTAGGGCGGATTGTGCAAGCAGGTAGGGGCAGTGGTGCAGGCCTGACTGATCCCTAATGTGACATTCACTCATCTCTAATCCTGAGTCATAGAACATTACATTTAAGAGGTTAACTGCAAAGATACTACTAAGTGAATAACTGACTACATCAAAGATTAATTGGGCTGTAAGAATTAATTTTTCACCATGGTAATGTTCTGATATCTATCTTGGTATCATCACTGCTAAAGTCAATTCTTTAGGCTAATGGTCTTGAACCTTCTGTGTCTTAGGGGACATTTTTAGAAGAGTCACTGAATATATTATCACATTATTGATTAAACATCAGCAATCAAAAGGCATAGTGAATTTAAAATTTTAACCATACTTCAAATAAAATCAAGTTCTTATGCCAATGGTTAGTCACTGTTTGGCAATGAAAATAACACAGTCATATACAATTCAATTATTCTTGACACTAATGTTCCATATATGTTTAATGGACAGACACCAAGTCGACACATTAATAGTGTTGCTACTGTATGTGCAGTCCAATGTGATTCAAGAAGTGGACTGCAATCTGAGGAATAGAGAGATCTGAACATCTAAGCCAAGGTTCTGCTACATAATATATTTTTCCATGTATTGGTATCATAAAGAGGTACTCAGTGCTGTGGGAAAAGGAGGAAACAGAGGGATGAACAAAGAAAAGACAGCACATGATGTAGAATAAGAAGTGCACTATACACTCACCTAAAGAATTATTAGGAACACCATACTAATAAGGTGTTGGACCCCCATTTGCCTTCAGAACTGCCTTAATTCTACGTGGCATTGATTCAACAAGGTGCTAATAGCATTCTTTAGAAATGTTGGCCCATATTGATAGGATAGCATCTTGCAGTTGATGGAGATTTGAGGGATGCACATCCAGGGCACAAAGCTCCCGTTCCACCACATCCCAAAGATGCTCTATTGGGTTGAGATCTGGTGACTGTGGGGGCCATTTTAGTACAGTGAACTCATTGTCATGTTCAATAAACCAATTTGAAATGATTCGAGCTTTGTGACATGGTGCATTATCCTGCTGGAAGTAGCCATCAGAGGATGGGTACATGGTGGTCATGAAGGGATGGACATGGTCAGAAACAATGCTCAGGTAGCCCGTGGCAATTAAACGATGCCCAATTGGCACTAAGGGGCCTAAAGTGTGCCCAGAAAACATCCCCCACACCATTACACCACCACCACCAGCCTACACAGTGGTAACAAGGCATGATGGATACATGTTCTCATTCTGTTTACGCCAAATTCGGACTCTACCATTTGAATGTCTCAACAGAAATCGAGACCAGGCAACATTTTTTCAGTCTTCAACAGTCCAATTTTGGTGAGCTCGTGCAAATTGTTTGGAGTTCAGGAGATTGTCTTGACCAGGACCACACCCCTAAATGCATTGAAGCAACTGCCATGTGATTGGTTGACTAGATAATTGCATTAATGAGAAATAGAACAGGTGTTCCTAATAAATCTTTAGGTGAGTGTGTGTATGTATGTATATATATATATATATATATATATATATATACAGTCAGGTCCATAAATATTGGGACATCGACACAATTCTAACATTTTTGGCTCTATACACCACCACAATGGAAATTAAACGAATTAGATGTGCTTTAACTGCAGACTGGCAGCTTTAATTTGAGAGTATTTACATCCAAATCAGGTGAACGGTGTAGGAATTACAACAGTTTGCATATGTGCCTCCCACTTGTTAAGGGACCAAAGGTAATGGGACAATTGGCTTCTCAGCTGTTCCATGGCCAGGTGTGCGTTATTCCCTCATTATCCCAATTACAATGAGCAGATAAAAATCCAGAGTTCATTTCAAGTGTGCTATTTGCATTTGTAATCTGTTGCTAACAACTCTCAAGATGAAATCCAAAGAGCTGTCACTATCAGTGAAGCAAGCCATCGTTAGGCTGAAAAAGCAAAACAAACCTATCAGAGAGATAGCAAAAACATTAGGCGTGGGCAAAACAACTGTTTGGAACATTCTTAAAAAGAAGGAATGCACCGGTGAGCTCAGCAACACCTAAAGACCCGGAAGACCACGGAAAACAACTGTGGTGGATGACCAAAGAATTCTTTCCCTGGTGAAGAAAACACGCTTCACAACAGTTGGCCAGATAAAGAACACTCTCCAGGAGGTAGGTGTATGTGTGTCAAAGTCAACAATCAAGAGAAGACTTCACCAGAGTGAATACAGAGGGTTCACTACAAGATATAAACCATTGGTGAGCCTCAAAAACAGGAAGGCGAGATTAGAGTTTGCTAAATGACATCTAAAAAAGCCTTCACAGTTCTGGAACAACATCCTATGGACAGATAAGACCAAGATCAACTTGTACCAGAGTGATGGGAAGAGAAGAGTATGGAGAAGGAAAGGAACTGCTCATGATCCTAAGCATACTACCTCATCAGTGAAGCATGGTGGTGGTAGTGGGCATGTATGGCTGCCAATGGAACTGATTCTCTTGTATTTATTGATGATGTGACTGCTGACAAAATCGGCAGGATGAATTCTAAAGTGTTGCGGGCAATATTATCTGCTCATATTCAGCCAAATGCTTCAGAACTCATAGGACGGCGTTCCACAGTGCAGATGGACAATGACCCAAAGCATACTGCAAAAGCAACCAAAGAGTTTTTTAGGGGAAAGAAGTGGAATGTTATGCAATGGCCAAGTCAATCACCTGACCTGAATCCAATTGAGCATGCATTTCACTTGCTGAAGACAAAACTGAAGGGAAAATGCCCCAAGAACAAGCAGGAACTGAAGACAGTTGCAGTAGAGGCCTGGCAGGGCATCACCAGGGATGAAGCCAAGCGTCTGGTGATGTCTATGCATTCCAGACTTCAGGCTGTAATTGACTGAAAGGGATTTGCAACCAAGTATTAAAAAGCGAAAGTTTGATTTATGATTATTATTCTGTCCCATTACTTTTGGTTCCTTAACAAGTGGGAGGCACATATGCAAACTGTTGTAAATCCTACACCGTTCACCTGATTTGGATGTAAATACCCTCAAATTAAAGTGGTGTATAGAGCCAAAAATGTTAGAATTGCGTCAATGTCCCAATATTTATGGACCTGACTGTGTGTGTGTGTATATATATATATATATATATATATATATATATAGAGAGAGAGAGAGATTGTAGGGATTTGCTCTAGTAGACAGGCTTACAGAGGCAATGACAACGTCTTTAACTTAAACAGTGCAGTGTTTTGTTCACACATACGTGAAGTGACAACAAAAAAAGGTAGTTTCAGGGAAAAACAGTCCCCTTAAGTCTGGTGTTTGTTCACACCAGGCTGCAGCACATAAGTCCTTGGTGAAGCAGAAGTCCACGTGCTTTTTCCCAAACAATATAGCAGGCCTTAGTCCCGGCCCAAACTCTCTGTCTCCAACACCCAGACTGACAAAGCTCCACTATCAGATAGAGAATAATCCACCCAGCTGAGACTGCTGGCTGAGTTTTTATCCCATACCAAAACCCGGCCTGGAACGTGGGGAACAGCCACCCACCCTGCACTTTGGCTGCTCCCGGTAAAAGCCGGCCCGGATCGGCTTTATAGCCACACTAAATAATCAATAGTGTCAGTCAGCACTAGCTGCCACTGACACTTAAAATTACTGGCTCTTACCTCAACGAGGCCAGGAACCTCGGTGACACATATCTTCCGTCAATGACGGCCCCTTGCACTTTCCTACAATATATATTTATATATACAGTACAGACCAAAAGTTTGGACACACCTTCTCATTCAAAGAGTTTTCTTTATTTTCATGACTATAAAGGCATCAAAACTATGAATTAACACATGTGGAATTATATACATAACAAACAAGTGTGAAACAACTGAAAATATGTCATATTCTAGGTTCTTTAAAGTAGCCACCTTTTGCTTTGATTACTGCTGTAGCGGAGAGGCAGGGTGAAGTGCAGTATCTCCGCTGGTAGACAGGAACAATCAGAATGAAATGCAGGTAGCGTGTATATATCCCATCCCTCCAAGAACTAGACGACACATAGCTTGGAGGTGAACTGCCTGGCCGCTAGCTTGCAGCCCTTTTTATTACATGCTCCCATGAAGGAGAGGGACACACACATTATCATACATTAACCAATAACATTGTAGTTACAACCCACACATATTCCTCCCCTCTGTCTAGGAGATAATTGAATCAATCACTGTATCTCCCCAATTATCTCCTAAATTGAAAAGTTACTACACAATGGGACAATAGAAACCCACCCAGCATATTCCTCCCCTCTGTTTGGAGCTAATTGAGTCAATCACTGTATCTTCTCAACTATCTCCTAAGCTGAAAAGTTACTCTTATACATTTTTACAACTTTGTGAGTTTACAGGTTACATACATAAAACTTATATCAATTTAACCAGTATAACTTGAGGATAACATATCCAAAATTCACTTGAATAGGTTCTCAATGCTGGATTTGCCACAATGCTCCCCCAGAACTAAGCCGGCATACACAGTCTGATCCAAACGGATCGGCTTGGGGAGGTCTGGAAGAGTACCCACCGATCATTGTTCAAGGTCAGTTTGTCTGGACAACCCGTCAGCATTGCCATTCTGCTTCCCAGGGCGGTAGTGAATTGTCAAGTCAAACGGCTGCAGCGCCAAACTCCAGCGCAACAGCCGGGCATTGTCTCCAGACACCCGGTTTAGCCATACCAACGGGTTGTGATCGGTAAGTAGCGAGAACTGTTGTCCATAAATGTACAGCTGTAGTTTCTTTAAGGCCCACACCACGGCCAGGCATTCCTTTTCGATGGCGGTGTAGCTTACCTCTCGGGGTAACAATTTCCTGCTTAAGTAAGCTACAGGATGCTCGCCATCAGCTCCGACTTGGCTCAGTACTGCTCCCAATCCAAACATTGAAGCGTCTGTGTGGACAAGAAAACGTTTAGTTGGATCAGGAGCGGCCAAGACAGGAGCATTTATCAAAGAGTCTTTCAGTTTTTTGAATGCCTGTACACACTCTGGGCTCCAGGTGACAATCTTAGGGAGATTTTTACGGGTAAGGTCAGTGAGGGGTTTTGCTACAGCGCCATAATTGGGTACAAATTTCCGGTAATACCCAGCGGTACCTAAGAAAGCTAATACCTGGGTCTTGGTGCGGGGGGTTGGCTATTTGGCGACAGCCTCGATTTTAGCGGGTTCTGGCTTCTGTTTCCCACTACCCACCCTGTGTCCCAGATACTGAACTTCTGCCATCCCTATATGGCACTTGCTGGGTTTTAGGGTCAGGTTGGCTTCCCTGATCCTATCTAGGATAAACCCGATATGGGTTAAATGTTCTTCCCAGGAGCTGCTGAATATGGTGATATAGTCTAAATATGCGCACGCAAACTCCTGGGATCCTTCCAATAGCCGATCTACCATCCTCTGAAAGGTAGCTGGGGCGTTCTTCATCCCAAATGGCATGACCTTAAACTGGTACAGGCCAAATGGGGTGACGAACGCCGACTTGGGGGTGGCATCCTCGGCTAGGGGAATCTGCCAGTACCCCTTACACAAATCTATCGTCGTGAGGTACTGACCACGGGCCATCTTATCTAAGAGTTTGTCTATCCTAGGCATAGGATAGGCGTCTGATACAGTCTTGTCGTTCAATTTCCGGTAGTCTACGCAGAAACGGGTCGTGCCGTCCCGTTTCGGCACTAGCACTACCGGGGAAGCCCAGGGGCTGTCGGAGTGTTCTATCACCCCAAGCTCTAACATTTCGGCAATCTCCTTACGCATGTGTTCCTTGACAGATTCAGGGATGCGGTAAGGGGGTTGACGCATGGGGGTCTCCACTCGGTGAGTGGCTAGGGGGGTATACCCTGGTACATTAGAGAAGGTTTCGCTTTTCTCTCGTAAGAGATCTACAATCTGGTCCCTTTCCTGCGGGTTTAATCTTTCCCCCAATTGTACCTCTCCCAGGTCTTCGTTCCGGTTCTCCATTCCCAGGAGATCAGGGAGAGGTAAATTGTCCATATCTTCTGCAGCAGAGGCGCAAATAGCATTTACCTCCTCTGGGCGTTCATGATATGCTTTTAACATGTTAACATGGAGCATCCGACTAACTCCTGCTCCCGTACATGGACCGATCACATAGGTGGTGTCACAGACTTGTTCCACCACCTTGTATGGGCCCTGCCAGGAATCCTGCAGTTTATCATTCTTAACAGGTTTAAGGATCAACACCTTTTCCCCCACTTGAAAACTGCGGTCCCTGGCACCTCTATCATACCATCGGCGCTGCCGGTTCTGGGCCGCCTGGAGGTTAGAGCGTACGGTCTTGGTTAGCTCCTCCAAGCGGTCCCGAAACTCCAGCACATATGGTACAACAGGGGTACCATCTATCGTGACTTCCCCCTCCCAATGTTCCCGGATTAAATCTAAGGGGCCCCTTACCCTCCTTCCGAACAATAACTCGAAAGGTGAGAACCCAGTGGACTCTTGAGGTACCTCCCTGTATGCGAACAACAGGTGGGGAAAAAAACGCTCCCAGTTCTTCTGGGTCTCCATGAACGTACGGAGCATTTGTTTCAATGTTCCGTTAAACCGCTCACAGAGGCCATTAGACTGGGGGTGGTAGGCCGAGTTTATAATCGGCTTTACCCCACATGTTTTCCACAACTGGCGGGTGACTTCAGCGGTGAACTGGGTGCCCCTATCAGAAATAATCTCTCGGGGAAAACCCATGCGAGAGAATATTTTAATAAGGGCCTCGGCTACGGTCTCGGCATGAATATTAGTCAATGCCACTGCCTCAGGTTAACGGGTGGCGTAATCTACTACCGTCAGGATAAACCGCTTCCCCGAGGGGCCGGGTTTAGCTAGGGGTCCAATAATGTCAACAGCTACCCTACTGAAGGGTTCTTCAATTATAGGGAGGGAGTGTAACTTAGCCTTATATTTATCTCCTCGCTTCCCTACTCGTTGGCAGGTGTCACACGTTTGGCAATACTGCTGAATGTCTTTGGAGATACCGGGCCAAAAGAAGTTCTGCGTTAGCCGGTGTTTAGTCCGACTAACGCCTAAGTGTCCTGACAGGGGGATGTCATGAGCAATGCGTAGTAACTCACGTCGGTATCTCTTAGGTACTACTAACTGTCGCATAGATACGGGAACTGTACCGGCTACTGTCTTCTCTGCATATCTATACAGTAACCCCTTTTCCCACCCATATCTCTCCCCCTCTAACCCAGTTTGGCTTCCTGCTACTTTATCTTTATATACTTGCAAGGAAGGGTCATTAGCTACCTCACTACCAAACTCTAATGGGGGGGCCCAAGGGATAACAGGGGTATTGTTCCTTACCTGAGCCTCAGAGTGATTTGCGGGTGGGTTGGTTCGGGCCTGCTGCCTGGTAACAACAGGTAAAGCTTCCTGGAGGTTCCGTTGTGGCACAAACGCCGAAGTCAGCTCCCCCAAATCGTTGCCCAAAATAATATCCGCTGGCAAATCTTGCATGAGCCCCACTTCCACATTTCCAGACCCCGCTCCCCAATTTAAATGTACCCGAGCAGTAGGAATCTTGTAGATATTACCCCCGGCTACTCGAACAGCTACACATTCACCGGTGAGCTGGTGAGCAGGGATCAAGTGATTCCGGACCAAGGTGATGGTGGCGCCAGAGTCTCGTAATCCCTGGCGGCTCCTGCCATCTAGGTGGACGGCCTGGCAATGTCCTTGTCTGTTGTCAGAGGCTGCCTGTATCGCCCTGGAGGCATTGGCACCAATTGCTGCTGGGAAAACTCATTTTGGAAGCAGTGTACTGCCGCTGGGCAATGAATCTGCTGGCTAGGGTTTCCCCAGTTGGAACGGTTTCGGTTCCTGGGACAATCTTTCTGGATGTGCCCCTGCTGCTTGCAAATATGGCATCTGACCTGAGGGCGAGACTGGTATCTGGGTGCTTGTTGGTAGTTGCCCCCACTCGATCTGTAGGGTGCTGGATTGGATGCTGGAACGGGTGCTGGAACGGGGTTAGTTGTAGGGGCCCCAGAAAGGGGTCGTTGTGCAACCTTCTGTGCCCGCCGGGCATCTTGGTACTCGTCTGCCATAGTAGCTGCCACATGTACGGTATTGGGTTTGCGATCCCGTAACCAGTTTTGTAATTCGTCAGACAGTCCTTGAAAAAATTGCTTCAGTAATAGCAATTGTAACAGCTCTTCCAGCTGGGTTACCTGTGCTGCTTGTACCCATCCTTTAGCAGCACGGGTCAATCTATGTGCCCATTCCGTGTGGGTATCTCTCTCGGCTTTCTTTAGCTCCCGAAAGCGCTGGTGGTATGCCTCAGGGGTAATGGCATACCGGGTCAATATGGCTTGTTTTACCTTTTGATAATCTGTGCTGTCCTCATCTGGCATAGTCCGATATGCTTCCGCTGCCCTACCCGACAATTTGCCGGCCAATAGGGGTACCTTATCCGCAGGATCGATTTTATGCAGCTGGCATAATCTTTTGAAGTCCTGCAGGTACCCATCAATGTCCTCGGTTTCCACATAGGTTTTAAATGCATGGTGCGGTAATTTCAGTTTTTCTGATATTACCGGATATGCAGGAGGGTTTGCTCCCCCAGGTGAAGTGAGGTTTGGTCGGGTGGCCGCTAGATATTCATTAATATCAGCTGATGTCCTTTCCAGAAATTCCTGGGAATGTGGCAACGGAAAAAATGCCAGCCTTATCCTCATTTCGTTGGCCCATGCTGAGCTATATGTTTCCGTGGCTGCTGGTGTAACTGCTGCTTGATCGCCCTCCATGAGTTCTGCAATAATGACTCTTTTCGCTTTGTTACTGGCAATAATTCCTCTGGCTTCCAGTAATGCCTTTAGCGTTTCTCTTTTCAGCCTGGTATAATCCGTCCCCATTGGTCATCTGTTCGCATAAAATCCGCATACTCACGAACGATGACTTTGTACGGATGAGGTTCCTTTCCGTTTGTATCAAATAAAACAGCTGAACGGTCTTCTGCTGTGAGATTCGAATCCCGTCGCTTGCCACAAATTGTAGCGGAGAGGCAGGGTGAAGTGCAGTATCTCCGCTGGTAGACAGGAACAATCAGAATGAAATGCAGGTAGCGTGTATATATCCCATCCCTCCAAGAACTAGACGACACATAGCTTGGAGGTGAACTGCCTGGCCGCTAGCTTGCAGCCCTTTTTATTACATGCTCCCATGAAGGAGAGGGACACACACATTATCATACATTAACCAATAACATTGTAGTTACAACCCACACATATTCCTCCCCTCTGTCTAGGAGATAATTGAATCAATCACTGTATCTCCCCAATTATCTCCTAAATTGAAAAGTTACTACACAATGGGACAATAGAAACCCACCCAGCATATTCCTCCCCTCTGTTTGGAGCTAATTGAGTCAATCACTGTATCTTCTCAACTATCTCCTAAGCTGAAAAGTTACTCTTATACATTTTTACAACTTTGTGAGATTACAGGTTACATACATAAAACTTATATCAATTTAATCAGTATAACTTGAGGATAACATATCCAAAATTCATTTGAATAGGTTCTCAATGTGGTTGGATTTGCCACAACTGCTTTGCACACTCTTGGCATTCTCTTGATGAGCTTCAAGAGGTAGTCCCCTGAAATGGTCTTCCAACAGTTTTGAAGGAGTTCCCAGAGATGCTTAGCACTTGTTGGCCCTTTTGCCTTTACTCTGTGGTCCAGCTCACCCCAAACCATCTCGATTGGGTTCAGGTCCGGTGACTGTGGAGGCCTTGTCATCTGGCGCAGCACCCCATCACTCTCCTTCATGGTCAAATAGCCCTTACTTTTTCTTTACTTAGCTGCTTTTTTCTTGCCATAATACAAATTCTAACAGTCTATTCAGTAGGACTATCAGCTATGTATCCACCTGACTTCTCCTCAACGAAACTGATGGTCACAACCCCATTTATAAGGCAAGAAATCACACTTATTAAACCTGACAGGGCACACCTGTGAAGTGAAAACCATTTCAGGGGACTACCTCTTGAAGCTCATCAAGAGAATGCCAAGAGTGTGCAAAGCAGTAATCAAAGCAAAAGGTGGCTACTTTGAAGAACCTAGAATATGACATATTTTCAGTTGCTTCACACTTGTTTGTTATGTATATAATTCCACATGTGTTAATTCATAGTTTTGATGCCTTCAGTGTGAATCTACAACTTTCATAGTCATGAAAATAAAGAAAACTCTTTGAATGAGAAGGTGTGTCCAAACTTTTGGTCTGTACTGTATATGTTTTCAATTATCTATTTTTTGTGTTTTTGTGGCCGTGGCATGAAGCCTAGCCTGGACATTCATCTATACCTTTGTCAAGGATTTGGTTTCATGTTCTCCTTTTTCTTATTCAGCATTATAGGCTTACTTACAGAAGTTTTAGAACTATTAATAAAATTCCCCGATCATGCCCATTGGCAATTCAAAATGTATTAAAGGGGTTGTCTCACTTCAGCAGGTGGCATTTATTATTTAGAGAAAGTTAATACGAGACACTTGCTAATGTATTGTTATTATCCATACTGCTTCCTTTGCTAGCTAGACTAATTTTTCCATCAAATTATACACTACTCATTTCCATGTTTACAACCTCTCTGCAATCCATCAGTGGTGGCCGTGCTTGCACAATATAGGAAAAAGTGCCGGCCTATGTGCGTTCCCATGGTCTCAGCCGCCAGAAAGGCCGACGCTTTTTCCTAATGGGTGCATGCACTACCACCACTGATGGATTGTAGGATGGTCGTGACCGTGGAAATGAGCAGTGTATAATGTGATGGAAAAATTGGTGTAGCCAGCAAAGGAAGAAATATAGATAATAACAATACATTAGTAAGTGGCTTGCATTAACTTTCTCTAATAAGAAATGCCACCTGCTGAAGTGAGACAACCCCTCTAACTACTTCTATAACATTAACCATTGCCTGTAATCTGAGACACAGCTTCATAGGCAGATAATAAAAATTGTATAGACCGTAATAGTTATCTGAAATGTCTGCGCTATTAAAATATTTTTACCTTAATGGAAAAAAACAAATTTTTTTTAGGTACCTTGTCCCCCCCAAAAATTGAATAACAGTGATCAAAAGTTGTATGTACCCCATAAATGGTCCTGCAATAAACAAACTGTCATACATCTCTGTAGACAGAACTAAAAAAAAGTTTTGGCTGTCAGAAAATGGCAAAGTGAAAATTATTATTATTATTTTTTTTTCCAAAGGTTTTTATTTTTTAAAAAGTAATAAAACAATAAAATTATACAAATTTGGTATTGCCATAAACGCATTGACCCACTAAATAAGGCCTCTTGCACATGACTGTATGGCTTTTTCAGTATTTTGCGGTCTGCAAAAAATGTATCCGCAAAAAATACGGATGACGTCCGTGTGCATTCAGTTTTTTTCGGAACAGAACAGCTGGCACCTGATAGAACATGCGGACAATAATAGGACATGTTCTATCTTTGAACAGAACTGAAATACGGAAACTAAAGGCATATGGAGTACCTTTTAGTTTTTTTGTTTTTTTTTGCTGATCCATTGAAATGAATTGTTCCATATACGGAAAGCAAAAAATAGAACGTAAATGGGAAAAAAAAAATGTTTGTGTGCAAGAGGCCTAAGGGTCCATTCACACGTCCGTAGTGTATTGCGCATCCGCAAAACACCCTGCCGGCACCCCCACAGAACTGCCTATTTTTGTCCGCAATTGCGGACAAGAATAGGACATGTTCTATTTTCTTCTTGAGCCGCGAACCGGAAGATCGGGGGCTCGCTCCGGAAATGCGGACAGCACACTGTGTGCTGTCCACATCCATTCCTGCCCCATAGAGAATGAATGGGTCCGCACCCTTTCCGCAATTTGCAGAACGGATGCGGACTCATTCTGCTGACGTGTGAATGGATACTAAGGATGAAGGATGTTCATGTCATTTTTAGTGCACAGTGAACGTTGTAATATAGAAATCCCCCCAAAAATTGGTGAATTTTCTTTTCTTCAATTTTACCCCACAAATAATTTTTTACCCCATTTTCCAATACAAGACATGGTAAATTAAGGCCTCTTTCACACAAACGATATGGTTCCGTTTTTTTACGCATGGGTGCAATCAGTTTTTATGCATTTTTCACACGTGTGAAAATAACGGGAAGATTTCCAAGCAACATCTCCTAGCAAACATTAGTGAAAATTGCATTGCATCCAGATTGCATAAAGATGCAATGCGTTTTTGACTGAAGCCCCATTCACTTCTGTGGGGCCAGGGCTGTGTGAAAAAGGCAGAATATAGAACATACTGCGATTCTCACCCAATTCAGAAATGATGTGTGGAAAAAAAAGGCTCATGTGCACGGACCCATTCTAATGAATAGGTCTGGATTCAGTGAGGCTGCAAGGCGTTCATCTCATGCATTGCATCCACACAGAAAACTCACTCATGTGAAAGGGGTCTAAATGGTGCCATTAAAAAATACATTTTGCCCAGCATAAAATAAGCCCTTATATGGCGATGTGAATGAAAATTTTAAAAAGTTATGGCTTATTGGAATGTGGGGAGGAAAAATAAAAAAAATGTAATGTATAATTGAAAATATGCCCAGTCCTTAAGGGGTTAAGTTTTGCAATATTTTTTTTCTGCTGTGAATGAGTTTTGAAGTCACTCTTATTGTGTTCAGAACAGGTTTCTCCCTTGTTTGACCTCCTTATCTCATGAACAAATCTCTTGAAATCCGCTTTGTATACGATTTTTGCAAATTTTTAAAAAAAAAAATTGTTTTCAACCTGAATTTATTAGTTAGGAATCAAAGTTACTCCAATCGCTGTAAAATTGGGACATAAAACCCTCTTGTCTCCTAGGGCTCAGATTTTTTTTTACAATAAGAAGTTATCTCTTTTTGTTCATTTTTTACACGTTTTTGCTCTTTCTCTTCCCCCTCCCTAAGCCCCTGACAGCAATGACAGCAATTGCAAACAATGTCAAATAATGAGTGACACAGACATACACTAACAAAAGTTAGGGCTATGTGGGTGAAATTTCAGGATGAACCTAAAATGCACTCTAACCTTTACAAGTGAATTTAATGTGATCAATGTTTTAGTACTTTTTGCACAACTTGATATTCTCTAATAAGGAGCTTAACGGTAAAGTTCACAACAGGTGTTGGATCCATGAATCGCCCCAATAAAATTCCTGGTTCAAGTACAATTGGTATTTAAACAGTCCTCTTTATCATGCTGTTCATATTTTGACATCATGAGACCTAACAATTGATCAACACCACTGCGAGGCTTCAAGCAGGATGTTCTTAGACAGAATTGGCCACTGAGCGTAGAGTTTCACAGAGTGTCATTAGAAGTTTGCAACAGAGAAACAGCGAGACCGGAAGAGACACAGAAAGGCATAGAAGTGGATGTCCTTTGGCCACAACCCACACTGAGGATTGCTTTATTGTGAACAAGACCCTGTTGAACCGGATAATGAATGCCACACAACTCCAGGCACATTTTAGGGAGATGAGATGCACCCAAGTGTCACGTCAGACCATTCAAACCCTTTATATCCGCATGGTCTGCATGCTAGATGACCTGCAAGGGTACCTGACCACAAGAGTCATCGTCTTGCATTAGCCAGGGAGCATATGTGCTAGTGTTGAGCATGAATATTTGAATAGCAAATTTTACTCGCGAATATCACCACTTCGAGAATTCGCGAATATTTTGAATATAGTGCTATATATTTGTATTTGCGAATAGTGTTGAATATTATAATCGCAAATTTATTGTGAATATATTACAATGCCGATTTTCGCAATCAAGTAAACGATGACTGGAGATCACGAATTCTCGAATTTGCAAAATCATGGCGAATATTCGGCCAAAAATTAGTGATATAAATTTAAATTTAAATATTGCCTAGGCCGCTCATCACTAATTTATGGTAGATGAGGGACCAGTGGGCCTCAGTGCTGTGCACTGATCAAAGTCAATTTACGCTGAGCAGAAATGATGGCCACCAACCGGCTAGTCCCAGAGCTGCAACGAGATTTCGCCCATTATCGCACACTACCAGGCCGGGCTTGAGGCTCACCGGCAGCAACCACTCGTCGGTCTGTTGTTCTATACCCCGCCACAACTCCTGTGCGGTGTGGGGCCTGTCCCCCAAACATATGAGTTTCAGAACGGCCTGCTGACGTTTACCCCGGGCTGTGCTGAAGTTGGTGGTGAAGGTGTGTGGCTGACTGGATGAGCAGGTGGAAGAAGAGGAGGAGGAAGCTGAGTAGGAGGAGGAGGAGACAGGAGGCAAAGAATGTTGCCCTGCGATCCTTGGCGGCGGAAGGACGTGCGCCAAACAGCTCTCCGCCTGGGGCCCAGCCGCCACTACATTTACCCAGTGTGCAGTTAGGGAGATATAGCGTCCCTGGCCGTGCTTACTGGTCCACGTATCTGTGGTTAGGTGGACCTTGCCACAGATGGCGTTGCGCAGTGCACACTTGATTTTATCGGACACTTGGTTGTGCAGGGAAGGCACGGCTCTCTTGGAGAAGTAGTGGCGGCTGGGAACAACATACTGTGGGACAGCAAGCGACATGAGCTGTTTGAAGCTGTCTGTGTCCACCAGCCTAAATGACAGCATTTCATAGGCCAGTAGTTTAGAAATGCTGGCATTCAGGGCCAGGGATCGAGGGTGGCTAGGTGGGAATTTACGCTTTCTCTCAAATGTTTGTGAGATGGAGAGCTGAACGCTGCCTTGTGACATGGTTGAGATGCTTGGTGACGCAGGTGGTGGTGTTGGTGGTACATCCCATGTTTGCTGGGTGGCAGGTGCCAACGTTCCTCCAGAGGCGGAGGAAGAGGCCGAGGCGGCAGCAGCAGAAGAGGCCGATGCGGCAGCAGCAGAAGAGGTAGCAGGGGGAGCCTGAGTGACTTCCTTGTTTTTAAGGTGTTTACTCCACTGCAGTTCATGCTTTGCATGCAGGTGCCTGGTCATGCAGGTTGTGCTAAGGTTCAGAACGTTAACGCCTCGCTTCAGGCTCTGATGGCACAGCGTGCAAACCACTCGGGTCTTGTCCTCAGCACATTGTTTGAAGAAGTGCCATGCCAGGGAACTCCTTGAAGGTGGGGTGCTCGGTCCCAGATGGCGGCGGTCAGTAGCAGGCGGAGTCTCTTGGCGGCGGGTGTTCAGATTTTGCCCACTGCTCCCTCTTTTGCTACGCTGTTGGCTCGGTCTCACCACTGCCTCTTCCGCCAAACTGTGAAAGTCAGTGGCACGACCTTCATTCCATGTGGGGTCTAGGACCTCATCGTCCCCTACATCGTCTTCCACCCAGTCTTGATCCCTGACCTCCTGTTCAGTCTGCACACTGCAGAAAGATGCAGCAGTTGGCACCTGTGTTTCGTCATCATCAGAGACGTGCTGAGGTGGTATTCCCATGTCCTCATCATCAGGAAACATAAGTGGTTGTGCGTTAGTGCATTCTATCTCTTCCACCCCTGGGGAAGGGCTAGGTGGATGCCCTTGGGAAACCCTGCCAGCAGAGTCTTCTAACAGCATAAGAGACTGCTGCATAACTTGAGGCTCAGACAGTTTCCCTGATATGCATGGGGGTGATGTGACAGACTGATGGGCTTGGTTTTCATGCGCCATCTGTGCGCTTTCTGCAGAAGACTGGGTGGGAGATAATGTGAACGTGCTGGATGCACTGTCGGCCACCCAATTGACTAATGCCTGGACCTGCTCAGGCCTTACCATCCTTAGAACGGCATTGGGCCCCACCAAATATCCCTGTAAATTCTGGCGGCTACTGGGACCTGAGGTAGTTGGTACACTAGGACGTGTGGCTGTGGCAGAACGGCCACATCCTCTCCCAGCACCAGAGGGTCCACTAACACCACCACGACCATGTCCACGTCCGCGTCCCTTTCTAGATGTTTTCCTCATTGTTCCCGTTCACCACAATAAGAAAAATATTATTCGGGCCAATGTATTGAATTCAAATTCAGGCCTTTTTTTACAGACACCTAACACTGTCTGGCTATCTATTTAGGTACCGTATTACACTAATACAGGCACATCCGTAATGACAGATTTAGCTGAATATAAATGTGAGGCCTATTTTTTTAGGCGCTGTGTGACAGGTATACCTTTAATCACAGAATTAGACTTGTATCTGCACTGTAGCGTGTGTGTTAAGTTTTTCAGAATGACACTATCAGCACCTTGAATCTAATATACCCTTTTTGGGATAGATTTAAAGTAGGCCTGATATAGCAGAAACTACTAATTTTGAGAATGGCAAATTTGGGAATAGTTTTTAAACCCAGAACAAAAACTGTGCTTTTACGGTCACTACAAATAATTTGACCAGCTAAAACAG
This sequence comes from Bufo bufo, assembly GCF_905171765.1. Classification (NCBI taxonomy): domain Eukaryota; kingdom Metazoa; phylum Chordata; class Amphibia; order Anura; family Bufonidae; genus Bufo; species Bufo bufo. Next base: position 171,448,070 of record NC_053391.1, on the reverse strand, counting down.
TACTGATTTGGAGGAATATAAATGTCAGGCATATTTTTTAGGCGCTGTGTGACAGGTATACCTTTAATCACAGAATTAGACTTGTATCTGCACTGTAGCGTGTGTGTTAAGTTTTTCAGAATGACACTATCAGCACCTTCAATCTAATAAACCCTTTTTGGGATAGATTTAAAGTAGGCCTGATATAGCAGAAACTACTAATTTTGAGAATGGCAAATTTGGGAATTGTTTTTCAACCCAGAACAAAAACTGTGCTTTTACAGTCACTACAAATAACTTGACCAGCTAAAACAGTACTGATTTGGAGGAATAGAAATGTCAGGCCTATTTTTTAGGCGCTGAGTGACAGGCTGAACTTGCCCCTGATGTAGTATATGGCCAAAAAATAGCCACACTATTGATGGTTAAATGCATTTGGGTGACACAGGCTCAGCCTGCACCTGATGTAGTATATGGCCAAAAAATAACCACACTATTGATGGTTAAATGCACTTGATGAAAGCTTGACCCTGATGTAGGATATAGCAAAAAATAACCACACTATTGATGGTTAAATGCACTTGGGTGACACAGGCTCAGCCTCCACCTGATGTAGTATATGGCCAAAAAATAACCACACTATTGATGGTTAAATGCACTTGGGTGACACAGGCTCAGCCTGCACCTGATGTAGGATATAGCAAAAAATAACCACACTATTGATGGTTAAATGCACTTGGTGGTAGCCGATCACCCCAGAAAAAAGTGATATAAAAACGCTCTGGGCAGCCTAAAAAAAGTGAGCAATTCAATATCAGCACTTCAATGATCCACAGCTGGAGATCGATCACTGAATCAAGTCTTTTGGAGGAGTTAATCTGCCTAATCTCGCCCTAACGTCGCAGCAGCAACCTCTCCCTACGCTTGTATCAGCAGAGTGACGTGCAGCGCTATGTGACCCAAGCTTATATAGTGGCTGGGTCACATGCTGCACTGGCCAATCACAGCCATGCCAATAGTAGGCAAGGCTGTGATGGCCTCTTGGGGCAAGTAGTATGACGCTTGTTGATTGGCTGCTTTGCAGCCTTTCAAAAAGCTCCAAGAAAGCGCCGAACACCGAACCCGAACCCGGACTTTTACGAAAATGTTCGGGTTCGGGTCCATGTCACGGACACCCCAAAATTCGGTACGAACCCGAACTATACAGTTCGGGTTCGCTCATCCCTAGTTATGAACCCAAGACCACTGCCTGTGAGGGAAGTGTCTAAACCACTGAGCTATAGCTTCAGATAGCAAAGATTTTCTTCATCTATGTGATTGAGCATATTAAAACTGCAATGAACCTAAAAGTCTTTGCGATGCTGACTAGTCAGAATATCAAAGTAAGAGTCAGGTGTCACACTGGCATTATTATGATACTTGACTATGATATCTGACCATGTCCTAAAATTAACACTATCAGCGGAATCTCTGTAGGAATGGAGATCATGAGGAGACATGAAGTACAGCGAGGATGTACACGACAGATTGTGGTAATGTGGGGCTATGGTAAAGGAGACTGTATACAAGAGCTGCTGCTCATTACTACACCCCCACCCTCCTCTCTATACTTCATGTCTCCTCATGATTAGTGATGAGCAACATGGACAATATTCGTTATCACGATATTTAGCAAATTTTTGGCCTAATATACGCGATAAATTCACAAAATTCTAGAATGTGTGATCTCGAGTAATTTTTTTCTTGATTGCAAAAATCGGCAATGTAATATGCATGTATTGTGTACGGTACAGTAATTCCTATCACACTACCTAACAACCTGCACTGGAGCCTATCAGCTACACTATATCACTATCTAACCTACACTGACTATCTCCCACTAACTATCTGTATTATATATATGAGCTAACTATCTAATGTAATGACACAGCAAAGCACAGAGCACAGCAATGACACTGCTGTCTCTCTCACAACTGCAAAAAAACTGCAGATAATGGCTGCTGGGGAGCTTCTTATATAGTAAAGGGGTAGGCAACTTTCCTATTGGTTGCTAGGGATGTTGCTAAGCTCTGACAAAGATATTGCAGCCTTCTCATTGGCCCACAAGCAAGAAGGGAGGTTACTGATAAAAAAAAAAAAATGAATATTCGCGATTACGAATATATAGCACTATATTCTACATCTTTGCGAATTCTCGAAGTGCCAATATTTGCGATAAAAATTTGCGATTAGAATACTCGCGATCAACACTACTCATAATCTCTATTACTACAGAGATTCAGCTGAAGATCTTATCAGTTGTAGTCAGGATCATAATCTGATGAGTAGAGCAGAGAGGAGGATGAGGCTGCTCTTTAGGTCACTGCTCTGAAGTAACTTGTCCTTCTGTGTAATTAGGACAGATTTTATGTTTACGAATAGGACAGCAGTCATTTTATTTCCCCTTATGATTGCTCCCCACACAAATGAAAGGTATTTGGGGATATATTTCTTATAAAGTAATATTTAAGTATTTTAATTTTCTTAATTCCGGGAGAACCCCTTTAATGAACAGCATGAGACATCATTATCAAAATTTAATTGATGCTCAAGGCTACAAGTTTTTGAGGCATTGACATTTTTTTGTGAGGGTATACCCACCACTATTGTTGGATTTTGTTTAAAAAAAATTGTTTGAGATTACCATTATATGCTTACACTTAAATGCCCTACTTTCAAGATATAATATCAATGTAGCGTGAACTTTTTACGTTTTCCATAAATTTTGCCCGATAGCCAAATATCCCAAACTTTTTGTGATTAGTGTATATAGCTATGGGTAATTGCATGTTTGACAGTGTTAACAAACAGCCTATGAGAAGAAAGAAAAAAAATGAAAAAACTGCACAATCTCATGTGTTATGCTTTTTCATTTTAGAAAGCTTCCAGAAATTGTCTCATCAGTAGCAGATGCTGTTTAAACACACAGTGTTATGGGAAAAAGACAGAGGCTTGTTGGGATCAAGCGTTCAAAAATCATGCCTTAACAAGGAGAGATCCCTGCTCTTGTTTGTACACACATAACTCCTAATGTCAGAAGACAGAGTAGCTTGTTATGAGTCTAAAAATGATGCCTTAACGGGACAAAATGCCTGTCCATATTTATACACACAAGTGTTCATTTTCAGACGAAAGAATGACTTATTCTGCACAAGTATTAAAAAATTATGCCTTAATCCCTTCCCGACCAGCACCGTATATGTACGACATTGGCCGGGACGTTAAAGATGGCACCTGCTCGCAAGCATGCACAGCACACACAGCAGACACTTGGACCTAATGTCTGTGACCGTTGGTAATGCAAGTCACGACTTTTAACCCCTCAAATGTCATGATCAAACATAACCCTGGAACCTGGACGTGCGAAAACCTGAAAGTGCGCACTTCCGGGAGTGTTCCAGCTCCCTTCATTAAGGATCGGAGGAGCCAGAGTGTGCTGCAGCATCTGTATTTATCAATGACACAGGGCTGCCGCAAGTTAGTTCCTATGGAGCCCCTGCCTATGGCATAGTAAAATCCTCATAGACTCCAATGGTAATGAATTGGAGTATATAAGAAGAGCAATCTGGTGATTGTTTGCTATATTTTCCTATGGGAACTATAAAAAAAAGGTGTCTAGGTCTAAAATGAATCACCCTTTCAAAATGATTACAATGTAACATTGTCACGTAGGAGATAATAAATAAAATATACTTTATTAGCTTGGATCCAAAGAATTAAAAATAAATAATAATAGAAATAAAAAATAAAAAATATAATATAAAATACGTAAAACCTAAAGTCTATTGTGGAATAAGATACATAATCATATGTGCAATCCCATAAAACTGTTAGATCGAAAGTCCACAGATATATTAGTTGTAGTTGTGCAACAAAATGATACACACAAACATATGTGTCCTTGCTGTTAGTTTAGTCCATATGATTGACGTTGACAGCATGCGAATTAGGATGGATACACAAATTGGTATGTTAGTTGGATATATATGCAAAGGTACATCACTGGGCTAACTGAGCAGCCGGAAGAAGAGGCTTCAGTTCTCCTGCAAGGGACCCAGTACGCTATCGAGTCTAAGAAAACTTCACTTCCGGTGAAGAATTTCCTATAAGAAAACGGGGCTTCAGAAACATGTGGAAAAGGTAGAACATGGATGTATGTTATTTGTATGTCTGTCTTGTACCAATGGAACAAAATCCTCAATCCCGGACAATCCCTTTAAGGAAGTGCTAGAGGAAACAAGCTGAAAGCATGCTGTCCCAGGGCTGGAAGGAAACTGTGGAGCAGACATGGAGCCCGGGACCGCAGAGTTAAGCAGGGGGAAATCGATGGACAGCAACCGCTGTTACACTCACTGCCTTACAGAAAAGAAGGTAAATTTCATAAAAGGTGAATTCACTGTTGAAGAAAAGAGATGCTGTTTTGTAACAGAACTTGAGAGATGGATGCACTGAGCTGAAGCCTCGTTAGATTTGTTGCTATGTATAAGAATGCTATAAATACAGGCATATCCAGACTTATTGCTTAGAAATTGTAATTTATTATCTATGTCCTGGAAGATACACGGATCACCAGGTTTTCTCTCACACTGAGAACCAGTTATTTAGCTGTAGATTTATTTCAATAGCTTCCGTCTAAAACAAATGGCAGATACATTCTATCAGTGCAGGGAAACTTTTAACTACATATTTTATGTATCAATTACAAAGACACATCATGGTGTAAATCGTGTAGCAGACATATCCGCTACAACTTTTCAGAATTTTATTTTCAAAATATGTTTAACTTTGTCTTATTACATATCATTTATTTTATATCTTATTGTATGAGGTTGACAGTCTAAATGGGATACACATTCCTTGTATAAAAATCCAAAGTCCCTTTATGAAAGCAAGATAATGGCTTAAAGGAATATAAAAATAAAATTGTCTTGAGTAGAAATGAGAAAAGTTATGAAACAAATTACTTAGTCACGAGGCACATTCCCTTGTATGTAGGGAGTGCAATGAGGGGGAACAGCGACTGTGCTGACAACCATCATTGAACCCCAGATATGCCACAAATTAAAGCCTTTTGGGGCTAATCTAATAAAAATATATATATATTCACCTTATCCATTTGATCACGGAGATGCCGTCGTGGCCATCTGGATTGAAGACACAGCGTGAAATCTAGCGAGGTGACGTAATGACATCATCCTTGATCACATTTTTCCTGAAATTCGGATCAAAGTTAACCTCAGATACTTTGATTCCCTTAAAGGGGTTCTGCACTTTCATTTAACTGATGATCTATCCTCTGGATAGATCATCAGCTTCTGATCGGCGGGGGTCCGATACCCGGGACCCCCGCCGATCAACTGTTTGAGAAGGCAGCAGCGCTCCAGCAGCTTCATTCAAGTGAACAGAGCTTAGCCCCTCCCACGCTAGTTGATACTAGTCGTGACGTCAGTGGGCCGGCGGTAAACAGTGAGAAGGTCGCGGCGCTGCTGGAGCGCCACTGCCTTCTCAAACAGCTGATCGGCGGGGGTCCCGGGTGTCGGACCCCCGCCGATCAGAAGCTGATGATCTATCCAGAGGATAGAGCATCAGTTAAATTAAAGTGCAGAACCCCTTTAACACTAGTTGTGAGTAGAGATGAGCGAAGTTTTGAAAAAGCTGATTCGGCAACTTCGCCAAAGCCAAGAAATTAAATTCATTACAAATTAATTTGTCACAATTTGCTATAAATCAGGTATACCCAGGCCACTCTGCCTTAGGGTACAGCCACATGGAGAGGCTGTTCTGTGGGTGGATAGTGGCCATGCTGCAGTGAAGAACCGCACGGCAAACTAGCTCACAGCTGCCTTTCATTTAATAATGAAAACCGTACTGTATAGTCCTTCATTGTTAATGGCCGCGTGGCGCCCTTACACAGAGGCTGTTGCTGGTATGGGGTTTGGCTGGTTAGGTGGAGGGGGACAATATACATATTATTGCTGTTTTTGCCTGCAATCTTCTCCAGGTTATTTGACAGTAAGCACAGAATACCCACTTCTCCAACCCCAGCACTCTCCTGCCCTACAGGTCGGTTCCCTTGTATTGAATTACATTTACGGCTGATGTAGGAATAAGTAAATGTAGGAATAAATAAAGCTGACACAGTATAAGACTCCCTGCACTCTCCCTGCATTCTCCCTGCTTTCTCCTTCTCCAATATTCAATTAATCATTTTTTAGAAACACTGTCCCTAGCGCATGACGCTTGCCACATCTCTCCCTATGCTCAGCTCACAGGACAGTAATGGAGACTGCGCAGAATGAGGGTTTTATAGGGCTATGACATCACAGGGGAAGTCTGACTGCACAGCATTATAGGTGATCTCACCTTCCTGGGCTTTTTACTTTCACTTTGTAATTTGTGCATAGTGATGAGCAGCAGGGGCTATATTCAAATTTGCGATATTTCACAAATATTTAGTAGAATATTCATCATATATTCGCAAATTCGAAATTATTTTATTGAATGCAAAAAATCGGCAATGTAAAAATCTCGTAATGCATATTTGAATTTAAAGCGAAATACAGGCGTGGCTACATTTTTCAAGCTGCTAGAAGTTTCATGAGTTTCTCCTGAGACTGGAGAAAATGGTTGGCATTGCAGAACATCACAATAGCTTTATATGCAGATAGAGTCAAGTGCTCCAATATATTTGCGATTGCGCTAATCGGCAGTGATTAGAATATTTTTTTGGGCAGGTCTGACTACAGATTACTGATTGGTGCACTAAGTATTGTTGTGAACTTGACATTGCTTCCTTCTCATTGGCCCACAAGCAAGAAGCAGAGAGGAATCATGTGTTCAGATGGAAAAAATACTGAATATTCAATATAACGAATATATAGCACTATATTCTAAATATTCGCAAATTCTCGAAGTGGTGATATTCGCGATAAAAATTTGCTTTTCGAATATTTGTGCTCACTATTTGTGCAGCCGCAATGTTGTTGTGAATCAGAATTTTCCTAAACTTCAGACAGAATTCCGCTTCGAATGCTTTACTCAACACTAGTTGTGAGACAAAAGATTATGGAGAAACCTAGTAGAACACATCTATCTTAATTTCCTGCTAATCTCTCACCTTTGTGTCTGGCAGATGGAAAAAGAGGGGATACTTTGCTAGCAGGCAGCGGCTTAGAGTTCCCAGTCTCATACTGCTGACAGATTAGTGGGGTAAGACCCCTTATGAAGTTAGTTTCCTTAAAGGGGCTTTCTGAGATCAGTATGGTGTTGAAGAGTTTATTTCTGTACAGCAATGACACTTGATGTTCATCTGCTTCCCTGCTGTCATTGATTCAAATGCCAGTGCTGTACAGTAATAAACTCCTATTATATCTGTCCATGAGCTCCATGTTTTATACTACTGGAATTAAACGCTGTAGTTTCAGTGAACTCTACCTCTGAAATGCCCTGTAGTGAGTGATGTATATGATCCTATAAACATCACTGTCTTGTCTTTTGAAAAAGCTCGCCCATCAGTGGATATGGACTGCCCTCTCTGCCCATATTCCTCCTCTGGATTAGCAGTTTCTGGGATGCAGTGGCAGGAAATTACATCAGAGGATCATGTGACCACATCTCACAATGCTGCATAGAAGTAACAAAAAAGTAATAAACATCATTTACAAAGTTAAAGCTGCCATCATAAAGGGTAAAGGAAAAGATGTGGCTACATACAAGGAAAACCCCTTTAAAGGCAGACACAGGATTGTGAAAGGAAGGAGATGGAAATGGTTGGACTCCATGGATGCGTATAAAATTCTTTATAAATTTATCACAATTTGGATTGCAATAGGCTAAAAGTATCGAAGGCAAGAAGAATATTAATGGAAGGACTTTTAACACTTTTTCCATGTTCTAGGGCAAGATCTAGTCTGTAGATTTTAGTAATAACTGTCTATTGATCAGAATGTTTTAACTGGCAGGACTTTACTTAAAGGGACTTTCCTAAAACATAACTCACTGCCATATATAAAACATTTAATGTGTGGTCCACATTAATGGTCCAGATAACAGTAGTAGTTAAACCTTATCTCCATGGTCCCAGTTTGATTTGGTAGGTGAAACAGAATTCACAAACATCCTTACAAGAGGACTATAATAGATGTTGTTTTGATTGTTTATAACACATATTGCACTATTCCTGTAGTGCAATGTATTTTATGGTCATTACTACACTGCGTGCAGAATTATTAGGCAAATGAGTATTTTGACCACATCATCCTCTTTATGCATGTTGTCTTACTCCAAGCTGTATAGGCTCGAAAGCCTACTACCAATTAAGCATATTAGGTGATGTGCATCTCTGTAATGAGAAGGGGTGTGGTCTAATGACATCAACACCCTATATTAGGTGTGCATAATTATTAGGCAACTTCCTTTCCTTTGGCAAAATGGGTCAAAAGAAGGACTTGACAGGCTCAGAAAAGTCAAAAATAGTGAGATATCTTGCAGAGGGATGCAGCACTCTTAAAATGGCAAAGCTTCTGAAGCGTGATCATCGAACAATCAAGCGTTTTATTCAAAATAGTCAACAGGGTCGCAAGAAGCGTGTGGAAAAACCAAGGCGCAAAATAACTGCCCAGGAACTGAGAAAAGTCAAGCGTGCAGCTGCCAAGATGCCACTTGCCACCAGTTTGGCCATATTTCAGAGCTGCAACATCACTGGAGTGCCCAAAAGCACAAGGTGTGCAATACTCAGAGACATGGCCAAGGTAAGAAAGGCTGAAAGACGACCTCCACTGAACAAGACACGCAAGCTGAAACGTCAAGACTGGGCCAAGAAATATCTCAAGACTGATTTTTCTAAGGTTTTATGGACTGATGAAATGAGAGTGAGTCTTGATGGGCCAGATGGATGGGCCCGTGGCTGGATTGGTAAAGGGCAGAGAGCTCCAGTCCGACTCAGACGCCAGCAAGGTGGAGGTGGAGTACTGGTTTGGGCTGGTATCATCAAAGATGAGCTTGTGGGGCCTTTTCGGGTTGAGGATGGAGTCAAGCTCAACTCCCAGTCCTACTGCCAGTTTCTGGAAGACACCTTCTTCAAGCAGTGGTACAGGAAGAAGTCTGCATCCTTCAAGAAAAACATGATTTTCATGCAGGACAATGCTCCATCACACGCGTCCAAGTACTCCACAGCGTGGCTGGCAAGAAAGGGTATAAAAGAAGAAAATCTAATGACATGGCCTCCTTGTTCACCTGATCTGAACCCCATTGAGAACCTGTGGTCCATCATCAAATGTGAGATTTACAAGGAGGGAAAACAGTACACCTCTCTGAACAGTGTCTGGGAGGCTGTGGTTGCTGCTGCACGCAATGTTGATGGTGAACAGATCAAAACACTGACAGAATCCATGGATGGCAGGCTTTTGAGTGTCCTTGCAAAGAAAGGTGGCTATATTGGTCACTGATTTGTTTTTGTTTTGTTTTTGAATGTCAGAAATGTATATTTGTGAATGTTGAGATGTTATATTGGTTTCACTGGTAAAAATAAATAATTGAAATGGGTATATATTTGTTTTTTGTTAAGTTGCCTAATAATTATGCACAGTAATAGTCACCTGCACACACAGATATCCCCCTAAAATAGCTAAAACTAAAAACAAACTAAAAACTACTTCCAAAAATATTCAGCTTTGATATTAATGAGTTTTTTGGGTTCATTGAGAACATGGTTGTTGTTCAATAATAAAATTAATCCTCAAAAATACAACTTGCCTAATAATTCTGCACTCCCTGTATACTGACATTCACCAGTAGGCTGCGCCAGAGAGGTATGGCCTGCTTGGGACATGCTAGAGGAAGGCCGGAGGCCTTCAATAGCCCTGGCTATTTGTGGGGCACCAATGCTTATATGCCACAGACGCTATTGCCTGTGGTATGCAAGGGGTTTAAAGTCCCAGATTGGCACTCTTGCTGGTCCAGGTCATTAGAGCAGAAGCATGGCTCTAATGTTTGAGCCAAGCTCTGCTCTTCTCTGCATGGGAGACCCGTGTAGCACTTAGGCTGGGCCCCATAAAAAGCCTAAGGCCCCTTAATGACCACATAAAAAACATATTGGTGTTCACTAAGGGGTTAAAAAATGAAATCTTGAAGATTTCACTTGGCCACTAAGACTCACAACCCACTCACACTTTCTGTAGAGATCACTTTTTAATAGTCATCTCTTTATCATTAATAGTGTTGATCACGAATATTCGAATTGCGAATTTTAATCCCGAATATCAGCACTTCGAGAATTCGCGAATATTTAGAATATCGCAAAATATATTCGTAATCGCGAATATTCGATATTTTTTTAAAAATACCAGTTCATGCAAATTTTTATGCGAAAATTTAATGCGAATTTTCGCAATCAAGAAAATAATGCCTGGAGATCATGAATTTGCAAATTCTCGAATATATGGCGAATATTCGCCCAAATATTCGCAAAATATCGCGAATTCGAATATTGCCCCTGCCGCTCATCACTAATCATTAAAAGCAGGTCTGCAATAAAAAGTATAACCATAGTGCACATGTTGGTTCCCCATATCATTGACTGCTATAGGACTGAACGAGTAAAGTCTGCATTAGTCCTTTAGACTTCAATGGAGAACTGGACCATCATGCCCACTAACACTCTATTAAGACAGGGGCCTCAGAGACTTCTACTTCCTATTGCCTCCTTTGCTGGCTTGATTCATTTTTCATCACATTATTCACTGCTCGTTTCAAAGAATTACAACCACCCTGCAATCCAATAGCGGTGGTCGTACTTGCACACTATAGGAAAAAGCGGCAGTCTCTCTGGTGGCAGGGACCATAGGGGTACTCCCCATCCCGACCACCTAGTATTTTCACTGTAGCAGTGGCCATAACCAATGGTAGCAAGCAGCGTATAATGTGAATAGAAAATTAATCAAACCAACAAAGGAGTCAAAATGAAAAATCAAATAATTTAGTACGTTTTTGTAGTAACTTTGTGTACCTGATAAATGCTATTTACCTAAGTGAGACAACCCCTTTAAGATTCATCTAATGTATATAAGTGCCTCCAAAGATGTTAGGTGTTGGCCCTGGAAAAAAACATAAAAGTAGCCCCATGCTGAAGATGGAGCCAAACTGGTAGAAGGTGTGACCAAACCAAGAAGGTGGGTTCAGCAAACCGTTAGTCATGGTCATAATGCTGGCGGTGCCAATGCAAACAATGAAACTTTTCACTAAGCAGGTCTAATGTGGTGAAAATGGGGGAGCCGTGCACTCCTGCACCAGTAACAGCTTTCCCTGGCTGAGATTGGGGAAGCTGTTACCTTGCAATGATAGGCCTGTTTGAAGCTCAGATGGTATATTCCAATACAGGTCTGGAGGTTACAGCACTGCATTGGAATCCATTGATTAATAGAAACAGCAATCTAGAGTGCTTATTATAGTCACCTATGGCGACTTTATAAAAAAAAAAAAATTAAATATTAAAAAGTTACAAAAATATAAAAGTTCAAATCCCCTTTCCCAAAATTAAGATAAAAATAAAGAATAAAAAATAAATAAAAATAAAACACTGCCACATCTGAAAACAGCTATACTATTAAAATATATTAATATTTACCCCATAAGGCGAATAGTGTAACGGAATTTTTTTTCTAAATAACTGATTCGGAAATGTTTCTGTCACTTCAACTACCCCAAATAATTTAATAAAAACCAATCAAAAAGTCATACACATGCCAAAATGGTATAACTGAAAAGTAGAGATTGTCCTGCAAAAAATTAGCCCTCACAATGGAAAAAAGGAAAATTACTGCATCATGAAAGGGTTAAATGACATTGTCCCACCTTGCTACGGTAGCTGCTACAAGCAAGGCACAGTAACTCTTGACACTAGTAAAATGTACTGTAGGAACAGCACAATACCTCAGAAATATTCACATGAGGTAATGAATAATATAATCACAAGTTCTTTTCTGTCAGATGAATTCCTAATTTTTGGGGCCTGTACTGGCCTACATAAAATTTTTAGCCAGTGACCGCCTAATGTACCTCCAGCCACATAATCACAAGTTATTTTCTGTCAGGTGAATGCCTAATTTTTGGGGCCTTTACTCCAGTGGCCTACAGTAAAATTTGTATCCAGTGACCGCCTAATGTACCTCCAGCCACATCATCACAAATTCTTTTTTGTCAGGTGAATGCCTAATTTTTGGGGCCTGTACTCCAGTGGCCTACAGTAAAATTTGTATCCAGTGACCGCCTAATGTACCTCCAGCCACATCATCAGAAGTTCTTTTCTGTCAGGTGAATGCCTAATTTTTGGGGCCTGTACTCTCGTGGCCTAAAATAAAATAAAAATTTAGCTCCAGCAGGGCACATTTTTGAGATGTTTTTTTTTTTTTTTTTATGTTACTGCACTCCATAATTTAATAATGTGACAAAGTAATGCCACAAACCTCCAGTTTTAATTCACACAATCATAGAATTAAATGATAAAACTGTATACTCTAACTGAATGGGATTTTTATCAACGATAACACAAAATGTAAATTTGGGCCAACTGGATGATTTCCATTTACAAAATCGGGTCTACCTTATCAAACAGTCTTCTCAGTTACATGTACGTATGCCAATACCATATGCAAGTTTATTACTTATCATTTATTTCCATTACCCAGACACCCTGCTCCATCTGCGCTCATTTTTTTAGATTTGTTTCCTCAAATAACTAAATTTTCTGACGCCAGCATTTGCTCAGTATGGGATTTACCATTAACATTTTTTTTTATTAACTTAAAGTTAATTAATTCATGTCATGAGCTTGTATTACACCTAGTAATGGAGCCCAGGTAAAAAAAAATAATTTAACATTTAAAATGAACAATTGCTACGCAGCCATGAAGCGTTTGTATTTATTTTGTGAGTGTATCAAATGTTAATCTGGCAAAACTACTTTCAACCAGCAGGAAAGGGCCATGTGTCACTGTCTTTCTTGTACACATTTCCCAGCTGAGAGAACTTATTGCTAGAAAAATCTGCCAAATACCTTCTCCAAATCATTCATTACTTGCATAATCTTTTAGAATAGTCACTCGGCAAATGCGGTAGCAGTTTCCAAAATTAACAAACAAAAGCATTTGAATAGTCAAAAAAGTCAAAAGCAAGGTCTAATTGAGTTTGCGGAAAAGCAAAAAACCTCATGCTCAGATATTAACTTTTTTTCAGTACTTACCTCAGAAACTAACTTATGAATAACACATGAATACATATTTATCTCTAATTTTTCACTCACAAAAACAAAAATGTACTGGTTTAAAATATTGATCATACTGGGATTCGGTGCACTCAGCTAGCTATTAGGCCTCATGCACAATATGTGTGCATCGGCCGTGTGCTCCCCACATCACGGATGTGGACCCATTCTATTTTTTTGCTGTGCAGATGGATCACGAACCCATTCAAGTTAAATGGGCATCGATCCGTCCCGGCCGCCGCACGAACGTTGCCCATGCATTGAAGACCGCAAATTGCAGTCCCCAATGCACGGAACGGTCGCACAACGGCCATGTGCATAAGGCCTTATAGGGATGTTAAAAGGGACAATTGCCCAGAGGCCTCCACCACTAAGGGGTACTCTTTTAGCAACCCCTGTTCAGTCCTTGTTCAGTCCTTTAAGATATACTTCCAAAGGCAATATATTGAAGCTTGGAAACATTTAAAGTGCACCTCCAACCATATAAAAGTTTGAATATATGGAAAAAGTTATTGTGACATTCTTACACATATTTAGTAAATGAGTAGTGGAGGACCACAACTTACCATGGATTGTGACTCGTTTTGTAGCTTGGTTGTAGAAAAGAAAAATGGCACACAGAGTGCATGCACTCTGCACTTATAGTGATGAGTGAAGCGAGCTTCGGATCCTAGATCAAGAGATTTGTGTCCATACAGTATTCAAATGCATGAGCTCCGGCGATTTGAAATGATTTATCACCAAAGTCTTGCGATTAACTTAAGAATTCGATTTTTCAAATTGAAAACTATTTTAAAACAGGAATCCGAAGTCTGCTTCAGTACTCACTGGTACCTCGGTACCAAAGCCAATTTAGGAATTACATTTTAAAATGGTTTTCAAGTTAAAAAATCTAATCCCAAATTTATTTACCGACGTCCCACAAGACTTTGGTGATAAAGAATCTCTGTACAGCATAAGAATGAAGGTAGAAGCAAATTGACTTCAGATCTTAGATCTGAAGCTCAATTTGCTCATCCCTAATAGTATGTTTTGTAGACTTTGGGGGTAATTTACTAAGTGATGCACGCCAGTTTTCTGTTGTATATCTGTCGCAGCTTGTGCGCCAAGCATTTCTCTGCTCACACCAGGTCTAAAAAAGGGTGTGTGGCATGGACAGGGACGTGGACGGGCTGGTAGGACTGTCTCATTTACCATTTTCTACGTCTGTTTCAGGCATAGATAAAGGTCTAAATGTAAGACAGTTCGGAAGCTGCCTTACATTTAGACCGACGGTGGATGCGTCAGTTATGTAGAGGATGGTGCCTCTACTTAACTTCAGAGGATCCACCACCAGTGCAAGGGGTTATTAAGAGTGGTGTCTAAAATGCCATTCTTAATAAATTACCCCCCTAGTGCTTATGCTCTCAATGGAACAACTTTGCCTCTTTCTGCTGCAGAAGCCAGGAGAGGGTGTAGAATGAGACAAGCTCACTTGTTCTAGCTTCTAAGATGGAACAGAGAGGCAGGTGGATAATGTGCGATTGATGGATAAGCCCAATTATCAATTGATTGGCTCTATCATAAGTTCCAAAAGGACCTGGCCTAGACTTTAGTTGTTCCTAACAAAGATATTCTGGAACTTTGTTGGGCCGTTACCTGTGGAATACAATATTATACAGCTATTTTGATGCATCATGATATACACATTTGTGTTGTGTGTGTGTGCAGTATTCCCTACAGGGGTTCTTTATGAATGAAACTTGGCCTAGAATAAAAGCAGGACTGCTTGCCACCACTTTCAGAGCTGTCAAGCAGATGAAAAGGGTGGCATCACTACACACCACAGTAATGATGTGATCCTGTCTATGATATATTATTGTGGCTGAGCAGCCTGACAGGAAAACTCACCAATGTGTAGTATATGTAAGTGCCAGAGCATAGCATGTATTGAGGTCATACCTCCTCACCCCCCAGGCAGCTCTGCAAGTGGAGGCAAACCAGTACTACTCCCATTCTAGGACAGGTTGCTGGCAGCCATTTTAAATCAATCCTGGAGAATATTTTAATAGTTATGCTATCTACATCTTTAAACTATCCATTCAGTCACCAACTTGTACACATAATCATGTAATTATTTTCCCAAATGATTTATATGACAAACATTATAAATACTTACAAATTAGATATGGTAGAAGTGTCAGTGTTCAAGACAAATTAACAATAAATTTAAAATATGTACCCTATGTACAAAGTTAATTGAATCCACTGGAACCAAACACAATTAAGAGTTTAAATATCAAGCTATGGCTCATTACTAGTACAGTGTAATTTGAGGGAATCACTAGACTATATTAAATGGAGTTCTAACATTTGATATAATTATAGTTGAGTTTATGTGCCAAGTTGCTCATACTGCACTGTGTCTATGAAGGGCTGTATATGAGTTTGAAAATCATTGCTTCTGATTCTAAATTGTCTGTGAATCAGAAATAATTGTTAGTTACTACCTCCAAGTTTCTGCATGACTAAGGGAGGCTTAAACCATTCTGCCCTCTCCCATATTTAGAAATACATTTATTATTGCTATTACAGCAGCAATTATTACAAATAAAAAACAGTGTTGGTGTATGGTATTTTTATTAATAGATAACCATGACTTCAAGCGTGGCAACATGGGCTTTAGTGGAAAAATCACATTGGTTATCTCAGCATACTTTGAGCTTTGCATTACTGGCACATTATGGGGGCACTATGGGGACATTAGCTCAACTGGGGGCATTGCAAGGGGGCATTTTTTGCACTGTCTATTATAAGGAGAATTATTACTATTGGGGGGCCATTATGGTGGGCTTTATTACTCCACCATGGTATGACCCCCTAGTAGCAGCACCAGCCTCTCCCTGCTCTGCTATCCCTCTGTCCCTTCTCCAAATCCTTATTATGAAATATTTCTCATTAGGATAAAACACAACATCAGCTCCACCGAGCCCACGGCCAAAGTGTTGAAGTGGTGTCCGAGATCCCCAATGGCCAAGCCAAGTAAATGTAAGTTTTTATGTGAAATATGTTTGTTAAAAACATATACCATACACTGTGCCACACAATATACAGTATACCTCTACACTGTGTAGTCTTGTGGCGGCAGACAGAAAATAATCTGGAAGTGCCCCTCCCGAGACCAGGCTCTGGATCCGCCACTGCATCCATGATGCGGAATGCACACGGAACGGTGCCCGTGTATTGCGTATCCGCAAATGTGTTGTGCAATATGGCCACGGAGCGCACACGTTCGTGTGCAATAAGCTTAAAACTAACACCGCCCTGAACATTATAGGCTTAGGTCAAGCCCAGGAGAGGCGGTTCTGTTAGTGTTAGGTACCCATCTACAGAAGACACTTTGACGCCTGGTAGATACTCCTGGTAGATGGGCCCGACACACGTTTGATCAAAAAAGAACTTCTATTTTTTCATATACAGTAGGTATAATACCACTTTAATTCAGAATAATCCCTACTCCCCAGTTTCATTGTTTGTACAGTAGGTGAACCCGATTTTGTGTCAATCTCGCTCTCTTTCTCGGCGAGATTGAGCACCTACGAGCCCCATCGCGGGAGCCAGCGCCGAGCTGGCTTGCCGCGATGGAGACAGAGCCGTCATAGAAGCGACGGGAGATCCGACTTGGATTCCCGCCAATTCTACACGTGTGCGGCGTTTGTTATGAATCCTGAGGGGGAAGTCCCCGCCGGATTTTAAATAAAAATCCGGCCTGGGTCCCCCCCTCAGGAGCATACCGGGCCCTTAGGTCTAATATGGGTTGTAAGGAGAGCCCCCCCTACGCCGAAAAAAATGGCGTAGGGGGTCCCCCTACAATCCATACCAGACCCGTATCCAAAGCACGCTACCCGGCCAGCCAGGAAGGGAGTGGGGACGAGCGAGCGCCCCCCCCCCCCCCCCTCCTGAGCCGTACCAGGCTGCATGCCCTCAACATGGGGGGGTTGGGTGCTCTGGGGCAGGGGGCACACTGCGGCCCCCCCACCTCAGAGCACCCTGTCCCCATGTTGATGAGGACAGGGCCCCTTCCCGACAACCCTGGCCGTTGGTTGTCGGGGTATGCGGGCGGGAGGCTTATCGGAATCTGGGAGCCCCCTTTAATAAGGGGGCCCCCAGATACCGGCCCCCCACCCTAAGTGAATGAGTATGGGGTACATCGTACCCCTACCCATTCACCTGCAAGAAAAGTGGTAAAAACACAAATAAACCACACAGTGTATTAAAATATTTTATTTTTCTGCTCCGGAGGCCGCCCCCTGTCTTCTTTATTAGCTCTTTTACCAGGGGGGGCTCTTCTTCTTCCGCTATCCCGACGAGTCTTCTCCGCTATCCGGGGGGTCTTCTCAACTCTCCGGGGTTCTCCTTCTGTCTTCTCCGCTATCCGGGGGGTCTTCTCAACTCTCCGGGGTTCTCCTTCTGTCTTCTCCGCTATCCGGGGGGGTCTTCTCAACTCTCCGGGGTTCTCCTTCTGTCTTCTCCTTCTGTCTTGTTGACTCGGCGCACCCCGGTTCTTCGTCTCGCGAGACGTCTCGCGAGACGAAGAACCGGGGTGCGCCGAGTCTCGCGAGACGAAGAACCGGGGTGCGCCGAGTCAACAAGACAGAAGGAGAAGACAGAAGGAGAACCCCGGAGAGTTGAGAAGACCCCCCCGGATAGCGGAGAAGACAGAAGGAGAACCCCGGAGAGTTGAGAAGACCCCCCCGGATAGCGGAGAAGACAGAAGGAGAACCCCGGAGAGTTGAGAAGACCCCCCGGATAGCGGAGAAGACCCGTCGGGATAGCGGAAGAAGAAGAGCCCCCCCTGGTAAAAGAGCTAATAAAGAAGACAGGGGGCGGCCTCCGGAGCAGAAAAATAAAATATTTTAATACACTGTGTGGTTTATTTGTGTTTTTACCACTTTTCTTGCAGGTGAATGGGTAGGGGTACGATGTACCCCATACTCATTCACTTAGGGTGGGGGGCCGGTATCTGGGGGCCCCCTTATTAAAGGGGGCTCCCAGATTCCGATAAGCCTCCCGCCCGCATACCCCGACAACCAACGGCCAGGGTTGTCGGGAAGGGGCCCTGTCCTCATCAACATGGGGACAGGGTGCTCTATGGTGGGGGGGCCGCAGTGTGCCCCCTGCCCCAGAGCACCCAACCCCCCCATGTTGAGGGCATGCAGCCTGGTACGGCTCAGGAAGGGGGGGGGGGCGCTCGCTCGTCCCCACTCCCTTCCTGGCTGGCCGGGTAGCGTGCTTTGGATACGGGTCTGGTATGGATTGTAGGGGGACCCCCTACGCCATTTTTTTCGGCGTAGGGGGGGCTCTCCTTACAACCCATAACAGACCTAAGGGCCCGGTATGCTCCTGAGGGGGGGACCCAGGCCGGATTTTTATTTAAAATCCGGCGGGGACTTCCCCCTCAGGATTCATAACAAACGCCGCACACGTGTAGAATTGGCGGGAATCCAAGTCGGATCTCCCGTCGCTTCTATGACGCGCTTGCTGGGATGTGCTGTCACTATTCCAGTGAGTGCGAGATCTCGGCACCATGTTGCCGAGTATCAGCGCGACGCTGTCGTGCTAAAAGCACAATCTCACAAACACCTACTGTATGTGTAATGGTGTACTGCCATCCATTTTTTCCCTTTGCTTTCTGCATGCTAGCTTTATGGATGTGCACCTGCGAATATGAATGTGCTAGTCTAAATTTTCTGCAATATAACTATGCAAAAACAGCCATTTTGTGTCACCCTGCCTCACAAAAAGTGTAATACCAAGTCGTATGTATCCTAAAATGGAACGAATCCAACTTTCATCTCATCCCGCAAAAAATGAGCCCCTACCTAAGACAATCTCCAGAAAAAAAATAAAAATGGCTCTCAGAACATGGCAACACAAAAAACATTTTTGTTTCGATTTTTGCAAAACCTAACAAAAATAAAATGTTAGACATATTTGGTATCGCCGCATCCATAACAACCTGCTCTATAAAAATATATAAAAATTAGTGCTGATCGAGCATGCTCAGCTGAACACCAGTTTGGCTCGAGCATTGCGATGCTCCAGTCTCCTCCCTGCACGTTTGTTGGCTGCCAGTCACTGTAATGCCATAGCTATGTTGGTTACTGCCATTAAAGTGATTGGCTATAAAGCACCCGATGACACGTGGTTCGGCCAGTCTTAGTCAGGGAAAGCTGTGCTGTAGAAGGGACAGATAGTGTAGGGATTTGAAATTAATTTTTTGTTAGACAAGGTTGGTGTTAGAGACACCAAAGTCCTTTTAAGGACTATTGTTGTGTCTGGAAGCAATATATCTTTTTAGCGCAACCACGCTAAATAGCTTGCAATTGTTTGGTGACATTATCTGCACTACATCTCCTGTGTAACGCGTGCGCAGCCTAGAAATATCTGTGACATCCAGTGTACTTTTTCGGTAGACGGTGTCCGCTTCGGACAGTTACATTACCTGAGCTAAGACTACTGAATAATGTTTGCGCATCCTAAAAATATCTGTGACATCCAGTGTACTTTTTGGCAGTACTGTTGATGGTGCGCGCAGAGGTCGTGGCCCTGGGCGCGGTGAAACTGTGCTTGCTACAAGAGCACAAGAAACACACTCATTAAAGATACCTAGCTTCATGTCCCAGTTTGCAGGGCGGCGCAGGACACAACTCTCGAAGTCAGACCAGTGCGGCCAGGTGGTCGGTTGGATTGCAGCAGATAATGCTTCCTGTTGGTTAAGCACCACCCTGTCTTCCACAAAGTCCAGTCTCAGTAGCCAAGAGTCTGGTTAACAGAATCCTCACCCTGATCCTCCTTCCTCCCACCATGGAGAACCTTGCTAAACAAGTGATGCACACTTGGATATTCCGAGGAGCTCTTTTCATCATTATTCCTTGATTTGGGCCTCACCGATGCCCAAACTCTTGATCATCCACAGTCACAAGAAGATGACGGTGGGGAACGGCAATTAGTGTTTCACGAGGTGGTTGATGATGATACACAGTTGCCAATACGCTAATGGCAATTAGTGTCTCAAGAGGTTGATGATGAGGATGAGTCATAGTTGTCAATCACTGAGGTTGTTGTTAGGTCAAGACCGCGGTTGAAAAAACAAAAGTCCAGTGTTTATTCACACAGAAAAGAAAAAACAATGCTTTACAGGGTCCTGGTGTTAATTCACACAGCAAGTGTCCCCAAAACAACATAAATCACATGGCAGACCACTGCAGGCTTAAGGGCGCCATGACTCCCATCAGGCGGCTCTCATGCAGCCTTGCAGCATGGCGGATCTCCTCAGCTTCTAAAAACACAGAGATTCTACAGCACCACTATCACAGGATCATACCACACCCAGCTGAGCTACTGGCTGGGTTTTTAAACCCCAGCCCAAAACCTGGCATGGATGTGGGGAACAGCCACCCACCCACCTCTTTGGCTGCTCCCACCCACCTCTTTACAGCCACACTATGTAAAACATTGTCAGCGAGCACTAGCTGCCGCTGACACACAAAATTGCTGGTTCTTATCTCACGAGGCCAGGATCCTCGGTGACACGTACCTTCCGTCAATGATGGACCCTTGCACCTTCCTACATAGCTCCCCCCCTTGTTCAACAGAAAATAGTGGAGAGACTCAAGTGCACACTTGATGGCCAGGCACTCTCTCTCCACTATACTGTACCGGGTCTCCGCTGGAGTGAGCTTACAGCTGAGGAAGACAACGGGATGCTCCTCCCCATCGATTTCCTGAGACAGTACCGCACCGAGACCTACTTCGGAGGCATCGGTCTGTACCACAAATTCCCTCTTGAAGTCAGGCATCACCAAAACTGGGGACCCGCACAGGGCCGACTTCAAAGCCGAGAAAGCCTCTTCCGTCTGGTCATTCCAGCGGACTATCGCGGACTTCCGTCCCTTTTAAGAGCCCTGTCAACGGAGCCGCTAAAGTGGCAAAATGGGGGACAAACCTCATGTACTAGCCCACCATTCACAGGAACAACTTTACTTGTCTAGAGGTGGCAGGTCGGGGCCAATTCCGTATCGCCTCTATTTTGTTTACTTGGGGTTTGACTCCATGCCCAATGACATACCCAAGGTATTTAGTCTCCTCTTACCCTATCGCACATTTCTTTGGGTTAGCTGTTAGTCCTGCCTTTCGAAGGGAGTCTACTACGGCCTGTACTTTGGGCAGGTGACTTTCCCAGTCGGTACTGTGAATGATAATATCATCCAGGTAAGCCGAGGTGTACCGCCGATATGGACAAAGTACAATATCCATTAGACGTTGAAAAGTGGCGGGGGCACCATGCAGGCCAAAGGGTAACACCTTATATTGGTACAGCCCCTCTGGTGTGATGAAGGCAGTTTTCTCTTTGGCAGCCTCCGTCAAAGATACCTGCCAGTTCCCTTTAGTGAGGTCCAAAACAGAAAAATACCTGGCTTGACCTAACTTCTTAATTAGTTCATCTACCCGAGGCATGGGATATGCATCGAATTTTGATATTTTGTTCAACTTCCTAAAATCGTTACAAAATCGTAACGTCCAATCTGGCTTAGGAATTAAGACTATAGGACTGGCCCACTCACTTTTAGATTCCTCAATGACGTCTAGCCGCAGCATGAGCTGCACTTCCTCCGAGATGGCTTCTTTGCCGAGCCTTGGGCATCCGGTATGGCTTTAACCGGACTTTTGCCTAAGGCTCAGTAACAATGTCATGTTGGATTATGGAAGTGCGTCCAGGGAGGTCCGAGAACACATCCGTGTTCCGACTAACGAACTCCCTGGTCTTCTGAGCCTGTCAGCAATTTTTATTGTGTCAACCGCTGCCCTTGCATCAGACAGCCTAGAAAACATGGTCGTGAGCTGTTTTCCCTACAGGTTTCCCTATCAATCCAGGGTTTTAGTAAATTAAAATGGTAAACCTTCTCTGGCTTTCGCCTCCCCGGCTGGTGTACCTTGTAATTTACGTCTCAAATTTTTTCACGTACCTGTCCACGGTCGGCACCAGAACCAAAACCCGATCACCCAGGTATGCTCCCTGACAAGAGGCAAAACAGTCTCTATCCGCTGTTGCATCTTGGTAACATATTCAAGGACTCTTTTATGCGGAGTGGGTTGTTGTTCCCACGCCTCTTTGGCTACGTCCAACAAACCACGAGGATGTCTGCTAAATAGCAATTCGAAGGGCGAGAACCCAGTAGAGGCCTGGGGCACCTCTCACATTGCGAACATGAGAGAGGGCAGAAGAAGGTCCCAATCCTTTCCATCTTTGGACACCACCCTTTTTAATATGGTTTTTAGAGTTTTTTTTAAACCTTTCAAGCAGTCCGTCCATTTGTGGATGGTACACGGACGTCCGCAACTGTTTAATACGCAGTAACTTACAGAGTTCTCTCATGACCTTGGACATTAAAGGGGTCCCAGTCAGGACCTCTTTAGGTAGCCCCACTCAGGAGAACATTTCCATTAGCTCTTTAGCTATAAGTCTAGCTGATGTATGTTGCAGTGGCACTGCCTCCAGGTACCGAGTAGCGTAATAAAGGACAACCAAGATGTGTTGGTGTCCCCTAGTGGACTTCGGAACTCGTCCACCTCTTTAAACACACTGGGCGAGTAAAACTGTTGTAGTAACCGGTCCTGTGTTTTCTGCATTCCCAGATGACCCCCGAGAACATGCTGGTGGGCTAACTCTAACACGAGTTTGCGATAATCCTGGGGCACCACCAACTGTTCAATGGATTCACATTGCAGCTGATTCACCCGATACAACATATCCTGATGAACCACAAAACGGGGGAACACTGACTCTGCCTATGGTTGTTGTGGTTCACCATCTATTATTAGTACATTTTCCCAGGCTCGGGATAAGGTTGGATCCTGGTATTGTGCAGTACCAAAACTATCCCTGGAGACATTGAGGTCTGCCAGCTCAGGCCCCGGCGGCAAGTCCTCCATGTCTCCCACCATTACACTTAGCGGGGTTGTTTCCCCCTCTTCCACCGAAGTGGTGGTCACCCCTATCGCTGTCCCTTCAGACTCAGGTTCCCAGGGTTCTGGTTTCCCCCGTGAGCCGGGCCACTCTGCTAGGGTTACCCCTTTCTCATGGGTATCAGTCACTCTCGTAACCGGCCACAGGGCCAGGAAGCCCGGGAAGTCTCTCCCTATTATAAGTTCATAGTGTAGGTTGGTTGCGACAGCCACCTCGTGGGTCCACCTACCGGAAACCGTGGACAGAGACACCATAGCAGTAGGGTAGTCTTTTAAGTCCCCATGTATACACATGACTCCGACCTTAGGTCCGGTGTACCAGGGAAGCCCTTACCAGGGTCACCAGACTCCCTGAGTCCAACAGAGCCTCCGCTGGAGTGTCTCCCACCTCCACCTGGCACAGGTGGTTCAGAGACTCCGGAGCACCCACGGCACACAGTTTCCTGACATACAATGTTTGACGGAAGCCATAGTTCGTGTCCATGGGTTCCCCCCCATGTGGACAGTCCGCTCGAACGTGGCCAGGCTCCCGACACCGCCAGCAGACTATTGGAGCGGGGTCCACAGGGGTTACATCCCGGGCAGGTTTGGTGGGCACCAGTCGCCGCGTCCTGGGTGGAGGGATATGGGATTTGAGTGCCCCCCTCCCAAAAGAACCCCACTGTGAGTTCCGGATAGCCTCATAGCGCTCCACCAGGTCGACCATCTCCAGCAGGTTACCTGGAGAGACCTGGCCAATACATTTCTGGAGAGGGGGTGGCAGAGCCCTCCAGAACCTGTCTGCTAACAACCGTTCCAGCATAGCAGTGGTGCTCAGCATGTCAGGTTGTAGCCACTTTTGCAACAGGTTGAGCAGGTTATAATACTGGGGTCTCACGGGCTCAGCCAGGTTGAACTCCCAATGATGCATCCGCTTTGTCCGGACCAGCACATTCACCCCAAGTCTTGCCAAAATCTCCCCCATTACCTTTGGGTAGTCAGCTGCTTGATTGTCCGGCAAATTGAAATACACCCGCTGAGACTCTGATGCCAGGAAAGGAGCAACGACCTCAGCCCACTGGTCTTGGGGCAGCCTTTCCCTGGTGACCACTTTCTCATACATCGCCAGCTAGGTTTTGATGTTGTCTGTGGGTGTCATCTTAGGGATCGCTGCACGGACTGCTTTCCGGGCATCGTGAACGCATGGTGTTGCTCCTGCTGTTTGCAAAGCCATTACGTGTTGTAGCAGCAACTGGTTGGTCTCTTGCTGCTGCTTATTAGCCTCGCGTTGCTGCAGGTTAGTCTTTTGCTGCTGCAGATTAGCCTCCATGAGGGCCTTCAGAACAGCCTCCATTTTGTCACGTGACACAAGTTTAAGTCTAGCAGGTTTGATAAATGACATACACCCGTGTGCAAACCAAAAATATTTTGGCGTTCACGCCAGCCTCACTGCGCTTGCCCGCTCCTAGCCACCAATTGTAGGGATTTGCTCTGGTAGGCAGGGTAAGCGGACGCAATACAGAGGCAAGACCATGGTTGAAAAAACAAAAGTCCAGTGTTTATTCACACAGAAAAGGCAGAAAAGAAAAAAAACGCTTTACAGGGTCCTGGTGTTAATTCACACAGCAAGAGTCCCCAAAACAACATAAATCACCTGGCAGACCACAGCAGGCATTAGGGTGCCTGACTCCCAGCAGGCGGCTCTCATGCTGCTCACAGCCTTGCAGCATGGCGGATCTCCTCAGCTCCCAAAAACACAGAGCTTACACAGCTCCACCATCACTTGGAGGATCATATCACACCCAGCTGAGGTGCTGGCTGGGTTTTTAAACCCCAGCCCAAAACCTGGCCTGGATGTGGGGAACAGCCACCCACCCTGCTCTTTGGCTGCTCCCAATAAGAAACGGCCCGGATTGTGCCGCTGACACACAAAATTACCGGTTCTTATCTTACCGATGCCAGGAACATCGTTGACATGTACCTTCCGTCAATGACGGACCCTTGCGCCTTCCTACAGGTTCAATCTTCCTTTTCTCGTCCTCTTCCTCCTCCTCCATCATATCAACATGCTTATTAGGCTGCCCTCGCTCCTAATGTTTTAGATGGTCACCAGCAGGCCCTCGCCCATAATGTTTTAGAGGGTCAGCTCAGCAGCAGGCTCTCGCCCCTAACATTTTAGAGGGTCAGCTCAGCAGCAGACCCTCACCCTTAATGTTTTAGATGGTCAGATCAGCAGCAGGCTCTCGCCCCTAATGTTTTAGAGGGTCACCAGCAGGCCCTTGCTCCTAATGTTTTTGAGGGTCACCAGCAAGCCATCAATCATAATTTTTTTAAGGGTGTGTATGATGCCCTCCTTTATACTGTAATAAAGGGTGTATTGGAGTGCCGATTCCTTGAAATTTTTGGCACCGTTTCACTTAGTGCATAGGCTTTATGAGAGTAGGAGTCCCACTACCTGAACAATTGTACTACAATGTGAATGAGGCCCTCCTTTATGTGATATACAGGTTGTATCGGAGTGTCTCTTCCTTGTAATTTTTGGCAGCACTTACACTTTATATACAAGTAAATATACAGGAAAGAATGTTTCCTATCAATTTTTCCTCTAAAATCGATTTTATCTTCGGTTTTGTGCGTATTATTGTCAGTCTGTAAAATTGGCGTACTACTCGGAAAACGTCGTTCACAGAAGAGACCTGGGAGTCCAAGATGCATCCAGACATCCTCCCCATGCTGTTCCCGAACCATTTCAGTGGTGTTTCCATCAATTTCTGCCCTTTTCATGTGAACAAGACACCCTCCCTTCTTCAGAGCAGGGGGTGCCTGGTTTAATGCTCCGAGCATCCCAAGGTGTTCTACTCGAGCACCCGAGCACTTTACAAAATAAGGCCAAAATAAAGCAGACATATGGGGAATGTTGATTGATAACTATTTTATGAGGTATTACTATCTGTCTTAAAAGTAGAAATATTCAAATTTATAAAATTGTGATTTTTTAATTTTTTTTTGATTATTTTATAAATAAAGGTGAAAAATATCAACTCAAATTTACCACTGTCATGAAATACAATGTGTCACTAGAAAACAATCTCATAATGGCTTTGATAAGTAAAAGCATTCCAAAGTTATTAGCAGATAGAGACGCATGTCAGATTTACAAAAATCGACCTGGGATTTAAGGTGAAAAGTGGTTCGGTACTGAAAGGCCCCTTTCACACGGGCGAGTATTCAGCGTGGATGCGATGCGGGAGGTGAACGCATTGCACATGCACTGAATACCGACCCATTCATTTCTATGGGGCTGTTCACATGAGCAGTGATTTTCACGCATCACTTGTGCGTTGCGTGAAAATCGCAGCATGCTCCTCTTTGTGCATTTTTCACGTAACGCAGGCCCCATAGAAATGAATGGGGTTGCATGAAAATCGCAAGCATCCGCAAGCAAGTGCGGATGCGGTGCGATTTTCACGCACGGTTGCTAGGAAATGATCGGGATGGAGACCCGATCATTATTATTTTTCCTTATAACATGGTTATAAGGGAAAATAATAGCATTCTGAATACAGAATGCATAGTAAAACATTAAAAAAAAAATAATAATTTAACTCCCCTTAGTCCACTTGATCGCGTAGCCTGGCAACTCCTTCTGTCTTCATCTGATCTCTGTGCAGCAATAGGACCTGTGGTGACGTCACTCCGGTCATCAAATGATCCATCACATGATCTTTTACCATGGTGATGGATCTTGTGATGACCAGAATGACGTCACCACAGGTCCTGTTGCTGCACAGAGAACAGATGAAGACAGAAGGAGATGCCGGGCTACGCGATCAAGTGGACTGAGGTGAGTTAATTTTTTTTTAACCCCTCCAGCGATGTTTTACTATGCATTCTGTATACAGAATGCTATTATTTTCCCTTATAACCATGTTATAAGGGAAAAAAATACAATCTACAGAACGCCGATCCCAAGCCTAAACTTCTGTGAAGAAGTTCGGGTTTGGGTACCAAAAACGCGCAAGTTTTCTCACGCGAGTGCAAAACGCATTACAATGTTTTGCACTCGCGCGGAAAAATCGCGGGTGTTCCCGTAACACACCCGCACATTTTCCCGCAACGCCCCGTCTGAAAGGGGCCAAAGAGTTACCTTTCCTGGAGAAGTCCTACTTTTTATGACCCATTGTACCCATTCTCTATGAATTCACTTCTGGTTTTGGCTATTTAAAAAAAAAAAAAAAAACTGCAGTGCCATTTTTAGAAAAAATGGTGTGCTCGATTTTCCCTTGCAGTTTTTTTGCACTTCTATGGGGCTAACAGAAATAGCTGAGCCAGCTTTTTTCAGAGCTCACATGGGAATGAATGGAGGGCGCCACATATGCGACTTTACGGGCTCCGTTCTAAGCATAGGTGGGGTCTCAGAGGTGGGACTCACACCTATTAGACATTGTGGGCTTATCATAATGATATGCCCCCAATGTCTGAGATGGGAATAACCTTTCAAAATAAATATTGTGCTAGATTATAGACATGTAACAGTAAATCTTTTATATATTCATGTTTTTCCAGGCATGATCTTGATTCAACATAAAACTCATCTTACTGATGATTTAGAAAAAATTAAGTAAAATTGTATCTCGTGTTACTTCAACCTTCATTGCCTCAGATTACAGAATTACTGTATCTTCTAACTATTTTATCTAGAAAATTGAACATTTAATGAAACTCTACGAAAAGTAAAGCACAGTGAATTTTATTGTGTTACATTAAAAGAACTTAGTAGAAAGATTTGACCTTAGTAACCTATAATAAGTACTGAAACAGCAGCACATGTGATAACAAAATACCCACCTCTCCGAACCCACACTGATCCAGTACAGCAGCTCATACTGTCCCGCTGGTCAATTACAAGCAGCTGACAAGTGATGGCTGCAGTCAATTAGTGGTTACATGCTGGTCATAATCCAGTTGACCAGTGATTACTAGGCAGGTTTTGGCCTAGTGAAGGGTCCAGGCTTGCCAGCAGTATATTCTTAGCAGGCTTTGTCTCTTTGGAGTAGCCTGCTGGTGACTGTCAGTATAGCACTGACAGTCGAATACACTTGCACTGCATTACCATTACAAATGTATTATAGAAGCGATTTATTATAGAATTAATGAATAGAATTAAATTAATGTAATAGAAGCCTATTAGTCCCATTGTGGGACTAGTAATGGGCTAAAATAAGTTTAAAAAAAGTTTTATGAAATAAAAAATAATCTAAGTAAAAAAAAACTTTTTAATTGGGGAAAAAAAGCTTTTTAATGGAAAAAAACAGCAAAAGTTAAATCACCTTCACAAATTTGGTATTGCTGCATCCATATGACATCCATACACAATGATTATGAAATTTAATGTATACAATGAACACCGGAAAAAAAAGACTGCCTGAATTGCAGTTTTTTTTTTATTCACCAACAAAATAAAAAGCAATAAAAAGTGTGTTGGACACAAGTCATACTAGGCATATTTCTGGCGCAGATTGCGGCGCAAAGGTTATTTGACAAGCAATCTGTGACTTCATCCGCTCACACCAGGTCCAGAAAAGTGGGCATGGCAGAGAAGGGGACGTGCCAGTAGGCCCATCTCATTCATCCTTTTCTACACCTGATTTAGGCTTGATACTCCGAAGTTATGGAAAGGCCGGTGCTATCGGGGTTAAGACTGGCGTCTAAAATGCCATTTGGACCCTTCTTTATCCACATGGAAATTTGAGTATGTTTGGGTATGTTTTATCCTCTCAAGAACTGGGCATTGTTTCCCCTTCTGTGATGTGATTTATAAGCTAACACTTGTTCTTTGAAACCACTTCTAGTAAGGATATGGCCACATGGTCAGGTTTCCTGATGCAATTTTTGGAAGCCAAAATCAGGAGTGAATCATACGAGGAGAAAAAGTATATAGGAGGGATTCAATTTATCCTTTTTTTTTTTATTCACCCCTGGTTTTGGTGTCTAAAACTGCATGCAGAAACTTGACCGTCTGGCTGTACCATTAGGGCTGGTGCACAGTACACGAGCGAGTCCATTGTGGGAATCATGATCCGTGTGTGAGCGTGATCCCCTCTTCTCGAATTGCAGGAGGGCACGGCTTTATCATGATTTATAATGCTATGCGCCTCTGCTTGAACTTACTTCTACAGAATCATAGTGACAGTTTTATGCCAGTATGATCCTGTAGAAGGAAGGTCAAGCAGAGGCACATAGCATTATAAATCAGTATAACTCAAGTGCTTCTGCAAGTCCAGAAGGGAGGATCACAATCACACACAGAGCGTGATTTCCGCAATGGACTCACTCGTGTGCAACAGCCTTAACCTTTTCACATTACTCACATTTTTATTCAACATATTCTGTATCTGTGATGAAGTTGCTGTGGTGAAGCATTATGTATAACGTAGTGGCCACATATGGTCTGTCTGATTGTGCTGTGAATGCCACCCATCTTGTTTTGGCAAAACATATTCTGTTAGGAAGAAAACCTAAAGTATTTCCACATTTATAATAGTTGTGGATTGGTGCAAATTGATCAACCTAAGATTATTAGTAAGGATGAGCAAATTGACTTCAAATGAAACATTCGAAGTCGATTTGCATAAAACTTCATTCTAATACTGTATGGAGCAGGAGCTCCATACAGTATAAAAATGTATTGGCTCCGAGGAGCCAAAGTTATTGCTTTGCGAACTCTCACGAGATTTCGCGCAATAACTTCATAAATTTATTTTTACTGTAAAAAAACATTTCCCGAACTCAGGTTCAGTTCCAAGTGGTACCTTGGAAAAGAACCCGAGTTCAGGAAATGTTTTTTTACAGTACAAATTAATTTCTGAAGTTATTGCGCGAAGTCCCTCGAGACTTCGCGAAGCAATAACTTCGGCTCATCGGAGCAAATACATTCTAATACTGTACGGAGCTCCTGCTCTGTACAGTATTAGAACAAAGTTTTTTATGCGAATCGAGTTCGGATGTTTCATCCAATGTCGATTCGCTCATCCCTAATTATTAGATACCATCCACTTGAGAATCTAAGCATGTTATTTACTGGAAGGAATAAGACTCAAGTGAATGGAACCTTCTTGTATTAAGGCAATAAAGAACATCTGTCACCAAAATATTTCTATTCTGTGTCTTTTAGAGAAATCTATATAGAGTCATATGATAGACATGATATAGAATATGGCCTTGATTTATTATAGCATGGAGGCATAAGCCAGGCTATGATAGCCAGGCATGCCGCGGGATGCTGATGAAGCGGTGGGAGTGGTGGGACATGAGTGGTGGGACGTTTGCTACAGTCTCTCTACCTGGCTTTTATATTTCATTTGTTTTTGCCACTATTTGATATTTTCATTGATACTCATTTGTAGAGTTGAGCGAACACCTGGATGTTCGGGTTCGACGAGTTCGGCCGAACTTTCGAAAAATGTTCGGGTTCGGGATCCGAACTCGACCCGAACTTCATCCCGAACCCGAACCCCATAGAAGTCAATGGGGACCCGAACTTTTGGGCACTAAAAAGGCTGTAAAACACACCCGGAAAGGGCTAGAGGGCTGCAAAAGGCAGCAAAATGTAGTTAAATCCCCTGCAAACAAATGTAGATAGGGAAATGATGAGTTAACATAAAATAAATAAAAATTAAACAATATTAATTGGAGTGAGGTCCCATAGCACAGAATCAGGCTTCAAGTCACCCACCAATGGAGAAGGTCACTTACTATTATTTTGACCACAGCACCCAGACAAAGGAGAGAGGTCCCACAGCAGAGAACCAGGCATCATATCACCCACCACAGGAGTAGGCCACCATTTAGTTACTTTGACCCCTACACCCAGACGGAGGAGAGAGGTTACACAGCAGAGAATCAGGCATTTAGATCACCCACCACAGGAGTAGGCCACCATTGAATCAGACCCCAGCAACCATGTCAGATGGCACAAGCATAAGCTTTATATCAATCAGCACAGGAGAAGGCGACTTTGACAGACTTTGACCCCTACACCCGGACGGAGGAGAGAGGTTTCAAAGCAGAGAATCAGGCATTTAGATCACCCACCACAGGAGTAGGCCCCAATTTAATGGGACCCCGGCAACCATGTCAGATGGCACAACCATCAGCTTCATATCAATCAGCACAGGAGAAGGCGACTTTGAAAGACTTTGACCCCTACACCCAGACGGAGGAGAGAGGTTTCACAGCAGAGAATCAGGCATTTAGATCACCCACCACAGGAGTAGGCCCCCATTGAATCAGACCCTGGCAACCATGTCAGATGGCACAACATCAGCTTTATATCAATCAGCACAGGAGAAGGCGACTTTGAAAGACTTTGACCCCTACACCCAGATGGAGGAGAGAGGTTTCACAGCAGAGAATCAGGCATCATATCAACCACCACAGGAGAAGCCACCATTTAGTTACTTTGACCCCTGCACCCAGGAAGAGGAGAGAGGCACCACAGCACATATTCTGGCATCATATCAGCCACCACAGGAGAAGCCACCATTGAGTTACTTTGACCCCCGCACCCAGGAAGAGGAGAGAGGCACCACAGCACATATTCTGGCATCATATCAGCCACCACAGGAGAAGCCACCATTGAGTTACTTTGACCCCCGCACCCAGGAAGAGGAGAGAGGCACCACAGCACATATTCTGGCATCATATCAGCCACCACAGGAGAAGCCACCATTGAGTTACTTTGACCCCTGCACCCAGGAAGAGGAGAGAGGCCCCACAGCACATATTCTGGCATCATATCAGCCACCACAGGAGAAGCCACCATTTAGTTACTTTGACCCCTTCACCCAAACAGAGGAGAGAGGTTCCACATCAGAGAATCAGGCATCATATCAACTACCACAGGAGTAGGCCACAATTTAATGGGACCCCGGCAACCATGTCAGATGGCACAACCATCAGCTTCATATCA
Source organism: Bufo bufo (assembly GCF_905171765.1). Taxonomy (NCBI): domain Eukaryota; kingdom Metazoa; phylum Chordata; class Amphibia; order Anura; family Bufonidae; genus Bufo; species Bufo bufo. Next base: position 171,415,836 of record NC_053391.1, on the reverse strand, counting down.
ATCAGCACAGGAGAAGGCGACTTTGAAAGACTTTGACCCCTACACCCAGACGGAGGAGAGAGGTTTCACAGCAGAGAATCAGGCATTTAGATCACCCACCACAGGAGTAGGCCCCCATTGAATCAGACCCTGGCAACCATGTCAGATGGCACAACCATCAGCTTTATATCAATCAGCACAGGAGAAGCCACCATTGAGTTACTTTGACCCCTGCACCCAGGAAGAGGAGAGAGGCCCCACAGCACATATTCTGGCATCATATCAGCCACCACAGGAGAAGCCACCATTGAGTTACTTTGACCCCCGCACCCAGGAAGAGGAGAGAGGCACCACAGCACATATTCTGGCATCATATCAGCCACCACAGGAGAAGCCACCATTGAGTTACTTTGACCCCTGCACCCAGGAAGAGGAGAGAGGCCCCACAGCACATATTCTGGCATCATACTAACCACCACAGGAGAAGCCACCATTGAGTTACTTTGACCCCTGCACCCAGGAAGAGGAGAGAGGCCCCACAGCACATATTCTGGCATCATATCAGCCACCACAGGAGAAGCCACCATTGAGTTACTTTGACCCCCGCACCCAGGAAGAGGAGAGAGGCCCCACAGCACATATTCTGGCATCATATCAGCCACCACAGGAGAAGCCACCATTGAGTTACTTTGACCCCCGCACCCAGGAAGAGGAGAGAGGCCCCACAGCACATATTCTGGCATCATATCAGCCACCACAGGAGAAGCCACCATTGAGTTACTTTGACCCCCGCACCCAGGAAGAGGAGAGAGGCACCACAGCACATATTCTGGCATCATATCAGCCACCACAGGAGAAGCCACCATTGAGTTACTTTGACCCCCGCACCCAGGAAGAGGAGAGAGGCACCACAGCACATATTCAGGCATCATATCACACACCACAGGAGAAGGCCTCTTTCAGTGATTTAGGCCTTTGGACCCAGACAGAGGAGAGAGGCACCACAGCACATATTCTGGCATCATATCAGCCACCACAGGAGAAGCCACCATTGAGTTACTTTGACCCCTGCACCCAGGAAGAGGAGAGAGGCCCCACAGCACATATTCTGGCATCATATCAGCCACCACAGGAGAAGCCACCATTTAGTTACTTTGACCCCTGCACCCAGGAAGAGGAGAGAGGCACCACAGCACATATTCTGGCATCATATCAGCCACCACAGGAGAAGCCACCATTTAGTTACTTTGACCCCTTCACCCAAACAGAGGAGAGAGGTTCAACATCAGAGAATCAGGCATCATATCAACCACCACAGGAGTAGGCCACAATTTAGTTTATTTGACCCCTGCACCCAGGAAGAGGAGAGAGGCCCCACAGCACATATTCTGGCATCATATCACACACCACAGGAGAAGGCCTCTTTCAGTGATTTAGGCCTTTGGACCCAGACAGAGGAGAGAGGTCAGAGATTAGCTTCATATCCCCCAGCACAGCAGAAGACCGCTTTATTTGACTTAGGCCTCAGCACCCAGACAGAAGACAGAGGTAGCATGGCAGAGGTTATGGCTTCATGTCACCCGTTAGTTTAACCGGCCACTTTCATCTGGTTAGGCCCCGGCGCCCAGACAGAGAAGAGTTTCATTCAACTGTGGGTTTCATAAAATTTGTATCAAATAAAGAAGTGGCCCGTAGCACAACAAGACATGTTTTAGGCAGTTAATAAGGACTACTCTGCACAAGGGAGGGACAGGTCCTGTGGGATCCATGCCTGGTTCATCTTTATGAAGGTCAGCTTGTCCAGGTTGGCTGTGGACAGGCGGCTGCGCTTGTCAGTAATGACGCCCCCTGCCGTGCTGAATACGCGTTCAGATAAAACGCTGGCCGCCGGGCAGGAAAGCACCTCCAAGGCATAACATGCTAACTCTGGCCACGTAGACAATTTCGAAACCCAGTAGTTGAATGGGGCCGAACCATCCGTCAGGATGTGGAGGGGTGTGCAGACATACTGTTCAACCATGTTAGTGAAATGCTGCCTCCTGCTAACACGTTCCGTATCAGGTGTCGGTGCAGATAGCTGTGGCGTGGAGACAAAACTTTTCCACATTTCTGCCATGCTAACCCTGCCCTCAGATGAGCTGGCCGTGACACAGCTGCGTTGGCGACCTCTTGCCACTCCTCTGCCTTCACCTTCCACCTGTTCCCCTGTGACATGTGGGAATGCTCTCAAGAGCGCTTCTATCAGCGTGCGCTTGTACTCGCGCATCTTACGGTCGCGCTCCAGTTCAGGAATTAAAGTGGGCACATTGTCTTTATACCGGGGATCCAGCAGGGTGGCCACCCAGTAGTCTGCACACGTTAAAACGTGGGCAACTCTGCTGTCGTTGCGCAGGCATTGGAGCATATATTCGCTCATGTGGGCCAGGCTACCCATGGGTAAGGACAAGCTGTCCTCTGTGGGAGGCGTATCGTCATCGTCCACCGTATCCCCCCAGCCACGCACCAGTGATGGGCCTGGGCTGCCACCCCGCTGTGAACTTGCGTCATCCTCGTCCCCCTCCACCTCCTCCTCCTCATCCTCCTCGTCCTCCAGTACAGTGCCTTGGCTGGCGACTTGTGAACCTGTCCTCTGCTGCTTAAACAAACCTCCCTCTGAGCCACTTCGAACAGACTGGCCCGAAAGTGTTAGAAACGAGCCCTCATCCTCCTCCTCCTCCTCCACCTGGGCCACCTCCTCTAACATCATTGCCCTAAGTGTTTTCTCAAGGAGACATAGAAGTGGTATTGTAACGCTGATAACAGTGTCATCGCCACTGGCCATGTTGGTGGAGTACTCGAAACAGCGCAGCAGGGCACACAGGTCTCGCATGGAGGCCCAATCATTGGTGGTGAAGTGGTGCTGTTCGGCAGTACGACTGACGCGAGCGTGCTGCAGCTGAAACTCCACTATGGCCTGCTGCTGCTCGCACAGTCTCTCCAGCATGTGCAAGGTGGAGTTCCACCGGGTAGGCACGTCGCATATGAGGCGGTGAGCGGGAAGGCCGAAGTTCCGCTGTAGCGCAGACAGGCGAGCAGCGGCAGGATGTGAACGGCGGAAGCGCGCACAGACGGCCCGCACTTTATGCAGCAGCTCTGACATGTTGGGGTAGTGGTGAATGAACCTCTGCACCACCAAGTTCAGCACATGCGCCAGGCAAGGGATGTGCGTCAAACCGGCTAGTCCCAGAGCTGCCACGAGATTTCGCCCATTATCGCATACCACCAGGCCTGGCTTGAGGCCCACCGGCAGAAACCACTCGTCGGTCTGTTGTTCAATACCCCGCCACAACTCCTTTGCGCTGTGGGGCCTGTCCCCCAAACATATGAGTTTCAGAATGGCCTGCTGACGTTTACCCCGGGCTGTGCTGAAGTTGGTGGTGAAGGTGTGTGGCTGACCGGATGAGCTGGTGGAAGCAGTGGAGGAGGAAGCCGAGTAGGAGGAGGAGGCTACAGGAGGCAGAGAATGATGCCCTGCGATCCTAGGGGGCGGAAGGACGTGCGCCAAGGAACTGTCCGCCGGGGGCCCAGCCGCCACTACATTCATCCAGTGTGCAGTTAGTGAGATATAGCGTCCCTGGCCGTGCTTACTGGTCCACGTATCTGTGGTTAGGTGGACCTTGCCACAAATGGCGTTGCGCAGTGCACACTTGATTTTATCGGACACTTGCATGTGCAGGGAAGGCACGGCTGTCTTGGAGAAGTAGTGGCGGCTGGGAACCACATACTGCGGGACAGCCATGGCCATCAGCTGTTTGAAGCTGTCTGTGTCCACCAGCCGGAATGACAGCATTTCAAAGGCCAGCAGTTTAGAAATGCTGGCGTTCAGGCCAAGGGCTCGAGGGTGACTCGGGGGGAATTTGCGCTTCCTCTCTAAGGTTTGAGATATTGAGAGCTGAACGCTGCTGTGTGATATAGTGGAGACGCTAGTTGACGGTGGCGGTGGTGGTGGTGTCGGTGGCACATCCTCTGTTTGCTGCTCGGCAGGTGGCAACATTCCTCTCGAGGCGGAAGCCGAGGCAGCAGCGGTAGAGGGAGCAGGGGGAGCCTCAGCGAGTGCCTGGTTTTTAAGGTGTGTACCCCACTGCAGTTCATGCTTTGCATGTAGATGCCTGGTCATGCAGGTTGTGCTGAGGTTCAGAACGTTAATGCCTCGCCTCAGGCTCTGATGGCAGAGCGTGCAAGTCACTCGGGTCTTGTCGGTAGGACATTGTTTAAAGAAGTGCCATGCCAGGGAACTCTTTGAAGCTGCCTTTGTGGGGCTGGGTCCCTGTTGGCGATGTCCAGTAGCAGGCGAACTCTGGGGGCGGCGGCTCGTCTGCTTTGGCCCCCTGCTCCCTCTTTGGCTTCGCTGTTGTCTCGGTCTCACCACTACCTCTTCCTCTGAACTGTGAAAGTCATCGCCACGACCTTCAGTCCATGTGGGGTCTAAGACCTCATCGTCCTCTGCATCGTCTTCCACCCAGTCTCCCTCCCTGACCTCCTCCTGTTCAGTCTGCACACTGCAAAAAGACGCGGCAGTGGGCACCTGTGTTTCGTCATCATCAGAGAGTCGGTGACTCTGCTGTGGTGGTATTCCCATGTCCTCTTCATCTGGAGACATAAGTGGTTGTGCGTCAGTGCATGGTATGTCTTCCTCCACTGGGGAAGGGCTAGGTGGACGCCCCTGGGAAACCCTGGAAGCAGAGTCTTCAAACAGAAGAAGAGACTGCTGCATAACTTGTGGCTCAGACCGTTTCCCTGATATGCTTGGGGGTGATGTGACAGACTGATGGGCTTGGTTTTCAGGTGCCACCTGTGCGCTTTCCGCAGAAGACTGGGTGGAAGACCATGTGGTGAACGTGCTGGAAGCACTGTCGGCCACCCAATCGATTAATGCCTGTACCTGCTCAGGCCTTACCATCCTAAGAGCGGCATTGTGCCCCACGAGATATTGCGGTACATTCTGCCGGCTAGTTGAGGGAGTTCGTTCCCTACTGTGTGCGCCTGGGGCCGAACGGCCACGTCCTCTACCAGCAACAGAGGCTCCACGGACACCACCACGACCGCGTCCTCGTCCCTTAATAGTATTTTTCTTCATTGTTGCGATTCAACTCGCACCACAATGAAATATATTATTTTTTATAAGCAAAATCCCCTCACTGGAATACTTTCAGTCTTTTGACTGTATGGATTACAGATGGAATGACTGTTATATGTGAGTACCGCTTTCTTTGACAGATTCTAGTATGGGTACATATATGTTTTCCCAACCCCAGCACATTAGTTTGCTAATTCCAGATGTATGAAACGCAGGCCTAACTGTATCTAGTATATTGAACGCCAGATAAACTAACTTGGCCTTTTTTAAATAAAAAAAATCCCCTCACTGGAATACTTTTAGTCTTTTGACTGTATGGATTACAGATGGAATGACTGTTATATGTGAGTACCGCTTTCTTTGACAGATTCTAGTATGGGTACATATATGTTTTCCCAACCCCAGCACATTAGTTTGCTAATTCCAGATGTATGAAACGCAGGCCTAACTGTATCTAGTATATTGAACGCCAGATAAACTAACTTGGCCTTTTTTAAATAAAAAAAATTCCCTCACTGGAATACTTTCAGTCTTTTGACTGTATGGATTACAGATGGAATGACTGTTATATGTGAGTATCGCTTTCTTTGACAGATTCTAGTATGGGTACATATATGTTTTCCCAACCCCAGCACATTAGTTTGCTAATTCCAGATGTATGAAACGCAGGCCTAACTGTATCTAGTATATTGAACGCCAGATAAACTAACTTGGCCTTTTTTAAATAAAAAAAATTCCCTCACTGGAATACTTTCAGTCTTTTGACTGTATGGATTACAGATGGAATGACTGTTATATGTGAGTACCGCTTTCTTTGACAGATTCTAGTATGGGTACATATATGTTTTCCCAACCCCAGCACATTAGTTTGCTAATTCCAGATGTATGAAACGCAGGCCTAACTGTATCTAGTATATTGAACGCCAGATAAACTAACTTGGCCTTTTTTAAATAAAAAAAATTCCCTCACTGGAATACTTTCAGTCTTTTGACTGTATGGATTACAGATGGAATGACTGTTATATGTGAGTACCGCTTTCTTTGACAGATTCTAGTATGGGTACATATATGTTTTCCCAACCCCAGCACATTAGTTTGCTAATTCCAGATGTATGAAACGCAGGCCTAACTGTATCTAGTATATTGAACGCCAGATAAACTAACTTGGCCTTTTTTAAATAAAAAAAAAATTCCCTCACTGGAATACTTTATGGCTTTTCACTGTATGGATTACAGGTGGACTGGTATTAGTAGGGGTGACACAAGCACACCCAAGTCCCTGATGTAGGATTTCTATGGCACAGACCACTATTACAAGTGATTAATGGACGTTGGGAGAGATTGTGCTGCAGCACTAGTCCCAAGATGGCCGCCGCCTATCAGCCCAGTAACATGTGCCACAAAATGGTCTGCACAACCTTTAAAAAAAATAGCCTTGGACTGTGCTGCTAAATCGCTATTGGTCTGAATCCCAGGTGTAGATGTCTGACTTGTTTGGAGCTTTGGAATGCACACTGTGGCAGCTTCTGCTGCAGCACTACAAGTCGCAAAATGGCGGCCGGCGGTCAGCCCAGGTACATGTGGATGGAAAAATCACTCTGGCCACTCTAAAAATAGCCAATCCCTATCAAAAAGGCAGCTCAGCTGCAGTTGTTCAGATGAATCACAGGTGGAGGAGAGAAATTTGCTTCCAGTTATTCAATTATCCCTGCCTATTCTCGCCCTAGCATCAGCTGCGTCTATCCCTGTTCTATTCACATCGGGAGTGAGCACGTTCCGACGTGCGCACAAGCTTATAAGAGGCTGAGTCACATGCTGCACTTGGCCAATCACAGCCTTGCCAATAGTAGGCATGGCTGCGATGGCATCTTAGGGCAAGTAGTATGATGCATGTTGATTGGCTGCTTTGCAGCCTTTCAAAATGCGCCAAAATACATGCCGAACGACGAACCCGAACCCGAACTTTTACGAAAAAGTTCGGGTTCGGGTCCGTGTCACGAACACCCCAAAATATGAACTATGCTCGAACTGTTCGCTCAACACTACTCATTTGCTGATATATTTATTTGTATCATGTTGGTTGATTTGCTTTCCTTGATATAGCACTGTGCACTTTAGTTTCTAGGATTTAGATACAGTATATTTCCAATCATTGGTGTTGTGGCCATCTGATTGATTTTTCTTTTGTTGCAGGGGACTGGTATACTTGGGTTTGCCTATTATCACATGCATTTTGCTATGCAAATCACACTGTATGTGTGTTTTTAAATGTTTATAAATGTTAGCTGATCTGTGATTTTTTTTTATAATAAAATATATTTTATTATTATTGAGGAGTGATTTTTTTTTGTACTTCTACCTCTGCTCTTTTGTTTTATAGTTAGATTTTGTTTTTGGGAGGTTGGCAGCACCCCCAATTAATTGTGCCGTTGTTTTTTGTTTTGGAAATGGTAAAATAAAAAAAGGCAATCTGAACTCCTTATCTGCAGTACTACTCATTACAAAAAGCATCCTTGCCCTAACTTAAATCTGTTCAGAAGTGCCACAGTGGGTCTATACCCTCTGCTCTACACCCCCATGCTCAATCCCCTGGATTGACCTAACATACTATGCTATATTTGAATGTTCATTGCATTCATTGCACCTCCTGCCTTTAGGCTTACTCACTTCAAAGTGAAAACTATAACTGAAAATAAAAAAAAGTTACATTTAAAAAAGTAAGATATATCATTAATTATTCACAAGTAGTGTTGAGCGAACAGTTCGAGCATAGTTCGGGTCCGTACCGAATTTTGGGGTGTTCGTGACACGGACCCGAACCCGAACTTTTTCGTAAAAGTTCGGGTTCGGGTTCGTCGTTCGGCATGTATTTTGGCGCATTTTGAAAGGCTGCAAAGCAGCCAATCAACATGCATCATACTACTTGCCCTAAGATGCCATCGCAGCCATGCCTACTATTGGCAAGGCTGTGATTGGCCAAGTGCAGCATGTGACTCAGCCTCTTATAAGCTTGTGCGCACGTCGGGACGTGCTTACTCCCGATGTGAATAGAACAGGGTTAGACGCAGCTGATGCTAGGGCGAGAATAGGCAGGGATAATTGAATAACTGGAAGCAAATTTCTCTCCTCCACCTGTGATTCATCTGAACAACTGCAGCTGAGCTGCTTTTTTGATAGGGATTGGCTATTTTTAGAGTGGCCAGAGTGATTTTTCCATCCACATGTACCTGGGCTGACCGCCGGCCGCCATTTTGCGACTTGTAGTGCTGCAGCAGAAGCTGCCACAGTGTGCATTCCAAAGCTCCAAACAAGTCAGACATCTACACCTGGGATTCAGACCAATAGCGATTTAGCAGCACAGTCCAAGGCTATTTTTTTTAAAGGTTGTGCAGACCATTTTGTGGCACATGTTACTGGGCTGATAGGCGGCGGCTATCTTGGGACTAGTGCTGCAGCACAATCTCTCCCAACGTCCATTAATCACTTGTAATAGTGGTCTGTACCATAGAAATCCTACATCAGGGACTTGGGTGTGCTTGTGTCACCCCTACTAATACCAGTCCACCTGTAATCCATACAGTGAAAAGCCATAAAGTATTCCAGTGAGGGAATTTTTTTTTTATTTAAAAAAGGCCAAGTTAGTTTATCTGGCGTTCAATATACTAGATACAGTTAGGCCTGCGTTTCATACATCTGGAATTAGCAAACTAATGTGCTGGGGTTGGGAAAACATATATGTACCCATACTAGAATCTGTCAAAGAAAGCGGTACTCACATATAACAGTCATTCCATCTGTAATCCATACAGTCAAAAGACTGAAAGTATTCCAGTGAGGGAATTTTTTTTATTTAAAAAAGGCCAAGTTAGTTTATCTGGCGTTCAATATACTAGATACAGTTAGGCCTGCGTTTCATACATCTGGAATTAGCAAACTAATGTGCTGGGGTTGGGAAAACATATATGTACCCATACTAGAATCTGTCAAAGAAAGCGGTACTCACATATAACAGTCATTCCATCTGTAATCCATACAGTCAAAAGACTGAAAGTATTCCAGTGAGGGAATTTATTTTTTATTTAAAAAAGGCCAAGTTAGTTTATCTGGCGTTCAATATACTAGATACAGTTAGGCCTGCGTTTCATACATCTGGAATTAGCAAACTAATGTGCTGGGGTTGGGAAAACATATATGTACCCATACTAGAATCTGTCAAAGAAAGCGGTACTCACATATAACAGTCATTCCATCTGTAATCCATACAGTCAAAAGACTGAAAGTATTCCAGTGAGGGAATTTTTTTTATTTAAAAAAGGCCAAGTTAGTTTATCTGGCGTTCAATATACTAGATACAGTTAGGCCTGCGTTTCATACATCTGGAATTAGCAAACTAATGTGCTGGGGTTGGGAAAACATATATGTACCCATACTAGAATCTGTCAAAGAAAGCGGTACTCACATATAACAGTCATTCCATCTGTAATCCATACAGTCAAAAGACTGAAAGTATTCCAGTGAGGGAATTTTTTTTTTATTTAAAAAAGGCCAAGTTAGTTTATCTGGCGTTCAATATACTAGATACAGTTAGGCCTGCGTTTCATACATCTGGAATTAGCAAACTAATGTGCTGGGGTTGGGAAAACATATATGTACCCATACTAGAATCTGTCAAAGAAAGCGGTACTCACATATAACAGTCATTCCATCTGTAATCCATACAGTCAAAAGACTGAAAGTATTCCAGTGAGGGAATTTTTTTTATTTAAAAAAGGCCAAGTTAGTTTATCTGGCGTTCAATATACTAGATACAGTTAGGCCTGCGTTTCATACATCTGGAATTAGCAAACTAATGTGCTGGGGTTGGGAAAACATATATGTACCCATACTAGAATCTGTCAAAGAAAGCGGTACTCACATATAACAGTCATTCCATCTGTAATCCATACAGTCAAAAGACTGAAAGTATTCCAGTGAGGGAATTTTTTTTATTTAAAAAAGGCCAAGTTAGTTTATCTGGCGTTCAATATACTAGATACAGTTAGGCCTGCGTTTCATACATCTGGAATTAGCAAACTAATTTGCTGGGGTTGGGAAAACATATATGTACCCATACTAGAATCTGTCAAAGAAAGCGGTACTCACATATAACAGTCATTCCATCTGTAATCCATACAGTCAAAAGACTGAAAGTATTCCAGTGAGGGAATTTTTTTTATTTAAAAAAGGCCAAGTTAGTTTATCTGGCGTTCAATATACTAGATACAGTTAGGCCTGCGTTTCATACATCTGGAATTAGCAAACTAATTTGCTGGGGTTGGGAAAACATATATGTACCCATACTAGAATCTGTCAAAGAAAGCGGTACTCACATATAACAGTCATTCCATCTGTAATCCATACAGTCAAAAGACTGAAAGTATTCCAGTGAGGGAATTTTTTTTATTTAAAAAAGGCCAAGTTAGTTTATCTGGCGTTCAATATACTAGATACAGTTAGGCCTGCGTTTCATACATCTGGAATTAGCAAACTAATTTGCTGGGGTTGGGAAAACATATATGTACCCATACTAGAATCTGTCAAAGAAAGCGGTACTCACATATAACAGTCATTCCATCTGTAATCCATACAGTCAAAAGACTGAAAGTATTCCAGTGAGGGAATTTTTTTTATTTAAAAAAGGCCAAGTTAGTTTATCTGGCGTTCAATATACTAGATACAGTTAGGCCTGCGTTTCATACATCTGGAATTAGCAAACTAATGTGCTGGGGTTGGGAAAACATATATGTACCCATACTAGAATCTGTCAAAGAAAGCGGTACTCACATATAACAGTCATTCCATCTGTAATCCATACAGTCAAAAGACTGAAAGTATTCCAGTGAGGGAATTTTTTTTATTTAAAAAAGGCCAAGTTAGTTTATCTGGCGTTCAATATACTAGATACAGTTAGGCCTGCGTTTCATACATCTGGAATTAGCAAACTAATTTGCTGGGGTTGGGAAAACATATATGTACCCATACTAGAATCTGTCAAAGAAAGCGGTACTCACATATAACATTCATTCCATCTGTAATCCATACAGTCAAAAGACTGAAAGTATTCCAGTGAGGGAATTTTTTTTATTTAAAAAAGGCCAAGTTAGTTTATCTGGCGTTCAATATACTAGATACAGTTAGGCCTGCGTTTCTTACATCTGGAATTAGCAAACTAATTTGCTGGGGTTGGGAAAACATATATGTACCCATACTAGAATCTGTCAAAGAAAGCGGTACTCACATATAACAGTCATTCCATCTGTAATCCATACAGTCAAAAGACTGAAAGTATTCCAGTGAGGGAATTTTTTTTATTTAAAAAAGGCCAAGTTAGTTTATCTGGCGTTCAATATACTAGATACAGTTAGGCCTGCGTTTCATACATCTGGAATTAGCAAACTAATTTGCTGGGGTTGGGAAAACATATATGTACCCATACTAGAATCTGTCAAAGAAAGCGGTACTCACATATAACAGTCATTCCATCTGTAATCCATACAGTCAAAAGACTGAAAGTATTCCAGTGAGGGAATTTTTTTTATTTAAAAAAGGCCAAGTTAGTTTATCTGGCGTTCAATATACTAGATACAGTTAGGCCTGCGTTTCATACATCTGGAATTAGCAAACTAATGTGCTGGGGTTGGGAAAACATATATGTACCCATACTAGAATCTGTCAAAGAAAGCGGTACTCACATATAACAGTCATTCCATCTGTAATCCATACAGTCAAAAGACTGAAAGTATTCCAGTGAGGGAATTTTTTTTATTTAAAAAAGGCCAAGTTAGTTTATCTGGCGTTCAATATACTAGATACAGTTAGGCCTGCGTTTCATACATCTGGAATTAGCAAACTAATTTGCTGGGGTTGGGAAAACATATATGTACCCATACTAGAATCTGTCAAAGAAAGCGGTACTCACATATAACAGTCATTCCATCTGTAATCCATACAGTCAAAAGACTGAAAGTATTCCAGTGAGGGAATTTTTTTTATTTAAAAAAGGCCAAGTTAGTTTATCTGGCGTTCAATATACTAGATACAGTTAGGCCTGCGTTTCTTACATCTGGAATTAGCAAACTAATTTGCTGGGGTTGGGAAAACATATATGTACCCATACTAGAATCTGTCAAAGAAAGCGGTACTCACATATAACAGTCATTCCATCTGTAATCCATACAGTCAAAAGACTGAAAGTATTCCAGTGAGGGAATTTTTTTTATTTAAAAAAGGCCAAGTTAGTTTATCTGGCGTTCAATATACTAGATACAGTTAGGCCTGCGTTTCATACATCTGGAATTAGCAAACTAATGTGCTGGGGTTGGGAAAACATATATGTACCCATACTAGAATCTGTCAAAGAAAGCGGTACTCACATATAACAGTCATTCCATCTGTAATCCATACAGTCAAAAGACTGAAAGTATTCCAGTGAGGGGATTTTGCTTATAAAAAATAATATATTTCATTGTGGTGCGAGTTGAATCGCAACAATGAAGAAAAATACTATTAAGGGACGAGGACGCGGTCGTGGTGGTGTCCGTGGAGCCTCTGTTGCTGGTAGAGGACGTGGCCAGGCGCACACAGTAGGGAACGAACTCCCTCAACTAGCCGGCAGAATGTACCGCAATATCTCGTGGGGCACAATGCCGCTCTTAGGATGGTAAGGCCTGAGCAGGTACAGGCATTAATCGATTGGGTGGCCGACAGTGCTTCCAGCACGTTCACCACATGGTCTTCCACCCAGTCTTCTGCGGAAAGCGCACAGGTGGCACCTGAAAACCAAGCCCATCAGTCTGTCACATCACCCCCAAGCATATCAGGGAAACGGTCTGAGCCACAAGTTATGCAGCAGTCTCTTCTTCTGTTTGAAGACTCTGCTTCCAGGGTTTCCCAGGGGCGTCCACCTAGCCCTTCCCCAGTGAAGGAAGACATACCATGCACTGACGCACAACCACTTATGTCTCCAGATGAAGAGGACATGGGAATACCACCACAGCAGAGTCACCGACTCTCTGATGATGACGAAACACAGGTGCCCACTGCCGCGTCTTTTTGCAGTGTGCAGACTGAACAGGAGGAGGTCAAGGAGGGAGACTGGGTGGAAGACGATGCAGAGGACGATGAGGTCTTAGACCCCACATGGACTGAAGGTCGTGGCGATGACTTTCACAGTTCAGAGGAAGAGGTAGTGGTGAGACCGAGACAACAGCGAAGCCAAAGAGGGAGCAGGGGGCCAAAGCAGACGAGCCGCCGCCCCCAGAGTTCGCCTGCTACTGGACATCGCCAACAGGGACCCAGCCCCACAAAGGCAGCTTCAAAGAGTTCCCTGGCATGGCACTTCTTTAAACAATGTCCTACCGACAAGACCCGAGTGACTTGCACGCTCTGCCATCAGAGCCTGAGGCGAGGCATTAACGTTCTGAACCTCAGCACAACCTGCATGACCAGGCATCTACATGCAAAGCATGAACTGCAGTGGGGTACACACCTTAAAAACCAGGCACTCGCTGAGGCTCCCCCTGCTCCCTCTACCGCTGCTGCCTCGGCTTCCGCCTCGAGAGGAATGTTGCCACCTGCCGAGCAGCAAACAGAGGATGTGCCACCGACACCACCACCACCGCCACCGTCAACTAGCGTCTCCACTATATCACACAGCAGCGTTCAGCTCTCAATATCTCAAACCTTAGAGAGGAAGCGCAAATTCCCCCCAAGTCACCCTCGAGCCCTTGGCCTGAACGCCAGCATTTCTAAACTGCTGGCCTTTGAAATGCTGTCATTCCGGCTGGTGGACACAGACAGCTTCAAAAAGCTGATGGCCATGGCTGTCCCGCAGTATGTGGTTCCCAGCCGCCACTACTTCTCCAAGACAGCCGTGCCTTCCCTGCACATGCAAGTGTCCGATAAAATCAAGTGTGCACTGCGCAACGCCATTTGTGGCAAGGTCCACCTAACCACAGATACGTGGACCAGTAAGCACGGCCAGGGACGCTATATCTCACTAACTGCACACTGGATGAATGTAGTGGCGGCTGGGCCCCCGGCGGACAGTTCCTTGGCGCACGTCCTTCCGCCCCCTAGGATCGCAGGACATCATTCTCTGCCTCCTGTAGCCTCCTCCTCCTACTCGGCTTCCTCCTCCACTGCTTCCACCAGCTCATCCGGTCAGCCACACACCTTCACCACCAACTTCAGCACAGCCTGGGGTAAACGTCAGCAGGCCATTCTGAAACTCATATGTTTGGGGGACAGGCCCCACACCGCACAGGAGTTGTGGCGGGGTATTGAACAACAGACCGACGAGTGGTTTCTGCCGGTGGGCCTCAAGCCAGGCCTGGTGGTATGCGATAATGGGCGAAATCTCGTGGCAGCTCTGGGACTAGCCGGTTTGACGCACATCCCTTGCCTGGCGCATGTGCTGAACTTGGTGGTGCAGAGGTTCATTCACCACTACCCCAACATGTCAGAGCTGCTGCATAAAGTGCGGGCCGTCTGTGCGCGCTTCCGCCGTTCACATCCTGCCGCTGCTCGCCTGTCTGCGCTACAGCGGAACTTCGGCCTTCCCGCTCACCGCCTCATATGCGACGTGCCCACCCGGTGGAACTCCACCTTGCACATGCTGGAGAGACTGTGCGAGCAGCAGCAGGCCATAGTGGAGTTTCAGCTGCAGCACGCTCGCGTCAGTCGTACTGCCGAACAGCACCACTTCACCACCAATGATTGGGCCTCCATGCGAGACCTGTGTGCCCTGCTGCGCTGTTTCGAGTACTCCACCAACATGGCCAGTGGCGATGACACTGTTATCAGCGTTACAATACCACTTCTATGTCTCCTTGAGAAAACACTATAGGGCAATGATGTTAGAGGAGGTGGCCCAGGTGGAGGAGGATGAGGGCTCGTTTCTAACACTTTCGGGCCAGTCTGTTCGAAGTGGCTCAGAGGGAGGTTTGTTTAAGCAGCAGAGGACAGGTTCACAAGTCGCCAGCCAAGGCACTGTACTGGAGGACGAGGAGGATGAGGAGGAGGAGGTGGAGGGGGACGAGGATGACGCAAGTTCACAGCGGGGTGGCAGCCCAGGCCCATCACTGGTGCGTGGCTGGGGGGATACGGTGGACGATGACGATACGCCTCCCACAGAGGACAGCTTGTCCTTACCCATGGGTAGCCTGGCCCACATGAGCGAATATATGCTCCAATGCCTGCGCAACGACAGCAGAGTTGCCCACGTTTTAACGTGTGCAGACTACTGGGTGGCCACCCTGCTGGATCCCCGGTATAAAGACAATGTGCCCACTTTAATTCCTGAACTGGAGCGCGACCGTAAGATGCGCGAGTACAAGCGCACGCTGATAGAGGCGCTCTTGAGAGCATTCCCACATGTCACAGGGGAACAGGTGGAAGGTGAAGGCAGAGGAGTGGCAAGAGGTCGCCAACGCAGCTGTGTCAGGCCAGCTCATCTGAGGGCAGGGTTAGCATGGCAGAAATGTGGAAAAGTTTTGTCTCCACGCCACAGCTATCTGCACCGACACCTGATACGGAACGTGTTAGCAGGAGGCAGCATTTCACTAACATGGTTGAACAGTATGTCTGCACACCCCTCCACATCCTGACGGATGGTTCGGCCCCATTCAACTACTGGTTTCGAAATTGTCCACGTGGCCAGAGTTAGCATGTTATGCCTTGGAGGTGCTTTCCTGCCCGGCGGCCAGCGTTTTATCTGAACGCGTATTCAGCACGGCAGGGGGCGTCATTACTGACAAGCGCAGCCGCCTGTCCACAGCCAACGTGGACAAGCTGACCTTCATAAAGATGAACCAGGCATAACCTCTCTCCTCCGTCTGGGTGTAGGGGTCAAAGTAACTAAATGGTGGCCTACTCCTGTGGTGGGTGATATGATGCCTGGTTCTCTGCTGTGGGACCTCTCTCCTTTGTCTGGGTGCTGTGGTCAAAATAATAGTAAGTGACCTTCTCCATTGGTGGGTGACTTGAAGCCTGATTCTGTGCTATGGGACCTCACTCCAATTAATATTGTTTAATTTTTATTTATTTTATGTTAACTCATCATTTCCCTATCTACATTTGTTTGCAGGGGATTTAACTACATTTTGCTGCCTTTTGCAGCCCTCTAGCCCTTTCCGGGTGTGTTTTACAGCCTTTTTATTGCCCAAAAGTTCGGGTCCCCATTGACTTCTATGGGGTTCGGGTTCGGGATGAAGTTCGGGTCGAGTTCGGATCCCGAACCCGAACATTTTTCGAAAGTTCGGCCGAACTCGTCGAACCCGAACATCCAGGTGTTCGCTCAACTCCATTCACAAGGTAATCATTACTAAACTAAAGCTAGGATGCTAATTGCATCTCACAATTGGTATATATATTCTTTAGCTTGGCAAATCTCACTGAAATAAGATTATGGAATGTCTGTTACGTAAGTGATATAACATGTCCTATACTTGTCAGCAAAATGCCGACCACAGACCTTTTGAAGTCAATGGGTCTACAAAAAATCTGAAAGGCACATGGACCTCATCCATAGTTTGTGGATCACAAAATATATACAGTCATGTGAATGAGGCCTTAGCTTCTGGAAGTTATGGGTTGCCCCTGTAAGCACCACATATTGTAACTCTGTGCACACCTGTATCCTGACTATGGAGAATAGCACTAGAGGTACAGTATGCACAATTTTTTGGGATCCCAACCAATGCCACATATATAAAAAAAAAGATTAAAATGTAAAAAGAAACAATACGATAGAAAATTTAGCATGGAAAAATTTATGAAAAAAGCTATTTAAATGAAAATCTTACAGAGACATTTTTATTTAATACACAGGATTTCCATAAAACATTATTGATCTTGAGTTGTTCTCATTTTGCTGAGGTCTCTGTATCTGATTAACTTAAAAGATATTAGATTTTTTTTGTCCACAGAGATTAAATACAGCATATTATTCTACATTATTATATTTTATTAAAGGGAATTGGATATAGAAAAGCATGAGGAAGAAATATAAATGGCATGAAATACTTCTCATTTTCTTTGAAGAGAACGAGTGCTACTGTTATTTATAGAAAACATATTAGCAAGGAAATCTTGGGGGCAATAAAAACATAAAATTTATTTTAGCACTGTTCTTAACCCCTTAAGAACCGGGCTCATTTTCACCTTAAGGACCAGGCCATTTTTTGCAAATCTGACCAATGTCACTTTATGTGTGAATAACTTTAAAACGCTTTTACTTATCCAGGCCATTCTGAGATTGTTTTTTCATCACATATTGTACTTCATGACACTGGTAAAATGGAATAAAAAAAATTAGCAAATTTCCAAGTTTTAATTTCTCTACTATAATACATAGTAATACCTTCAAAAATAGTTATTCATTTACATTACCCATATGTCTACTTCATGTTTCGATCATTTTGGGAATGCCATTTTATTTTTGGGGACGTTACAAGGCTTAGAAGTTTAGAAGCAAATCTTGACATTTTTCAGAAATTTTCCAAAACCCACTTTTTAAGGACCAGTTCAGGTCTGAAGTCACTTTGTGAGGTTTACATATTATAAACCACCCAAAAAGGACCCCATTTTGGAAACTACACCCCTCAAGGTATTCAAAACTGATTTTACAAACTTTGTTTACCCTTTAGGTGTTCCACAAGAGCTATTGGCAAATGGAGATGAAATTTCTGAATTTAAATTTTTGGGCAAATTTTCCATTTTAATCAATTTTTTCCAGTAACAACACAAGGGTTAACAGCCAAACAAAACACCAATATTTATTGACCTGATTCTATAGTTTTTAGAAACACCCCATATGTGGAAACTATGGGATAAAAAGGCAGTTTTGTTGGGACAATTTTTAGGGTACATATGATTTTTGATTGCTCTATTACATTTTTGTGAGGCAAGGATACAAAAAAATAGACATTCTGAAATTTCATCTCCATTTGCCAATAACTCTCGTGGAACACCTAAAGGGTTAACAAAGTTTGTAAAATCATTTTTAAATACCTTGAGGGGTGTAGTTTCCAAAATGGAGTCACTTTTATGGAGTTTCTAGTCTAAGGGTGCATCAGGGGGGGCTTCAAATGAGACATGGTGTCAAAAAACCGATCCAGCAAAATCTGCCTTCCAAAAACCATATGGTGCCCCTTTCCTTGTGTGCCCTGCCGTTTGGCCATACAGAATTTTACAACCACATATGGGGTGTTTCTGAAAACTATAGAATCAGGGCAATAAAAATAGAGTTTTGTTTGACTATTAACCCTTGCATTGTAAACAGGAAAAAATTCATTAAAATGGAAAATTTGCCCAAAAATTGCTGTTTTGGCACCGTTTTTTTTTGGACTGTGTTCATTTGAGGGGTTAGGTCATGTGTTATTTTTATATAGCAGATTCTTACGGACACGGCAATACCTAATATGTCTACTTTTTTTAATTTATTTTGGTTTTACACTAAAATATCCTTTTTTAAACAAAAAAAAACATTTTAGTATCTCCATAGTCTGAGAGTTATTTTTTTTGTTTTTAGCCGATTGTCTTAGGCTCATTTTTTGCGGGATGAGAGGACGGTTTTATTGGCACTATTTTGGGGTGCATATGACTTTTTGATCGCTTGCTATTACAATTTTTGTGATGTAAGGTGACAAAAAAAAGTCTCAAGGATTTTTGGACCCCAGACCCGAACCTGAACTATTCAGCAAAAGTTCGGGGTTCGGTGTTCAGCAAATTAATGGCACTTTTTGAAAGGCTGCAGAACAGCCAATCAACAAGTGTTTAACTTGTGTGCCCTTAGAAGCCATCACAGCCATAACTACTAATGGCATGGCTGTGATTGGCCAGTGCAGCATGTGACCCAGCCTCTATATAAGCTGGAGTCACATAGCGCTGCACGTCACTCTGCTCTGATTAGTGTAGGGATAGGATGCTGCTGCTGTGAGGGAGAGAATAGGACACAATCTTTAATCTGAAGTGCTTGTTAACTCAACGATCTACCTAGATTTTGTTTTGTGGGTGCAGTGCACAATATTTTTACTCTGCCCTGAGCCCAGTGCCCAGAAAAATAACTTTTATCCGTCTGATAGGTGGGCGACAGCGGCTATTTTATGCAAGTTCTGAGCACCAGCACAGCATATGTGCATTTGTGAAAGTCAAATCGAAGCTTGAAATACTGCAATTATATTCTGGGTTTAAAAAAATCACCCATTTTTGGTAAGACCCTACATCTGTGGCTTTTGCAGGATTTGTCTGTGTGCAATTTAAGCCTGAAATACTGCAATAATTTTCTGGGTTTAAAAAAACACCCATTTTTGGCAATACCCTCCATCTGGGGCCTATGACACATTAGTCAGTGTGCAATTTAAGCTAGAAACACTGCAATAATCTTCTGGGCTTTAAAAAACACTTTTTGGGCAAAATACTCAATTTTAAAGCCCTTGTTGCATCTTCAGTGTAGAATACAAGCATTAGATACTGCTGTCATATTCTGATATTAAAAAGACACCCTTATTGGGCAAAAAACTCAATTTTACAGCCCTGGTTGTATCTGTCAGTGTGAAATTCAAGCGTTAGATTCTGCTGTCATATTCTGTTATTTAACCACCTGCCATCTGGGCCATTTGCCCCCTTCCTGACCAGGCCAAATTTTGCAAAACTGACATATCTCACTTTATGTGGTAATAACTTTGGAACGCTTTTATTTATGCAAGTCATTCAGAGATTGTTTTCTCGTGACACATTGTACTTCATGATAGTCATAAATTTGAGTCAAAATATTTCACCTGTATTTATGAAAAAATCTGAAATTTACCCAAAAATTTGAAAAATTCGTAATTTTCTAAATTTCAATTTCTCTGCTTTTAAAACAGAAAGTGATACCTCATAAAATATTTATTATTTAACATTCCCCATATGTCTACTTTATGTTGGCATCATTTTGGAAATGTCATTTTATTTTTTTAGGACGTTAGAAGGCTTAGAAGTTTAGAAGCAATTCTTCAAATTTTTAAGAAAATTGCCAAAACCCACTTTTTAAGGACCAGTTCAGGTCTGAAGTCACTTTGTGGGGCCTACATAGTGGATACCCCCATAAATGACCCCATTGTAGAAACTACACCCCTCAAGGTATTCAAAACCGATTTTACAAACTTTGTTAACCCTTTAGGCGTTCCACAAGAATTAAAGGAAAATGTAGATCAAATTTTTAAATTTCACTTTTTTGGCAGATTTTCCATTTTAATCTATTTTTTTTCTTTAACACATCGATGGTTAACAGCCAAACAAAACTCAATATTTATTACCCAGATTCTGCGGTTTACAGAAACACCCCACATGTGGTCATAAACTGCTGTATGGGCACACGGCAGGGCGCAGAAGAAAAGGAACTCCACATGGTTTTTAGATGCCATGTCCCATTTGAAGCCCCCTGATGCACCCTTACAGTAGAAACTCCCAAGAAGTGACCCCATTTTGGAAACTAGGGGATAAGGTGCCAGTTTTATTAGTACTATTTTTGGGTACATATGATTTTTTGATCATTCATTATAACACTTTATGGGGCAAGGTGACCAAAAAATTGGTTGTTTTAGCACAGTTTATATTTATTTATTTTTACAGCGTTCACCTGAGGGGTTCAGTCAAGTGACATTTTTATAGAGCAGATTGTTACGGATGTGGCGATACCTAATATGTATACTTTTTCTCATTTATTAAAGTTTTACACAATAATAGCATTTTTGAAACAAAAAAATTATGTTTTAATGTGTCCATGTTCTGAGAGCTATATTTTTTTTATTTTTTGAGAGATTTTCTTATGTAGGGGCTCATTTTTGCGGGATGAGGTGACGGTTTTATTGGTACTATTTTGTGGGACATACGCGTTTTTGATCACTTGGTGTTGCACCTTTTGTGATGCAAGGTGACAAAAATTGCTTGTTTTGACACCGTTTTTTTTTTTTTTTTAATACGGTGTTCACCCGAGGGGTTAGGTCATGTGATATTTTTATAGAGCTGGTTTTTACGGACGCGGCAATACTTAATATGTATACTTTTTTTTATTTGTTTCACTTTAACACAATAATAGCATTTTTGAAACCAAAAAAATAATGTTTTAGTGTCTCCATGTTCTAAGAGCTATAGTTTTTTTATTTTTTGAGAGATTTTCTTATGTAGGGGCTCATTTTCTGAGGGATGAGGTGACTGTTTTATTGGTACTATTTTGTGGGACATACGCGTTTTTGATCACTTGGTGTTGCACCTTTTATGATGCAAGGTGACAAAAATTGCTTGTTTTGACAGTTTTTTTAAATTATTTTTACGGTGTTCACCCGAGGGGTTAGGTCATGTGATATTTTTATAGAGCTGGTTTTTACGGACGCGGCAATACCTAATATGTATATATTTTTTTTTTTTTCTATTTTTAACTTATTTTTTTTCATTCCTTACTTGGGGACTTTTTTTTTTACATGTGAAACTTTTTTTATTTTTCTATTTTCAACCTTTTATTTTTATTTTTTTTATTTTACACTTTTCGTCCCCCATAAGGTCATACAAGACCTCTGGGGGACATTTACTTCACTTTTTTTTTTTTTTCACTGTTGATTTCTCCTGTAACTGGGGCTGACATAGTAGCCCCAGTTACAGGACAAATACACCCCTAGAGAGGCTGTACAGCAGCAATCCAGCGCTGTACAGCCTCAGAGCAGAGCTGATCGAGGTCTCTGAGAGACCTCACACAGCCCCTGCACTCTCCGGTCACAGCGGTCACATGACCGCTGGGACGGAACAGGAAGCGCATAGCGCTTCCTTCTCTGCATACACAGCGCTCGGTGAGCGCTGTGTCTGCAGCGATCCGGAAGGCAGGGACACCTGGGCACTGTCCCTGCCTTGTCTTAGGGTTGCCCTGCTGTCACTGACAGCGGGCAACCCGATCAGCAGCTGCACGATTAGCGTGCAGCTGCTATTTCTGAAAGGACGTTTTAAAATGTGCTTTCAGAAATAGACGTCCACCCATAGGACGTTTATATCCTATGGGCGGACGTAAAGCTGTTAAAAAAAACACCCATTTTGGGCAAAATACTGAATTTTGCAGGCTTTGCTGCATCTGTCATTTTGAGATACACGCGTTAGATACTGATGTTCTATTCTGTTATAAAAAAATAAATAAACATTTTGGGCAAAAAACTAAATTTGCAGCCTTTGCTGCATCTGTCAGTGTGATATACATGCGTTAGATGCTGCTGTTCTATTTTGTTATAAAAAACACCTATTTTGGGGACAAAAAGTTATTTTGCAGCCTTTGCTGCATCTGTCAGTGTGAGATACACGCTTGAAATACAGCAATAATATTCTGGGTTTAAAAAAAACACTCATTTTGGGCAAAGTACTTAATATTGCAGCCTTTGCTGCATCTTTCAGTATAAAATACACGCGTTAGTACTGTTGTTCTATTCTGTTATTAAAAAAACACCCATTTTGGGCAAGATCCTAAATTTGAGAAATATGAGGAGAACGTCAAATAAGGGACGTGGCCACGGTCTTGGTGCTGCTGGTGGAGCTCCTGTTGCAGGGAGAGGACATGGTAGATCTGTGCCAGCTACACGCACAAGTGAAAAACCTTCCTCAGGTGCGAGTAGGCAACAGAGCCTTCAGCGGTATTTGGTCGGGCCTAATGCGGCTCTACGAATGTTGAGGCCAGAACAAGTACAGGCGATAGTAGATTGGGTTGCTGACAGTGCCTACAGTTTCTTTACATTGTCTCCCACCCAGTCTCCTGCTAAAAGATCAGTTGTCACCTGCAGCCGTTTGTCCATCAGTTTTTCACCTCACCCCTTTGCAAATCAGCAAAGCAGTCTGAGCCCCAAGTCATGCAGCAGTCTTTGCTGTTTTTTGTTGACTCTGCTAGCAGGATTTCCCAGGGCAATCCACCTAATAGTGGAGTTTCAGCTGCAGCACGCACAGGTGAGTCGCTCTGCGGAACAGCATCACTTAACCACCAATGACTGGGCCTCCATGCGAGACCTGTGTTCCTTGTTGCACTGTTTCGAGTACTCCACCAACATGGCCAGTGCCGATAACGCCGTTCTCAGCATTACTATCCCACTTCTATGCCTACTTGAAAAAACGGTGCTGGCAATGATGGAAGAGGATGTGGCACAGGAGGAGGAGGAAGAGGGATCATTTCATAGGGTTTCCGGCCAGTCATTCACAAGTGGCTCCGATGGTGGGTTCCTGCACCCACAAACGCCAGGTACACAATTGTACAGCCAGGGCACAGTTCTGGAGGATTACTAGGTGGAGGATGAGAAGTAGGAGATTGAGGAGGAGGAACTGTGCTCACAGCAGGGTGGCACCCAGACCAGCTCATGTCCATCACTGGTGCGTGGCTGGGGGGATACAGAGGACACAGATGATACACCTCAGAGGACAGCTTTTTGTTGCCTCTAGGCAGTCTGGCACAAATGAGCGATTATATGCTGCAGTGTCTCCGCATTGACTGCCGAGTTGCCCACATTCTAACTTGTGCTGATTACTGGGTGGCCACGCAGCTGGATCCCCGTTACAAGGACAACATACCATCCTTAATTCCATCACTGGAGTATGATCGTAAGATGTGCGAGTACAAGCCCACACTGGTAGACGCGCTGCTGGTGGCATTCCCATCTGACAGCGGGGGCACTGTGGAAGCACAAGGCAGAGGAGGAGGAAGAGGTCGCCAACGCAGCTAGGGCACCACCAGCACCTCAGAAGGCAGGGTTAGCATGGCCGAAATGTGGACAATCTTTGTCAGCACCCCATAACAACCAGCACCACCAGCTGATATGGAACGTCTTAGCAGGAGGCAGCATTTCACCAACATGGTGGAGCAGTACGTGTGCACATGCCTACACGTACTGAATGATGGGTCTGCCCCCTTCAACTTCTGGGTCCACAGCCAATGTGGACAAGCTCACTGTTGAGGAAGGGTTGAGACGTGTATATATATATATATATATATATATATACACACTGTTTAAAAAAATAAAGGAAACACAAAAATAACACATCCTAGATCTGAATTAATTAAATATTCTTCTGAAATACTTTGTTCTTTACATAGTTGAATGTGCTGACAACAAAATCACACAAAAATAAAAAAATGGAAATCAAATTTTTCAACCCATGGAGGTCTGGATTTGGAGTCACACTCAAAATTAAAGTGGAAAAACACAGTACAGGCTGATCCAACTTTGATGTAATGTCCTTAAAACAAGTCAAAATGAGGCTCAGTAGTGTGTGTGGCCTCCACGTGCCTGTATGACCTCCCTACAACGCCTGTGCATGCTCCTGATGAGGTGGCGGACGGTCTCCTGAGGGATCTCCTCCCAGACCTGGACTAAAGCATCTGCCAACTACTGGACAGTCTGTGGTGCAACGTGACGTTGGTGGATAGAGCGAGACATGATGTCCCAGATGTGCTCAATTGGATTCAGGTCTGGGGAACGGGAGGCCAGTCCATAGCATCAATGCCTTCGTCTTGCAGGAACTGCTGACACACCTCAGCCACATGAGGTCTAGCATTGTCTTGCATTAGGAGGAACCCAGGGCCAACCGCACCAGCATATGGTCTCACAAGGGGTCTGAGGATCTCATCTCGGTACCTAATGGCAGTCAGGCTACCTCTGGCGAGCACATGGAGGGCTGTGCGGCCCTCCAAAGAAATGCCACCCCACACCATTACTGACCCAATGCCAAATCGGTCATGCTGGAGGATGTTGCAGGCAGCAGAACGTTCTCCACGGCGTCTCCAGACTTTGTCACGTCTGTCACATGTGCTCAGTGTGAACCTGCTTTCATCTGTGAAGAGCACAGGGCGTCAGTGGCAAATTTGCCAATCTTGGTGTTCTCTGGCAAATGCCAAACGTCCTGCACTGTGTTGGGCTGTAAGCACAACCCCCACCTGTGGACGTCCGGCCCTCATATCACCCTCATGGAGTCTGTTTCTGACCGTTTGAGCAGACACATGCACATTTGTGGCCTGCTGGAGGTCATTTTGCAGGGCTCTGGCAGTGCTCCTCCTGTTCCTCCTTCCACAAAGGCGGAGGTAGCGGTCCTGCTGCTGGGTTGTTGCCCTCCTACGGCCTCCTCCACGTCTCCTGATGTACTGGCCTGTCTCCTGGTAGCGCCTCCATTCTCTGGACACTACGCTGACAGACACAGCAAACCTTCTTGCCACAGCTCGCATTGATGTGCCATCCTGGATAAGCTGCACTACCTGAGCCACTTTTGTGGGTTGTAGACTCCGTCTCATGCTACCACTAGAGTGAAAGCACCGCCAGCATTCAAAAGTGACCAAAACATCAGCCAGGAAGCATAGGAACTGAGAAGTGGTCTGTGGTCACCACCTGCAAAGCCACCCCTTTATTGGGGGTGTCTTGCTAATTGCCTATAATTTCCACCTGTTGTCTATCCCATTTGCACAACAGCATGTGAAATTTATTGTCACTCAGTGTTGCTTCCTAAGTGGACAGTTTGGTTTCACAGAAGTGTGATTGACTTGGAGTTACATTGTGTTGTTTAAGTGTTCCCTTTACTTTTTTGAGCAGTGTATATATATATGCATGCAAACACGTGCATGCATGCATAATATATATGCATGCATTAACAGCCACATTATAGGATGATGTGCGCAGATGTGCCCAGCATCTGCGCACATCTGCCCTTAGTGGTCCACAGGGGCTCATTGTGGCCCCTGTGGGGAATATGTGGCACCTTATATGTCCCTTTTTATATATATACATGTGCCCCCTTATATGTCCCTTTTTATATGTATATGTGCCCCTTTATATGTGCCCCCTTATAGTTAGTATATGCTCATATATCCCCTTATAGGCCCCATTGATGGGAAAAATGTCACCAAAACCAGAGGTATCAGTGTGAATGTGCCCCAAGCATTCACACTGATGCCATCTGGTTAATTGCATCAGAATGACCGGACAAGAGTCCGGTCATCCTGTATGCTTCAAAGAACTCCGATTCAATAGAATCGGAGTCTTTTGTATTAATTATCTCCAGCGCCGCTGGAGGGGGCTGTGTTATACTGTGGACTAGGGCAGGCAACATTGGTGTAATGTTGCGCTGCGCACTTAATTCCGGTCCGACCAGGTGGCACAGCTCTGATTGGGATTGGGCGCAGAGTGATTGGCAGCGGAGTGTGGACTGTGTTCTTGTGTTGTGGAGTCCTGAGGAGTCTAGGCAGGACTTATGCCATGGATTCTGCCGGCCTCCACAAAACAGGATGACAGGGGGAAATCAGCTCAAGTGCACATGAGTGGACAGGGATACAGTGCCATCAATTACTAGATGGTGCTTCATCCGCAGCTCCCCTCGGATGTCCTAACTTAGTAAAGTACTCATCCTGATCTGTTGGTGCAGAGGGATGGGAAGACGAGGTAGGGTGTTCTCACACCAGTGTTGGGATAACGAGGGGTCCTGTGAGATGGAGGTAAGCCCAATGCCTTTCTCTTCATAGGTCAAAGGTATAGGGGCTGGGGTAGTGCAACTAACTGCACCGGAGGGGAGAAATCCCCCAGGAGCGCCTGGTATTTTCTTCTGTCATGGGTACTATGGAGCAGAGGAAAAACCCAGATGCCACAAAAGATACAGTCATCCGCCCTGACACTTGTGAGGTTCCTGAGGTAGAGGTGTTTGGGTGGAAGAACCTGTCCGGATCCACATTTTAATACTCAAAGGTGTTCGGGCGGAAGAACCTGTCCGGATCCATCTCCTGGTTCTGGTCATCGTTATCCACATGGGACTATGCACCGGAGGGTCTAGAGACTGGTTGACCAACTGACCAGCACCTTACGAACTCAACTGCCGGAGACTCAGGACTTAATCACCAAAGTCCTGAAGCCTAAGATCCAAGGGACATATCAGTTCATGTGGGGATTCAGGATGAAAAATCAAATTATCCTGAGACCCCATGAAATGGATATTGAACTGGTTCATATGAGGTTTTGGCAGGTACATCCTATGCCTTCCTGAGACCTCATAGTATTGTGTCATAAATATCCTCGGGTTTAGGTGGGTTGGGGGAGGGGGAGGGGAACTGTGTAAATTGGATGTATTTTGTGTGAATGGGAATAAAAGTAGGGCACACTAGGGACAGGCCCCCTCTGTTCGCCATTTGCCACCTTGAACCCAGGAATGGTGAAGTTCATAAGGGAAGGACTGGATGGGTAGTGTGGCAGAGGGTTCCCCGCAGTTAGAATTTAGGTACCATGACATCACCTCGCTCAATGAAAAATCTGACCTGCCTTGTAAAGACCTATTAATCTGTCCATGGGAGAACTGCACCCATCAAGATGGAACAAGAGATGTTGGATGAAAGTCGTGCTTGAAGAAAGTTGGCGAAATCAGAGACTGTGGTTGTGAGGGTGCACCCGCTCCAAATTCCTTGGGGGCAGGCCCATACCTGAAGATCGGCAGCATTACCGAGAGATAGTGAGGGTGTGGTCACCCCAAACTCACCAGGGGTGGCTAACACTGGAAGACGGTTACCTGTAAGGAAGGCCAGTCAAAGACTGCGAGGGTCAAGCCGCTCCGGAAGTCAAGAAAAATTACAGTAGGAGGGGATGATACCGAAACGATCAAAGCAAAAGATGTCAAGAAAGTTCCCGCAAGAAGAAGACGGTGTATCCTGTGGATGGAGGAGTGTGTTACGGTGAAGGGCAGGTCGGAGGAAGCTGGGTGAGGGATGTCTAGGTACCTAAAGATCAGTGTGCACTACAGTTCTTCCTGAACTTCCACCAAGGATGGGGTTGAGGGGGGCAAATATGTCTCAACCCTTTCCCCCAAAATATTGTTGTGCTTCCGACAACAGGGGGATTGTTGAGGAAGGGTTGAGACGTATGCACATATATATATATATATATATATGCATGCATTAACAGCCACATTATAGGATGATGTGCGCAGATGTGCCCAGCAACTGCACACATCTGCCCTTAGTGGTCCACAAGGGCTCATTGTGGCCCCTGTGGGGAATATGTGCCCCCTTATATGTCTCTTTTTATATATATACATGTGCCCCCTTATATGTCCCTTTTTTTACATATATGTGCCCCCTTATAGTTAGTATATGCTCATATATCCCCTTATAGGACCCATTAATGGGAAAAATGTCACCAAAACCAGAGGTATCAGTGTGAATGTGCCCCAAGCATTCACACTGATGCCATCTGGTTAATTGCATCAGAATGACCGGACAAGAGTCCGGTCATCCTGTATGCTTCAAAGAACTCAGATTCAATAGAATCGGAGTCCTTTTTATTAATTATTTCCAGTGCCGCTGGAGATAATTATACATAATAGGAAGAGGGGAGAAACCTCCCCTCCTTCTATTATGTGCATTCCGGCAGCGCGAAAACTATAGCGCTGTCCGGAATGCAAAGTGTTGCAGGCGGGAGATCAAAGGTTTCTCCGGCCTGTCGGGTGGCGCGCCCCGACGTGCTCGTCCGGGGGCGAGCGGGCTGGCGCAGTGACGTCCTCTCACTGCGCCGGCCCACGTGTCCCTGATGGTGGCGCGCGCCTGCACTAAGAGAGAAGAGCGGGGCCCCCCCCCCCCCCCCCTGAAGAGAATCCCCCTGGACAACGAGCATACCTGGAGGGCTGAGTACCACTATCCCACCAACGATTAACCCTTATTTTATCCTATTCCCCAGACCACTATCCCACCAACGATTCCTACCATTAACCCCCATCATTCCCCTATCACCCCTACCTCTGCCCACTCGCTGCCACCTGCACCCTTGTTACCATTAACCCCTACTATTCCCCTGCCTGCTGTACCCCTACGCTTTACCCTTGGATTACCAACACCCTACCCTAACCCTATAAGAACATCTCTGCTCCCTATACCGCGTTAACCCCTGTAACCCTTGCAGTGCCACCGCAAACCCTTCGTTCATAGGGATAGTTTTTAGTCCAGGTTGGGTGAACTGCAAATGTGTGTGTGTGTGTGTACTGTATAGTTAGTTTGTAGGTGGAATTTGGTATTGTGTAGTGTTGTCTAGTACTGTATTTTTAGTACTGTATTGTTAGTGCATTGCGTGCGTTGTGTACTGTAGGTGTTAATAAATACTGTGTGTTATTTGTACCTACTGTGTAACGTGTGGTTACTAGCGGTAGTTAGTATGGCACATGCAGCTAGTTTAGTGATTAGCGTAAGGCAAAGTGAAAGTGTTATTAATATAAAGGTATAAATAGGCAGAGTCATCGGTAGACAATTCCTCCTATTTATGAATATTATTTATTGATATCTGCAAATATTGGTAATTAATATTTTCCCTTTACACTCACTTTCATTAAAATGAACCAAAATTGTTGATTTCACCCGAATATGTAACAGACAAATTAGTGAAATTACATATAATAAAATAAAATACGTACAAATTAAAAAAAAATAAACTTGATTTATGAGGTGGAGGTCCATATGGAGTAGGAGTTTGAGGAGGTGGTGGACGTAGCGGTGTACGTGGAAGCGGCGGTGGAGGAGGACGAGGTAGCCAACACTGTTTTTTGGTTTTAATTTTTATTTTATTTTTTAATTTAGGGTACACTCTAAAAGAGTGTGAAATATTCAAAATACAAGAAAGAGCAATTGCGCTGTAGTATAACAATGGCTGGATAAGGCCGGTATACATGTCTATTCTGCACAAGGTACGGATAAGTCCTGTGGGTTCCATGCCTGGTTCATTATAATGAACGTGAGTGAGCTTGTCCACATTGGCTGTGGACATGCGGCTGCGCTTGTCTGTGATAACACCCCCTGCAGTGCTAAACACACGTTCAGATAATACACTGGCTGCAGGGCAGGCCAGCACCTCCAAGGCGTAAAATTCAAGCTCAGGCCATGTGCCCAATTTGGAGACCCAGAAGTTGAAGGAAGCAGACCCGTCATTCAGTACATGTAGGC
Organism: Bufo bufo; assembly: GCF_905171765.1. Classification (NCBI taxonomy): domain Eukaryota; kingdom Metazoa; phylum Chordata; class Amphibia; order Anura; family Bufonidae; genus Bufo; species Bufo bufo. The sequence goes on along the minus strand of NC_053391.1, from coordinate 171,385,747 downwards.
ATGTGCACACATACTGCTCCACCATGTTGGGGAAATGCTGCCTCCTGCTAAGACGTTCCATATCAGCTGGTGGTGCTGGTTGTTGTGGCGTGCTGACAAAGCTTTTCCACATTTCGGCCATGCTAACCCTGCCTTCTGAGGTGCTGGCGGTGCCCCAGCTGCGTTGGCAACCTCTTCCTCGTCCTCTGCCTTCGCCTTGTACTTCCACTGTGCCCCCGCTTTCAGGTGGGAATGTCACCAGCAGCGCGTCTACCAGCGCATATTACAGTCACGCTCCAGTGACGGAATTAAGAACGGTACGTTGTCCTTGTAACGGGGATCCAGCAGCGTGGCCACCCAGTAATCAGCACAAGTTAGAATGTGGGCAACTCGGCGGTCGTTGCGTAGAAACTGCAGCATGTAATCGCTCATGTGTGCCAGGCTGCCCAGAGGCAACGAAAAGCTGTCCTATGTGGGAGGTGTATCGTCTGTGTCCTCTGTATCCCCCCCATCCACGCACCAGTGATGGCCATGAGCTGGTCTGGGTGCCACCCTGCTGTGAACATGTTTCCTCCTCCTCAATCTCCTCATCCTCATCCTCCACCTCTTCATCCTCCAGAACTGTGCCCTGGCTGGACAATTGTGTACCTTGGGTTTGTGTGTGCAGGAACCCACCCTCTGAGCCACTTGGGAATGACTGGCCGGAAACCCTACGAAATAATCCCTCTTCCTCCTCCTCCTCCTGTGCCACATCCTCTTCCATCATCGCCAGGAGCATTTTTTTCAAGGAGGCATAGAAGTGGGATAGTAACGCTGAGAATGGCATTATCGGCACTGGCCATGTTGGTGGAGTACTCGAAACAGCACAACAAGGAACACAGGTCTCGCATGGAGGCCCAGTCATTGGTGGTGAAGTGGTGCTGTTCCGCCGAGCGACTCACCCGTGCGTGCTGCAGCTGAAACTCCACTATCACCTGCTGCTGCTCGCACAGTCTGGCCAGCATGTGCAAGGTGGAGTTCCACCTTGTGGGCACGTCGCATATGAGGCGGTGAGCGGGAAGGCCGAAGTTACGCTGCAGCGCTGACCGGCGAGCAGCAGCAGGGTGAGAACGCCGAAAGCGCGCACAGACGGCCCGCACTTTATGCAGCAGCTCTGACATGTCGGGGTAATGGAATCTCTGCACCAACAAATTCAGCACATGCGCCAGATAAGGGATGTGCGTCAAACCGGCTAGTCCCAGAGCTGCTACGAGATTTCGCCCCCATTATCGCACATCACCAGGCCGGGCTTGAGGCTGACTGGCACAAACCACTCATTGGTCTGTTGTTCAAGGCCCATCCACAGCTCCTGTGCGGTGTGGGGTTTGTCCCCCAAACAGATAAGTTTTAAAACTGCCTGCTGTCGTTTACCCCTGGCTGTGCTGAAGTTGGTGGTGAAGGTGTTACGCTGACCGGATGAGGAGCTGGTAGAGGATGAGGAAGCAGAGAAGGAGGAGGAATCAACAGGGGGCAAACTGAAGCGCCCTGCAATCCTCGGTGGTGGAAGGACATGCGCCAAACTGCTATCCGCCTCAGGCCCAGCTGCCACTGCATTTACACAGTGTGCTGTTATAGAGATATAACGGCCCTGACCGTGCTTACTGGTCCACGTATCCGTAGTCAGGTGCACCTTGCCACAGATGGCGTTGCGCAGTGCACACCTGATTTTGTCTCGTACTTGGTTGTGAAGGGAAGGGATGGCTCGCCTTGAAAAGTAGTGGCGGCAGGGCACGACGTACTGTGGGACAGCCACCGCCATAAGGCCTTTAAAACTATCTGTCTCTACCAGACGGAAAGACAGCATTTTAAAGGCAAGTAATTTAGAAATGCTGGCATTCAGGGTTAGGGATTGCGGGTGGGTGGGGGGCGGGTACTTCCTCTTCCTCTCCAGCATTTGGGATATGGAGAGCTGAACGCTTCCGTGGGACATTGTGGAAATGCTTGGTGACCCAGGTGTTGGTGTTGCTGGCAGATCCTCTGTTTGTGAATTGCCAGGTGGCACTGTAACTCCAGAGGTGGATGAAGAGGCCGAGACTGCAGCAGAAGAGGAAGCAGGAGGAGCCAGAGACCTTTCTTGGTTTTTGAGGTGTCTACTCCACTGCAGCTCATGCTTTGCACCTAAATGCCTGGTCATGCCGGTTGTGCTCAAGTTGAGAACGTTTATGCCTCGCTTCAGGCTCTGATTGCACAGCGTGCAAACCACTCGTGTCTTGTCGTCAGCACATTGTTTGAAGAACTGCCACGCCAGGGAACTCCTTGGAGCTGGCTTTGGTGTGCTTGCTGCAGTGGGCAGTAGGAGGCATACTGTCTAGAGGACGGCCGCTCCGCTTTTGCACCCTGCTCCCTCTTCTGCTGTGCTGGTGGCTCTGTGTGACCACCGCCTCTTCCTCCGAACTACATCGGTCACTCGCATGACCTTGATACCATGTGGGGTCGAGGACCTCATCGTCCTCCACATCATCTTCCACCCAGTCTTCACCCCTGCCTTCCTTGTCGGTCTGCACACTTTCGAAAGCCCCAGCATTTGGCACCTGTGTTTCGTCATCATCCGAGACGTGCTGCGATGGTCCTCCCATGTACTCATCTTGAAAAATAAGTGGTTGGCATCGGTGGACTCAATCTCTTCCACTTCTGGGGCAGGGCTAGGTGGATGGCCCTGGGAAACCCTGCTAGCAGAGTCATCAAAAAGCAGAAGAGACTGCTGCATGACTTGGTGCTCAGATTGCTTGGCTGATTTGCAATGGGGTGAGGTGAAAGACTGATGGATATCGGCTGCAGGTGCCAACTGTGGTCTTTCAGCAGGAGACTGGGTGGGAGACAATGTGAAGGAACTGGATCCACTGTCAGCAACCCAATCTACTATCGCCTGTACTTGTTCAGGCCTCACCATTCGTAGAGCAGCATTAGGCCCGACCAAATACCGCTGCAGGTTTTGTCGCCTACTCGCACCTGAGGAAAGGGTTTGACTTGTGCGTGTAACTGGCACAGATCGACCACGTCCTCTCCCTGCAACAGGAGCTCCACCAGCAGCACCACGACCTGGGCTACGTCCCTTATTTGACGCTCTCCTCATATTTTTCAAATTTAAGATCTTGCCCTAAATGGGTGTACTGTTAAATTAATAGTAGAATAGAACGACAGTATGTAAAGGGTGTATCTTACACGGTCTAAACCAGTGTAGGCCTGAAGTAAATATTTATTTGTCCAAAATTGCTGTATTTCAAATGGCTGTATTTCAAATCCCTGATTCAAACCTCTGTATGTAGAGGGGGTATCTCACAGGGCCTGAACCAGTGTAGGCCTGAAGTAAATATTTCTTTGCACAAAATGGCTGTATTTCAAATGGCTGTATTTCAAATGCCTAATTCAAACCCCTGTATGTAGAGGGGGTATCTCACAGGCCCTGAACCAGTGTAGGCCTGAATTCAATATTGGTGCACCAAATGCCGGTATTTAAAATCTCTGAATGTAACACAAATGTATTAAGGGTGTATCTCACAATGACATCTGCATCAAAGGCTGCCAACTAAATTTTTTGTGTCCAAACGAGTGTTTGTTTGACAACTGAATTTGACAGCAGTATATAAGCCTGTATTTTCACACGTGCTGATGCTGCAAGGCCTGAAAATAGTGTTTTTTGTCTAGAGGACGGCCGCTCCGCTTTTGCACCCTGCTCCCTCTTCTGCTGTGCTGGTGGCTCTGTGTGACCACCGCCTCTTCCCCTGAACTACATCGGTCACTCGCATGACCTTGATACCATGTGGGGTCGAGGACCTCATCGTCCTCCACATCATCTTCCACCCAGTCTTCACCCCTGCCTTCCTTGTCGGTCTGCACACTTTCGAAAGCCCCAGCATTTGGCACCTGTTTTTCGTCATCATCCGAGACGTGCTGCGATGGTCCTCCCATGTACTCATCTTGAAAAATAAGTGGTTGGCATCGGTGGACTCAATCTCTTCCACTTCTGGGGCAGGGCTAGGTGGATGGCCCTGGGAAACCCTGCTAGCAGAGTCATCAAAAAGCAGAAGAGACTGCTGCATGACTTGGTGCTCAGATTGCTTGGCTGATTTGCAATGGGGTGAGGTGAAAGACTGATGGATATCGGCTGCAGGTGCCAACTGTGGTCTTTCAGCAGGAGACTGGGTGGGAGACAATGTGAAGGAACTGGATCCACTGTCAGCAACCCAATCTACTATCGCCTGTACTTGTTCAGGCCTCACCATTCGTAGAGCAGCATTAGGCCCGACCAAATACCGCTGCAGGTTTTGTCGCCTACTCGCACCTGAGGAAAGGGTTTGACTTGTGCGTGTAACTGGCACAGATCGACCACGTCCTCTCCCTGCAACAGGAGCTCCACCAGCAGCACCACGACCTGGGCTACGTCCCTTATTTGACGCTCTCCTCATATTTTTCAAATTTAAGATCTTGCCCTAAATGGGTGTACTGTTAAATTAATAGTAGAATAGAACGACAGTATGTAAAGGGTGTATCTTACACGGTCTAAACCAGTGTAGGCCTGAAGTAAATATTTATTTGTCCAAAATTGCTGTATTTCAAATGGCTGTATTTCAAATCCCTGATTCAAACCTCTGTATGTAGAGGGGGTATCTCACAGGGCCTGAACCAGTGTAGGCCTGAAGTAAATATTTCTTTGCACAAAATGGCTGTATTTCAAATGGCTGTATTTCAAATGCCTAATTCAAACCCCTGTATGTAGAGGGGGTATCTCACAGGCCCGGAACCAGTGTAGGCCTGAATTCAATATTGGTGCACCAAATGCCGGTATTTAAAATCTCTGAATGTAACACAAATGTATTAAGGGTGTATCTCACAATGACATCTGCATCAAAGGCTGCCAACTAAATTTTTTGTGTCCAAACGAGTGTTTGTTTGACAACTGAATTTGACAGCAGTATATAAGCCTGTATTTTCACACGTGCTGATGCTGCAAGGCCTGAAAATAGTGTTTTTTGTCTAGAGGACGGCCGCTCCGCTTTTGCACCCTGCTCCCTCTTCTGCTGTGCTGGTGGCTCTGTGTGACCACCGCCTCTTCCCCTGAACTACATCGGTCACTCGCATGACCTTGATACCATGTGGGGTCGAGGACCTCATCGTCCTCCACATCATCTTCCACCCAGTCTTCACCCCTGCCTTCCTTGTCGGTCTGCACACTTTCGAAAGCCCCAGCATTTGGCACCTGTTTTTCGTCATCATCCGAGACGTGCTGCGATGGTCCTCTCATGTACTCATCTTGAAAAATAAGTGGTTGGCATCGGTGGACTCAATCTCTTCCACTTCTGGGGCAGGGCTAGGTGGATGGCCCTGGGAAACCCTGCTAGCAGAGTCATCAAAAAGCAGAAGAGACTGCTGCATGACTTGGTGCTCAGATTGCTTGGCTGATTTGCAATGGGGTGAGGTGAAAGACTGATGGATATCGGCTGCAGGTGCCAACTGTGGTCTTTCAGCAGGAGACTGGGTGGGAGACAATGTGAAGGAACTGGATCCACTGTCAGCAACCCAATCTACTATCGCCTGTACTTGTTCAGGCCTCACCATTCGTAGAGCAGCATTAGGCCCGACCAAATACCGCTGCAGGTTTTGTCGCCTACTCGCACCTGAGGAAAGGGTTTGACTTGTGCATGTAACTGGCACAGATCGACCACGTCCTTTCCCTGCAACAGGAGCTCCACCAGCAGCACCACGACCTGGGCCACGTCCCTTATTTGACGCTCTCCTCATATTTTTCAAATTTAAGATCTTGCCCTAAATGGGTGTACTGTTAAATTAATAGTAGAATAGAACGACAGTATGTAAAGGGTGTATCTTACACGGTCTAAACCAGTGTAGGCCTGAAGTAAATATTTATTTGCCCAAAATTGCTGTATTTCAAATGGCTGTATTTCAAATCCCTGATTCAAACCTCTGTATGTAGAGGGGGTATCTCACAGGGCCTGAACCAGTGTAGGCCTGAAGTAAATATTTCTTTGCACAAAATGGCTGTATTTCAAATGGCTGTATTTCAAATGCCTAATTCAAACCCCTGTATGTAGAGGGGGTATCTCACAGGGCCTGAACCAGTTTAGGCCTGAATTCAATATTGGTGCACCAAATGCCGGTATTTAAAATCTCTGAATGTAACACAAATGTATTAAGGGTGTATCTCACAATGACATCTGCATCAAAGGCTGCCAACTAAATTTTTTGTGTCCAAACGAGTGTTTGTTTGACAACTGAATTTGACAGCAGTATATAAGCCTGTAATTTCACACGTGCTGATGCTGCAAGGCCTGAAAATAGTGTTTTTTGTCAAAAAAGTGTGTTTTTCAAACCCCAGAAAATGATGGGTGTATTTCTAGCTTAAATTGCACACTGACTAATACAGATGTTGTAGATTGCCAAAAAAGTCTTTTTTTGGTAACAGAATATGAAAGCTGTATATATTAAACTTGAATTTAACTCTTGCAGATCTGGAAAATACTGTTTTTTGAAAACAAAATTGTGTGTTTTTAAAACCCTAGAAAATGATGGGTGTATTTATACCTTAAATTGCACACTGACTAATCCAGATGTTGTAGTTTGCCTCCCAAAAAATTGTGATTTGCAATGTCCTAAAAGCTCAGATGCAGTGCTGGTGCACTGAGCTTGCATAAAATGGCCGCCGCCGCCACCCACCTAACTAACAGAATTTTAAAAGTTTTTTTTTTTTGGTCAATGGCCTCAGGGCAGGGTAAAACGTTTGTGCCCTGCACCCACACAACTATTTCTAGGTAGATCGCTGAGTTAGATTCTCTCCTATTCTCTCCCTGAAATCACCAGTCCAGCAGCATCCTCTCCCTACACTTGTAACAGCAGAGTGACGTGCAGCGCTACGTGACTCAAGCTTATATAGAGCCTGGATCACATGCTGCTCTGGCCAATCACAGCCATGCCATTAGTAGGCATGGCTGTGATGGCCTCTTGGGGCAAGTAGTATGACACTTGTTGATTGGCTGCTGTGCAGCCTTTCAAAAAGCGCCAAGAAAGCGCCAAACACCGAACCCAAAATTTTATGGAAATGGTCGGGCTCGGGTCCGGGGTACAAAGATCCTAAAGTTCGGTACGTACCCGAACTTTACAGTTCGGGTTCGCTCAACCCTAAATATAACGAATATTCGAATTGGCGAATATTCAACGAATATTCTACAAAATATTTGCAAAATATCACAAATTCGAATATGACACCTGCCTCTCATCACTACTCCTGTTGGGTATAGGTGGCTGCCTCTCTCTGCCATTGGAAAAGAGCAAGAGCTTGCTATAGTTCAAGTGAAATGTCGCAGGTGAAGTATCTCAAGAGAGAGTACTCCTGTCAGAATTTTTACCCAGAGAGGTGTAATTGTAGTGTCCCACTAGGTAGGCGTGGGCACTACACAAGGGTCAATTGGGTGACGTGTTACTCCTGCTCATAAGGGACAGTAATATTACATTTAACTGTGTACTTTAATGTATTTTTCTATGTATTTTTGCATGCAATGTTTCCCCTGTGTTATGCATAGCAGGCCTAATAGGGTGTAGTTAGGCATCCTAGACACTAGAGGGAGATAGGGAGCCCCTAGTATAAATGTTCAGGCCCAGACAGGGAGGAGTTAGGTCATAGTCAGTAGTCTGTGGAGACAGAAGTGAGAAGGCACCAGCCCGAGATATGCTGAGAGCCTCCTCCTCACATGCAGCTAGATAGTCCTGGTTTCTAGTTGCACTAGGAGGCTAGGAAGAGTACAGCCTGCCTGGAATCCAGTCATCCAGCCAACACAGATGAGATACCCCAGTAGTAGGACAGCACCTCCTGGGAGAAACCTGCAGCCACCTTGTAAAGCCAGCAGTGAAGACAGCTAGGAAAAGAAGGTATTGTAACCTTAAGCAAGTGCCAATACTGAAGGAAGGATTTTTATACCAAGGATTTAAGCCAGCACTTAGGCATCCGGGCCTTGGGATCCAGCCAGCTAGAATAGCTGTGGGGATAGAGCAGCATTGCACTGCAAAGCATTAACTGTATACCCTCCAAGTATCTTGCAAGATTGAAACCTGCTGTGAAGTATACCTGCTGTGCATCTTGTATTGTAAAGGACTGCATTATATACCGCTGCAACTGATTGTAAAAAGTTGGACTGTTTCACCAAGTAAAACAACGTTTGGTTTACCAACTGCCTACTCTATTAATCCTCCTACAAATCGGTGTGCCACCGTTACAGGCACTGGCGTCACGATCCTTAAAGGGACCTTACCTAAGGCACTCAAAACACCTACATCATCCAGGGCACCTCACATACCATCAGGCCTGGTCCCTTTCTACTGAGTGTGCCCCAGAGGAACTAGTGTCTGCCTCTCCTTTCACTGTTGCATGCCTGCCCAGGGTTCTCCTCAGAAAAGTGAGTAGCCCTCGATTGCCCATACCGTGACCTCACTGTCGCTATACCCTGCAGGTCTGGCGTGCTGCATAATGACTAATCCCTTCTCCCTATCAACCTGAGATCATAGGTAGCACTGATAAAAACACAAATAGATTCCCCAGGCTTCAACAGTTTTGATAACTAAAAACAGAAATGAATGCAATAAACTTGCTTGGAAAGCAGTGTAATTGTTGTTCTTTTTTTGGCCTTTAGGTGTAAACGGCAACACTCTCATGGCCCCTAGAGGCTCATTTGCATATATTCAAACATTTTTCTCGACACACATGAACATGGGACCAACACAGATGCCTTCAGCTGTCAAGCGCACAAGCAACAGGTCTGCCAGTTTCATAGGTACAAATCTGCTGACAAATACCCTTTGATACATATGTCCCCTAGATGAGCCCTGTTTTGTCATGTCAATCAGAAAACAGTAATAACAGTTTTCCTTCCTATTTTGAGGAATATTTTGGCTGAACTGGTCTAGAAATCATTATCTCTTTTGATAATCTGAGGTAAATGTAATTGTCAGTAAGGTTTAAAATAAGTATTGGGAACTACAGTGTGCACTGATGTTAACAGAATATCTATCATTTTGATTCCTGCAAGATGCCCGAGAGAAGATTCTCAGTTTTTGTATCAAATTTGAAACTCTGAAATGATTAACATATTTCTACTTATTTCTACTCATGTATTTAAAGGCGTTGTGCAGGGATTTTGTATTGATGACCTATCCTCAAGATAGTTCTTCAATATTTGATTGGTGGGGAGTCCAACACCCAACACCCTCATCGGTCAGCAGTTTGAAGTGGAGGCGGCGCTCCATGCGAGTGCTACTTCCTCTTCATTACACTGCACGACAATACTTGGACTTTCTCTTGGCTCAGCAGGTTTTGGGATAAACTGGCAGGCAAACTTGGATATTCTGCTTTATCTCTCTGCTGTGCTAAACTCAGGCTTGGTCTGGTACCTGGATTTTATGACTGTTATGGTACACTTTAAGTGGGGTGACTTTGGCTTTTGACCGAGATCTCGCGAGATGACTTGATGATGCAGCACAGGAGGGCGCAGTGATGTGTTCCTGACAGCCTGCACCAGGATGCCCGAGCAAAGGCTACAAGAGGCAATGAAGAGAGGTGAGTATTAATTAATTTTTTATGTAAGTACGAGGGGCCATACTGGGGGAACTATAGAGGTGGGGGAAAGAATGGGGGCCATTACATATTATACAGAGGGGCCAATATATATTATACAGAGGGGCCATTATATATTATAATTATACAGAGGGACCATTATATATTATACAGAGGGGCCATTATATATAGTAATTATACAGCGGGGCCATTATATATTATACAGAGGGGTCATTATATATTATAATTATACAGAGGGCCTTTTTTGGGAATATTGATGGGTGATTGTAAAACTCTTTTTGCTGTACGGACAGAATTACATCAATTAGCCATTTGTTGGGGATTTTTTTTTTAGGAGAAACAGCCTTTTTGGGAACATTGATGGGTGATTGGAGAATTTCTTCAGTATGGACCGAATTACATAGATTAGCCTATCAGTGGTGACTTTTTTTGTGAAACAGCCTTTTTTGAGAAAATTGGTCGGTAGCTATAGCTACGGTCAAGGACAAGATATGTCCTTTACGGCCCACTGGGTAAATGTGGTTCCTGCCCAAACACACCAGCAACTTGGCCATATGTCGCCGCTTCCGCCTCCACGTTCTAACGCTGTTGGTCCTGCAACAATATCCGCCTCTACCACCTCATCCTCCACGGTGTCCTCAGCCTTCACTGCAGGGACAATTGAATACTGATGGATTACTGACCAAATGCTGACCGAGTGAAGGCGGATGGTCAACAGACAGGATCCATTTTTTTGGGGGTTATTGTTCTGACGTATCAGAGGAAGGGCAAAATAATCAGTGACGTCAACACAAACTTACTGCTGAAACCCTCTCCACTCTGTCGTGGGGCTCTACTTGTGAAATTTGGAGCTCACAAAGTACCAGTACAAAAATATTTTATTGAAATCACAATAATACATATATAAAAGACGTGTCACTTTAAAAAGAAGGTAGCAGAGAAAGAACACCATCCTTGTGGGACACAGGCTACATATTCATATTATAGTGTAAGGACTTATTGTTAGACATAGACCCCCTGGCGAAGGCACTCCAAAACGCGCGTCAGGGTAGCACCATCCTGGTTTGGGTACACTGAGCTCTTTGGGTAAGTCTCCTCTTATCAGGTTCTCTGGTATTTCTGTCTCCAGGGCAGTTTTTTTACATTCTGGTCCCTGGTTTGTGGGCAGTATATTGCCTGATACTGTGATTCCCTAGCACCGCTGTGAATATTTTACAGGTTCCTGTTTTCTATGTGCATATTGATGTAACATACGAGACTTATCCTCAATTAACCTCCTGCCGTCTCGCTAACACTGAAAGGCGTCATTGCTGCGGCGCTGCCAGGTCACACTAACGCCGATTGGCGTCATCTCGCGTGAGCCGAGATTTCCTGTGACCGCGCGCTCACAGGAGCGCGCGTTCACAGGATCGCGTAGTGCACAAGTTTATCTACAGCCTGCCGGCTGCGATCATTGGCTGGCAGGCTGTGGATTTTTGAAACGACCAATCAAAGAGGCATGTTAGACGCTATTTTGAAAATAGCGTCTGATATAACTGCTTCCTGCTCCTCTGGTGGTCCCTTTTGCTTGGATCGACCACCAGAGGACACAGGCAGCTCTGTAAGTCGCACCAAATCACCACACTACACATTAGACATTACCCTGTCATTTATTAACCCCTTTTTTAGCACCTGATCACCCATATTAGACTCCCTGATCACCCCCTTGTCCACCCCCCTGTCATTGATCACCCCCCTGTAAGGGTCCCTCATCCCTGCCAGGTAGTTAGCTACTTGCTAGATAGTTTAGCGGCCAGCCCACCGCACCGCAGTCACTGATTAGTCGCTGATTGGCATCATCGCTGTCTCTAATCAGCACTAGTACTATATAGTATCTGTTAGTGATCAAGACTGATCGCATTCAGATCTATATCAGTACATTAGGGTCTCCTTAGGCTCTACAAAACGCAGTGTTCGCCAGATCAGGCCTGATCTTGTGCGCACACTTGCGTTCAGTCCGCCCCACCGCAGTGACAGAATTTTTTTTTTCTGATCACTGCAAAAACACTGTAAAATTGCTGCGCCGCTATAAAGATCTCTTTTGAGCTTTTTGGATCTTTATTAGCGATCAAAGCTTTACTTCGCAAGCACTCCTTTTTACTAGGTAGGTTTTCTCTTTTTCCCGGGTAGTCTCAGAGGAATACCCCCTAAATTTAGTGAACCCAAAATGTCAAACAATGGGTATTCCGCTGAAGAGGCCTACAGGATTCTGGCCGTGATGGAAGAAAGCGATTGGGACGCCTCACCCGCTGAATCCAGTGGTTCAGAATATGAACCTGTAGACAGCAGTGGCACTCTAACCGCTAGCGAAGATGACGAGGTAGAGGTCCCTGCTATGGTCAGGCGTACCCGACCCCATGTCAGAGTTCTGCATACCCCGCATGATGATCCTCATTTGCAGCAGAGTGGTGCTAACGCTGATCTTGTTTATGGTGCGGCATACACCAGCAGCGCAGCACATCCTGGACCTTCTACCAGCACTGCCGTATTCCCTGGTGAAGTGGCGAGCACCAGAAGGGCAGTTCCAGCTGGTACGGTGGCACGTGCAATAACTCCCCCATTGCAGCCACCGCGTTCACAGGCCCGTAGAACCCTTAGTCTCCCAGAGGTGCTGGCAAATCCTAATTGGCAATCCCCTGCTTCCGCCGCACCCGTATTGCCCCCTTTCACCGCCCAGTCTGGAGTTCGCGTGGAGACGGCTCATTTAGGATCGGCCCTTCAGTTTTTTGAGCTGTTCTTCACCGCGGATCTCTATGACCTAGTTGTGGCAGAAACCAACCGCTACGCCACACAGTTTATTACCGCCAATCCAGAAAGCTTCTATGCCCAGCTGTCACGGCTGAGGATGGGGGAAATCCTCAGCCGTGCGGTGGCGGAAGATGTCCAGTCGCTACTCGCCAGGAACACAGAATCAGGGAGCAGGTCACCTCCTGTTGCGTCCCTAACGCTGACCCTGTCTCCTACCTGCATGGGCCGACCTTGATGGTAGGAGGACCCATGCGCAGGAACCTCGGATCCCTGACTTACCCTCCGACCGGTCCCTGGGCTAAGGAGCAGGGTAAGACAACCCACTCCTCCTAGGCACGGAGGAGCAGGAGTCTCACTGGCCAAGCAGCATGAAGAAAGGGGTACATAAACAGGACTATGGATAAGACAGGTGAACCAAACAGTTCCACACAAACCTGTCTCAGCCTTGCTGACTGGAACCCGTGCTAAGGAAAGGCTGTCCACACAGACAAAGGTAAACAGCACACACATGAAGACACACAGGGACCAGGACATCCATAGCTGCACAAAAACCAAAGACACAAGACATCAACAACACATCACGGTATAAGAACTTATGACCGGAAGGGTGGCCCTTACAAGAAGATGGAAATCACAGGAGACTGCAACAGCAAAGCATGACTGAAGCAACCTACTGAGCCATGCCAAAGTGAGAGGCTTTATAGGTCCAAGAGGCCACACCCAACGGTCAGACACACCCAGTGACATCACACACACTGGGAAGGGAGTTAACCCTTCCAGCACCACAGGAAAGGAAAAACACCAACTAAAAGGGAAAGTGTCCAACACGACAAACACACTGTGGTTGTTGCCGCAGGCAACGACATGGGTGGCAACCGTGTCCTGGGAGTCAGCCCCAAGTCCGGGACACTGGCACCACATGTACACACTACAACCAAACGTTGCCACGGGCAACCACAGTGCAGGAAAGGTGTCCGTGCACACCACACAATACACAGAGTGCACACAGACTAACAACAGTGCATACATACACGCACACAAACTCCAAAGGGACCGCACACATACCTGTTGTCCGCGGCAACCGCACTTGAGGCAAACAACATCAAGCCTCAAGCTGCGGTTGACACAACAACCCAAACCACGGGCAACTGAATGCGGCTCCCAAGGAGTCACGGCCAAAACCGTGGCCGTGACACCAGCCTTTCCGGTGGAAACCAGTCACAGTTTCCGAGTTTAAATTTTTTTTGGGCCTTATCCTCAGCATGGGTCTAACTAAAAAAAATGTGTTGCGGTCATATTGGTCTAAAGACCTAATACATTACATGCCCATGTTCTCTGCTGCAATGTCTAGGGCACGTTTTGAGGTCATCATGTGCTTTATGCATTTTGCTGACAATAACACCTGTCATCCAAGAGGCCACCCTGCTTATGACCGGCTCCACAAAATTCGGTCCCTCATAGACCATTTGTCATCCAGATTTGCAGATGCGTATACCCCTAATCAAAACATCTGCATAGACGAGTCCCTAGTACATTTTACCGGGCGCCTTGGCATAAAACAGTACATCCCCAGCAAGCGCGCCCGGTATGCGGTCAAACTGTATAAGCTCTGTGAAAGGGCCACAGGCTATACATATCGTTTTAGGGTCTATGAGGGAAAAGACTCAAAACTGGAGCCGGTCGGATGTCCTGACTACCTGGGGAGCAGTGGCAAGATTGTCTGGGACTTGGTGTCACCCTTACTCCACAAGGGGTACCACTTATACATGGACAATTTTTACTAAAGCGTGGCCCTCTTTCGGCACTTACATCTAGTCGGAATTCAATGCTGTGGCACCGCGCGACCTAGTCGCCGGGGCTTCCCCTAACGGCTCGTTAGTACCCGACTTGCACGGGTGGAGAGTGCTGCCTTGTGTGACCAAGAACTGCTCGCGGTGAAGTGGAGGGACAAGAGGGACGTTTACCTTCTGTCCACCATTCATACAGACACGACTGTACAAATTGAAAGGGCAACTGGAGTCATTGTGAAACCCCTCTTTGTCCACGACTATAACCTTCACATGGGAGGGGTGGACTTCAATGACCAGATGTTGGCTCCCTATTTACTTTCCCGACGCACCAGACGATGGTATAAGAAGGTGTCTGTTTATTTAATTCAATTGGCTCTGTATAATAGTTTTGTTCTCTACAGTAAGGCTGGGAGAACAGGATCTTTCCTAAAATTCCAGGAAGAGATAATTTCGGAAATCCTGTATCCAGGAGGGTCCGTGCCCCAAGGCCCTGTTGTAGTGAGCTGGCTACATGGCAGACACTTCCCGTCTGTCTATCCTGGTACCCCAACTCAATGTTCCCCAAGAAAAAGATGTTGTGTCTGTAGCAGCGGTGGAATAAGGCGTGACACCACCTTTTTTTGTCCTGACTGTCCTGACCAGCCTGCCCTATGCATAGGGGAGTGTTTCCGCAAGGTACACTATTAGCATAGGGATTGTGTCACACAGGACAGGCACACAGGGGTCTTAGGGCCCTTTCACACAGAGCTGCCACAAACCTCTCCTTTCACCTGGGACAAAGTGCATAATGTACTTCACCACATCTCTGGGCGATTTGCGCTTTGCACATTGTCCCATGGGGAAGGAGAGGTTTGTCCTATAAAGGTAAAAAAACAAAAAAAAAAAAAAAAAATCACCGGTAAGCAAAAAAGTTATTGTTCTGTTTCAAAAGTTTAAAAAAGTTAATGTTCTCTAAAGTTAATGTTAATAAATATATTGCTTTGAGGCCTGTTTTTTTTTTTTTTACCTTCTAGGTGGACCAAGCGATCAAGCAGCTGCAGCACTGATGTGCATTCTGACAGAAGCATTGCGCTGCTGTCAGATTACACACAAGTCGGTGTATGCGGCGCTGCAAGACGAGATTTCTCCTCTGCAATAAAAGATATGTTTGCCGAGGCATATAAGCTGAGGAGGCGGCGGTGTTCATATGCTTTGGCAAACACTTTGTATATATAAAAAAAATTAAAAAAATCCCGGCAATGATTTATTCATCCACATCGATTGATGTGAATGGAGAAATCTGGTTTTCCAGGGCATACGAGCTAAGTGGGTATGGATGTTGGGCGGAGCTCCTATGTCCTGGCAGACGCCTTTCCCCTCCTTTTTTTTTTTGGCAGAGATTTTTTCATCCACATTGATCGATGTGAATGAAGAAATCTGTGCCGTTCATTTTTTCTTTCAGCCCAGAGGCTGAACGGAAAAAAAAAATCTCATTACCTGTATGCTCAATATAAGGAGAATAGCAGAAACTCCTAATGCTGGCCATACATGTAATGACTGCAGAGACCCTCAAATGCCAGGGCAGTACAAACACCCCACAAATGACCCCATTTTGGAAAGAAGACACCCCAAGGTATTCGCTGAGGGGAATATTGAGTCCATGAAAGATTGAAATTTTTGTCCCAAGTTAGCGGAAAGGGAGACTTTGTGAGAAAAAACAAAAAAAATCAATTTCCGCTAACTTGTGGCAAAAAAAAAAAATTTCTATGAACTCGCCATGCCCCTCATTGAATACCTTGGGGTGTCTTCTTTCCAAAATGGGGTCACATGTGGGGTATTTATACTGCCCTGGCATTTTAGGGGCCCTAAAGCGTGCAAAGAAGTCTGGGATCCAAATGTCTAAAAATGCCCTCGTAAAAGGAATGTGGGCCCCTTTGCGCATCTAGGCTGCAAAAAAGTGTTACACATGTGGTATCGCCGTACTCAGAAGAAGTTGGGGAATGTGTTTTGGGGTGTCATTTTACATATACCCATGCTAGGTGAGATAAATATCTTGGTCAAATGCCAACTTTGAATAAAAAAATGGGAAAAGTTGTCTTTTGACCGAGATATTTCTCTCACCCAGCATTGGTATATGTAAAATGACACCTCAAAACACATTGCCCAACTTCTCCTGAGTACGGCGATACCAGATGTGTGACACTTTTTTGCAGCATAGGTGGGCAAAGGGGCCCACATTCCAAAGAGCACCTTTCAGATTTCACAGGACATTTTTTACAGATTTTGATTTCAAACTACTTCAAACTACTTCATTCCAAAGAGCACCTTTCGGATTTCACAGGCCATTTTTTACACATTTTGATTTCAAACTACTTCGCACGCATTTAGGCCTCTAAAATGCCAGGGCAGTATAACTACCCCACAAGTGACCCCATTTTGGAAAGAAGACACCCCAAGGTATTTCATGATGGGCATAGTGAGTTCATGGAAGTTTTTATTTTTTTCTCACAAGTTAGTGGAATATGAGACTTTGTAAGGAAAAAAATAAAATAAAAAATTCATCATTTTCCGCTAACTTGTGACAAAAAATAAAAAGTTCTATGAACTCACTATGCCCATCAGCGAATACCTTAGGGTGTCTACTTTCCGAAATGGGGTCATTTGTGGGGTTTGTCTACTGTCTGGGCATTGTAGAACCTCAGGAAACATGACAGGTGCTCAGAAAGTCAGAGCTGCTTCAAAAAGCAGAAATTCACATTTTTGTACCATAGTTTGTAAACGCTATAACTTTTACCCAAACCATTTTTTTCCCCTAAACATTTTTTTTTTTTATCAAAGACATGTAGAACAATAAATTTAGAGAAAAAATTATATATAGATGTCGTTTTTTTTGGAAAAATTTTACAACTGAAAGTGAAAAATGTCATTTTTTTGCTAAAATTTTCGTTAAATTTTGATTAATAACAAAAAAAGTAAAAATGTCAGCAGAAATGAAATACCACCAAATGAAAGCTCTATTAGTGAGAAGAAAAGGAGGTAAAATTCATTTGGGTGGTAAGTTGCATGACCGAGCAATAAACCGCTAAAGTTGTGGAGTGCCGATTTGTAAAAAAGGGCCTGGTCACTAGGGGGGTATAAACCTGTGGTCCTTAAGTGGTTAATATATGCCTAACAATAAGTCCTTACACTATAATATGAACATGTAGCCTGTGTCCCACTAGGATGGTGTTCTTTCTTTGCTACCTTCTTTTTAAAGTGACACGTCTTTTATATATGTATTATTGTGATTTCAATAAAATATTTTTGTATTGGTACTTTGTGAGCTCCAAATTTTTGTAGGTTTTGTGTTTGGGTTTAGGAGCTGGTATGTATTGTATGTACTAGCTTTAATTCTGGCATGTGGGGCACTTTTGTTTTTGTTTTTGTATTTTCTCTTGTATAAGCATGTAATAGAACAGGTTCAGTAGATATCTATGTGGAATCAGCTGCCGACAGTGTAAAAGGAGAGCCCTTCTTCTTGGCGCTAACATCAACCTGTAAGGCTGAGTTCATACTTGAGTTATTTGGTCAGTTTTGGCCACGTGACTATCCAAAAAAATAAGTGTGCAGTGATTATAAGAGCGACGCCTGTCATCTGCATGTCATACTGACTCACAGTATAATTTCACTACCACAGCACACTCCCTATGTGTGTTACTACAAGGCACAGTGTTCTACACCACTATAAAGGCTCTCTGCATCCAGGAAATAGCCATTTTTTAACTTAATTCACTGCGAATAAATTTAGATTGAACCAAATTTTTTTTTTAAATTTGGCTAACCGGCCAAATCGAATTTTAAAAAAATTTGCTCATCTCTAATTATCATCTAGAGCCCTTGTTCACACCCTGCTTTCTTGCATAGTTTTAAAGATTTTGTATACCAATCTTATTCACAAATGTTACAACCATTTTATTGTCCACCTGGAGCATGACTGAATGGTATAGGGGTGACAGGGAGATTACTCAGCGTCACAGCCTGGAGTTCTTACGGATTGATATTGAGGTTTATCTTTGAACCTCCCATTTTCCTCTAATTTCGGTCTGTTGAAATGTTTCCCGTCCTTTCAGTGACATATGTGAAATTATGGTGATACCTGCGGTGTCTTGTCTTATAGGAAATGGAAAGGGAAGATGGCAAATATTTATAATTTTTCTTTACTTCTGGAATTAAGTGTTTGTCTAAGGACCACTTATTTTCTTTTACGTTTTACTACATTTTCTAACTAGCATTGTGTCTGGCAACATGATAAAGGAACAGATATAATGCTTGTTGCTCCACCACTAGCCTTCCTTCAAGGCTGGCTGTGGTTTTCAGATACACACTTTCTATGGATGGAGTTTGTTTTGCAGATGTCATTAGTTTGAACCATTTTACTCTTAGAACTCTAAAGGTGCTCACATGACACTGGGAGGAGGTTGGGGGGAAAGCTTGGCCTGATTTGCTCATAGGCTGAAAGTCTAGATCAGCCAATCAGGGTCAGCCGGCAGGGAGGTGCCTGCTGAACATGCAGAACATCATTCTGTTGTGAACTTGCAACCTGGAAGGAAGCTAT
This sequence comes from Bufo bufo, assembly GCF_905171765.1. Taxonomy (NCBI): domain Eukaryota; kingdom Metazoa; phylum Chordata; class Amphibia; order Anura; family Bufonidae; genus Bufo; species Bufo bufo. The sequence continues at coordinate 171,366,999 of NC_053391.1, read as the reverse complement.
GTTGTGGCTCTACCTCTGCAGACTGAAGCTTTTTTCCAAGGACAGTATACGAAGATTATAGGGAGAGATTATTTGGTAATTTGGGATGTAATTAGGCAGAGGGAATGATAACTAGTCACTATCTGGTGCATTTGCTGGTAGAGTACTGTCAGCTCATCTCCAGGCAACTTGTTTTGCATCACAGATTCCTGCCAAACAGTGTTTTATTTTGCACTTTTTTAATGCAAAAATATTGCAAGAGTTTTAGTAAAAGCGTCTTAGTCTGTGAAAATATCCCTTAATATTTCTACCATATTTCACATCCGTAATGCAAATTATGTCTGTGTGAAGGCAGTGAAGGCATACTGTATCACAGCGTGTAGTTGAAAAGACATCTTGTGCATCATTGCTGCAAAAATATTTAAAGAGTTTTAGTGAACATATATTATTCTGCGAATTTTTTTTTTATAATTCTATTCCATTTTACATCCATAGCGCAAATTACAAGTGTGTTAATGAAGGTATACTAAATCGTAGCATTTAATTGAAAAGAGGTGTCGTGTATCATCCCTAAAAAATTATTATTATTAAGTTTTAGTGAACACGTGTTATTCTGTGAAAAAAAGCGTTCGCTAGTTCAACCGCATTTCACATCTGTAATGCAAATTGCAACTGTGTTAGTAAAGGCAAACTGCATCACAGCATATAGTTGAATAGACATTTATCATGAATGCCCAAAAATGTCATTGTCTCACGTGAGTGTTAGTGAAGGACCGGTATTACATTTTATTGCATCTCAGTCTTTAGATTTCAGGGAAGAAAAACACAAATATTGTTTAATATCTGAAACCGTGTCTTTTCATAGGCCTCATATAAAATGTCTGGAAAAAAGAAGAGTGCAAAACCAAAGACCTAAGCCATGTCCTCACAGAGCTAAAATGTGGGTAGTAGCACCAGCTTTCTGGCCAGAAGTAGTAATAGTAGTATTAATAGTAGGCCACAGTTCTGCCTGGATACTGAAAGAGGCAACATTATTATTGAGGACAAAGAACGAGATTGTGGACTGGATGGCTCACTCCTCCTCTCAGTAGTCACAGCTCAAGAAGACATGGAGTTCACTTCTGAGTCTAAAATTACAGAAAAAGATAACAAACATCCTGCACAATGTAATAAATGAATATGCAGATGTGCATGGCTTGTGAAATAAAAATCACAGAAAATAATGCACAATAGATGCAAACATTATATATGGTATAAGCCCTCACTCTGATATAATAAAATCTGACACTGTCAGACAATATATTTCAATCAAAACACATCTGTGCCTGCCTATCAGCGCTATGGTGGTCTCAGTCAGGCAGGAACTACTCTAAACCTATCTATGCTGTTAGGCATCTACATTCACGAGAGCAGACCCTTACATATAGCGTGCTGCTTCTTGTTACCTCTGTGTGCACCTAGCAAACAATGAGAGGAAGAGCACACACAGCTATATGTACCCGACTGAGACGCCCTTGGCGCTGCATTATTTTCTATGATTTTTCACTTTTAAATCTGACATTGTTCCTTGGAGCCAGGGGTCACAGCATTGCTCCTGCTTGTCCTCCATGTAACCCAAGAGAAGCTTTTTAGTTGCATCCTCTGTCATCACTGCGTTCTTCTATTGGGAAGCCTTCTTTATTCCTAAGAAGGGACAACAAAATCCCACAACACACTATTGGAGATAGTCAACAGAGTCTCCCTGTTGATAAGTTGTGTATGAACAGTCAGTGTTTGGACTGCCATGAAGAGGGGGCTTCAGGAGAGGCAGAGGACCCCATGCATAGCTTTCTTAATGTGTTAATAGTGGTAGTAATTGCAGCCGGAGCCATGGTGGTGGTGGTAGGGACAGTGGTAGAAACAGTGGCAAATACATGGCAAAAACAGAGCAGGGAATTGGGAGTGGTGCCAAGGGGGAAGCTTGAGGACTCTGATGATGATTATAACCTGGGAGCCAGATCAGGGCACTGAGGAGAAGGTAACATCTGAGAAAGAGGGTGGTGGCAGTGGCAGCAGTAGAGTGCAGCGGCAAAGTGCAGCCAAAACCTCCCAAAAAAATTTCAGGGGCAGATCTGCCTCTATTATGGTCAGCTCAGGAACTGGTAATGCTGCTGGTACAGCGGGCGCAGACCCAAAATGTGCAAGACCTAAGCCAAGCTCTGCTGTTACTAGGTCTATTTGATTATCTCCCCTACGGAATATTTTCTCCACAGTGCCGGAAGACAAAAGTATTGCCATGTGCAAGATGCAGGATAGAAATAGTGGTACCTCCACCTTTCAGATATTTATGACATATACTGTCAATATGCCACACATGGCTTGGATAAGAGTACAGCTTCTGGTAGTGGAAAAAAATTGCATAATGTAGCCCTTGGACCATAAAAGGTTGTGTGCCCTCAGAAGAGAAAGAAAACAGAGGAACACTTCGGGTAGATTCATAGTCACTCATGCTTCCTCATTCTGATAACTGAATAACACAAGTTGAACAGCTATAGTAGACCACCTTCCCTATTACAATTCAGCCCGGGTTTTCTATTGCTGAAATAGTTTTACAAGAGTACGGTGCAGTAAATTATTACAGAGACTATATGCTCTCTGGAGTCAGTAACAAAGTGCTCTGTTTCTTGGTATCAATAAATACTGGATTAAAACATCATTCTGGACAATTTGTCCCTGCTGCTGGACTAGCAGAATTTCCAAATCCCATACCATAAGTGCTGTTGGTGCTTTAATGTGTTCTGATTAAAAAGGAAATCCTGCTTTCAAAAACGTACCTACTGTAGTTGTACTTTACATACATTTTACCTTTTTGACATTCAACTATTATATATGAAAATAGCTGCCCTAATCTCCAGATTTGTAGGCTATCTTTACAGTCAAGTTCAATATATTATTTCTATTGCAAGAAACCTATATTAACATTTAAACATCTTGATGTTTTTACTGCAGCTACCAGTTTTAAAATCTTCCCATATCTGTAAGAAAGACATATAGTAATCCTAACTTGACTTGTCAGATCATTTCCATACATGAATATTATGACCTATGTTAAATGAAGTTGACCTCTTGTAGTGAAATATGGCTGAGAACAGCTATACCTATATTCCCACATATTGAAGTAATAATTGCCTTATCCCTGAGGAGAAATAAAATGATTTTACAGCATGTATTACAATCTAATATGATATGCAGGAACACGATGCTGTTCGGTGTTCCTCAGCTTGTCACACACCATGGAAATGCCTCAGCAAACTCAAATCACCATCATTATTCATTTAGAAAACTGTAACATTTACGTACCTGAAAGTCTACCTATGAACAAGATTTTTTTTTTTTATCAATACGTTTTTATTGGATTTTTGTCAGCAGAGAAACAAATATACCACAATAATGTGAAGAATATCCATAATCAAATACAATTATTGGTCAATTGTTACAGAGTGTGAGATAGTAGGTCAGTAGGTCAGCTCTGTAGCCCAATAAAGCCGGTGTTTCATCGCATTAAGAATAAAAAGTTAAGAGAAACAGAATTGTGTGAAAATCGAAAGAATTAGCAAAGTTAGCGCATGATAAATATTTTTTAATAAATAATCTAACCACATCTAAACAAAAACACACAGAACAAAAAGAACAAGGTACTGCTAAGTCAAGGTATATTCTGCCTGGAGCCAATGAATGATATTGAGGAGAAAGTGACTTCCTATAATCTGTCCAGGCGCCCCACAGCTTCTCATATTTGGGGTGGGAGATATTTTATTCAAAGTGTAAACTACATAACTTGTAACTGTATAACTGTATATCCATTGCATTCATTATTTTGTTCTAGAACTAAGCCACAGTTCACCAATTCTTTTATTTTGGCAGATTTTCTGCTTTAAGCAAAGACAGAGAGATGATATACAGCATCAGTGCTTGCTTTGCTCTATTTAAAGGGGTTATCCAACCCCTATAATGACCCAATGACCCCCCCCCCCCCCCCTTCCAATGCCTGGGCCCCTCATGCTCGGCTGAACACCATATTTAATCGAGCATCGCAATGCTCTACACATTGCGTTGTTCGACACATTGCGTTGTTCGACCAAACACCGCGTGTGCTCGAGCGTGATGCTCGAGTGTCCTCCCCGCACGTTTGTTGGCTGCTACGCAGAAAAAGTAAAGAGAAACAGAATTGTGTGAAAATCTAAAGAATTAGCAAAGTAAGACCATGATAAAGAAAAAAGCACTCACTGTAATACAGTAGCCATGTTGGTTATTGGCATTCCAGTGACTGGCTGGCCGGTACGCCTCATCGGGTGCTATATAGCACCCGATGACACGTGGTTCGGCTCAGTCCTATTAGACAGGGAGAGCTGTGCTGTAGAAGGGACAGATAGTGTAGGGACAGAAATATTATTATTATTTTTTTTAGGCAGGGTTTAGTCTTGAAAGGTGTCAGAGACCCAAAAGTCCTTTTAAAGACTATTGTTTTATCTGTCTGAGATATATATTATTAGCGCAACCTGCGCTAAAATGCCTGCAATAGTTTGGCCGCTGCTGACAGTGACAACCTCTGCTACATCTGTTGTGTTATATTTGCGCATCCTAAATATCTGTGACATTCAGTTGTATTTTTTCGCCGCTGGTGACAGCAAAATTACCTGCGTACATCTCCTGTATAACGTTTGCGCATTCTAAATATCTTTGAAATTCAGTGTAATTTTTTCACCGCTGGTGACAGCAACATTACTTGCGCTACTTCTCCTGTGCAACGTTTGTGCATCCTAAATATCTGTGACATTCTGTGTACTTTATTTGCGCATACACTTACAAAACCTGCACATCTGTACGTGTGACATACTTGCTAGCATATATACCATTTAATATGCTCAAGGCAATCAGTTAGGAACGGGGAAGTGGCCGTGCTGCTGATGGTGCACGCAGAGGCCGTGTCCCTGGGCACGGTGAAACTGTGCCTGCTGCCAGAGCACAAGAAACACACTCATCCAAGATACCTAGCTTCATGTCCCAGTTTGCAGGGCGGCGCAGGACACCACACTCAAAGTCACACCAGTGCGGTTGGATTGCAGCAGATAATGCTTCTAGTCGGTTAAGCACCACCCTGTCTTCCACAAAGTCCATTCTCAGTAGCCAATAGTGTTCTGTCCCCACATGAAGGTGAATGAAGGTGTAACTGATAATGACTTTGTGACTGGCCTACCTTCGTATCCAAGCAGTGGAGCAGACCGGACCGGCAGATGCTCAGGTTAGATGGATCCAGACGTAGACATGAGGATGCAATCAAACGTGCTTTATTTGATCCAGAGCAGTGACATACGGTGATACAATACAGGAATGCAGTAGATGCTGTCATGTGGATGTCTTTTCTGAGGCTAACTGCTGAGGCAACTGCTGGTCAAAAACTGATGCCTTCACAAGCCCAGGTGTGTGTCTCCAGTCACAAAGAATGCAGAACTGAAAAAGGCTACAGGAAGTGACCAGGCCCAAGGCTGCTAAAACCACGCCCAGAGAAAAAACTTTATAGACAACGAACGAGGCGTGCAGCATACAAATTCCGGCCAGCAGATGGCAGCAGAGAACAATAGATTGAAACAACATAGTAAAGAGAGATAATAATGCAATGCAGGAATTCAATATGAAAGGAACAGCACACTCCCCGTCTGAAATTCACTTTGGGGATTTCACTATGACGAATGTCCATAAAATATAAACAACCTGTAAAAGAAAACATGTTAGAATGCAAACATAGATAGTCCTGTTTTCCAACTTGGAATGGAGAAGATCTGCGAAGCTTGATACAGTCCTGTTCACCCATCAGGGACGTTCTCGATGGGTCTCATCCAATTGGAGAAACGTTCAAAGCGCTGACAAACGAAGCTGGCGGTTTGCTTTGTTCCAGTGACTAATGCACTAACTTCAGCGCGGATTTCTGGATCATTATCCGGATCCTGGATGCTGAAAACTTCCTGTACACATTCGTCTGCCTCTCCAAGCAGAAACTCTGGACCTGTAAGCCAAGTAGAGTTAGTAAAGGAACCTATAGACATAGGCCTAGTGGCGTGATCTGCTGGATTAAGTTCGGATGGTACGTAGTGCCATTGTTCAGGTTTGGAGGACCTCCTGATTCTCTCTATGCGGTTACTAACATACACATAAAATCGCTTGGTCCGATTGTGGATGTAACCTAAAACGACCTTACTGTCGGTGTAATACTGGACTTCGGCAATGTCGACACCCAGTTCTTGTTGTACAAAATCCGCAATCTCCACTGCCAACACAGTCCCACAGAGTTCCAGTCTGGGAATAGTATGATCAGGCTTGGGGGCTAACTTAGCCTTACCAAAGACGAATCCAACGTGGTTTTGGTTGTTGGGTTCTGTCACCTTCACATAGGCAACCGCTGCGATGGCCTCTGGGGAGGCGTCCGAGAACACGTGGAGTTCTTTCTTTATGCTAGAGGAAAGTGAGGCTTTAATATAGCATCTCGGGATGTGGATCTCATCCAAGGCACACAAAGATCGCTTCCAGGTTTCCCATTTTTGCTCTTTCTCGGAGGGAAGTGGGGTATCCCAATCCTTGACTGTTTCAGAAAACTGTCTCAGTAGAGATTTACCTTGTATGGTGATGGGCGCTACAAATCCCAGCGGATCAAATAGGCTGTTTACTACTGATAGGACGCCTCGTTTTGTGAATGGCTTGTCTGCACAACTTATCTGAAAACCGGAGGAGTCAGCTGAGAGATCCCATCTGAGGCCCAAGCTCCTCTGCACAGGTGGACTGTCCAGTCCCAAGTTAATGTCCTTGAATCCTGGTGCATGATCGCCTGATTCGAGGCCCTCATAACGGCCAGGCTGTTTGAAGCAATTTTGTGTAGTCTAAGTTTAGCTTGGTACAACATACTTTGAGTCCTTTTGAGCAGATCGATAGCCGCTTCTTCAGTCGGTAGTGATTTGAGTCCATCGTCTACGTAGAAGTCCTTTTCTACAAAGTCTCTGGCGTCTTTACCGTACTTGGATTCTCCCTCTAATGCAGTGCGCCGAAGGCCGTAAGTTGCCACGGCAGGTGAAGGGCTGTTTCCAAATACGTGTACCCTCATTCGATATTCTGCCATCTCTGCGTTGGTGTCGTTATTCTTGTACCACAGAAACCTGAGGAAATTCCGGTGGTCCTCTCTGACTACGAAACAGTGGAACATCTGTTCAATGTCAGCGGTGATGGCAACGAGCTCTTTTCTGAACCTCATCAGCACTCCAACTAGGTTATTCGTCAGATTAGGACCTGTGAGAAGGACATCATTAAGAGATACACCTTGATGTTTGGCACTTGAGTCGAAAACGACCCTAATTTGATTAGGTTTCCGTGGGTGATACACTCCAAATGAAGGCAAGTACCAGCACTCGTCATTCTTCCCTAAGGATGGAGCTGGTTCTGCATGGTTGTTGCAGAATATTTTGTCGATAAAGGCAATGATGTGTTCTCTCATCTCAGGCTTACTGTTCATGGTACGCTGAAGAGAGTTAAATCTAGACAGAGCTTGTTCCCTATTGTTCGGGAGTCTCACCCTGGTAGCTCGGAAGGGTAATGGAGAAACCCAGTGATTGGTTTCGTCTTTAAGGAACTTATTGTCCATTATCTTGATAAATTCTCTGTCCTCTACTGACAAAGCTACTTTATCATCGTCCTTGCTGGTATGAAAGACTAATCTTCCCAAGTTGTAGGCAAAGGGAGGAATGTCGTCAGGTGGTTGTATGAGGTCTGGAGGCTTCTCTTTCACCTCATAGTGATGAGGGCAAGGCTTAATGCAAGTTGTGCGTCCATCTCCACGCACGTACGTTTTGAATGAGCGGATTTTTGGTTGATCCAAGCATACATTTCCTATGACTACCCATCCCAAGTCCAGTCTCTGGGCGTATGGTGCATAGTCGGGACCATTACACTGTTGACGCACCTTGTGTACCCTTAGATTGTCTCTGCCAAGCAGGAGTAGAATTTAGGCGTTGTTGTCCATAGGTGGGATAACGTTGGCTAGGTGCCTTAGGTGTGGATGGTGAAATGCAGCTTCCGGGGTAGGAATTTCATCCCTATGGTTGGGTTTTTGATCGCATTCGATCAGCGTCGGTAGAGGTATTTCCGTATTTCCACTGACGGAACAAGCGATGAATCCTTGTGCCCTCCTGCCGCTAGTCTCTATGCGACCCGAGCAGGTGTTTAAGATGTAGGGTTCTGACGGTCCCTTCATTCCAAAGGCTTCAAAGAATTTAGGTCCTGCTAGGGAGCGGTTGCTTTGGTCGTCAATGATGGCATACATTTTTACTGCCTTTTCTGGTAGCCCCTCCGGGTAGACCTTGATTAGGCATATGCGGGCACAACATTTCTCACTCTGGCCCTCCCCACATACGTCCGAGCATGAGCAGGAAACAGCAGTGGCTGTGTTAGCGTGGTTCTGGGGCTCCCCGCCATGACTTTGAGCAGGACTGGTGGTGACAGCAGCAGGTGAATCCCTTGTGAGTGGAGTTGGGTGCATAGCTGAGGCATGTCTTTCACTATGACACTCCTCACACTTGATAATGGATTTACAGTCCTTAGCCATGTGCTCCAATGAAGCGCAGCACCTGAAGCATACCCCAAGCTCGGTCAGGACTTTCCTGCGCTCCTGTATTGTTTTGGATCTAAATCCTCTGCATTTGTTCAGTGAGTGTGGTTTTTTATGAATGGGACATTCACGATTGAAGGCCTTGTCTCCTGATGAGGTAGTGTACTGTCTACCAGTGGGTACTGCAGATGATGGTAGGTTAGTCTTTCTAACATTCACGCTGCTCTTAAAGTCTCTGTGTTTATGTACAATACTTTCATACCTTGATGATGGTGTCACTGAGGCTGTAGTATTGAACTCCAGGAAGTCGAGGCTGGGGTCATTCCTCATCTGGGACTGTTCATCGATGAATCTACAGAAATGAATAAATGGGGGAAAGGTGACGTCATGCACTCTTTTGTACCTTGAGACTGATGCCGCCCACTTCTCTTGCAGGCTGTATGGTAGCTTCACGACAATTGGGTTCACCCCATGGGCTGTATCCAGGTAGCACAGCCCGGACAGACGAGGGTCTCTTTTGGCGAGCTCCAGTTCCATGAGCAAATCACTTAAATCCTGAAGCTTATGGACATCTTTGAGACTGATCTTGGGTACGTTCTGCAGTATCCTGAATAGTGCCTTCTCTATTGCTTCTGCACTGCCAAAGGTGCGTTCGAGTCTCTGCCAGGCTGCAGCGAGACCTGCTTCTGCTTGTCCCACATAGACAGTTCTAAGGCTCTTGATGCGATTTGTGGAGCCTGGGCCCAGCCATTTGATCAAGAGGTCGAGCTCCTGCTCTGCAGTTAGGTTGAGGTTGGCGATGGCGGCTTTGAAGGTTGCCTTCCAGGCTCTGTAGCTCTCCGCACGGTCATCAAATTTTGAGAGACTGGTGTTAATTAGCTCTCTGCTCACCATAAACCTGGCAAACTCAGACATATCTGATTTCTCACTGCTTGTTGCCATGACAACTTGTGATGCCCCTGGGGCGTATAGGCTGCGTGGCGTGAAAGGGTGAGATGCTTCCGGGTAGAATGATGTTGCTGCAGGGTTGAGCTGTGGTCTAGCCTCTGTAGATTCTGATGACTGCTGCTTGAGCTGTGGAGGTAGGCCAGGAAACACCTGGTAGCCATCTTGCTGTAATAACTGCCCTTGAGAGGGCGCGTCTGGGCAACTGTTATTGGATTGCTCGGGTGCTGTGGGTATCGCTGCCACTGCAGGTAGAGCTGACTTGGAGGTTTCAGTGTTGTTGGCTTGGACAGTACTGCACACTGGGGGTGGTGCAGGTAACTGTTTCAGTACGTAGTCGCTGGTGCGATCAACTGGATCGTCTATCTCCTCTGGTGGTAAGCAGACTGAATCAAGGCCTTGGCTCAATGCTTGCTCAAGTAGTCTTACTTTTGCTAATGCAATTTCCTCTTCCCTCTCTGATTCAAGGATCTTTATTCGAGCCTCTGCTTCTGCCCTCTTGGCTTCTGCCTCTGCTTCTGCCCTCTTGGCTTCTGCCTCCGCTTCAGCCCTCTTGGCCGCCGCCTCTGCTTCAGCCTTCTTGGCTGCCGTCTGTGCTTCTGCCCTCTTGGCTTCTGCCTCCGCTTCTGCCCTCTTGGCTTCTGCCTCCGCTTCAGCCCTCTTGGCCGCCGCCTCCGCTTCAGCCCTCTTGGCCGCCGTCTGTGCTTCTGCCCTCGCAAGGACTTCCTTTTCGGTGAAGGAACGCCTCACTTTGGATTGCTCGGCATTTATGCGGGCCTCTAGTAATCTTTCGCTCAGGGTGGAGCTTCTAGAGCATGATGATCTGTAGGACCGTGAGGAATGTTTGGATGAATGCGATCTGTGTGATCTAGTTTCTTGCAAATGAGAGATGCGGAGTTCCACTTTATCTTTAGCATCCAGCACCATGGCGTCTCTTTGTCTGTCTATTGATTCTGCCTTGCACAATTCTGACGGGGCTTCTTCAATATTAGAGTCTTTTAGAAAGGATATATACCTTGTGGACAGTCTCTTGTATCTTTCATGGGCTGCGTTCAGCCGCCCGACGGCAACTTGTAAGCTGGTGGCATCGCCTGAGGAGGACTTAAGTCCTGATATGAGGGAGGAAACTCGTCCCCATAGCTCTTCCAGGTTGTCACATAGCTCATCTTTCATGGTGTGATAGTTTTCTGTGATCTTTATAGTTGGTTTGAGAGAGCGCCTTGGTCGTGTGACTTGGTCTGCTGGAAGTGTGGGTTCTACCTCCAGCTCTTCATAATGATCAGTATCAGGTTGCATTTGCTTTGTTTCATCACTGGGGAACTGTACGAGGTCCTTTTCAGCCATTTTGATTTAAGGTGCGCTGTCTCTTTAAGAAATCAAACTTTTGAATTGGGGGTTGAAATTTGCTGTGCGGCTCAGATGAGGCAACCCGATGAGTTTCCCAAGGTGTCTTGAGTGAATTGCGGGGTTTTGGTTTGAGGGAGGCCCCGCGTGCGTGAACAGTTCTTATATCATGCGAGCAAGGGTTAACATAGGATGTAGAAAGTGGCTTGGCGAGTAGTGGAGGACTTCCAGGCGAGAGTATATCTACTGCGGACACACTGTGCTTCCCCTTAGGCTTATGGGACATGCACTGTTGCCGGGCAGATTTGCTGGGAGTGGGCCTGTTGCAGGGGAGGTTCCTGAGTGTGGCACTGGGCTCTGAGGGAACCTGTAGCCGGGCATTGGACATTCAGACGGGTATTGATTGGGGTATAAGGCTTTAAGGCAGTTTTTGACTGTTCTGTCCCCACATGAAGGCGAATGAAGGTGTAACTGATAATGGCTTTGTGACTGGCCTACCTTCGTATCCAAGCAGTGGAGCAGACCGGACCGGCAGATGCTCAGGTTAGATGGATCCAGACGTAGACATGAGGATGCAATCAAACATGGGTTTATTTGATCCAGAGCAGTGACATACGGTGATGCAATACAGGAATGCAGTAGATGCTGTCATGTGGATGTCTTTTCTGAGGCTAACTGCTGAGGCAACTGCTGGTCGAAAACTGATGCCTTCACAAGCCAAGGTGTGTGTCTCCAGTCACAAAGGATGCAGCACTGAAAAAGGCTACAGGAAGTGACCAGGCCCAAGGCTGCAAAACTACGCCCAGAGAAAAAACTTTATAGACAACGAACGAGGCGTGCAGCATACAAATTCCGGCCAGCAGATGGCAGCAGAGAACAATAGATTGAAACAACATAGTAAAGAGAGATAATACAGTTCAGAAATTCAATATGAAAGGAACAGCACAAATAGTGATGAGCGGCAGGACTATATTCAAATTAGCGATATTTCACGAATATTTGGGCGAATATTCATCATATATTCGTGAATGTGAAAAATCGGCAATGTAATATTTGCGTAATGCACATGAAATACAGACATGGGTCCCTTTTGCTACATTTTTCAAGCTGCTAGAAGTTTCCTAAGACTGGAGAAAATGGTTGACACAGCAGAACATTAAAAATGGCTTTATCTGCAGTTAAAGTGCGCCAATATAAATGTGGCTTTTATGGTGTATTAAATACACTGTATTCCCATGCACCCCTTCCACCACAAAAAAGGGTATATGGTTTAATCTTTCTTTTCTCGTCGTCCTCCTCCTCCATCATATCAACATGCTTATTAGGCTGCCCTTGTACCTTATGTTTTAGAGGGTCAGCTCAGCAGCGGACCCTCACCCCTAATGTTTTAGAGGGTCACCAGCAGGGCCTCACCCCTAATGTTTTAGATGGTCACATCAGCAGCAGGCACTCGCCCCTAATGTTTTAAAGGGTCAGCTCAGCAGCAGACCATCACCCCTAATGTTTTAGAGGGTCAACAGCAGGCCCTCACCTCTAATGTTTTAGATGGTCAGATCAGCAGCAGGCACTCGCCCATAATTTTTTAGATAGTCAGATCAGCAGCAGGCCCTCGCCCCTAACGCTTTAGAGGGTCAGCTCAGCAGTAGACCCTCACCCCTAATGTTTTAGATGGTCAGATCAGCAGCAGGCTCTTGCCCAAATGTTTTAGAGGGTCAGATCAGCAGCAGGCCCTTGCCCCTAATATTTTAGAGGGTCAGCTCAGCAGCAGACCCTCATCCCTAATATTTTAGAGGGTCAGCTCAGCAGCAGACCCTCATCCCTAATGTTTTGGATGGTCAGATCAGCAGCAGGCCCTCACCCCTAATGTTTTAGATGGTCACATCAGCAGCAGGCACTCGTCCCTAATGTTTTAAAGGGTCAGCTCAGCAGCAGACCCTCACCCCTAATGTTTTAGATGATTAGATCAGCAGCAGGCGCTCGCCCCTAATGTTTTAGAGGGTCATCAGCAGGCCCTTGCTCCTAATGTTTTTGAGGTTCATCAGCAGGCCATCCATTATAATTTTTCAAGGGTGTGTATGATGCCCTCCTGTATGTGTAATAAAGTGTGTATTGAAGTGGCGGTTCCTTGCAATTTTTGGCAGCCCTTTCACTTAGTACATAGACTTTATGAGTGTAAGAGTCCCACTACCTGAACAATTGTTGCACAATGTGAATGAGATATACACTCACCTAAAGAATTATTAGGAACACCTGTTCTATTTCTCATTAATGCAATTATCTAGTCAACCAATCACATGGCAGTTGCTTCAATGCATTTAGGGGTGTGGTCCTGGTCAAGACAATCTCCTGAACTCCAAACTGAATGTCAGAATGGGAAAGAAAGGTGATTTAAGCAATTTTGAGCGTGGCATGGTTTTTGGTGCCAGACGGGCCGGTCTGAGTATTTCACAATCTGCTCAGTTACTGGGATTTTCACGCACAACCATTTCTAGGGTTTACAAAGAATGGTGTGAAAAGAGAAAAACATCCAGTATGCGGCAGTCCTGTGGGCAAAAATGCCTTGTGGATGCCAGAGGAGAATGGGCCGACTGATTCAAGCTGATAGAAGAGCAACGTTGACTGAAATAACCACTCGTTACAACCGAGGTATGCAGCAAAGCATTTGTGAAGCCACAACACGCACAACCATGAGGCGGATGGGCTACAACAGCAGAAGACCCCACCGGGTACCACTCATCTCCACTACAAATAGGAAAAAGAGGCTACAATTTGCACGAGCTCACCAAAATTGGACTGTTGAAGACTGGAAAAATGTTGCCTGGTCTGATGAGTCTCGATTTCTGTTGAGACATTCAAATGGTAGAGTCCGAATTTGGCGTAAACAGAATGAGAACATGTATCCATCGTCTGATGGCTACTTCCAGCAGGATAATGCACCATGTCACAAAGCTCGAATCATTTCAAATTGGTTTCTTGAACATGACAATGAGTTGACTGTACTAAAATGGCCCCCACAGTCACCAGATCTCAACCCAATAGAGCATCTTTGGGATGTGGTGGAACGGGAGCTTCGTGCCCTGGTCGTGCATCCCTCAAATCTCCATCAACTGCAAGATGCTATCCTATCAATATGGGCCAACATTTCTACAGAATGCTATCAGCACCTTGTTGAATCAATGCCACGTAGAATTAAGGCAGTTCTGAAGGCAAAAGGGGGTCCAACACCGTATTAGTATGGTGTTCCTAATAATTCTTTAGGTGAGTGTACAGTATTATGTGATATACAGGTTGTAACGGAGTGCCTCTTCCCAGTGGCGCAGCATGGGGGGGCCGCAGTGGCATAGCGTGGGGGGGGGCATTACCCCGGGCGCCAGACTTCAGTGGGCGCCGGCCTGGCCGTCAACTAACTTTTAATTTAAATTGCTAGATAGTATGTGCTGTCTGAAATGTGCTGAATCTTGCTAAAAAGCGCAGGCTGCGGCCACTGCGCTGCACAGCCGGTGGACTCCACAATGCTGAGCAGCTGTATCAGCCGAACTGAGCATCCTCCCTCTGATGAATCATCAGGTGCACATGGCACTCCTTTGTCGGTGCCGCCCACTTTCCAGAGCAATAAGAAGAAGTTACAGCCTGCCCCTGAGTGAAGCAAGCGAGCCAGCGACTGATGCAGTAAACAGTGCCACACTGCCAGTATCGTAGTAAGGCAGGGAGTGCAGTGATTCTGGCAGCACTGCTAGTGCAGTGCAGACTGTGATATTTTGCTTCAGTTAAGGCCTGGGCTTGTTACCCAGAGGTGGAATTTTCCAGAGGAGAGGGGGTCAAATTTGCCAATTGCTTCCAGGGCATGTAAATGGGAGCCCTAGGGGCATGTAAATGGGAGCTCTAATAGGTAGTGACAGTCTGTGTGAGAAATGGGGATTATTACTGTTGTGGCCAGAGCGGAGCGTGCAGGCTGCTGCACAGCAGACCAGGCCTATGAAAATTTTAGTCGTACTACTCACTGTGCATACTATTTTCCACCTAGGCCCCCTACAATAATAATCCTCCATTATTAAGACGCTTAACCCTTCGATACCAGAGTTTTTTTTCTTTATGTTTTAATTTTTCTTCCCTATTTTCCTTGAGCCATAACGATTTATATTTCCGGTCACATAGCTGTATGAGGGCTTATTTGTTGCGGGACAGGTTGTACTTTCTAATGCCACCAACAATTATGGCATAAAATGTAGTGGAAAGCAGTAAAAAAATTGACCGCACAGGGCATCGATAGGAAGCCCGGAAGCGCGAGCTTCTGGGTTTTTGCGCATTTAGATGCCGTGATCTCTCTTGATCACGGAATCTAAAGCCTTTAATTACCCTGATCGGCATTATTGCCGGTCATGGTAATGAGCCGCAGGTCCTGCCGGCCATTGCGCCCGCTGCACGTGCGAGCGGGCGCCATGTTTACACATCGCTCCAGCGTTGTACAAGTACGGTGCTGGTAGCGAAGGGGTTGATAATGGAGGAATAATATTGTTGGGGGCCTAGGTGAAAAATAATAGGCGCACGCTAGCACAGTACTGGGGGTAGCTTCAGGATGACAGTGTTGAGGCACTAGGAGGGAGAGGCCAATAGTAAAGTGAGGAATCTAAAAATGTTTTCTGCGATAAACTCGGCTCAGACGAGATGCGGCTGAAAGAAGGTATAATGACGGTATTTCCTTTTTCTGAATGAAGACGCTGAGGAAAGTCTACATCACAGGAGATGTCACTGAATGTAACGGGTATGGTGCTGTATTCTACTGTATATTTCATTGCAATGTATGTTATGTCTATCCATATATCTGTTTTGGGGGGGTGGATATAGAATTTGGCCCACACTGCCGAAGCCTGGCCCCAGACTTCAGGTCACACTGTGTATGTTCTGTATACTGGGGCCTCACACCCATCTACTACATTATCTGTACTCAGAGACTTATCACTGTGTTATATGTGGTGTTACATAGGACTGCAGGTGACATCTACTGCATTATTTGTATAAAAAAAGGGGCGTGGTCACAGGTTGGGGGGTGCGGGCGCAATACTTGGATTGCCCCGGGTGCTGGCAACCCACGCTACGCCACTGCCTATTCCTTGTAATTTTTGCCAGCACTTGCACTTTATATAAAAGTAAATATACAGGAAAGAATGTTTCCTAACAATTTTTCCTCTAAAACCGATTTTATCTTCGGATTTTGTGCGTATTATTGTCAGTCTGTAAAAGTGGCATACTACTTGGACAACATTGTTCCCAGCAGCGACCTCGGAGTCAAAGATGCATCCAGACATCCTCCCCATGCTGTTCCTGAACCATTTCGGTGGTGTTTCTATCAATTTCTGACCTTTTCCTATGAACCAGACACCCTCCCCTCTTCAGAGCATGGGGTGCCTGGTTTAATACTCTGGTTCTCCCATTGACTTCCATTGTGCTCGGGTGGTCTGTAGAGCAACCGAGCATCCCAAATTGTTCTCCTCGAGCACCAGGGCACCCAAGCACTTTGGTGCTCGATCAACACTAATACTTACCTTTTCCCCAGCACCCACTTCGCACCTAATCCCCGCAAGGCCGCCGCTGCATCTCCCCATTGCGTGGATCAAAACATCCGACAACGTTGGGTGGGGGGCAGCTAATAGCAGGCAGTGGAGGCCATGCGGGGATCAGAATCGACGCGGGTTCCGGAGAGAGGGGTTAGTATAATCCATATGAGGGGCTCAGGCATTAGGGTAGTCATTATAGGGGTTGAATAACTCCTTTAGGGATCATGCACACGGCCGTAGCTCGGCCGTTCCATGCATTGGGGATCGCGACTTGAATGGGTCCATGATCTGTCCACACTGCGTTTCATGTTCCGCCCCCCAATGAAATTGTTTTTCTCCAAAATGCCTTTTTAAACTATCTGTATCCCTCCTACCTTATGGTGTGTCTGACCTGAACCCATTGTTCACTGAATAAAAGCTTTTTCTTGTACATATCATTTGAAGGGGAGGGGATCATTTTGCAGCACAGCTGTCTATCCTGCTTTTCCCTTGCTTCTTCTACTGACCAGTTTCCTTACACAAAAATATCCTATACTTTGTTTGAGCACTTTGGGATTGAATTTTGAAGTGTATACGTAAATATCCCTTTTGGGAAGCTGCAATCAGGTTATTGGCAACTAATACAACTGTGTGTAGGTATGTCACCATACAGAATATAATAGCATTTGGATCAAATCCTGGGCACAGGTTCTCTATTATCCAGAGTGTCCAATCAGCCAATCACGGACCACAGCAGGGAAGCACCTGATTAGCCGAGCATTTATTTTCTGTGTTGAGAATGTAGCAGATACCAATGAGGATCCAGGAATGGTGGAATGAAAGATGGAAGGGGGATATTGGCGTGGTGAGTATCACTTCTTTTTTTTTTATATATACAGGCTCCATTTTTTTTTAAAGTTCATTGAATAAGCTCTTTAAGGATCCATTCACACATACGCAGTGTTTTGCGGATCCACAAATTTTGGATCCGCAAAATACTGGGCCAGCACCCCTATCGAAATGTCTATTCTTGTCCGCAGCTGTGGACAAGAATAGGACATGTTCTTTCTTTTTTTTTGCGGAGCCGCGGACCGGAAATGTGGATGCAGACAACACACAGTGTGCTGTCGGCATCTTTTCCATCGCCATTGAAAATTAGTGGGCCTGCACCCATTCCGCATAATTGCGAAACGGATCTGGACCCAAAGTGCGGACGTCTGAATGGAGCTTAAACCTGAATTAATCATGTTTAAAATCCCATAAAAAAGGGTATATGCATTAACATTGGTGCAAAAGAAAAGTGGAGTAGTTTCCCATGACAAACAAAGTTCTCATATTTTTCAGAGGCCCTTTGGGAAATGAAAGCAGCAACCTGGTTAGTTGCAATGGGCAATTAATTCTCTTTTTCTGTTTACTAGTTTTATCCCCCCTCTTCTCCCTTCCACTTTCATCACATCGGAATGGTAACATAATATGGCTGACATATACCATTACTGGCACTAAATGGAGTCTGTAAAGGTCTGTAGTACAGCTCCTTAGGCAATCCTTCTTGCTACAACATGGTGTCATTGTGAGGTACCGTGTTTCTCCTTCTAATGAATATGACATGTAATGAAGCATTAAACATCCCCCTCCCGGAGATTCCTAAAGCAACTTAGAAACAACTCTCTATGCTTCCCAGTAATATCAGAGGAACACCAGGCACAGTATGGATCTATAGTATTCTATGACACCATATTTTCAATCTATACTACCTGAATGCTGATTATTTTCATTAGCATGGTGTTTAAGGGGATTTCTATGACTAAAGTATTAACAACCCATCCTTAGGCTAGGTTATCAATATCACATTGGTGGTGGACTCACTCCTATTACCCTTATGATTAGTTGATAGAAGAAGCATGGTAAAATCACCACTGTGACATACTATGTGTAAAGGTTGGGAAATATACTCCAAAATCAGTCCCATCCAATCTTATCAATTAATCTGTGGGGATACAGGAAGGGCCGGTGCAAGGATTTTTGCCGCCCTAGGCAAAGATCCATTTTGCCGCCCCCTCATGCCACTCACTCACTGACAGACACACACACACACACTGACAGACAGACACGCACTCAGACACTCACTGACAGACAGACATACACTCACTGACAGACATACACTCACTGACTGACAGACAGACACGCACTCAGACATTCACTGAATGACGTACACAGAAACTCACTGACAGACACTCACTGACAGACATACACTCACTGACAGACATACACTCACTGACTGACAGACAGACACGCACTCAGACATTCACTGAATGACGTACACAGAAACTCACTGACAGACACTCACTGACAGACATACACCTACCCACTGAAACACACACACACAGAAATCATCACAGAAGGCGCGCGAGGGAGGAGTGGGGAGCTGCTAGAACAGCCTCCCTTGCCACCCGCCTCCTCTCCTCCGGTAATTTACGGTGCCGGCCGCGCTGGAGGATGGAGGGAGTAGTGAGCACTTGGCACTGACTTACGTGCTCCCTCCCCGCTCCGCCTCCTGGCTCGGCCGCTCCGCTGCTCTGGTCTCTGCTCAGTCGCTTGCCTGACTGGCTGCGTACAGCGTGCACTTTGACCTGACGCGCTGTACGCAGTCAGGTCACATGTGCCCCCTCTGGAGACCAGGAGCAGCACGGGCAGCAGCAGGCAGCAGCACAGCACTGTGTCACAACCCAGCCCAGGCCCCAGCAGGGATAGAGCATGAGAGTCTGCCCTGAAGTGAAGCAAGATAGTTCTTAATTAAAGATAATATTCTTTTCCGTCTGATCTGAGGTCTGATGGGGTTCTGGATGGGGTAAAATTACAAGGAACGCCCGGGGGGGGGGGGTTGGGTGGGTTGGGGTGGATGTCTGATTAATAACAAACATACATATCTAAATGGCGGGGGGGCGCACTTGGGCAGCTCAGCCTCTGTTGATGATGGACCTTGTCCCAGCCCTGGAGCGGGCACAATGATGAGTGCCACCCCTCCCCGTAATTTACCCCTCATATGCCGCGTTCAACGCTGATCGTGGCGTCTGTGACTCACATTCAGATGTTAATCAGAGATTTAAAAAAAATAAAAAATAATACTCACCTCATCCACTTGCTCATGGAGAGGCCAACTGCTCCTATCTTGATTTAAGAAAACCCGCTAAAAGAACTTTGGCGAACGTGGTGACATCGCCACGCTCGCCGCAAGTCCTTTGGCAGGTTTTCTTTAATCAATATGGAAGTGGATGGCCTCTCCAAGAGCAAGTGGATGAAGTGAGTATTATTTTTTTTCAGCCATCATTTTAGGGAAAATTGATTAGTTACCACAAAGCGCAAGGAAATTCGGCTTGGTGACAAATCAAGTTTTTCCTGAAATTCACATTGAAGTCCACTTCAGATACTTTGATTCACTCAACACTAAAGACCACACTGGAAAAATGAAACCTACCGTATTTAAATAAGTCTTTGTGGTGTGTGCAAAACCAGAAGCTAAGAGAAAATTCAAATACCGCTTAGCTGAGAGGAGATCATGTCAGTTTGTACAATGTCCTGCTGGGGGTCATGCTTTCATTACTTTAGAAAGACACTAGAGTTAGAAAGACACTAGACAAATCCGAAAGTGCATCGACATTTTACTGCATATGTTGGCTGGAAAAAGCAGCCGACAGACATCCTGTATGAGCCAATCAATGCTGCAGCAGGCAGGAAGGTGCCCTTGCAGAATGAGCAGAACATCATTCTGTTTTGGGCTGTGAATGACAGAAAACCATCTTAGGGACAGTATACAGTGACAATCAAGCTTCTATTCTAGTGTGGGGGACAGTGAGGCGAAAGGCTAGAAAGAAAAAGAGTTGTTTAGAATAGGGAAATGCAATGAACGCTATCAGCTAGTAAGTGAGAAGTCAGGAGCTGAGGCTGGGTGTGCCTGGCAGTGTTTTTAAGCTGTAGTTACTGCTTTATAACATACAATAGCTACAGTTGCATCTACCTGCAAGAATGTTTCTTTTTTTTTCTATTTTGACAGAATTACAGCACTTTTTTTCTCAAATTTTGGTGTGGGGTGAATAAGCTTAATGCAACTATACAACATGTGTTTTACCAACATACAGTAAGGATGAGCAAACTGGTTCTGGATTCAGTCCGAACTTCTCAAAAAGTTTGGATTCAATAGAACCTGATTTTTCTTGTGACTCATTGAGAGAGACAGAGAGAGTCTAGTATGCAAATATGGGTTTATCAACAATATTATCATTCAAAAGAGCGTTTCTACAGGGAGGAACAGAAATACCAAACTTCAAAAAAGCTAAATTTAGCCAACTAAGAGAGGTCATAGGCCTAACTAAATGGGACAAAGTCCTCAAAAATAAAAATACAGCCACAAAATGGGATATCTTTAAAAACATCCTAAAATCTCATTGTGAGAGGTACATACCGTATGGGAATATAAGGTTAAGGAACAAAAATAAACCAATGTGGATAAACAGAACTGTAAAGAAAGCAATAAATGACAAAAAGAAAGCATATAAATAACTAAAACAGGAGGGTGGCACGGAAGCACTGAAAAACTATAAGGAAAAAAATAGAACATGTAAAAAACAAATAAAAGCGGCCAAACTAGAAACCGAGAGATTAATTGCCAAAGAGAGTAAAACTAACCCTAAAATGTTCTTCAATTATATAAATGTTAAAAAGTATAAATCTGAAGGTGTCGGCCCTTTAAAGAGTATTGAGGGGGGAGTTGCAGAGAGCGACGAGAAAGCAAAGCTGTTAAATATTTTTTTTTTCTCCAATGTATTCACTGAGGAAAATAAATTGTCAGATGACATGCAGAATGTAAAAATAAATTCCCCATTAAAAGTGTCCTGTCTGATCCAGGAAGAAGTACAACAGCGACTTAAAAAGATTAAAATAGACAAATCGCCAGGACCGGATGGCATACACCCCCGTATCCTAAGGGAATTAAGTAATGTCATAGCCAGACCCTTATTTCTGATATTTGCCGACTCTATACTGACAGGGAATGTCCCACAGGATTGGCGCATGGCAAATGTGGTGCCAATATTCAAAAAGGGTCCAAAAACAGAGCCTGGAAACTATAGGCCGGTAAGTTTAACATCTGTTGTGAGTAAACTGTTTGAAGGTTTTCTGAGAGATGCTATCTTAGAGCAGTCATGCCAAACTAATTTAATCGGTTTCTATGAGGAGGTAAGTTCTAGACTTGACAGCGGCGAATCAATGGATGTCCTATATCTGGACTTCTCCAAAGCATTTGACACTGTACCGCATAAAAGGTTAGTATATAAAATGAGAATGCTCGGACTGGGAGAAAACTTCTGTATGTGGGTAAGTAACTGGCTCAATGATAGAAAACAGAGGGTGGTTATTAACGGTACACACTCAGATTGGGTCACTGTCACTAGTGGGGTACCTCAGGGGTCAGTATTGGGCCCTATTCTCTTCAATATTTTTATTATTGATCTTGTAGAAGGCTTGCATAGTAAAATATCAATTTTCGCAGATGACACTAAACTGTGTAAAGTAATTTACACTGAAGAGGACAGTATACTACTACAGAGGGATCTGAATAGACTGGAGGCTTGGGCAGATAAGTGGCAGATGAGGTTTAACACTGACAAATGTAAAGTTATGCACATGGGAAGGAATAATGCAAGTCACCCGTACATACTAAATGGTAAAACACTCGGTAACACTGACATGGAAAAGGATCTAGGAATTTTAATAAACAGCAAACTAAGCTGCAAAAACCAGTGTCAGGCAGCTGCTGCCAAGGCCAATAAGATAATGGGTTGCATCAGAAGGGGCATGGATGCCCGTGATAAGAACATAGTCCTACCACTTTACAAATCGCTAGTCAGACCACACATGGAGTACTGTGTACAGTTCTGGGCTCCTGTAAACAAGGCAGACATAGCAGAGCTGGAGAAGGTCCAGAGGAGGGCAACTAAACTAATAACTGGAATGGGGCAACTACAGTACCCTGAAAGATTATCAAAATTAGGGTTATTCACTTTAGAAAAAAGACGACTGAGGGGAGATCTAATTAATATGTATAAATATATCAGGGGTCAGTACAGAGATCTATCCCATCATCTATTTATCCCCAGGACTGTGACTGTGACGAGGGGACATCCTCTGCGTCTGGAGGAAAGAAGGTTTGTACACAAACATAGAAAAGGATTCTTTACGGTAAGAGCAGTGAGACTATGGAATTTTTTATTCCCCTAAAGTGGGGAAAATTGGCTTCTACATCACAGTTTTTTTTTTTTTGCCTTCCTCTGGATGAACTTGCAGGATGACAGGCCGAACTGGATGGACAAATGTCTTTTTTCGGCCTTATGTACTATGTTACTATATACTATCTGTGGGGTGCTCTTTTTTATTATGGAGAGTCAGTGGTACGACACGTACATGTGCGCAGCATTGTAAGTCAGCCCCTACTATGCCAAGATGCCACTACTATGCCAAGTAACCGAGTGTGTGTGTGCAGTATTGTAAGGCAGGCGATGCCCCCTGGGCTGCTAGGAAAGATATTAAAATTAGCTTTCCAAAATTTGACGCCGGCAAATATGACATGATAATTTCCATATGTATTCCACAGAAATCCAGAGGAGTGTTGTCTAGCCTACAATAGTTGTCAAATGTATCAGTTGCTCTCCATAATAGAAATAGTTCCTCCTAAGGCCTTGCAACTAGAAATGTTGTTCTCATTTGCTTTCTTCTGATTAAGGCCTTTAGTTCTGAAAGAACTAGTTGCAGATATGAGACTGGCTTTGTAATTTTTCAAGCTTTGATACAAAAGCCTGCTTAAAAGGCCGAAAAGCATCTCTGCCAATCTGCTGTGTTCTCCTTACTGTTTACCCACTTGCTGTACAGCAGGAAATAGGTAGTGTTGAGCAAAGCAAAGCATCAGAAGTGGAATTTAATCCAAAGTTTAATAAAAAAAAAATATTTGCAACGAAAAGTTTTTTTCCCCCTAAAATTGTAGCAGCATGTATTACAAAGTGAAAGTAAGAAGGCAGGAAACATGAGATCATCCATAACGTCATGCAGACAGCCAATAAATAATCAATTCCATTAGGCTGGGTTCAGACCCGAGCGTATTTGATATGCGCGTTTAACGCGCGTTTTTGACGCGCGTTTTTATGCGCGTTTTTTGCAATAGTAAACGCGCGTTTGACGCGCGTTTATGTGATTGACTGCAGTGTCCTATGGACACAAACGCGCGTCAAAACGCCCCAAAGAAGCTCAAGAACTTGTTTGAGCGTAGGGCGTTTTTCAGCGCGTTCAGAGAACCAGGGCCATAGGTAAGCATTGGTTTTTATGTGTTGAGCGTTTTACAGCGCGTTTGAACGCGCTGTAAAACGCTCAAGTGTGAACCCAGCCTTAGGTCTTGATTCTCAAACTGGGATGAATAGGCTGTGCAATTTAACTGTTAGGCTCAGTTCAGACCTGAGCGTTCTGAAAGGAGCGCTCTGTATGCGCGATTGTACGGGCGTTTACAATCGCGCATACAGAGACAAGCGTACACACAGTGTCGCGCGTTCCCGAAAGTCTATGTACGGGAACGCGCGACAAGCGCCCAAAAAAACGCTCCTGTACTTGTTTGAGCGTCGGGCGTTTTACAGCGCGATCGTACGCGCTGTAAAACGCCCAGGTGAGAACCATTCCCATAGGGAAGCATTAGTTTCTCCTTGTTGAGCGTTTTACAGCGCGTAGGAACGCGCTGTAAAACGCTCAGGTCTTAACTGAGCCTAAGGCCCCTTTCACACGAGCGTGTCTGGATAAGGTCCGGATGCGTTGCGACAAACCGAGTAGATACCCAATTGCTGTCAGTTTTGACTGCAATTGCGTTCCGTTGTTCAGTTTTTATCGCGCGGGTGCAATGTGTTTTGCAAGCGTGTGATAAAAAACTGAATGTGGTACCCAGACCCGAACTTCTTCACAGAAGTTCAGGTTTGGGTTCAAGGTTGTGTAGATTGTATTATTTCCCCTTATAACATGGTTATAAGGGAAAATAATAGCATTCTGAATACAGAATGCATAGTACAATAGGGCTGGAGGGGTTAAAAAAAAATAAAAAATATTTAACTCACCTTAATCCACTTGTTCGTGCAGCCGGCATCTCTTCAGTCTTCTTCTTTGAGGAATAGGACCTTTGATGACGTCACTGCGCTCATCACATGATCGATCACATGATCTTTTACCATGGTGATGGATCATGTGACGGACCATGTGATGAGCGGAGTGACATCATCAAAGGTCCTTTTCCTGTGCACAGCAAAGAAGAAGACAGAAGAGAAGCAGGGCTGCGCGATCAAGTGGATTAAGGTGAGTTATATTATTTTTTTATTTTTTTTAACCCCTCCAGTCCTATTGTACTATGCATTCTGTATTAAGAATGCTATTATTTTCCCTTATAACCATGTTATAAGGGAAAATAATAATGATCGGGTCCCCATTCCGATCGTCTCCTAGCAACCGTGCGTGAAAATCGCACCGCATCCGCACTTGCTTGCGAATGCTTGTGATTTTCACGCAGCCCCATTCACTTGTATGGGGCCTGCGTTGCGTGAAAAACGCAGAATATATAACATTCTGCGATTTTCACGCAACGCACAAGTGATGCGTGAAAATCACCGCTCGTGTGCACAGCCCCATAGAAATGAATGGGTCCGGATTCAGTGCGGGTGCAATGTGTTCACGTCACGCATTGCACCCGCGCGGAAAACTCGCTCGTGTGAAAGGGGCCTTATTGGGCTGCCCACCTTGTTTAATAGATAAGCAATTCAATAAGGCCTTAATTCTCAAATTATGGGTGAAAACGTTTTCTCATTTAACTGTTATTAGGGTGTCCACCTTAATAAATAGATAAGCAAATTCTATTATGCCTTGATTCTAAAATTAGAGTGAACAAGCTTTAACCCCTTCGGGACACAGCATTATTTCACCTTAAAGGGCTTCTGTCACCCCACTAAAGTGTTTTTTTTTTTTTTGGGCTAGTTAAATTAGTTATATTGCGATATATGAAAATATAATGGTGTTAATTACTTTGATCCAGCAGTTTCTTCCAAAAACGAAGTTTTATAATATGTAAATTAGGTCTCTACCAGCAAGTAGGGCGGCTACTTGCTGGTAGCTGCTGCAGAAAACCGCCCCCTCGTCGTGTTGATTGACAGGGCCAGCCGGGATCTCCTCCTCCGGCCAGCCCTGTCGGCATTTCAAAAATCGCTCGCCTGTGTTCATTTGGCGCAGGCGCTCTGAGATGAGGAGGCTCGTCTCCTCAGCACTCCCTCAGTGCGCCTGCGCCGATGACGTCTTCTATTTTGGGGTGCGTGTGACTTTATGATCGCTTGCTATTTTACTTTTTGTGATGTAAGGTGACAAAAAATGGTTTATTTAGCACAGTTTTTATTTAAAATTTTTTACGGTGTTCATCTGAGGGGTTAGGTCATGTGATATTTTCATAGAGTCGGTCGATACAGACGCGGCGATACCTAATATGTATTCTTTGTTTTATTTATGTAAGTTTTACACAATAATATCATTTTTGAAACAAAAAAAATCATGTTTTAGTGTCTCCATATTCTGAGAGCCATAGTTTTTTTTTCAGTTTTTGGGCGATTATCTTAGGTAGGGTCTAATTTTTTGCGGGATTAGAAAAATTGTTTATTTAGCACAGTTTTTTTTTTTTTTTTTACGGTGTTCATCTGAGGGGTTAGGTCATGTGATATTTTTATGGAGCCAGTCTATACGAACGCAACGATACCAAATATGTATATATTTTTTTTTTTATGTAAGTTTTACACAATAACAAAAATCATGTTTTAGTGTCTCCATATTCTGAGCCATAATTTATTTTTATTTTTTGGGCGATTGTCTCAGGTAGGGGCTCATTTTTTGTGGGATAAGGTGACGTAAGATTGGTACTATTTTGGTGGGCAAACCCCTTTTTGATCGCTTACTATTACACTTTTTGTGATGTAAGGTGACAAAAATTGTTTATTTACCACAGTTTTTATTTTTTACGGTGTTCATCTGAGGGGTTAGGCCATGTGATATGTTTATAGAGCCGGTCGATACGGACGCGTGATACCTAATATGTATACTTTTAATTTTTTTTCCCCTATTTGTTACCAATTTTTTTTTTACTTTATTTGGGGAAAATGAAGTTTTTGTATATTTTTACTTGAAACTTTTAATTTTTTGGGGGAAAACTTTATTTTTCAACTTTTTTTTCACTTTATTTTTTGTCCCACTTTGGGTCTTGAACTTTTGGGGGTCTAATCCTTTACAATGCATTCCAATACTTCTGTATTGGAATGCATTGGCTGTATGAGTAATACAGTGAGTATTACTCATACAGCTTCCAGCCTGTGAGATCCAGGGGGCTGGATCTCACAGGCTCATCACCCGAAGGCAGCGCAATGCCTTCCTTAGGCATCGCGCTGCCTTCCATGCCATCGGGTCCCCCCTACAGCCGCATGGGGACCCGATAGCACCGCCCCACGCCGCCGCAAACCGCAGGTAAAGCCGCAAACCGCAGGTCTGAATTTAGCCAAGTTGCCTGCTCAATGATCAGGCACCGGGTTCAGATCACTGCCCGCTGAGCGGCAGTGATCGGAAATACACATGACGTACCGGTACGTCATGGGTCCTTAAGGACTCGGGAAACATGCCGTACCGGTACGTCATAAGTCCTTAAGGGGTTAATGCTACTATTATTGTGGTGTCCTTGTTTAGTGAATAAGCAACTCCATTAGCCCTTGATTTTCAAATTGGCGATGAATAACCTGCCTAATATAACTGTTATTGGGGTGTTCAACTGTTAAATAGATAAGCAATTCTATCACGCCTTGATTCTAAAATTTGGGTGAATAACCTGTCTCATTTAACTCTTATTGGGGTAACATAGTAACATAGTACATAAGGCTGAAAAAAGACATTTGTCCATCCAGTTCGGCCTGTTATCCTGCAAGTTGATCCAGAGGAAGGCAAAAAAAAAAACCCTGTGAGGTAGAAGCCAATTTTCCCCACTTTAGGGGAATAAAAAATTCCTTCCCGACTACAATCAGGCAATCAGAATAACTCCCTGGATCAACGACCCCTCTCTAGTAGCTATAGCCTGTAATATTATTACGCTCCAGAAATACATCCAGGCCCCTCTTGAATTCCTTTATTGTACTCACCATCACCACCTCCTCAGGCAGAGAGTTCCATAGTCTCACTGCTCTTACCGTAAAGAATCCTCTTCTATGTTTGTGTACAAACCTTCTTTCCTCCAGAGGCAGAGGATGTCCCCTCGTCAAAGTAGTAGTCAATATTTGAATGGCACAACCGCCAAAAAAAGGATTTAAATCCAAAATGGACGTGCTCAATGAAGCGGCTGTCAAGCCACTAGATAGGAAACAATTATATCCACGGCACACTCATATATTTTTTGCACAATGGTATATATTATATTTTATCATTGTTTGCAGCCTTATAGTAAGAAGATAGTGTACGGTATGCCACCAACGTGCGTACACTATCTTCTTACTATAAGGCCGTGATCAAGGACCTGGGTGGACCGAAACGTTGGCCCTGCCTTTCGTGTGATGATTAAAGTTGGTATTGGCAAACAATGATAAAATAAAATATATACCATTGTGCAAAAAATATACGAGTGTGCCCTGGATATAATTGTTTCCCTCGTCACAGTCCTGGGGATAAATAGATGATGGGAGAGATCTCTATACTGACCCCTGATATATTTATACATATTAATTAGATCTCCCCTCAGTAAACTTTTTTCTAAAGTGAATAACCCGAATTTTGATAATCTTTCAGGGTACTGTAGTTGCCCCATTCCAGTTATTACTTTAGTTGCCCTCCTCTGGACCTTCTCCAGCTCTGCTATGTCTGCCTTGTTTACAGGAGCCCAGAACTGTACACAGTACTCCATGTGTGGTCTGACTAATGATTTGTAAAGTGGTAGGACTATGTGCTTATCATGGGCATCTATGCCCCTTCTGATGCAACCCATTATCTTTTTTTTTTTTTAACAAATCTTTATTTATCACAACAAGCATGGTAAAAAAGACAAGAATAATAAGCGGGCGACAGCCCAACAGTCGAGGAGGTCATATACGATACAATGATGTAAAATGTAGGTACAGCAGCGTAAAGATACAAACAATATGTTAAGATAGGCTTGTTAGGCAGACATGACATGAATAGTAAATATGACATATAAGCAGAATCAGGTTCCTGTGAGGGTATGACCAGCTTTAGTCAAAAAGACAGGAGGAGAGCAAACTAGCACAATAAAATATCAGACAGATGTTGGAAAAAACATAACCACTGACATGATTAAATAAGCATGGCATACAATAGTGGATGTGCAACTCAAAGGGGGTAGTTAATGAAGAGGAGATGTGACTGCCGAATCACCTGGAGGAAGACACGTGTTCCTCGACTCCGTCTCCAGCCATTTTAGCCACGGTCCCCAGAGGCTAATAAATTTGTCGTGCGAGAGGGTCTCCCAACTGGTTAATTCCTCGAACCTGCAGATCTCATGAACCTTTTGGGTCCATTCTTCAATTGAAGGTACTTGTGTCGAGAGTAGAGTTGAGCGAACACCTGGATGTTCGGGTTCGAGAAGTTCGGCCAAACTTACCGGAAATGTTCGGGTTCGGGATCCGAACCCGACCCGAACTTCGTCCCGAACCCAAACCCCATTGAAGTCAATGGGGACCCGTACTTTTCGGCACTAAAAAGGCTGTAAAACAGCCCAGAAAAGGGCTAGAGGGCTGCAAAAGGAAGCAAAATGTAGTTAAATCCCCTGAAAACAAATGTGGATAGGGAAATGAATTAAAATAAAGATAAAATAAATAAAAATTAACCAATATCAATTGGAGAGAGGTCCCATAGCAGAGAATCTGGCTTCATGTCAGCAGAGAATCAGTCTTCATGTCATAGCAGAGAATCAGGCTTCACGTCACCCAACACTGGAACAGTCCATTGTCAGATATTTAGGCCCCGGCACCCAGGCAGAGGAGAGAGGTCCCATAACAGAGATTCAGGCTTCATGTCAGCAGAGAATCAGTCTTCATGTCATAGCAGAGAATCATGCTTCACGTCACCCACCACTGGAACAGTCCATTGTCAGATATTTAGGCCCAGGCACCCAGGCAGAGGAGAGAGGTCCCATAGCAGAGTATCTGGCTTCATGTCAGCAGAGAATCAGTCTTTATGTCATAGCAGAGAATCAGGCTTCACGTCACCCAACATTGGAGCAGTCCATTGTCATATAATTTAGGCCCCGGCACCCAGACAGAGGAGAGAGGTCCCATAACAGAGATTCATGCTTCTTGTCAGTAGAGAATCAGTCTTCATGTCATAGCAGAGAATCAGGCTTCACATCACCCAACACTGGAACAGTCCATTGTCAGATATTTAGGCCCCGGCACCCAGGCAGAGGAGAGAGGTCCCATAACATAGAATCTGGCTTCATGTCAGCAGAGAATCAGTCTTCATGTCATAGCAGAGAATTCAGGATTTTCCTAATTTATGACGTAAAGTCATGATTTTATGAAAGACACGGAGGCGAGTATTTGCTTAACTCTTTCTTTACTGAGAATATAGAAAAAATCATCAGAGTAACCATGGTAACAACTCCACCCCCCATAGTTCTATATAAGGCGCATCACTGGACGGACACTTCCTCTTTCTTTGTGGACTTCAACTGTCGAGAACTTGGAACCTGGAGCCATCAACAACAGCCGGAACGTTGACTGAGGAAAGAAACCAAACCAAACTGCAGGGAGGTGAGCACCTGGAACCGTTGGTCAAAGGCGAACAACCTGGAGAGATCTGACAGAAGGCAATCAACCTGGAGGAAAAAATGAGAAATCATGGTAATATAGTAATCAGTATCCCGATCCGAGAACTTAAACCCAGATCAATAAATAAATGAAAAAATAAATGAACAATACAGAAATAACGTCAAGTTAAAACAAGCGATAGTTAAAATACCATAAATTCGTGGGATGGGTAAAAGAATTAACGGGTGGGAAATACTCGCCTCCGTGTCTTTCATGAAATCATGACTTTATGTCATAAATTAGGAAAATCCTGAATTTTATATCAAGACACGGAGGCTCATATTTGCTAGTTTAAAGCTGAGCAATCACCGAAGAAAAAGCATGAGGAACAGGTCTAAAATAGAACTCTCTAAAGGTAGAGACTCGGGACCAATCCGCCAGCCTTAAAACATCCTCCAATCGAGCACCAGCTATGGACATAGAGGTAGCCGCTGCCCCGCGCACCAAATGCGCGGTAAATATGGATGTGTCAATACCCGAAAGGGACAAGATCCATTTAACCCAACGGGACAGAGTGACACTGGTAACCGGAGAAAAAGGGCGACGGAAGGAAATGAACAGCTGAGGAGCATTTTCATCGCGGAAAGGCAGAGTGCGAGCCTCATACTCCCGCAAGCAAGCCACCGGACATAACTGCAGAGATGAAGGAAAAGATGGATAAGAAACGGACTTAATACCCGTTTTAGTACGTCTAGAAATATTGAACAGAACCCCGTCCGGAGTAAAATAGCGTGCGTCAAGATCTAGAGCTCGGACGTCCGAGACCCGTTTGCACGAAATCAAGCAAAAAAGGGTTACTAATTTGGCCGAAAGTTGACGAAGAGACAACAAGGGGTTGGAAGGCCAAGACTCCGGAAATCTGAGAACTGTAGCAACATCCCAGGTGGAAGTAAAACGAGGTCTTGGAGGCCGAGCTAACCGGCAACCGCGTAACAGTCTGCATACTAAGGGATGTTGGCCGGCGGGAAACCCGTCAAAACCGGCATGCCTGGAAGAGATGGCAAAACGGTACACGTTGAGAGTTCGGAAAGCCTTCCCCGCCTCAAAAAGTGAAGTGAGGAATTGAAGAATCTCCGTTACAGGAGCCTGAACGGGATCCAAGTCCCGTGGATCGCACCAACGACACCAGACGTCCCATGAGGCATGATAGGCTCGTCTAGTGCCCGGAGCCCATGCAGATTCCAACAGCTGCCTAGTCGCTGCCGAAAAACTTGAGGAATCCCAGGAACCCCTGAGATTCGACAAGCGAGAAGAAGAAGCGATCCGTCTAGAAGTAGAGGGTGAGGACAACCGTACGGGTCGAGGAGAAGTCGAGGAAAAGACGGTAAGAGCCGAGGCTCCTCTGACAAAAGGTTCAGTAACTGGGGAAACCAAGACTGGGTCCTCCAATATGGGACAATCAAGACCAACTGAGCCTGTTGGTGACAAACGTGAGCAAGCACCCGTGGGATGAGTGCGAACGGAGGGAAGGCGTATAGAAGAGAGTCCCCCCAGGGCTGGAGGAAGGCATCCACCGCTTCTGCCTCCGGGTCCGGACGCCAACTGAAGAATCTGGGGAGTTGAGCGTTCAAACGGGACGCGAATAAATCGATGGATAACGGGCCCCAAAGATATAGAATATCTTGGAAAACCGTTGAATCCAACTTCCAGTCGCTGGAATCTGAAAGACAGCGAGAACTCCAGTCGGCCAAAGTGTTGTGGAGTCCTGGAAGGTACTCGGCCACAACCGATATTCCCCTGGAATGGCAAAACTCCCAAAAGTCTTTGGCTAGAGAACACAGAACCGTGGAACGTGTCCCACCCAGGCAGTTCACATAACGGACAGCCGAGATATTGTCCATCCGTAAACGAATACACGCTCGAACCGAGCCCTGAGCAAAGCTGCGGATCGCAAAGGATCCCGCTAGGAGCTCGAGAGCATTGATATGCAAATGTAGTTCGTCCGGGGACCATGCTCCTCCCGTGGATATCCCCTGACAATGGGCTCCCCAGCCCAAGAGACTGGCCTCTGACTCGATGACCAGGTCTGGACGTGGGCCAAAAATAGCACGGCCGTTCCACACTGCCAAATTGTGGATCCACCACACTAATTTGTCTCTGGTTTCTGAATCTAAAACCAGAGTGTCTGAGTATGAGGCCCCAGCCCTGAGGTGAGCGATCTTGAGCCTCTGAAGAGCTCGATAGTGGGGAGGAGCTGGGAAGATCGCCTGAATGGATGAAGAAAGAAGACCTATCAGACGAGCTAGCTGACGAAGGGAGACCTGTGAGAGGGCGAGAGAATGACGAATCTCTTTGCGGATGGCTTTGACTTTGACTGCAGGCAAGCTGAGCGTTTGACTCCCAGAATCTATGGTAAACCCTAGGAACTCTATGGACGTGGCCGGAATGAGGCAAGACTTCTCCAGATTGAGAATAAATCCTAAGTCTTGAAGAAGGTTCTTGGTCAACTTCAGGTGACCAAGCAGAAGGAGTGGACTCTGGGCCATAATCAGGATGTCGTCCAAATAAATGATCAGACGAATCCCCCTGCCTCTGAGCCAGGCCACCACTGGTTTCATGAGCTTTGTAAAGCACCATGGTGCGAAAGATAGGCCAAACGGGAGGCAAGTAAAGCGCCAGATTTGGTCTTTCCAAGGAAACTGAAGAAGGCAGCGGGATGCTGGGGCCACCGGGACTGTGAGATATGCATCCTTCAGGTCTAATTTTACGAACCAGTCTCCTGGTTGAAGCATATCCC
Source organism: Bufo bufo (assembly GCF_905171765.1). NCBI lineage: Eukaryota > Metazoa > Chordata > Amphibia > Anura > Bufonidae > Bufo > Bufo bufo. The sequence continues at coordinate 171,333,921 of NC_053391.1, read as the reverse complement.
TCAACAGATGGATGCCCTCCATCTTGAAATGTCTGTACCGAACGAAGACATTCAAGTGCTTGAGGTTTATGACTGGACGAAATTGGCCACCCTTTTTCTGGACCAGGAAGATATTGCTTAGTATTCCTGAATGAGGATCGGGAGATAATTCTATTGCCTGTTTCTGGAAAAGCGATGCAAGCTCCGCATCCAAGAGGGACTGGGTTAGGTTTGAGCAAGAGAAATTCTGAATGTGAGGGAGGTTCCTTGGGGTGGACACCAACTCGATGATGAACCCCTGAACCGTGGAGAGGACCCACTGATCTGAGGTTATCCTTGACCACGCATGGGAAAAGAGACAGAGTCTTCCCCCAACCTGATGAGAAATGGGATATGACATACAGCGATGACTTACCATACGGGCGTCTGGATCCTGGAGCGCCTCGGAAACCTCTGGAACGGGAAAAACCTCCTCGTGATGGGAAGAAGGTTGGCTGGTATTTGGAGTCCTGAAGGGACTGACGATAATTAAAGGAGAAAAACTAGCTCAGTCTATGAAAAAAGGGGATAAGACATTCTTCAGATATATAAATGAAAAAAGGAAATTAAAACAAGGAATAACTAAATTAAAAACAAAGGACGGAAGGTATGTAGAAGAGAATAAAGGGCTAGCCGACTGCCTTAATGAATACTTCTGTTCAGTTTTTACAAAAGAAAAAGGAGAAGGACCTCCACTAGAAAGAATGACTAATAAATCGTTTGATGCATGTATCTTTACAGAGGAAGATGTTCTAAGTTTGCTGTCTAAGGTGAAGACAAATAAGTCACAGGGGCCTGATGAGATACACCCAAAATTATTAAAAGAGCTTAGTGGTGAGCTGGCAAAACCGTTAACAGATTTATTTAACCAATCATTAGTAACAGGAGTCGTCCCGGAAGATTGGAAATTGGCTAATGTCGTGCCCATTCACAAGAAAGGTAGTAGGGAGGAATCGAGCAACTATAGACCAGTGAGTCTGACATCAATAGTAGGCAAATTAATGGAAACCCTATTAAAGGATAGGATTGTGGAACATCTAAAATCCCATGGATTGCAAGATGAAAAACAACATGGGTTTACTTCAGGGAGATCATGTCAAACAAATCTTATAGATTTTTTTGACTAGGTGAATAAAATAATAGACGGTGGAGGTGCAGTAGACATCGCATATCTAGATTTTAGTAAGGCTTTTGACACTGTCCCTCATAGAAGACTTATCAATAAACTGCAGTCATTGAGCATGGACTCCCATATTGTTGAGTGGATTAGGCAGTGGCTGAGTGACAGACAACAGAGGGTTGTAGTCAATGGAGAACATTCAAAACAAGGTCATGTTACCAGTGGGGTTCCACAGGGATCTGTACTGGGATCGATTTTGTTTAATATCTTCATAAGTGATATTGCAAAAGGCCTCGCTGGTAAGGTTTGTCTTTTTGCTGATGACACAAAGATAGGTAACAGGGTTGATGTTCCTGGAGGGAAACGCCAAATGGAAAAGGATTTAGGAAAACTAGAAGAATGGTCAGAACTCTGGCAACTGAAATTTAATGTGGATAAGTGCAAGATAATGCACCTAGGGGCGTAAAAACCGAAGGGCAGAATATAGAATATTTGACACAGTCCTGACCTCAGTATCTGAGGAAAGGGATTTAGGAGTAATTATTTCAGAAGACTTAAAGGTGGGAAGACAATGTAATAGAGCAGCACGAAATGCCAGCAGAATGCTTGGATGTATAGGGAGAGGTATAAGCAGTAGAAAGAGTGAAGTGCTTATGCCGCTGTACAGAACACTGGTGAGACCTCACTTGGAGTATTGTGCGCAGTACTGGAGGCCATATCTCCAGAAGGATATAGATACTCTAGAGAGAGTTCAGAGAAGAGCTACTAAACTAGTACATGGATTGCAGGATAAAACTTACCAGGAAAGGTTAAAGGACCTTAATATGTATAGCTTGGAAGAAAGAAGAGACAGAGGGGATATGATAGAAACTTTTAAATACATAAAGGGAATCAACTCGGTAAAGGAAGAGAGCATATTTAAAAGAAGAAAAACTACCACAAGAGGACACAGTTTTAAATTAGAGGGGCAAAGGTTTAAAAGTAATATAAGGAAGTATTACTTTACTGAGAGAGTAGTGGATGCATGGAATAGCCTTCCTGCAGAAGTGGTAGCTGCAAATACAGTGAAGGGGTTTAAGCATGCATGGGATAGGCATAAGGCCATCCTTCATATAAGATAGGGCCGGGGGCTATCCATAGTATTCAGTATATTGGGCAGACTAGATGGGCCAAATGGTTCTTATCTGCCGACACATTCTATGTTTCTATGTTTCTATGTTTCTATGAGCCTCTGCCTGTGCCTCTGGACTGGAAATTGGAGCGGCCGGACAGTCGGCCCCTGAGACTGCGGGCCCTGGAGGAAAAACGAGGCTGGAAAACACGGCGCATTGAGCTCTGCGCTTTATCAAGAGCCGTAAAGGCCCCTACATACTTGCCTAGCTCCTTAATGAAAGGATCCCCAAAAAGAAGGCCCTGAGCTTCTTTACCCGATTCAGATAAAGACAAATTGGCCAGCTTGGGTTCAATTTTCATTAAAATAGCCTTTCTTCTCTCAATGGCAATGGAAGTATTCACGTTGCCTATCAAACATATAGCCCTCTGTGCCCAGCCACTAAGGTCGTCAGGATCTACCTGCGTGCCGGCCATTCTAGCAGACTCGGCTAAATCAAGAATTTTGGCGAGAGGGCCAGTGACATCCAGAAGTTTATCTTGACACGCCTTTAAGGCAGAGTCAAGCCCCTTACGTGGGTTAAACCCAGACTTGGCTAGGAATTGGACCACCTTCGGGTCAACGCTAGGCGTTTCACATATCCTGTTAGGGATAAGGGGACGAGGGCATTCAGCCCGAAGCTTGCTGCGGGCCTCTTTGGATAGAGGCGTGCGGATTCTAGCTTCTAAATACTGGGTCACGTGGGTGGCGGGAAGCCACTCGGAGGACCGTGGGTGATGCAACTGGTCCGGGTTAAAAAGGGGGTCCCCCATAGGATCAATAACTGCGTCATTGATGTCTAACGTAGGTTCAGCTATAACACCCGTAGCCTGAGACGGGCCTTCAAATGCAGGGTCAACTGCAATATCATTTAAATCATCCCCTGAATGATTGGACCAATTTTCAAAAGGCTCCTCAACAGACTCTGCGTCTGAATCAGAAACCGGTTCCGGAAGAGCCCGGGCGGTTTTCCATAATCGTGGCCTTTTTACCGGGCGCGGGTTAGCTCTTTTACGCGACTTATTCGCGCAGTCAATTGATGGAACAGAGCCATCATTCATGAGTGTTCTGGAGGCAGGAGGGGGCATATCAGAAACGGGGTAGGACATTAGGGCCTGTGAAATTGATTGGGTCAGAGAAGCTGACATGGTCCCCATTGCAGCGACTATAGCATCAGATATGGATTGCTGCAGGCCAGAAGCCTGAACCATAGGGGCAGAGGACTCATTAACTCTGAGAGGAGTGGAAGGAGGTACCTGACCTGAGTGTCTATCCTGAATAGAAACAGCCAGGGAGGCAGGAACAGTAGACATAATGAACTGTAATACTGAGGGAGTTAGTCACCCCAACAGTAAACGCCGATGTGAGAGAGAGCAAGAGAAACAGTAGTGTGGCACAGGAGAAACGCCGGAGGCACTGAGGGAACAACGGACTAGAGGGGGAGTGGCTAACACAAGCCTACACCTCCCCAGTGTAATGGCCAATGAGCGGAGCGTCAGGGAAGATGACGTCCGCAAATCTCGCCCGGAATCGCGAGATCTCGGCGCCGGAGAGACCAAGCTAAAACTGCGGCCGAAATCCTGCACCTCGCGAGATTAGAAAGCGCGCGAAGGCCGGGACCAGGGAGAAGAAGGTAAGGAGAAGGGGGGGGGGAGAAAAATGGCCGCAAGACCTCCCAGAGTACGGAGGGAATGAGCAGAGAGTCAGGATGAGAAAAAACAATAAGCGGCAAACCGATAAGAGGGGAAAAGGAACTACAGGAAAATGCAAGTAAACGGACCATATAAAAAACCAAAACCGGGGGGGGAAACACAGTCGGGAGCTGTGGAGACAATATAGGGCGTATACAAAAGCCCTAAAACATAAAAGGGGACAAAATTCCTCACAGCAATAAAAGAATAAGAATAATAATGATAATATCGCTATATTTAGTATAGAGAAATAATCAAGGTACTTATCTGAGCTCAGCAGCAAAGAAATAGGAAGTGTCCGTCCAGTGATGCGCCTTATATAGGGGCTATGGGGGGTGGAGTTGTTACCATGGTTACTCTGATGATTTTTTCTTCAGTTGTCTTTGCTGCTATATTCTCAGTAAAGAAAGAGTTAAGCAAATATGAGCCTCCGTGTCTTGATATAAAATCAGGCTTCACGTCACCCAATACTGGAACAGTCCATTGTCAGATATTTAGGCCCCGGCACCCAGGCAGAAGAGAGAGGTCCCATAACAGAGATTCAGGCTTCATGTCAGCAGAGAATCAGTCTTTATGTCATAGCAGAGAATCATGCTTCACGTCACACAACATTGGAACAGTCCATTGTCATCTAATTTAGGCCCCGGCACCCAGACAGAGGAGAGAGGTCCCATAACAGAGAATCAGTCTTCATGTCATAGCAGAGAATCAGGCTTCACGTCACCCAACACTGGAACAGTTCATTGTCAGATATTTAGGCCCCGGCACCCAGGCAGAGGAGAGAGGTCCCATAACAGAGATTCAGGCTTCATGTCAGCAGAGAATCAATCTTCATGTCATAGCAGAGAATCAGGGTTCACGTCACCCAACACTGGAACAGTCCATTGTCAGATATTTAGGCCCAGGCACCCAGGCAGAGGAGAGAGGTCCCATAGCAGAGAATCTGGCTTCATGTCAGCAGAGAATCAGTCTTCATGTCATAGCAGAGAATCAGGCTTCACGTCACCCACCACTGGAACAGTCCATTGTCAGATATTTAGGCCCAGGCACCCAGGCAGAGGAGAGAGGTCCCATAGCAGAGAATCTGGCTTCATGTCAGCAGAGAATCAGTCTTCATGTCATAGCAGAGAATCATGCTTCACGTCACACAACATTGGAACAGTCCATTGTCATCTAATTTAGGCCCCGGCACCCAGACAGAGGAGAGAGGTCCCATAACAGAGAATCAGTCTTCATGTCATAGCAGAGAATCAGGCTTCACGTCACCCAACACTGGAACAGTTCATTGTCAGATATTTAGGCCCCGGCACCCAGGCAGAGGAGAGAGGTCCCATAACAGAGATTCAGGCTTCATGTCAGCAGAGAATCAATCTTCATGTCATAGCAGAGAATCAGGGTTCACGTCACCCAACACTGGAACAGTCCATTGTCAGATATTTAGGCCCAGGCACCCAGGCAGAGGAGAGAGGTCCCATAGCAGAGAATCTGGCTTCATGTCAGCAAAGAATCAGTCTTCATGTCATAGCAGAGAATCAGGCTTCACGTCACCCAACACTGGAACAGTTCATTGCCAGATATTTAGGCCCTGGCACCCAGGCAGAGGAGAGAGGTCCCATAACAGAGATTCAGGCTTCATGTCAGCAGAGAATCAGTCTTTATGTCATAGCAGAGAATCAGGCTTCACGTCACCCACCACTGGAACAGTCCATTGTCAGATATTTAGGCCCAGGCACCCAGGCAGAGGAGAGAGGTCCCATAGCAGAGAATCTGGCTTCATGTCAGCAGAGAATCAGTCTTCATGTCATAGCAGAGAATCAGGCTTCACGTCACCCAACACTGGAACAGTCCATTGTCAGATATTTAGGCCCCGGCACCCAAGCAGAGGAGAGAGGTCCCATAACAGAGATTCAGGCTTCATGTCAGCAGAGAATCAGTCTTCATGTCATAGCAGAGAATCATGCTTCACGTCACACAACATTGGAACAGTCCATTGTCATCTAATTTAGGCCCCGGCACCCAGACAGAGGAGAGAGGTCCCATAACAGAGAATCAGTCTTCATGTCATAGCAGAGAATCAGGCTTCACGTCACCCAACACTGGAACAGTTCATTGTCAGATATTTAGGCCCCAGCACCCAGGCAGAGGAGAGAGGTCCCATAACAGAGATTCAGGCTTCATGTCAGCAGAGAATCAATCTTCATGTCATAGCAGAGAATCAGGCTTCACGTCACCCAACACTGGAACAGTCCATTGTCAGATATTTAGGCCCAGGCACCCAGGCAGAGGAGAGAGGTCCCATAGCAGAGAATCTGGCTTCATGTCAGCAGAGAATCAGTCTTCATGTCATAGCAGAGAATCAGGCTTCACGTCACCCAACACTGGAACAGTTCATTGCCAGATATTTAGGCCCTGGCACCCAGGCAGAGGAGAGAGGTCCCATAACAGAGATTCAGGCTTCATGTCAGCAGAGAATCAGTCTTCATGTCATAGCAGAGAATCAGGCTTCACGTCACCCACCACTGGAACAGTCCATTGTCAGATATTTAGGCCCAGGCACCCAGGCAGAGGAGAGAGGTCCCATAGCAGAGAATCTGGCTTCATGTCAGCAGAGAATCAGTCTTCATGTCATAGCAGAGAATCAGGCTTCACGTCACCCAACACTGGAACAGTCCATTGTCAGATATTTAGGCCCCGGCACCCAGGCAGAGGAGAGAGGTCCCATAACAAAGATTCAGGCTTCATGTCAGCAGAGAATCAGTCTTCATGTCATAGCAGAGAATCAGGCTTCACATCACCAAACACTGGAACAGTCCATTGTCAGACATTTAGGCCCAGGCACCCAGGCAGAGGAGAGAGGTCCCGTAGCAAAGAATCTGGCTTCATGTCAGCAGAGAATCAGTCTTCATGTCATAGCAGAGAATCAGGCTTCACGTCACCCAACACTGGAACAGTCCATTGTCAGATATTTAGGCCCCGGCACCCAGACAGAGGAGAGGGGTCCCATAACAGAGATTCAGGCTTCATGTCAGCAGAAAATCAGTCTTTATGTCATAGCAGAGAATCATGCTTCACGTCACCCAACATTGGAACAGTCCATTGTCATATAATTTAGGCCCCGGCACCCAGACATATGAGAAAGGTCCTATAACAGAGATTCAGTCTTCATGTCAGCGACTCAGCAGAGAATCAGTCTTCATGTCATAGCAGAGAATCAGGCTTCATGTCACCCACCACTGGAACAGGCCACTGTCAGATATTTTTAGGCCCCGGCACCCAGACAGAGGAGAGGTTTATTCAACTTTGGGTTGCCCCGCAATATAATGGTAAAATGAAAATAAAAATAGGATTGAATGAGGAAGTGCCCTGGAGTACAATAATATATGGTTAAGGGGAGGTAGTTAATGTCTAATCTGCACAAGGGATGGACAGGTCCTGTGGGATCCATGCCAGGTTCATTTTTATGAACGTCAGCTTGTCCACATTGGCTGTAGACAGGCAGCTGCGTTTGTCTGTAATGATGCCCCCTGCCGTGCTGAATACACGTTCAGACAAAACGCTGGCCGCCGGACAGGCCAGCACCTCCAAGGCATAAAAGGCTAGCTCTGGCCACGTGGACAATTTGGAGACCCAGAAGTTGAATGGGGCCGAACCATCAGTCAGTACGTGGAGGGGTGTGCACACTTACTGTTCCACCATGTTAGTAAAATGTTGCCTCCTGCTAACACGTTCCGTATCAGGTGGTGGTGCAGTTAGCTGTGGCGTGGTGACAAAACTTTTACACATCTCTGCCATGCTAACCCTGCCCTCAGAGGAGCTGGCCGTGACACAGCTGCGTTGGCGACCTCTTGCTCCTCCTCTGCCTTCGCCTTGGGCTTCCACTTGTTCCCCTGTGACATTTGGGAATGCTCTCAGGAGCGCGTCTACCAACGTGTGCTTGTACTCGCGCATCTTCCTATCACGCTCCAGTGCAGGAAGTAAGGTGGGCACATTGTCTTTGTACCGTGGATCCAACAGGGTGGCAACCCAGTAGTCCGCACACGTTAAAATGTGGGCAACTCTGCTGTCGTTGCGCAAGCACTGCAGCATGTAGTCGCTCATGTGTGCCAGGCTGCCCAGAGGTAAGGACAAGCTGTCCTCTGTGGGAGGCGTATCGTCATCGTCCTGCGTTTCCCCCCAGCCACGCACCAGTGATGGGCCCGAGCTGCGTAGGGTGCCACCCCGCTGTGAACCCTGCTTCATCCTCATCCTCCTCCTCCTCATCCTCGTCCTCCTCGTCTTCCAGTAGTGGGCCCTGTCTGGCCACATTTGTACCTGGCCTCTGCTGTTGCAAAAAACCTCCCTCTGAGTCACTTCGAAGAGACTGGCCTGAAAGTGCTAAAAATGACCCCTCTTCCTCCTCCTCCTCCTCCTCCTGGGCCACCTCCTCTTCCATCATCGCCCTAAGTGTTTTCTCAAGGAGACATAGAAGTGGTATTGTAACGCTGATAACGGCGTCATCGCCACTGGCCATGTTGGTGGAGTACTCGAAACAGCGCAATAGGGCACACAGGTCTCGCATGGAGGCCCAGTCATTGGTGGTGAAGTGGTGCTGTTCTGCAGTGCGACTGACCCGTGCGTGCTGCAGCTGAAACTCCACTATGGCCTGCTGCTGCTCGCACAGTCTGTCCAGCATGTGCAAGGTGGAGTTCCAGCTGGTGGGCACATCGCATATGAGGCGGTGAGCGGGAAGGCCGAAGTTACGCTGTAGCGCAGACAGGCGAGCAGCGGCAGGATGTGAACGCCGGAAGCGTGAACCGACGGCCCGCACTTTATGCAGCAGCTCTGACATGTCGGGGTAGTTGTGAATGAACTTCTGCACCACCAAATTCAGCACATGCGCCAGGCAAGGGATGTGCGTCAAACCGGCTAGTCGCAGAGCTGCAACGAGATTTCGCCCATTAACGCACACCACCAGGCCGGGCTTGAGGCTCACCGGCAGCAACCACTCATCGGTCTGCTGTTCTATACCCCGCCACAACTCCTGTGTTGTGTGGGGCCTGTCCCCCAAACATATGAGTTTCAGAATGGCCTGCTGACGTTTACCCCGGGCTGTGCTGAAGTTGGTGGTGAAGGTGTGTGGCTGACTGGATGAGCAGGTGGAAGAAGAGGAGGAGGAAGCCGAGTAGGAGGAGGAGGCGACAGGAGGCAAAGAATGTTGCCCTGCGATCCTTGGCGGCGGAAGGACGTGCGCCAAACAGCTCTTCGCCTGGGGCCTAGCCGCCACTACATTTACCTAGTGTGCAGTTAGGGAGATATAGCGTCCCTGGCCGTGCTTACTGGTCCACGTATCTGTGGTTAGGTGGACCTTGCCACAGATGGCGTTGCGCAGTGCACACTTGATTTTATCGCATACTTGGTTGTGCAGGGAAGTCACGGCTCTCTTGGAGAAGTAGTGCCGGCTGGGAACAACATACTGTGGGACAGCAAGCGACATGAGCTGTTTGAAGCATTTCATAGGCCAGTAGTTTAGAAATGCTGGCATTTAGAACCAGGGATCGAGGGTGGCTAGGTGGGAATTTACGCTTTCTCTCAAATGTTTGTGAGATGGAGAGCTGAACGCTGCCGTGTGACATGGTTGAGATGCTTGGTGACGGAGGTGGTGTTGGTGTTGGTGGTACATCCTCTGTTTGCTGGGCGGCAGGTGCCAACGTTCCTCCAGAGGCGGAGGAAGAGGCCGAGGCGGCGGCAGCAGCAGCAGAAGAGGTAGCAGGGGGAGCCTGAGTGAGTTCCTTGTTTTTAAGATGTTTACTCCACTGCAGTTCATGCACGTTGTGCTAAGGTTCAGAACGTTAATGCCTCGCTTCAGGCTCTGATGGCACAGCGTGCAAACCACTCGGGTCTTGTCGTCAGCACATTGTTTGAAGAACTGCCATGCCAGGGAACTCCTTGAAGCTGCCTTTGGGGTGCTCGGTCCCAGATGGCGGTGGCCAGTAGCAGACGGACTTTCTTGGCGGCGGGTGTTCTGCTTTTGCCCACTGCTCCCTCTTTTGCTACGCTGTTGGCTCGGTCTCACCACTGCCTCTTCCTCCGAATTCTGAAAGTCAGCGGCACGACCTTCATTCCATGTGGGGTCTAGGACCTCATCGTCCCCTGCATCGTCTTCCCCCCAGTCTTTCTCCCTGACCTCCTGTTCAGTCTGCACACTGCAGAAAGACGCAGCAGTTGGCACCTGTGTTTCGTCATCATCAGAGACGTGCTGAGGTGGTATTCCCATGTTCTCATCATTAGGAAACATAAGTGGTTGTGCGTTAGTGCATTCTATCTCTTCCACCCCTGGGGAAGGGCTAGGTGGATGCCCTTGGGAAACCCTGCCAGCAGAGTCTTCAAACAGCATAAAAGACTGCTGCATAACTTGAGGCTCAGACAGTTTCCCTGATATGCATGGGGGTGATGTGACAGACTGATGGGCTTGGTTTTCATGCGCCATCTGTGCGCTTTCTGCAGAAGACTGGGTGGGAGATAATGTGAACGTGCTGGATCCACTGTTGGCCACCCAATTGACTAATGCCTGTACCTGCTCAGGCCTTACCATCCTTAGAACGGCATTGGGCCCCACAAAATATTGCTGTAAATTCTGCTGGCTACTGGAACCTGAGGTAGTTGGTTCACTAGGACGTGTGGCTGTGGCAGAACGGCCACGTCCTCTCCCAGCACCAGAGGGTCCACTAACACCACCACGACCATGTCCGATGTCCGCGTCCCTTACAATAATAAAAAATATATTTGGCCCAATGTATTGAATTCAAATTCAGGCCTTTTTTTACAGGCACCTAACACTATCTGGCTATCTATTTAGGTACCGTATTACACTAATACAGGCACAACAGTAACGACAGATTTAGCTGAATATAAATTGTAGGCCTAGTATTTAGGCGCTGGGTGACAGGTATATGTTTACGGACAGAATTATTTAAACTTGGAAATGCACGGTAGCGTGTGAAGTTATTGAGGATGACACTATCCGCACCTTCAATCTAATATACCCTTTTATGGATCAATTTAAACTTGGCCTGATACAGCAGAAAAAATATATTTAGGGGATTGCGTGTGTGTGAAGTTATTGAAAATGACCCTATCTGCACCTTGAATCTAATATACCCTTTATGGATAGATTTAAAGTAGGCCTGATACAGCAGAAACCACTAATTTAGGAAATTGCTAGGTTGGGAATTGTATTTCAACCCAGAACAAAAACTGTGCTTTGACGGACACAAAATAACTTGACCAGCTACAGCAATAACCACAGATTTAGCTGAATATAAATTTGAGGCCTATTATTTAGGCGCTGGGTGACAGGTATACGTTTACGGACAGAATTAGACTTGGATATGCACAGTAGCGTGTGTGTGAAGTTATTGAGAATGACCCTATCAGCACCTTGAATCTAATATACCCTTTTAGGGATAGATTTAAAGTAGGCCTGATACAGCAGAAACCACAAATTTAGGAAATTGCTAGGTTGGGAATTGTATTTCAACCCAGAACAAAAACTGTGCTTTGACGGACACAAAATAACTTGACCAGCTACAGCAATAACCACAGATTTAGCTGAATATAAATTTGAGACCTATTATTTAGGCGCTGGGTGACAGGTATACGTTTACGGACAGAATTAGACTTGGATATGCACAGTAGCGTGTGTGTGAAGTTATTGAGAATGACCCTATCAGCACCTTGAATCTAATATACCCTTTTAGGGATAGATTTAAAATAGGCCTGATACAGCAGAAACCACTAATTTAGGAAATTGCTAGGTTGGGAATTGTATTTCAACCCAGAACAAAAACTGTGCTTTGACGGACACAAAATAACTTGACCAGCTACAGCAATAACCACAGATTTAGCTGAATATAAATGTGAGACCTATTATTTAGGCGCTGGGTGACAGGTATACGTTTACGGACAGAATTAGACTTAGATATGCACAGTAGTGTGTGTGTGAAGTTATTGAGAATGACCCTATCAGTACCTTGAATCTAATATACCCTTTTAGGGATAGATTTAAAGTAGGCCTGATACAGCAGAAACCACTAATTTAGGAAATTGCTAAGTTGGGAATTGAATTTTAACCCAGAACAAAAATTGTGCTTTGACGGACACAAAATAACTTGACCAGCTACATCAATAACCACAGATTTAGCTGAATATAAATTTGAGGCCTATTATTTAGGCGCTGGGTGACAGGTATACGTTTACAGACAGAATTAGACTTGGAAATGCACTAGTAGCGTGTGTGTAAAGTTATTGAGAATGACCCTATCAGCACCTTGAATCTAATATACCCTTTTAATGAATAGATTTAAAGTAGCCCTGATACAGCAGAAACCACTAATTTAGGAAATTGCTAAGTTGGGAATTGTATTTCAACCCAGAACAAAAATATATCCTTTGCCAGACAGCAGACAGTATTACAATTGGCTGGCCACAGCTGAAACACCAGATTTAGGGTACTGCTATTTTGGCAATTGTATTTCACCCCTCAATAAAATAGCAAGCACAGCCAAGCCCCTGATGTAGGATATAGCAAAAAAAATAACCACACTATTGATGGTTAAATGGACTTGGTGGCAGCTTGCCCCTGATGTAGGATATAGCCAAAAAATAACCACACTATTGATGGTTAAATGGACTTGGTGACAGCTTGCCCCTGATGTAGGATATAGCAAAAAAATAACCACACTATTGATGGTTAAATGGACTTGGTGGCAGCTTGTGCTGGCGCACCACAAGCCACAAAATGGCCGCCGATCACCTTAGAAAAAAGTGACTGAAAAACGCTCTGGGCAGCCTAAAAACAGTTAGCAATTGAATAGCAGCAGTTCAATGATCCACAGCTGTAGATCGATCACTGACTTAAGTGTTTTGGAGGAGTTAATCACTGCCTAATCTCGCCCTAACGTCGCAGCTGCAACCTCTCCCTACACTAAGAACAGCAGAGTGTCGTGCGGCGCTACGTGACTCCAGCTTAAATAGAGGCTGGGTCACATGCTGCACTGGCCAATCACAGCCATGCCAATAGTAGGCATGGCTGTGATGGCCTCGTGGGGCAAGTAGTATGACGCTTGTTGATTGGCTGCTTTGCAGCCTTTCAAAAAGCGCCAAGAAAACGTCGAACACCGAACCCGGACCCGGACTTTTACTAAAATGTTCGGGTTCGGGTCCGTGTCACGGACACCCCAAAATTCGGTACGAACCCGAACTATACAGTTCGGGTTCGCTCATCCCTAGTCGAGCGCCAATGTAGAGGGATCAAAAGTTTTGCAGCCGACAACATGTGTGCTAATAGAGAGTATTTGTGCAAGGGGAAGTCTTTTGAAGGCGCATTGAGAAGTACCAAAGTCGGAGAGAGGGGAGGGGCCGAAGGGCAAATTTGTTGCAATTTCTTACTAAGCACAGTCCAGAACTGGGAGACCCCCCGACACGACCACCATATATGTGAGAGTGTACCAACTTCTTCATGACAGCTCCAGCAGGCTGGGCAAGTGAGAGGGTCTAACCTATGCAACACCTCCAGAGAACGGTACCATCTCGTCAGCAGTTTAAAGGAATTCTCCTGGATTCTAATGCATCTGGAGAACCTGTGAGAATTCTTCAGTAGTGAAGAGACAAACTCATCCGACAAGGTTATACCTAAATCCTGCTCCCACCTCTCAATGAAGGCCGGTCTGCTAGGTGCGCCTTCTAATAACAGCTTATTATAAATTAGCAAGATAATCTTTCTCGTCGGTTTGGGGCGAGGCCACAAGAGTGTCGAACCAAGAGGGTATAGAATTCTTGTTAGCTTTAACAAGGTACTGTTGACATATAAATGAAAAATGTGAGTAGTGCAAAGGGGTCCAACTCAAAGCCATCCGCGATGCCCGGAGGTCCTCCAAGGATGGGACCCGCCTATCTCCCAAGAAATCCCCCACAACAAACGCATTAAAGGCAGGCCAGATTCCCAGGACATCTGAATAGTTTGAAGACAAGCAGTATGGCAGCAGGTGCATGGGGAGAAGGGGCGAGGGACCGGGATGAAATCCAAACCTCCTAGCTGCAGTGTTCCAAGAGACTAAAAGTCCTTTAAGAAGGAGTGGTGCATCCAGACAATGCGCAGGACAATGTCCAGCCGTCCAGAGGCGGGCAAGTACATCCGGAGATATTAATTGGCGGGCAATTTGGCAACCCAAATTTTTAATGTTCATGTTTAGTAATTCACTCAGTAAACGGAGTTGAATAGCCCCGTAGTATAGTTTGATGTCTGGCAAGCCAAAGCCGCCTCTGTGTTTGGGAAGGGTTAACAAAGCATACGCCAACCTCGGATGTGCCCGCCTCCAAATGAAGCCCGAAACGATCCTACGCAGGTCCAGGAAATAAGAGTCAGGCAAGTATATAGGCAATGTCTGAAGTAGAAAAAGCAGTTTGGGAAGAATAAACGTTTTAATTATATTTTTCCGCCCCATCCAAGAGACAAATGGAATATCCAAATGTTTCAATTGTTCTTTAATATCAGCAAGGAGAGGGACATAGTTTAACTGATAGGCCTGATCTATTCGGGCTGAGATCTTCACCCCCAAGTAGGTGACACATGTTGACCATTGAAAGGGATGAACATGGGACAGCAATGAAATGGTTGCATCTGGGACACAGACCCCCATTGCTGTACATTTAGAAAGATTTATCTTGAAGTTAGATAAATGGCCAAAAGACTCGAAAAGACCCAGAAAAGCTGGGAACGCCTTCACAGGATCCGGCAGGAGGAGCAGCATGTCGTCGGCAAAGGCAGCGACCTTATGAGTCAATGTGCCCACCCTTAGCCCGGCAATGTTATCGTCCTGTCTGATAGCCTGTAACAGCGTCTCCAGACAAAGGATGAAAAGGGAAGGAGAGAGGGGGCAACCTTGCCTGGTGCCATTGGCAATGGTAAACAAGGGCGAAAGTACAGGGACAACATCGCGTGGATGAAATGAGGAGGAAATCCAAATTTTTTCAAGGTGGCCTCCATAAACTTCCAATCCACCCTGTCAAATGCCTTCTCGGCATCAGTGCTGAGAACGGTAAGCTGCGTGTTGTTCGCCAGTGTGTATTCTATGGCTTGCAATACCCTAAAAGTGCCATCCCTGCACTCCCGTCCCCAACGAAATCGGCCTGGTCACCCCCTATAAGTCCCTGGAGAAGAGGGTTTATTCTATGAGCCAGGATCTTTGCCCATAATTTAGTATCTGCATTTAGCAGAGAAATAGGCCTATAGCTAGATGGAAGAGACAAATCTTTCCCCTCTTATGTGCGCCTCCAAAGCCTGTGTGTTCATAGCAGCACCAGATAGCAAGGCGTTAAAATAGGTAACAAGTTGGGGGCCAAATACCGGGAGAAATTTTTTGTAGTATGAAATTGGAAGCCCGTCGGGGCCAGGGCTCTTCCCCTGGGGGATGGAGGAGAGGGTTTTCTTAATTGCTTCAAGTGTAATAGGAGTTAATAAAGAATCCTTTTCGGATTCAGACAGGGCAGGTAAGGTGAGAGAATCTAAAAAGTCTGCGACTTTCTTCAACCTATTATCGATCGCAGCAGGGGTTTTGCTCGAGCGAATGTTGTATAAAGAGCGGTAATATGCAGTGAATGCTTTAGCAACATCTGAAGTGTCAGATACTAAGGTGCCTTCAGTATTCCGTAGAGAGCTAATGTGTGTTTTCTCTTTGCGCTTTTTAATCAGAGCTGACATTATCTTATTACCCTTGTCACCATGGGCATACTGTTTGTGACGCAGTTTTAGGTAAGCGTTCGCGGCCTTGGTGTTTAAAAGTGTTTTCAGTTCGTTCCTCAACGATAAAAGAAGCTTATGATCCTGAATAGCCAGTGATTTTTTTATGTGTGCATTCTAATGCCGCAATTTTAGATAGGAGGGAGTTGATGTCCGCAAGACGCTTCTTCTTCAAGAAGGCCCCAATCGAGATCAGCTCCCCCCTAATAACAGTTTTGTGGGCTTCTCATATGGAGGCGGGAGATGCCTCTGTGTCCGAGTTGGTCTGAAAATAATCTATGAGTGAGCGTGAAAGAGAATCCATTTGTGAGGGGGTATTGAGAAGCGTGGGATTCAGCTTTCATGTCCATTCTCGTGAAGCAACCCCGGGCAGTGACAGGGACATAACAATAGGGGCATGGTCCGAGACTGTAATAGTATGGATATCTACCCCATGCACCTGCTGCAAGTACCTGTCTTGAATAAAGCAGTAGTCCAGCCTCTGATACAATCCGTGCGGGTTGGAATAGAATGTAAAATCTTTAGCATCTGCATGGACGGACCTCCAGACATCACTCAGGTTGAGGTCTCTCAGGCGACCTTGAAGAGTCCCCAGAGCACGATATGATATAGCTGATCTCCCCGATGAGGCATCTAAAATAGGATTGAGAGTGAGGTTCAAATCACAGTGAATTAACAACATGCCTGTATAAATTGCGGATATATTTCTAATGATCTTGGTAAGCCAGGGTACAGTTTGCTTATTGGGAGCGTATACGTTACATAGGGTGACCGCCACATTTCCAATTTTACAGTTAAGGAAAATATAGCGACCCTCCGGGTCTGCAACAATAGAGGGGTCAGTGAAGGGGACATTCTTATGTATACCAATGCTAACCCCCCTAGAGGAGCTGGAGTGACACGCATGAAACCATTTGGAATAGCTAGATCTTGATAAGTTAGGAACATGCCCTACTCTAAAGTGGGTTTCTTGAAATAGAATGATATCAGCCTTATTTCTCCTTAATATTTGGAATACCCGACTTCGTTTAATAGGATTGTTACACCCGTTCACATTGAACGAGGCTATATTGATAGTCAAGGCCGCCATATCATAAAATCACAAGAGTACCGCCCGTACCAGCAAGATATGTCCTCGATATAACTAACTGAAAGGAAAAGAAACAAGCAAACATTACCACAAAGATGCGGAACAAAAATACACGTGAGATTAGAGCGAGTGTAAACGTGGTACGCTCTATAACGAGCGTGAGAGGGGGAGAAGTAAGGACTCAAAACCTCTGGCCTGATCTGCCCAAGCTGTCAAGCATTTCAGCCAGAAGCACATAGAGTGCAAATAAGAAAATGGTCTAATCCCGTGCAGGGAAATATAAGGTCAGCAATAAAAAAGGTGAAGGAGGGGGGGGGGAGGATAGAGAAGACAAGTATGTGGGGAGACATGAAGACAGATAGGCAAGAAAAAAGGGGGGGAGGGAGGGAAAAAAAACTAAAGCGAACCCATCGCTTAATAGGAAATAATGCAGGAGGAAAGGAGAAGGGGAAGGAAGAAAATAAACAAATAGCATTTAGTATACATAGACATTGCATTGTGTAGTATTATAACCAATTAGGGTGAGCCGAAAACTGGCCCAAGAAATGTGGTCAAAGGGATCCGAGCAGAAAGAGGGTGACAGGGATGAGGAGGGGGAGAAAAAGGCCTCCCCCCCCACCCCAGCCCAGTGACCAGCCAGTAGAAAAAGTAGGAACTGTAGTAACCATAAAAGGGGCCTCAATCATTAGAGTCCAACCGCGACATTCTGGGCTTCTTAGGTTTCTGTTTTCCGACGACGGACCACGGAGTAGGGAGCTGCGGAATCTTGCCATCCTGTTGGACTGGAAGCCATGACGGTATGTCGATCGGTGGGATCTGTAGAGCATTCCAGAGCTCAGGCAAGTCCTCGGGTGTTCGGACTGTTATGCGCCTATTTCCAGATGTGATCTGCACACCAAAGGGGCAAAGCCACTTGTACGGGATCCTGGCTGCGCGCAAAGCCTCTGTGAGGGGCTTCAACACTCTTCTTTTTTGAAGAGTGGAAGGGGCGACATCTTGGAACAACTGTACTGTGGGATCTGCGATTTTCACTTCCTCCAATCCCCTGGCCTTGTTTAAAATGGCTTCTGTATCTCGGAAACTCAGCAGGCCGCAAATAATGTCCCTCGGATTATTCGCCGGAGAAGGCTTGGGACGGAGGGATCTGTGCACTCTCTCCACTGTGATGTTTTTGGCGCGCTCCGCACCCAATAGATAGGTGAAAAGATCGTGCATGGCCGCAAAGAGATTCTCTTTATCCGCAGCCTCCGGAAGGCCTCTCACACGGATGTTTTTTCGGCGGCTGCGATTTTCCTGGTCCTCGATTAATAGCAGGGCCATATTAATGGAATCTTTATGGGAATCCAGGGTTTTAGCAACGGACGCCGCTTGTGAGAAAAGCGCATCCTGCGATTGCTCCAGAGCCTCCACACGATTGCCTATATGGCGAATATCCACTTTGATGGATGACAAGTCCGCAGCGATCGGGGCCAAGGCTCTCTGCAGGGCCATATCGAAATAGTCCTTAGATAGGGGGTTGGAATCACTCACCCCATGTTGCGGCCGGCCGTCCCCTTCCAGGGGCAGAGGGCTTTCTCCCTGATCAGCATCCAGTCTGCGATTCAGCGCTTTCGGCGCCATCTTGTCCTCCCTGAGAGGGGAGCTGCGCCGCTCGCTTGTGGACAAATTTCTCCATCTTGCTCTCTGCTTGATCGTCCGAAAAGCCTCCGGCTAGTACTCCTGCACCAGGCTTTGGCTGGCTCTTGACCATGGCACGGGAATTAGAGTGCTAAGGTGGCTAAAGGCAGCTTGGTGGCGGGAGCGCTTCTCTCAAGCAGCCGCCATGTAGCACGGTCAGGCTCCGCCCCCCTGCAACCCATTATCTTATTGGCCTTGGCAGCAGCTGCCTGACACTGGTTTTTGCAGCTTAGTTTGCTGTTTATTAAAATTCCTAGATCCTTTTCCATGTCAGTGTCCTCCTTGTTTAATAGATACATTCTATTACGCTTTGATTCTCAAATTGGGGTGAATAAGCTGTCTAGTTCTACTGTTATTGGGGTGTCCACCTTATTAAATAGATAAGTAATTATATTACGCTTTGATTCTTAAATTGGGGTGAATAAGCGGTCTAATACTACGGTTATTGGGGTGTCAACCTTGTTAAATAGATAAGCAATTCTATTAGGCATTGATTCTCAAATTTGGGTGAATAAGCTTTCTCCTTTAACAGTGAGGCTGAATTCACACTTCAGTTATTTAATCAGTTATTTCCATCAGTTATTGTAAGCCAAAACCAGGAGTGAAGCCTACTTAGAGATCAGGTATAATGGAAAGATGTGCACCTGTTGTGTGTTTTTGACCCGCATCTAGTTTTGGCTCAAAAAACTGATTGAAATAACTGATCAAATAACTGAAGTGGAAATTCAGACTTAGGCTACTTTCACACTTGCGCTTGATCGGATCCGTTCTGAACGGATCCGATCATATTAATGCAGACAGAGGCTCCGTTCAGTACGGATCCGTCTGCATTAATAACTTAGAAAAATTTCTAAGTGCGAAAGTAGCCTGAGCGGATCCGTTCAGACTTTCAATGTAAAGTCAATGGGGGACGGATCCGCTTGAAGATTGAGCCATATGGTGTCATCTTCAAGCGGATCCGTTCCCATTGACTTACATTGTAAGTCTGGACGGATCCGCACGCCTCCGCACGGCCAGGCGGACACCCGAACGCTGCAAGCAGCGTTCAGCTGTCCGCCTGGCCGTGCGGAGGCGAGCGGAGCGGAGGCTGAACGCCGCCAGACTGATGCAGTCTGAGCGGATCCGCATCCATTCAGACTGCATCAGGGCTGGACGGAAGCGTTCTGCTCCGCTCGTGAGCCCCTTCAAACGGAGCTCACGAGCGGACAGCAGAACGCTAGTGTGAAAGTAGCCTTATTGGGGTGTCCAACTTGTTACAGTAAATAGATAAGCAATTCCATTGGGCCTTGATTGTCAAATTGGGGTAAAAAAGCAGTTTATTTTTACTATTATTTGGGTGCCCCATTTGTTTGATAGATCAGCAATTCCATTAGGCCTTGACTTTCAAATTGGGGTGACAAGCTGTCTAATACTACTGTTATTGGGGTGTCCACATTGACATTGAATAACATATTTTACATATACAGTTACTGTGCAGTATGCCCAAAAAAGAAGTGCCAGAGCCCTACAAAGGATCAGACCATGACAAAAAGGTTGCTATAGACGGCAGAAATAGCAGCAGAAAAATGGGGGATGGTGGTAGCAGCAGCCACATCAACAGGCCAGAGCTGCCACTGTCATCCAGTGGACTTTTTGATGACCAATTCCGCTGGTTGACTTGGTCTTCAACATCATCTCCACTGACATCAGACACCCACAGCCAGGAGTTTGGTGTGTTCCTCTGACACCACACTTAGTTGGCATGGCCCAGTAACAAGCTCTGTGCCCTCACCTGTCCTGAACCTGCTTATTTTCTTTACTGCTTCTTCTGTCAGGCAAGTGATGTATGCTGCCATCTCTGCTCCACTTTTCAGATAGGAAGATATTACTGAGGACACTCAACAGCTACTGCCCAGCCCAGATTTAAAGGAGAGATCCCCTGCATCCTCTTGTAGGCGTGCAAGTAGCGACAATATCGCATGGGTGCAGGTGTTGCCAGAGGTCAGGGATATGGCCATGAGACTGGTTAGGGTGACATAAGTGACAAGCAGACAGTATTGAATGATGATATAGCCGATCTCACGTGGGAGTCGGGTGAATAGGGGGCTTTATCATCATCATCATGAGGGAGTGAGGGTGGCAGCTTGCCCATGAAACAGGTGCAGAGTTTCAGCATACGGCTGAGCAAACAGCAGGGTGAAAATGTGGTTGTAAGTCAGCAGGGTGGCAGAAGAGCCAAACGTTCCCGGGGTAGACCATCTGCTACTCAGGAGCCTATCTGTCTGAAAATAATTAGCAGCCATCAGTAGTGGAGTAAAATTCCATACTCACCAGTGTGGGATTTGTTCATCAAGTTGCCAGAGGACATCAGCATCGCTGTACATAGGATCTGTGAGCAGTAGGTGAAGAGCAGCAAGGATGCCAATATTGGCACGACGGCCCTGCATCAACCAATCAAACCATGGTGCAAATGTAATGGTACAGCCTGACTCATCTCCCAGTGGCCTGCACCTCTTCTCAAGCAATAAGGGCTCCCCCAGCTCAGCAGAATAGAGCTGCTTTTCCATCCCATCATCTACTGGTTCTGATTCTTCTCCTTCTCCCATGCCTCATCATGCGTTTAACCAGCAATTGATTACCGAGGCAAAAGACAACAGTAAGCGTGCACAGCACAGAAGCTGAACATGCTCCTGCCCAATCTGGTACTATAGTCCCTTCCTATCCCTGTGGTAGACTCTGCACCTTTAAAAGAACCGATGGCTTGTGCCGAGCCAAGTTGGAGAGTCTAAAGCCATCACTACTTCTCTAAAAAAGCTGCACCAGCCCTGCATATGTACGCACATCAAAAGGTGAACCAGTCTCTGAGCCTGTCGGTGTCTGGTACAGTTCAAGTAAGCGTCGACGTGTGGAACTTTAACTATGGTCAAGGACAATATATGTCCTTTACAGCTTACTGGCCAAGGGACACCAGCAACTCTGTATTCTCATGCTGTAATTCTGTCGCCAATGTCCTCCTCTGCCTCATCATCCAGCACCTTGTCCTCAACCTCCAGTGTACTTTTTCTGAAGACGGTGTCCACTGCGGACAGTTACATTACCTGCGCTACATCTCCAGTATAACATTAGCACATCCGAAATATCAGTGACATTTAGAGTAATCTTTTTCGCCGCTGGTGATAGCAACATTATCTGCGCTACATCTCCTGTGTAACATGTGCACAGGCTAAAAATATCTGTGACATTCAGTGTACTTTTTTTGTAGATGGTGTTCGCTGCGGACAGTTACATTACCTGCGCTACATCTCCTGTATAACGTTTGCGTATCCGAAATATCAGTGACATTCAGTCTAATTTTTTTGGTGCTGGTGGCAGCGACATTACCTGCGCTACATCTCCTGTATAACGTCTGCACGTCCTAAATATCAGTGACATTAGTTCAGTGTAATTTTTTATTAGCCGCTGGTGACAGCGACAATACTTGCACTATACCTCCTATATAGCGTTTTTGCATCCTTAAATTATCTGTGCTACATCTCCTGTTTAACGTGTGCACATCCTAAAAATATCTGTGACATTCTGTGTACTTTATTTGCGCATACACGTACAAAACCTGCGCTACTGTACGTGTGACATACTTGCAAGCATATATACCATTTAATATGCGCAAGGCGAAAAGTAAGGGACAGGGAAGTGGCCGTGCTGCTGATGGTGCACGCAGAGGCCATGTCCCTGGGCATGGTGAAACTGTGCCTGCTGCCATTGCACAAGAAAAGCACTCATCCACGATACCTAGCTTCATGTCCCAGTTTTCTGGGCAGCGCAGGACACCACTCTCGAAGTCAGACCAGTGCGACCAGGTGGTCGGTTGGATTGCAGCAGATAATGATTCCAGTCGGTTAAGCACCTCCCTGTCTTCCACACAGTCCAGTCTCAGTAGTCAAGAGTCTGGTCAACAGAATCCTCACCCTGATACTCCTTCCTCTCACAATGGAGATTCTTGGCAAACAAGTGATCCTACACTCGGATTTACCGAGCTCTTTTCATCGCCATTCCTTGATTTGGGACTCTCGACAAGCCTGCTTGAAGAGGGACATGACGAGATATTGTGCCCTGATTCCCAAACTCTGGAGCATCCAGAGTCAGAAGAAGATGACGGTGGGGAACGACAATTAGTGTTTCACGAGGTGGATGATGAGGATGAGACACAGTTGTCAATAACTGAGGATGTTGTTAGGTCAACAAGTCAGGCGGATTACCAGAGTGAGGAAGTGGAAGAGGAGGTGGTGGAAGATGAAGTCACTGACCCAACCTGGGAAGGTGGCAAACCGAGTGAGGACAGCAGTACAGAGGGGGAGAAGGCGGGCCACACCAAACAGGTCCGCAACTGTTCCCCGGAGCACCCCCTTGCGGAAATCTTTCTTGCCAAGGGGTAGGTGTTCCGCAGTCTGACGCTTTTTTGAGGAAAGTGCCGACGATAAAAGAATTATCATTTGCAACCTGTGCTGTAACAAAATGAACAGGGGCATGAACACTACCAACCTCACCACCACCAGCATGATCCGCCACATGGCATCAAAGCACCCTAATAGGTGGAACGAACATCTGGGTCCACAACCAGTGTCTGTGGGTCACACTACTGCCTCCTCTTCCCCTGTGTTACGTGCTGGCCAATCCCCTGTCCAAGACGCAGGCCTGGATGCCTCCTGCCCCGCACCTGGACCTTCGCAAGCACCATGATCTAGCACATCTACTTCTGTGTCCCAGCGCAGCATATAGATGTCTATACCCCAGGCCTTTGAACGAAAGCTCAAATACCCAGCCACCCACCCACAGGCCATAGCACTAAATGCACACCTTTCCAAATTGCTGGCCCTCGAAATGTTGCCATTTAGGCTTGTGGACACTGAGGCTTTCGGCAGCCTGAGGGTGGTGGCCGTCCTGCATTACTCTGTTCCTAGCCGGCAATATTTTTCACAGTGTGCAGTCCCAGCCTTACACCAGCATGTGTCCCGTAACATCACCCGTGCCCTGACCAACGCAGTTATTGGAAAGATCCACTTAACGACTGACACACGGACAAGTGCTTTTGGCCAAGGAAGCTACATTTTCCTGACAGCACACTGTGTGAACGTTGTGGAGGCCGGGAGCGAGTCGTACCCTGGGATGGCACAGGTGCTACTGACGCCAAGGATTGCGGGCCCCACTTCCATCGGGGTTTCCGCCACCACTTATGTTAGTGGCTGCAACCCCCGATTGTCCTCCTCCGCCTCCTCCTCCAATTCCACCTCTGAATTTTCATCTTGCAGTACCAGTCAGACATCAGTCAGTAGCTGGAAGCAGTGTAGCACTGCAGTGGGGAAGCGGCAACGGGCCGTGCTTAAACTGATCTGCTTAGGTTACAAACAGCACACCGCCTCAGAGCTGTGGCAGGGGATAAGGGACCAGACTGAGCTGTTGCCTTTCAACCTACAACCAGGCATGGTTGTGTCTGATAATGGCTGCAACTTGGTTGGGACTTTGGAGCTTGGCAAGCTCACACACATACCATGCCTAGCCCACGTGTTCAACCTAGTGGTTCAGCGGTTTCTCAAAACCTACCCCAATATGCCTGAGCTACTGGTGAAGGTGCGCTGCATGTGTGCACATTTCCGCAATTCATCGACTGCTTCCGCCGGTCTGGCAGCGCTGCATCAGCCCTTGCAATTGCCAGCTCACCGACTGTTGTGCAACGTGAGTATGCGCTGGAACTCCACATTCCACATGTTGCCCAGGCTTTGTGATCAGCAGAGGGCAGTAGTGGAATACCAGCTGCAACATGGTCGTCGCCTTTCCAGTCAGCTTCCGCTCTTCACAAGTGATGAGGGGGCATTGATGTCTGACCTCTGTGAGGTTTTACGCAACTTTGACGAATCAACACAGATGGTGAGCGGCGATAACGCTAATACCAGCATAACCATCCCACTTCTGTTTCTACTGAAACGCTCGCTGCTCACAATTAAGGCGGACACTTTACATGTGGAAGAGGTTAAAATGGGGGAAGACAGTACACAGGGTGATAGCCAGACCACCCTCAGTTCGTCTTCTCAGCGCAAATTGGATGATGAGGAGGAGGAGCAGGAGACGGTCGTCTCCACTACGGAGGGTAGTATGCAGTACATGGAAGTTTTATTCCATCTGTTCAGCGTGGATGGGTAGAAGAGGAGGAAGAGGATGAGGAGATTGAGAGTCATCCTCCTGACGAGGACATCAAAGTTTTGTCTGTTGGGACTCTGGCACACATGGCTGAATTATGTTAGGCTGCCTTTCCCGTGATCCTCGCGTTGTACGCATTTTGGCCAACACTGATTACTGGTTGATCACCCTTCTTGACCACCGCTACAAAGAGAACTTCTCATCTCTCATTTCTGTGGTAGAGAGGACGAGCAAAATGGTGCAATAACAGTAGTAGAGATGGCCTTGCGGTCCAAACTTTGCTCGTTCGCGGTTCGCCGAACATATGGCAATGTCCCCCGGCGCAATATTCTTTTGCATTGTGCCGAACTTTGACCCATGACTCATCCATCAGGTGGGACAGGACAGCCAATTGAGACATTTCAGCACATGGACACACCCCCTACCCTAGAAATAAACCCGTTCCAGCCGCCATTTTACATTCAGTCTTTTGCCAGTGTATGGAGAGGTTGCTGTGTGGAGCAGGGGCAGACTGTTAGAGACACCAAATGCTAGCTAATAGGGCCACAAAAGTCCTTTTAAGGACTGGTATAGGTGTGCTATCGATAGGTGTGACATACTGAGGAGGGTGATATACTTATAATATACTTTCTTTCATAGAAAGTATATTATAGTGCATTTGTATTGTGCAGCAGTTGTGTGCGGTTCTGCTGCGATACTACAGCTATACAGAGGGACAAATGCTATTAGAACAACTAATTGCAACTGGTGTGATATACCAGTTGCCCCCGCAAAAAACTGATTAAGGCAGGGGTGTGATATACCTATAATGTACTTTATATATAGTGCATTTGTATTGTGCAACATTTGTGTGCGGTTCTGCTGATTCCGCAGCTATACAGAGGGGCAAACGCTATTGGAACAACTACTGCAATTGCAACTAGTGTGATATACCAGTTGCCCCCCCAAAAAAACTGATTGAGGCAGTTCAGACGTCCGTATGTCTATAACATACTGACTATATAGTGCTTTTGTAATGTGTAGCATTTGTGTGCGGTTCTGCTGAGATACTGCAGCTATACAGAGGGACAAACGCTATTAGAACAACTAATTGCAACTGGTGTGATATAGTGATGGACAAACATCTGCCGAGACGGTGCGCGAACGCGATCAAATGTTCGTGAACCGCAAGTTCGCGGCATGTCCTATTCATTTTAATGGCAGGCGAACCTGAAAAACCTTCAGCTCATATTTGCAGCCAAGAAATAATTACTAGAAGTGCACAAATAGTCCCACAACATGGACAGTGACATACCAGATGTATTATTCGAATTTGCGATCTCCATTCTTTTTTTTTTTTTTTTATGCAAAATATCGGCAATATAATTTTCGCGTACGCGCATGCGCAAATGCACTATACAGTACCCAAATGCCCTATATAGAAAGTATATTCATATTGATGAATCCAGGAGGGAAAGCAAAAAAAACATCCATCCCTGGGCTAGATGATGATGTGGTATTGAAGGACAGGGTGGGCAAAGAACTGTCCCTGATATTGCCCTACAGGGGGTGCTATTCTGGCCCTGATAGCCTAACCACAGACCACCCGCCCTGATAAGAGCGACCCCATCCGGAACCTTACCCTATATAAAAATGGCCCTTGTAAGCCCCTAGCCTCTTGGCCCATGACTTCCAGGTGATCACTATATAGATCTATGTGTTTTTGACTCATTATAAAAGTATATTATAAGTATATCGCACCCCTCTGTGTATCACACATATCGATAGCACACCTATACTAGTGCTTAAAATGACTTTTGTGGCCCTATTAGCTAGTGTTTGGTGTCCCTAACAGCCTGTCCCTGCTCCACACAGCAACCTCTCCCTACACTGGCAAAACACTGAATGTAAAATGGTGGCCAGATCAGGTTTATTTATAAGGTAGGGGGTGTTTCCATGTGCTGAAAAGTCTCAATTGGCTGTCCTGTACCACCTGATGGAAGTGTCATGGGTCAAAGTTCTTCACCATGTAAAAGAATATGGTGGGCGTGAATTTCTCCATAGGTTCGCATGTTCGGCAAATCGCAAACACGCAAAGTTCGCCGCAAAACAACAGCCGGGCGAACCGCAAGGCCATCTCTAGTGTGATATACCAGTTGCCCCCCAAAAAAAATGATTGAGGCAGGGGTGTGATATACCTATAATATACTTTATATATATAGTGCATTTGTATTGTGCAACATTTGTGTGCGGTTCTGCTGATTCCGCAGCTATACAGAGGGAAAAACGCTTTTGGAACAACTACTGTAATTGCAACTAGTGTGATATACCAGTTGCCCCCCCCAAAAAAAAAACTGATTGAGGCAGGGGTGTAATATACCTATAATATACTTTATATATAGTGCATTTGTATTGTGCAGCATTTGCTTACGGTTCTGCTGAAACTGCAGCTATACAGAGGGGCAAACGCTATTGGAACAAATATTTGCAACTGGTGTGATATACCAGTTGCCCCCGAAAAAAACTGATTGAGGCAGGGGTGTGATATACCTATAATACACTTCCTATATATTGCATTTGTAATGTGCAGCATTTGTGTGCGGTTCTGCTGAGATACCGCAGCTATACAGAGGGACAAACGCTATTGGAATAACTAACTGCAACTGATGTGATATACCAGTTGTCCCCCAAAAAAACTGATTGAGGCAGTGGTATGATATACCTATAATATAATTTCTATATAGTGCATTTGAATTGTGCAGCAACTAAGCCCACACATATCCGCCACCACCCAGAACAAATAATGGTCCCTGTCTTAAGTAAATGCAGCGGCATAAAAAATTTATATCCAATGACCGTCTAATATACCTCCAACCACATAATCACTTGATGTTTTCTGTCCGGTGAATGAATAATTTTTGGGGCCGGTAGTCCACTGGCCTGCTGTAAAATTTATATTGATTGACCGTCTAATATACCTCCAGCCAAATAATCACTTGATCTTTTCTGAACGGTGAATGCCTAAGGCTACGTCTACACGACAACATTTTTCGCGTGACAGATAGGGCAAAACTGCACTGCAACATTTGTAGCGCAACATTTTGTTGCACTAATGTCGCGCAACAATTTTTATAATGGCAGTCTATGGTGTCGCACTGCAACATGCAACATGCTGCGACTGCAACGCAACAGTCGCAGAAAAATCCATCTCGAATGGATTTTCTGCGACTGTTGCATCGCAGTCGGAGCATGTTGCATGTTGCAGTGCGACACCATAGACTGCCATTATAAAAATTGTTGCGCGACATTAGTGCAACAAAATGTCGCGTGACAAATGTCGTCGTGTAGACATAGCCTTATTGTTATGGCCTCTGAGGAATTCAACACCTGTGACGACCACGTGTTATTGAATTTCACCTATTATCATTTGGGGTTTATTCAAGAGGGGGGATTTCGTTAGCCATGTTTTTAATCAAATTTAATATTTTTTGTTCTTTTAAACATATTTATTTGACATTTATTTGTACTGGCCTGCAGTAAAATTGATATCTAATGACCGTCTAATGTACCTCCAGCCACATAATCGCTTGTTCTTTTCTGTACATTGAATGAATAATTTTTGGGGCCTGTACTCCACTGGCCTGAAGTAAAATTGTTATCCAATGACCATCTAATATACTGTACTTCCAGCCACATTATCATTTGATGTTTTCTGTTCGGTGAATGCCTAATGTTTGAGACCTGTAGTCCCGTGGCCTAAAATAAAAAAATTCTAGGCTTCAGCAGGCCACATTTTTTCCCTTTAAGACGCATATAAATGGCCCCTGATTAAAATACATATTTTTGGGGGGAATTTTTGCCATTGATCCCCCTCTAGTATGTCACTGTCCATGTTGTGGGATGATTTGTGCACTTCTTGTAAGTATTTGGTGGCTGCAATAATGAACTGAAAGTTTTTCAGGTTCGCCTGCCATTAAACATTTGATCGCGTTCGCGAATCGTCCCAGCCGATATTCGTCCATCACTAACCAGAAGGTCCTTGTGGAAAAATTGCTCCAAAACTTTCCAGCTGACAACGCTGGCTGCAGAGTACGTAGTTCCTTGGCCAACCGAGGAGGAGAGACAAGTGGAACGCACAGCAGTTCCAACAGAGGCAGGGCAACACTCTCCAAGGCCTGGGACAGTATTATGACACCCCGCCAGCACCCTCAACTTGATGTGCGGCCTAGTGTCACAAGAAGGGAAAAATTTGGGAAGAGGCTGAAGGAGTATGTAGCAGACCGTGTCAGCGTCCTCAGTGATCCCTGTGTGCCTTACAACTATTGGGTGTCCAAGCTGGACATGTGGCACGAACTGGTGCTCTTCGCCTTGGAGGTGCTGGCCTGCCCCGCAACCAGCGTTTTATCAGCGCGCGTATTTAGTGCTGCTGGGGGCATAATAACTAGTGTTGAGTGCGAAAATTTGAATCGCGAATATCGCAACTTTGATAATTCGCAAATATTACGAATATACTGCTATATATTTGTTATATCGAATATTCGTCATTTTTTTACATCTGAACAAATGATTCCTCCCTGCTTAAAATGCTTGTGGTCAATGAGTCATTGGCCCACAAGCAAGAAGCAGGGAGGAATCATGACTTTAGATGTTGAAAAAAAGACAAATATTCTAAAAAACAAATATATAGCACTATAGCGAATATATTCGTTTTGACATTTTTTTGAATATTTGTCTTTTTTTTTTCTCCAAACAGTACAGTTAAACCCCTTTGGCATACTCCTCCACACAAGCGTCCCCATCACTATGGGAACGCCTGGTGGTTAGAATATACCATCGGATCTGAGTTAGATTGTGAAAACTCAAATCCTATGGTATATTCTAGCACAAAGGCGTTCCCATGGTGATGGGGACGCTTGAAGTTAGAGTATACCAACAGGCGCATACATACTGGCCCCCTGCTGCCTGGCGGCACCTGACCTCTGACAGGGTACTGTGATCCACACAATTAACCCCTTAATTGTGCGGATCACAGCACCCTGTCAGAGGTCGGGTGCCGCCGGGCAGCAGTGCGCCCCCCCACCCCCCCACTATTAAAATCATTCATAGGCAGTGAGCCCTAACCCCCCCCCATCACCAGTATTACAATCATTGGTGGCCAGTGCGGATCCCCCCCCCCTCCGTATTAAACATCATTGCTGGCAGTGCACTAACAATCCCCCCCCCCCCCCCCCCATATTAATCATTGCTGGCAGTGCGCCCTCAATCCCCCCTCCCTCCCCAGTATTAATCATTGCTGGCAGTGCGCTGACAATCCCTCCCCCCCCCCCGTATTAATCATTGCTGGCAGTGCGCCCTTAATCCCCCCTCTCTCCCCAGTATGAATCATTGCTGGCAATGCGCCCCCCCCCATGAATGATTTTAATAGTGAAGGGGGCGGGGGGGGGCGCACTGCTGCCCGGCGGCACCCGACCTCTGACAGGGTGCTGTGATCCGCGCAATTAACCCTTCAGGTGCAGCACCCCTCAGGTGTGTGGATCACAGTGCCCTGTCAGAGGTCAGGTGCCGCCAGGCAGCACTGGGCCAGTATGTATGTGCCTGTTGGTATACTCTAACTTCAAGCGTCCCCATCACCATGGGAACGCCTCTGTGTTAGAATATACCATCGGATTTGAGTTTTCACGATCTAACTCAGATCCGATGGTATATTCTAACCACCAGGCGTTCCCATGGTGACGGGGACACTTGTGGGGAGGAGTATGCCAAAGGGGTTTAACTGTACTGTTTGGAGAAAATAAAAAGACGAATATTCAAAAAAATTTCAAAACAAATATATTCGGTATAGTGCTATATATTAGTTTTTTAGAATATTCGTCTTTTTTCAACATCTAAAGTCATGATTCTTCCCTGCTTCTTGCTTGTGGGCCAATGGCTCATTGACCACAAGTATTTTAAGCAGGGAGGAATCATTTGTTCAGATGGAAAAAATGATGAATATTCTAAAAACGAATATATAGCAGTATATTCTTTACTGCTATATACTCGTTTTTGACCAACACCTTTTTTCGCATAAAAATTTGCATTATGCGATTTTTTTATTATTAGATTTTTCACAATAAAACGAATATCTCGAATATGAATATATGACGAATATTCTACCATATATTCGCGAAATATTGCAAATTCGAATATTGCCCCTGCCGCTCATCACTAATTATAACTGATAAGCGCATCCACCTGTCAACTGAAAATGCTGACCGGCTGACTCTTATAAAAATGAACAAGGCCTGGATTTTGCCCCTGACTTCTCTACTCCACCAGAGAAAAGCGGCTGAGCTTAAAGACACTCTAAATGTGGCTTTTATGGTGTATTGAATACACTGTATTCCCATGCACCTCTTCCACCACAAAAAAGGGTATATGGTTCAATCTCCATTTTCTCGTCCTCCTCCTCCATCATATCAACATGCTTATTAAGCTGCCCTTGCTCCTAATGTTTTAGAGGGTCAGCTCAGCAGCAGGCCATCACCCATAATGTTTTTGAGGGTCACCAGCAAGCCCTCGCCCATAATGTTTTAGAGGGTCACCAGTAGGCCCTTATTCTTAATGTTTTTGAGAGTCACCAGCAGTCCCTCGTCCCTAATGTTTTAGATGGTCAGATCAGCAGCAGGCACTTGCCCCTAAGGTCTTAAAGGGTCAGCTCAGCAGCAGACCTTTACCCCTAATGTTTTAGAGGGTCAGCTCAGCAGCAGGCCCTCACCCCTAATGTTTTAGAGGGTCAGCTCAGCAGTAGGCCCTTGCCCCTAATCTTTTAGATGGTCAGATCAGCAGGCCCTTGCTCCAATAGTTTTTGAGGGTCACCAGAAGAGCCGTGCCGCCCCCCCCCGCCGCTGAACGAGCACCCCTAGACGAACGAGCGACCCCTGGACAACGAGCTGTATACCCTAAGTATCATTATACCCCCCTGCACCATCTCTATATACCCCCCTACTATATACCCCACTGCTCTCCCCTACTATATACCCCACTACTCTATATATATATACCCCACTACTATATATATACCCCACTACTCTCACCAACTATATACCCCACTACTCTCACCTACTATAAACCCCACTACTCTCACTATATACCCCCCTACTATATACCCCACTACTATATATATACCCCACTACTCTCAACAACTATATACCCCACTACTCTCACCTACTATATACCCCACTACTCTCACCTACTATATACCCCACTACTCCCACTATATACCCCCCTACTATATACCCCACTCACCCCTGGTAAACCCTACCCTATATACCCCTGGTAAACCCTACCCTATATACCCCTGGTAAACCCTACCCTATATACCCCTGGTAACCCTACCCTATATACTCCTGGTAACCCTACCCCTTATTACCCCTGGTAACCCTACCCCTGATCCCCGATTTACCCTAATCACCTCCTGCGATATATATATGCTCTGTGGTTGGCTTACACCCTTGTAAGACCACCGTCAACCTTCGTCGACCCCTTAGGGATAGTTAATATTACTAGGTGGGTGGGCTGTTAATATTGAATGTGTGTATCATATAGTTAGTTTATGGGTGGAATTGGGAACGTGTAGTGTAGTTAAGTACTGTATAATTAGTGCTGTATTGCTAGTGTATTGCGTAGTGTATTGTTAATAAATACTGTTATATTTGTATCTGTGTAACGTGTAATTATTGGCGATAGTTAGTTAGTAAGGCGCATGCAGCTAGTGTAGCAATCAGTGTAAGGCATAGTGAAAGTATTGTTATTATTATATAAAGGCATAAATAGGCGGAGTTATCACTAGACGGCTCCTCCTATTTATGAATATTAATTACCGATATTGGCATAAATATTGGTGATTAATATTCTCCCTTTACATTGGCCTCCTCCTGGTAGCGCCTCCATGCTCTGGACACTACGCTGACAGACACAGCCAACCTTCTTGCCACAGCTCGCATTGATGTGCCATCCTGGATAAGCTGCACTACCTGAGCCACTTGTGTGGGTTGTAGACTCTGTCTCATGCTACCACTAGAGTGAAAGCACCGCCAGCATTCAAAAGTGACCAAAACATCAGCCAGGAAGCATAGGAACTGAGAAGTGGTCTGTGGTTACCACCTGCAGAACCACTCCTTTATTGGGGGTGTCTTGCTAATTGCCTATAATTTCCACCTGTTGTCTATCCCATTTGCACAACAGCATGTGAAATTGATTGTCATTCAGTGTTACTTCCTAAGTGGACAGTTTGATTTCACAGAAGTGTGATTGACTTGGAGTTACATTATGTTGTTTAAGTGTTCCCTTTATTTTTTTGAGCAGTGTACAAGTGAATATACAGGAAAGAATGTTTCCTAACAATTTTTCCTCTAAAATCGATTTTATCTTCGGTTTTGTGCGTATTATTGTCAGTCTGTAAAAGTGGCGTACTACTCGGACATCATCATTCCCTGCAGTGACCTGGGAGTTCAAAATACATCCAGACATCCTCCCCAGGCTGTTCCTGAACCATTTCAGTGGTGTTTCTATCAATTTCTGAACTTTTCCTGTGAACCAAACACCCTCCTCTCTTCAGAGCAGGGGGTGACCGGTTTAATGCTCGGGTTCTCCCATTGATTTCCATTGTGCTCAGCATCTCGAGGTTTTCTATTTGAGCACCCAAGCACTTTGGTGCTAGATTAACACTAATAGTTACCCCAAAGTACCTTTCAACCTAAATTGTAGAGGAATTAATCTTTCTAAAGATGAATCAAATGTGCATCAGCCAGGATTCCCATACACCGGTGCCTGATGCATCACACTAAATCATTCTGGCAGTAATGTTCTGACTGCAGTGTGCTGCTACACCAGAATTGTGAAAAATGGGCGGTTACTTCTAGCCACGTGCTTCAGCCACTGTTCTGATGCTGCCACCCGCTTGATGCCACATACCTGCTGTCTCTGCTGCCATCTTTTCTTACTGCCACCATCATGAGCTGTTACTGCCACTGCTGTTGCCCCCCACCTTCCCACTCTATGACAGGGCCACTACTGTATGTTGACTCCTCATGCTGTTGCCACCTTCCCCACTCTGTGACTGGGCTACTATGTTGACTCCTCTCACTGTTGCCACCCTCACTACTCTGTGACAGGGCCACTAGTGTCCCTGTTTGGCCTTGTTTACATCACCATTTATCTTACCCTTCTTCTGACCAATAAATAAAAAACACAACTAATCCTGTCTTTGGAGCACCGAAAAGGCTTCTATCACACGGTCAGTATTTTGCATTGGGATTTGATCATGACACAGAAGATATGCAAATATTTCTATCATGGGTCATCTCTGTTTCAAACCCACTCCTGTTTTTGCCCTACCAATCCTGACCCATTTTTGACCAAATACTGATCGTATAAAGGTAGATGCTCAAAAGACAGGATTGTTTTTTTTTGTTGTTTTTTTTGGGGGGGAGGTGTTGTTCTTCTGATGGACCAGAAGAAGGGAAAAATAAACAGTGACGTCAACACAAATTTACTGCTGACACCGTCTCCACTATTTCATGGGCCCACTACTTGTATCAGTGGCTAACAAAATAGGTTATCTATCAATCTATGTAGAAGAAGCAGATGATGTAAAATGATACAGCTCTTTCCCACTATATTAAAATCTTAGGCCACTGCATGGTTAAGTACATTATACTTGATGCTAACATTGACCTGATTTCACACTTCAGTTATTTGGTCAGTTAATTCCAGCAGTTACTGTATGGTGAGCCAAATTCAGGAGCCAATTGTACTCTCTGAAAAGGTATTATGAAAAGATCTGCACCTGTTCTGTGATTTTTCCTAACAGTGACACCTGTCACCTGTTGTCAAAAAGTCATGCGCACCCCAAAATAGTACACATTAAACCATCATCTCATTCAGCAAAAAAATGCAATCGCCCAAAAAATAAAAAATAAACTAAGGCTCTCAGAATATGGAAATATTCTTTGTTACCTTCCCTCACAAAAAGTGTAATATAGAGAAACCAAAAATCATATGTACCCTAAAATAGTACAAAAAAAACTGCCACCTTATCCTTTAGTTTCCAAAATGGGGTTACTTTTTTGGAGTTTCTACTCTAGGGGTGCATCAGGTGGTCTTCAACTGTGACATGGCAACTTAAAATTATCCCAGTAAAATCTGCCCTCCAAAAACCACATGGTGTTCCTTTCCTTTTGTGCCCTGCCGTGTGCCCGTACAGCAGTTTACGATCACAAATGGGGTGTTTCTGTAAACGACAGAATCAGGTTAATAACTATTGAGTTTTATTTGGCTGTTGACCCTTGCTTTGTTACCGAAAAAATGGATTAAAATGGAAAATCTGCCAAAAAAGTGAAATTCTGAAATGTAATGTACATTTTCCTTTAATTCTTGTGGAACACTTAAAGGATTAACAAAGTTTGTAAAATCAGTTTTGAATACCTTGAGGGGTGTAGTTTCCAAAATTGAGTCACTTTTTTGGAGTTTCTACTCTAGGGGTGCATCAGGGGGTCTTCAAATATGACATGGCAACTTAAATTATCCCAGTGAAATCTGCCTTTCAAAAACCATATGATGCTCCTTTCCTTCTGCGCCCTGCCATGTGCCTGTACAGCAATTTACAATCACAAATGGTTTGTTTCTGTAAACTAAAGAATAAGGGTTATAAATATTGAGTTTTGTTTGGCTGTTAACCCTTGTTTTGTTACCGGAAAAAATGGATTAATATGGAGAATCTGCCGAAAAAGTGAAATTCTGAAATTGAATCTCCATTTTCCTTTAGTTCTTGTGGAACACCTAAAGGGTTAACAAAGTTTGTAAAATCAGTTTTGAATACCTTGAGGTGTGTAGTTTCTAAAATGGGTGGTTTTGATTATGTAAGCCTCACAAAGGTACTTCAGACCTCAACTGGTCCTTAAAAAGTGGGTTTTGGAAAATTAAAAAAAAATCAAGATTTGCTTCTAAACTTTTAAGTCTTCTAACCTCCCCAAAAAATGTAAATAACATTCACAAAATGATTCAAACATAAAGAAGACATATAGGAAATGTAAAGTAATAACTATTATATCAGGTATCACCATCTGTTTTAAAAGCTGAGAAATAGAAATTTGGAAAGTTGCAAATTTTTACAATCTCAGAATAGCTTGGAAATAAGAGTTCTAAAGTTAGTACCACATAAAGTGACACATGTCAAATTTTAAAAAAATGGCCTAGTCCTTAAGCTGAAATATGGCAAAGTCCTGAAATGGTTAAAGTCCACAGGAGAAGCAATTTATCGATTGCTTGTTATAGTTCCCAAGGAGAACTATTAAATAGTGTAAAAAAAATATGATATTTTTTTTTAAATATTACAAAAATAAAAAAAAATGAAAATTCAAATTACCATCTTTCTCCAAAATCAAAATAAAGTTACATAAACAATTAAAAAATAAACATCATGGGCATCGCCATGTGCAAAAGGGTTTGTAAAAATAGAAAAATATTTATCCAATATGGCAAATGGTGAAAAAAAAAAAATAATTACCAATTTCCTTTTTTTTGGCCACTTTGTGCCCCATAAATAATGTAAGTAAAAAAGTGATCAAAAACTCATACAAACTCCAAAATGGTATTAATCATTAGATAATGAGCCCTCTGTTAACATAAAAGTAAAAAAAAAAATATGGGGATAATAATATGATGATACAAAGAAAAAAAGTTTTTTTTCAAAGTTTTATTTTTTTCAGTATTAAAACACAAAAGTATACATATGCAGTATTGTTGTAATAATACTGACCCATAGAATTAAAACAGGTCAGTTCTACTGCCTAGGAAATGCTGTTAAAACAAAACCCATAATACTGTGGCAGAATTGTGTTTTTTATTAATTCCACCCCATATGGAATTTTTTTTTTTTGCTTCGCACTACATTGTATGCCACCTTAGTGGGTGTCATTAGAAAGTACAACTTGTCCAACAAAAAATAAGCCCATACAGCTTATTGAATGGAAAAATAAAAAAAGGCTTTGGGAAGGCTTGGAGTAAAACACGAAAATGAGAAAATGGAAAATTGCCTGGTCATTAAGGGGTAAGTCTAAATTCAGCGGAGTAGTTGATAAAGTTACATTTCATTTAGTACAAATTGAAGTCATGGACAGAATTTCAACAACTGAAAAGTGGTTCCTTAATATTATAGTCACATAGAAAACTGAGATAAGGTAATATAAAGCAAATCTGCTACTCCAATAAGCATTCTTTACAGAGTGTCACATGGCACTAATGACTTGCTGTGTGTGCAGATGCCAGAGTTACTGTTCCGTTGAGTAATACAATTAAATAGATGTGTGAATTGGTGCAAAACCAATTCTTTGGTATGATTAGAAGTAGAAAAGAAAAGTAAGTTTTCTGCTAATAACCCCATGGATTGTAAACATCGTAAAACCTGGACATATGTATTAGTCTCTGCTGCAATTATTTGGTCTTTATTAAATGTGGACAGTTTGGGAAATGTGAGAATTTCATGGATAAATAACTGTTATATTTCTGCATAGTAAAAAGTAATGGAGCACATAGTTTTTATGTCCATAAAAACTGTACTTTCTCATTGAAATTATTAATTGATTTTCAGACTCTAAAGCCATTGTGTCAAATCCATATGCACACATTTTTGGTGGATGTGTCGCCTACGTATGACATGCTAGTGACAATGGGGCAGATTTACTAATGCTGTCACACTTTACTTAATATTAGACAAATTTCATATTCTGATGCATAGACCTTTATAAATTTTAATATTGCACCAATTTTTTGTCTGTGTGGTAGAATTTTGTCTGTGGATGAAAAAACTGCTTAGGCTGAGCTCACACCGGTTATTTGATCAGTTATTTTCATCAGTTATTGTGAACTAAAATCCATAGTGAAGCCTACTTAGAGATAAGATATACTGGAAAGGATCAGTGCTTTTGATCCACACACATCAAAAAGCCAAAGGCTTTTCCATTCCTATTTTAGGTCATTTTTATTATGATTATTTTAAAACTTAACATTTAATATATGTATTAAAATCAATGTGTATTACCCAAAATTTAAAAATTATAGGTGACCATCTGAGTGTATTTTTATTTTTTTCTGTCAATTGTATTAAAAGCTAAATGAGTGAATGAAAGCAGCGGGGTGTACTGCAGACACCCTGTCTGCTCACAGAATGGTGTGAATAAGGAAATAAATATAGCAATGAGGGACAGTTAGTCACAACTATAAGATTAGGTTAGTAGGATAAAATAGAACTAAGCATTATATTATACAATCAGTGAGAGATCTTTTAGTTGTTATGTAAATTATATAGCTAAGATTGTCATTTATTGGATATATTTAGGAGTTGCAAAACTAAACCAGAAGTAATGGCAGGTGCTCTGATCGATATAATACCTCCAATCACGTACAAAAGATTATATAAAAGAAAGTCGATCGGCACTCAATATCTGTTCCAAACTGCTAGCATTTAATTCAACAAAATAATACTGCAATAAAAATGTCTTTGATACTATCACAATAAAACAGCAATTTTCACTAAAAAACAATTTTCACTAAAAAGCAGTATTGGTTTTCACACTAAACACAATTGTGCACGCTAAAATACACGCTAAAATACACGTAATACAAAACCTGCGTATGGATAGCTTATTAGATGCTTGTATAAACACCAGAGTCCTTAATAGAACAAATGTCCTGTAAAACAATCGATCCAAAAAATCGTTATAAAATACTCAGTCCAGAAAATCGTGTCCAGAGAATATTGTAGTTCATCAGATTTTATACGATTATTTGGTTCAATTATAATCGATATTTTGCGAATATTTTCCCCTATCAATGCACTATGGTTTCTGTATTGCAGATAGGTTTAAGTCCTATGGTAAGATTATGCGATGATTGCTACAGTATATACAGTCACAGTTTTGCGGATTGCGATTATACCACTTATAAACTTTCGTGTATGTATGGTACTCACTGATAGATGGGTATCTTTTGGTATTTCTCCGTGCTGTGTGGCGTCCCACGTGTAAAACAGCCAGTATGCGCTTACCTCTGAGGACCCAATATATCTCACGGTTTTACCGCAGGTGTGTGGCTTGATTGGAATTCAGCAATCACAGCATCATCAACTTTTCTCTGTTTGTTCCACCCTTGTGAAGTGGCAAATTCTTACTCCTTTAGAGTCGCTTCAAAGTTTGATGAAACAAACCATCTATGCCGGCATGTGGTGGTTGATCTTCTTATAGATGATA
This sequence comes from Bufo bufo, assembly GCF_905171765.1. NCBI lineage: Eukaryota > Metazoa > Chordata > Amphibia > Anura > Bufonidae > Bufo > Bufo bufo. The sequence goes on along the minus strand of NC_053391.1, from coordinate 171,294,961 downwards.
AGGTATTTTTCAATGCTGACCAGACGCGTTTCGGAGCTTTGTTACACTTGCTCCTTCATCAGTGGTTACCACTGATGAAGGAGCAAGTGTTGTGTGGCTTGAAAAAGGCTCATGTTGAGCCGAAACGTCGCTTTTTTGCTGCCACCACATGAGTGAATAAACACTACCTGTTGTTTTACTGAAGAAACCGTCTGGAGTGCAGTTCAATTTTTTTTATTATCTACAAGTGGGTAAGATCCAGTTACCGTACTTGGACTTTGCACCCGCCTTCAATTGCTTCCAAGGTGGTGCTGCCAGTAGTTTTTTGCATTATATATATATATACACAGTACAGACCAAAAGTTTGGACACACCTTCTCATTCAAAGAGTTTTCTTTATTTTCATGACTATGAAAATTGTAGATTCACACTGAAGGCATCAAAACTATGAATTAACACATGTGGAATTATATACATAACAAGCAAGTGTGAAACAACTGAAAATATGTCATATTCTAGGTTCTTCAAAGTAGCCACCTTTTGCTTTGATTACTGCTTTGCACACTCTTGGCATTCTCTTGATGAGCTTCAAGAGGTAGTCCCCTGAAATGGTTTTCACTTCACAGGTGTGCCCTGTCAGGTTTATTAAGTGGGTTCTTGCCTTATAAATGGGGTTGGGACCATCAGTTATGTTGAGGAGAAGTCAGGTGGATACACAGCTGATAGTCCTACTGAATAGACTGTTAGAATTTGTATTATGGCAAGAAAAAAGCAGCTAAGTAAAGAAAAACGAGTGGCCATCATTACTTTAAGAAATGAAGGTCAGTCAGTCAGCCGAAAAATTGGGAAAACTTTGAAAGTAAGGGCTATTTGACCATGAAGGAGAGTGATGGGGTTCTGTGCCAGATGACCTGGCCTCCACAGTCACCGGACCTGAACCCAATCGAGATGGTTTGGGGTGAGCTGGACGGCAGAGTGAAGGAAAAAGGGCCAACAAGTGCTAAGCATCTCTGGGAACTCCTTCAAGACTGTTGGAAGACCATTTCAGGGGACTACCTCTTGAAGCTAATCAAGAGAATGCCAAGAGTGTGCAAAGCAGTAATCAAAGCAAAAGGTGGCTACTTTGAAGAACGTAGAATATGACATATTTTCAGTTGTTTCACACTTATTTGTTACGTATATAATTCCACATGTGTTAATTCATAGTTTTGATGCCTTCATAGTCATGAAAATAAAGAAAACTCTTTGAATGAGAAGGTGTGTCCAAACTTTTGGTCTGTACTGTATATATACAGTTGCAAGAAAAAGTATGTGAACCCTTTGGAATGACATGGATTTCTGCACAAATTGGTCATAAAATGTGATCTGATCTTCATCTAAGTCACAACAATAGACAATCACAGTCTGCTTAAACTAATAACACACAAAGAATTAAATGTTACCATGTTTTTATTGACACACCATGTAAACATTCACAGTGCAGGTGGAAAAAGTATGTGAACCCTCAGATTTAATAACTGGTTGAACCTCCTTTGGCAGCAATAACTTCAACCAAACGTTTCCTGTAGTTGCAGATCAGACGTGTACAACGGTCAGGAGTACTGTTTCAGTTCAGCAATATTCTTGGGATGTCTGGTGTGAATCGCTTTCTTGAGGTCATGCCACAGCATCTCAATCGGGTTGAGGTCAGGACTCTGATTGGGCCACTCCAGAAGGTGTATTTTCTTCTGTTTAAGCCATTCTGTTGTTGATTTACTTCTATGCTTTGGGTTGTTGTCCTGTTGCAACATCCATCTTCTGTTGAGCTTCAGCTGGTGGACAGATGGCCTTAAGTTCTCCTGCAAAATGTCTTGATCAACTTGGGAATTCATTTTTCCTTCGATGATAGCAATCTGTCCAGGCCCTGACGCAGCAAAGCAGCCCCAAATCATGATGCCCCCACCACCATACCTCACAGTTGGGATGAGGTTTTGATGTTGGTGTGATTTGCCTCTTTTTCTCCACACATAGTATTGTGTGTTTCTTCCAAACAACTCAAAATTTGGTTTCATCTGTCCACAGAATATTTTGCCAGTACTGCTGTGGAACATCCAGGTGCTCTTGTGCAAACTGTAAATGTCCAGCAATTATTATTTTTTGGACAGCAGTGGCTTCCTCTGTGGTATCCTCTCATAAAATCCATTCTTGTTTAGTGTTTTACGTATCGTAGATTCGCTAACAGGGATGTTAGCATATGACGGAGACTTTTGTAAGTCTTTAGCTGACACTCTAGGATTCTTCTTCACCTCATTGAGCAGTCTGTGCTCTTGCAGTCATCTTTACAGGACGGACACTCCTAAGGAGAGTAGCAGCAGTGCTGAACTTTCTCCATTTATAGACAATTTGTCTTACCGTGGACTGATGAACAGCAAGGCTTTTGGAGATACTTTTATAACCCTTTCCAGCTTTATGCAAGTCAACAATTCTTAATCGTAGGTGTTCTGAGAGCTCTTTTGAGCAATGCATCATTCACATCAGGCAATGCTTCTTGTGAAAAGAAAACCCATAACTGGTGTGTATTTTTTGCAGGGCAGCTGTAACCAACACCTCCAATCTCATCTCATTGATTGGACTCCAGTTGGCTGACACCTCACTCCAATTAGCTCTTGGAGATGTCATTAGTCTAGGGGTTCACATATTTTTCTACCTGCACTGTGAATGTTTACATGGTTTGTTCAATAAAAACATGGTAACATTTAATTATTTGTGTGTTATTAGTTTAAGCAGACTGTGGCTGTCTATTGTTGTGACTTAGATGAAGATCAGATCACATTTTATGACCAATTTGTGCAGAAATCCATATAATTCCAAAGGGTTCACATACTTTAACTTGCAACTGTATATGTAAATATATTATGGCTAAAACATCAGTAGTAGTTTCCCACATATTATGTATTCATATATATCAGAAATAGTAAAGAAAGGGAAGTTTAGCATCTCTCACCTGCCCTTCCTTCAGCTGTGAGCACGGAAACCCGTGTCAGGTACGGGCAGCAATGCAAAAAGAGGTGAAAGAAATCCAGCTCCACTTGGATAAAGGAATATGCATTTATTCAGCTTGCGGTAAAAACTCATCCATGAATTACAAAAATAAGCAGTCTTGTCTACGCGTTTCGGGCTACCAGAGACAATTCCAGCCCTTCTTCATGACACAGAAAGACATTAAAAGTGAGACCTTTTAAAGGGGAGTGTGCACCTGTGTCCACTGATTGTCTCCAGAGGCCTGTAATTCTCTCCCTCCATCGCCAATATATTTATGGCATGGTGGGAGAGGTGTTTTCTCCTCATCGACACCCACCCCTTTTGGCACCACATCAGGTGGTATGGCCGTTACATCGAAGACCTGATCCTGATCTGGATGGGCGATGTGGCGGCTATACCATCCTTTTGTGGTAATTCTCTCCCTCCATCGCCAATATAGCCCGAAACGCGTAGACAAGACTGCTAATTTTTGTAATTCATGGATGAGTTTTTACCGCAAGCTGAATAAACGCATATTCCTTTATCCAAGTGGAGCTGGATTTCTTTCACCTCTTTTTGCATATATATCAGAAGTATGATTATATATATATATATATATATATATATACAGTACAGACCAAAAGTTTGGACACACCTTCTCATTCAAAGAGTTTTATTTATTTTCATGACTATGAAGGCATCAAAACTATAAATTAACACATGTGGAATTATATACATAACAAACAAGTGTGAAACAACTGAAAATATGTCATATTCTAGGTTCTTCAAAGTAGCCACCTTTTGCTTTGATTACTGCTTTGCACACTCTTGGCATTCTCTTGATGAGCTTCAAGAGGTAGTCCCCTGAAATGGTCTTCCAACAGACTTGAAGGAGTTCCCAGAGATGCTTAGCACTTGTTGGCCCTTTTGCCTTCACTCTGCGGTCCAGCTCACCCCAAACCATCTCGATTGGGTTCAAGTCCGGTGACTGTGGAGGTCAGGTGATCTGGCGCAGCACCCCATCACTCTCCTTCATGGTCAAATAGCCCTTACTTTCAAAGTTTTCCCAATTTTTCGGCTGACTGACTGACCTTCATTTCTTAAAGTAATGATGGCCACTTATTTTTCTTTATTTATTTGCTTTTTTCTTGCCATAATACAAATTCTAACAGTCTATTCAGTAGGACTATCAGCTGTGTATCCACCTGACTTCTTCTCAACGCAACTGATGGTCCCAACCCCATTTATAAGGCAAGAAATCCCACTTATTAAACCTGACAGGGCACACCTGTGAAGTGAAAACCATTTCAGGGGACTACCTCTTGAAGCTCATCAAGAGAATGCCAAGAGTGTGCAAAGCAGTAATCAAAGCAAAAGGTGGCTACTTTGAAGAACCTAGAATATGACATATTTTCAGTTGTTTCACACTTGTTTGTTATGTATATAATTTTACATGTGTTAATTCATAGTTTTGATGCCTTCAGTGTGAATCTACAGTTTTCACAGTCATGAAAATAAAGAAAACTCTTTGAATGAGAAGGTGTGTCCAAACTTTTGGTCTGTACTGTATATATATATTTAGTAATTCCACATTTTTTTACAATTACTTTTTTTAAGCAACTGGCTATTTTTTTACTTTTTTACTTTTTTAAAATAACTGGCCATGCAGCTCTATAGTGTAGTGGTTAACATTCTTGGCTGTGATGTAGAAGGTTGTGCGTTTGAATCCCGCCAGAAACTTTTCAGTAATAGAGGCTAAATTTGATTTAAATACACTGACTCGACCATCGCGCTCGAGCACACGCTATATTCGGCCAAGCATAGCGATGCTTAAGCCGAACTAGTGTTTGGCAAAGCATGCTCGCCCAGCACTCCTAGACACAACTGCCCACACTGTAACACCACCACAGGCAAACAGGGACTAATGCATAGTGCTCTTCTTGACGTCTCCAACATTGTTGGCGGTCATCATTTCTGCTCAGCATGAACTGACTTACTTCACTGAGGCCCGGTGGTCCCTTGTAATATTGTTGAATTGTTAGCATGATGAGGAGGACTGTTTAAATACCAATGCTAATTGAACAAGGAAATTTATTGGACAATTCATGGATCAAACACTTGTTGTGAATTTTGCTGTTAGAGAACAGCAAGTTGTGCAAAAAGTACTGAAACATTGAACAGTTGGACATGTACTGTACATTCAAAAGTTTAGAGAAGGTAACATTAAGTTCACTTACAAAGATTAAAGTGCATTTTAGGTTCATCCAATAATTTCACCCACAAGACAGATTTTACTAACTTGTAGTAGTGTATATATCATAATTATTAAAAGTAATCAATGCTGTGGCAGTATTATATGTGAGTCTGCTATGATATCTCTGTAATATAATGATGACTGAATAAAATATGTTCTTCCTCCAAACTTTTCCAATGTCTTTACATTTAGCAGGGAATAAGCATGTACCAAAAAAGTAAGAGAATATAGGTGATATGTAGGGATGAGAGAATCGACCTTCGGATACAAGATCTGAAGTCGATTCCCTCAAAACTTTACTTTTAATACTGTTCGGACACCCGTCTTCATACAGCATTACAATGTATGGGCTCCGGCGAGTTGAATTAGTTATCACCAAAGTCTCGGCCAACCATTTTAAAACAGGAATCTGAAGTCAGCTCCAGTACTGGCTGGTACCCCGGTACGGAAGCCGACTTTGGATCTCTGTTTTAAAATGGTTTTAAAGTGTAAAAATCAAATCCCAAAGTTTTTTCAACAATGTCCCGCGATCCAATGATAATTAATTTCCCTAATCAGAGCCCATACATTTAAATTCTGTATGGAGGCAAATCTCCGTAAAGCATTCAAACAAAGTTTTGAGCAAGTCGACTTTGGTTAATTCGCTCAACGCCAGTGGCGTACCGCCAATATAGGCAGACCACGCTGTTGCTATGTGGCCCGTGGCACAGGGGGGCCAAGAGCACATGGAAGGCCCCGCCCCTACTCTGCACAAGATAGTGACTGACAGTTTATTCATAGGAGGCGTGCCGTGGACCACCCACTTGTTCTTTTCTCCCTCCGACTCCTACCCCAGGCCCCCTCTTGGTTGTCGGCACGGCACCCCTCCCTGTCTGACCTCTGGGCTGCGGGCTCCCTCCTCCGGGCTGAGCCTGCAGTCATCTGCATTAAACACTGGCCAATCAGCTTTTAGCAGCGCAAAGATCCTGCTGCTGATTGGCCAGTGTATCGCTGGCACAGCAGGAACAGCGCAGGCTCAAGCACGCACAGATGAATGCACGTGCTGCCCGGAGTGCCCGCCATCTGACTGACTGTCTCAAGAAAAGTCATCAACAGTGTGCCAGTGAGTGCAGCCCCCCACCCCGGCCCATAATGAAGAAAGGACCGCTCCGGTTAGTGAACATAGAACCCGGCGGCTAGAATAAACAGATGTGTGTGCCACATACAGTAAGAGGTCTGACAATAAAAAGTTCATATATGTGTACCAGAATGGGTATTCTTGATGGGGGGAGGGCAGCAGCAAGCAGTGGGGTTTTGGGGGGGGGGGCCCTGTGTGCTCATAGAGGACTCAGGAGGACGTGCTTTCCTCCTACTCTCCACCCCCCAGGGGGGGGGAAGAAACACACTGTACTCCTGAGTCCTTTATGAGCCTACAGGGCCCCCCCCCAGCACATCAGTCACCTTGCGGGGGGATATGATTGTGGCTATGTATGTGCACACTCAGCATCAGCAGCAGTGAGTTAAAGGGGTTATATATAATGCCCCCCAAAATGCCCGGGGCCGGGCACCTTACTTACCTTATTCCCCGGCACCCGCATTGTTCCTGATGCCCTCACAGTCGCCACTGCCTCCCGTCACGCAGATGAAAACATCCAGCGACATGGTGGGGCAGTCATTAGCAGGCCACTATGGGAACGAGCCTCCCTAGCATCGCGGGTGACTCTAGGGAGGCTCATTTCCGACGCAGCCTGCTATTGACTGCACCACCCATTGGGCATAAGTATTATCTGTATGCGGTGCCTGGGCATTTTGGGGGGCATTATAGGGCTTAGATAGCCCCTTTAACCCTTAGGATACGGGAATTGGCAAATGGGGTGTGGCAGGGGAGGAGCCAGGGCAGGAGGTAGGATGGGCCAGGGGTGGGTAGTGGGTGGGGTTAGGGACCCAATTCAAATTCTTGCTATTGGGCCCAATGATTTTTATGTATGCCCCAGCTCAACACTAGTGATGGTCAACAAGAATCAGTGGTTAGCACTGGGGTCTTGTGTTTGAATGCCACCAAAGGCAACATTTGCATAGAATTTGTATGTTCTTCCTGGGACCTAAGCCTTTGCTGAAACAACGAAGTTGCAGCAGCCCTTCTCAGAACGGTCTGCATCTTTGGGTTTCATTGGCTTTGCTTATCTTTTCCAGCAAGGAGCGTACAGATCCCAAATACTTTCTATGGATCAGTACACTGCATGCTAGAAAAGCCGAGCCAATGAAACTAGAAGGTGCAGAGCGCTCTGAGGAGAGCTGCTACACCTTTGTGGATTCAGCAAGTCACCTTTAATTTGGAAAGTAGATTTTAACCCACAATGGAGACATAGACTAATATTAGCAACAACAATCCCTGTAAAGCGCTGGAATGTATAAGTCAAATCTGCTGGATAACTGCAATTTACTATACATTTCCTCAATTATAAATGGTGATCTAATGCTAAAATGGCATATTGCTTTAAGAACAGACATGAAAAACAAATGGCAATGCATTACAAAATAGACCCCTCATCCATCAGTATTAAGTACAAAAGTGGCCTATATGCAGCATAGGGCTATAAAAGGTCATAAAATGTTGAGTCTGGTAAACCAGTATTGTAGTATTGCAATAAATTATAAAAATAAAGGAGCATTATCTTTTTTCTTTTTTTGCTCTAGAAGTAGGCAGTTTCAATCGCCTGCAAATATTCTTTTTTTTTTTCACTCAATTGCCTGGCTTAAGTAATCGCCTTTCTTACTGCAATCATTTTCACGCAGCCACTTCTGTATTCAGACAACATAGTCAATGCAGCTGCTGATTTGTGAGCTGCTCAACCTTAGAATGATCTAAATCAATAAAAAATCCAATATGATTATTTGCATAAGTATAGCTGTGACAGATGATGAATTTGGTCCCAAACTCATCATGCACAGCAATGAAAAAAAAATCCCAAATCTCAATGTTTTGCTCTCCTACTTGAATAATATCCAGAGACTGTCACGTATGTTACACATATACTGAGGTGAAGTATATAGTACTTACCTGAAAGCAGAATGTATTATTCACAGGTCTTGATGGAATTAAATTGAAATGACCATATTATAAATTTTTGGGATGGTCTAATTAATCAGGATATATCTACAAAACAAATTTAAAATGAAGTAATTATTCGGAGTTTGGTCTTTTTGCTCCTTTGTGCCAATGCTGTTATAAATTGTTGTTTACCCTGGAAGCTACAAGTAATTTTCTAAGTGATAATACCCTATATCAGTATAAGAACTGGGCAGTATGATTTATTCAGTTCCATGTTTGTTTGTTTGTTTTTTATTACTCTACATTTGCATTATGAAGAGAAAAATAATTTTTTAGAGATCAGATATAGAGACTAAAGTAAATCACATTCATGGCATAAGTAGTCCTTACTAGTGATGATCGAGCACCAAAGTATTCGGGTGTTCGGCCCGAACACATTGCTATATTCGTGTGCTCGGCCGAGCACCCGAGTGTAATGGAAGTCAATGGGAGACAACCAGGCACCCCTTGCTCTGAAGAGGGGAGGGTGCCTGGTCCATTGGAAAAGGTCAGAAAGTGACAGAAACACCACCGAAATGGATTGGGAACAGCATGGGGACGATGTCTGGATGCATCTTGGACTCCCAGGTCGCTGCTGGGAACCATCTTGTCCGAGCTGTATGCCACTTTTACAGACTGACAAAAATATGCACATTCCTGTATATTCAATTGTATATAATGTGCAAGTGCTGCAAAAAATTACAAGCAAGAGGCACTCCGAAACAGCCTGTATATCACATAAAGGAGGGCCTCATTCACATTGTGGTACAATTGTTCAGGTAGTGGGACTCTTATACTCATAATGCCTATGCACTAAGGGAAAGGGCTGCCAAAAATTACAAGGAACCGGCACTCCAAAACACCCTTTGTTACACATAAAGTAGGGCATTATACACACCCTTGAAAAGTTATGATTGATGGCCTGCTGAAACCAGGGCGAGGGCCTGCTGCCGCATTGGTGACTCGAGATAACCTCTGGGTGATTGCAGGTCCCCTTGACGGCAACGATCAATTTGGATGTCTGCCCTATCAACTTTCGATGTTCTTTTCTGCGCCTACCATGGTGATCATGGATAACCGGGAATCAGGGTTCGATGCCGGAGTGGGAGCTTAAGAAAGGGATACCACATCCAAGGGATGTCAATGGCTGAAATCTGATTGGCTGTTATTGCCTTGCCACATTTTTTTCCTAATTGTGAACCACCCAGAGAGGGTGGGTCAAGTTACTAAAGCACAAGATTCCAAGGAGGGCAGCAGGCACGCGGCAATTACCCACTCCCGACTCGGGGAGGTAGTGACGATAAATAACAATACAGAACTCCTAAGCGGCCCTGTTATTTGAATGAGTACACTTTCCGTTAACAAGGATCTATTGGAGGGCAAGTCTGGTGCCAGCAGCCAACTTGCTTCCGGCCTCCACAACGTTCACCCATTATGCCATCATGGTAAGGATTGTGTTGACCAGACTGTTGGCTACTGAGACTGGACTTGTAGGTGAGGGCCTGCTGCTGCTTTGTTGACTCTAGATAACTTCTAGGTGATCGCACATCCCTGTGATGGCGACAATCCATTTGGATGTCTGCCCTATCAAATTTGGAGCAATTCAACAAGGACCTTCTGGTATAGCACCGTTTTGCTTGTTCTAATGCCACCAGCAGCACTAAATACACGCTCAGACAAAATGCTGACGGCAGGGCAGGCCAGCATCCCAAAGGCATAGAGCGCACGTTTGTGCCACGTGTCCAGCTTGGACACCCAGTAGTTGTAAGGCACTGAGGGATCATTTAGGATGTTGACACAGTCTTCTATGTATTCCTTCACCATCTTCCAAAATGTTTCCCTCCTTGTACCACTAGGCCACGCTTCAGGGTGAGGTTGCTGGCGGGGTGTCATGAAAGTGTCCCATGCCTTGGAGAGTGTTGCCCTGGCTTTGTTGGAACTGCTGTGTGTGTTCCCCTTATCTCCCTTCCTCAGTTGCCTAAGGAAGTACGGATTCTGCCGGCCGCGTTGTCAGATGGAAAATTTTGGAGCAATTTCTTAACAAGTACCTTCTGGTATTGCACCGTTTTACTCGTCCTCTCCATCACAGGAATGAGAGATGAGAAGTTCTCTTTGTACCGGGGGTCGAGAAGGGTGAACACCCAGTAATCCGTGCTATCTAAAATGCGTACAACGCGAGGGTTGCTGGAAAGGCAGCCTAACACGAAGTCAGCCATGTGTGCCAGAGTACCAATAGGCAAAACGTTGATGTCAACAACAGGATGACTCTCCATCTCCTCATCCTCCTCCTCTTCTGCCCATCCATGCTGAACAGATGGAATTAAAGTTCCATGGGTACTACCCTCTGTAGCAGAGGCAACTGTCTCCAGCTCCCCCTCCTCCTCCTCCTCTTCATGGTCCAATTCGCACTGCATAGACGAACTGAGGGTGGGCTGGCTTTCACCCTATGTAATGTCCTCCCCCATTTCCTCATCTGCCACATTCAGGGCATCGTCCTTAATTGTGAGCAACGATCATTTGAGTAGACACAGCAGTGGGATGGTTACGCTGATAATAGCGTTATCGCCACTAACCATCTGTGTGGATTCATCAAAGTTTTTTAAAACCTCACAGAGCTCTGACATCAATTCCCACTCCTTGCTTGTGAATAGTCACAGTTGACTCGAAAGGTGACAACCATGTTGCAGCTGGTATTCCACAACTCCTCTCTGCTGTACACAAAGCCTGGCCAACATGTGGAACGTAGCGTTCCAGTGTGCGCTCACGTCGCACAACAGTCAGTGAGCTTGAAGCTGCAAGCGCTGCTGCAGGGTTGACAGACCGGCTGAAGCTGTGGACGACTTACGGAAATGGGCACACACACGGCGTGCCTTCACTAGTAGCTCTGGCAAATTGGGGTAGGTTTTGATATACCGCTGAACCACTAAGTTTAAGACGTGGGCTAGGCATGTAATATGTGTCAGTTTGCCGAGATCCAAAGCCGCCACCAAGTTATGGCCATTGTCAGACACAACCATGCCTGGTTGTAGGTTGAGTGGCGAGAGCCACAGCTCGGTCTGGTCCCTTATTCCCTGCCACAGCTCTGCGGCGGTTTGCTGCTTGTCCCCTAAGCAGATCAACTTCAGCACGGCCTGCTGATGCTTACCGACAGCAGTGATACACTGCTTCCAGCTAGCGACTGATGGCTGACTGCTGCTGGAGGTAGAAGTGGAGGAGGAGGCGGTGGAGACCTTGATGGACGTAGGGCCCGCAATCCTGGGCGTGTGTAGCTCCTGTGCCATCCCAGGTTACGACTCACTCACGGCCTCCACAACATTCACCCAGTGTGCGGTAAGGGAAATGTAGTGTCCTTGGCCACCAGCACTTTTCCATGTGTCCGTGGTTAAGTGGACCTTCCCAGTAACTGCGTTGGTCAGGGCACGGGAGATGTTCTGGGACACATGCTGGTGTAAGGCAGGCACGGCACACTGTGAAAAATAGTGGCGGCTGGGGATTGCAAACCGTGGGACGGCCGCCAACATAAGGTTGCAGAAGGCCTCAGTGTCGTTGCATATAGATTTAATGGCAGCTGGTACCTCAGCTGGAGTTATGGTCTCCAGTATGCCTCAGAATCGTAATTTGTTTCCTCGCCCTTGATTTTCCTGGTCTTCTAGGGCTGTGCTCATGGCATTCAGGTGGGGCTGGCATTCTTGTAGGCAGAGCGAGGTAGCCATCTGGAACTTCAACATGTCAACATGGTGGTTTGCATTGTCTTCAAGGCCTCTACCCTTCCCTTTGTGTTTCTAACATCTTGGCGTAGGGCGGAGATTTCATGTATTACTGGCTTTAGAAAGGGCCAATATCAAGTATTTCCGAGTTATTGGAAGAATCTGGCGGCTTACGGTGTCTTCCGTTTCGCTGTCTCCATCTGAGGCATCCGTTCTGCCCTTCTTGGAATCCTTTGCAGCATATGTTGCCCCCCCCCCCCCCCCCCCCGAATTATTTTAAGATAGAAGCACAGAGGGAGTGTGCCTTCTCAGGGGGCATATTCTTACTGCTGCAGCTGGTTGGAGTTGAAGGACTTAAAGGGCTTCTATCACCCCCGAAACACATTTTTCACTTTTGGGCTTGTTAAAATCCTTATTGAACGACTATTCCCTATATAGGGCTCTTACCTTTGTCTGTGGCTTTGTTTCATTAAAAATCGATCTTTTAAAATATGCAAATGACTTCACTACCAGCAAGTAGGGCGTCTACTTGCTGGTAGCCACCGCAAAAAACCGCCCCCTCCTCCTGTTGATTGACAGGGCCAGCGAGCGCTCTCCTCCTCCGGCTGGCCCTGTCAGCATTTCAAATCCCGCGCCTGTCTTCATTCGGCACAGGCGCTCTGAGAGAAGGATGCTTGCCTCCTCAGCACTCCCTCAGTGCGCCTGCGCTGATAATATCTTCTCTTTCGGTGACGTCATTGGCGCAGGGGCACTGAGGGAGTGCTGAGGAGGTGAGCGTCCTTCTCTCAGAGCGCCTGCGCCGAATGAAGACAGGCGCGGGATTTGAAATGCTGACAGGGCCAGCCGGAGGAGGAGAGCGGTCGCTGGCCCTGTCAATCAACAGGAGAAGGGGGCGGTTTTTTGCGGGAGCTACCAGCAAGTAGACGCCCTACTTGCTGGTAGTGAAGTCATTTGCATATTTTAAAAGATCGATTTTTAATAAAACGAAGCCACAGACAAAGGTAAGAGCCCTTTATAGGGAATAGTCATTCAATAAGGATTTTAACAAGCCCAAAAATGAAAAATGTGTTTTGGGGGTGACAGAAGCCCTTTAACTGAGCAGGTTAACAGCACAGTGGTGCTATAAAGATATACAGATCCAGCCGAGCTAAACTTGATGGTTAACACATTAAGTAAAGAGTGGCAAGAAAAAGATAACTATATATTCAATGGATTTCAATGGCTTTTTTCATGATAACCAAGATAACACTGGGCTATGTGTTATCAGAGACAATTTTAGATCTGCTACATCTGTATTTCATAGAATAACTCAGTGGCTATACACAATCCTTAATTTTATGCTATTATAAAAGTATTCAAATCCAGGTGCTGGTTTTAAAACTGTAGAATATTTTTGTGGGACAGCGTCCTTAGGTTTGGAGTGCACATTGTTTCTCAGTCAGTTTCAGTTTATTAATCTGATGGCTAAGACAAAATTGCCTTGTTTTTTAACCCCTTTACGCATAATGCAGTACATGTAAGGCATTATGTGTCTGCAATTCTATGAATCGGGCTGCTGCAGTGATCTTGCTCCATATGCAACAGGTGCCAGCTGTATCATACAGCAGATAACCGGCCACAATGACGGGAAACAACAATCACGCCAAACCCCATAATTTAACCCCTGAAATGCCGCGATCAACACCAATTGAATCATCTGGGAGGTAAAGCAAAGGGATGCGGTCCCCTCTACCTCCTGATCGGAGCTCCCACTGTGAAATCACAGGCACCGATCGCTTACCATAGCAGCCTGGATGCTTCTGAAGCTTATCCAGACCTGCTATAGTAAGCTCCCTGCAGCGCTATGCATGAGAAACAGCTCAGCAGGGAGAGTGTCAGAATCCTATTCACTTTAATAGGTCTCTTTTAGGGTGAATACGACAAGTGATCAAAAGATCTTAGTTTCTCTTCCCTTAAGGCCTCTTGCACATGACCGTATGTATTTTGCAGTCTGCAAAAAACTGATCCGCAAAAAATACAGATGACATCCATGTGCATTCTGTATTTTGCAGAACGGAACAGCTGGCCACTAATAGAACAGTACTATCCTTGTCCGTAATGCAGACAATAAGAGCGCATGTTCTATTCTTTTGTGGAATGGAAATACGGAAATGGAATGCACACGGATTACCTTCCATTTTTTTTGTGAACCCATTGAAATGAATGGTTCCGTATACGGTCCGCAAAAAACACGGAAAGGAAAGGGAATGAAAATACGTTTGTGTGCAAGAGGCCTAATAGCTATTAAAAAAAAATAAAAAAATAAACATCGAAATATTAAAAGTTCAAATCAACCCCCTTTCTCAATTTTACCTATAAAAATATATAAACAATAAAAAATAAACATAGTAGGCATCTGTGTGTTTCCAAAAATGCCTGAATATTAAAATATTTTTGAAAAATTCATATGCAGTGAATGCCATTTTTTTGGTCAATTTGTCCCCCCCCCCCAAAAGTTGGTTAAAAGTGATCAAAAAGTCGTACATACCACAAAAATGGTACCAATAAATAGTGATGCATGAACATCGGCCTGAATGGTTCGCAAATGCGATCAATTGTTCACGAACCGCAAGTTTGCGGCGGGCCCCATTCACTTTAATGGCAGGAAAACCTGAAAAACCTTCAGGTCATATTTGCAGCCACCAAATACTTACAAGAAGTACACAAATCATCCAACAACTATCACGATCGGCGTGGCTATCACATACGTGACACAGAGGGAGGGAACGAGGAAGGCCCTGCCCAAGTGAGAGGGAAGATGGTGACCCCTGACTCACCTGGCGGCTGGCACCTGGCTGCCCTGACATCCCTAGACGGGTTCCTCACCCGTACGCCGATCACGTGCCTAAAGCCCTGGCTTTCCCTGAGCTGAGCCCTAGGTAGTGAACAGGGCGATGGGAACACTAGTCCGCACCACTAACTCTAAGGGAAAACACCAAGGGGAGGACAGACAACACAGACTCAACATATATTCCCAGGTGGGCGACAACAAGAGACAACAATAAGCCAAACAGGGATCCGGAGGGAAGCACACAGGAACAACAACCAGGATTAACCACTCCAGTGGGTCAGTATAGATGTCCAGGCAGGAAGCTCTATAACTGGCAACTAAAGATGGCAACTAAAGATCTTGAGATATAGAGCGCGCAGCCACCCGCTGCGACTTCCTGACCCCGGGTATAACGGAGTCAGACGTGGCTCTTGATACCCTCGTGACAACAACATGGACAGTGACATACCAGAGGCGGGTCAAAGGCAAAAATTCTCACAAAAAATATATATTTTAATCAGGGGCCATTTTTATGCATCTTAAAGGGAAACTGTCAAAAATGTGGCCTGCTGGAGCCTAGAAAATTTTTATTTTAGGCCACGGGAGTACAGGCCCCAAGCATTAGGCATTCTCCGGACAGAAAAAATCAAGTGATTATGTGGCTGGAGGTAGACAGAAAAAATCAAGTGATTATGTGGCTGGAGGTAGATTATGCGGTCAATGGATAAAAATTTTACTGTAGGCCACCGGACATAATAGATCAGGTAAATATGTGGCTGGAGGTAGATTACACAGTCAGTGGATATCAATTTTACTACAGGGCTGTACAAATATAGGTCAAATACACATGTTTAAAAGAAGTAAAAATATAAAATTGGATTAAAAACATGGCTAACGAAATCCCCCCTCTTGAAAAAACCCCTAATAATAATGGTTAAAAATTTGATAACACGTAGTCGTCACTGGTGTTGAATTCCTCCGAGGCTACAACAATTATGAATTCAGCGTACATAAAAGAACAAGTAAGTATGTGGCTGGAGGTAGATTACTGTGTCATTGGATATCAATTTTACAGCAGGCCAGTGGACTACAGGCTCCAAAAATTATGCATTCAGCGTACATAAAAGAACAAGTAATTATGTGGCTGGAGGTAGATTACACGGTCATTGGATATCAATTTTACAGCAGGCCAGTGTACTATAGGTCGCAAAAATTATGCATTCAGCGTATTTGGCTGGAGGTAGATTACACGGTCTGAATCCAGCGTATGTGGCTGGAGGTAGATTACACGGTCATTGGATATCAATTTTACAGCAGGCCAGTGGACTACAGTCCCCAAAAAGTATGCATTCCGCGAACATAAAAGAACAAGTAAGTATGTGGTGGAGGTAGATTACACGGTCATTGGATATCAATTTTACAGCAGGCTAGTGGACTACAGGCCCCATAAATTATGCATTCAGCGTACATAAAAGAACAAGTAAGTATGTGGCTGGAGGTAGATTACACAGTCATTAGATATTAATTTTACAGCAGGCCAGTGTACTACAGGCCCCAAAAATTATGCATTCCGCATACATAAAAGAACAACTAAGTATGTGGCTGGTGGTAGATTACACGATAACTGGATATCAATTTTACAGCAGGCCAGTGTACTACAGGCCCCAAAAATTATGCATTCCGCGTACATAAAAGAACAAGTAAGTATGTGGCTGGAGGTCTATTAGACGGTCAATGGATATAAATTTTATTGAAGGCCAGTACAAATACAGGTCAAATACATATGTTTAAAAGAACTAAAAATATAACATTGGATTAAAAACATGGCTAACAAAATACCCCCTCTTGAAAAAAAAAATTATGATAATAGTTGAAAGACGTGGTCTTCACAGGTGTTGAATTCCTCCGAGACCCAAAACATTAGGACAGAAAAGACCTTTTATGCTGCTGTATTTACCAAAGACAGGGACCATTATTTGTTCTGTGTCGTGGTGGATATTTGTGGGCTTGCATGAGAAAATTCAATTACATGTGGTCGTCACAGGTGTTGTATTCCTCAGAGATCATGTCTCATTCATTTTTTTGAAACGTGAGGTGGTCGGGTGATGACGTGATTACGTAGTACGTCACGCTCTTCCCTCCTCCTGTGGCTCGGCTACCCCCGCTGCTCTCAGCGTCTCTGCTGCCTCTCCTGCTACCCTAGACCCGGGGACTCCTGCTGTAGTCTTGGTCCCCAATCCAGCTGTGCTTGCCTGCTTGCTAGTGGTGTCTGCCGCTTCCGTCGCTCCTCCTCCCCACCCCATCTGGATTGTGGATTTTGCTTCGTCTCCCCTCGTCTGCCTCTGCCCTCTGCTTCCTTGGCTGGCGGTGTCCGGTGCGGCCGGCTGATTGGTTCGGGGGGCTCCCGCCGTGGCTTGGGTCCTTGGTCCTCGGTCCCTCTGGTCTCTCTGGTCTCCTGGCGTCTCCTGGTTCCCTCGCGCCCTCCATGCTGGCTGGTTGCGGCGGCATCCCTCTCCTCCTGCTGAGTCCTCTCTGTGTCAGGTGCCCTCGGCTTTTTGCGCTGTCCATTGGAGTTTGGTCGGCTGCTCCCCCCTGGTGATCTCCTCCGGCTGCTCCGCTGCACATCCGGCTCCTCTCTGGTGGTCTCCACAAGGCATTTCATCGCACCTCCAGCCTTCTCCGTGACCCTGGTGACCTTCTCCAGCTGCTCCACTACACCTCCAGCTCCTCTCTGGTGGTCTCTTCCAGCCGTTCCATCGCACCTCCAGCTGTTCCGGGACCGGGTGGTCTTTCTGTGTATATACCTGTGCGGCCTTCAGGTGGGTTCATCTGGAGGCTGAAGAGTGAAGACTGGTGAGACTGTTCTTTTATTGTTCTCCCATTTTTTATCTACTAATCAACTAACAAAGCAACCAAACTAACCAAAGGGGGGAAAGAAAGCGGAAAAAGAGGGGGAAAAAGCAAAGAGGAAGGGGGAAAAAAAGGAAAGGAAGAAAAGAAAGGAAAAAAAAAGAAAGAAAGAAAGAAAGAGGAGAGAAAGAAAGGAGGAGAGGAGGTGAGAGAGGAGGGAAGGGGAGAGAAAAGAGAGAAGGGGGAAGAAAAAAGTCCCTGGGTACCTTCAAGGGGAAGAGGGAACAGAGGGAGAAGATATGTCTAATACCAACTCTTCCCCGCTAAAAGAAATACTATTGGCAGTAAAACAGAACGGGGATTTAATACAAGTCATCACAACCCAACTCGAGTCAATCCAAGCCGATGTGGGACTGATTAGAGACGATTTGTCAAAAATCCGAGATAGCAAATGTGGAGAGCTCCATGGCTACTATACAGAATGAATCCCAAAAAATAAACACTGAGAGGTCCACATTGAGGAAAGATCTTAATCTCCTTAAAAGAAAGGTGGTGGACCTCGAAGATAGATTACGAAGAAATAACGTGAGAATTTTGGGGATCCCAGAGGGTGCGGAAGATAAGAACCCTACCCAATTTATACAGACGATGATTCTTGAAAATTTTGGGAGGGAGCATTTTTCCCCTTTGTTTTTGGTAAAAAGAGCCCATCGGGTCCCAGGTGGTAAACCAATCCCTGGGAGACAACCACGGACATTCCTTGGTAAGATGCTGGTTTCAAGGGACAGAGATACGGTATTAAGAAGGGCGAGGGAAGGCCCCCACGTTCTATATGATGGGAACAGACTGGCCTTCTTTCCCGATTTTTCAAAAGATATTCAAGAAAAGAGACGCTCGTTTATGACTGTTAAAAAGAGGTTAAGAGAAAGGGACATTAAATACTCACTTATCTTCCCAGCAAAACTTCGGATAAAGCCGCGGACAGGCTTGAACTAAATAATTTGTGACCTAATTGTTGTTGGGTTTGCTGGGAATAACAATTGGTTGAGGGAGTTTTATACTTTTTTCTCTTTCTTTGTTTAGCCAGCAGGGAGGTGCCGAGCAGGGGGAGTGTGGGAGGGATGGTCATAGGTGAGAGATCTGCTGCAATAGGTGGTGGATTACTTGTATTGGGGGGTTGGGAATGGGCTGTGATGCATATATATATATTTTTTAATTTTTCTTATTATATACTTAACTGTTTTCCACAATGTCGATCAGAATTTTGACCTGGAACGTACGGGGTCTGGGGGATAGAAGAAAGAGACAAGCGGTTTTTGATCTGATGCGGATCCATCTCCCAGCAATAGTATGTTTGCTAGAAACACACCTCACTGGGGAGACCTCCAGAATGGTCACCAGGGGATGGTCTTCCCACACGTATCATTCCACCTTCTCTAGTTATTCCAGGGGAGTGACTGTTTTCATATATAGAACGATTGATTTCGTGTGTGAGGCATCCTCTGTTGACCAACAAGGGAGATTTGTCTTCTTATACTGTAGTTTGGTGGGGAAGAAATGTATTCTAGCCTTTGTTTATATTCCTCCTCCATTTTCTCTCTCAGTCCTCAACTCTTTGTTAACATGTATGGATAAATGGCCAGAGTGTCCAACACTGATTATCGGAGATTTTAACTGTATTATTAACCCTGTGTTGGATAGGGTCTCTTTGGGTGGTAAGGGAGACACCTCTGTTCAGGGATCTCCCTTGGCACGTTTTTGTTCTGAGGCTGGGTTTGAGGACGTTTGGGGACGTCTGGGCCATGGTAAAAGGGTTTTTTCATGTATCAGTAAATCAGGTAAATCCATGTCCAGAATAGACCTTGCCTTGATGAATAGAAAATATGTGAGATATGTAAAACGAATGAAGTACGAGACAAAGTCATTCTCGGACCATTTGCCTCTACTACTTGAACTTTGTCTGACTCATGATAAAAATATAGAGAGGCCCCCATTCAGACTAAACCCTTATTGGTTATCAGTAATAAAGAGACACAAAATAATACAAATGGACATTAACCGATTTTGGGATACTAACTATGGTTCAGCAAAAATCCAGGTGGTATGGGATACCTTTAAGGCCTATATGAGGGGAATAATGGTCAGTAACATTGCGAACCTGAGAAAGGAGTATGGGAAAAAAAAGAAAAACTTAGAAAAGCTAGCGTCCTCAGCTACACAATCCTTTTATATAAACAAGACAGAGGAAAATAGGGAAAATATGCAGAAGACTACACAAGCATACTCCAACTTCTTGTTGGAGAAGGCCCAACAAAGCCTATTTTTTAAAGGTCAGGGCGACCCGGGAAACTTCTATCCAGAGTGATTTCAAGGCAGGAATCCAAAAAAATACATAGATAATATCCGACTGGCCAACGGTAGGATGGTTAGTGGACAAAATTCTATAGAGAAAGCTTTTTTGGATTACTTTTCAGATCTTTACAAAGCTGAATGTAAGATTACAGATGAAATGATGGATTCCTATTTAGATGGCATTGTTTTCCCAACTATTACCGTGGCCCAAAAGAACACTTGAGGTAGACTTCTCCATTCAGGAACTTAAAGGGGCAATTAAATTATGCTCGGGTAACTCCACCCCTGGTTCAGACGGACTCCCATATGAATTTTGCAGTAAATATAGGGAGATTATTCTTCCTAGATTGTTGGGGGTCTTTGCTGATTCGGTGGAGGGTGGGAAACTGCCAGACTCAATGAGGAAAGCTGTAATAACATTAATTCCAAAAAAAGGCAAGGATCCCACAGACTTGCGATTTTATAGACCGATTTCACTGCTTAATGCAGATGTAAAGCTCCTGGCAAGGATTTTGGCCACAAGGCTCTCTAGGGTCATTCCCTCCATTGTCCACCCGGACCAGAATGGCTTTATTCAAAATAAGGGCACTCATCACAATCTTCATTGGCTATTTGCCAATATTCAGGCCCCTGGGGGGGGGGCGCCTGCTCCATCCTGTCACTGGATGCCTCCAAGGCCTTTGACAGGGTGGAGTGGCGCTTCCTGTGGAGGGTTCTGGCCAGGATGGGCTTTGGGGAGAGATTCATAAACATCCTTAAATTACTGTACAGATCCCCTACGGCGAAGCTGAGTCTTAATGGGATCCTGACTAATAGCTTTGATCTAAACAGAGGTACTCGCCAGGGCTGTCCACTATCTCCACTGGTATTTGACATCTACATCGAGCCCCTAGCTCTGGCCATTAGGCTGGATGATCAAATTAAAGGATTTGGAACATTAGGAGTGGAAGATCGTATCTTCTTATATGCGGATGATGTTTTTTTTTTTTTTATAGACCACACGGAAATAACTCTCCCAAGAATTATTTGAATGGTTAAATTATTTGGTGAGGTATCTGGTCTTCACATAAACTGGTCTAAGACCAGTGTGATGCCAATAGACCCGTTACCCCATAAGGAGGCCTTGATAACCCAGTTGGATGTTGTTGACACTCTTCAATACCTGGGCATGATGATATCAGTCGTTTATGGATTTATCACATAATGTAGAAAACCTCTCTTGGTTTAGGTATCTTCAGTTGCGGTCGGCACTATTTAGTTTGGATGATAAATCACTATTGGATATAGATAGTTCCTGTTTTCTTAAACGATTGGATAGCGATGACACCTTTAAGAATGAAGACTACAAATATATATAAATTATTACTTAAGGCACGGTTTTGTGATAAACAATCGCCAGGACAAAAGGCCTAGGAGTTGGACTGTCCAAGTACAGGGTGGGCCATTTATATGGATACACCTTAATAAAATGGGAATGGTTGGTGATATTAACTTCCTGTTTGTGGCACATTAGTATATGTGAGGGGGGAAACTTTTCAAGATGGGTGGTGACCATGGTGGCCATTTTGAAGTCAGCCATTTTGAATCCAACTTTTTTTTTTCAATAGGAAGAGGGTCATGTGACGCATCAAACTTATTGGGAATTTCACAAGAAAAACAATGGTGTGCTTGGTTTTAACGTAACTTTATTTTTTTCATGAGTTATTTACAAGTTTCTGACCACTTATAAAATGTGTTTAATGTGCTGCCCATTGTGTTGGATTGTCAATGCAACCCTCTTCTCCAATTCTTCACACACTGATAGCAACACCGCAGGAGAAATGCTAGCACAGGCTTCCAGTATCCGTAGTTTCAGGTGCTGCACATCTCGTATCTTCACAGCATAGACGATTGCCCTCAGATGTTATGAGATGTGCAGCACCTGAAACTACGGATACTGGAAGCCTGTGCCAGCATTTCTCCTGCGGTGTTGCTATCAGCGGAAGAGGCTGTAGAAGTGGAAAAAAAGGAAGAGTCATCCGAGGAGGAGACAGAGGATGGAGTAGGAGGAGAGAAGAAGAGGCAGGCCTGCATGCAATCCATGGCAGTAACACCAAATTCACACAGGTGCCACGGGTTGCATGCTTGACGGCCATCATACGGTTCACCCAGTGGGCAGTAAAGTTATGTACCTTCCCTGCCCGTGTTTGATAGACCACATGTCTGTGGTCAGATGTATCTTGGCACCGACAGTGTGCCAGAGATACATTCACTTGCCGCTGAACGTGGCCATATAGCTCCGGGATGCCCTTCTGGGAGAAATATTTCCTTCTGGGGACCTTTCCATTGCAGTGTGCCAATGGCCACAAATTTTCTAAAGGCCTCCGAGTCCACCAGTTTATATGGCAGTAGTTGGCGGGCTAGCAGTTCCGACAAACCAGCAGTCAGCCGTTGGGCAAGAGGGATATCCGGCGTCATCATCTTTTTTCGCTCAAACATTTGGGCCACGGAAGCCTGCCTTTTGCCAGATGAACGTGACGATGGCACGTTGCAAGGTGGAGTGGAGGACAAATGGGAGGAGAGAAGAGAAGAGGCAGTAAGGGGAGAACCAGGAGTGTGTCATTTTGGGTTTTGACGTTGTTGCTCCCACTGGGTCCTGTGTTGGGAGACCTCGTTCCAGATACATAGAAGTCTGCTTTTTGCCTCCTGTGCACTTTAAGAGTTCTGCCTGCTTCTCCTCCCTATCTGCTGCTCCGTCTCTCTCTCCTGAATTCCTCTCCTCTTCATCTCTTGTGGGCACCCATGTGACTCTATAGACACGTCATCATCGTCACCTTCACCACCACTAACATTAGAGATCTCGAGGTAGGCAGCAACAGTGGGACCACCCTCCTTGGGTTGATCTGGGGTAATGTCGTCAGACTGCTGGGTAGCGACCGTTGAGACCTCCTCTTCCTGATACGATGCCAAGAATGGCTGCGCATCAGTAAGGTATTGTAATGGATGGAAAAATAATTCCTCTGACTCGAGCCGAGGGGATATGTTGGTGGTGTCTTTGGGGGTGTACACAGCAGAGAGTGAAGAGGGTGCAGATAGAGAGGATGAGTGCGTCCTTTGAAGTAAACACACACACCTTCTGCAAATACCCATTTAGGCTCCGGCCTAGTTCACTTGCCCGATCCCTACCACCCCTGCGGAATAGCCTGCCTCTTCCTCTGCCTGTCATTTTCAAAATGACACTGTGACAAAAGTCCCTATAAAAGAGCAGTATTTGTGGAAGAAGGTATATCACACCCCTGCTTTAATCAGTTTTTTGGGGTGGGGCAACCGTTATATCACACCAATAGAAATTATTAGTTTCATTAGCGTTTGGCACTCTGTGTAGCTGCGGTAACGCAGCAAAACTGCTAAAATTTGCTGCACTACCTAAATGCACTATATGGAAAGTATATTATCGCTATATCACACCCCTGCTTCAATCAGTTTTTTTTGGGGGGCAACTGGTATATCACACCAGTATAAATTATTTGTTCCAATGGCATTTGTCACTCTGTGTAGCTGCGGTAATTCAGTAAAACCGCAAACAAATGCTGCACTACCCAAATGCATACCCAAATATGGGCTAAAGGACCTTTGGTGACGTCAGATCACATGCTCCAATCACATGGTACATCACCGCAGTGATGGACCATGTGATTGGAGCATGTGATCTGACGTCACCAAAGGTCCTTTAGCCCATAGTTCATCTTTTAAAGAACTAAAGACCGGAGAACTAACGCGAACAAGAGGAGAAGGTGAGTTAATTTTTTTTATTTTTTTTTAACCCTCAATTGATCACCTACTAAGCATTCAGTTTTCAGAATGCTATTATTTTCCCTTATAACCATGTTATAAGGGAAAATAATAACATCTACACAACACCTAACCCAAGCAGTTCGGGTCTGGGTACCACAGTCGGTTTTTTATCACGCGCGTGCAAGACACATTTGCACGCGCGCAATAAAAACTGAACATCGGAACGCAATCGCAGTCAAAACTGACTGCAATTGCATTCCTACTCGCGCGGGTTTGCCGCAACACACCGGGACGCATCCGGAACTAATCCGGACACGCTCGTGTGAACCCAGCCTTAGGCCCCTTTCACACGAGCGTGACGGATTAAGTCCGGATGCGTTCAGGGTGCGTTCAGTGAAACTCGCACTATTTGCAAGCAAGTTCAGTCAGTTTTGTCTGCGATTGCGTTCAGTTTTCTCCGCGCGGGTGCAATGCGTTTTGATGCATTTTTCACGCGCGTGATAAAAAAATGAAGGTTTACAAACAACATCTCTTAGCAACCATCAGTGAAAAATGCATCGCACCCGCACTTGCTTGCAGATGCAATGCGTTTTTCCACGCAGCCCCATTCACTTCTATGGGGCCCAGTACTGCGTGATGCGAGCAGAATATAGAACATGCTGCGATTTTCACACAACGCAGAGACTGATGCGTGAAAAACAACGCTCATGTACACAGACCCATTGAAATGAATGGGTCAGGATTTAGTGCGGGTGCTATGCGTTCACGTCACGCATTGCACCCGCGTGCGAAAACTAGCTCGTGTGAAAGGGGCCTAAGGCCCCTTTCACACGAGCGTGACGGCTTAGGTCCGGAATGCGTTCAGGGTGCATTCAGTGAAACTCGCACTATTTTGCAAGCAAGTTCAGTCAGTTTTATCTGCGATTGCGTTCAAGTTGTTCAGTTTTTTCCGCGCGGGTTGCAATACGTTTTGATGCGTTTTTCACGCGCGTGATAAAAAACTGAAGGTTTACAAACAACATCTCTTATTTTGCAAGCAAGTTCAGTCAGTTTTGTCTGCGATTTCGTTCAGTTTTCTCCGCGCGGGTGCAATGCGTTTTGATGCATTTTTCACGCGCGTGATAAAAAACTGAAGGTTTTACAAACAACATCTCTTAGCACACCATCAGTGAAAAATGCATCGCACCCGCACTTGCATTGCGGATGCAATGCGTTTTTCACGCAGCCCCATTCACTTCTATGGGGCCAGTACTGCGTGATACGCGCAAGAATATAGAACATGCTGTGATTTTCACACAACGCAGAACTGATGCGTGAAAAACAACGCTCATGTACACAGACCCATTGAAATGAATGGGTCAGGATTTAGTGCGGGTGCTATGCGTCACGTCACGCATTGCACCCGCGTGGAAAACTCGCTCGGTGTGAAAGGGGCCTAAGGCCCCTTTCACACGAGCGTGACGGATTAGGTCCGGATGCGTTCAGGGTGCATTCAGTGAAACTCGCACTATTTTGCAAGCAAGTTCAGTCAGTTTTATCTGCGATTGAGTTCAGTTGTTCAGTTTTTTCCGCGCGGGTGCAATGCGTTTTGATGCGTTTTTCACGCGCGTGATAAAAACTGAAGGTTCACAAACAACATCTCTTAGCGACCGTCAGTGAAAAACGCATTGCACCCGCACTTTGCTTCCGGATGCAATGCGTTTTTCACGCAGCCCCATTCACTTCTATGGGGCATGGGCTGCGTGAAAAACGCAGAATATAGAACATGCTGCGATTTTCACGCAACGCAGAACTGATACGTGAAAAACAACGCTCATGTACACAGACCCATTGAAATGAATGGGTCAGGATTCAGTGCGGGTGCTATGCGTTCACGTCGCGCATTGCACCCGCGCGGAAAACTCGCTCGTGTGAAACTGGCCTAAGTGTGGCTTATCATGCATCTCACCTTTGGATTGAAAAAGGTGAAATCTGAACACAGAATTCACATGCTGATTTAAAAATCCGTACAGCAAGTCAATTTCCACATGAAATAAAAAAGAAAAGTATACATTAGATTAGGTTAAACTCAGCGAGGTTATTTATTTTCCTGAAATACGCTTATATTAGGCATATTTCAGGCGCAGATTTGTGGTGCAATGGTTAGTTGCGCCTCAATCTGTGACTTTTCCTCGCCCACGCCAGGTCTAAAAAAGTGGGCGTGGCATGGGTGGGGAAGGGGATGGGCTTAATAACTGACCCCCTATACACTTTTCTGGAATTATGTTACACTGTGGGTTTTCCACATAAGAATTCACATAAAAAAATGCAAGTTATCTTTTTCATATGCAGAAGCCTAAGGCCTCTTTCACACGGGCGTCATGTTTTTGGCCTGGATAAGATGCGGGTGCATGGCGGAAAAATGTGCGATTTTCCGCGCGAGTGCAAAACATTGTAATGCGTTTTGCACTCGCGTGAGAAAAATCTGCATATTTAGTAATTAGACCCGAACCTGGACTTCTTCACAAAAGTTCGGGTTTGGGTTAGGTGTTGTTTAGATTTTATTATTTTCCCTTATAACATGGTTGTAAGGGAAAATAATAGCATTCTTAATACAGACCTGCATAGTACAATAGGGCTGGAGGGGTTAAAAAATATTAAAAATAATTTAACTTACCTTAGGGCTCTTTCACACTTGCGTTGTTCTTTTCCGGCATAGAGTTCCGTCGTCGGGGCTCTATGTCGGAAAAATCCTGATCAGGATTAGGCAACTTTCACACTAGCGTTCGGGGCTCCGCTTGTGAGCTCCGTTTGAAGGGGCTCACAAGTGGCCCCGAACGCATCCGTCCAGCCCTAATGCATTCTGAGTGGATGCGGATCCGCTCAGAATGCATCAGTCTGGCGGCGTTCAGCCTCCGCTCAGCAGGCGGACACCTGAACGCTGCTTGCAGCGTTCGGGTGTCCGCCTGGCCGTGCGGAGGCAAGCGGATCCGTCCCAGACTTACAATGTAAGTCAATGGGGACGGATCCGTTTGAAGATGACACTATATGGCTCAATCTTCAAACGGATCCGCCCCATTGACTTTCAATGTAAAGTCTGGACGGATCCGTTCAAGCTACTTTCACACTTAGAAATTTTTCTAAGTTATAATGCAGACGGATCCGTTCTGAACGGATACAAACGTCTGCATTATAGGAGCGGATCCGTCTGATGAAACATCAGACGTAACCCGCTCTGAACACTAGTGTGAAAGTAGCCTTATCCCCATGCATTCTGAATGGAGAGAAATCCGTTCAGGATGCATCAGGATGTCTTCAGTTCAGGACCCGAACGTTTTTTGGCCGGAGAAAATACTGCAGCATGCTGCGCATTTTGCTCTGGCCAAAAATCCTGAACACTTGCCGCAAGGCCGGATCCGGAATTAATGCCCATTGAAAGGCATTAATCTGGATCCAGCCTTAAGCTAAACGTTGTTTCGGTGCATTACCGGATCCGACGTTTAGCTTTTTCTGAATGGTTACCATGGCTGCCAGGACGCTAAAATCCTGTTTGCCATGGTAAAGTGTAGTGGGGAGCCGGAGAGCAGTATACTTACCATCCGCGCGGCTCCCGGGGCGCTTCAGAGTGACGTCAGGGCGCCCCACGCGCATGGATGACGTGATTGCATGGATCACGTCATCCATGCGCATGGGGCGCTCTGACATCATTCTGGAGCGCCCCGGGAGCCGCACGAACGGTAAGTATACTGCTCCCCCGCTCCCCACTACTACTATGGCAACCAGGACTTTAATAGCGTCCTTTTTTTTTATTAGTGTTGACCGAGCATCAAAGTGCTCGGGTGCTCGAGTAGAACACTTTGGGATGCTCGGGTGTTCTACAGAGCACACCCAAGCACAATGGAAGTCAATAGGAGAGCCCGAGCATTAAACCAGGCACCCTCTGCTCTGAAGAGGGAAGGTGTCTGGTTCACAGGAAAAGGTCAGAAATTGATGGAAACACCACTGAAATGGTTCGGGAACAGCCTGGGGAGGATGTCTGGATGTATTTTGGACTCCCAGGTCGCTGCTGGGAACGATGTTGTCGAGTAGTACACCACTTTTACAGACTGACAATAATACGCACAAATCCAAAGATAAAATCGATTTTAGAGGAGAAATTGTTAGGAAGCATTCTTTTCTGTATATTTACTTGTGTATAAAGTGCAAGTGCGGCCAAAAATTACAAGGAGAGGCACTCCGATACAACCTGTATATCACATAATGAAGGGCCTCATTCACATTGTAGGTACAATTGTTCAGGGTAGTGAGAATCCTACACTCAAAAGTCTATGCAGTGAAAGGGCTTCCAAAAAAGTACTAGGACCCGGCACTCCAATACACCCTTTATTACCACCATAAAGGAGGGCATCATATACCCTTGAAAAGTTATGATTGATGGCCTGCTTGTAACCCTCAAAAACATACGGAGCAAGGGCCTGCTGGTGACCCTCTAAACATTAGGGGTGAGGGCCTGCTGCTGAGCTGACCCTCTAAAACATTAGGTCGAGGGCTGCTGCTGATCTGACCATCTAAAACTTAGGAGTGAGGGCAGCACTAATAAGCATGTTTGATATGATGGAGGAGTAAGAGGACGAGAAAGGGAAGATTGAACCATGTATGGGCATGGAAATACAGTGTATTCAGTACATTATAAAAAACACATTTAACCACCTCAGCCCCTATTGCTTAAACACCCTGAAAGACCAGGCCACTTTTTACACTTCTGACCTCACTACTTTCACCGTTTATTGCTCGGTCATGCAACTTACCACCCAAATGAATTTTACCTACTTTTCTTATCACTAATAAGAGCTTTCATTTGGTAGGTATTTCATTGCTGCTGACCTTTTACCTTTTTTTGTTATTAATCCGAAATTTAACGATTTTTTTAGCAAAAAAACTGACATTTTTCACTTTCAGTTGTAAAATTTTGCAAAAAAAACGACATCCATATATAAATTTTTCTCTAAATTTATTGTTCTACATTGTCCTTGATAAAAAAAAATGTTTGGGTAAAAAAAAAATGGTTTGGGTAAAAGTTATAGCGTTTACAAACTATGGTACAAAAATGTGAATTTCCGCTTTTTGAAGCAGCTCTGACTTTCTGAGCACCTGTCATGTTTCCTGAGGTTCTACAATGCCCAGACAGTACAAACACCCCACAAATGACCCCATTTCGGAAAGTAGACACCCTAAGGTATTCGCTGATGGGCATAGTGAGTTCATAGAACTTTTTATTTTTTGTCACAAGTTAGCAGAAAATTATGATTTTCTTTTTTTTTTTTTTTTTCTTACAAAGTCTCATATTCCACTAACTTGTGACAAAAAATAAAAGGTTCTATGAACTCACTATGCCCATCAGCGAATACCTTGGGGTGTCTTCTTTCCAAAATGGGGTCACTTGTGGGGTAGCTATACTGCCCTGGCATTCTAGGGGCCCAAATGTGTGGTAAGGAGTTTGAAATCAAATTCTGAATAAATGGCCGGTGAAATCCGAAAGGTGCTCTTTGGAATGTGGGCCCCTTTGCCCACCTAGGCTGCAAAAAAGTGTCACACATGTGGTATCTCCGAATTCAGGAGAAGTTGGGGAATGTGTTTTGGGGTGTCATTTTACATATACCCATGCTGGGTGAGAGAAATATCTTGGTCAAATGCCAACTTTGTATAAAAAAATGGAAAAGTTGTCTTTTGCCAAGATATTTCTCTCACCCAGCATGGGTATATGTAAAATGACACCCCAAAACACATTCTCCAACTTCTCCTGAATACGGAGATACCACATGTGTGACACTTTTTTGCAGCCTAGGTGGGCAAAGGGGCCCATATTCCAAAGAGCACCTTTCGGATTTCACTGGTCATTTTTTACACAATTTGATTTCAAACTCCTTACCACACATTTGGGCCCCTAGAATGCCAGGGCAGTATAAACTACCCCACAAATGACCCCATTTTGAAAGAAGACACCCCAAGGTATTCGCTGATGGGCAAAGTGAGTTCATGGAAGTTTTTATTTTTTGTCACAAGTTAGTGAATATGAGACTTTGTAAGAAAAAAAAAATAAATCATCATTTTTCCACTAACTTGTGACAAAAATATAAAATTCTAGGAACTCGCCATGCCCCTCACGGAATACCTTGGGGTGTCTTCTTTCCAAAATGGGGGTCACTTGTGGGGTAGTTATACCGCCCTGGCATTCTAGGGGCCCAAATGTGTGGTAAGAGTAAGAATCAAATTCTGTAAAAATGGCCAGTGAAATCGAAAGGTGCTCGTTGGAAATGTGGGCCCCTTTGCCCACCTAGGCTGCAAAAAGTGTCACACATGTGGTATCTCCGTATTCAGGAGAGTTGGGGAATGTGTTTTGGGGTGTCATTTTACAATACCCATGCTGGGTGAGATAAATATCTTGGTCAAATGCCAACTTTGTATAAAAAAATGGGAAAGTTGTCGTTTGCCAAGATATTTCTCTCACCCAGCATGGGTATATGTAAAATGACACCCCACAACACATTCCCCAACTTCTCCTGAATACGGAGATACCCACATGTGTGACACTTTTTTGCAGCCTAGGTGGCAAAGGGGCCCATATTCCAAAGAGCACCTTTCGGATTCACTCGTCATTTTTTACAGATTTTGATTTCAAACTCCTTACCACACATTTGGGCCCCTAGAATGCCAGGGCAGTATAACTACCCCACAATTGACCCCATTTTGGAAAGAAGACACCACAAGGTATTCGCTGATGGGTGGTAACTGATCGGGCAAACACTGCGTTTTGGGTGGAGGGCGAGCTAAGGTGACACTAATACAATTATAGATCTGACCGTGATCAGTTTTGATCACTTACAGATACTATAAAAGTACAAATGCTGATTAGCGATACGCTAATCAGCGAATAAAAGTGACTGCGGTGCGGTGGGCTGGGCGCTAACTGACGCTAACTACCTAACCAAGGGGCCTAAACTAATCCTAAAACCTAACAGCCAATACTAGTGAAAAAAAAAAAGTGACAGTTTACACTGATCACTTTTTGTCTTTCACTAAGTGATTGACAGGGGGCGATCAAGGGGTTAATTTGGATGATGGGGGTGATGGAAGGTGATCTGGGGCTAAGGACAGTGTTTGGTGGGTACTCACAGTGAAGTCTGCTCCTCTGCTGGATCCAACCGACGAAAAGGACCAGCAGAAGAGCAGAGAAGCCATATAACAGATCATATTTACTAATATGATCTGTTATATGGCTTGTGATTCGATTTTTTAAAAATCAACAACCTGCCAGCGACGATCATTGGCTGGCAGGTTGCTGATGCAATTCTCCTCGAACTTTTGCCGGCCCGCGATGCGCATGCGTGGGCCGGCTGTGACCGAAATCTCGCGTCTCGCGAGAGGACGCGCCGGCGCGTCCAGGCGGAATGAAACAACCACCTCAGGACGCGTCGCTGCGTTCGGCGGTCCGGAGGTGGTTAAAGTACCTTTATGTTCAACCGCTTTCCTCTGGTGGAGTAGAGACGTCGGGCAATCCAGGCTTTGTTCATTTTGATAATATAACAACCAATACGTAAATGTCATTAATAGAATATGTGTGTCGAACTGACAATAAACCCATTAAATAGCACACATATAGTATAACTCGATCTTTATTAAATTAAAAGAGAATAAATAAGTACATGATACAGCAAAATACAATTTCATATAGTGGGTAGCAGTGCAGGAATGTACTGCGACAAGTATGAAACACCATCCCTCCTACTATAATATTGACTCCTATGGTACGTTGAGCGCTGTCAAGGAGAAGATTGCACACCTACAATGCTGCAATACTGATGTAAAAATGCATAAATACCGATGTAGGTAGTAAGCAACTCAATGCTCATGTCATTGGTTCATCCTGCCCATAGTAGTGCTGCTGCATAAAAGTCAGTATGGGGTCTGTGCGAGAAAATCCCAATACATCAACAGTTGTACTGACATGGTTGAAAACCAAAAGACAAGGGCAATAGATGAAAAAGAAGGCATGACGCAGCCAATACTGACCAGGAGAGGAGAGAGGATGATGGCACCAACCCCACACGCGTTTCGCCTCGCTTCTTCAGGGGTAAGGTTCCCTTCTCCCCACCAAGCAGTCAGATACAGTCAGGTCCATAAATATTGGGACATAGACACAATTCTAACATTTTTGGCTCTATACACCACCACAATGGATTTGAAATGAAACTAACAAGGTGTGCTTTAACTGCAGACTGTCAGTTTTAATTTGAGGGTATTTACATCCAAATCAGGTGAACGGTGTAGGAATTACAACAGTTTGCATTATGTGCCTCCCACTTGTTAAGGGACCAAAAGAAATGGACATAATAATAATCATAAATCAAACTTTCACTTTTAATACTTGGTTGAAACTCATTTGCAGTCTATAACAGCCTGAAGTCTGGAACGCATTGACATCACCAGACGCTGGGTTTCATCCCTGGTGATGCTTCTGCCAGGCCTCTACTGCAACTGTCCTCAGTTCTTGCTTCTTCTTGGGGCATTTTCCCTTCAGTTTTGTCTTCAGCAAGTGAAATGCATGCTCAATCGGATTCAGGTCAGGTGATTGACTTGGCCATTGCATAACATTCCACTTCTTTCTCTTAAAAAAACTCTTTGGTTGCTTTTGCAGTATGCTTTGGGTCATTGTCCATCTGCACTGTGAAGCGCCGTCCAATGAGTTCTGAAGCATTTGGCTGAATATGAGCAGATAATATTGCCAAAAACACTTCAGAATTCATCCTGTTGCTTTTGTCAGCAGTCACACCATCAATAAATACAAGAGAACCAGTTCCATTGTCAGCCAACATGCCACGCCATGACACTACCACCACCATGCTTCACTAATGAGGTGATATGCTTAGGATCATGAGCAGTTCCTTTCCCTTCTCGAGACTCTTCTCTTCCCTCACTCTGGTACAAGTTGATCTTGGTCTCATCTATCCATAGGATGTTATTCTAGAACTGTGAAGGCTTTTTTAGATGTCGTTTGTCAAACTTAATCTGGCCTTCCTGTTTTTAAGGCTCACCAATGGATTACATCTTGTGGTGAACCCTCTGTATTCACTCTGGTGAAGTCTGCTTTTAATTGTTGACTTTAACACACATACACCTACCTCCTGGAGAGTGTTCTTGATCTGGCCAACTGTTGTGAAGTGTGTTTTCTTCACCAGGGAAAGAATTCTTCTGTCTCCACCAGAGTTGTTTTCCGCGGTCTTCCGGGTCTTTTGGTGGTTGCTGAGCTCACCAGTGCATTCCTTCTTTTTAAGAATGTTCCAAACAGTTGTTTTGGCCACGCTTAATATTTTTGCTATCTCTTGATGGGTTTGTTTTGTTTTTTTCAGCCTAATGATGGCTTGCTTCTCTGATAGTGACAGCTCTTTGGATCTCATCTTGAGAGTTGACAGCAACCGATTCCAAATGAAATAGCACACTTGACATAACTCTGAGACTCTTGTCTGCTCATTGTAATTGGGATAATGAGGGAATAACACACACCTGGCCATGAACAGCTGAGAAGCAATTGTCCCATTAATTTTGGCCCCTTAACAAGTGGGAGGCACTATGCAAACTGTTGTAATTCTACACCGTTACTGATTTGGATGAACATACCCTCAAATTAAAACTGACAGTCTACAGTTAAAGCACATCTTGTTTGTTTCATTTCAAAATCCATTGTGGTGGTGTATAGAGCCAAAAATTTTAGAATTGTGTCGATGTCCCAATATTTATGGACCTGACTGTATATACCCCCCCTTCCCATTAAGTAGATTCAGATCACAAGACCCTCAATGTTCCACATCTGTGTGTTGAGTGTTAGCTCCTTAGTACACCAAGATGGCACCGATGCGTCCTAATTACAATACACAGCTGCAATTGCAGCATTAGACAGTGTCCGCCCCATGGGTCACTCGGAGTCATGTGATGGGAGTTACCTGACTACTCCAATTGCCTCGCTGGGTGCGTACGGCCGTAATCAGCAGCGCATGTCCAGCAGTTACGCTGGGAGGGGAGAATCACATGATTTGCATTAGAGGAGGAAAAGAACGGGGCACGTAGGTGTATAAACAGATCTCCAGTTCGCTTGTGAGGCTGGAAGCTATCATGTGATCGACAAGGGGAAACACCAGCGCCATCTTGGTTAGGGGCAACACTTGTCATATGCATGTGCATTCCTGCACTGCTACCACTATGTGAAATTATATTTTGCTGTATCATGTACTTATTTATTCTCTTTTAATTAATAAAGATCGAGTTATACTCTATGTGTGCTATTTAATGGGTTTATTATCATTTGATAAGAGTAACCATCAGCATTTTTCAATTAACAGGAGGATGCACTTATAAGTTATTATGCCCCCAGCAGCACTATATACACGCTCTGGACAAATGCTGGCGGCAAGGCTGTGCCAGTTTGTGCCACGTGTCCAGCTTCCACGAGCACCATCTCACCAATTCTTCTATTGGCAATTTGTCCCCAAATTGGGACCTGGAGTGTGCTTACCCCATTTGTGTCCCCCAGCTTGGGACACCCAATAGTTGTAAGTCACAGAGGGAACACTGAGGCTGTTGACATGGTCTGCAACCTTCACCAACTTCCAAAACTTTTCCCTTCTTGTGACACTAGGCGGCGCATCAGGTTAATGGTGCTGGCGGGGTGTCATAAAACTGTCCCAGGCCTTGTAGAATGTTGCCCTGCCCCTGTTGGAACAGCTGTGTGTTCCGCTCGTCTCTCCTCCTTGGTTGCCCAAAGAACTACGTACTCTACCGCCAGCGTTGCCAGCTGGAATTTTTTGGAGCAATTTTTCCACAAGGATCTTCTGATATTGCACTATTTTGCTAGTCCTCTCCACGACAGGAATGAGAGATGAGAAGTTCTCTATGTAGCGAGGGTCGAGAAGGGTGAACAACCAGTAATCGGTGTTGGCCAAAATGCGTACAACGCGAGGATTATGGGAAAGGCAGCCTAACGTAAAGTCAGCCATTTGTGCCAGAGTCCCAACAGACAAAACTTTGCTGTCCTCGTCAGGAGGATAACTCTCAATGACTCTCAATCTCATTCTTTTCCTCCTCTTCTACCCATCCACGCTGAATAAAACTTCCATGTATACTACCCTCTGTAGCGGAGACGACCGTCTCCTGCTCCTCCTCCTCATCATCATATAATTTGAGCTGAGAAGATGAACTGAGGGTGGTCTGGCTATCACCCTGTGTACTGTCTTCCCCCATTTCCATCTCTTCCTTATGCAAATCGTCCGCCTTCATTGTGAGCAGCAAGCATTTCAGTAGACACAGAAGTGGGATGGTTACCCACCATCTGTGTTGATTCCTCACAGTTTCTTAAAACCTCACAATGACAAGCGCTGCTGCAGCGTTGACAGACCGGCGGCAGCTGTAGATGACTTTCAGAAATGGGCACACATGCGGCGCACCTTCACCAGTAGCTCAGGCAAATTGGGTAGGTTTTGAGAAACCGATGACCACTAAGTTGAACACGTGGGCTAGGCATGGGATGTGTGTGAGCTTGCCGAGCTCCAAAGCTGCCACAAAGTTATGGCCATTATCAGACACAACCATGCCTGGTTGCAGGTTGAGTGGCGAGAGCCCACAGCTCAGTCTGGTCCCTTATACCTGCTTAAACAGAACCGCCAAATCGGCAAAATAGCACTGTGAGGAAGTATAAAAACTAATACACATTTTGACACCTTCCTGCATATACTGTAAAATTTAACTTTTAATAAATACCACTAAAACCTGAGATACATCAAAGTCAGGCCCCTACAATCTCTAAGGCACAGAGTCAAAAAAACTATCTGATGCAAATAGTGAACTGTCAACAAATATGTTAAATATAAATAAGCACATTGTACTCGAGAGCTTATAATTTCTCTGTGTTACTCACGGTTGTAGACCCATCGATGATTTACAAAAATGTAGATTCACTTAGGGTAGTCTATAGATCTTGATGATGACAAATTATGGTGGTTAGTATAAGGGTGAGTATAGGATTTACTACTTTATCCCTATTCCACCCTAACCTATCTCATAGCCAGGGACACCCCCTAATGGTGGGAGGTTCCCCTGTCTTTGTACCTATTCTAGTAATCACCTATACACACCCTACACTGAGGCGATATATAAAGAAATAAATGTAGGATCATACAAAGGCAAGCATATTTTGCTAGATAAGTGTGACAGTTATACAAAAAAATAATTAGGGTGCTGTGTAAGAATAAAACACGTCCCAACACGTCCCGACACAGCGTTTCCCCCAGCAATCAAATACTAGTTTATTCCGCTTTTAGTGGCATCCCTTATACCCTGCCACAGGTCTGCGGTGGTGTGATGTTTGTCACCTAAGCAAATTAGTTTCAGCTTGGCCGGTTGCCGCTTCCCCACTGCAGTGCTACACTGCTTCCAGCTACTGACTGATGGCTGACTGGTGCTAGCACGATGAGAATTCAGAGGTAGAAGTGGAGGAGGAGGTGGAGGAAGAGAATAGGGGGGTTGCAGTCACTAATGTAGGTGGTGGCGGAAATCCAGATGGAAGTAGGGCCCGCCAATCCTTGGCATCAGTTAGCTCCGGTTCTCATTCCCAGGGTACAACTCGCTCCCGGCCTCCACACCGTTTACCCAGGGAAATGTTGCACTCAGAAGCCATAAGCACTTATCCATGTGTAAGTGTTAAGTGGACCTTCCCAATAACTGCATTGGTCAGGGCCACGGGTAGTTGTTATGGGACACATGCTGGTGTAAGGCGAGGACTGCACACCGGGAAAATAGTGGTGGCCTGGGGAACCTGAGTAACAAGGGGACGGCCGCCAACTTCAACCTCACCTCCTCTTCCACTTCCTCACTCTGGTCATCCTCCTGACCTTGTTGATCTAATAACAACCTCAGTTATTGACAACTGTGTCTCATCCTGATCATAACCTCTTGAGACACTAATTGCCGTTGATTATTGGCAACTGTGTCTCATCATCATCATCCACCTTGTGAAACACTAATTGCTGTTCCCACCATCATCTTCTTCTGACTGTGGTTGCTCAAGAGTTTGGGAATCAGTGCACAAAGATCTCCTCATGTCCCTCTTCAAGCGGGCCTTGGTGAGAGGCCCAATCAAGGAATGGCGTTGAAAAGAGCTCCTCGGAATATCCGAGTGTGGGATCACTTGTTTGCCAAGACTCACCATTGTGGGAGGAAAGAGTATCAGGTGAGGATTCTGTTGAGCAGGACTCTGGCTACTGAGACTGGACTTTGCGGAAAACAGGGTGGTGCTTAACCGACTGGAAGCATTATCTGCTGTAATCCAACCGATCACCTGGTCGCAGTGGTGTGACTTTGAGAGTGTGTCCTGCGCTTGCCCTGCAAACTTGGACATGAAGCTAGGTACGTGGGATGAGTGTATTTGCAACCAAATATTGCGCTGAATGTCACAGATATTTAGGATGTGCTAATGGAACACAACAGATGTAGCAGAGTTGTATCACTGTCAGCAGTGGCCAAACAATTGCACGCAATTAGGGAAGGTTTGCGCTAATAATATATATTGCAGCCAGATAAACAATAGTCCTTTTGGGTCTCTAACACATTTCAACACTTAACAATTCCTGTCCCTAAAACTGTCTGTTCTTTCTGCTGCAACTCTCCCTGACTAAGACTGAGCCGAACCACGTGTCATCGGGTGCTATATAGCACCCCGATGGACGCGTTATGTCCAGCAAATCACTGCAATGCCAGTAACCAACATGCTACGGCATTACAGTGAGGGCCAGTATTTCCAGGCACATTTTATTGGCTGCGTAGCAGGCAACAAACGTGCGGGCAGGAGACTGGAGCATCGCACTCGAGCACATGCGGTGTTCGGCCGAACAACGCGATGCTCGAGTGAAGATGGTGTTCGGCCGAGCATGCTTGCCCAACACTAGTGCGGATTCCAAATGTAAAATGTCAAAAATTTCATGTGAATGGACCCCTAAGGTAAATGCAAATGGTGCGTATTAGGGCTTGTTTACACGATCGTTTGAAGCCCGTGATGTGGACCGCAAATTGCGGTCCACAATGCACGGGCACCGTCCATGGGGCAGCCACATGGGGATCCCAGACCCATTCACTTGAATGGGTCCGCAATCCGTCGGTTCCGCAAAAAGATAGAGAAAGTTCTATATTTTTGTGGTGCGGAGGCACAGAACAGAACCCCAGAAAGCACTCCGTAGTGCTTCCGTAGTGTTCCATTCCATGCTTCCATTCTGCACCGTTCCGCATCTCCGGATTTGCGGACTCATTGAAGTGAATGGGTCCGCATCCATGATGCAGAATGCACACGGAACGGTGCCCGTGTATTGCGGATCCGCAAATGGGTTCCGCAATACGCCAACGGGCAGCACACATTCGTGTGAATGAGCCCTAAGGCTGAGTTCACATTACCGTTTAGCTTTCTGTTTTTCTGATCCATCAGGAAACTAAATTTTGAGAATCAGTTTGTGCCAGTTCCATCAGTGATTAGTTATTTTTGACTAGAGAAAAAGTTCTACATGCAGGACTTTGTTTCCCTCAAAAAAATAAATAAAATTAATCTGAGATGGAAATGGCTCAAATAGATGCCAAATGTGCAACAGGATCCATGATTTTTTTACAGTTTTCTTTTTTTCTGTTCTTCCCACAGATCAAAAGAACTGAAAATGAAACTGAGATGTGAACTCTCCCTTACATGCACATCTTCAAGAAGAAAATCTGCAGCTAATAAGATAAGAAATTGACCCTTGGTGCAGATTTTGAAATACGATGCATGTTAATATTTTGTTCAGTACAGATTTCAGCTGTTGCAAGGCAAAGAGTGAGATCTGGAAACATATGCGTCAAAATTCATGACAAAATTTGGAAGTAACACACAAAATACACTGCTGTGTGTGTGTGTGTGTGTGTGTGTGTATATATCATAACTGTTATATTGCTCTTCAGTTCTTACTCATTACTATTAGGATATGTTCCCATGGAAGTTATTTGAGGATTTTCTGAATCACATTTTCCTGAAGGTTTTTCAGGCAAAGGCAAAAGTGGATCCAGAAGAAAAGAGAAGTACAAGTCCTTCCGTTTTATTTCTGATTCCTTTCAAATCCACTTCTGGCTTTGGTTGAAAAACCTGCAGGAAAATCTGCCTCAAAACCTCTACCAAAAAAATTCAGTGCAAACCCACCTTTACATCTTTGATTTTTCAAACTGCTGTATACTTAGCAATTTAAAGCCAGCAGGTGTCACTGTTGTACCTTTCTTTTTATGGACAGCATTTCATTGCTGATAACTACTACTTCTCTGTAAAAGGACTATGTACCAGTTGTATTTAATGTTTTTAAAAAAAATTACCAGAATATATATATATATATATATATATATATATACACCGTAAATATATAAATATATATACACTCACCTAAAGAATTATTAGGAACACCATACTAATACGGTGTTGGACCCCCTTTTGCCATCAGAACTGCCTTAATTCTACATGGCATTGATTCCACAAGGTGCTGATAGCATTCTTTACAAATGTTGGCCCATATTGATAGGATAGCATCTTGCAGTTGATGGAGATTTGAGGGATGCACATCCAGGGCACGAAGCTCCCGTTCCACCACATCCCAAAGATGCTCTATTGGGTTGAGATCTGGTGACTGTGGGGGCCATTTTAGTACAGTGAACTCATTGTCATGTTTAAGAAACCAATTTGAAATGATTCGAGCTTTGTGACATGGTGCATTATCCTGCTGGAAGTAGCCATCAGAGGATGGATACATGTTCTCATTATGTTTACGCCAATTCGGACTCTACCATTTGAATGTCTCACAGAAATCGAGACTCATCAGACCAGGCAACATTTTTCCAGTCTTCAACGGTCCAATTTTGGTGAGCTCGTGCAAATTGTAGCCTCTTTTTCCTATTTGTAGTGGAGATGAGTGGTACCCGGTGGGGTCTTCTGCTGTTTGTAGCCCATCCACCTCAAGGTTGTGTGTGTTGTGGCTTCACAAATGCTT
The DNA here is from genome assembly GCF_905171765.1 of Bufo bufo. NCBI lineage: Eukaryota > Metazoa > Chordata > Amphibia > Anura > Bufonidae > Bufo > Bufo bufo. The sequence goes on along the minus strand of NC_053391.1, from coordinate 171,255,093 downwards.
TGCTGCATACCTCGGTTGTAACGAGTGGTTATTTCAGTCAATGTTGCTCTTCTATCAGCTTGAATCAGTCGGCCCATTCTCCTCTGACCTCTGGCATCCACAAGGCATTTTTTGCCCACAGGACTGCCGCATACTGGATGTTTTTCCCTTTTCACAACATTCTTTGTAAACCCTAGAAATGGTTGTGCGTGAAAATCCCAGTAACTGAGCAGATTGTGAAATACTCAGACCGGCCCCCGTATGGCACCAACAACCATGCCACGCTCAAAATTGCTTAAATCACCTTTTTTTCCCATTCTGACATTCAGTTTGGCGTTCAGGAGATTGTCTTGACCAGGACCACCCCCCTAAATGCATTGAAGCAACTGCCATGTGATTGGTTGACTAGATAATTGCATTAATGAGAAATAGAACAGGTGTTCCTAATAATTCTTTAGGTGAGTGTATATAACACATTAACTAAAACAATGTAAAATATAAGTTACTATAATTTGGATGACATTTTATGTTCTCCAAACAAAAGTAGAAAACAAATTTGAATTTGTATTTAGTATTGTATACAGTACATTCTTATAAATATTTTTTTTATTTTTTTATTGATAGAACATTACATTTAAGAGGTTAATTACAAAGAGGCTGCTATAAGTGGGTAACCAATTACATCAAATATTAATTGGGCTATAAGAATTCATTTTTCACCATGGTAATGTTCTAATATCTATCTTGGTATCATCACTGCTAAGTCAATTCTTTAGGCTAATGGTCTGGAACCTTCTGTGTCTTAGGGGACATTTTCAGAAAAGTCACTGAATATATTATCACATTATTGATTAAACATCAGCCATCAGAAGGTATAGTCAATTTAGCATTTTAACCATACTTCAAATAAAATCAAGTTCTTATGCCAATGGTTAGTCACCATTTAGCAAAGATAATCACACAGTCATATACAATTCAATTATTTTTGACACTAATGTTCTATATATGTTTAATGGACAGACACCAAGTCGACACATTGATAGTGTTGCTATGTGCAGCCCAATGTCAGTGACTGTGATTCAAGAAGAGGGCTGCAATCTGAAGAATAGAGAGATCTGAACATAGAGCGATCTGAACATCTAAGCAGATTCTGCTACATAATATATTTTTCTATTTATTGATATCATAATGAGTCACTGTCAGTGGTGTGGGAGGGAAAGGAAGACACAGAGAAATAGACAATAGTAAAACTGCAGATTATGCTGGATGAGAAGTACACTATACACATCTGGTTAATTTTCAAAATTAGGCAGCGTTTTTGTTTGCCATACACAACTTAAAGAGATTGTCCAAGGTATATCTTTTGTAAAAGTCAAGAAATTATTTCAAATGATAACAAAATAAAATAAAAAACTTCACTCACCCATTTAGTTTGTCACCACCACTGTGCTGTCGATACAATTTCCTGCATAGGGTGCAGTATACTTCCATGCTACTGATCACATACCGTCTAACTACATGACTGCTGCAGCCATTCAAGGCCTCAATGGTCTATTTCTGTGCATACAGTCAAGACTGCTGAGGTCAGTGATTGTCAGCAGGGGTCACATGCTAAGATGACACATGTTTAGCTGCACAGAAGTATACAGAGAGCAGTGTTGTATATAGTAAGACATAAGATGTGTGGGAAGCCGGTCCTGGGTGTCATTATGATGGTCACTGGACTATATAGGGAGGATGTCTCTGACTGCACAAGACTTCCCTCGAGGGGAAAGAAGTTTTTTTTTTCAACTTTGTATTTATTAAACAGTTTTTAGCATATATAAATAACCGTCTACATTACAATGTCTCCACGGTAGATATAAATTAGATTTTAAAAAAAGGTAAAAATGATCCTGCATCAGCTTTTATAGGAAAAATATGGTATACATCACATGTAGATGTCTAAGACTTTGAGGAAAAGAACATAATATAAAAATAAAAAAAAGGGAGGGGGGAAAAAGAAAAAAGGAAAAACAGTTCTCTTCTTCGCTCTATATGTGAAGATCAGTATGGTAAAGATCCCAAAGGGACCAGATCTTCACAAACTTATCTACATTCCTCTGTAACAAAGCTGTATAGTAATCCAAAGAGTATATGTCTTGGATATGGGAGTTATAATCCGCTTTGAATGGAGGAACATTTTTTTTTCCAGAAAAGCGCTATAAGGCATTTCTTCTCCACAGTAAGTAAATGGAGGAGCAGCCCGGAGACATGACCACCAATGCCCCTAGGGGGGACAATTAGCAGGTACGTGAGCGAGTCCAATGCCACTGAGCATCCCAGGACTTCCTGTACTACAGAAGCCACCATAGTCCATAAGGGCAGTATGAAAGGACATTCCCCAAAAATGTGGTAGATCGAGGCACCACTAGCTGAACATCTCCAACAAACATTAGGGATATTCCCGTTAAGGGTATGCAACAGTTCCGGGGTATGATACCAGTGCATCAATAGTTTCAGTTGGTTTTCTTTATAGACTACACAAGAGGAACTAGCAAAACCCCTTCACCATATCTTGTTCCAGAGACCCGGTGGGACTGCTCTATTAAGCCATTCCTCCCATTTCCGCATATACAAATGTCCCCCTCCTACCAAATAAATCTGGGAGGAAAGTAGGTCATATATATCAGAGATAAGGCCTCTAACTGAGGGACCTCGTAAACATATTTTTTCAAATGAGGTAAGAGGAGGTATCAGTCCGGAGGTAGTGACTGAGCGACGATAATGGGCTATTTGTTGATAGTAGATTGCAGAGGATGAGGGGAGATTATATTTACTTTGTAATTCTGGAAAAGAACGACAGCCGTGAAGGCATGACGTAATCACGGACGTGCCGCGGCCCCGCCCCATCCACCACAGCTCCGCCGCCTACATGCGCCGCTGTGCGAATCTCGGCATCCGATCGCCGCGTCTCTGCCTCTCTGCCTCCATGCCGCATGTGACTCCGCGTGCTTGGTAAAGACCCTCTCCTGCCTCCCTAGTGTTTGGTTGGATTGTGGTTCTCTCTGCATCAGTGTTTCCAAGCCTGGCCCCCCTCCTGGGCATCTGCAGATCCGGTGGCTGTGGATCGTGGTGTTCGGCGGGTGGGACTCGCGTGGTGTTTGTCTGTACTCTCCCTGTTTGGCGGTGGATGGCGAATGTGTGTGGGGACCTTCTGCTGTACTAGACCCCGGGTCCTGGTGGTGTTCTCTGCAGGGAGTGGACTGCCCGTGGTGTTCCTCTGTCTATACATCCGTACCCTGGACCACTGACCGATGTGCGGCCGATGGTGACCTCGATGCCTGGCGAGGATTTGGGAAGCGAGATCTGTTAAGTACCACCCCTCAAGAAACGAGAGATAAACCGCTATATGGGTATTGGGCCTGATTATTATTCGTTCTGTGTATTGGAATATATACTCAGATGATTAGAACTTTTGATACCTCAATGTACATGTGAACTGAGTTGGGAGCGTTAGCTCCGTTTATATTGGAACTTTTTGCGGTGGATCTACTAAATACGTCACTGTCTCTCCGTACACGGGCTGAATTAAGTTTAAAACACTCTTGGATACGGTGAAAAAAAAAAGTCAAAATGCCCCCAAAACCACTAAATAGAAAATCATTGGGAGTTACATCACCTAAAGGTGGTACAGCCCGCAGCCCTATGACCCAGTTTGATAAATATCTTAAATCTCCGTAGTAATCAAAAACAATTAACACAATTGGAGGGGCGGGATGAAAATGAATCTCAGCTAAATAGGGCAGGCGCAGGCAACGTCCTGGAGGTCGATAACCAACTGAGCAATATCGATGTGAAACTGGCTGGAATACTGGACGCAGTCAAAATCACCAATCAGTCATTAAACACATTGATGGCCACGGGTAGCAGCGGTACAGAGTGACATCTCAGTGATACAAGATGACCTTAATAAAATGAGGCAGCGTATAAAAGAGACTGAAACTTTAACGGGGGAGTTGCAGAAAGAAACCAAACGTATTAAAAAAAAGATCGAGGAGGTAGAAGTGGATAATAAAGCTCTGAATGATAAAATGGTGGATTTGGAGGACAGATCCAGGAGACATAATCTTAAATTGCTTGGTTTTCCTGAGGGGGTAGAAAGAGACAATCCCACAAGTTTTGTACAAAAATGGCTACTTGATAATATAGGAACTGTAGAGATATCTTCAGGATCCGTAGTGGAACGAGCACACCGTATCCCTATCAGAAAACCACCATTGGGGTCCGTCCACAGGTCATTGTTAATTAAGATGCTAAGCTCCAAAGATCGGGACTATATTTTAAGACGGAAAAGAGATGCAAACGGTGAAATACAACGATCACAATTTTGAAATATACCCAGATTTGTCAAAAACCACGCAGGATAAAAGAAGAGAATATAAAGAAATAAAGAAGAGAAATAATACAAGCAAATATAAAATACTCCATGATGTATCCAGCGAAATTACGTGTTATTTATAAAGACACAGTCCAATTCTTTCCTAATCCAACTGACGCATTAGAATGGATGGACTCTAAGGGAGCTTAAATTAATGAAGAAAAAATATGATATGCGGGACGCTGGGGGGCACTCGGGGGGCTTGAGGTGGGGGGGAGGCTTATGGTTAGAGACCTTATGAGGTGTGTTCCTTCGCTCATGGGTCAGCATAGATGGGTAAGATGGGGGGGTGTTGGGAGGGAGATGGGGGGGTATTGGGAGTGTTATTTCCGCAGGGGCCACTGGAATTACTGGAGGAATCTTTCCTCCTTTTTCACCCTTACTCCCTGCCTCGATCTGTTATGAAGGAACAACATGTCAAAAATATTATCCTGGAATATCCGGGGGTTCGTAGATAGAGTCAAAAGGTGCGCGATTTTTGATTTAATCTCTAGACATTTACCGGCAATAGTGGCCCTGTTAGAAACACACTTAAAAAATGAAAAAGCCAAAGCTTTAGGAAGAAAGAAATGGGCCACATATGAATATCACTCTTACTATTCTTCATATGTTCGGGGCATCAGTGTCTATGTCCATAATCAAGTAGATTATGATCCAATAGAACAACTAATTGATCAAGAGGGACGTTATATATTTCTTTACTATAATTGGCAAGGTCAAAGGAGTATTCTTGCATTTATGTATATCCCTCCACCTTTTTCGTCTGTTGTGTTGGGCAAATTGATGGACTTTGTCTCCACAAGAGATGAGTGCCCGGTGCTGGTGATGGGCGATTTCAATTTGGTCATGGACGTAAGAATGGATAGGAAGTCCGCCATCACCAGCTATGAACAAAATCCCAGTTCAACTACTGCATTGTATAAAATATTTAAGGAGATGGCATTAGTTGATGTATGGCATTCTTTGTACGGAGATAAACAGGTGTATTCCTGTTTTGGCAATACATATAGGTCCATGTCCCGAATTGACCTCGCCCTTGCCAACACCGGGCTGATTGACAGGCTTCAAGCTCAATCCCCACTGGATAACATTATTAGGTGATACTGACATGGTTGAAACTGAGATTGAATATTTTTGGATTAGTAACACTGACTCCACACACATCCATCTGGTCTGGGACTCGCTGAAGGCTTTCCTTTGCGGCCTATATGCCTATCAAATTAAAAAGAAAAAGAAGACCTTTGCGCAAACACAAAAAAATCTAGAGGGGAAGATAAGTCAATTAGAATCAGAAATTATGTATGTACACACGTTAGAAAAACAACAACAATTACAAAAATGTGAGAGATGAATATAAACAATACATATACAAAAAAGCCCCCCAAAAAAATAATTTTAGGTCAGAGAAATTTCAGTGAATCTGGGAAACCAAGTAGACTATTGGCCACATTAATAAAAAACCAAAGAGGGAGTAATAAAATTAACAGCATTAAGGCCGACTCGGGGATGGTCCTGAAGGGCCCCTGAGATTATTTTAAAGGAGTTTACCAGATATTTTTCTGGGCTATATCAGGCAGGACCCGCCGATCTTGGAGAGGAAATTGATAAATACCTTAATAATATTGCGATCCCTGAGTTTGATGAAAAAGATATTGAATGGTTGAATAGACCGATTCAATTAACAGAGCTACAGTCTACGTTGAAATAAATTAAAGGTAATACATCTCCAGGGGCAGACGGTTTTCCGTTTGAGCTATACCGTAAACATGAGAGAGTGTTGCTTCCTCAATTGCTGGAGGTCTTGGACCAGTCCTGGACTGTGGGTTTGTTGCCCTCCTCCTGGATAGACGCAATTATTACCCTAATTCCTAAAAAGGGGAAAGAGTCACAATTAACATTATCATATCGACCGATTTCGCTGTTGAACACAGATTATAAAATTCTTGCTAAACATCTGGCCAATAGATTAAAATCTGTAATTCATGAAATTATTCATGTTGATCAAACCGGTTTCATCCCCAAAAGGAACATACAGGACAATATAAGGAGAACATTCCTGAACATCCAGGTGGGGGAGGGAGAGGACCTCTCTCCTGTCTCTGGATGCGGCTGTCACCGCCAGCTCTGTGAGAAGATCTGGCAGACGTTCTTCTCTACCTGTTGTATGATGTTCTTTGTTTTGGTTTCACTTTCTCATCTCCTTTCCATCTCCCAGCTGTCATCTATTTGCACTGATTGTCTCCCTTTATATTCTCTCCCATACTGCCTCACTTTGCGGTTTATACTTCTTCCTGGATTGTGTTCACTGCTGGAGGCTGCTTCTCCTGATTCCTCAGATAAGTCTGTTTCCTTTATTTGTGTTTCTTGCTGGCTTGATTGTAGGTGACCCTGACTCTGTCCGTATTAAGTGCAGGGAGCCGGTGGTAGTGTCCCCTCACTATTATAGGGTTTTCAGGTGCCACATAGCATAAGGTACGAGGGCATGCAATCGTTTACCATAAAGATCTTTGCATGGGCATAGCAGTCAGGGAGAGCTCTAGGGGTTTTATAGGGCTCACCCATATGCTCCTTAGTTTGGGATCAAGCCACTCGGATTTTTATTTATAAGTTCCAGCTTTCTGCAACACCATCCGTGACATTATAAACCGCCATAACCGTCTTAAGCATGGATCCGGTTTCAGCCTTGATTGACCGCATGCAAGGTCTTTCACTGGAGGTAGCAGATCTCCGTAAAACTGTGTCTCAGTTTCAGGTGACCAGTTCTGCTTGCGTTCATGGAGTTTGTTCCGAGCCTAAGATCTCGCTTCCGGATACGTTCTCCGGGGGTAGTGAGAATTTTGTTCGCTTAGAGAGGCTTGCAAACTCCATTTTCGCCTACTTCCCCATTCCTCTGGTGATGAGGAGCAGAGGGTGGGGATCATCATCTCGCTGCTCAGGGATAATGCTCAGTCTTGGGCCTTTTCGCTGCCGGTGGGGGCACGGCCCCTCCGATCCGTGGATGAATTTTTTGTAGCCCTGGGACAGATATATGATGACCCGGATCGTATTGCTCTGGCTGAATCTAAACTGCGTCTTTTATGCCAGGGTAAACAGTCCGCAGAGATATATTGTTCAGAATTTCGGAGATGGGCAGCTGATACTGGTTGGAATGATGCTGCACTCCAAAGTCAATTTTTCCATAGTCTTTCGGAAAGATTGAAAGATGCATTTGCTTTTCATAAGAGACCAGCATCATTAGAGTCAGCCATGTCTCTAGCTGTTCGCATTGACAGGCGTCTTAGAGAGAGAGAGGAGACTACTCCTTCCTGTCATATTCAGCCCAAGGACACTGGGGCTGTCTTATTCAGTGCGCAGGGGTCTCAGTCTCTCTCAATCCCCTCTGAGGAGGAGGCCATGCAGCTGGGTTTGCTTGCCTCTGATAGTAGAGGATTCAGCTCTCAGAGGAGGGTTTGTTTCTGTTGTGGGGGTATAAATCATTTGGCTAATGTTTTTCCCTCTAGGAGATTCATGAAGTTTTCTGAGGGTAATAAAAGAAAAACAAAAAGAAAAAAACCCTCTAAAAACTTTCCATTTGCTACTATTGGCAAGGTTGATGCGGAAATTGAAGGTTTGCCATTTACTTGTAGTTCCCGTTTTCTCCTACCTGCCAGACAGCAAGAACATTGTTTGTGAGATTTTTGTAGATAGTGGAGCAGCTGTCAATCTCATTGATAATCAATTTGCAATAAGGCATGGTTTCCAGGTATGCACTTTGGAAAAGGATATACCTGTTTTTGCTATTGATTCCGCTCCACTTTCTCAAAGATCATTAAAGGGCATAGTTCACAATATCCGTTTGACTGTGGGTGACGCTCATGTTGAGGATATGTCATGTTTTGTCTTAAGCGGATTACCTACTCCTCTAGTGTTGGGGCTACTCTGGCTCACTAAACATAACCCCATCATTGATTGGCAAGCAAGGCAAATAAATGGTTGGAGTGAGTTTTGCAGAGAGAATTGCCTCACGGCGTCTCTTTCAGAGGTTTCTACCAAGACTGTGCCATCTTTTCTCTCTGAATTTTCAGATGTGTTTTCCGAGAGTGGTGTCCAGGAGTTGCCCCCGCACCGGGAGTACGACTGCCCTATTAATCTCATCCCAAGCGCCAAACTGCCAAAATCACGTTTATACAATCTCTCCCAACCTGAAAGAGTCGCTATGCGTTCTTATATCTCTGAGAGCCTGAGAAAGGGACATATCCGACCCTCGAAGTCACCTGTTGCCGCTGGTTTTTTTTTTGTTAAGAAAAAAGATGGTTCTTTAAGACCTTGTCTGGATTTCAGGGAGCTGAACTGTATCACGGTTCGTGACCCATATCCGCTTCCTCTGATCCCGGACCTGTTTAACCAGATTGTTGGGGCTAAGGTTTTTTCTAAGTTGGATTTAAGAGGGGCATACAACCTAGTCAGGGTCAGGGAAGGGAACTAATGGAAGACAGCCTTTAATACCCCTGAGGTTTGATGAATGCTCTGGCCGTCCTCCAACATTTTGTGAACAGCATTTTTCATCATTTAATGGGGAAATTTGTACTGGTGTATCTGGATGACATTTAGATTTTTTCTCCTGATTTCAAGACTCATCGAGACCACCTACGTCAGGTCTTGCTGATTCTGCGGGATAATAAATTGTACGATAAACTGGAAAAATGTGCGAAGACGTTCTTCTCTACCTGTTGTATGATGTTCTTTGTTTTGGTTTCACTTTCTCATCTCCCAGCTGTCACCTATTTGCACTGATTGTCTCCCTTTATATTCCCTCCCATACTGCCTCACTTTGCGGTTTATACTTCTTCCTGGATTGTGTTCACTGCTGGAGGCTGCTTCTCCTGATTCCTCAGATAAGTCTGTTTCCTTTATTTGTGTTTCTTGCTGGCTTGATTGTTAGTGACTCTGACTCCGTCCGTATTAAGTGCAGAGAGCCGGTGGTTGTGTCCCCTCACTATTATAGGGTTTTCAGGTGTCACATAGCATAAGGTATGAGGGCATTCAATCGTCTACCATAAAGATCTTTGCATGGGCATAGCAGTCAGGGAGAGCTCTAGGGGTTTTATAGGGCTCACCCATATGCTCCTTAGTTTGGGATCAAGCCACTCGGATGTTTATTTATAAGTTCCAGCTTTCTGCAACACCAACCGTAACAGCGGGCAAAGTGTTTGATAGGGTGGAGTGGCCCTTTCTCTGGAGAGTGATGAACTAAATGAAAATCGGTAGCTATTTCTCTAGGTGGGTTCAGATTTTATATCGGAGCCCCATATCCATAATTCAAATAAATGGGGAATACTCTGCACCCTTCTCCCTTACACGAGGAACACGACAGGGATGCCCTCTCTCTCCAATGCTCTTTGCACTCTTTCTTGAATCCTTGGCATGTAAAATTAGAGCAGACGAGGATATAATGGGTTTCGGGTGTGAGGGCAGCGCTGATAAAATAAGTTTATACGCAGATGATATTTTGTTGTTTTTGAAAGGGGGATATGCCAGCTTGCCCAACGTCATGGAAAACATAAACGACTTTGGACGTTTGTCAGGCTATGAAGTTAATTGGGAGAAATCTGAATTCCTCCCATTAAAACGCCCAGTTCCTCCTGGCTATAATTTTAAAGTCTGTATACTGGATCCAGCGGACTCCCTGTTGTATTTGGGTATTCATATTGGGAGCAGATTGGAACACTATACGAAGTTGAACATTACCCCAATAATAAATAAAGTAAAAGAGAAAATCAAAACTTGGCAAAAACTCCCCCTGTCACAAATTAACAGTATAGCCCTTATAAAAATGGCGCTACTCCCAATGTTACTATACGTATTGAATGCAAGCCCAATAATGATTGAAGATATGTTTTTTAATAAATTTGAGAGCCTCTTTAATGAGTTAATATGGAGCCGAAAGCAGGTTAGAATTAAAATACAGTATCTATATAATTATGAAGAAGAGGGAGGATTGTCCCTCCCCTTCCTCAAAGAATATTATGTTGCCGCACAACTGAAATGGTGCATTAAGAACCGGAAGAGTAAGTGCGTCAGGTTACTATTTGGGAATCATAACAGGCCCCGGGAGGACATTTTCCACATTCTTGAAACTGGGATTACAGAGAAAAAAGGGGGAGAATGCCCAGAATGCCCGTTTAGTAAAATGCTTAGGGGAGTTTGGAAACAGGTTAGGCGTATTGTAGGACTAACACAAGCTGTTGAGTTCACTCCAATTTGGAGGAATGTTAATTTACCGCATATTATGAAGTTAGTGGATATTCAATATTGGGAAAAACGTGGGGTTTCATTAATTTCACAGGTCTTCTTTAAGGGGCAGATTAGAGCATTAACTGAAATACTCCCGGCACAACACTAAGTTTTACTGACACATTTCGATATGAACAGCTACGTCACGCTGTAAAATACACTGAAAATAAGAATTACCTTAAAATCGGACATCACACTTTTTTAGATTTTTGGTATGACATGTTACCAAATAGTTCTGTTACATCACACATCTATGCAAAGCTGAAGCACGAATGTACTAAACTGATCACATTTAAAAGTGAAGCTAAATGGGAAATAGACCTACAATGCAATGAGCACATTCCATGGGACACTATTTATGGGAATATTAAAAAGGCTACAATTTCTCATGCACATATGTGGTTTCTTCTTAAAATGATACATCGCTTATATTATACACCACTATTAATATCCACGATCTACAGAGATAAAGAACCGAAGTGCTACAAATGTTATATGGACAGGGGGGACTATAAACATCTACTATGGGAATGTTTAGGTATAAGGGAATATTGGTCCAAGGTCTTTGGGAAAATACAGAACTGCTCTACCCTGAAATATGATGCCTGCATTGAATATGCGATTTTAGGTAATTTCCCGGAAACTAACAAAAAAAGGGAGCAACGACTGCCCTCGCCCCCTTTGGCGAGGGGGACTGCCCTCGCCAAAGTCGTAATAGTGAAGTACTGGGGTTCGACTAAATATCCCTCCTTCCTGAAATGGAAGGAATATATGGACAGGGTGAAGCAATATGAATTTAGCCTCGCCCAGACAGAAGGGAGAAAATCAATATGGCTAGAGATTTGGGGTAACTGGAATTAATTGGTATCAGGCGATAATTGAGGGGTGACAGTGGCCCCTAGCGGAAATGAGGGTTGGGGAGGGATTGGGATTTAAAGATAGGAGAAAAAGCCTTGGTTGTAAGGTTTTTGATATAACACTGTACTGTGTTTTTATGTAAGTATTTTGTACACTTTGGCTAATAAAAAATAAAAATAAAAAATTCTGGAAAAGAAAATAGGCAGTTGGTAAGGGGATCTCGCAAATCATGAAAGCGATAAAGTCCCATCTCTATCCAGGGTTTAACCATATATGCTTCACTGCTATTGCCTAAGTGTGGGGTGAATAGAAAGGGCATGAGAGATGGATGTAGAGTGGAAAGGTTGAATTTAATCTTGCAGTTCAACTAAAGATTTCTAGTAAATGCCATGGGGCCTAGTAAGTTCTAGGAGGAGATATCGACTGGGTGGGAGGAAATTTGCTCCATATAAAGTAGAGTAGGCAGAAGTGATCTGAACCGCTAAGTATTTTATAGAGCGGTTCTGCCAAGAGTAGTTATAAGAGTGTTGTAAGGGGTTTAGTGTTTGAGGTGGGATATTGAGGGGTAGTGCTTCTGTTTTTGTATTATTTATTATATAGCCTGAGAGCCTACTGTATCTGTCAATGGTGACATGAAGATTAGGAAGAGAGGTAATTGGGTTAGTTAACGTTAAGAGGACATCGTCAGCAAATAAATATATGGTAAAAGACCGATCCTGTATTTGGATGCCTTTTAATGTTCGGGTCTGCTCGGATCCGAGCGGCAAGAGGTTCTATGCTTAATACATATAGAAGTGGTGACAAGGGGCAATCCTGTCGGGTTCCGTTTCTAATTTGGAATACAGAGGAGGATGCATGAGATAGGCTGACACGTGCAGTTGGGAACGAGTAAAGACCTCTGAGTGCTTGCAGGAAGGGGCCTGTAAACCCAAATTTCTGTAGCATATGAAACAGAAAGGACCAATTAAGGCAGTCAAAAGCTTTTTCTGCGCCAAGGCTAAGAATCAGAGCTTCAATCGACCCCTTATTAGCCGCATCAATTAGGTCAATCACTCTCCTTGTATTGTCCCCCGCCTGTCTGAAACGGACAAACCCAACTTGATCTTTATGGATCAACCGAGGGAGCCAGCAATTTAACCGGTTGGCAAGTACTTTAGTGAAGATCTTAAGATCTGAGTTCAATAGACTGATTGGACGATAGTTGGCACATTCTGAGGGATCCTTTCCTGATTTTGGAATCACTGTTATAAAGGATTGGAGCATAGTCTCCGGTATAGGTTCTCCTAATAGGAAGGAATTGAATAAAAGGATCATATGTGGTAGCAAAATCTCACTGTAGATTTTATACTAAAGGTATGTGAGTCCATCAGGACCTGGTGCTTTATTCCTCGGGAGATGCTGAATCACCTCCTTCAGCTCCTCCATTGTGATCTGCTGGTTCAAGTGTGACAGGGCCTATGGAGGAAGAGTGGGTAGGTTACATCTAGATAGATAATTATCTAGCATATGAGATATGGCCTCAGCATTAGTGGGAAGTTCGGAAGGAAGGGAGTAAAGAGATGCATAGTAGGAGTGAAATATGTTAGCAATCTGATCAGGACCAAAATGCCGAATGCCAGTAGAATCCTTAATAACCTGAGGGGCAGAAGCGATTTCACGATTTTGTAACTGTTTTGCTAATAATTTATAAAGGGTTTATAACCAAATTCAATTTAGTGACCCAGTCCCTGAAAGATTTGTCTCTTGGAGAAATATTATCTCTTCCTTGGACTTACGCATTTAAGTATAGGAACTTAAACATATTGATTAAAAATGGACCTTAACAACGTGTGACGAGGGGGTCTATTTTCAGTGTTCTGCATTCCAGGTCTGAACGGGGCCGTCTCTAGGCTACTCCCTTCTCCCACATATGACTGCTCATATATATAGGCTGTAACGGGGTGCCGAAGGTACACTCGGTCTCCCATCAGCCGCAGACCTGCTGCTTAGCTTTGGGAGCGAGGAGCTGTGTTTGACCTCGTTGCTAAGGCGTTGCTTTGCTAGCTGGGAGGCTTCCTGCTCCTAGGTCTGCCTTGAGCGCCGAGCTGATCACTCGGTGCTCGACTGGTCGGTCTGTTGGTCATGTGACGCTGGCCACGTCACATGACCCTCACTCCCCTCTATAAATACAGGCAGCCTGCTGGCCACAGGTTGCCTGTTAATTTAGGTTCCTGGCAGTTGTTGGATACCTGTGTACTTACCTGATCCTGTTCCCTGACGATCCTTTGCCTGCTCCTCCTGTACTGCGCATCCTTCCTGGTATATTGACCTCGGCTTCCACCTGACTATTCTTTGAGGACCCCTTTGGTACTTCTCGACTCTCCTGGTATTTATGACCCCGGCTTCTCCTGACCTTTCTTTGCTTATCCCTCTGTACTGCGTTGTCCTCTTGGTTTTGACCCGGTCCGTTCACTATCCGTTATTTGTCTTGTCTGTCCTTCCCGCACGTATACTAAGTTAGGGACTGCCGTCCAGTTGTCCCCTGTCATCAGGACTCGTGAGGCAAGTAGGCAGGGCCAGGGGTGAGGGTGGAGCGTAGTGGTCACTATCCTCCCCCCTGTGTGTGTGTGTACAGGACCGTTACATAGGTTAAGCTAAAGGAGGGCATCTGAAGAGAGAAGGAGAGAACAAAACGTAAGATAAAACAAGCCTTAATAAAACCACTATTAATATACAGTACATTACAGCAAGAAAAGAAGTCTGAAGAACGTCAGAACTTACAATATCAACATACAGTTCTTTTTGGAGTCTTAGAATAAGGCACATAAGTAATAGTAGGCCAAAGAACAATTGACTCCTTAAGGGGAGCATGACGGTAGCCACGGGGAACCCGTAATACAACATTAGGGTATGTCCAACCAAGGCTCATTATGAAAGGGCTATGTAAAGAGGAAAAAGAGAGCTTGCACCATAAGGGGAATGATCTAGCAGGTGGAGCTAAAGAGAAATTAGGTGAATAAAAAATAGGTGGGAGGAATCCTTCTCTGAAAAGACGGAAAGTAGGATAGCGGCCTAATTCCCCCAGGGTGCACCTTTCCTGCACAGGCATATAAGTGGGTAAGATTTGATAAAGGAGGTTGTGCTCAGGTTAAGAAGGTTTATGCCTCGCTTCAGGCTCTGATTGCACAGCGTGCAAACCACTCGTGTCTTGTCGTCAGCACATTGTCTGAAGAACTGCCACACCAAAAGAAATCCTTGGAGCTGGCTTTGGTGTGCTCGGTCCCTTGCTGTGGTGGGCAGTAGCAGGCATACTGTCTAGGGGATGGCCACTCCGCTTTTGCACCCTGCTCCCTCTTCTGCTGTGCTGGTGGCTCTGTGCGACCACCGCCTCTTCCTCCGAACTACACAGGTCACTCGCATGACCTTGATTCCATGTGGGGTCGAGGACCTCATCGTCCTCCACATCATCTTCCACTCAGTCTTCATCCTTGCCCTCCTTGTCGGTCTGCACACTTTCAAAAGCCACAGCAGTTGGCACCTGTGTTTCGTCATCATCCGAGACATACTGCGGTGGTCCTCCCATGTACTCATCTTGACAGAATAGAACAACAATATCTAAAGGGTGTATCTCACACTGACAGATGCAGACAAGGCCGCAAATTAAGTTTTCGGCCCAAAATGGGTGTTTTTTTTAAATAACAGAATAGAACAGCAGTATCTAACACATGTACCTCACACTGACAGATGCAGCAAAGGCTGCAAATTAAGATTTTTGCCCAAAATGGGTGTTTTTTTAATACCAGAATAGCACAGCAGTATCTAAAGCGTGTATCTCACACTGACAGATGCAGACAAGACCGCAAATTAAGTATTTTGCCAAAAAGGGTGTTTTTTAATAACAGAATATGACAGCATATTTCAAGCTTGTTTTTCACAATCACAGATGCAGAAAAGGCTTCAATATTAAGTACTTTGCCCAAAAATTTTTTTTTTTTAATAACAGAATATGACAGCAGTATATAACGCTTGAATTTCACACGTACAGATGCAGCAAGGGCTGTAAAATTTTGTATTTTGCCCAAAAAGGGTGTTTTTTAAAACCCAGAAGATTATTGCTGTAGTTCTAGCTTAAATTGCACACTGCCTAATGCGGCAGAGGCCCAAGATTGAGGGAATTGCCAAAAATGGGTGTTTTTTAAAACCCAGAAAATTATTGAATTAATTCAAGCTTGTTTTTAACATTTACAGATGCAGCAAAGGCTGCAATATTAAGTACTTTGCCCAAAATGGGTGTTTTTTTACTAACAGAATAGGACATCAGTATATAACGCTTGAATTTCACACTGACAGATGCAGCAAGGGCTGTAAAATGGAGTATTTTGCCCAAAAAGCGTGTTTTTTTAAAACCCAGAAAATCTTTGCTGTATTTCTAGCTTAAATTGCACAGTGACTAATGCTGCAAAGGCCACAGATTTGGGGTTTTGCAAAAAATGGGTGATTTTTTTAAACCCAGAATATAATTGCAGTTCTTCAAGCTTCTATTTGACTGTCACAAATGCACATATGCTGTGCTGTTGCACAGAACTTGCATAAAATGGCCGCCTCCGCCCACCTAACTAACAGACAGATAAAAGTTATTTTTCTGGGTCACTGGGCTCAGGGCAGGGTAAAAAGATTGTGCACTGCACCCACAAAACAAAATCTAGGTAGATAGCTGAGTTAACAAGCACTTTTGAATAAAGATTCTGTCCTATTCTCTCCCTCACAGCAGCAACATCCTATCCCTACACTAATCAGGCCAGAGTGACGTGCAACGCTAAGTGACTCCAGCTTATATAGAGGCTGGGTCACATGCTGCACTGGCCAATCACAGCCATGCCATTAGTAGGCATGGCTGTGATGGCTTCTAAGGGCACAGAGTTAAATGCTTGTTGATTGGCTGCTCTGCAGCCTTTCAAAAAGCACCATAAAATAGCTGAACACCGAATCCGAACCCAAACTTTTACTGAAATGTTCGGGTTCGGGTCCGAGGTCCAAGAATCCTAAAGTTCGGTACGAACCCGAACTTTACAGTTCGGGTTCGCTCAACCCTAGTCTTGATATATCTGTATTGGGGTTCCTTAGTAGATCATTGTAGCAGCGGCTACGGGGCGCCTATTGCTTCTGAGGATTCCGCTCCACAGCTTACACTCAGCCCTGGTCACAGCCTGTGTTCGGCTGGTTTCATGTTTCACTGCTCTAAGGGGCGGAGCGCGTCACTCCCTGGGCTGTGTGGGTTAGGTCAGGTGACCTCACTGACTAACCCTGGCTCTCCTGCAGGTACTAAAGTGGCTTTGCCCTATTCCCAGATACCCAGATGTTGACCGCAAATATTTGAAAAGCAAATTTTTATTGTGAATATCGGCACTTTGAGAATTCACAAATACTTAGAATATAGTGCTATATATTCGTAATATATATATATATTTTTTTTTTAACACAGTACACATCAGGTGATCATCCCTCCCTTCTTATAGCTTGTGGGCCAATGAGAAGGCTTTGTCACAGCTTAGCAACATCCCTAGCAACCAATAGAAAAGTTGCCTACCCCACACCGGTATTTCGCACGCATTACGCGAATAATACATTGCCGATCAAGAATATAATCTCAAATTTGAATATATGACGAATATTCTACAAAATATTTGGGAAATATTGCGAATATTGCCCCTGCAGCTTATCACTATTTCCAGATGCCTCAGTGTCAAGGTCCTTGTCTTTTGCTAAAGAGCCTGATTACCACTTGTGTCCCTGACTTGTACTTCGTTCCTGGACTCTGCTTATCAACTGATCCCTGCCTGCTTGCTTTGACTCTCCTGTTGCAGAACTCAGATTGCCTGACCTGTACCTGTGCAGCCTACCCTGACCTATTGCCTGTCTGACCACATCTCTGCCGCATTCTTCTGTTCTGCATCGTTGCTCCTGGTAACGTCTCTGCTTGCCTAACTACGCTTATACTTCAGGTACCTATTCAGGTACCTCCTGGTCCACCCGGGCCAGCTGCCACTGACTGGGTGATTGCTCTAGAGTAGCCCCTGGCAACTACCCTAACGGCTAAAGTCTATCCTCACCATCAGAGCAGCTCTAGTGAAAACCAGGTAGTTGCTTAGACACGTCCCTACAGAGTATAGCCAGTCAGTGGCACAGTGGTTTCACACCCAGTGATCCGTGACAGTGTCTCAATATCCGGCCAAACATTTTATTCACACCCATAGTTGGAGAACGAACACCTTTCGTGCATTTGCAATTGACCATAGAAAGAAATTGCTTTTGAGAGAAGCCTTCTGGATCTTCAGATTAAATGCCAGGGTTCCTGCAGGTTTGAACCAGAGAAACGAATTAATCTATGTTTAACAGCAATAGCAGTAATATAACATAAAATAATGTCCAATACCAGTTCATCTGTGACAATCTGGTTTTGAAGGTTCATAAAGTGGCTTGCTGCATTGTTTTAAATATTTTGTATCTGTCACTGTGCACACTGCAATTTTTATTTCTTTTATCCCAAGGTCCCTACACCCAAAAGCATTTCAGTCATTCATTTTTTGATTCGGGTGGGGAGGATGGGGTTAACCTGATTTAAAGCATCAGTGAACATTGTTGCACAGGTGAAGTTCACTGCTGCAATCGCCGCTGTAGCGTTGACAGACCGGCTAAAGCTGTGGACGACTTGCGGAAATGGGCACACACGCGGCGCGCCTTCACTAGTAGCTCAGGCAAATTGGGATAGGTTTTGATAAACCGCTGAATCACTAAGTTTAAGACGTGGGCTATGCATGGGATGTGTGTCAGGTTGCCGAGCTCCAAAGCCTCCACCAAGTTACGGACATTGTCAGACACAACCATGCCTGGTTGAAGATTGAGTGGCGAGAGCTACAGCTCGGTCTGGTCTCTTATACCCTGGCACAGCTCTACAGCGGTGTGCTGTTTGTCCCCTAAGCAGATCAGCTTCAGCACGGCCTGTTGACGCTTACCCACAGCAGTGCTACACTATTTCCAGCTAGCGACTGATGACAGACTGCTGCTAGAGGTGGAAGTGGAGGAGGCAGAGGAGGAGAAGTGTCGGTTGGAGCCAGTAACATAGCTGCTGGCGGAGACCCTGATAAACGTAGGGCCTGCAATCTTGGGCGTGGGTAGCACCTGTGCCATCCCAGGGAACGACTCGCTCCCGGCCTCCACAATATTCACCCAGTTTGTGGTCAGGGAAATGTAGTGTCCCTGGCCACCAGCACTTGTCCATGTGTCCATGGTGAAGTGGACCTTCTCACTAAATGCGTTGGTCAGGGCATGGGTGATGTTCTGGGACACATGCTGGTGTCAGGCGGGCATGGCACACCGTGAAAAATAGTGGCAGCTGGGGACTGCATACCGCGTGGGACGGCTGCTGACATCAGGCTGCGGAAGGCCTCGGTGTCCACAAGCCTAAATGGCAAAATTTCAAGGACCAGTAATTTCGAAAGTTGCCAGTTTAGTGCTATGGCCTGTGGGTTGCTATTTGCACTTGCATTCAAATGACTGTTATAGAGATTTGGACGCTGTGCTGGGGCAGGGAAGTGGATGTTGTTGCTGTTGGTCCATGCGAAGGTCCAGGTGCAGGGCGAGGAGCATCTGGGGCTACACCTTTGACAGGGTATTGGCCAGCAGTGCGCAACACAGGGGAAGAGGAGGCAGTGGTGTGACCTGCAGACCCAGATTGTGGACGCAGACGTTCGGCCCACTAATTAGGGTGCTTAAATGCCATGTGGCGGATCATGCTGGTGGTGGTGAGGTTGCTAGTGTTGAGGCCCCGGATCATTTTGGTACGGCACAGGTTGCAAACTACCAGTATTTTGTCGTCTGCACTTTCATGAAAAAAGCGCCATACTGTGGAACACCTACCCCTTGGCAAGGTAGATTTACGCATGGGGGTGCTCGGTGTAATGGTTGCAGGCCTGTTTGGTGTGGGTGGACTTGTCCCTTTTGCAACTCCACTGCCTCTTCCAGCCTGTTGCGGTGCTGCGGATCCCTCCCCCTCTGTACTGCTGTCCTCACTCGGCTTTTCACCTTCCCATGTTGGGTCAGTGACCTCATCGTCCACCACCTACTCTTCCAATTCGTCACTCTGATCATCCTCCTGACTTGACCTAACCACAACCTCAGTGATTTACAACTGTGTCTCATCATCATCCACCTCGTGAACGAATGATTGCCGTTCACCACCGTCATCTTCTTGAGACTGTAAAGGCTCAAGAGGTTGGGAATCAGGGCACAATATCTCAGGTGCCTCTTCAAGCATGCTGGGCGCGAGGGCCAAATCTAATAGTGGTGCTGGAAAGAGCTCCTCGGAATATCCTAGTGTGTGACCTCTCGTTTTTTGCAAGCCTCTCCATGGTGGGAGGAAGGATGATCAAAGTGAGGATTCGGTTGACCAGACTCTTGGCTACAGAGACTGGACTTGGTGGAAGAGAGGGTGGTGCTTAACCGACTGGAAGCATTATCTTCAGCAATCCAACCGACCAACTGTTCGCACTGGTCCGACTTGGACAGTGTTGTCCTGCGCTGCCCAACTAAGTTGGACATGAAGCTGGGTACGGTGGATGTGTTTTTTTTTTCTGGTACACTGGCAGCAGGCACAGTTTCATTGCCCCCAGGGCCACGGCCTCTGCGTGCACCATCAGCATCACGCCCACTTCCCAGTCCCTTAGTGCTTGTCTTCTTCATATTAATGGTTTTGTCACTAGATGAGGCGCAGATTGTTTTACTGTCCGCTAAAGATACAGTTTTCGGATGCAGGACAGTATATGTCACAGAAACCCACAGGATATGGACACTATTAGGCCCAGATTATTGGAATTTGTAATACAGACACAGTTTTCGGATGCAGGACAGTATATGTCACAGAACACCACAGATTATGGACACTATATTAGGCCCAGATTATTAGAATTTGCAATACAGACACAGTTTATGGATGCAGGACAGTATATATCACATAACAGAACATATTATGGACACTATATTAGGCCCAGATTATTGGAATTTGCAATACAGACACAGTTTCTGGATGCAGGACAGTATATGTCACAGAAACCCACAGAATATGGACACTATATGAGGCCCAGATTATTGGAATTTGCATTAAATACACTGTTTTCTGATGTAGTACAGTATTGGTTACAGAACACCACAGATTATCGACACTATATTAGGGCCAGGTTATTGGAATTTGCAATACAGACACAGTTTTCAGATGCAGGACAGTATATGTCACATAAACCCACAGAATATGGACACTATATTAGGCCCAGATTATTGGAATTTGCATTAAATACACTGTTTTCTGATGTAGTACAGTATTGGTTACAGAACCCCACAGATTATGGACACTGTATTATACCCAGATTATTAGAATTTGCAATACAGACACAGTTTTCGGATGCAGGACAATATATGTCACAGAACACCACAGATTATGGACGCTCTATTAGGCCCAGATTATTGGAATTTGCAATACAGACACAGTTTTCGGGTGCAGGACAGTATTAGTTACAGAACACCACAGATTATGGAAACTATATTAGGCCCAGATTATTGGAATTTGCAATACAGACACAGTTTTTGGATGCAGAACAATACATGTAACAGAACACCACAGATTATGGACACTATATTAGGCCCAGATTATTTTAATTTACAATACAGACATAGTTTTTGGATGCAGAACAGTATATGTCACAGAAGCCCACAGAATATGGACACTATATTAGGCCCAGATTATTGGAATCTGCAATACAGATACTGTTTTCTGATGTAGTACAGTATTTGTTACAGAACACCACAGAATATGGACACTATATTAGGCCCAGATTATTGGAATCTGCAATACAGACATTGTTTTCTGATGTAGTACAGTATTGGTTACAGAACACCACAGATTATGGACACTATATTAGGCCCAGATTATTGGAATTTGCAATACAGAAACTGTTTTCTAATGTAGTACAGTATTGGTTACAGAACACCACAGATTATGGACATTATATTAGGCTCAGATTATTAAAATCTGCAATACAGACGCTGTTTTCTGATGTAGTACATTATTGGTTACAGAACACCATAGATTATGGACACTATATTAGGCAAAGATTAATGGAATTTGCAATACAGGCACTGTTTTCTGATGTAGTATAGTATTGGTTACAGAACACTGCAGAATATGGACACTATATTAGGTCCAGATTATTGGAATGTGCAATACAGTTACTGTTTTCTGATGTAGTACAGTATTGGTTACAGAACACCACAGATTATGGACACTATATTAGGCCCAGATTATTGGAATCTGCAATACAGACACAGTTTTTGGATGTAGTACAGTATTGTTTACAGAACACCACAGATTATGGACATTATATTAGGCCCAGATTATTGGAATCTGCAATACAGACACAGTTTTCTCATGTAGTACAGTATTGGTTATAGAACACCACAGATTATGGACACTATATTAGGCCCAGATTATTGCAATCTGCAATACAGACACTGATTTCTGATGTAGTACATTATTGGTTACAGAACACCACAGATTATGGACACTATATTAGGCCCAGATTATTGGAATCTGCAATACAGACACTGTTTTCTGATGTAGAACAGTATTGGTTACAGAACACCACAGATTATGGACACTATATTAGGCCCAGATTATTGAAATTTGCAATACAGACACTGATTTCTGATGTAGTACAGTATTGGTTACAGAACACCACAGATTATGGACACTATATTAGGCTCATATTATTGGAATTTGCAATACAGACAATGTTTTCTGTTGTAGAACAGTATTGGTTACAGAACACCACAGATTATGGACACTATATTAGGCCCAGATTATTGAAATTTGCAATACAGATACTGTTTTCTGATGTAGTACAGTATTGGTTACAGAACACCACAGATTATGGACACTATATTAGGCCCAGATTATTGGAATTTGTAATACAGACACAGTTTCCGGATGCCGGACAGTATATGTCACAGAAACCCACAGAATATGGACACTATATGAGGCCCAGATTATTGGAATTTGCATTAAATACACTGTTTTCTGATGTAGTACAGTATTGGTTACAGAACACCACGGATTATGGACACTGTATTATGCCCAGATTATTAGAATTTGAAATACAGACACAGTTTTCGGATGCAGGACAGTATATGTCACAGAACACCACAGATTATGAACGCTTTATTAGGCCCAGATTATTGGAATTTGCAATGCAGAAATTGTTTTCTAATGTAGTACAGTATTGGTTACAGAACACCACAGATTATGGACATTATATTAGGCCCAGATTATTGGAATATGCAATACAGACACTGTTTTCTGATGTGGTACATTATTGGTACAGAACACCATAGATTATGGACACTATATTAACATAGTAACATAGTACATAAGGTCGAAAAAAGACATTTGTCCATCCAGTTCGGCCTGTTATCCTGCAAGTTGATCCAGAGGAAGGCAAAAAAAACCTGTGAGGTAAAAGCCAATTTTCCTCACTTTAGGGGAATAAAAAATTCCTTCCCGACTCCAATCAGGCAATCAGAATAACTCCCTGGATCAACGACCCCCCTCTAGTAGCTATAGCCTGTAATATTATTACACTCTAGAAACACATCCAGGCCCCTCTTGAATTCCTTTATTGTACTCACCATCACCACCTCCTCAGGCAGAGAGTTCCATAGTCTCACTGCTCTTACCGTAAAGAATCCTTTTCTATGTTTGTGTACAAACCTTCTTTCCTCCAAACGCAGAGGATGTCCCCTTGTCACAGTCACAGTCCTGGGGATAAATAGATGATGGGATAGATCTCTGTACTGACCCCTGATATATTTATACATAGTAATTAGATCTCCCCTCAGTCGTCTTTTTTCTAACTTGAATAACTCAAATTTTGATAATCTTTCAGGGTACTGTAGTTGCCCCATTCCAGTTATTACTTAAGTTGCCCTCCTCTGGACCTTCTTCAGCTCTGCTATGTCTGCCTTGTTCACTGGAGCCCAGAACTGTACATAGTACTCCATGTGTGGTCTGACTAGCGATTTGTAAAGTGGTAGGACTATGTTCTCATCACGGGCATCTATGCCCCTTTTGATGCAACCCATTATCTTATTGGCCTTGGCAGCAGCTGCCTGACACTGGTTTTTGCAACTTAGTTTGCTGTTTATTAAAATTCCTAGATCCTTTTCCATGTCAGTGTTACCGAGTGTTTTACCATTTAGTATGTACGGGTGACTTGCATTATTCCTTCCCATGTGCATAACCTTACATTTGTCAGTGTTAAACCTCATCTGCCACTTATCTGACCAAGCCTCCAATCTATCCAGATCCCTCTGTAGTAGTATACTGTCCTCTTCAGTGTTAATTACTTTACACATTTTAGTGTCATCTGCGAAAATTGATATTTTACTATGCAAGCCTTCTACACGATCATTAATAAATATATTGAAGAGAATAGGGCCCAATACTGACCCCTGAGGTACCCCACTAGTGACAGTGACCCAATCTGAGTGTGCACCGTTAATAACCACCCTCTGTTTTCTATCACTCAGCCAGTTACTTACCCACATACAGATGTTTTCTCCCAGTCCGAGCATTCTCATTTTATATACTAACCTTTTATGTGGTACAGTGTCAAATGCTTTGGAGAAGTCCAGATATACGACATCCATTGATTCGCCGCTGTCAAGTCTAGAACTTACCTCCTCATAGAAACTGATTAAATTAGTTTGACATGACCGATCCCTCACAAAGCCATGCTGATATGGCGTTATTTGCTTATTTCCGTTGAGATGCTCTAAGATAGCATCTCTCCGAAAACCTTCAAACAATTTACCCACAACAGATGTTAAACTTACCGGCCTATAGTTTCCAGGCTCTGTTTTTGGACCCTTTTTGAATATCGGCACCACATTTGCCATGCGCCAATCCTGTGGGACATTCCCTGTCAGTATAGAGTCCGCAAATATCAGAAATAAGGGTCTGGCTATGACATTACTTAATTCCCTTAGGATACGGGGGTGTATGCCATCCGGTCCTGGCGATTTGTCTATTTTAATCTTTTTAAGTCGCTGATGTACTTCTTCCTGGGTCAGACAGGACACTTTTAATGGCGAATTTATTAGGCCCAGATAAATAGAATCTGCAATACAGACAATTTTTTCTGATATTGAATAGTATTGGTTACAGAACACCACAGATTATTGACACTATATTAGGCCCAGATTATTGGAATTTGCAATACAGACATTGTTTTCTGATGTAGTACATTATTGGTAACAGAACACCACAGATTATGGACACTGTATTATGCCCAGATTAATGGAATTTGCAATACAGACACTGTTTTCTGATGTAGTATAGTATTGGTTACAGAACACCACAGATTCTGGACACTATATTACGCCCAGATTATTGGAATCTGCAATACAGACACAGTTTTCTGATGTAGTACAGTATTGGTTACAGAACACCACAGATTATGAATACTATATTAGGCCCAGATTATTGGCATCTGCAATACAGACACTGTTTTCTGATGTAGTACAGTATTGGTTACAGACCACCACAGATTATGAATACTATATTAGGCCCAGATTATTGGCATCTGCAATACAGACACTGTTTTCTTATGTAGTACAGTATTGGTTACAAAACACCACAAATTATCTACATTATATTAGGCCCAGATTATTGGAATTTGCAAAACATACACTGTTTTCTGATGTAGTACAGTATTGGTTACAGAACACCACAGATTATGGACACTATATTATGCCCAGATTATTGGAATTTGCAATACAGACACAGTTTCCAGATGCAGGACAGTATATGTCACAGAACACCACAGATTGTGGACATTATATTAGGCCCAGATTATTGTAATTTGCAATACAGACATAGTTTTTGGATGCAGAACAGTATATGTCACAGAAGCCCACAGAATATGGACACTATATTAGGCCCAGATTATTGGAATCTGCAATACAGACACTGTTTTCTGATGTAGTACAGTATTGTTTACAGAACACCACAGAATATGGACACTATATTAGGCCCAGATTATTGGAATCTGCAATACAGACATTGTTTTCTGATATAGTACAGTATTGGTTACAGAACACCACAGATTATGGACATTATATTAGGCCCAGATTATTGGAATCTGCGATGCAGACACTGTTTTCTGATGTAGTACAGTATTGGTTACAGAACACCACAGATTCTGGACATTATATTAGGTCCAGATTATTGGAATCTGCAAAACAGACACTGTTTTCTGATGTAGTACAGTATTGGTTACAGAACACCACAGATAATGGACACTATATTAGGCCCATATTATTGGAATCTGCAAAACAGACACTGTTTTCTGATGTAGTGCAGTATTGGTTACAGAACACCACATATTATGGACACTATATTAAGCCCATATTATTGGAATTTGCAATACAGACATTGTTTCTCTGATGTAGTACAGTATTGGTTACATAACACCACAGAATATGGACACTATATTAGACCAAGATAATTGGAATCTGCAATACAGACACTGTTTTCTGATGTAGTACATTATTGGTTACAGAACACCACAGATTATGAACACTATATTAGGCCCAGATTATTGGAATCTGCAATACAGACACTTGTTTCTGATATTGAATAGTATTGGTTACAGAACACCACAGATTATGGACACTATATTAGGCCCAGATTATTGGAATTTGCAATACAGACACTTTCTTCTGATGTAGTACAGTATTGGTCACAGAACACCACAGATTTTAGACACTATATTAGGCCCAGATTATTGGAATCTGCAATACAGATACTGTTTTCTGATGTAGTACAGTATTGGTTACAGAACACCACAGATTATGGACACTGTATTATGCCCAGATTATTGGAATTTGCAATACAGACACTGTTTTCTGATGCAGTATAGTATTGGTTACAGAACACCACAGAATATGGACACTATATTATGCCTAGATTATTGGAATCTGCAATACAGATACTGTTTTCTGATGTAGTACAGTATTGGTCATAGAACACTACAGATTATTGACACTATGTATTGCAGACTCTAATAATATGCGCTAATATAGTGTCAATAATCTGTGGTGTTCTATTACCAATACTGTACTACATCAGAAAACAGTGCCTGTATTGCAAATTCTAATAATCTGGGCCTAATATAGTGTTATGAGTGGCCCACAATGAAAGAGTGTGGGGAAATATCCTTCTAAAATATAACCTTTATATGATATACATTAAAATATACACCTGAAGATGCATCACAATACAAAACATATAGTCAAGGGGTTATGGGTGGATACCCCACTGCTGGTAAAGAAAAAAGACAAAACTTAGCACTGATACGCATAGGTGAATGCTAACAGTATAACCCAACCAACACAAGTATAACATGTATTGGGGTTCCAGGACGGATACCCCACTTCTGGTAGGACAAGAATATAAGATGTAACTGCTGCGCCGGTGTGGACACAGACAGTCTTACCTGACCGACCAGATGACTAGGATCAGCGTGGTAAGGGAGTCAGGCCTGACGGAAGGGAGTGTAGACAGGGAAAAACAGTCATGAGAGTATGGATGCTGTGCCCTATATCACCCTATATACTTGGTAGGATTGGGGCCTGCTCCCATGCTGCCTGTCTACACAGAGCACTCGCCCTGAAAAGAGCGACCCCGTCCGGATACCTGTCCCTAGTTATGGACCTGAACCCTAGTCTAGTGAACAAACATAAAAAACACAAAGCGACTACAGGCCTCCCGACGTGGCACGTTTCTGTCGTGTCGACTCCTCAGGGGGATAAAATGCATGTAGAGACAAAACGAAAAGTATACCGTCTATGACCGCAAGTAGCAGTCAAACATATGCTGCAGTAGGACGGTTACATGAAAGACTAGACCCAAGGTTCAGAGTCAAAGTCTAGGGGCAGGCATCCATGGTGCAGGATTGCCATGCTACAGAGGAATAAATGCTTCTCTGCTCCTTGGTGTGTAAGGATCTGGTGGTCCTCACTAAAGGTAGTATCCCTAATGTTAAGGGGGTTTATCAACCTATACCAGCCACACTGACACATACCTTCATGATGTTTAAATAGATTCCCAGCGCGCCTCTTCCAGGGAGACCGCCCTGTCAGCATCGGCGTCGGCGTGTGACGTCACGCGCATGCGCCGTGACGCACCAGACGCCGCCGCCGATACCACATGATTACGGCGACCAATCGGATCAGGAGGCGGAGGGAGAGAGCGGTTACCACGGAGAACATGTCAACACAAGGTAACCTCACAGTACGTCCCACAATGGAGGCGTCCGTGACAACGCTACAGAGCAAGATCGTAGCAAATTAAAACTGACATTTCTTGCAGGTTCGCAGCAACAAGAACTAGATAGAAAGAGCTGGACACAATACCAAGTTGTTTTGGAAAATTGTGAAATAGTAGTATGTCTCCTATATGTGCATCCCTTCCAGAGGAATAGGATGCCACCACAGGATTGAACATTACTATTATTGAGGAGTAAGCTTAGCCAATATCTATATAAAGCACCCATAGTCCAGCCTTTCATTCAGGCCCAGGGGTGCAGATGTTTTAAGGTGGAATATCCATCGGGATTCTTGCTGAAGCAGACATTTGTCCCAGTTGCCCCCTCTCACAGGTGGTTTGACCACATCAAAACCGAGGAACTTCAGAGAGGCTCTACCATTGTGCACAGTGTGGACGTGTTTAGAGATTGGGGTATCTCTTTTGTGTGAGATGTCCCCCAAGTGCTCCCCTATCCGCCTCCTGAATTCCCGTATCGTTTTACCTACATATTCAATCCCACATTCACACTGGATCCGATATATGACCCCTCTGGATTTACAGTTAATGAAATGCGGGATTGAATATGTCTTGCCTGTGACATTGCTCACAAATGACTTGCCAACCTGTATGCGTTTGCACGCTATACAATTTCCACATCTATAACAACCCACAGTTCTACATCGCAACCAGGTGGTCTTGGTGCGATCGGGTGCATAATGACTATGCACTAGCTTATCACGTATGTTCGGCCCCCTACGATAGGTTATTTGTGGTTGGTCACCTAAAACGTCTTTTAAGTCAGGGTCCATTTTGAGGACTTGCCAATGGCGCCCCAAAATCTGCCTGACTTGTTTAGACCCCCTATCGAAATTGGTGATGATTCTCATGACCTTAGTGGGTGGAGTGGATAGTTGATTGGAAGTGAGCAGTGAGCATCTTGGTCGGGACAGGGCTTTCTGGAATGCCGATCTCAACACAAAGTCGGGGTATCCCCTGGACAAAAATCTCGTCCTCAGATCAGCTGCTTGGCGAATAAAATCATGCTTGTCTGAGCAGTTGCGTCTCAAACGCAAGTACTGACCTCTAGGAATTCCAGTCCTGAGTGGGAGAGGATGGTTACTCTCCCACCTCAGGAGGGAATTCGTAGAGGTGGCCTTCCTATAGATCGACGTGTCCAGTTCACCCTTCGCGTTCCTGGAGATTTTAATATCCAGGAATGGCAAAGTCGTGGGGTGCGACTCACAGGTGAAGTGCATGCCAATATTGTTCTGATTGAGATGCTGGACGAAGGCTTCAAAGGTCCCCTGATCTCCATTCCAGAGTATGAAGATGTCGTCAATGTATCGCGCCCACAAGCCAATTTCATAAGTGTCGAGAGCCTCGTCTTCCTTGAAAACGATGGTCTCCTCCCACCAGCCCAGGAATAGATTAGCATACGATGGGGCGCAGGGACTCCCCATCGCAGTACCCCTGAGCTGGTGGTAGGTCCTCCCATCAAAGGTGAAAAAATTACGTGTTAACGTAAACTCAAGAAGGCGCAGGACAAATTGGCTGTGGGCGCGATACTGACATCCCCGTGACCGAAGGAAATGTTCTACAGCCCTGAGGCCCAAATTATGTGGTATCGAGGAATAAAGGGCCTCAACGTCAATACTGGAAAGGAGACAGGTCTCCTCCAATGTCAGACCCTCCAAACGCTTAAGGAGGTCGGTGGTATCTCTGACATGGGAGGGGAGAGCCGTGACAAACGGTGCCAATATCCGGTCGATGTAAATACCCAGATTCTGGTTAAGATTGTCTACCCCCGAAACAATGGGTCTCCCCTTCAGAGGACTAACCCCCTTATGCACTTTGGGGAGACTGTAAAATGTAGATTTACGGGGATGCAGGGGAAAGAGAAAAGCAAATTCCTCAGCATTAATGATATTGGTAGCTTTCGCTTCATCCAAAATAATTTTAAGTTCACGCCTATATCCCTCGGTGGGGTCATTATACAGAACTTCATACGTCCCTGTGTCTGATAGTATATTCCTACACATATTCTCATATTGCACCGCGTCCATGACCACGACATTCCCCCCCTTGTCAGCGGGTTTGATGACAATGTGGTGGTCATCAGCTAATGAAGAAATAGCAGTGGTCACGGACTCGGTGCAGTTGGAATGATGCGTGGACACTCTGAGGTCCTCTAGATCCCTGGTGACCATGTTTAGGAATACATCTATACATGACACTTCGTTCGCAGTGGGTGGCATCTTGGTACTTTTCACTTTTAGATTAGTAAATGGACCGTTACCCTTGGTAGTGTCCTCATTGGAGTTCAAGGACTGTAATAGTTGTACATCCTTAAGTAAGTCAGTAGGAATCCCCAATTCAAGACATTGGCGACGGTCCATTAATCTAAAGTGTTTATGCCACCTTAACTTGCGAATAAACAAATTAATATCTTTGACAGATGCAAATCTGTCAAATTTTGGGGTGGGTACAAACGTCAGGCCTAGTTCTAGGGCTTTAGTCTCATCGAAACTGAGGACACGTGATGAAAGGTTTAAGACTTGTGGTCCCAAAACTAATTCGGAGGTTTCTGTGTGCGACTGCGTAGCGGATATTCCATAGTCTGATTGAACTGGCCTAAAAAACGGTTATCCTGGCCTCTGTATGAACCACGACCTTTACCCTTCCTGTACCTGCCCCTATTGGGATGTTGACTCACTTTAGGGACAGTTTCTCTCTCCGAATCGGAGTGGTCAGTTTCAGTAGAGGATCTCTCAGAATTGCTTGGTACAGTATCTCTTCTTGTGTTACCAAGAGAGGAATATATACGGTTTTCTTTAAAATCTGAGAGATCTCTAATAAACTGCCGGTGTTTTCTTTCTTTTAGGTGATATTGATATTTTTCTAGGGTAAGTTGGAGCTGCTTTTCTTTGTTCTGGAATTCCGCTTCCTGTGAAAAAGTCTGTACAACCTCCGTGTATTCTATCAATTTCTGACTAAGGGTGGCTAGATTAGCTCTCTCCTCATCCAGCAGAAGCCTCATAAGCCTAAGGGAACTATTTGTGGCTTCCTGCTCCCACTTAGTTAAGAAGCCGGGGTGTTGTCGTAGACGAGCCGCTGGGAGGAGAGAGATACGCAGCCCCCTTGGGACAATATTATTTTTAATGTAATTGTCAAGACTTTGCACCTCCCACCAGGACGTAATCTGTTCTTTGTAGACCTGGGTAAGATCTACAAAGGCGGTTTGAAAGGATGGTAGATACTTTTTCTGATTGAACTGTTTATCAGAGAATATATCCTTGGCCTCATGTAACCAGCTCTCTGCATCAAATCCTGTCGCTAGGAATCCTGCCATATCAGTGGGAATGATAGATATCTGATTGAGACTATTTGTGACAACAATCCCATTGATATTTCAAGATTTCAAAGCTATGAGTGGCCCACAATGAAAGAGTGTGGGGAAATATCCTTCTAAAATATAACCTTTATATGATATACATTAAAATATACACCTGAAGATGCATCACAATACAAAACATATAGTCAAGGGGTTATGGGTGGATACCCCACTGCTGGTAAAGAAAAAAGACAAAACTTAGCACTGATACGCATAGGTGAATGCTAACAGTATAACCCAACCAACACAAGTATAACATGTATTGGGGTTCCAGGACGGATACCCCACTTCTGGTAGGACAAGAATATAAGATGTAACTGCTGCGCCGGTGTGGACACAGACAGTCTTACCTGACCGACCAGATGACTAGGATCAGCGTGGTAAGGGAGTCAGGCCTGACGGAAGGGAGTGTAGACAGGGAAAAACAGTCATGAGAGTATGGATGCTGTGCCCTATATCACCCTATATACTTGGTAGGATTGGGGCCTGCTCCCATGCTGCCTGTCTACACAGAGCACTCGCCCTGAAAAGAGCGACCCCGTCCGGATACCTGTCCCTAGTTATGGACCTGAACCCTAGTCTAGTGAACAAACATAAAAAACACAAAGCGACTACAGGCCTCCCGACGTGGCACGTTTCTGTCGTGTCGACTCCTCAGGGGGATAAAATGCATGTAGAGACAAAACGAAAAATATACCGTCTATGACCGCAAGTAGCAGTCAAACATATGCTGCAGTAGGACGGTTACATGAAAGACTAGACCCAAGGTTCAGAGTCAAAGTCTAGGGGCAGGCATCCATGGTGCAGGATTGCCATGCTACAGAGGAATAAATGCTTCTCTGCTCCTTGGTGTGTAAGGATCTGGTGGTCCTCACTAAAGGTAGTATCCCTAATGTTAAGGGGGTTTATCAACCTATACCAGCCACACTGACACATACCTTCATGATGTTTAAATAGATTCCCAGCGCGCCTCTTCCAGGGAGACCGCCCTGTCAGCATCGGCGTCGGCGTGTGACGTCACGCGCATGCGCCGTGACGCACCAGACGCCGCCGCCGATACCACATGATTACGGCGACCAATCGGATCAGGAGGCGGAGGGAGAGAGCGGTTACCACGGAGAACATGTCAACACAAGGTAACCTCACAGTACGTCCCACAATGGAGGCGTCCGTGACAACGCTACAGAGCAAGATCGTAGCAAATTAAAACTGACATTTCTTGCAGGTTCGCAGCAACAAGAACTAGATAGAAAGAGCTGGACACAATACCAAGTTGTTTTGGAAAATTGTGAAATAGTAGTATGTCTCCTATATGTGCATCCCTTCCAGAGGAATAGGATGCCACCACAGGATTGAACATTACTATTATTGAGGAGTAAGCTTAGCCAATATCTATATAAAGCACCCATAGTCCAGCCTTTCATTCAGGCCCAGGGGTGCAGATGTTTTAAGGTGGAATATCCATCGGGATTCTTGCTGAAGCAGACATTTGTCCCAGTTGCCCCCTCTCACAGGTGGTTTGACCACATCAAAACCGAGGAACTTCAGAGAGGCTCTACCATTGTGCACAGTGTGGACGTGTTTAGAGATTGGGGTATCTCTTTTGTGTGAGATGTCCCCCAAGTGCTCCCCTATCCGCCTCCTGAATTCCCGTATCGTTTTACCTACATATTCAATCCCACATTCACACTGGATCCGATATATGACCCCTCTGGATTTACAGTTAATGAAATGCGGGATTGAATATGTCTTGCCTGTGACATTGCTCACAAATGACTTGCCAACCTGTATGCGTTTGCACGCTATACAATTTCCACATCTATAACAACCCACAGTTCTACATCGCAACCAGGTGGTCTTGGTGCGATCGGGTGCATAATGACTATGCACTAGCTTATCACGTATGTTCGGCCCCCTACGATAGGTTATTTGTGGTTGGTCACCTAAAACGTCTTTTAAGTCAGGGTCCATTTTGAGGACTTGCCAATGGCGCCCCAAAATCTGCCTGACTTGTTTAGACCCCCTATCGAAATTGGTGATGATTCTCATGACCTTAGTGGGTGGAGTGGATAGTTGATTGGAAGTGAGCAGTGAGCATCTTGGTCGGGACAGGGCTTTCTGGAATGCCGATCTCAACACAAAGTCGGGGTATCCCCTGGACAAAAATCTCGTCCTCAGATCAGCTGCTTGGCGAATAAAATCATGCTTGTCTGAGCAGTTGCGTCTCAAACGCAAGTACTGACCTCTAGGAATTCCAGTCCTGAGTGGGAGAGGATGGTTACTCTCCCACCTCAGGAGGGAATTCGTAGAGGTGGCCTTCCTATAGATCGACGTGTCCAGTTCACCCTTCGCGTTCCTGGAGATTTTAATATCCAGGAATGGCAAAGTCGTGGGGTGCGACTCACAGGTGAAGTGCATGCCAATATTGTTCTGATTGAGATGCTGGACGAAGGCTTCAAAGGTCCCCTGATCTCCATTCCAGAGTATGAAGATGTCGTCAATGTATCGCGCCCACAAGCCAATTTCATAAGTGTCGAGAGCCTCGTCTTCCTTGAAAACGATGGTCTCCTCCCACCAGCCCAGGAATAGATTAGCATACGATGGGGCGCAGGGACTCCCCATCGCAGTACCCCTGAGCTGGTGGTAGGTCCTCCCATCAAAGAGTTTACGTGTTAACGTAAACTCAAGAAGGCGCAGGACAAATTGGCTGTGGGCGCGATACTGACATCCCCGTGACCGAAGGAAATGTTCTACAGCCCTGAGGCCCAAATTATGTGGTATCGAGGAATAAAGGGCCTCAACGTCAATACTGGAAAGGAGACAGGTCTCCCTCCCATGTCAGAGATACCACCGACCTCCTTAAGCGTTTGGAGGGTCTGACATTGGAGGAGACCTGTCTCCTTTCCAGTATTGACGTTGAGGCCCTTTATTCCTCGATACCACATAATTTGGGCCTCAGGGCTGTAGAACATTTCCTTCGGTCACGGGGATGTCAGTATCGCGCCCACAGCCAATTTGTCCTGCGCCTTCTTGAGTTTACGTTAACACGTAATTTTTTCACCTTTGATGGGAGGACCTACCACCAGCTCAGGGGTACTGCGATGGGGAGTCCCTGCGCCCCATCGTATGCTAATCTATTCCTGGGCTGGTGGGAGGAGACCATCGTTTTCAAGGAAGACGAGGCTCTCGACACTTATGAAATTGGCTTGTGGGCGCGATACATTGACGACATCTTCATACTCTGGAATGGAGATCAGGGGACCTTTGAAGCCTTCGTCCAGCATCTCAATCAGAACAATATTGGCATGCACTTCACCTGTGAGTCGCACCCCACGACTTTGCCATTCCTGGATATTAAAATCTCCAGGAACGCGAAGGGTGAACTGGACACGTCGATCTATAGGAAGGCCACCTCTACGAATTCCCTCCTGAGGTGGGAGAGTAACCATCCTCTCCCACTCAGGACTGGAATTCCTAGAGGTCAGTACTTGCGTTTGAGACGCAACTGCTCAGACAAGCATGATTTTATTCGCCAAGCAGCTGATCTGAGGACGAGATTTTTGTCCAGGGGATACCCCGACTTTGTGTTGAGATCGGCATTCCAGAAAGCCCTGTCCCGACCAAGATGCTCACTGCTCACTTCCAATCAACTATCCACTCCACCCACTAAGGTCATGAGAATCATCACCAATTTCGATAGGGGGTCTAAACAAGTCAGGCAGATTTTGGGGCGCCATTGGCAAGTCCTCAAAATGGACCCTGACTTAAAAGACGTTTTAGGTGACCAACCACAAATAACCTATCGTAGGGGGCCGAACATACGTGATAAGCTAGTGCATAGTCATTATGCACCCGATCGCACCAAGACCACCTGGTTGCGATGTAGAACTGTGGGTTGTTATAGATGTGGAAATTGTATAGCGTGCAAACGCATACAGGTTGGCAAGTCATTTGTGAGCAATGTCACAGGCAAGACATATTCAATCCCGCATTTCATTAACTGTAAATCCAGAGGGGTCATATATCGGATCCAGTGTGAATGTGGGATTGAATATGTAGGTAAAACGATACGGGAATTCAGGAGGCGGATAGGGGAGCACTTGGGGGACATCTCACACAAAAGAGATACCCCAATCTCTAAACACGTCCACACTGTGCACAATGGTAGAGCCTCTCTGAAGTTCCTCGGTTTTGATGTGGTCAAACCACCTGTGAGAGGGGGCAACTGGGACAAATGTCTGCTTCAGCAAGAATCCCGATGGATATTCCACCTTAAAACATCTGCACCCCTGGGCCTGAATGAAAGGCTGGACTATGGGTGCTTTATATAGATATTGGCTAAGCTTACTCCTCAATAATAGTAATGTTCAATCCTGTGGTGGCATCCTATTCCTCTGGAAGGGATGCACATATAGGAGACATACTACTATTTCACAATTTTCCAAAACAACTTGGTATTGTGTCCAGCTCTTTCTATCTAGTTCTTGTTGCTGCGAACCTGCAAGAAATGTCAGTTTTAATTTGCTACGATCTTGCTCTGTAGCGTTGTCACGGACGCCTCCATTGTGGGACGTACTGTGAGGTTACCTTGTGTTGACATGTTCTCCGTGGTAACCGCTCTCTCCCTCCGCCTCCTGATCCGATTGGTCGCCGTAATCATGTGGTATCGGCGGCGGCGTCTGGTGCGTCACGGCGCATGCGCGTGACGTCACACGCCGACGCCGATGCTGACAGGGCGGTCTCCCTGGAAGAGGCGCGCTGGGAATCTATTTAAACATCATGAAGGTATGTGTCAGTGTGGCTGGTATAGGTTGATAAACCCCCTTAACATTAGGGATACTACCTTTAGTGAGGACCACCAGATCCTTACACACCAAGGAGCAGAGAAGCATTTATTCCTCTGTAGCATGGCAATCCTGCACCATGGATGCCTGCCCCTAGACTTTGACTCTGAACCTTGGGTCTAGTCTTTCATGTAACCGTCCTACTGCAGCATATGTTTGACTGCTACTTGCGGTCATAGACGGTATATTTTTCGTTTTGTCTCTACATGCATTTTATCCCCCTGAGGAGTCGACACGACAGAAACGTGCCACGTCGGGAGGCCTGTAGTCGCTTTGTGTTTTTTATGTTTGTTCACTAGACTAGGGTTCAGGTCCATAACTAGGGACAGGTATCCGGACGGGGTCGCTCTTTTCAGGGCGAGTGCTCTGTGTAGACAGGCAGCATGGGAGCAGGCCCCAATCCTACCAAGTATATAGGGTGATATAGGGCACAGCATCCATACTCTCATGACTGTTTTTCCCTGTCTACACTCCCTTCCGTCAGGCCTGACTCCCTTACCACGCTGATCCTAGTCATCTGGTCGGTCAGGTAAGACTGTCTGTGTCCACACCGGCGCAGCAGTTACATCTTATATTCTTGTCCTACCAGAAGTGGGGTATCCGTCCTGGAACCCCAATACATGTTATACTTGTGTTGGTTGGGTTATACTGTTAGCATTCACCTATGCGTATCAGTGCTAAGTTTTGTCTTTTTTCTTTACCAGCAGTGGGGTATCCACCCATAACCCCTTGACTATATGTTTTGTATTGTGATGCATCTTCAGGTGTATATTTTAATGTATATCATATAAAGGTTATATTTTAGAAGGATATTTCCCCACACTCTTTCATTGTGGGCCACTCATAGCTTTGAAATCTTGAAATATCAATGGGATTGTTGTCACAAATAGTCTCAATCAGATACCTAATATAGTGTCCATAATCTGTGGTGTTCTGTAACCAATAATGTACTACCTCAGAAAACAGTGTCTGTATTGCAGATTCTAATAATCTGGGCCTAATATAGTGTCCATAATCTGTCGTGTTTTGTAACCAATACTGCACTACATCAGAAAACAGTGTCTGTATTGCAGATTCCAATAATCTGCGCCTAATAGACACTAATAGTACAGTATTGGTCACAGAACACCACAGATTATGGACACTATATTAGGCCCAGATTATTGGAATCTGCAATACAGACACAGTTTTCTGATGTAGTACAGTATTGGTTACAAAACACCACAGATTATGGACACTATATTAGGCTTAAATTTTTGGAATCTGCAATACAGACACTGTTTTCTGATGTAGTACAGTATTGGTTACAGAACACCACAGATTATGGACTCTATATTAGGCCCAGATTATTGGAATTTGTAATACAGACACTATTTGCAGATGTAGTTCAGTATTTTTTACACAAAGCCACACACTATGACACTAGATGTGGCCTAGATTATTAAAGACACAGTCTGCGGATGATATACAGTATATGTCACTAATAGGTATAAAATAAAAATTTCTTGCTGCTGTCAAACACACACAATAGTCCTTAAAAGAACTTTGGGATCTTTGAAAAGCTTTTGGTATTAAAAAAAAGTAAATTTCTGTCCCTTCCTCAGCACTGTCACTGAGACTTCAGGCAAATAGATTGCTGCTCTAAAACACACACACACACACACACACACAGTAGTCCTCAAGAGGACTTTTGTTGTATTGGAAAAGCTTTCTCCGTATAAAAACTGTGAAATTCACTCCCTACTCTGTCTATCCATTCCTACGCTCTGCTCTCCCTTTCTATGTCTGAGCCGAACATGCGTCATTGGGTGCTATATAGCACCCGTTAAAGCGTTCTGGCCAATTAATCACTGTAATGCCAGCAGCCAACATGGCTACTGGCATTACAGTGAGGACAGTACTTACCTGCACCTTTATTGGCTACTTAAAATCCATGAAACGTGCGGGGAGGATATTCGAGCATTGCGCTCGAGCACATACGGTACTCGGTCGAGTACCGCCATGTGCCGAGCATAGCTATGCTCGAGCAGAACAGATATTCGTCCGAGCATGCTCGATCATTACTAGTGCGTGTATATTTTAATTTTTTTACTGAATTACAACACTATAAGCTTTCAACAGAAATAACTGCAGAAGTGAACTGAGAATATATTTTTCTTGTTGGACTGAAATAGGCTACTATATGCTTTTACCAGAAAAATAGTGAAGTGTGTATATATATTTTTATTTTACTGAAATACTCTCCTATAACTGCAACAGTGCAGTGTGTATATATTTTTCTTTTTTCACTGAAATATGCCCCTATACGATTTCAACAGAAATAACTGCAGAAGTGAACTGAGAATATATTTTTCTTGTTGGGCTGAAATAGGCCACTATAAACTTTGACCAGAAAAACTTTGCGTGAGGTGCATACATACTTTTCTTGTAGTACTGAAATACGCCCCTATATGCTTTCACCAGAAATAACTACAGCAGTGCATTGCGTATATATATTTTCATTTTTTTCTGAAATACACCACTATAAGCTTTCAACAGAAATAACTTCAACAGTGCACTGTATATATATTTATATATTTTTACTATAATAAGCCCCTATAAGCTTTCAACAGAAATAACTGCAGAAGTGAACTGCGAATATATTTTTCTTGTTGGACCAAAATAGACCACTATACGCTTTGACCAGAAAAACTTAAACAGTGAGGTGCGTATATACTTTTATTGCAGTAGTGAAATGTGCCCCTATATGCTTTCAATAGAAATAACTCCAGAAGTGAACTGAGAATATATTTTTCTTGTTGTACTGAAACACGACTGTATACGCTTTGACCAGGAAAAACTTAAAAAGTGAAGTGCGTATATATTTTTCTTGTAGTACTGAAATATGCCCCTGTACGCTTTCACCAGAAATAACTGTAACAGTGAAATGCGTATATATTTTTCTTTTTTTACTAAAATACACCACTATAAACTTTCAATAGAAATAATTGCAACAGTGCGGTGCGTATATATATTTATTTTTTTACTAAAATATACCCCTATACGCTTTCAACAGAAATTATTGCAGAAGTGAACTGAAAATATATTTTTCTTGTTGGACTGACCAGGAAAAACTTAAAAATTAAAGTGCGTATATATTTTTCTTTTAGTACTGAAATACACCCCTATACACTTTCACCAGAAATAACTGCAACAGTGCAGTGCGTAGATATTTTTATTGTAGTACTGAAAAACGCCCCTATGCACTTTCACCAGAAATAACTGCAACAGTGCAGTGCATATATATTTTTCTTTTTTTACTGAAATACACCACTATAAGCTTTCAACAGAAATAACTGCATAATTGAACTAAGAATATATTTTTCTTGTTGGACTGAAATAGTCTACAATACGCTTTGACCGGAAAAAACTTAGAGTGAAGTGCGTATATATATATTTTTTTTTACTGAAATACGCCCCTATGCGCTTTAACCAGAAATAACTGCAACAGTTCAATGTGTAGATATTTTTCTTTTTTTACTTGAATACGCCCCTATACGCTTTCACCATAAGTATCTTGAACAGTGCAGTGCGTATATATTTTTTTTGTAGTACTGAAATACGTCCCTATCCGCTTTCACCAGAAATAACTGCAACAGTTCAGTGCGTATATATTTTTCTCTTTTTACTGAAATAAAAATAAGCTTTCAACAGATATACCGTATTTTTCGCCCCATAAGAGGCATTTTTTTTACCCCTGCGTCTTATTGGGTGAATGCTGCCATTTTTACTCTGCTAACACTGATATATCACCGGCCGCGATGCTGCATAACGCGGCCTGTGATGTATGAGTGGGGAGGGGCTGGAGGCCAGCAACTGGTGTTGGAATCACAGCAGGGTCCGATGCAGTCATTGTACTCTACTACACTGGGGCCCGCTCACAGAAGTATTCATATGTGAAGTGTAGGCATTGCAGCTTTCCTCTACAGCAGTATCGCAATCCACTGTAGTACTCACTATGAAACTACTGTAGCAGGCAGTCTAGCCGGTCACTCACTTCGTCACGTGCATGCTCCTCCCACTTTATTAATAGCCTGCCTGCTATGATAGTTTCATAGTGAGTACTACAGTGGATTGCAATACTGCTGCAGAGAATTGCAATACTTTAACAAAGCTCCCATGCCTACACTTTACATATGAATACTGCTGTGAGCAGAGCACGGTGTAATAGAGTAAAATGACTACATCTGGCCCCGCCGTGATTCCAACTCCAGTTGCCGGCCTCCACCCCCTGTATTGGGGGTCACTATTTACACAGGGACACTGTTATGGGGGTGATTTGTGGATGACACATATATAGCATAAGATGTTATATATGTGTCATCCACAGATCCCTCCCATAACAGTGTCATCCACAGATCCCCCATAACAATGTCAACCACGGATCCCCTAAAGCAGCGCCATCCACAGATCCCCATAAGTGTCATGAACAGATCCCCCATAACAGTGCCATCCACAGATACCCATAACTGTGTCATCCACAGATCCCCCATAACAGTGTGTCATCCACAGATCCCATCATAACAGTGAGTCATCCACCGATCCCCTCCATAACAGTGTCATCCACAGATCAACCATAATAGTGTCATCCACATGTTCAAAACCATTAGTTCACCATTCTACCATTAGTTCAAAACCCACCTTTATAAAAAGCACACCTTTTGGTTCAAATTATTTTCCCCTTATTTTCCTGCTCAAAACACTGATGATACATTGCTGCTGAATAACAGTCTAAGTTTATAGAAGTTATTGTTTTTGTTGCATTTATTAAAAAAATAAGGGGTTTACAGCTACACATATGATTTAAAGCTCACTGCCTTACATGGAAGAAGGTGAATTTCAAAAAGGTGAATTCACTGTTGCAAAAAAATGATGCTGTTTTGTAACATAACTTGAGAGATGGATGCACTGAGCTAAAGCCTCATTAGATTTGTTGCTATGTATAAGAATGCTATAAATACAGGCATATCCAGACTTATTGCTTAGATATTGTAATTTATTATCTATGTGCTAGAAGATACACGGATCACCAAGTTTTCTCTCGCACTGAGAACAAGTTATATAGCTGTAGATTTATTCCATCTTCTGTCTAAAACAAATGGCAGATACATTCTATCAGTGCAGGGAAACTTTTAACTACATATTTTATGTGTCAATTACTAAGACACATCATAGTGTAAATAGACATATCTGCTACAACTTCTCTGAATATTCTTTTCAAAATATGTTTAGCTTTGTTTTATTCTGTTTATTTTGTCTTGTTGCATGAGGTTACGCATTCCTTGTATAAAAATCCAAAATCCCTTTATGAGAGCAAGATAATGGCTTAAAGGAACAAAGAGAAAATTGCCTAAACTGGTTGCCATTCTGTAGGATTTTTTACTTGTTGTGAGACAAAAAGTCTTAGATAATCTCCTACATCTGGAAAATAGCTAAGGAAGAGCTTAGCCAGAAGCGATGGGATTCCGTTGTAGACAGAATAATAGGGTAAGACTCCTTCTACTTCTGCTGTTAGTTGCCTTACAGCAGACTTAGGATTGTGGAAAGAAGGAGGTAGGAATGTTTGGTCTCCTTGGACGTTTACATTTTTTTTCATAAATTTATCACAGTTTGGTTGCAATATGAGAAAAATGACAAAGCAGAGAAGAATATGGAGGGAAGAAATTCTTGGATTTTAACATTTTGCTCTTTTGGTATGACATACATAGGGACTAGTGTTAAGTGAATCAAAGTTGACAAATTGACTTTGATTGGAACTTCAGGAAAAATGTCATTTGCCATGAAGCTGAATGTCCTCCCACTTTGTGGTAATTATTAAATATTTTGTAAAATGTAGGTAAAAAAAAATAAAAAATCATCTCCATTTGCTCGCAGAGAGGCTGTCTCTGCCATCTTGATTGAAGAAACCGCACAAAATCATGTGCGCAGTGATGTGTTACGTCACCACTAGCGTGAGTGAATCGAGCTTCGGATCCAAGATCCTAAGTCGATTCTTTCCAAAACTTTGTTTTAATGCTGTATGGAGATCTATCTGATGTGCTTCGCAAAAGCAGAATTTGTTAAGACTGAAGTTTTGCGGGACTTCGGTGAATAACCTTGGGCTTTGATTCTACGACTTTAAAAACATTTTTAAAAAAAGGGATCCGAAGTCGGCTTTAGTACCAGCTAGTACTTCGGTACCGAAGCCAACTTCAGATTCCTGTTGTAGAATCGAAGCTCAAAGTTATGCACCGAAGTCTTGGAATTTTGCGCACAGCATTAAAATGACTTCGGATCTTGCATGTGAAGCTCAAATCGCTCACCCCTAGCCACCACATAATAGCATCACTGCACCCAACCAGTGTGATGACGTAATCACGTCACAATGTGTGAGATTTCAATCAAGATGGCTGCAGCGGCCACAAGCAAATGGATCAGGTGAGTATGTTTTCGTTGTTGTTGTTTTGCTTTTTTTTACCCCTGATTAACTCCTGAAAGGCCTCAATGTTACAGTCAAATGCCATGATCAGTAATGAATGCATCATCTGCGGGGTTCAATTGTAATTGTGCCGCTACATACAATGGAATGTGATTTGTGATGAAGTCATTCGTAACAAATTTTCTTTCTTTCTGAAGTTTGGCGAATCAGCCAAATCAAATTTTTGATAACTTTGAGGGGACTATCTAAGTTATAGATTTTAGGATTAAATGTCCATTGGTCCAATTGTTTTAACTGGTGGGCCCTTGACAAAGAGATTTTCCTAAACTATCAAACTATGTGATTTGCAAGACCTTTAACCCCCTTCAGGACCCTGCGATTTTCCATTTTTGTGTTTCCATTTTTTACTCCCTGCCTTCCTGCAGCTCTAACTTTTATTTTTTGTTTATTTGTTTACATAGTGGCATGAGGCCTTGTTTTTTTCCAGGATACGTTTCTACTTTCCAATGGCACCATTTTATATTGCATATGATGGAGAGGGGAGCTGGGAAAAAAAAATTCAGTTGGGATGAAATTTGAAGAAAAAAAAAACACAATTTCATGACTTTTGTTTTTAAAGTGTTCCCTATGTGATTAAACTAACCTGTCACCTTCATTTTGTGGATTAGTATGATTACACTTTTATATAATTTTTCTTGCGTTTTAATACTTAAAACAAATAAAAACTTTCAATCACCATATTCTGACCCCCATACGTTTTTTATAGTTATGTCTATAGAGCTGTGTCTGAGCTTATTTTATTAGTGATGCAATCTTTAGATTTTATTGATCTCATTTTAGAATGTGAATAGGGCATTTCCTTTACACCATTTACAATGCAGGCATTTTTATTGTTTATTTATTTTTAATATGTACAAAAGGGAAATGATTAGAATTTATTTAAAAAAAAAAAACTTTTTTAACACATATTGTGTGTGTAATAACATTACAGGTAATAGTTATTAGATTTTTGGAGAGATTGTTGATCCAGGGAGTTATTCTGATTACCTGATTGGAGTAGGGAATTTTTTTCCCCCTGAAATGAGGAAAGTTGGCTTTTACCTCACAGGGATTTTTATTTTTTGCCTTTCTCTGGAACACCATGCAGGATAACAGGCTGCACTGGATGGACAGATGTCTTTTTTCAGCATTACAAACTATGGGGGTAATTTATTAAACAAAAATATGCCTAGATTTTTGGCGCAGATTGTGGCATAAAGGTCCTTAGCGACGCAATCTGTGACTTTTCCCTAATCACCCCAGGTCTAAAAAAGTAGGTGTGCCGTGTGTTAGGCATAGAAAATGGTCTAAATGTAAGACAGCTAGGAGGCATTTAGAATCAGCGGTGGATACGCTGAAGTTATGTATAGCCCGGCGCCTCTACATACCTCCATTAGATCCAGCGCAGGGGATTATTAAGACTGGTGTTTAAAATAAATGTGCCCTTATGTTACTATATTAAGTCCCCATAGGGGACTTGATAATCCGATTGCTGCTCCCATAGTCTGCAATGATTTAACTTGCAGCCTATGGCAGTTTATGTTGCTATGGAGCCCTGCGGCAATGCGGCAAACCTCAGAGTTTTTACAAGGCTCTAGGTTGCCACAGCAAGTGAACAGCTTACTCGATTTTAGTACAGGGGCACCGTTCGGACAATTGGACATGGCATCTGAGGGGTTAAATGCCTGTGATTAGTGTTACTGCCAATCATGGATATTGCCTCCAGTTTTCAACCAGTGGCTTTGGTGGCCACTCAGCTTTTTTTGTGGGCACCATCTTTAAAGTCTGGACATCTTCCGTACATGTACAGCAGAGGCCTTAGAGTTAGTTAATGCATTTAGGGTGGTAAATCTGGTTTAAAGAAGCACTCCCACAAATATATATATATATATATATAAGTCGAAAAATGGGCAGCACTCCATAAAATAAAAATAGAAAAATGTTTATTCACCCAAGCAGGACATGCAACGTTTTGGCTCTATGCTGGAGCCTTCCTCAAGCAGTGCATACAGACAAAGTGCTCAGTATATATAACAAACCAAATTAATGTGCCAATTCACAAAAATCACAGACAATCATGTAATATCATAATAAAAATTGAATAAAAGTAAACTATGAC
This sequence comes from Bufo bufo, assembly GCF_905171765.1. Lineage (NCBI taxonomy): Eukaryota > Metazoa > Chordata > Amphibia > Anura > Bufonidae > Bufo > Bufo bufo. The sequence goes on along the minus strand of NC_053391.1, from coordinate 171,210,320 downwards.
AAATACTTAATGTATCATATGATGGCATCATAGATATCAAAGTGATTGCAGTGTATAAACAATTCATCTCATGTGAAAAAATACATATAAATATATAATTAATATAAATGGCATTATTGGTTCCATGTGCAAACAATGATTTAAAGTGCTAAGTGCTTACTAAATGATGTATCTGACGAAGCGTGAGGGAGGAGCGATGAGGAGAATGGCGGCCGTCAGCTGCTTGGCGTGTATTCCGGCGTGCCAACAGCGCAATTGCACATGTCAGGATGACGTTTATTCTTTGCTTCCTGATGCGACTGCCCTCATTTCTGTGCAGTTGCGCACTGCGGCTTAGTGACATCAGCCATTTTAGGTGAGGGAATAGTACATAGAAGGTCCGGCGCATGCGTATTTATGACAATGATACCTGATTCACACAGGTTGGGGATCCTAATGCACAATTCAGTGCAACAAATGCGAGCGGATGGCTGTGTGGGGCCAGATGGGGGCAACCACAGCCAAATGGACATGGAGCCACCACCTGGGATCACGGATCAAATGCAAGCCCGCACGTCGATGCGGGGTCACACTGCATCCATAACCCAAACCCACATATCACCAACCTTTCAGAGGGATCTCCTCAAGGAAGGGTCCACCCTCCATGTGTGAAACAGTATATAGTAATTAACATCAATTACATGCATCATTTGCAAGTTGTTATAATAACTGAACGCCATCACTTGACATCACCTCATTCTTCCCCTCTCCACACTCTGTGACACATCATCTGTAATACATAAATATAAACATAAGAAAAATAATATATAAAAAAATGTGAAAGTTCATAAAGAACATGTACTTTGTCCGATACAAAAAATCACAAAAATACACAGAAACAGTGTTACAAATCAAGATAGAACCAAGGCAAGCCACAATCCTATGTCGATACTCCAATTTTATAATCAACGTTCAGACCATGCGGTTTTAGAGAGTTAAGTGTGTGTATCCACTGTAACTCCCTTTTTTTTTTAAAAAGGCTGGTTATGTTACCACCTCTCCTGGGCATTGGTACAGAATCGATGATGCAACATTTTATATCCCTTTCTGTGTGTTTAAAATCCGCAAAGTGCTTTGAAACCGGCAAATCAAGTCGTTTTTTTCTAATAGTGTATCGGTGATTGTTGAGACGGTGGTCGTCTCACCGACATACAGTAAATTACATGGGCATAAGAGCACACAAATAACATAACTGGAATTGCAGGTCAGATAATGTTGTATCTGATATGCGATGCCAGTCATAGGATGTACAAAGGTTTTTCCTTTCATGATATACTTGCAGTTAACACATGCTCAGCAGGGAAAACATCCTACGCTAGTTGTGGTTAATGCTGTCTGCCTGTTTGTTTTCAATTTGCCCACATCAGCCTTAACCAACTGATCCTGTATACTCTTGGATCTGGGGTATGACATTAGAGGAGGGGAATGGAATTCTTCAATCGTTTTATGACAACCTCCCAATATATTCCAATGGCGTTGAATGATATTACCTATATCAACACTCTGTTCAGTATAAGTCGAGATGAAAGGAATCCTAACTGATTTAGAGTGTGATATTTTCCTTAAAAGACCATCATTCCTGTCCAATTTAGTGGCTATTTCCTTTTTTTGTTGCAAAAGTTTAGTTGGATACCCCCGATTGCAAAATTTGTTGACTAATGTGTTTAAAGTTTTGTCAAATGTGTTGGGATCTGAGACTATGCGTCTGGCCCTCAAAAACTGTGAAAAAGGTAAAGATCTGACCATTGGTCTAGGATGATTAATACTATATGTCAACAATGTGTTCCTATCGGTAGGTTTGGTGAACAGATCAGTGTGTAACCTGCCTTCCACCAAGGTTACATTAGTATCCAAGAATTGCATCTCAGTATAGGAATGAACCAATGTGAATTGAAGTGTACTGTCAATCTGATTAAAAAACGCATGAAAGTTACATAATTGTTCTAAAGTGCCCGTCCAGATGAAGAAGATGTCGTCTATGTACCGCCACCATGCCCTAACATGTCGGAAATGGTGGCTTACATAGACGACAGCCTCCTCAAATTGACGCATGAAAATATTGGTGTATGTTGGGGCCACATTGGACCCCATGGCCACGCCCTGTTTCTGCATGTAGTAGGAATCCTGAAATAAGAAGTAATTGATCCTCAAAACAGTCTCCAAAAGAGATAATACAAATTGACGGGCTTCTGACGTAAGGGACGATTTCTCCAACATGCAGAAAACGGCATGTAACCCCTTTTGATGATCAATAGAGGTATAAAGGGAGGTGACGTCAAACGACGCCAATATTACCCCCTGGATCCCCTCCAAATCAATCTTCTGCAATTTAAGCAGAAAATCTGTAGTGTCCTGTATATACAAACTACTGCCACATCCAAAACTAAGCAGTAATTTGTCAAGAAAAATGGCAATGTGGCTGAAAATCGAATCAAAGCCAGATACAATGGGACGTCCGGGCGCGTCAATGAGAGACTTGTTGATCTTAGGCAACACATAGATCACAGGAGTGATCGGATGTGTCACCGTGAGAAAATCCACAAGTCCCTCATCAGTGACACCAGCCAGCAATGCCCCAGATAACACTTCCTGAATCAACCCGGCTATCTTAAATTTTGGATCAGAATCAATGTGACTGTAGATGGTGGTATCACTCAGTTGTCTGAGAATTTCAGCAATATATTTATGGGTATCTAACACGACCACCGCCCCGCCCTTATCGGCAGCTTTAGCAGTAAGCTCAGGGTCATGTTTAAATTCATTTAGAGCCGCCATCTCCTCAGCAGTCACATTTGGATGACCAAACAGTCGTTCAGAGTGTGTCGATCTGAGTATCTCCATATCAGACTTCACAGCAGCCATGTTTGCCACAATTGCAGGTTCATTAATTACAGGGTTAAAATTACTTTTAGGGAAGAGATTGAGCATGCCATGAGAGAGTACACTCATCTTAGCATGGTCAATGCGTTCCCTAATGTGAAACCATACTTTCAATTTGATAGCATGAAAGAAAGCATATAAATCAAACTCAAGTTCAAACCAATTAGCAGTAGTTTTGGGGCAAAAAGAAAGTCCCTTACTGAGCACACTCACTTGCGGATCAGACAGTTCCTTTGATGAAAGATTAATTACGGTCATTTCTTTCTGGATGGCAAAGTCCTGCTCACAGGGGGTCGCGTCTTGTTGCAAAGCTTTTTGATTCCTTCTGTGTCTACGGCCTCCACGGCCTCCAACAGTTCCTTCCCACCTAAAAAAGACTGTTCAATAGGTGTAGTAGCTTGAATGGCTCTTTTTCTCTTTTTCCATGTATCTTTGTTGCTCTGAAAATTTTATCTTCAGATTGCCTTGAATATACATTGCCTTTTCTATAATCCTCTAAGTCACGATTCCACTTGAAACGTTTGCCCTCCTCCATGTCAGTCCGGAAACTTTGCAGTTGAGTGGAAAATGTATCATGGAATTTACCACAATCATCAGTGGATAGCAGATCAGACAATTGTTGCTCAACACCCGTCAGCTCTGACATCACACTTGATAGTTCACTTTGTAAATATTCCACATTTAAAAGTATGAAGTCCAATGCATATCTATTTGATAGGTTCTCAAACTTCTTGCAAAAAAATGGGCAACTGGCAAACAGATTTGGACGTAGGTTAGATCTCATACCTCTCGGGATACACGGTACCTTGTAATATTTTCCCAGGGTGGTCATATGCAGACGAAGAGAAATTAATCTTTTGGATAGGAATTCAAACTTCCTTTTCAGCTCCTTAGCCGTTGGAGTATTGAGGAAAGTGGCATCTCCCTCTATTCCACGCAGGATTCGATCAGCAGCCTCCTGTGTATACAGTTGCAAGAAAAAGTATGTGAACCCTTTGGAATGATATGGATTTCTGCACAAATTGGTCAAAAAAAGTGATCTGATCTTCATCTAAGTCACAACAATAGACAATCACAGTCTGCTTAAACTAATAACACACAAAGAATTAAATGTTACCATGTTTTTATTGAACACACCATTCACAGTGCAGGTGGAAAAAGTATGTGAATTCCTTGACTAATGACATCTCCAAGAGCTAATTGGAGTGATGTGTCAGACAACTGGAGTCCAATCAATGAGAGGAGATTGGAGGTGTTAGTTACAGCTGCCCTGCCCTATAAAAAACACACACCAGTTCTAGGTTTGGTTTTCACAAGAAGCATTGCCTGATGTGAATGATGCCTCGCACAAACAAGCTCTGAGAAGACCTACGATTAAGAATTGTTGACTTGCATAAAGCTGGAAAGGGTTATAAAAGTATCTCTAAAAGTCTTGCTGTTTATCAGTCCACGGTAAGACAAATTGTCTATAAATGGAGAAAGTTCAGCACTGCTGCTACTCTCCCTAGGAGTGACCATCCTGTAAAGATGACTGCATGAGCACAGCGCAGACTGCTCAATGAGGTGAAGAAGAATCCTAGAGTGTCAGCAAAAGACCTACAAAAGTCTTTGGCATATGCTAACATCACTGTTAGCAAATCTACGATATGTAAAGCACTAAAGAAGAATGTATTTCTTGGGAGGATACCACAGAGGAAGCCACTGCTGTCCAAAAAAAACATTGCTGCACGTTTACAGTTTGCACAAGAGCACCAGGATGTTCCACAGCAGTACTGGCCAAATATTCTGTGGACAGATGAAACCAAAGTTGAGTTGTTTGGAAGAAACACACAACACTATGTCCAAAGGGTTCACATATTTTTTCTTGCAACTGTATGTGAAGCATCCGGGTGTAACTTGTTCATCAGTAGACATAATGAAAAAGGTAAAAAGCAGGACGACGTGCACAAAAGCCACATATGCTGTGTATAGAAAAAGGAAAAAAAGTCTATTGAAAATACAAGGGGGTGCAGCTGCCCCAGCTGGGATTGAGCAAACCCAATATGTAAAAGTCGAAAAACGGGCAGCACTCCATAAAATAAAAATAGAAAAATGTTTATTCACCCAAGCAGGACATGCAACGTTTTGGCTCTATGATGGAGCCTTCTTCAAGCAGTGCATACAGACAAAGTGCTCAGTATATATAACAAACCAAATTAATGTGCCAATTCACAAAAATCACAGACAATCATGTAATATCATAATAAAAAATTTATAAAAGTAAACTATGACAAATACTTAATGTATCATATGATGGCATCATAGATATGAAAGTGATTGCAGTGCATAAACAATTCATCTCATGAGAAAAAATACATATAAATATATAATTAATATAAATAGCATTATTGGTGCCATGTGCAAACAATGATTTAAAGTGCTAAGTGCTTACTAAATGTATCGGACAAAGTACATGTTCTTTATGAATTTTCAATTTTTTTTATATATTATTTTTCTTGTTTATATTTATGTATTACAGATGATGTGTCACGGAGTGTGGAGAGGGGAAGAATGAGGTGATGTCAAGTGATGGCGTTCAGTTATTATAACAACTTGCAAATGATGCATGTAATTGATGTTAATTACTATATACTGTTTCACACATGGAGGGTGGACCCTTCCTTGAGGAGATCCCTCTGAAAGGTTGGTTATTTGTGGGTTTGGGTTATGGATGCAGTGTGACCCCGCATCGACGTGCGGGCTTGCATTTGGTCCGTGATCCCGGGTGGTGGCTCCATGTCCATTTGGCTGTGGTTGCCCCCATCTGGCCCCACACAGCCATCCGTTCGCATTTGTTGCACTGAATTGTGCATTAGGATCCCCAACCTGTGTGAATCAGGTAACATTGTCATAAATACGCATGCGCCTGACCTTCTATGTACTATTCCCTCACCTAAAATGGCTGATGTCACTTCTAAGCCGCAGTGCGCAACCGCACAGAAATGAGGGCAGTCGCATCAGGAAGCAAAGAATAAACGTCATCCTGACATGTGCAATTGCGCTGTAGGCACGCCGGAATACACGCCAAGCAGCTGACGGCCGCCATTCTCCTCATCGCTCCTCCCTCACACTTCGTCAGATACATCATTTTGTGAGCACTTAGAACTTTAAATCATTGTTTGCACATGGAACCAATAATGCTATTTATATTAATTATATATTTATATGTATTTTTTCACATGAGATGAATTGTTTATGCACTGCAATCACTTTGATATCTATGATGCCATCATATGATACATTAAGTATTTGTCATAGTTTACTTTTATTCAATTTTTATTATGATATTACATGATTGTCTGTGATTTTTGTGAATTGGCACATTAATTTGGTTTGTTATATATACTGAGCACTTTGTCTGTATGCACTGCTTGAGGAAGGCTCCAGCATAGAGCCAAAACGTTGCATGTCCTGCTTGGGTGAATAAACATTTTTATATTTTTATTTTATGGAGTGCTGCCCGTTTTTCGACTTTTACATATTGGGTTTGCTCAATCCCAGCTGGGCCAGCTGCACCCCCTTTTTTTCCTATATATATATATATATATATATATATATATAGTCCAAAAATAGAGCAGCACTCCAGGATAATGTGGAAAATAGGGGTTTATTCATCCATTGGTGACGCAACGTTTCGGCTCCAACATGCTGTGTTATTTGGAAAGTCAGATTTGATAAAAATGGCCTGGTCCTTAAGGGGTTAAAAATTGTAGGGACAGTATAGGGAGAGCATAGGGAGACTGCAGGACAGTGAAGGCTGTGTAATCAAAAACTGAAAGGATCCATGGAGACAGCTCTGTTTAAATCAATGCCTGAACAGAGCTTTCTAATTAAACAGTGTCCACCTTGTTTAAAAGATAAGTAATAGTGTTGGGCGTGAATATTCGAATCACTAATATTAATCATGAATATCGGCACTTTGAAAATTCGCGAATATTTAGAATATTGTGATATATATTAGTATTTTTGAATATTCTCGATTTATTTTCTTTTTTTCATCTAAACCCATGATCCCTTCTTGCTTGTGGGCCAATGAGAAGGCTGCAATGTCTTCTTTGTCTAAGATGAGCAACATCCCTAGCAACCAATAGGAAAGTTGTTTACCCCTTACTATATAAGAACCTCCCCAGCAGCAATTTTCCACCGTTTTTTAAAGTTCTGAGAGAGAGAGCAGTGTCATTGCTGTGCTCTGTGCTTTCCACTCATTACATTAGATAGATTTTTAGATAGCGTATATACACTCACCTAAAGAATTATTAGGAACACCTGTTCTATTTCTCATTAATGCAATTATCTAGTCCAGTGTTTCCCAACCAGTGTGCCTCCAGCTGTTGCAAAACTACAACTCCAAGCATGCCCGGACAGCCTTTGGCTGTGCGGGCATGCTGGGAGTTGTAGTTTTGCAACAGCTGGAGGCACACTGGTTGGGAAACACTAATCTAGTCAACCAATCACATGGCAGTTGCTTCAATGCATTTGGGGTGTGGTCCTGGTCAAGACAATCTCCTGAACTCCAAACTGAATGTCAGAATGGGAAAGAAAGGTGATTTAAGCAATTTTGAGCGTGGCATGGTTGTTGGTGCCAGACGGGCCGGTCTGAGTATTTCACAATCTGCTCAGTTACTGGGATTTTCCCGCACAACCATTTCTAGGGTTTACAAAGAATGGTGTGAAAAGGGAAAAACATCCAGTATGCGGCAGTCCTGTGGACAAAAATGCCTTGTGGATGCTAGAGGTCAGAGGAGAATGGGCCGACTGATTCAAGCTGATAGAAGAGCAACGTTGACTGAAATAACTACTCGTTACAACCGAGGTATGCAGCAAAGCATTTGTGAAGCCACAACATGCACAACCTTGAGGCGGATGGGCTACAACAGCAGAAGACCCCACCGGGTACCACTCATCTCCACTACAAATAGGAAAAAGAGGCTACAATTTGCACGAGCTCACCAAAATTGGACTGTTGAAGACTGGAAAAATGTTGCCTGGTCTGATGAGTCTCGATTTCTGTTGAGACATTCAAATGGTAGAGTCCGAATTTGGCGTAAACAGAATGAGAACATGTATCCATCCTCTGATGGCTACTTCCAGCAGCATAATGCACCATGTCACAAAGCTCGAATCATTTCAAATTGGTTTCTTGAACATGACAATCAGTTCACTGTACTAAAATGGCCCCCACAGTCACCAGATCTCAACCCAATAGAGCATCTTTGGGATGTGGTGGAACGGGAGCTTCGTGCCCTGGATGTGCATCCCTCAAATCTCCATCAACTGCAAGATGCTATCCTATCAATATGGGCCAACATTTCTAAAGAATGCTATCAGCACCTTGTTGAATCAATGCCACGTAGAATTAAGGCAGTTCTGAATGCAAAAGGGGGTCCAACACCATATTAGTATGGTGTTCCTAATAATTCTTTAGGTGAGTGTGTATATGCATATATATATATATATATATATATATATATATATATATATATATATATTACAGATAGTGGGAGATAGTGAGTGTAGGTTATATCCTGATATAATGTAGCTGTTGCAGTGTGTTAGGTAGTGTGATAGGTTCTGCTGTCCATACATACATGCTACAAACATAGTGCTGTGATGTCACAACAATACATAGTGCACCAATCAGTAATATGTAGTCAGACCTGCTAAAATGTGAAGTTTCACGTATTGCGCCAAAATATTTGCATCATTAATGCCCATTAGCACAATCTCAAATATATTGGAGAACTCTATCTGCATATAAAGCCATTTTTAATGTTCTGCCGTGCCAACCATTTTCTCCAGTCTCAGGAAACCTCTAGCAGCATGGAAAATGTAGCAAAAGTGACCCACGCCTGTATAGCGCGTGCATTATGTGAATATTACATTGCCGATTTTCGCAATCAAGAAAATAATGGCAGGGGGCGGAGCTAGCACCTGAAGAGAATGGCTGTGTGCGCTTGAGCTCCGTTACACAGACTCCTCTTTACTACCGCTCATTCTCTCTAATATACACCAGGTGGTGAGAGGACTTGACATATTTGTCTACCCTTTTAGTCATTTAGACCTAACTCACCGGAACTCTGTCACTTGGTTTATATTTACTCCATTATGTTGCCGGGGACCCAGAGCTGTGGGGGAGACCATTTTTGCCTCATCCCTGGTTCTGGGTCAAGCAATCATTTGCTTTCAACAGTAAAGTTTTAGTCTAACAAGGGTAAATTGCCCAACTTCCCCACCCCACTTAATGTGTTTATTTCTTCATCAATGTTGTGTTACCTCTTTTGAATTCAGGTCACCAGTACATCATCTGAAGCGGGTTATGGTTTGCAGGAAAACGAGGGTCATGTCTACACATACCTCTGAAGGTTGAGTACTTTTTTCACATTATGTACGTCTTGTTTTACTGCACACTTCTAATAGCAGCTACTGTCTCATGACGACCCATATGGCTGATTTAAGAATAGCCTCCTACAATGTACGAGATCTTAGCTCTCTTTCCAAATGGAGACAGATATTTGGGACGTTAAGGAGAGACAGAGCCACAGTGGTATTTCTACAGGAATTTTTTTTAAAAATAAACCACTATCCCAATCTCACATACTCCTATTTCTCTCAATGATTTAATTGTGGTTCCCCTTCTTCCAACTCCAGAGGAGTCAGTATAGGCTTCCAGAAGAAGGTCCATTTTCAGATGACAGACCAAATTACAGACCCCGAGGGGAGACACATAATGTTGAAAGGGGAAGATACATCAGCGCCTCTATACATTTATAAATGTATACGCTCCAAACAATAAGCAAATTTCGTGGCTAAAAAATTTCTTAGAGATGGCCGGCTCCTTTAGAGAGGGAATTAGAATATTGGGCGGGACTTCAACCTGGTAATAAACCCTCTTCTTGATTCCTCCTCTGGAAGATTTGCACATTACCAATCTGCCCTTTGTTCCCTATCATCCAAGTTCTGGAAGGCCCATCTCATAGACGTGTGGCACACTTTGCACCCAGACGTCAAAGATTATACATTCTTTTCATCTGTCCACGGCTCTTACCAGCGACTGGATTATCCCTTTGTCTCCAAGAAGCATCTCCAACGGTGTGCGGAAGCAGACATAGGTTCTATTCTCCTATCTGATCACTCCCCAATCTACATATCTTTATCTGCCCCAAGGAAACAACGTTCCTTCCTGACTCGGCGTTTAAACGAACAATTACTGGGGAACCTTGACACCAAAGCCAGATTACAACAGTTGTTAGCGGATTATTTTTCTCTGAACAAGACCCCAGAAGTTTCCCCACAAACACTTTGGAACGCTCACAAAGCAATTTTCTGAGGTCACTGCATTAGCATAGGCACACACATTAAGAAAGAAAGAAACAAACATATGCTTTACTTGACAAAATCAAACGTCTGGAGGAAGCTCAGCTGTCTGAATTGAACAATTTCAGACATACTCTTAAGAACCTTCTGAATACCCAATCAGAACATTTTTATCTTCATTCTCAGCAGAAGATTTTTGCTCATGGAAATAAGGCTTCTAAATTTATGATTCAGAGGGTTAAGAAGAGGAAGCTAAACAACTTTGTGCGCAAACTCAGGAACCCCTCTGGCTCATTAACATTTGATTCTAATCAAATAGCCGCCCAATTTAGAGACTTCTACAAAAAGCAAAAGCGACTTCCCCTTCCCCCACCCCTCTTTTTAACCCTCCTCTTATGTTAGCTTTCTGTTACTATCCATGATGTTAACGGGTCGGTTTTGACCCGTGTCTTAAATCAGCCATAAAATACCCTCTGAACAATTATTTATCATCCAATTTGTTTCTTACCTCTTGGATACCTTGTTAGGCTTCTTTATCCTTGAAAAGATTGGTTTTAATATTTTTGGTGTGACCCCTTAGACCTTTCTTTTGATAGCATACCTCTCATTTTCAAATTTAAAAAATGGTAAAATAAACCTCAATAGAATATTATAAGTAAATAAAAGGTTATTATGTCACCAGAATGTTTCTGAGGAGTATTTGAACACATCTCTTAAATGTTTTTTTAATATTTTTTTTTATTTTAATAACATTAACTATAATAACATTGATGGTGTTAGGGTCAATTTTGACCCATATATATTTACTTCAAGAAAATAGCCAAAAGTCATTTTTTTTTTTAACATAAAACGTTCATAAACAATGAAAAGCAAGTAATAATACAAAATGTAGACTTGCAAGGTCAAACAAACAACACACAATCAAGCAAGGCAAACCAATAGAAATCAAGTACTAGTTTCAAAGCATCTTTGTGCAAGAACTTGCATGTGTTTGTGTGGGTGTTTTTAGATGCATGTGTTGCAAAAGCTGACACTTCTTTCTTTTAGAATCAGATGGCATCACTGGAGTTGTGGCTGTGGCTGTGCTGGTTGATGTTGAGGCAAGGCTAGATGATGATGAGGATGCTGGCACTGATTCTCTTTGTGTTGTTGATGGTGTGGATGGAGTGCTTGATGAACTCTGCATCTGTCTGATCACGGCTGCAGCGATTGGATCTCGAGACACCCGTTTCCTTTGCTCAATGTGTGCCTTGACAAGGGAACTTCCTAGCTCCTCGAGAAATATTCTCCACTTGTTATTTTCTTTTGTGTTCCAACCTGGGTGGATGTGGGTCCATAACACAAATGCATTGTATGCAGACACATCTAGGATGTTAGAAAACACAGCCATCGGCCATCTTGACATATCTGCCTCTTGACTTGTCCCAGAGACTATCAGTGGCCTCTTTATAGGATCTGTACACTCCAGCAAGAAGAAGAACACCAATATAAGCATCTAGGCATTCCTCATTTATGTCATTCCACATGTTGCCATGGACTTTTTTTCCTTCAAGGTTTGTCATTGGAATGATCACTTTTTTTAGTGACAATGGCATGAACAGTTCAAAACATGTTTTGATGTCACTTACTCTCGTCACAGCAAACCTTGTGATCCCAGGGGTCATTTTGATTACATCTGCAGCAGCTGCCCTGCCATGTAAGTCAGGAGGTTCTGAACTCCAACAGATCTTACCACTTTTGGATTTGAATGTTTCAGCAGGAACAGCAGCAGGTTCAGCACTGGTGGCCTCCTCATCAGACTCATCAGATGTGTCTGTGTATTCTGGTTGATACTCTACTTCATCTTCTGCCTCAGAAACCTGCTCATCCATATCGCTATGCTGCTCTGTGTCCTCTGCCTCATTTTCATCCAAGATATAATCCAGTATTTGGCTTCCTGCAAATCTTCTCACTCTTGCATGCTGCATATTGGAGATGATTACTCTGCAAGTCAGCAACTCTGAAATGTATTGGTCCTATGTTTCTTTACTTTATTTAGAGAAGCAGGCAAAGAGATCGGCCCCTCCCTAACTACAGCTCACAGGGCTGAGAGGTGATTGGCTGTCAGTGTTACTAAGCAGAGAGAGTGTTTACGATTTCAGTTTTGGCACTTATTAGTGTCCTATAATCCTATATTATAACTGGGTCAGAATTGACCCTAACACCATAAACGTCTTAATTTTCACCACAGTATTTTATAATTTAGTGAAAAGGATTCTTTTTCTATTACATTGTTTAAATAGAGGTTCCTGACAAAGTAAAAAAAATCTTGATGCAATAAACAAATTTATGTGATACTTATAGACATTCAAAACCTGAAAACGGGTCGGTTCTGACCCTAACATAAGAGGAGGGTTAAAGGCCTCAACCTTCCTACCTCGAATGAACTCATAGAAGCCATCCAAGAATCTCCAAAATGCAAGAATCCAGGGCCCAAAGGCCTACCAATTTCCTATTACTCCTCATTCCAAAATATTATCATTCCACACCTACTTCCTGTTTACAATCTAGCCCTAACGGATAAACCCCTATCTAGAGAAATGAGCAGAGCACATATCATCCTTATCCCGAAAGAGGGCAAAGACCATACCCTATGTCAAAATTATAGGCCCATTTCTCTTCTCAACATTGATTTAAAATTACTAGCCAAGTTGATGGCGAACCGTCTGGCAAGTATCCTTCCATCACTGATCCACAGAGACCAGACTGGTTTTGTTAGGGGAAGAGAGGGGAAAGATAATACCACTAGGGTACTAAATATTTTACATCACGTTAAAAAGAAGTCTATACCTTCTGAGAAAGCCTTTGATAGAGTTAAGTGGTTATTCATGAAACAGGTCCTCTCTTCACAAAAATTCCCTGACTCTTTCCTTTATGCGATTAATGCCATTTATCGATCTCGGTTAACGACACAATTCACAGCCCCTTCCAGATCCGAAATAGCACTCGCTAGGGATGACCCCTATCCCCCTTTCTATTCGACCTGACTATGGAACCCCTTCTACAATTAATTAGACTAGACAAAGAGATTAAAGGTGTGAAGCTGGGTGACCAGGAACATAAAACTGACGCATTTGCAGATGATTTGCTAATCATGATCAGCAACCCTGATACAGCTCTCCCAAAAATCTACCACCACCTAGAAATCTTCGGCAACCACTCCAACTTTAAGGTGAACCATAATAAATCTCTAGTCATTCACATTGGCCTATTCACTTCCCGCAAAATCCAGCTAGAGCAAAATTCCCCCTTCAACTGGCCCTCCGCTCACTTAACATATCTAGGGGTTAAAATCAGCAATGATCCTTCTCAACTGTTCTTGTTAAATTACACTCCCCTTCTGAAACATATCTCACTCTTAAAAACCTGGATTTGCCCATACTTTCTTGGTTCTGCAGGAAAAATATCCTTATGTCATTAGTCTTGCCTAAACTGACTTAACTTTTACAAGTACTCCCCATTCCGGTCCTATCCTCATACTTTGTCTCCCTAAGATCAATATTTAGTTCATTTATTTGGAACCAAAAGAAAGCCCAGGCGGGATTGGTCTTCCAGACCCCGAACTTTACGGTAAAGCAGTTCTCCTCTCTAGGGTGGTGGACTGGTTGAGAGCTCCACCCCATAAATCCTGGGTCTCCATGGAACAGTTGATAGTCAAGACCACGTTCAGGGCCCTTTTGCTTGGTCAAAAATCCCTCATTCCCTTCCCCCCTGAAGCTATTCCTTTATTAAAAACTACCATAGCAGCTTGGAAATGGTTACAAACCTCACATTACTCAATTCCTTACCCATCCCCAATTCTTCAAGTCAGGGATATTTTACATCTTGCCTCTAAGGCTCTCCTCGAAAGTCTGCCCAGACATTCTAGAGATTCTCCTATTTCGCTGCGGAAGCTCTCTTCCGGGACAATCAGATTCTACCCTTAAGTGAGCTGTGCAGTAAACTATCAATACCTACAACATACAATAATTCTCTACACTTCCTCTGTGCATACTTATTACAACACATTTCTCTTTTCTGTATACTCTTTATACTCTGAGTCTGCGACCGACACATGCTGGAGATGTTCAGGGGGAAGGGGCTCCTATCCACATATATGGTGGGAGTGTCTAATATTACTTAAATGGTGGAACCAAATCTTCCAGATATGCAATCACATTTGTGGAGCAGATTTCCGTCCCTCTCCGGAGCTAGCGCTTTTAAACCTTTTCCCCCCTAATCAAAGGGCCACTAACCTGGGATTATTCAAGCATCTAATATGCGCAGCTAGGTTTCTCATCCCGAAATTTTGGCTCTCGATCGAAGTCCCTTTAGTAGAACATTGGTCGCTTAAAGTAGACTAGATCTTTAGATTCAAAGAAATTTCTTCTTGGGAAATGAGGACATATCAGAGCTTTACCAAACTTTGGCAACATTGGAGTTTATTCAGAGGTTTTGGAAACTGAGTCCATTATGTTGATAATAATAAGCGACACAATCTATTGCTATAGAAAGGATGTATATTTATGTATCCAGATCTAGTCATTTATCCTTAGTTTTCCTTCTCCTTTGTGTCCCACAATGCCAACCTGCTTCAGATCAGACCAGACCTTAAAGTTTGAACTATCCTATGTTTTGATGATGCACAAGTTCTTTCATAAGGTTTAATCCTTTCTGTGACCTTGTTACATAGTTAATATTCTCTTTAGTAAAAAAGGTTCTGATCAGGCGCAAAATCACAGGTTCCAATACGTCTCTTGTGGGTGGATCTTCTTTATTTACATAATAAGTAAAAGATGTTTAGAACAACGCGTTTCGGGGCTCAAATTGTCCCCTTCATCAGGTTAACAGGTGTTAACCTGATGAAGGGGACAATTTTATAGATAAGTAATTCCATCAGGCCTTGATTGTCAAACTAGGGTGAATACGCTGTGTAGTTTAACTGTTATTGGGGTGCCCACCTTGTTAAATAGATAAACAATTCCATTGGGCCTTTATTCTCAAATTGGGGTGTCACGGCTATGTCACGGTCTTGTTGTTGTTTGCCGTCACACGTTTGCCGTGCATGCTGGCTGCCTGGGGCAACGTGTAGTTTATGCAGCTTGTGTGTACACTTCTCCTTTAAGGTTTGTTTCCCTTCCTTGTCTGGTGCTTGTGGGGTTAACTACCTGGCTGGGTGTGGTCATTAGGTGCTTAAATTGCCTGTGGCTGGTAGCCTAGAGTTTAGTTGTCCTCCAGCCTCTGTTGGTGCTGGAGCTATGCTCCTGTCCTGGGTATTCCATCTGCCTAGTTATTGAGGGCCACCTAGTGAGGAAACTCCCCACCAAAGTGGGAAACTCCCCACCGAACACCGATGATAAAAGGGAATAGAGACTAGGCCAGGACACCGGGGAAAGGGAGCAGAGAACCTACTACTGCATACCTAAACCTCGCCCTGACTCCTAACCATATGAGTGAACCTAGATGGTAAGAGGGCTCATACACAGGAACCTCGGGCCCTACTAACCGTAAAGATTCTTGGAAATAAAGGTCAGGAACTACAGAAAGGGATTAGATGACCTGTTCTTCCCAGCGACGGAAGAACAGGAGTTTCCACTGGCCTAGAAGCATGGAAAGGGAAATACAGAGAACAGCCACTGGATTGGCAAGTAAGAGCCCAGAACAACAAGCACTTACCTGCAGAAACAACGACTGGAACCCATGCATCTGTACTGGAACCCGAACACCAAACAGGACACAGCACAAAACAACAAATACGGAATCCAACAAGCCAGTAACTGCTGGGACCCCCATGCGGACAAGGAGCATTACGGCCCCCGGCAGAGCTGCTCACTGACTTGTTGTTCCCCCTCCGGGGAACCCAGGAACCCTCTCACCAAATGCACAAAACAGACAGGGAACATGTCTAGCATCCATGCAGGAGTATACACACCAAATACAGACCAGACATGGAACTAGACATACAACACAAACCCGTACATACCACACCTCACATATAATAGGGTAAGGAAGGGAAGATGACATCAAGATGACATCGATGTCTCACTAGGTGGCCCTCAATACCTGGGCAGATGGAATACCCAGGACAGGAGCATAGCTCCAGCACCAACAGAGGCTGGAGGACAACTAAACTCCAGGCTACCATCCACAGGCAATATAAGCACCTAGAGACCACACCCAGCCAGGTAGTTAACCCCACAAGCACCAGACAGGGAAGGGAAACAAACAACAACAAGACCGTGACACAGCCATGACGTGGGGTGAATAAGCTATTTTTACTGTTGTTGGGGTGCCCACCTTTTTTAATAGATAAGCCATTCAATTAGGCCTTGATTCTCAAATTGGGGTGAATAGGCTGTCTAATACAACTGTTTTTGGGGTGTCAACATCAACACTGAATAACTTATTTTACATGTACAGTTACTGTTACTTTGCAGCATGTCCAAAAGACAGGTGCCAGGGCCCTCTGCAAAAATGGGCAGTGGCAAAAACTGTTGCTGGAGCCTGCGGAAGTAGCAGCAGAAGTAGATGGGTGGTAGCAGCAGCCGCAGAAACAGGCCAGAACTGCCAGTAACATCCAGTGGTCGTGTTTTGACCAGCAATCCAGCTGTCTTTGAATGGTTGACTCGGTCATCAACATCATCTTAACTAACATCAGACACCCACAGCCAGGAGTCGTGGGTTCCTCTGACATCACACTTAGTTGACATTGCCCAGGAAAAAGCTCTGTGCCCTTACCTGTCCTGAAGCCTGCCTATTTTTCTGCTCCTTCTGCTTGGTAAGTATTGTATGCTGCTGGCTTGGCTACCCTTTTCTGAGAGGACGAGCTTATTGAGGAAAGTCAGCAGCTACTGCCCAGCCCATATTTGGAGGAGAGGTCTGCTGCCTTCTGTTGGCGGCCAAATAGGGATGATTAGAGTTGAGTGGGAGCAGGTGTAGCGAGTGGTCAGGAATGCTGCCACGAGACTGCTGAGCAAATCAGTAGTGGGAGAAAAATTGCATACTTGTCGGTGAGGTAATTTTTCATTAAGTCGCCGCAGGACGTCAGCGTGTCCGCATGTAGAATCTGTGGGCAGAAGGTGAAGCGCACCCCAGCCCTGCGTCAACACATGCAGCTTCACCATAAAGTGGCCTGGGAAAATTGTGGTGCTAATGTAATGGTACAGCCTGACGCAGCAACCACTGCATCTCCCAGTGGCCCACACCCTTTTTTCCAGTAGTCAAGGCTCCACCACATCAGCAGAAGGGAACTGTCTTTCCTTCCCATAATCTACTGATCCTCATGCTCCTCCTCCTCCTCATCATGCATTTTGCCAGCAAATTAATACTAAGGCAATTGCTAAAAAGACAACAGTATGCGTGCATTCATCCAATGGTGCAAAATCTGAACCTGCTCAAAGCCAAGTTGCTGGTACTACAGTCGTGGCCAAAAGTTTTGAGAATGACACAAATATTAGTTTTCACAAAGTTTGCTGCTATTTCTGTGATGTAGTGAAATATAATTACACGCACTTCATACGTTTCAAAGGCTTTTATCGACAATTACATGACATTTATGCAAAGAGTCAGTATTTGCAGTGTTGGCCCTTCTTTTTCAGGACCTCTGCAATTCGACTGGGCATGCTCTCAATCAACTTCTGGGCCAATTCCTGACTGATAGCAAACCATTCTTTCATAATCACTTCTTGGAGTCTGTAAGAATTAGTGGGTTTTTGTTTGTCCACCCGCCTCTTGAGGATTGACCACAAGTTCTCAATGGGATTAAGATCTGGGGAGTTTCCAGGACATGGACCCAAAATGTCAACGTTTTGGTCCCCGAGCCACTTAGTTATCACTTTTGCCTTATGGCACGGTGCTCCATCGTGCTGGAAAATGCATTGTTCTTCACCAAACTGTTGTTGGATTGTTGGAAGAAGTTGCTGTTGGAGGGTGTTTTGGTACCATTCTTTATTCACGGCTGTGTTTTTGGGCAAAATTGTGAGTGAGCCCACTCCCTTGGATGAGAAGCAACCCCACACATGAATGGTCTCAGGATGCTTTACTGTTGGCATGACACAGGACTGATGGAAGCGCTCACCTTTTCTTCTCTGGACAAGCCTCTTTCCAGATGCCCCAAACAATCGGGAAAGAGCTTCATCGGAGAATATGACTTTGACCCAGTCCTCAGCAGTCCATTCACTAAACTTTCTGCAGAAGATCAATCTGTCCCTGATGTTTTTTTTTGAGAGAAGTGGCTTCTTTGCTGCCCTTCTTGACACCAGGCCATCTTCCAAAAGTCTGCGCCTCACTGTGCGTGCAGATGTGCTCACACCTGCCTGCTGCCATTCCTGAGCAAGCTCTGCACTGGTGGCACTCCGATCCCGCAGCTGAATCCTCTTTAGGAGACGATCCTGGCGCTTGCTGGACTTTCTTGGATGCCCTGAAGCCTTCTTAACAAGAATTGAACCTCTTTCCTTGAAGTTCTTGATGATCCTATAAATTTGATTGAGGTGCAATCTTAGTAGCCACAATATCCTTGCCTGTGAAGAAATTTTTTATGCAATGCAATGATGACTTCACGCGTTTCTTTGCAGGTCACTATGGTTAACAATGGAAGAACAATGATTTCAAGCATCACCCTCCTTTTAACATGTCAAGTCTGCCATTTTAACCCAATCAGCCTGACATAACTATCTCCAGCCTTGTGCTCGTCAACATTCTCACCTGAGTTAACAAGACGATTACTGAAATGATCTCAGCAGGTCCTTTAATGACAGTAATGAAATGCAGTGGAAAGGTTTTTTGGGGATTAAGTTAATTTTCATGGCAAAGAATGACTATGCAACTCATCTGATCACTCTTCATAACATTCTGGAGTATATGCAAATTGCTATTATAAAAACTTAATCAGCAACTTTTCCAATTTCCAATATTTATGTAATTCTCAAAACTTTTGGCCACGACTGTACGTGGTTGACTGCTCATTTCGGAGAACTGATAGCTTGTGCTGAGTCATGGTGTAGAGACCCAAGCCATCATTACGTCTCTAAAAAAGCTGTACCAGCCCTGCACATGTATGTTGAGCAGAAGGTGGGCCAGTCCTTGAGACTGTCGGTGTCTGGTACCAGTTCACGGCAGCACCGACGTGTGGAGCTATAATGATGGTCAAGCACAATATGTTCTTTATGGCCCACTGGGTAAATGTGGTTCAGGCCCAGACACAACAGCAACTTTACCAGGTGATGGCAATGCCATCCCATTCTCATGCTGTGATTGCGGCGCCAATGTCCTTCTCATCCTCAACCTTGTCCTCAACTTCCACTGTAGGCACAGTTCTGAGAGGTCCTCCAGCATACCACCTATGCAGGGCACAGCGGTGTCACACTGTTCTACACCTAGCCAATCTGGGCTAACGGAGTCACACCAGAGAGGAACAGCTCTGTGTCATCAACCAAGAAATTGAATGCTGGCTGTTTTCTAGACAACTGAGGATCAGAACCATGGTCAACGATAACAGGAAGACCATTTTATCTATGCTGCATCAAGGAAGGCTGACCAATGTGCCCTGTTTGCAATCCAGTTCTTTAAGTCTTCCACCCAACTGCAAGATGTCTTCAAAATGGTCAGGAAACTATGCATGCACTTCAGTCACTCTTACCATGCAAAACACAACCTCCTTGACCTGCAAAGGCAGAATAGTGTTCCCCAACATCACCTCATATGTGAATTTTCCACATGTTGGAACTCCACCCTCCACATGTTGGACCGACAATATGAGCAGAGGAAGGTCGTGAACAATTTCTTGATGGTGCAGGGAGACAGGGGTACTCCCTGCTGTTTGCCCAGGCCCTTTAAAGGGGGCCACTTTATGCTAAATAGATGCAAGTCCAAACCTCCCAGGCTGTGAGCTCTGCACTGCGATTGGCCAGCGCTACAGCCTAGGAGAAGGAGACGCCCGCAGAACAAGGGCAGACTCCGGAGGACATAACGGGAGAACGGAGCGGCGCCCAGGGATAATAGTAAGTGCAGTGAGATCCCTGGGCGCCACTGTATATGTCATGATACTTAGTTCACAATGTCAGGATCGGTGAAAGGTCCTCTTTAAGTACATGATACCTGATGCAAATATTGACCTGAAAGCTCACACTTCAGTTATTTGGTCAGTTAATTCTAGCAGTTACTGTATCATGAGCCAAAATCGGTAGTCAATCCTACTCGCAGATAATGTATCATGAAAAGATCTGCACCTGTTCTTTGTTTTAAACCTGTAACTGACCAAATAAGTAAATTGTGAACTGAGCCTAATAGTGACGCATGCTGATGTACTCACTCTATGTGACTTGCCTGTCATACTGACGCACAGTAAGTGTTTTGCTACAGAAAGGACTAGCTATGCATGTTGCTGCAATGCAGAGTGATGTACACCGAGATACACTCTCCCGCCGGCTGGGATATATCTGATTTAATGTGCTTTGCGACAAATGAATTTGGAACAAAGCACATTTTTGTAAAAAATTTGGTGAAGTATCCGAAATTCACTCTCCTCTGCTGAACTCGCACATGACTGCATTATCTTCTTGGTCTTGCATGATCTCGTATTGTTGTTTTCTTAAAAGTCCCGTTATGCTGGATATCGTGAGACATACGCGCAAGTGGTATTTGTATACACTTGCAGCGTCTTTCTTTTAGCGAGATTTGGGACGCCATTTTGTTTAACTCTCGTCCGAGCGTCCATCATGCCCGCTTCATGTGTCGCAGGTGTAATGAGGTAATTAGGTGCCATTGATCTATTTTTTTTAAACACTTTTGGATATATATATATATATATATATATATATATATATATATATACACTGTTGGGTGGTAATAATTCAATTAAGAATTATTAATTATGGTCATAAAAATAATTAACCATAAAAAAATAAAATTTATAAAATTTGTCATAAATTCTTAAAATCATGACCTGGTGAATTGTAGACAACCTAATTGATACAATTCACATCTGAGTCCGACTATTTCCTCAGATAAATAAGCTCTTTTTGACGTGAGATGACGTTAATAATAAAATGTAGTTCTACATTATATAAGAATACACAGGTGTTATAAAAATATGCAGATTTATTGGTTACAAGATTATAAACATATAATTAAATAAACACAATGATACATGCAAATGAATATATATAGCGTTAATATAAAGCATTACAAGCTTAACAATACATGTGAGTGGAAATAACTTGTCACATTATAGCCAAGCTATTGTTTGATTAGGATATCAAAATAGGAACATAAGTTATATACATTACTTCTGTTCAGAGAAAACCTCATGATATCAGGATGGGCATGTCTAATCCTAGACATCAATATAGAATGCTAAATACATTCTGCCCCCCTAACCAACTACAACATCACATGACTTCAAGATGGGCAAATCCATCCAAGGATATAACTTAGAAGAGACAACTGTATCCTTCCCCCCATCCTGGACTATTTTCACATATATGACTTTGGTAAGACTATTAAGACAAATAACAGGGATCTAGGATCTTAAATGGAAAGGATTTGACGTCTTTCCCGTGGGAATCCATCACTTAGCTTGGCGAAGAATGTTCTATCAATATATATATATAAAAGCAATCATTTAATGCTTTGCTAGATTATGAGTCTAGATTCTTCTGCAGGTAGAATGAAGCCTCACAATATCCTAATACTACATCTCAATATGGAGATGATCAATTAATTCAATCATTTATTTATTCGCCAATCTAGATGGTATAATTTCACCCACACTATCAAATTAGTCTTAATAAAATTAAATATCATTTTCTGTGTCTCTTACCAAGTCCTAGCAGGAATCTCACTTCTGCTCCTAGGAAAGCTGGGTGGTCCATCATAGCGCATCTCATTATGGCTTCCATCTTGATAGACCTCCACTTCTCCTCTACTAGCTTCCTCTTTTCTCTTGATAGCCCCCTATGCTACTCCGCACACGAATAATTATTCCCCCCCTTATCTAAGAATCATCCCCTTTAGATTAGGGATTCCCAATCAGGTAGGGTGGGTGTATTCGCATGCTAATAACATCATGATGTCACATCAATTCCTAATATAAAATCGAACAAATAATGAAATAATATAATGTTGCCCATCAGATGGCACTGCGGTACTGTAGGTGAACATCCCAACCTTTAAGCATTAAAATTAAATATCTAATAATACTTTCACAGGACCTTAATGACCTTTCTACCATAAATCACTGAGGAAGGTCTTTTCCTTACACTTTTAATTACCTATATCCTGGACTTGTTGGAGTTGACTGTCTTCTCTTATCTTTTTGAAATATGGGTTGACTTGATGAAAATTTTATGTAGCGGCTTTGATGCTGGGCATCGGAACTTGTAGATTTCACTTATGTACTCCCATGAATAACTATTGTTTTGAAATCCAATTAACTTAAACGTACTTGTTTCTGTAGTTGTTTCTTCTAAATGGTAAATACATGGTATAACATATATATAAATCGATACATTGTTACACATAGATAACACATTATATGAATTATTGATTAACATATGTTGTAAACTAAATATACCATACAGAGATATATATATAATATAATTATGTATATATAAATTGAAGCTCATACAGCAGGTGTGTGATAAAGACATGAATCCTTATCAAGTAACCTTGTTCCCTCCATGTTTTAGGGAGTTGACTTACTCCTTAACAGATGGTCTCATATCTTCAGCACTAACTTTTTAAATACAATGTCCATTTATGTTCCCACTTATTTTTTTTTTTGTATAGACTGAACTTGCCATGAACTCATCTTGGCTTCCTCAGCCACATAATATAATTTTGGTTCAGGCTGGTCTTATTCTTAAAGGCAATGAGATGAGCATTCATTTTGATTATAATGTCATTAGATAATATTGTATACGTATGAAAATGCACAACAAATCCCCCCTTTTCAGCATATTCAATTTCGTTATTAGAAGGTTGAATAGGCTGAAATGCAATAAAGGGCTAAATGTTTCAAATCATTATGAATTGGGGAACGCAAGTTTTACCTTGGAATAAATTTATCACAACTTTGTGTGTACTTTTACGACACAAATCTAACGCACAAACTTTATGATTAGTTTAACTATAAGTGTGTTATGTTCCTTGTATTAGTGATAAACGCGTTGGTTCATAGAACGCATATTATACAATTGTTTTCGTTCTTTTTAAAAAAAAAATTATATATATATTTTTTTGTTACGACCACTGTAGAGAGAAAGACGTTTCGGTCACTTTCTGGACTCTCTGGAAACGTGTCTCTAGTTAAGATCTTTCTTTGGTCCTCGAAGTAATAGCTTCCTGCTTGTCAGCAACTTGGCAACTCAATTTAGCGAGCGGTGCTTGGCATCATATCTTCATATCTGCGATCTCTAATACTTTGTCATGTTGCACTGGTGTGATGTACTTTTGCAGTGGCTGTCGAATCTCCTGGGGCTCTGCCCACTTGTCCCTCCTGGATACATCTTGGATACATCTGGGTTGCTCCGACTGGACGTCTCTTGCGTCACGGATAGCCTTGACCTCAGGTTCTCTTGGTTCCGGATACAAAGACTTTTAGGATTCCGCCATCTGTCCTTCCATCAACACGTGATCCCAACTTGGGCCATCATCTAAGCTTAAGAAAACAACAGACAGTATGAGCAACAATGCAGCAAAACTTTTTCAAACATATACCTGCCTATTTTAGGCCTTTGACTTATGCCATACTTTAGCCATTAGCTAGTTGAGGACTTTTATGTTTTTTGTTTTTTTTCCCAAAGAAAAACAAACTACAGGGTACCATGAATAGATATAACTATTCTTCCTCTGCTAGGCTAATATAGCCTTAGGTGTTATGCCTATTTAGGATAATAACCCAATCAATACTTTGGGACTATCTCAAAACAGAGTAATATATATGCATCCATATATCTGCATGGAATACAGTGACGACAAGTTAGTCACAATTGATAGACAAACAATATGGTTAGTATAACTGTTCAGTCTCTTTTCAGTCATACAATACCACCACCAATCATATGAAATTTATGATGTGTCTCCATCTTCAAATTTTTGATTTTTCAATCTCAGTTCAGCTCTTGGCGTTTTTAGCACTGAAATAAAACTCTACACAAACATTATGTTAATGATCCTGTGGAAAAAATTTGATTAGTAATCAATATCATTAATCATTTATTGACTTGCTATAATTATTAATTTAATGAAGCCGTTTGCTTCGTTTACTGGACATTTCTATCTCAGCAAAGTATTAAATAACTTTTCTTTTACTCTTTATTCACTTTATGAGATAAAGAATTTACATTCAATGAAGTTGGGAGAATCTTACTCTTCCTTTCCATTAGGCTGACTTTAAAAAAAAAAAAATCAGCTCGAAGCGCAGCTCTGCGACCTCTGACCTTTTCACTGACATGTATCTTGCTTAAGGAATGTGCTCATTCCCCCCCCCTTAGGAGACTTTTTAAAGCAATTAGGGTTAGTTAACAGAGCTATTTAAATACAGTTTTGCGCTTTTCACTACAAAACAAATTAGCAGGTTCTAGGTACTCTGCTTAAAAATAATTCACAAACAAATAAAACTAAAAATCAGAAAAGATTAATCAGAGATATATAAAAACAATTTCCCCCTTAGGGGATTATCATATCTGTGGCAATTGCAGATTGTACATTAGGATCCTATAAGAAAGCATGGTTACATTAGCATACATAGCAATTAACCTGTTTAAAACTGTTCTCTTATAGATTCTATTTATCAATAACATCGGGTCAGACTTTATATATAAAGTTCCTCTATTATCCTGTAACGCCCTGAGCTACTAAACTCAACCTCCCTGTATGTGGGGGTAAATCTCCAACTATGGTAGTTAACTGGCCAGGAAGTAATAGGAAGGTTCCTGAGTCAAACAAAGGGACTAGAACCGGACCCTGTACCGCCTAGGCTAATGAGACCTACATCTGTTCCCTATCTTGGGACAGTTTACTTTTAATTTCTGGCGATACAAAAACATCAATTGTGTTTAGCATAGACAAACAACTCCTGAGTTGATTTACATGTCATGCACTGGTTGCATTTGTGTAATAACACTTTACTGCAACAACTCATCTGTGGTTCTGGTATGGGCTTAACCCTTTAAGTACCAGGACAGTAATTTTGACTATGTATAGACCACGCCCTTCTAAGGATTGTAAACGTGATCTGGCTGTAGCATTCTAATGCCAGCAACAATATACATGACAATTATCATTAACATGTCATCTCATCAATCACATCTCGGTGGAACCTCCATTTAATGTCGGGTGGTAATAATTCAATTAAGAATTATTAATTATGGTCATAAAAATAATTAACCATAAAAAAATAAAATTTATAAAATTTGTCATAAATTCTTAAAATCATGACCTGGTGAATTGTAGACAACCTAATTGATACAATTCACATCTGAGTCCGACTATTTCCTCAGATAAATAAGCTCTTTTTGACGTGAGATGACGTTAATGATAAAATGTAGTTCTACATTATATAAGAATACACAGGTGGTATAAAAATATGCAGATTTATTGGTTACAAGATTATAAACATATAATTAAATAAACACAATGATACATGCAAATGAATATATATAGCGTTAATATAAGCATTACAAGCTTAACAATACATGTGAGTGGAAATAACTTGTCACATTATAGCCAAGCTATTGTTTGATTAGGATATCAAAATAGGAACATAAGTTATATACATTACTTCTGTTCAGAGAAAACCTCATGATATCAGGATGGGCATGTCTAATCCTAGACATCAATATAGAATGCTAAATACATTCTGCCCCCCTAACCAACTACAACATCACATGACTTCAAGATGGGCAAATCCATCCAAGGATATAACTTAGAAGAGACAACTGTATCCTTCCCCCCATCCTGGACTATTTTCACATATATGACTTTGGTAGACTATTAAGACAAATAACAGGGATCTAGGATCTTAATGGAAAGGATTTGACGTCTTTCCCGTGGGAATCCATCACTTAGCTTGGCGAAGAATGTTCTATCAATATATATATTGTAGGAGAGTACCTGGGGTGGTGGTAAACGGGAGGTACGTGCCAGCGGGGGTCCTGGCCCCGCTGGAGTAAGAGCCGGAAAAGTGCATTTTTGCAGCGGTTACGCTGTAACAACGGATCCGGGCCGGCTCTTATTGGGAGCAGGCAGATATGCGGGCGGGGTGCCTGTCTCCCCACGGTCCAGGCCAGGTTTTGCAGGGAAGGGTTAAAACCTGACCAGCAACAAGGGTGTGGTGCACAGTGTGGAGCTTCTGTGTTCTCTGGCTGTGAGAGTGAGGAGTGGAGGTGAGCTGGGCTGCGTGCTGAGGCCTGTAAAGGAGTGTGGCTAGGAGCCGGACCCGTGGATTTACTTCACCAAGGAGAAAAGGTGACATTACTCCTGGCTTTAAATAGACTTTGCTTTATGTGACGGAAACAGGCCTCAAGTAGCCTGCAGCAGGGACTTGCTGTGTTTGAACTTTTATTTTGCTGTGTGTGACCACCCTCCCTATGAACTGCACCGTCTTTCACAAATATGCACCGTGTGAATAAACAAGCATTGTGTTTTACACCAAGACCGGTCTGTGATGCCTCTATACTGCACCCGCTACCACTGCCTACCAGAGCGGATCCCCACAATTGGTGGCTTCAGCGGGCAAACAGCAGTGAGGCCGAAAAAATTGTGTTGTTTGGACTGTATGTCATATATAAAACCGGCAAGTTTTGTGGCTCCAGATAAGATGGAGGAAGCCATTAGACACTTGGTGCAAAGTAATGAGGAGGCTACTCGGAGACATGAGGAAGCCCTGAGAGACCAGCGGCAGTTGAATAGTCTACTGGCCCAGCAACTGGCGACTATGCAGGAGTCCATGCGTGTGTTACAACAACAAGCCGTCCCAGGGGGAACCGCAGTCCTACCTGCTGCCCGGGATAAGGTGCGCTCAGCTTTAAGAAAGATGGGCCCCGAGGATGATATCGAGGCGTTCCTGATGGTCTTCGAATGCACTGCGGAACAGGAAAGGTTACCTGCAGAACAGTGGGCCGAAGTAGTAGCACCATTTTTAGTCGGAGACGCACAAAAGGCCTACTTCGACCTCAGTCAGGAGGAAGCCAAGAGCTATAGGAGGCTGAAGGGGGAGGTGTTAGCTCGTCTTGGGGTTAATACCTATGTGCGTGCACATCGAGTCTACCAGTGGGCCTTCTCTGAGTCCCGGCCTGCTCGGTCCCAGGCCTATGACCTGTTACACCTAGTAAAAAAATGGCTGCAGCCTGAGACATTGAGCCCCTGGCAGATGGTGGAACGGGTGGTGGTGGATCGTTTGGTGCGGACCCTGCCAAGGGCCATACAGCGCTGGGTTGGTCAGGGAGACCCCGGCAACCTGGATCAGTTAGTAAGCCTAGTCGAGAGGTATGTGGGCGACCCAGGACTTGGTGCGGGACTCAGCGCAGGTACGGGAATCCCGTCAGGCTCCCTCTCAGGCTAGGGATCCGGAAAAAGGGACCCAACCACAAAGGGGGGGGAAGGCTAGTCCTACTCCAGGGAAGAGAGACCGGGAGGGACCACGGGGATTCAATGTTGGGCACTGCCACGGCCTGGGACATAGGGGCAGCGAACTGTCCTCAAACACCTGAACCCATGGACTGCGGGTTCGCTCGCCGGTCCCTCTTTCTTTGCCCGGCCTGTATGTACCGCAGATGCCTGGCCGGACGCCGATATGCCACCTCTGTGCCAAGTCTTGATCGATGGGCAATCCGATTAATGCTTTGCTGGACTCTGGGAGCCTGGTAACCCTAGTGCATGCGTCCTTAGTGTCTGAGACACTCCCAGAGAAGCAAACCCTGTCCATTGTCTGTATCCATGGGGATCGCCGGGAGTACCCCACTGCCAGGGTTACCATGTTCGTGTTGGGCAAGAGGTGCAGCATGTCGTCGGAGTGGGACGCCAAATCCCTTATGCCGCCATACTGGGAAGGGATTTTCCTTTATTCTGGACTCTATGGAAGAGCGATAATGCCTTCCCTTAGGGACAGACGACAATCTGGCCCAGTGCCCGAGGATCCCGATGCGGGGATACCAGCCGTAGGGGTCACCACATCACCTGTAGAGTGTCATCCACGATAGGTTTTCCATAGAGGTGTTGGCACAGGCGAATCCGTGGAAACCCCGTCCATCCCGGACCTGGAGGTAATCCCGTGACACATTCGGGACCGCCCAGCTCCCAGGATCCGACATTATTGCGGGCGAGGGAAGGGGGTGACAGTGGTAAATGGGGTGGCTCAGCACCCAGGGGCTGACTCGGTGTTTCCCCATTTGGCTTTTAACCAGGACCTGCTGTATAGGGTGGACAAAGTGCAGCACGAGGTAGTGGAGCAGCTGGTGGTACCCCAGCCATAACCGCCGTGTGGTACTGGACTTGGCCCACTCCCACGTGCTGGGAGGACATTTGGGCGTAAAAAAAACCCAAGAGCGATTCTGCAAAGGTTCTATTGCCCGGGGTTTATGAGGAGGTCAAAAGGTTTTGCCAATCCTTCCAGTGTGTCAGATGACGAGCCCCCAACCCCACTATCGCAGTCCCCCTATACCCATGCCCATCATTTGAGGTCCCCTTCGAAAGAATAGGGATGGATCTGTAGCCCCATAAACAAGTCGGCCAGAGGGCACCAGCATATCTTGTGGTCTTAGACTATGCCACCAGATATCCTGAAGCGATCCCACTACGTCATACTTCAGCTTAGCTCATAGCTAAAGAACTCATGGGCATGTTCGCAAGAGTGGGGGATTCCAAAAGAGATCCTGACCGACCAGGGGACACCTTCATGTCTAAGGTGACGAGGGAGCTCTGCAAGCTTTTAGGGGTTAAACGGTTACACACGTCCGTATACCCATCCTCAAACCGACGACTAGTGGGAGCGCTTAACAAAACCCTAAAAACTATGCATAAAAGAACCGTAGCCAAATGACGGAAAGGATTGGGACTTGTTGCTGCCGTACGTATTGTTCGCAGTGCGAGAAGTGCCCCAGGCCTCTTACGGGATTCTCGCCCTTCGAGCTATTGTACGGTCGACGGCCAAGAGGGTTGCTGGACATCGCTAAAGAGGGGCTGGGGAGCAACACCCACCCCACACAAGAGTATTATAGAGCATAAAGAAAAGATGCAGGACCGTATCGAGACAGTCCTACCAATCATCCGGGAACACATGGAGGGCCGCCCAACTGGCACAGAGCCGGGTAATACAACCGAGTGCCCAGGTCCGGACATTTAAAACCCGGGTGACCGGGTACAGGTGCTAGTCCGCCACCATTGACAGTAAGTTTTTGGCACGGTGGCAAGGTCCCCTACGAGGTGAAAGAGAAGGTAGGGCCAGTGAATTACAAGATATCCCAGCCAGGCCGGCGGAAGCCAGAACAGGTATATCATGTAAATTTACTGAATCGTGGAGAGATAGGGAGTTGTCTCATTGGGGGACGGCCCAAGCACTGTCTTGTCTGCGGGGGAAGATCCCAGCTCCACCCGAGGGTCCGGAGGGCACCTCCGCGGTAAAGATAGCGGGTGTCTGTCGACCAAACAAGCTCAGGAAGCCAAAGAGTTTGGTGAGTCGAAATAGGGACGTGTTCTCTGAGCTTCCTGGTCGAACTTCGGTAGTCCGACATGACATCGTCACCGAGCCCCACGTCAGGGTACGGTTAAAGCCATATCGTGTACCGGAGGCCCGGCGACAGGCCATTGCAGAAGAAGTAAGGTCGATGTTTAGGTAGGGGTGATTGGATGGAGTCAAGGAGCGAGTGGGCCACCCCATAGTCCTCATCCCAAAACCTGACGGTACTCTGCGCTTCTGCAATGACTTTAGAAAGCTCAACGAAGTGTCGAAATTCGATGCCTACCCCATGGCCCCGGGTAGACGAGCTCATAGAACGGCTAGGGAAAGCTCGCTATTTCTCGGTTCCTCGACCTCACAAAAAGGGAGTATTGCAGGTGCCTCTCACGGAGGCGGCAAAGGAGAAGACTGCCTTTGTCACCCCGAGGGGTTATTTCAGTACCAAGGTTTGCCCTTTGGCCTACATGGCGCTCCAGCCACCTTCCAGCGATTGATGACGTCATCCTACGGCCCCATCGTCCATATGCTTCGGCATATCTGGACGACATCATCGTGTTTAGCCAGGACTGGGAGAGTCACCTGCCCAAGGTACAGGCCGTAGTCGATTCACTTAGAAAAGCCGGACTGACGCCAAACCCAAAAAAATGTTCGAGTCGGGTTCGAGGAGGTCCGTACCTTGGGATACGTGATTGGGCGGGGAGTTGTCAAACCCCAGGTAGACAAGGTGAGGCGATCAAGACTGGCCCAGACCTCTTACCACCAAGCAAGTACGTTCGTTCCTAGGGATGATAGGATAGTACAGGGCGCTTTATCCCCAACTTTGCCACATTGGCGGCCCCATTGACAAGACTTTTAAAGGGGAGGAAGACTGTGATGGTCCGTCTGGGATGAGCAGTGGAAGAGGCGTTCTAACCGTTGAAAGTCGGCTCTGTGTGGGGTCCCCGGTTTTGGTGACACCAGACTTCACACGGGAATTTGTCGTTCAGACGGACGCCTCTGGAGTGGGCCTAGGGGCAGTACTCTCTCAGGAAATCAGTGGGGAGGAACACCCTGTTGTCTTCCTGAGTCGCAAACTCACCCCAGCGGAAACCAGGTACAGCGTGGTAGAGAGAGAATGCCTGGCCCATTAAGTGGGCCCTCGAGTCCCTTAGGTACTATCTGTTAGGGAGAAGGTTCCCGTCTGGTGACCAACCATTCCCCTCTTCAGTGGATGAGCCTGGCAAGGAGGGGAGTGCCCGGGTCACCAGATGGTTCTTATCCCTCCAGAATTTTTAAGTTCTGTGTCGAACACAGGGCAGGCCGCTTACTGGGGAATGCCGATGCCCTGTCCCGGGTACACTGTTGTACGTGTGTCCAACCTCTCAGGATTGAACAGGGTGGCAACCCTTCAGATTGAACAAAGGGGGGGGGATAATGTAGGAGAGTACCTGGGGTGTGGTAAACGGGAGGTACGTGCCAGCGGGGGTCCTGGCCCCGCTGGAGTAAGAGCCGGAAAAGTGCATTTTTGCAGCGGTTACGCTGTTAACAACGGATCCGGCCGGCTCTTATAGGGAGCAGGCAGATATGCGGGCGGGTGCCTGTCTCCCCACGGTCCCAGGCCAGGTTTTGCAGGGAAGGGTTAAAACCTGACCACAACAAGGGTGGTGGTGCACAGTGTGGAGCTTCTGTGTTCTCTGGCTGTGAGAGTGAGGAGTGGAGGTGAGCTGGGCTGCGTGCTGAGGCCTGTAAAGGGAGTGTGCAGGGACCCGCAGCTGAATCCAGGAGGGATCCATGTCCTGTGGCTAGGAGCCGACCCGTGGATTTACTTCACCAAGGAGAAAAGGTGACATTACTCCTGGCTTTAAATAGAACTTTGCTTTATGTGACGGAAACAGGCCTCAAGTAGCCTGCAGCAGGGACTTGCTGTGTTTGAACTTTATTTTGCTGTGTGTGACCACCCTCCCTATGAACTGCACCGTCTTTCACAAATATGCACCGTGTGAATAAACAAAGCATTGTGTTTTACACCAAGACCGTCTGTGATGCCTCTATACTGCACCCGCTACCACTGCCTACCAGAGCGGATCCCCACAATATATAAAAGCAATAATTTAATGCTTTTGCTAGATTATGAGTCTAGATTCTTCTGCAGGTAGAATGAAGCCTCACAATATCCTAATACTATATCTCAATTTAATCATTTATTTATTCGCCAATCTAGATGGTATAATTTCATCACCCACACTATCAAATTAGTCTTAATAAAATGAAATATCATTTTCTGTGTCTCTTACCAAGTCCTAGCAGGAATCTCACTTCTGCTCCTAGGAAAGCTGGTGGTCCATCATAGCGCATCTCATTATGGCTTCCATCTTGATAGACCTCCACTTCTCCTCTACTAGCTTCCTCTTTTCTCTTGATAGCCCCCTATGCTACTCCGCACACAAAAAATTATTCCCCCCCTTATCTAAGAATCATCCCCTTTAGATTAGGGATTCCCAATCAGGTAGGGTGGGTGTATTCGCATGCTATTAACATCATGATGTCACATTCAATTCCTAATATGGAATCGAACAAATAATGAAATAATATGAATGTTGCCCATCAGATGTCAACTGGCGGTACTGTAGGTGAACATCCCAACCTTTAAGCATTAAATTAAATATCTAATAATACTTTCACCTAGGACCTTAATGACCTTTCTACCATAAATCACTGAGGAAGGTCTTTTCCTTACACTTTTAATTACCTATATCCCAGGACTTGTTGGAGTTGACTGTCTTCTCTTATCTTTTTGAATATGGGTTGACTTGATGAAAATTTTATGTAGCGCTTTGATGCTGGGCATCGGAACTTGTAGATTTCACTTATGTACTCCCATGAATACTATTGTTTTGAAATCCAATTAACTTAAACTTACTTGTTTCTGTAGTTGTTTCTTCTAAATGGTAAATACATGGATAACATATATATAAATCGATACATTGTTACACATAGATAACACATTATATGCATTATTGATTAACATATTTGTAAACTAAATATACCATACAGAGAGATATATATAATATAATTATGTAAATATAAATTGAAGCTCATACAGCAGGTTTTGCGATAAAGACATGAATCCTTAACAAGTAACCTTGTTCCCTCCATGTTTTAGGGAGTTGACTTACTCCTTAACAGATGGTCTCATATCTTTCAGCACTAACTTTTTAAATACAATGTCCATTTATGTTCCCAATTATTTTTTTTTTTATATAGACTGAACTTGCCATGAACTCATCTTGGCTTCCTCAGCCACATAATATAATTTTGGTTCAGGCTGGTCTTATTCTTAAAGGCAATGAGATGAGCATTCATTTTGATTATAATGGTCATTAGATAATATTGTATACGTATGAAAATGCACACTACACTCACCTAAAGAATGAGTAGGAACAACGATACTAATAGGGGGGGGGGCGGTGGTTGGACCCACTTTTGCCTTCAGGAACTGCTGTAATTCTACGTGCATTGATCAACAAGGTGGCTGAATAGCATTCTTAGAAATGTTGGCCCATATTGATAGGATAGCATCTTGCAGTTGATGGAGATTTGAGGGATGCACATCCAGGGCACGAAGCTCCCGTTTCACCACATCCCAAAGATGCTCTATTGGGTTGAGATCTGGTGACTGTGGGGGCCATTTTAGTACAGTGAACTCATTGTCATGTTCA
This sequence comes from Bufo bufo, assembly GCF_905171765.1. NCBI lineage: Eukaryota > Metazoa > Chordata > Amphibia > Anura > Bufonidae > Bufo > Bufo bufo. The sequence continues at coordinate 171,176,657 of NC_053391.1, read as the reverse complement.
AGAAACCAATTTGAAATGATTCGAGCTTTGTGACATGGTGCATTATCCTGCTGGAAGTAGCCATCAGAGGATGGATACATGTTCTCATTCTGTTTACGCCAAATTCGGACTCTACCATTTGAATGTCTCAACAGAAATCGAGACTCATCAGACCAGGCAACATTTTTCCAGTCTTCAACAGTCCAATTTTGGTGAGCTCTTGCAAATTGTAGCCTCTTTTTCCTATTTGTAGTGGAGATGAGTGGTACCCGGTGGGGTCTTCTGCTGTTGTAGCCCATCCACCTCAAGTTTGTGCATGTTGTGGCTTCACAAATGCTTTGCTGCATACCTCGGTTGTAACGAGTGGTTATTTCAGTTTAACGTGTGCTCTTCTATCAGCTTGAATCAGTCGCCCATCTCCTCTGACCTCTAGCATCCACAAGGCATTTTTGGTGCCCACAGGACTTGGCCGCATACTGGGGGGGATGTTTTTTCCCTTTTCACACCATTCTTTGTAATCCTAGAAATGGTTGTGCGGAAATCCAGTGAACTGAGCAGATTGTGAAATACTCAGACCGGGCCCGTCTGGCACCAACAACCATGCCACGCTCAAAATTGCTTAAAGCACCTATCTTCCCATTCTGACATTCAGTTTGGAGTTCAGGAGATTGTCTTGACAGGGGGACCACCCCCCTAAATGCATTGAAGCAACTGACATGTGATTGGTTGACTAGATAATTGCATTATGAGAATATAGAACTGGTGTTCCTAATAATTCTTTTGGTGAGTGGTATAAGTATATATATATATATATATATAAATATATGTTTTAGCTCTCCTAGTTTCTATTCCTCTGACAAAGGTATTGGCAAAACGCATTGGGTGAGTGAGGGCTTCTCATGAAGACTACTTTATGCTCCTTCTTCTATACTAAGCCATTTTATGTGGCCTTTATTGCTGGGACATGGTTGCTAGGGTTGAGCGAACCCGAACTGTAAAGTTCCGGTTCGTACCGAACTTTAGGATTTTTGGACCCCGGACCCGAACATTTCAGTAAAAGTTCAGGTTCTGTGTTTGGCGCTTTTTGAAAGGCTGCAGAGCAGCCAATCAACAAGCGGTTAACTGTCTGACCTAAGAAGCCATCACAGCCATGCCTACTAATGGCATGGCTGTGATTGGCCAGTGTAGCATGTGACCCAGCCTCTATATAAGCTGGAGTCACGTAGCACTGCACGTCACTCTGCTGTGCTTAGTGTAGGGAGAGGATGCTGCTGGTGATTTCAGGGAGAGAATAGGACTGAATCTTTGCTCACAATCTGAATCTAACTCAGAGATCTACATACATTGTGTTTTGTGGGTGCAGGGCACAACTTTTTTATCCTGCCTTGAGCCCAGTGACCGAAAAAAAATAACTTTAACAAGTCAGTTAGGTGGGCGGGCGGCGGCGGCGGCCATTTTATGCAAGCTCAGTGCACTAGCACTGCATCTGAGCTTTTGGGACATTGAGAACTCCCAATTTTTTTGGGCAATTTACAACATATGGTGCATTTGCAGGCTTAGTCAGTGTGCAATTTAAGCTAGAATACAGCCATAATTTTCGGGGTTTTAAAAACACACTTTTTTTGGCCAAAAAACACAATTTTCCTGATCTGCAAGTGTTAATTCAAGTTTAATATATACAGCTTAGATATTCTGTTACAAAAAAAAACCTTTTTGGGCTATATACAACATCTTGATTAGTCAGTGTGCATTTTAAGCTAGAAATACAGCCATAATTTTCTGGGGTTTTAAAACAAACTTTTTGCCAAAAACAGCTATTTCCAGATCTGCAAGTGTTAATTCAAGTTTAATATATACAGCTTAGATATTCTGTTACCAAAAAAACACCTTTTTTGTCAATATACAACATCTGGATTAGTCAGTGTGCAATTTAAGCTAAGAAATACAGGCATCATTTTCTTGATTTTTAAAACACATTTTTTTTGCCAGATTCCACTTTTTTTCAGGCCTTGCAGCATCAGCACGTGTGAAATTCAGGGTTATATACTGCTGTCAATTCAGTTATTAAACAAACAACCATTTGGGCAAAAAAAATTTAGTTGGTAGCCTTTGCTGCAGATGTCATTGTGAGATACGCCTTTACATACTGTCTTTCTATTCAGCTATTTGAAAGAAATCCATTTTAGGCACAAATTCTTTGATAGCGTTCCTAGTGTGGATCAGGGCGTGTAAGATACACCTTTAAATATCAGGGGTTCTATTCAGGTATTTTATTATAACAACCATTTGGGCAACAAATTTATTTGCGGCTAGTGTGGATCAAGGGAGTGTGAGATACACCAGTATATACAGGGGTTATATTCAGATATTTGAAATGCCGCTATTTTGGTGTACAAATCTTAATTGAGGCCTACTGTGGGTCAGCCTGTGAGATACACCCTGTATATACAGGCTTAAATTCTTCTATCAATAAAAACACTCTTTTTGGGGCAAAATACACAATATTTAGCCTTGCAGCATCTTGACGTTTGAAATTCCAGGGTTATATACTTCTGCATATTCATTTTTAAACAAACACCCGTTTGGGCAAAAAAAGCTTATTCGGCAGCCTTTGCTGCATATATCATTGTGTGATACACCCTTATACCTTTGGGTTATATTCAGATATTTGAAATGCAGCCATTTTGGGCAAACACATCTTTAATTGAGGCCTAGTCTGGTTCAGGCCTTGTGAATACACCCATTAAAATACAGGGGTTTGATTCAGGTATTTGAAATACAGCCATTTTGGGCAAACAAATCTTTAATTGAGACCTAGTCTGGTTCAGGACGTGTGAGATACACCCTTTAAATACAGGGGTTTGATTCGTGTATTTGAAATACAGCCATTTTTTGGCAAACAAATCTTTAATTGAGGCCTAGTCTGGTTCAGGCCGTGTGAGATACACCCTTTACATACTGTTGTTCTATTCTACTATTAATTAAACACCCATTTAGGGCAAGATCCGAAATTCGAGAAATATGAGGAGAACGTCAAATAAGGGACGTGGCCCAGGTCGTGGTGCTGCTGGTGGAGCTCCTGTTGCAGGGAGAGGACGTGGTCGATCTGTGCCAGCTACACGCACAAGTGAAAACCATTCCTTAGGTGCGAGTAGGTGACAGAACCTGCAGCGGTATTTGGTCGGGCCTAATGCGGCTCTACGGAAATGGTGAGGCCTGAACAAGTACAGGCGATAGTAGATTGGGTTTGCTGATAGTGGATCACATTGTCTCCCTCCCAGTCTCCTGCTGAAAGACCACAGTTGGCACCTGCAGCCGATGTCCATCAGTCTTTCACCTCACCCCCTTGCAAATCAGCCAAGCAGTCTGAGCCCCAAGTCATGCAGCAGTCTCTTCTGCTTTTGATGACTCTGTTTCCCAGGGACCTTCCACCTAGCCCTGCCCCAGAAGTGGAAGAAATTGAGTGCACCGATGCCCAACCACTTATCTTTCAAGATGAGTACATAGGAGGACCGACTTTAGAAAGGTAACGGCACTCTCGAACTTCAAACCGAAAATTTAGTGTTTATTCACGACCAAAAATAACAGTTGTTATTTTCGGTGTGAATAAACACGAAACTTTCGGATTGAAGTTCGAGAGTGCCGTGACCTTTCTAAAATCTGTCTACGTTTTTGGGGGGTCCCTGAGGCCGGGACCTGACGCCACGAGCACCGCCGCCAGTAGTGAATTGTTTTCAAGTAAGTGGTGCTGTCCTACTCCATTTTTTCTTGTACATAGGAGGACCATCGCAGCACGCCTCGGATGATGACGAAACAGGTGCCAACTGCTGGCGCTTTCGGAAGTGTGCAGACCGAAAAGGAAGGCAGGGGTGGAGACTGGGTGGAAGATGATGTGGAGGACGATGAGGTCTCGACCCCACATAGAATCAAGGTCATGTGAGTGACCTATGTAGTGCGGAGGAAGAGGCAGTGGTCGCACAGAGCCACCAGCACAGCAGAAGTTGTGGTTTGCACGCTGTGCAATCAGAGCCTGAGGCGAGGCATAAACGTTCTCAACCTGAGCACAACCTGCATGACCAGGCATTTAAGTGCAAAGCACGAGCTGCAGTGGAGTAGACATCTCAAAAACCAAGAAAGGTCTCTGGCTCCTCCTGCTTCCTCTTCTGCTGCAGTCTCGGCCTCTTCATCCACCTCTGGAGTGGCAGTGCCACCTGCCACCCGCAAACAGAGGATCTTCCCCCAAAACCAACACCTGGGTCACCAAGCATCTCACAATGTCCACGGAAGCGATCCAGCTCTTCTTCTCCCAAACGCTGGAGGCGGAAGAGGAAGTACCCCCCTACCCACCAGCGATCCCTAGACCTGAATGCCAGCATTTCTAAATTACTGGCCTTTGAAATGCTGCCATTCTCCATAACAGCACACTAGGTAAATGCAGTGGTGGCTGGGCCTGAGGCGGATAGCAGTTTGGCGCATGTCCTTTCACCACCGAAGATTGCAGGGCGCTTCCTCCTCCTACTGTTGCTTCCTCATCCTCTACCAGCTCCTCATCTAGTCAGCGTAACACCTTCACCGCCAACTTCAGCACAGCCAGGGGTAAACGACAGCAGGCAGTTTTAAAACTTATCTGTTTGGGGGACAAACCCCACACCGGGCAGGAGCTGTGGATGGACCTTGAACAACAGACCGATGAGTGGTTTGTGCCAGTCAGCCTCAAGCCCGGCCTGGTGGTGTGCGATAATGGGCGAAATCTCATAGCAGCTCTGGGACTAACCGGTTTGACGCACATCCCTTGCCTGGCGCATGTGCTGAATTTGGTGGTGCAGAGATTCCTTAAAAATTACCCCGATATGTCAGAGTTGCTGCAAAAATTGCGGGCCGTCTGTGCGCACTTTCGGCGTTCTCACCTTGCTGCTGCTGGCCAGTCAGCGCTGCAGCGTAACTTCGGCCTTCCTGCTCACCGCCTCATATGCGACGTGCCCCTCAAGGTGGAACTCCACCTTGCACATGCTGGCCAGACTGTGCGAGCAGCAGGCGATAGTGGAGTTTCAGCTGCAGCAAAAACGGGTGAGTCGCTCGGCGGAACAGCACCACTTCACCACCAATGACTGGGCCTCCATGCGAGACCTGTGTTCCTTGTTGCGCTGTTTCGAGTACTCCACCAATATGGCTAGTGCTGATAACGCCGTTCTCAGCGTTGCTATGCCACTTCTATGCCTCCTTGAAAAAACGCTCCTGGCGATGATGGAAGAGGATGTGGCACAGGAGGAGAAAGAAGGATCATTTTGTAGGGTTTCTGGCCAGTCATTCACAAGTGGCTCCAAGGGTGGGTTCCTGCACCCACAAACGCCAGGTACACAAATGTCCAGCCAGGGCACAGTTCTGGAGGATGACGAGGTGGAGGATGAGGAGGAGGAGATGGAAGAGCAGGAACCATGTTCACAGCAGGGTGGCACTCAGACCAGCTCATGGCCATCACTGGTTCGTGGCTGGGGAGATACAGCGGACACAGACGATACACCTCCCACAGAGGACAGCTTTTCGTTGCCTCTGGGCAGCCTGGCACACATGAGCGATTACATGCTGCAGTGTCTCCGTAACGGACCGTCGAGTTGCCCACATTCTTACTTTGTGCCGATTACTGGGTGGCCATGCTGCTGGATCCCTATTACAAGGACCATGTACCGTCCTTAATTCCCTCACTGGAGCGTGATCGTAAGCGCACGCTGGTAGAAGCGCTGCTGGTGGCATTCCCACCTGACAGCGGGGGCACAGTGGAAGCACAAGGCGAAGGCAGAGGACGAGGTAGAGGTCGCCCAACGCAGCTGGGGCACCGCCAGCACCTCAGAAGGCAGGGTTAGCATGGCCGAAATTTGGAAAATCTTTGTCAGCACGCCACAACAACCAGCACCACCAGCTGATATGGAACGTCTTAGCAGGAGACAGCATTTCACCAACATGGTGAAGCAGTATGTGTGCACACACCTACTCGTACTGTATGACGGGTCTGCCCCCTTCAACTTCTGGGTCTCCAAATTGGGCACATGGCCTGAGCTTGCCCTTTACGCCTTGGAGGTGCTGGCATGCCCTGCAGCCAGTGTATTATCTGACGTGAACAAGCTCACGTTCATTAAAATGAACCAGGCATGGATCCCTCAGGACTTGTGCAGAGTACTTGCGCAGAATAGACATGTATACCGGCACTAACCAGCCATTGTTATACTGCAGCTCATTCTTGTATTTTGGATATTTCACACTCTTTTAGAGTGTACCCTAATAAAAAAAATTATAATTAAACCCAAAAACCTGTGTTGGCTACCTCCTCCACCGCCGCTTCCACCTACACCGCTACGTCTACCACCTCCTCAAACTCCTACTCCATATTGAATTCCACCTTATAAATAAAAAATAAATAAATTATTTGTACGTATTTTATTTTATATCATTTCACTACTTTGTCAGTTACATTTTCGGGTGAAATTCACAAATTTTGGGGTTTCTAGTACCACTGCTATACCTAGTAGACAGGTTAAAAAAAATAATTGTCAGTTACATTTTCAGTTGAAATTCAACAATTTTTTGGTGTGAAGTACCACTGCTATACCTAGTAGACTGGTAAAAAAAAAAATTAAAAAAAAAAATTAAAAAAAAAAATTGGTAGTTACATTTTCTGGTGAAATTCAGCAATTTTTTGGTGTGATGTACCACTGCTATACCTATTAGACAGGTTAAACAATAAAAAAGTGTCTGTTACATTTTCTGGTGAAATTCACCAATTTTTGGGTGTGATGTACCACTGCTCTACCTTGTAGGCCGGTTAAAAAAAAATAAAAAATTGTCAGTTACATTTTCAGTTGAAATTCAACAATTTTTGGGTGTGAAGTACCACTGCTATACCTAGTACACCGGTTAAAAAAATTAAAAATATTTGTCAGTTACATTTTCTGGTGAAATTCAGCAATTTTTTGGTGTGATGTACCACTGCTATACCTATATCTTTTTCTCACGCTCCCTCTCCGGCCTGGAACCATGATTCCCCGCCACCCGTGATCACTATGGTAGGCGCATAAAAGAACGTCGAAAGTTGATAGAGCAGATATCAAATTGGATCTTGAACATCACAGGGATGTGAGACATGGTGGGGCAGTAAGTATGCACACGCCTACACAAACTGACTGACAGGGGTCAGCCCCTGCAACTTTTGGGTCTCCAAATTGGGCACATGGCCTGAGCTTTCCTTTAACCCCTTGGAGGTGCTGGCCTGCCCTGCAGCCAGTGTGTTGTCTGAACGTGTGTTTAGCACGACTGGAGGATTATATTTCCCAATGTTTTGGGGTGTACCCTAATTTTAAAAAATTAAAATATATTTTTAAACAAAAAGCAGCATAGGCTACCTCCTCCTCCTCCACCGCCACTTCCAACTACACCGCCACATCCACCGCCTCCTCAACCTCCTACTCCATATGGACCTCGTCTCCTAGATCAAGATTATTATTTTTATTTTTACGTATTTTATGTTATTTAAAGTCATTTCCCTATCCACATTTGTTTGCAGAGCACTTGCCATGTTCTTAACCACATTTTGATGCCATTTGCAGCCCTCTAGCCCTTTCCATGACATTTTTACAGCCATTTTAGTGCTCAAAAGTTCGGGTTCCCATTGATTTCAATGGGGTTCGGGGTCAAGTTCGGGTCAAGTTCGGGTCCCGAACTCGAACTTTTTTCTGAAGTTCGGCCGAACCCGTCAAACCCGAACATCCAGGTGTCCGCTCAACTCTAATGGTTGCACATAGTTAATGGTGGTCGCCTCTGTGTCACTTTTACCTTTGGGCTATGGATTTGCATTTTATGCATTCATTTATATTGCAGTCTGTTTTTGGATGTGATTACATTTGACTCTTTAACTTTAGCCTATATATGTCCAACATTTGCACTTTATATTATATGTTTACTTGTCTGCATTGTGTTTCTCCCTCATATGAATCTCTTTCCCTACTGTTTTGTGTATTCCTCCCTTATTTTAACTTTGATATATGTATTTTTAATTGTATTCAAAAAAAGAAATATCATTTTTATACTCTTTGTAGGTTTATTTGTATTTTTTGGGTATGCACTTGTAATAGGTCTAGTTATTGATAGGTTATTTTAGTTTTTAGCGTCAAGAGTCAAAACTCGTCCTCATTTATCTTCCGCAAGTCTAACTGAAAATTGTTGTGGTAGAATTTGGCTTTGTAAAAATTGCCCCATATTTATTCTGTATGCTTTATCTTTGAAATCAACCATTTTCTTTTCATCTAGTTCATCAATTACAATTACATTTAATCAAGAACAACTTTTGTTAATATATTTTTATTGGGCATCCGTCTACCTTTCTGTATATTCACTTGGCAGAAAAAAAAAGGAAAATGAAATGTGCAAAATAATAATTTGACTGAATATTCATTTTTCTACTGAAGCAACAAACTGAACAAATATAAAAGAAAAAAACACTGTTTTACTATCCAGCAGTTACAAAATATTAAATCAGACTGAATTGTTATTTTAAATTGATAATCTTTGCTGCAGGTGCTTTAATGTTTACAATATTTTTACACAAATGTCAGACACTGAGAAAATAAATAGAATTATGAAGATAAAGAAAGCTGACTAATCTATCATAATCCACATAAATAAGACAAAACAGATTTCATTTATTCAGTACATGAGCAAACAACATGTCCGCATGCGGTAAGCTTAACATCCATGAGTGCTTTCTGATAAAGAATAATAATGTACAAAAGATTTCTAGCCCATTTTGAAGCATGGTCACATCTTTATATGATTGGTTTCATGTTTGGTTTGTAATACAAACAAAAAGATCTTTAAAACAAATTTAGATTTATGTATTATGTCACATTCAATCATTGATTTCCTTCATTAATGGAATTTAAATCCTCATTTTGTGATGAATAATCAAGGTTTATGTCCACCTTGCAATAGAGAAATGGTTTAAATTATCTATAAACAGTAAATTAGAAATATTCTGTAACTTCTGGGCAAAATCTGAAACAGAGCACTCACGACCATGTGTAATTGATAATGCTGATATTGTATGTAGTAAAGGAGGCTTTAAAATCCCCAAGCCACTAAGGCCAGTGTTATAGCGTTTGGTGCGGAACCACTGTATTCACCAACAAATTGACTATTTAGGGATCTGGATTTGCCTATATAGGGACCTGGATTTCGCCTCATGGAGCCACCAGGCCACTACCTTCTGGAATAGTCTCTGTGTGGTTAATGGCTGATCCAGAGGTATCAGAGACACTAGTGCAGGGAAAAAAAGGGGTCAGGCAAAATTGTAGTCAAAAACAGGCTGAGGTCAGGGCTGGCGGAGTATAAGCAATACAGTAAATGGTTAGCATAAGTTCAATATGGAGGTCAGGCACAAGTCAAGTCAGGCAGTGGAGGATCAGACAACAAGATGCTGCAGGCCCTAGCAGGACACTTAGCAAGCTATGAAACCTACTTGCTCAGTCAGAATCCTACAGGTGAAGGTGGCTGAAGTACCACAGGGTTGTCAGTCTGGCTGGTGAAGAGTAGGATGCATGCTGGCCCTTTAAGAGTCAAATGGAGCAGCCACCATATTAACAGAGGTGTTGAGGCTTTGACGGAAAACAGGCCTTGGTCTACATGGAGTGACAGAACAACCTGTTGGTCTGACCCCCTAGAAAGAAGGCACTGGAATGTAGGTCCGAGCCGCAGTACTAGGTGAGCTAACAAGAGTGAGCAAAGTTGTAACAGCCAGTTTACAACTTTTATTTCTTCATCTCCTTTAGCTTGGCCCTTTTATCCAGACTTGGTTAACCTTTATTCTTTGTTGCTAGGGTGGAGAACTTAGCTCAAATGATGGTTGTAGAGAGAAAATTGTGATATACAGTACAGACCAAAAGTTTGGACACACCTTCTCATTCAAAGAGTTTCTTTATTTTCATGACTATGAAAATTGTAGATTCACACTGAAGGCATCAAAACTATGAATTAAACACATGGGGAATTATATACATAACAAACAAGTGTAAAAACAACTGAAAATATGTTCATATCTAGGTTCTTCAAAGTAGCCACCTTTTGCTTTGATTACTGCTTTGCACACTCTTGGCAATCTCTTGATGAGCTTCAAGAGGTAGTCCCCCTGAAATGGTTTTGACTTCACAGGTGTTGCCCTGTCAGGTTTAATAAGTGGGATTTCTTGCCTTATAAATGGGGTTGGGACCATCAGTTGCGTGAGGAGAAGTCAGGTGGATACACAGCTGATAGTCCCTACTGAATAGACTGTTAGAATTGGTATTATGGCAAGAAAAAAGCAGCTAAGTAAAGAAAAACGAGTGGCCATCATTACTTTAAGAAATGACGGTCAGTCAGTCAGCCGAAAAAATTGGGAAAACTTTGAAAGTAAGGGCTATTTGACCATGAAGGAGAGTGATGGGGTGCTGCGCCAGATGACCTGGCCTCCACAGTCACCGGACCTGAACCCAATCGAGATGATTTGGGGTGAGCTGGACCTCAGAGTGAAGGCAAAAGGGCCAACAAGTGCTAAGCATCTCTGGGAACTCCTTCAAGACTGTTGGAAGACCATTTCAGGGGACTACCTCTTGAAGCTCATCAAGAGAATGCCAAGAGTGTGCAAAGCAGTAATCAAAGCAAAAGGTGGCTACTTTGAAGACCTAGAATATGACATATTTTCAGTTGTTTCACACTTGTTTGTTATTGTATATAATTCCACATGTGTTAATTCATAGTTTTGATGCCTTCATCGACATGAAAATAAAGAAAACTCTTTGAATGAGAAGGTGTGTCCAAACTTTTGGTCTGTTACTGTATGTTTAGGGCCCCCTCTCTTCTATGTATGCAACTGTTTTGAAATGTTTGTCTACATCATCAGTATAGCAGAGGCATTTTACAACTATTAAAGATATTGATCTGTGTAATAGATCTCAGTTATGCAAAGAGTAATTATGCTTACTTAGGATGAAATTCCAAGTCACATAAGACGGGATAAAAAAATCTGTTGAAATGTATCAGTCTGAAAAGTGTTGCAAAGCTATTATTTAAGGCTCTGTAAATCCATAAAAAACTGTGATTGGTTGAGCAGTCTTTTCCTGTCTTTTGCTCTGTGTTGAGAGGAGCATGAAGTAGAGACTGATGAGGAATCAGGGCAGTGAGTATGGATTATATTTGTATTTTTCAGTTATAAACCCTTTAAAGACAATTTTGATAGGCTGGAAAACTCCCGTACTGTATTGCCAGATACTGTTTATCCTGCAGTGGCCGCTGCATAGGGAAAGCAGAAATACATGGTGGTCATTCAGATCTCTGATAAACTTTGTTCCCTAAATAGATTATGTTAATTTTACCATTACACACACAAAAAAAAAATGATTTATGTTGCTATAATGTTTATAATTTCAATGAGTATGCAGCATAAACTGAAATGCTAAAACAACAAATCTTCTGTATAGAAAGCAAGCTTATTAATGCTTTTATTATAACAAGTTTTATTTAAATTAATATTTAGAATGTAAGTTGATAATAGAATCATATTTTACAAAGTATTCTGCTGTGAAAATGTTAACTTATGCTCATTGTTAAATATATATGCTGTATTTAAATTGTGGCATATTTTATTTTGAAAGTATTTTCTTAAATTAAACATTCAGCTACAATGCAATAAATTCGTAAAAGCAAAAATCAACTTTTCATTTTTATAGGTCTTAATTTATTTTACAGTGCCCCAAAAAATTGTGTTGACCTATACTTCAAGCTAAAAGGAAATATCAAGCAGAGTAGAGAGGAAGAATAAGGAATCCAAAATCTTTATTTTTCCAAGTAAAAGCTAAGAAAATACATGGAAGGATGTGTGCTAGAAATTCATTATCCATACAACAAATATTAATGTAGTATAAATGATAGCTCCTATTACTTTATCTATGACAATGCACATATTATTGTAGATTATTGGAAACCAAAGATACCAAACTTTATAAACCCACTGCCACATTTGAGAGATGCTTGCTAAACTGAGAAGCAAAGAATAAAGGCCCTCATACACAGGACTGTAGTGTCAGCCAAACCCACCATTTGTGGTGGGACAGGGCGACAATCAAATGTGTGTGAGGAGTTCCCAACCATTCCATGCCCGATGATATGAGGGGACAGAAAGATCTGGCAAATGTAATTATTTCAATCTTTAAGTCGACCCCCACCACCACCACAATGCATTGTACTGTTTTTGCTATACAGCAGCACGTACCTCTCAGGTGACGTCTCCTCTGATGTAGATCTTCTCTGTGATCATCTTCTCCATTCAGTCCGGACAGCTTCTTTCAGCTGTGCCTCTTCTCTGCAGAGTGTGACATACAGACTTCTTAGCTTTCTCACTTTTCTGTCATCATCCCCTAACCTGGAGTCCCCACAGTGGTATCCTGCTGCTTGCTGTGCCTCCCAATACCCCCAAATACTATCCTGAAGAAATATTAGTGCCCCCCATAGTAATAGTGCTCCTCAAAGTAATTCCCTTCTAGAATGCCCTCATTAGTAATACTGCCCCCTACAGTGTCCCCCAAGAGTGCTCCCCAAGAGTGTCCCCATTATTAGAAGAGCCCTACAGAATTAATAATGTCCTCACAGAGCCCCCAGTACAAATACGGTCCCTGCTATTTTTGCCCCCAGTGGTAATAAAGCTCTCTACAGTCCACTCAGTAGTAATACGGCCCCCCACAGTGCTCTTAGTAGAAATAAGGGGGATCTATAAGTCACTGCTATAAAGCCCCCAGTAGTTATAAGAACACCTAATGTCCCCTGGATTTAAAGTGCCCCTACAGTGCCCCCCAGTATCTATATCACCCCCTACTATTATAATGTGCTCCCTGAAGTGCCCCCAGTATTTATAAAGCCCCCTGTAGTTATATTCCTCCCTCCAGCATACAGTCCCATGTAAATAACATTAGACCATCTCTCCTGCCCCCTCCAATACAGTCTCATATATATAGCATCACTCCCCTTCCTTCAGCCCCTCCATTATACAGTCCAATGTATATAACACTATTTCCCCCGCCGTAGAGTCCCATATAAATAACCTCACACCATTTCTCCAGCCCACTCCAATATACAGTCCCATGTAAATAACATACCTCTCTATTTACAGCCCACTCCAAATACAATCCTATGTAAATAACATTAATTCCCTCCTTTCAACCTCTCCAATATACAGTCCCATGAACATACCATCACTCCCTCCCACATCTGCCTTCATCACACAGTCCCATATAAATAACATCATCCTCTCCCAAGCCCCCTCCAACACACAGTCCCATGTAAATAACATCACCCTGCCCCGGCCACCTCCAACATACAGTCCCATGTAAATAACATCACCCCCTTAACATGCAGCCTCATGTAAATAACATCTCTCCCTTCAGCCCTAACATATAGTCCCAGTTAACCCCTTAAGGACTCAGCCCTTTTTCACCTTAAGGACTTGGCCATTTTTTGCAAATCTGACCAGTGTCACTTTAAGTGCTGATAACTTTAAAACGCTTTGACTTATCCAGGCCATTCTGAGATTGTTTTTTTCGTCATATATTGTACTTCATGACACTGGTAAAAGGAAGTAAAAAAAATAATTTTTATTTATAAAAAATACCAAATTTAACAAAAATTGCAAATTTCCAAGTTTCAATTTCTCTACTTCTATAATACATAGTAATACCTCCAAAACTTCATGTTTGGATCATTTTGGGAATAATATTTTATTTTTTGGGGATGTTACAAGGCTTAGAAGTTTAGAAGCAAATCTTGAAAATTTTTCAGAAATTTCAAAAACCCAATTTTTAGGGACCAGTTCAGGTCTGAAGTCACTTTGCGAGGCTTACATAATAGAAACCACCCAAAATGACCCCATTCTATAAACTACACCCCTCAAGGTATTCAAAACTGATTTTACAATCTTTGTTAACCCTTTAGGTGTTCCACAAGAATTAATGGAAAATAGAGATACAATTTCAAAATTTCACTTTTTTGGCAGATTTTCCATTTTAATATATTTTTTTTCCAGTTACAAAGCAAGGGTTAACAGCCAAACCAAACTCAATATTTATGGCCCTGTTTCTGTAGTTTACAGAAACACCCCATATGTGGTCGTAAACCGCTGTATGGGCACACGGCAGGGCGCAGAAGAAAAGGAATGCCATACGGTTTTTGGAAGGCAGGTTTTGCTCGACTCGTTCTTTTGACACCATGTCCCATTTGAAGCCCCCTGATGCACCCCTAGAGTAGAAACTCCATAAAAGTGACCCCATCTAAGAAACTACACCCCTCAAGGTATTCAAAACAACTTTTAAAAATGTTGTTAACCCTTTAGGTGTTCCACAAGAGTTATTGGCAAATGGAGATGAAATTTCAGAATTTCAATTTTTGGGCAAATTTTCCATTTTAATCCATTTTTCCCAGTAACAAAGCAAGGGTTAACAGCCAAACAAAACTCAATATTTATGGCCCTGATTCTGTAATTTACAGAAACACCCAATATGTGGTCGTAAACTGCTGTACGGGCACACGGCAGGACGCAGAAGGAAAGGAATGCCATATGGTTTTTGGAAGGCAGATTTTGCTGGACTGTTTTTTTTGACATCATGTCCCATTTGAAGCCCCCCTGATGCACCCCTAGAGTAGAAACTCTAAAAAAGTGACCCCATTTTAGAAACTATGGGATAGGGTGGCAGTATTGTTGGTACTAGTTTAGGGTACATATGATTTTTGGTTGCTCTATATTACACTTTTTCTGAGGCAAGGTAACAAGAAATAGCTGTTTTGGCACCGTTTTTATTTTTTGTTATTTACATCATTCATCTGACAGGTTATATCATGTGATATTTTTATAGACCAGGTTGTCACAGATGCGTCGAAACCGAATATGTATACTTTTTTTTTTATTTATGTAAGTTTTACACAAGGATTTCTTTTTTGAAACAAAAAAAATCATGTTTTAGTGTTTCCATAGTCTGAGAGCCATAATTTTTTTCAGTTTTTGGGCGATTACCTTGGGTAGGTAATGATTTTTGTGGGATGAGATGACGGTTTTATTGGAACTATTTTGGGGTGTGTGTGACTTTTTGATCGCTTGCTATTACACTTTTTGTGATGTAAGGTGACAAAAAATTGCTTTTTTTAAGCCGTTTTTATTTTAATTTTTTTACGGTATTCACCTGAGGGGTTAGGTCATGTGATATTTTTATAGAGAAAGTTATTACGGACGCTGCGATACCTAATATGTATACTTTTTTTCTATTTATGTAAGTTTTACACAATGATTTCATTTTTGAAGCAAAAAAAATCATGTTTTAGTGTTTCCATAGTCTAAGAGCCATCGTTTTTTGAGTTTTTGGGAGATTACCTTTGGTAGGAAATGATTTTTGCGGGATAAGATGATGGTTTTATTGGCACTATTTTGGGGTGCGTGTGACTTTTTGATCGCTTGCTATTACACTTTTTGTGATGTAAGGTGACAAAAAATGGTTTATTTAGCACAGTTTTTATTTTTTACGGTGTTCATCTGAGGGGTTAGGTCATGTGATATTTTTATATAGCCGGTCGATACGGACGCGACGATACCTAATATGTATACTTTTTTATATTTATGTAAGTTTTACACAATAACAGCTTTTTTAAAACAAAAAAAAATGTGTTTTAGTGTCTCCATATTCTGAGAGCCATAGTTTTTTCAGTTTTTGGGCAATTATCTTAGGTCGGGTCTCATTTTTTGTGAGATGAGATGACGGTTTGATTGGCACTATTTTGGGGAGCATATGACTTTTTGATCGCTTGCTATTACACTTTTTGTGATGTAAGGTGACAAAAAATTGTTTATTTAGCACAGTTTTTATTTTTTTATTTTTTATGGTGTTCACCTGAGGGGTTAGGTCATGTTATATTTTTATAGAGCCGTCGATACAGACGCGGTGATAACTAATATGTATACTTTTTTTTATTTATGTAGGTTTTACACAATAACAGCTTTTTTAAAACAAAAAAAAATGATGTTTTAGTGTCTCCATATTCTGAGCCATATTTATTTTAATTTTTGGGAGATTGTCTCAATTAGGGGCTAATTTTTTGCGGGATGAGGTGACGGTTAGATTGGTACTATTTTGGTGGGCAAACGCCTTTTTGATCACTTGCTGTTGTACTTTTTGTGATATAAGGTGACAAAAAAATAGTTTATTTAGCACAGTTTTTATATTTTTTTTTTACGGTGTTCATCTGAGGGGTTAGGTCATGTGATATATTTATAGAGCCGATCGATACGGACGCGGCGATACCTAATATGTATACTTTTTTTCCCCCCTATTTTTTGCCAATATTTTTTAACTTTTTGGGGGGGAAATGAAGTTTTTGTTTATTTTTACTTGAAACTAATTTTTTTTGGGGGAAAACGTTATTTTTTCAACTTTTTTTTTCACTTAATTGTTTTGTCCCACTTTGGGACTTGAACTTTTGGGGGTCTAATCCTTTACAATGCATTCCAGTACTTCTGTATTGGAATGCATTGGCTGTATGAGTAATACTGTGTGTATTACTCATACAGCTTCCGGCCTGTGAGATCCAGGGGGCTGGATCTTACAGGCTCATCACTGGAAGGCAGCGCAATGCCATGCATCCCCCCTACAGCCGCATGGGGACTCGATGGCACCACCGATCGCCGCCTCAAACCGCAGGTAAAGCCGCAAACCGCAGGTCTGAATTGACCTGCGGTTTGCTGCGATCGCCAATACGAGGAGGGTCACATGACCCCCCCCCCCGGCGTTGTGACAGGATGCCCGCTGAATGATTTCAGCGGACATCCTGTTCCTATTAACTCTCGCTGCGCCGGATTCTAGGTTTAAAGTTATGACGTATCGGCACGTCATAGGTCCTTAAGGACTCGGGAAACATGCCATACCGGTACGTCATAATTCCTTAAGGGGTTAAATAACCACAACTCCCAGCATTCCTCTGCCTCTCCCATCACTTACCTCTCCTCATATAGCAGACATTGACACAGCTTCTTCCCCACAACTTCTCCTCTTCATTGCCATCCTCTCCTTCACTGGTCACATGCAGTGACATCATCGCAGGTCCTCAACCACAGCCTGTTTTACTGGTCATATGACCCCTATACACGGTTCGAGAATCTGTCAGAAAAACTGCTAACAAGCATTCATAGGAATGCTTGTTAATGATTATCTGCTGGTGTAGAAGTGCCACCGAATACCTGATGAATGAGCAAAACACTTATTCATTGGGGGATAGATCATTCATGCGGACACAAATATCATTGTTTTTCCAGCAGAAGATTGTGCTATGTAAACTCTCTCTTCTGCCGGCAAACAACGAGTCTGTATAGAGATGAGTGATTGCATTATTGATCGATCCCACACTGTGAAGGAAAACACTGCAAGTAAATACAGTCTACTTCACTGGTGAGCAGTAGAGATGAGCGAATCGAACCCAACAAAGTGGAATTCAATCCAAATTTCAGGATAAATTAAATACACTGCAAAGCTAAATTTCCTCTTGCTTTGTGGTAGCAAATCGATTTAATCTGAAATGAAATAAAAAAAAAAAAATCATATTTACCTCCTCCATTTGCTTTAGACAGGCCAGCCGCTGCCATCTTGATTAAAGATCCCGTTCGAAATTCCTGCGGGCGTGATGACGTCATCTCGGGCCGCACAAGATTTTGCTCCCGTTCTTCAAGCAAGATGACGGCGGCCAGCCCGTCATGAGCGAATAGAGGCGGTAATGTCATGGCACGGTGTGGGTGGTAAACTCCACACCAAACACAGGAGGGAAGGGAAAAGGTACTAGGCCTGTAACCTAGGGAAAGGGGAACGGTCACCACCTAGTGAATCACTAAACCGAGCCCTGACTACTATCACTATGAACAGACCTCGATGTAGGAATGTTCATACGCAGGAACCTGGAGCACTTGCTGACCCTAAAGGGCCCTGGAAATAATGACACCCTCAGGCCTAATACCAAAAGATAGGGGAATACAACAAACTAGACATAGGAAAAGACACTTAACTCTGAAGTACACGGACGAGCAGAATCTCAGTGGAGAACCAACACTTCAACAACCGCATACCATGATGGGTGAGACCAGACTAAATAGAGGAGTTGGAATGACCACTTAAGCTACACCTGAGACAAGAGGTGTGGTGATCACCAGCAACAACACAGAAACAAGTGAAACCAAATAGGCTGTCAGATACATCACATGCGTCTCTTAAATCTTCTGACCCCTGTCACGGGAGAGACGTGACAGGTAAGTATGATTAAAAAAAAAAATGTTTCTGTTAATTTTACACTGATTTTACTCTCAGATGACACAATCATGTATGGGGCATCTGAGGGGTGCAATGATGGCGAGCGGCACTATCGCAGCTCCTTGTCATTGCACATGCTACTTACAAAAAAATGCACTTCATGACAAAATAATTCTCTAGTGAGCAGGCGCTTGTTGGGAAGGAAAGCTTCCTTTCTGACAATCTCCTGCTATATCATACTGTGTAAAGGGACCTTAAGTCTTCACTTCAATCTTCATGCTCTGGCTGCTTTCCATTGTTTACAACCTCAACTTAAATGTTGTGGGTGTAGATGAGCAGCAGCCACAACACTTACAAGATCAGACAGAAATTAGGGTTTGAGCGAACCCAAACTGTAAAGTTCAGGTTCGTACCGAACTTTAGGATTTTTGGTTCGGTGTTCGGCGAGTTAATGGCGCTTTTTGAAAGGCTGCAGAGCAGCCAATCAACAAGCGTTTAACTCGTATGACCTTAGAAGCCATCACAGCCTACTAATGGCATGGCTGTGATTGGCCAGTGCAACATGTGACCCAGCCTTCTATAAGCTGGAGTCACGTAGCACTGCACGTCACTTTGCTCTGATTAGTGTAGGGATAGGATGCTGCTGCTGTGAGGGAGAGAGATAGGACAGAATCTTCAATTTTGTTGGTGCAGTGTGTAACATCCCCAGAGTTATGTTACTAAACTCTTTTTCGCCGCTACTATTTGTTGGTAACATGTGCCTTGTCATCTATATGATTTTATTTGATATTCCTCACAAATGTTCATTTTCTAAGCCTGTTTGAATGTACTTTGCTGTAATTTACATGTACACCAGCAGGTGGCAGCAATGTGTTTAGCAGGGCCTTAGTTCAGTTTAGCATATCTAGACTGGAATAGTACATTCCAGTTTAGCTCCCCCCTCTTTGAGCAGAGTGGTCTCGCCCCCATGTCCTGCCTCATAGGGAGGAAAGGAAGTTAGAGTGAGTGTGCCAGCCACCCCAGCTAGGGGAAGGCTGTACTGGTAGGGGCTCCCAGTTCTAGGGATCCCAACCCAGGATCAAGTCTCGGCTGAGACCAAAGATCTTCATCCCCAGTCTGAGCCTTCAGCCTCAACTGGTGACAAGCAAGCAGCCATCTCCAGATCTCCAGGACAAACCATTTCCCTGTGAGCTAACTGTAAGTAACATCCAGAGACCAGGAGAAGCCAAATTCCTCCTCAGTCAGTCCCATACCAAGCAGAAGACAGAGCAGAAGACAGATTTCTGCTTATTCTCCAGGCATATGATAGAATCAGAAGAGCTAGTGATCCCTGCCATACATTGCCAATACCTGCTGGGACCCAAGACTATTGCTGTATCTTATGTGGATTGAAGCTGCCTCCAGTAAAGACAAGTTGAATTATATTTCAAGTCTGGATCTCATTTACTGCTACTAAAACCCTCAATTACTCCTACTAGCAACACACTCATTTATTGCAAGTGAGCCAGGATCAAGGAAGACAGCCATACCAAGGTAGGAGACACCGTTGACACTATACCTACTACCACACAGAGACATTACACCACTCTGGCATTCCTCACCTGGTACGTGAGTTGCAACACCTTAAAGGGCCCTGAGACTGTACCCTGCGCACGCTGCAATTGGCGTCACGAACAAAAAACATAGACTATTATACCCATATCCGGACCCACTGCATATTTTGGCGTCCGCCTAACCGTACCACGGTCCTGCTCATTGCAAGTGCACAATCTTTTTACCCTGCCCTGAGCCCATTGACCCAGAAAAATAACTTTTATCCGTCTGTTAGTTAGGTGGGCGGTGGCATTTGTGACAGTTAAATAGAAGCTTGAAATACTGCAGTTATATTCTGGGTTTAAAAAAAATCACCCATTTTTGGCAAGACCCTACGTCTGTGGCTTTTGCAGCATTTGTCTGTGTGCAATTCAAGCTTGAAATACTGCAATAATTTTCTGCGTTAAAAAAACACCCATTTTGGGCATAACCTCCATCTTGAGCCTATTCCGCTTTAGTCATTGTGCAATTTAAGCTAGAAATACAGCAATAATTTTCAGAATTTAAAAAAAACACCCTTTTTGGGCAAAATACCAAATTTTACAGCCCTTGCTGCATCTGTCAGTGTGAAATTCAAGCGTTATATACTGCTGTCATATTCTGTTATTTAAAAAAACACCCATTTGGGGCAAAAATCCTAATTTTGCAGCGTTTGCTGCATCTGCCATTGTTAAAAACAAGCTTGAAATACTTTAATAATTTTCTGGGTTTTAAAACAAAAATTTTTGCCAATACCCTCCATCTGGGACCTATGCGCATTAAGTCAGTGTGCAATTTAAGCTAGAAATACAGCAATAATTTTCAGAGTTTTAAAAAACACCCTTTTTGGACAAATTATTCAATTTTACAGCCCTTGCTGCATCTGTCAGTGTGAAATTCAAGCGTCATATACTGCTGTCATATTCTGTTATTTAAAAAAAACACCCATTTAAGGCAAAATTCTACTTTTGTGGCGTTTGCTGCATCTGTCATTGTTAAAAACAAGCTTGAAATACTTCAATAATTTTCTGGGTTTTAAAAAACACCCTTTTTGGGCAAAATACTACATTTTACAGCCCTGGTTGCATCTGTCAGTGTGAAATACAAGCATTAGATACTGCTGTCATATTCTGTAATAAAAAAAATACCCATTTGGGCAAAAGACTGAATTTTGCAACATTTGATGCATCTGTCACTTTGAGATACATGCGTTAGATACTGGTGTTCTATTCTGTTATTAAAAAAATACCCATTTTGGGCAAAAACTAAATTTGCAGCTTTTGCTGCATCTGTCAGTGTGAGATACACGCTTGAAATACAGAAATAATATTATGGGTTTGAAAAAAACACCCATTTTGGGCCAAATACTAAATTTGCGGCCTTGTCTGCATCTGTCAGTGTGAGATAAAAGCTTGAAATACAGCAATAATATTCAGGGTTTAAAAAAAACACCCATTTTGGGCAAAGTACTTAATATTGCAGCCTTTGCTACATATGTCAGTTGGAAATACATGTGTTAGATACTGTTGTTCCACTCTGTTATTAAAAAAACAGCCATTTTGGCCAAGATCCTAAATTTAGGAAATATGAGAAGAGTGTCAAATAAGGGACGTGGCCCCAGTCATGGTGCTGCTGGTGGAGCAATTGTCGCAGGGAGAGGACGTGGTCGATCTGTGCCAGCTACATGCACAAGTGAAACACCTTCTACAGTTGCGAGTAGGCGACAGAACCTTCAGCGGTATTTGGTCGGGCCTAATGCGGCTCTACGAAAGGTGAGGCCAATAGTAGATTGGGTTGCTGACAGTGCCTCCAGTTCCTTTACATTGTCTCCCACCCAGTCTCCTGCTGAAAGATCAGAGTTGGCACCTGCAGTCGATGTCCATCAGTCTTTCACCTCACCCTCTTGCAAATCAGCCAGCAGTCTGAGCCCCAAGTCATGCAGCAGTCTCTTCTGCTTTTTGATGACTCTGCTAGCAGACCTTCCCAGGGCCATCACCTAGCTCTGCCCCAGAAGTGGAAGAGATTGAGTGCACCGATGCCCAACCACTTATCTTTCAAGATGAGTACATGGGAGGATCATTGCAGCACATCTCTGGATAATGACGAAAAACAGGTGCCAAACTGCTGGGGCTTTCGAAAGTGTGCAGACCAACAAGGAGGGCAGGGTGAAGACTGGTAGAAGACTGATGTGGAGGACGATGAGGTCCTCGACCTCACATGTAATCAAGGTCATGCGAGTGACCTGTGTAGTTCGGAGGAAGAGGCAGTGGTCGCACAGAGCCACCAGCACAGCAGAAGAAAAGGGAGCAGGGTGCAAAAGCGGAGCGGCCGTCCTCTAGACAGTCCCCTGCTAATGCCCCACCGCAGCAAGGGACGAGCCCACCAAAGCCAGCTCCAAGAAATTCCCTGGCGTGGCAGTTCTTCAGATAATGTGCTGACGACAAGACACGAGTGGTTTGCACGCTGTGCAATCGGAGCTTGAAGCTAGGCATAAACGTTCTCAACCTGAGCACAACTGCATGACCAGGCATCTAAGTGCAAAGCATGAGCTGCAGTGAAGTAGACACCTCAAAAACCAAGAAAGGTCTCTGGCTCCTCTGCTTCTCTTGTGCTGCAGTCTCAGCCTCTTCATCCACCTCTGGAGTGACAGTGCCACCTGCCACCCAGCAAACAGAGGATCTGCCAGCAACACCACCTGGGCCACCAAGCATCTCCACAATGTCCCACGGAAGCGTTTAGCTCTCCATCTCCAAAACACTGGAGTGGAAGAGGAGTACCCCCCCCTGCCCACCCGCGATTCTTTGGCCCTGAATGCCAGCATTTCAAAATTACTGTACTTTGAAATGCTGTCATTCCGTTTGGTGGAGACGGAGAGTTTTAAAGCCTTATGGCGGTGGCTGTCCCTCAGTAAGTCGTGCCCAGCTGACACTACTTTTCCAGGCGTGCCATCGCTTTTCTTCACAACCAAGTGGGGGACAAAATCAGGTGTACACTGCGTAACGCCATCTGTGGCAACGCCCACCTAACTATGGATATATGAACCAGTAAGCACCGTCAGGGATGTATATCTCCCTAGCAGCACACAGGGTAAATGCAGTGGCGGCTGGGCCTGAGGCAGATAGCAGTTTGACGCATGTCCTTCCATCACCGAGGATTGCAGGGCGCTTCAGTTTGCCTCCTGTTGCTTCCTCCTCCTACTCCGCTTCCGCATCCTCTACCGGCTCTTTATCCGGTTAGCTTAACACCTTCACCACCAACTTCAGCACAGCCAGGGGTAAACTACAGCAGGCAGTTTGAAAACGTATCTGTTTGGGGGACAAACCCCACACCGCACAGGAGCTGTGGACGGCTCTTGAACAACAGACCATAGAGTGGTTGGTGCCAGTGAGCCTCAAGCCCGGCCTGGTGTTGTGCGATAATGGGTGAATCTCATAGCAGCTCTGGGACTAGCCGGTTTGACGCACATCCCTTACCTGGCACATGTGTTGAATTTGGTGGTGCAGAGGTTCCTTAAAAATTACCCGATATGTCAGAGCTGCTGCATAAAGTGTGGGCCGTCTGTGCTCACTTTCGGCATTCTCAGCCTGCTGCTGCTCGCCTGTCAGCTCTGCAGCGTAACTTAACGCCTCATATGCGACGTGCCCTCAAGGTGGAACTCCACCTTGAACATGCTGGCCAGACTGTGCGAGCAGCAGCAGGCGATAGTGGAGTTTCAGCCACAGCACGCACGGGTGAGTCGCTCTGCGAACAGCACCACTTCACTACCAATGACTGGGCCTCCATGCGAGACCTGTGTTCCTTGTTGCCCTGTTTTGAGTACTCCACCAACATGGCCAGTGCCGATAATGCCGTTCTCAGCGTTACTATCCCACTTCTATGCCTCCTTGAAAAAACCAGCTGCTGGCGATGATGGAAGAGGATGTGGCACAGGGGGAGGAGGAGAAAGAGGGATCATTTTGTAGGGTTTCCGGTCAGTCATTCACAAGTGGCTCCGAGAGTGGGTTCCTGCACCCACAAATGCCAGGTACACAATTGTCCAGCCAGGGCACAGTTCTGGAGGATGATGAGGTGGAGGATGACGAGGAGGAGATGGAGGAGGAGGAACCGTGTTCAGAGCAGGGTGGCACCCAAACCAGCTCATGGCCATCGCTGGTTCGTGGCTGGGGGGATACAGAGGACACAGACGATACACCTCCCACAGAGGACAGCTTTTCTTTGCCTCTTGGCAGCCTGGCACACATGAGTGATTACATGCTGCAGTGTCTCCGCAATGACCACCGAGTTGCCCACATTCTAACTTGTGCTGATTACTCGATGGCCACACTGCTGGATCCCCATTACAAGGACAATGTACCGTCCTTAGTTCCGTCACTGGAGCGTGATCGTAAGATACGCTGGTAGACATGCTGCTGGTGGCATTCCCACCTGACAGCGGGGGCACAGTGGAAGCACAAGGAGAAGGCAAAGGAGGAGGAAGAGGTCGCCAACGCAGCTGGGGCACTGCCAGCACCTCAGAAGACAGGGTTAGCATGGCCGAAATGTGGAAAATGTTTGTCAGCATGACAACAACCAGCACCACCAGCTGATATGGAACGTCTTAGCAGGAGGCAGCATTTCACCAACATGGTGGAGCAGTATGTGTGTACAAGCCTACACATACTGAATTATGGGTCTGCCCCCTTCAACTTCTGGCTCTCCAAATTGGGCACATGGCCTGAGCTTGCCCTTTACGCCTTGGAGGTGCTGGCCTGCCCTGCAGCCAGTGTATTGTCTGAACGTGTGTTTAGCACGGCAGGGGGCGTTATCTCAGACAAGCGCAGCCACCTGTCCACAGCCAATGTGGACAAGCTCACGTTCATTAAAATGAACCAGGCATGGATCCGACAGGACTTGTCAGTACCTTGTGCAGAATAGACATGTATACTGGCCTTAACCAGCCATTGTTATACTACAGCACAATTGCTCATTGTTGTATTTTGGATATTTCACACTCTTTTAGAGTGTACTGTAATTAAACAAATAAAAATAATTAAAACCAAAAACCAGTTGGCTACCTCGTCCTCCTCCACCTCCGCTTCCACCTACACTGCTACGTCCACCGCCTTCTCAAACTCCTACTCCATAAGGATCTACACCTCATAAATCAAGTTTATATTTTTTTATTTGTATGTATTTTATTTTATGTAATTTCACAAATTTTTTACATATTCGTGTGAAATTCACTATTTATTGGGTGTGATATACTCCTGCTCTACCTAGTAGACAGGTAACATTTCACTAATTTGTCTGTTACATTTTCTGGTGAAATTCACCAATTTTGGGGTGTGATATACCACTGCTATACCTAGGAGACAGGTAAAAATATTTCACTAATTTGTCTGTTACATATTCGGGTGAAAGTCACCAATTTTTGGGGTGTGATATACCCCTGCTCTACCTAGTAGACAGGTATCATTTCACTAATTTGTCTGTTACACATTGGGGTGAAATTCACCAATTTTTGGGTGTGATATTCCCCAGCTGTACCTAGTAGACAGGTAAAAACATTTAACTAATTTGTCTGTTACATTCTTGGGTGACATTTGACCATTTTTGCCATGATTAAACCCCTGCTCTGCATAGGTGATAGGGGCATAAATTTCAAAAAATTGTCTGTTACATTGTCAGGTGACATTTTACTAATTTTGCCGTATACAAACCCCTGCTCTGCATAGATGACAGGGATTTCAATAAAAACAATTCTTCTTTAACCCCTTAAGGACCGGGCTCATTTTCACCTTAAGGACCAGGCCATTTTTTGGAAATCTGACCAGTGTCACTTTAAGTGCTAATAACTTTAAAACGCTTTGACTTATCCAGGCCATTCTGAGATTGTTTTTTCGGCACATATTGTACTTCATGACACTGGTAAAATGAAGTCAAAAAAATTATTTTTTTTGCACAAAAAAAATACTTAATTTACCAAAAATTTTGAAAAATTTGCAAATTTCAAAGTTTCAGTTTCTCTACTTCTGTAATACATAGTAATACCCCAAAAAATTGTGATGACTTTACATTCCCCATATGTCTACTTCATGTGTGAATTGTTTTGGGAATGATATTTTATTTTTTGGGGATGTTATAAGGCTTAGAAGTTTAGAAGCAAATCTTGAAATTTTTCAGAAATTTACAAAAACTAAATTTTTAGGGACCAGTTCAGGTCTGAAGTCGATTTGCGAGGCTTACATAATAGAAACCACCCAAAAATGACCCCATCTAAGAAACTACACCCCTCAAGGTATTCAAAACTGATTTTGCATACATTATTAACCCTTTAGGTGTTGCACAAGAGTTATTGGCAAATGGGGAGGAAATTTGAGAATTTAATTTTTTTGTCTAATTTTTCATTTTAACCCATTTTTTCCACTAACAAAGCAAGGGTTAACAGCCAAACAAGATTGTATCTTTATTGCCCTGACTCTGCCGTTTACAGAAACACCCAATATGTGGCCGTAAACTACTGTACGGGCACACAGCGGGGCGTTAGAGTGAAAGGTGTGCCGTATGGTTTTTGGAAGGCTGATTTTTATGGACTGGTTTTTTGACACCATGTCCCATTTGAAGCCCCCTGATGCACCCCTAGAGGAGAAACTCCCTAAAAGTGACCCCATCTAAGAAACAACACCCCTCAAGGTATTCAAAACTGATTTTACATACGTCGTTAACCCTTTAGGTGTTGCACAAGAGTTATTGGCAAATGGGGATGAAATTTGAGAATTTCATTTTTTTGCCTAATTTTTAATTTTAACCCATTTTTTCCACTAACAAAGCAAGGGTTAACAGCCAAACAAGACTGTATCTTTATTGCCCTGACTCTGCTGTTTACAGAAACACCCCATATGTGGCCGTAAACTACTGTACGGGCACACAGTAGGGCGTAGAGTGAAAGGTGCGCCGTTTGGTTTTTGGAAGGCTGATTTTGCTGGACTGTTTTTTTGACACCATGTCCCATTTGAAGCCCCCCTGATGCACCCCTAGAGTAGAAACTCCATAAAAGTGACCCCATCTAAGAAACTACACCCTTCAAGGTATTCAAAACTGATTTTACAAACGTTTGTTAACCCTTTAGGTGTTGCACAAGATTTAATGGAAAATAGAGACACAATTTCAAAATTTCAAATTTTTGGCAGATTTTCCATTTTAATATTTTTTTTTTCCAGTTACAAAGCAAGGGTTAACAGCCAAACAAAACTCATTATTTATGGCCCTGATTCTGTAGTTTACAGAAACACCCCATATGTGGTCGTAAACTGCTGTACGGGCACACGGCAGGGCGCAGAAGGAAAGGAATGCCATACGGTTTTTGGAAGGCAGATTTTGCTGGACTGGTTTTTTTTGACACCATGTCCCATTTGAAGCCCCCCTGATGCACCCCTAGAGTGGAAACTCCAAAAAAGTGACTCCATTTTAGAAACTACAGGATAGGGTGGCAGTTTTGTTGGTACTAGTTTAGGGTACATATGATTTTTGGTTGCTCTATATTACACTTTTTGTGCAGCAAGGTAACAAGAAATAGCTTTTTTTGGCACGTTTTTTTTTTTTGTTATTTACAACATTCATCTGACAGGTTAGATCATGGGGTAATTTTATAGAGCAGGTTGTCACGGACGCGGCGATACCTAATATGTATACATTTTTTTTTATTTATGTAAGTTTTATACAATAACTTCATTTTTAAAACCAAAAAAATGTTTTAGTGTCTCCATAGTCTAAGTGCCATAGTTTTTTCAGTTTTTGGGCGATTATCTTGAGTAGGGTCTCATTTTTTGCGGGATGAGATGACGGTTTGATTGGCACTATTTTGGGGTGCATATGACTTTTTGATCGCTTGCTATTACACTTTTTGTGACGTAAAATGGCAAAAAATTGCTTTTTTTACACTGTTTTTATTTTTATTTTTTTACGGTGGTCATCTGAGGGGTTAGGTCATGTGATATTTTTATAGAGCCGGTCGATACGGACGCGGCGATACCTAATATGTATACTTTTTTTTTATTTATGTAAGTTTTACACAATGATTTCATTTTTGAAACAAAAAAAAAAATGTTTTAGTGTTTCCATAGTCTAAGAGCCATAGTTTTTTCAGCTTTTGGGCGATTATCTTGAGTAGGGTCTCATTTTTTGCGGGATGAGATGACGGTTTGATTGGTACTATTTTGGTGTACATGCGACTTTTTTGATCACTTTTATTACCTTTTTTGGGAAGTAAGGTGGGCAAAATTTCAATTTTCTCATAGTTTTTATTTTTTTATTTTTATGGCGTTCACCGTGCGGGGAAAGTAACATGACCATTTTATAGATCAGGTCGTTACGGACGCGGCGATACCTAATATGTGTAGTTTATTTTATTTTTTTTAATTTTTATTCAGTGATAAATGTGTTTTTTTTTATCTTAACTTTTTTCACTTTTTTTTTACATTTTTTTGACCCAGACCCGCTTGGTTCTTGAAGATCCAGTGGGTCTGATGTCTGTATAATACAGTACAGTACAATATATATTGTTCTGTACTGTATTTTACTTACACTGAACAGATCTATGCTTTCAGCATAGATCTGTTCAGCACCATGGACAGCAGGACGCCTGAGCAGGCGTCCTGTTGCCATGGGAACCCTCCCCGTCTGCTCAGAACTTCGCAGACGGGGAAGGGTAAGCACGGGGCTGAGGGGGGCTCTCTGGGGGCTCTCTCCCTCTCCATCGGGGGGCTGCAAAGGCACAGCAGCCCCCCCGATGGAGAGGGAGTGAGCTCCCTGACCGATGACAGTTAACTTTTTCCATACAGCGGTCCGTACGGACCGCGGTATGGAAAGGGTTAAACGGCTGACATCTGCACAGATGTCAGCCGTTTATACCAGGGTGCCAGCAATGTGCTGGCACCCTGGTACAACCACTAGAAGCCAACGATCATTCATGGGAGGCGGGCGGGGGATCGCGATCCCGCCTGCCGCACCGCCCGCCTCCCGCAACGCCCCCACCGCATGCGACACCCCCCCCGCACCACCCGCCGGCATCAAATCATGCAGGGGTGCAGGGGGGGGGGTAAAAAATATAGATTTTAGGCCACTCTAAAGTTTCTGATCCCCGCGGTCAGGGACCGCGGGCATCAGAAACTGCAAAAAGCGCAGCAAAACCGCAGGTCTGAATTGACCTGCGGTTTGCTGCGATCGCCGACACGGGGGGGTCACATCACCCCCCCTGGCGTTGTCACAGGATGCCGGCTGAAGGATTTCAGCCGAAATCCCGTTCCGTTTAAACCCCTCGGGCGCCGGAATCCCGATTTAAAAGTTAGGACGTACCGGTACGTCCTTGGTCCTTAAGGACTCGGGAAATAGGGCGTACCGGTACGTCCTATGTCCTTAAGGGGTTAATTGATGCGCGCCCTCTCCTTTCATTCAATGCTTAAACTTTAACAACTTGTCCCACATTTGCGCTTCAATAATTTGTCCCACTTTTCCGCTCGATCATATTTAATTTCAAACAATTACCCTCCCTTGGATGTGGTCTCTCTTTCTCACGCTCTCTCTCCGACGTGGAACCCTGATTCGCCGCTAAACCGTGATTAACATGGTAGGTGCAGAAAAGAACATCGAAGTTGATTGAGCAGATATCCAATTGGATCGTGGACATCACGGGGATGTGCAACATGGTGGAGCAGTATGTGTGCACGTGCCTACACGTACTGACTGATGGGTCTGCCCCCTTCAACTTCTGGGTCTCCAAATTGGGCACATGGCCTGAGCTTGCCCTTTACGCCTTAAAGATGCTGGCCTGCTCTGTAGCCAGGGTATTGTCTAAACGTATGTTTAGAATAGCTGGAGGGGGTATCACAGGTTATATTTCCCAATGTTTTGGGGTGTACCCAAATTTTAAAAAAAAGAAATAAAAAAATTTAAACCAAAAAACCAGTGTAGGCTACCTCCTCCTCCTCCTCCAACGCCACTTCCACCTACAGCATCACATCCACTGCCTCCTCAACCTCCTACTCCATATGGACCTCGTCCTCCTAGATCAAGATTATAATTTTTTATTTTTACGTATTTTATATTATTTTAAGTCATTTCCCTATAGAAAGCACTTGCCATGCTCTTAACCACATTTTGCTGGCTATTTCAGCCTTCTAACCCTTTCCATTACATTTTTAGAGCCATTTTAGTGCTCAAAAGTTCGGGTCCCCATTGACTTAAATGGGGTTCGATTCGGGGTCAAGTTCGGATCAAGTTCGGGTCCCGAACTCAAACTTTTTTGTGCAGTTCGGCCGAACCCGAACAACCAGGTGTCCGCTTAACTCTACCAGAAATGTAAACGCCTACTACACCCTTCCCTGGGCCAAAAACTCCTCCCACTACACCCTCCATCATCCCTTTGCTGTCTCCTGCTAATGTTTTCTCTGACAAAACTTCAATATGAGAAGCAGTGGACTCTGCCTACCCTGCTTGTGGATTAAGATTTCCTACCAGCCCATTCCAAGATCACATGGGTATGACATCATGACTATTCAGCTGGGGATTCTGTATACAGAGCTGTGTCCTGGATTATACATATCTACTGTATATATGTGTATTATACACACAGTGTGCTATAGCTTCACCACACTGAGATCTGCTCAGAAAGCTGATATACATATTACGCTTTATCCACATACAGATCGCAGTACTATGTGATAGCTTCTAAGTAGAGTTGAGCAAACCCGAACTGTAAAGTTCGGGTTCGTACCGAACTTTAGGTTTTTTCAGCAACCGGACCCGAACCCGAACATTTACGTAAAAAGTTCGGATTCGGGTTCAGTGTTCGGCGCTTTCTTGGCGCTTTTTGAAGGCTGCACAGCAGCCAATCAACAAGCGTCATACTACTTGCGCCAAAAGGCCATCACAGCCATGCCTACTATTGGAATGGCTGTGATTAGCCAACTGCAGCATGTGACCAAGCCTCTATTTAAGCTGGAGTCAGTTAGCGCCGCCCGTCACTCTGCTCGGATTAGTGTAGGGGAGAGGCTGCAGCTGCTGTGAGGGAGAGATCAGGGAGAAATCTTATCAAGAACTGCAACGATAGTGCACCAGCACAGGCTATCTGCATGTCTGCAAGTCCAGAAATACATCATTTTGCTTACTGGGGTGAAAAACCCTCTAATATACTGCAAAATCTGGGATAAGATGTGCATAAGTGACTGTCACATTTAGGCCAGAAATACATCTTTTTGGTTACTAGGGTGAAAAAACCCTCTAATATACTGCAAAATCTGGGATAAGAGGTGCATAAGTGACTGTCAAATTTAGGCCAGAAATACGGCTTTTTGGTTACTGGGGTGAAAAAACCCTCTAATTTACTGCACATCTGGGATTAGACGTGCATAAGTGACTGTCACATTTAGGCCAGAAATACGGCTTTTTAGTTACTAGGGTGAAAAAACCCTCTAATATAAACTGCACATCTGGGATTAGACGTGCATAAGTGACTATCACATTTAGGCCAGAAATACGGCTTTTAGGTTACTGGGGTGAAAAACCCCCCTAATATACTGCACATCTGGGATTAGACGTGCATAAGTGACTGTCACATTTAGGCCAGAAATACGGCTTTTTGGTTACTGGGGTGAAAAAAACCCTCTAATATGTACTGCACATCTGGGATTAGATGTGCATAAGTGACTGTCACATTTCGGGCAGAAATACGGCTTTTTGGTTACTGGGGTGAAAAAACCCTCTAATATACTACACATCTGGGAATAGACGTGCATAAGTGACTGTCACATTTAGGCCAGAAATATGGCTTTTTGGTTACTAGGGTGAAAAAACCCTTTAATATATACTGCACATCTGGGATTAGACGTGCATGAGTGACTGTCACATTTAGGCCAGAAATACATCTTTTTGCTTACTGGGGTGAAAAAAAACCTCTAATATACTGCAAAATCTTGGATAAAGACGTGCATAAGTGACTGTCACATTTAGGCCAGAAATACATCTTTTTGGTTACTGGGGTGAAAAAACCCTCTAATATATACTGCACATCTGGGATTAGACGTGCATACGTGACTGTCACATTTATGCCAGAAATACGGCTTTTTGGTTACTGGGGAGAAAATAATTCTCTAATATACTGTACATCTGGGATTAGACATGCATAAGTGACTGTCACATTTAGGCAAGAAATATGACTTTTTGGTTACTGGGGTGAAAAAACTCTCTAATATATACTGCACATCTGGGATTAGACGTGCATAAGTGACTGTCACATTTAGGGCAGAAATATGGCTTTTTGGTTACTAAGGTGAAAAAACCCTCTAATATACTGCACATCTGGGATTAGACGTGCATAGGTGACTGTCACATTTAGGCCAGAAATACGGCTTTTTGGTTACTAGGGTGAAAAAAGCCTCTAATATATACTGCACATCTGGGATTAGACGTGCATGAGTGACTGTCACATTTAGGCCAGAAATACATCTTTTTGCTTACTGGGGTGAAAAAACCCTCCAATATACTGCAAAATATGGGATAAAGACGTGCAAAAGTGACTGTCACATTTAGGCCAGAAATACATCTTTTTGGTTACTGGGGTGAAAAAACCCTCTAATATACTGCACATCTGGGATTAGATGTGCATAAGTGACTGTCACATTTAGGCCAGAAATACGGCTTTTTGGTTACTGGGGTGAAAAAACCCTCTAATATACTGCACATCTGGGATTAGACATGCATAAGTGACTGTCACATTTAGGCCAGAAATACGGCTTTTTGGCTACTGGGGTGGAAAAAACCCTCTAATATACTTGTCACGGGTGATGTTGCAGATAGCTGGAACTTATGAATAAACGTCCAACTGGCTTGATCCCAAACTAAGGAGCATATAGGTGAGCCCTATAAAACCCTAAGAGCTCTCCCTGACTGCTATGCCCATGCAAGGGTCTCAATGGTAGACGATTGCATGCCCACGTACCTATGACTGTGTGACACCTGAAAACCCTTTAATAGTGAGGGGACTCGACCACCGGCTCCCTGCACTTAATACGGACGGAGTCAGGGTCACCTAGAATCAAGCCAGCAAGGAAACACAATACATTAAAAGACTTATCTGAGAAAACAGCAGCAGCAGCCTCCAGCAGTGAACACTTCATCCAGGAAGTAGTATAAACCGCAAAGTGAGGCAGTATGGGAGGGAATATAAAGGGAGACGATTAGTCTAAATAGGTGACACCTGGGAGAAGGAAAGGAGATGACAAAGTGAAACCAAAACAAAGAAAGTCATGCAAGAGGTAGAGAAGGACGTCTGCCAGACCTTCTCACAGAACTGGCGGTGACAATACTGCACATCTGGGATAAGACGTGCATAAGTGACTCTCACATTTAGGCCATAAATACATCTTTTTGGTTACTGGGGTGAAAAAACCCTCTAATATATACTGCACATCTGGGATTAGACGTGCATAAGTTACTGTGAAATTTAGGCCACAAATACCGCTGTCATATAGAGTTTTAAATATTTTTTTTGTGCAATACCCTACATCAGGGTTTTGATTGGAAGTTAATTATTTTTAACACACTTACCCACTTTTTACTTTGCTTTGTGAATGCTAACTATGAGGCAAACATCTCATAAGGGACGCGGTCATGGTCGTGGTGGTGGTGTTGGTGGAGCCTCTGGTGCAGGGAGAGGACGTGGCCGTTCTGCCACAGCTACACGTCCTACTGAACCTACTACCTCAGGTCCCAGTAGCCGCCAGAATCTACAGCAATATTTGGTCGGGCCCAATGCCGTTCTAAGGATGGTAAGGCAGAAGCAAGTACAGGCGCTAGTCAATTGGGTGGCCGACAGTGGATCCAGCACGTTCACATTATCTCCCACCTAGTCTTCTGCAGAAAGCGCACAGGTGGCGCCTGAAACCCATGCCCATCTGTCTGTCACATCACCCCTGTGCATATCGGGGAACCTGTCTGAGCCTCAAGTCATGCAGCAGTCTCTTATGCTGTTTGAAGACTCTGCTGGCAGGGTTTCCAAAGGGCATCCACCTAGCCCTTCCCCAGGGGTGGAAGACATAGAATGCACAACCACTTATGTTTCCTGATGAGGACATAGGAATACCACCTCAGCACGTCTCTGATGATGACGAAACACAGGTGCCAACTACTGCGTCTTTCTGCAGTGTGCAGACCGAAATAGAGGTCAGGGAGGAAGACTGGGTGGAAGACGATGCAGGGGACCATGAGGTCCTAGACCCCACATGGAATGAAGGTCGTGCCACTGACTTTCAGAGTTCGGAGGAAGAGGCAGTGGTGAGACCGAGCCAACAGCGTAGAAAAAGCGGGCGCAGGGTGCAAAAGCAGAGCAGCCATCGCCAAAACAGTTTGCCTGCTACTGGCCACTGTCACCAGGGACCGAGCATACCAAAGGCAGCTTCAAGGAGTTCCCTGGCATGGCACTTCTATACACAATGTGCTGACGACAAGACCCGAGTGGTTTGCACGCTGTGTCATCAGAGCCTGAAGCGAGGCATTAACGTTCTGAACCTTAGCACAACCTGCATGACCAGGCATCTACATGAGAGACATGGGCTGCAGTGGAGTAAGCACCTTCAAAACCAAGAAAGGGCTCAGGCCCCTCCTGCTCCCTCTTCTGCTGCTGCCTCGGCCTCTTCCTCCGCCTCTGGAGGAACGTTGGCACCTGCCGCCCAGCAAACAGAGGATGTGCCACCAACAACACCACCTCCGTCACCAAGCATCTCGACCATGTCACACAGAAGCGTTCTGCTCTCCATCTCACAAACCTTTGAGAGAAAGCGTAAATTCCCACCTAGCCACCCTCGATCCCTGGCCCTGAATGCCAGCATTTCTAAACTACTGGCCTTTGAAATGCTGTCATTCAGGCTGGTGGAGATGGACAGCTTCAAACAGCTCATGTCGCTTGCTGTCCCACAGTACGTCGTTCCCAGCCGCCACTACTTCTCCAGGAGAGCCGTGCCCTTCCTGCACAACGAAGTATAGGATAAAATCAAGTGTGCACTGCGCAATGCCATCTGTGGCAAGGTCCTTCTAACCACAGATAGGTGGACCAGTAAGCACGGCCAGGGACGCTATATCTCTCCATACTGTACACTGGGTAAATGTAGTGGGGGCTAGGCCCCAGGCGGAGAGCTGTTTGGCGCACGTCCTTCCGCCGCCAAGGATCGCAGGGCATCATTCTTTGCCTTCTGTTGCCTCCTCTTCCAACTCGGCTTCCTCCTCCTCTTCTACCACCTCCTCATCCGGTCAGTGACAGACCTTCACCACCAACTTCAGCACAGCCAGGGCTAAACGTCAGCAGGCCATTCTGAAACTGATGTGTTTGGGGGACAGGCCCCACACCGCGCAAGAGTTGTGGCGGGGTATAGAACAACAGACCGACGAGTGGTTGCTACCAGTGAGCCTCAAGCCCGGCCTGGTGGTTTGCGATAATGGGCGAAATCTCGTTGCAGCTCTGGGACTAGCCGGTTTGACGCACATCCCTTGCCTGGCGCATGTGCTGAATTTGGTGGTGCAGAAATTCATTCACAACTACCCTGACATGTCAGAGCTGCTGCGTAAAGTGCGGGCCGTCTGTGCGCCCTTTCGACGTTCTCATCCTGCCGCCGCTCGGCTATCTGCTCTACAGCATAACTTCGGCCTTCCCGCTCACCACTTCATATGCGATGTGCCCACCAGTTGGAACTCCACCTTGCACATGCTGGAGAGACTGTGCGAGCAGCAGCAGGCCATAATGGAGTTTCAGCTGCAGCACGCACGGGTGAGTCGCACTGCAGAACAGCACCACTTCACCACCAATGACTGGGCCTCCATGCGAGACCCGTGTGCCCTGTTGCGCTGTTTCGAGTACTCCACCAACATGGTCAGTGGCGATGACGCCGTTATCAGCGTTACAATACCACTTCCATGTCTCCTTGAGAAAACACTTAGGGCGATGATGGAAGAGGATGTGGCCCAGGATGAGGAGGAGGAAGAGGGGTCATCTCTAACACTTTCAGGCCAGTCTTTTAGAAGTGGCTCAGAAAGAGGATTCTTTGCTGCCTCCACCTACAACACCACATTCACCGCCTCCTCAACCTCCGACTCCATATCCACCTCCTTCTCTGAGTTGCAGGTTAATAATTTGTAATTTTTTAGTTATTTTATTTCATTTTAAGTTATTTCCCTATCCACATTTGTTTGCAGAGCAGTTGCCATGCTCTTAAGCACATTTTACTGCCTTTTACATCCCTCTAGCCTTTTCAAGGACTATTTTAGAGCCATTTTAATAAAAAAAAAAGTGCCAATTTTAGTGCCCTAAATTGAAAAAAAAATCTTATTTTCAATTGTCGGGTGACATTTTACAATTTTTGGCGTATACAAACCCCTGCTGTGCCTGGGTGACAGGGGCCTAAATCTCTTAAAATCCTCTGTTCTATTGCTGGGTAACATGAACCCCCTTTTGCCGTGAATGAACCCCTGCTCTGTCTGGGTGACAGGGGCCTAAATCTCTCAAAATCCTCTGTTCTATTGCTGGGTGACATGAACCTCCTTTTGCCGTGAATGAACCCCTACTGTGCCTGGGTGACATGGGCCTAAATCTCTCAAAATCCTCTGTTCTATTGCTGGGTAACATGAACCCCCTTTTGCCGTGAATGAACCCCTGCTCTGTCTGGGTGACAGGGGCCTAAATCTCTCAAAATCTTTTGTTCTATTGCTGGGTGACAAGAACCCCCTTTTGCCGTGAATGAACCCCTGCTGTGCCTGGGTGACAGGGGCCTAAATCTCTCAAAATCCTCTGATTTATTGCTGGGCGACATGAACCCCCTTTTGCCGTGAATGAACCCCTGCTCTGCATTGCTGACAGGGAACTAAATTTAGTGAAAACATCTGTTACTGATCGGAAGATGCGCGACTACAAGCGCACGCTGCTGATGGCATTCCCACCTGACAGCGGGGGAACAGTGGAAGCACAAGGCGAAGGCAGAGGAGGAGGAAGAGGTCGCCAACGCAGCTGGGGCACCGCCAGCACCTGAGAAGGCAGGGTTAGCATGGCCCAAATGTGGAAAAGCTTTGTCAGCCTTGGAGGTGCTGACCTGCCCTGCAGCCAGTGTACAGTATAGTGTGAACATGTGTTTAGCACGGCAGAGAGTATTATCACAGGCCACAGCCAATGTGGACAAACTTACGTTTATTAAAATGAACCAGGCATGGATCCCACAGGATTTGTCTGTACCTTGTGCAGAATAGACATTTATACCAGCCTCAACCATCCATTCTTGTACTCAAGTGCACTTATTCTTTGTTTTATTTTGTTATATATCTCAATATTTTGGGGGATACCCCAACTAAAAAATAAAAAATAACACAAATCAGTGTTGGCTACCTATTCCTCCTTCACCGCAGCTTCCACCTACACCGCCACGTCAACCTACACCGCCACATCCACCCATCCACCGCCTCCTCAACCTCCTACTCCTAGATCATAGTAACATAGTACATATAACATAGTACATAAGGCCGAAAAAAGACATTTGTCCATCCAGTTCGGCCTGTTATCCTGCAAATTGATCCAGAGGAAGGCAAAAAAAAACTGAGGTAGAAGCCAATTTTCCTCACTTTAGGGGAATAAAAAATTCCTTCCTGACTCCAATCAGGCAATCAGAATAACTCCCTAGTAGCTATAGCCTGTAATATTATTACGCTCTAGAAACACATCCAGGCCCCTCTTGAATTCCTTTATTGTACTCACCATCACCACCTCCTCAGGCAGAGAGTTCCATAGTCTCACTGCTCTTACCGTAAAGAATCCTTTTCTATGTTTGTGTACAAAACCTTCTTTCCTCCAAAAGCAGAGGATGTCCCACCGTCACAGTCCTGGGGATAAATAGATGATGGGATAGATCTCTGTACTGACCCCTGATATATTTATACATAGTAATTAGATCTCCCCTCAGTCTTCTTTTTTCTAACGTGAATAACCCTAATTTTGATAATCTTTCAGGGTACTGTAGTTGCCCCATTCCAGTTATTACTTTAGTTGCCCTCCTCTGGACCCTCTCCAGCTCTGCTATGTCTGCCTTGTTCACTGGAGCCCAGAACTGTACACAGTACTCCAGATTGTTATTTTAAATTTTTATGTATTTTATGTAATTTTAAGTAATTTCCCTATCCACATTTGTTTGCAGAACAGTTGCCATGCTCTTAAGCACATTTTGATGCCTTTTGTAGCCCTCTAGCCCTTTCCAGG
Source organism: Bufo bufo (assembly GCF_905171765.1). Taxonomy (NCBI): domain Eukaryota; kingdom Metazoa; phylum Chordata; class Amphibia; order Anura; family Bufonidae; genus Bufo; species Bufo bufo. Next base: position 171,138,500 of record NC_053391.1, on the reverse strand, counting down.
ACTATTTTACAGCCATTTTAGTGCCCAAAAGTTCGGGTCCCCATTGACTTCAATGGGGTTCGGGGTCAAGTTCGGGTCAAGTTCGGGTCCCAAACCTGAACTTTTTTTTTAAAGTTCGGCCGAACTCGTCGAACCCGAACATCCAGGTGTCCGCTCAACTCTACTTCTAAGTATAGAAAAACCATGTGGTAATGTCCCTATGTGGTAATGTTATATCTTGGCGGTTACATTAATGGCTTTGCATGTAGATATCCCAGGTTGAAGTCCCCCAAAAGACGTATGTTTTTTTCTTTAATAGCATATACTATAATAAATAATATGTCATTAACCCGTAGGATACCAGCGCTGTACATGTATGTCGCTGGAAACACGGTCACAAATCCCAGCGCCGTACAGGTACAGCGCTCTGATTGGGCGGCCACAGGAACTACTCCCGCCCGATCAGCTGCAGGGGTCCGGCAGTCACTGATAGTTGGACCCCTGCTGTATGCACCGGCAATGGTGAAAACACGGATGCAGGCTCATTAACCCTTGCACTACCGCGGTCAGCGCTAATTTCTGCACGTGCGGTATCTTGCCGGGTACAGGGTGTCCATCGGGTCCCCGTGGTGCTGTGACATCAGCCTGCTGTCTAGCCCTGTCAGTCAATGGGGAGAGGGGGGGGTGTGCAGAGCACAGGGGGTGTTACAGAGCATTGCTTAGAATATTCAGCCCCACCTCTGAGTGCTCGAATTGTTTATTAGCATATGAATAAAAACACAGATATCTCTGCAGATATTTATCATACATAATCAGCATAATGAGCCCTACCAGGCAGTATGTATGGTCTAATACAGGCATGCTCAACCTGCGGCCCTCCAGCTGTTGCAAAACTACAACTCCCAGCATGCCCAAACAGCATACAGCTATCAGCCTACAGCAGGGCATCGTGGGAATTGTAGTTTTACAACAGCTGGAGGGCCGCAGGTTGAGCATGCCTGAGGGTTGATTCTGGTGACAGAGCCTCTTTACGGAAACAGGGCGTACCTGTACGCCCTGATGTCCGAGTCCTTAGGGACATAGGGCGTAAAGGTACGCCTTGTGTATTTCCGATCAACGCTGCGCGGCGGGCGGTGATCGGAATGATGTGCCTGCTGAAATCGTTCAGAAGGCACCCTGTGACAATGCAGAGGGGGGGTCCTGTGACCTCCCCATATCAGCGATCGCTGCTAACCGCAGGTCAATTCAGACCTGCGGTTTGCAGCATTTCCGGGTTATTCGGGTCTCCGGTGACCCGATGACCCAGAATAGGAGGGTGATCGGTGGTGTAATATACACCACTAATCACCCTCCGTAGATCCTGTGAGCTAGCGGTGACAGAGGGTGAGGATGAGAGTGAGGATCGCCTGTGATTGGCTGGAGAGACTGACCTGGATATAACGTCCTGAAGCTCCGCTCTCCCTGCCCACAGACTTCTGTGTGAGCAAGGAGAGAGGAGCCCTGTGTCTGTCCCTCTGCATCCCACATGATCCGCCGCCATCCGTGGCCCTTTAGACCCCATAAAGTGCCATCTGGCATATAAACATTTAGGGAGAACTTTAAGTTAGGCGGGGATAGTGAAAAAAAATTATTGGGCTATCAATGTTGGGGTGCTTTTTCTCCTATTACCCCTTGTAAAAATGAAATAAAAGGGGCTACAAGAACATGTTAGTGTAAAAAAAGGAGATTTTTAATTTTCTCCTCCACTTTGCAGCTATTCCTGTGAAGACTGTGGACGAATAAAATTAAATTGGGGAAGGGGATTATAAATTTAGTACTCCATGGAAGTGTGGTACTCCCTGAAGCAACCGTCAGTGCAGAGCCCCGGATGATCGGGGCACGTGTCACACTGAGTGGTGGTTTCCTTCCGTTTCCCCCTCCTGTTACACACTCTGCACTTTTTTCTGGGACCGTCCCTTCTTTCCAGTATGGGGGACCACACCTGGAAAGTGTTGGCCAGGGACGATCCGGTCGCCTCCAGTTCTCGAGGTACTCTGGCCTGCTCTTTCCTGGTCAGAAAAAAACAGGGCCTTGAGGACTGCCTCATAGAACTGCAGGAATTTCCCTGTGTTGCCAGCACAAAAGAGTTGTACAAGGCATCCTGCACCAAGTAGACCTCAACTTCTTTGTACCATGCCCGGGTTTTGCGCATGGCGTTATATGGCTTGAGGACTTGATCAGAAAGATCAACTCCTCCCATATACCGATTGTAGTCCAATATACAATCGGGCTTGAGGACTGGTGCCGCGGTACATCGCACAGGGACAGGGGTGATGCCATTACCGTGAATTGTGGACAGTACAAGGACATCCCTGTTGTCCTTATATCTGACCAACAACAGGTTTCCACTGGTAAGGGCACGGGTCTCACCCCTGGGGATAGGTACCTGGAGGGGGTGGGTTGGGAGGCCTTGTTGACTTTTCCGCACAGTCCCACAAGCGGCGAGGGACTGGAACAAGGGGATACTAGTATAAAAGTTATCCACGTACAGGTGGTAACCATTATCTAGCAGTGGGTGCATAAGGTCCCACACAAGTTTCCCGCTAACACCCAGAGTGGGGGGACATTCTGGGGGTTCAATACGGGAATCTCGCCCCTCGTACACACGAAACTTGTAAGTGTACCCTGAGTTACTCTCACAAAGTTTGTACAGCTTCACGCCATACTTCGCCCGCTTAATGGGAATGTACTGGCGGAAACTGAGTCTCCCCTTGAAAGCAATGAGAGACTCGTCAACAGTGACCTCCTTTCCAGGTACATAGGCCTCCAAAAATTTGGCCCCGAAGTGATCGATGACCGGCCTGATTTTGTACAGGCGGTCATAGGCAGGATCACCTCGGGGGGGACATGCTGCATTATCTGCATAATGCAGGCATTTCCGAATGGCCTCAAAGCGGCAACGTGTCATGGCCATACAGTAAAGTGGGGTCTGGTAGAGGACGTCCCCACTCCAGTACTGCCTGACACAGTTTTTTTGGACTAGCCCCATGTGCAGCACAAGGCCCCAAAACGTTCTCATCTCAGCTGCACTGACCGGAATCTAGCCACTGGAGCTAGCCAAAAAGGAGCCCGGGTGTTGAGCAATAAACTGTTGGACGAACAAGTTTGTTTGCTCCACCATCAGATTCACAAAGTGATCACTGAAAAAAAAAACTAAAAAAGTCATATTCAGTGAAGCCCACTGTGCGAATCTGGATTCCTGGTTGGCCAACAAAGTCAGGAATCAAGGGCTCAAAATCCTCTGGGGTACTCCAGCCAAGTGCACCGGTAGGGGGCTCAGGTGAACTCGCCTGGTGGGCTGGAAAACTAGAACAAGCCCCAGGGCTGCTCATACTAGTGTGGGCCACAGGGTCCGGGAGGGGGGCTCCTGCCTCTGCCTGGCGGCGTCTCTGCCACCTTGGGGGCTCATAATCATCACTAGATGATGAGGAGAACGAGGATGACAACAGGAAAGTGGAGAGCAGCTGAGCGTATGCCTCCTTGGCCGAGAACATCCAGCGGGCCATTTTAGAATGCTAAAGGGGACTGCCTGTGTGTGTAAACTTTATTTAGTGTGTGTGGGGGGCGTGGGCGGTGTGTTTTTATGTATACCCTACCCTAACCCACCCTAACCTAACAGAATCCCCGAAAAATTGCTCACACCCCAAAAACTCGCTGATCAGCGGTACCAAGCTGATCAGCGGTGGGGTGGGCGATGTGCTAACAGTGGCTGGGCGCTCTTTTACGGCTAAGAGTGCCGGCCACAGTCAGCACACCTACAAAAAGAAAAAAATATGTGCTTGCGCCCCAAAATATGTAGGGGGGCAAGCTGTAGCACCCCTGGGGGGACGGGGGTCGCACAGGGTGCTGTGGACCCCAGACACCCTCAGAACCGGGTGCTGCACACAAAAAAAAAAACATATACATATATATTTTTTTCACTATCCCTGACAAACCTAAAGCTCTCCCTAAATGTTTATGGGGCACTTTATGGGGTCTCAGGGGCCACGGATGGCGGCGGATCGTTTGGGATGCAGAGGGACCGACACAGGGCTCCTCTCTCGTTGCTCACACAGAAGTCTGTGGGTAGGGAGAGCGGAGCTTTAGGACGTTATCTCCAGGTCAGTCCCTCCAGCCAATCACAGGCGATCCTCACTCTCATCCTCACCCTCTGTCACCGCCACCTCACAGGATCTACGGAGGGTGATTAGTGGTGTATATCACCGGAGACCCAAATAACCCGGAAATGCTGCAAACCGCAGGTCTGAATTGGCCTGCAGTTAGCAGCGATCGCTGATATGGGGAGGTCACAGGACCCCCCTCTGCATTGTCACAGGGTGCCTTCTGAATGATTTCAGCAGGCACATCATTCGGATCACCGCCAGCCGCGCAGCGTTGATCGGAAATACACAGGGCGTACCTGTCAGTTGTCAGGGTCAGGTGTCAGATTGGCATTATTTTGATACTTAAACTATGATATCTGACCATGTCCTAAAATGAACACTGTATGCTTGATTAAACTGAACTCTGGTAAATTTGAAGGTCCACACCTAGAACTTTTTTTCACATTCTACAAACTGTTAATGAAATATTTTTTGTACAAATGGTAAATCTGAATACTTTGGAAATTAATAAATATTTATTGGTCTGCAGCAATGTTTATGTATGTGAAACATGTAGTTCACATTTTGTAAAAGAAAGCACTATTCCTCAGACCACAGATATCACCTTACTCTATTACTCCATGGAAGCTGAGCAAGAAAGAAGAAAGAGAGCGTGCTGTGCCCGTTCAGGCCACTGTTTTAGTCTGCCTGCCCAGAAATATATGTAGTCAGGGAACAGGGTATGTGCCAGAGACTGGCCACATTGTTGGTAGGCCTGAATCTGGATGTTGAGGTTGGAGCAATTGGCTTGCTGCCTGGCCTTAGCCTTGCACGACACATGGAAAAGCTGCTCTTATGATCAGGACTGTACTGTATGTAGGTACATTGGGTACAAAACTTTTGATCAGGACTGTATGTAGGTACATTGGGTGTCTGGGAAGGTTTTCGTAAAGATCACAGCTCTCTAGCACGTACCGTTCTTGAGATATTCCCAAAAAATGTATTTGCCAATAGGAGCTTGCAGGTTCTTCATTCATATCCTAACTGCCATGACCCTTATTAGCCAATAGAAGCTCACAGGTCCATCAGTCTTATTAAATAAATATGTACTCTGCACACCTTGGATCCAGTGTGGGTGCCTGTGAGAGTGGTTTAGACAATATTAAGTTAATCCACGGTACTCCAAAAGATTTTTGTGCAAAATAAGTTTTCACATTTAATTCTTTTTTTGCAGATTATCATTTGTATACATCCAGAGTAGTTCATTTATACATCATAAGTATATAGCCACATGAGACAAAAATTCCCGGACGTTTCGGTCATTACAACCTTCTTCAGCGGGGTCTTGTGGCAGGGTAGAGAGGCAGACATCCAGCGCCTGCCTCTCTACCCTGCCACAAAACCCCGCTGAAGAAGGTTGTAATGACCGAAACGTCCGGGAATTTTTGTCTCATGTGGCTATATACTTATGATGTATAAATGAACTACTCTGGATGTATACAAATGATAATCTGCAAAAAAAGAATTAAATGTGAAAACTTATTTTGCACAAAAATCTTTTGGAGTACCGTGGATTAACTTAATATTGTCTAAACCACTCTCACAGGCACCCACACTGGATCCAAGGTGTGCAGAGTACATATTTATTTAATAAGACTGATGGACCTGTGAGCTTCTATTGGCTAATAAGGGTCATGGCAGTTAGGATATGAATGAAGAACCTGCAAGCTCCTATTGGCAAATAAATTTTTGGGGAATATCTCAAGAACGGTACGTGCTAGAGAGCTGTGATCTTTACAAAAACCTTCCCAGACACCCAATGTACCTACATACAGTCCTGATCAAAAGTTTAAGACCACTTGAAAAATGGCAAAAAAATCATATTTAGCATGGCTGGATCTTAACAAGGTTCCAAGTAGAGCTTCAACATGCAACAAGAAGAAATGGGAGTGAGACAAAACCTTTTTTGAGCATTCAATTTAATGAAAACAACGAATAAACTAAAACAGGCTGTTTTTCAGCTGATCAAAAGTTTAGGACCACATGCCTTTAAAAGGCCAAATCTGAGCAAAGATGTGGATTCATTGTCATTTTCTGTCAGGTAGTCACACGTTGTGATGGCAAAGGCAAAAAAACTCTCCCTTTTTGAACGTGCTCGGGTTGTTGAACTGCATAAGCAGGGTCTCCCACAGCGCGCCATCACTGCTGAGGTGGGACGCAGTAAGACAGTCATCTGGAATTTCTTAAATTCTTAAATGATCCTGAGGGTTATGGAACAAAAAAGTCAAGTGGAAGACCCCAAAAAATTTCATCAGCACCGAGCCGGAGGATCCAATTGGCTGTCCGTCAAGACACTGGACGATCCTCAACCCATATTAAGGCCCTTACTGGTGCTGACTGCAGCCCCATAACCATCAGACGGCATCTGAGACTGAAGGGCTTCAAAAAAAAAAAAATGTCTTCAAAGACCTTGTCTCCTTGAACGCCACAGAACTGCTCGTTTGGACTTTGCAAGAGAGCACCAAACATGGAACATTCAAAGGTGGAAGAAAGTTTTATTCTCTGATGAGAATTTTTTTTACCTTGATGGTCCTGATGGTTTCCAACGTTACTGGCATAGCAAGCAGATCCCACCTGAGATGTTTTCTACGCGTCACAGTGAATGGGGCGCCATAATGGTCTGGGGTGCTTTTTCCTTCAGTGGAACAATGGAGCTTCAGGAAGTGCAGGGGCGTCAAACGGCCACTGGCTATGTCCAGATGTTGCAGAGAGCATTCCTCATGACTGAGGGTCCTTGTCTGTGTGGTAACGACTGGGTTTTTCAACAGGAGAACGCTACAGTACACAATGCCCGCAGGACAAGGGACTTCTTCCAGGAAAATAACATCACTCTTTTGGCCCATCCTGCGTGTTCCCCTGATCTAAATCCAATTGAGAACCTTTGGGGATGGATGGCAAGGGAAGTTTACAAAAATGGACAACAGTTCAGACAGTAGATGGCCTTCGTGCGGCCGTCTTCACCACTTGGAGAAATGTTCCCACTCACCTCAAGCATGCCGAAACAAATTTTTGAAGTGATAAACAATAACGGCGGAGCTACTCATTACTGAGTTCATGTTTGGAAGTTGGATTTCTGTTTTGGGGGGTTTATTTTTTTTTTTGGAGGTGTGGTCCTAAACTTTTGATCAGCTGAAAAACAGCCTGTTTCAGTTTATTCGTTGTTTTCATTAAATTGAATGCTCAAAAAAGGTTTTGTCTCACTCCCATTTCTTCTTGTTGCATGTTGAAGCTCTACTTGGAACCTTGTTAAGATCCAGCCATGCTAAATATGTTTTTTTTTGCCATTTTTCAAGTGGTCTTAAACTTTTGATCAGGACTGTACCAAATTCAGACATCTGGATGCCACAGAGGACATACGGACAGACAGACAAACAGACATTGTTTTTATTATATTGATTCTGATTTGGTAGAATCAAAATTTATTCAGATTCATTTGGGTAGAATTTTTTGACAGAGAGAGAGAGAATTTAAAGTAATTAAATTTGGGTAGAAATAATTTTCCTCCTCAAGTGGCAGCACAATTTTCTTGATCAATTCTGACAAATCAAGCCAAAACAAATTGTAGGAAGTTTGCTCATGTCTAATAGAAAAGCATATACGTATATAGGTGAACAGGGCACTCAAGGATAGCTGCGACCGTGTATTTTAAGCAAAGATGAGCTTTATTGATAATATAAATATATTTGATGCATAAAACAATCAAGAATGCAGTAGAATAAATAGGTTATTAAAAAATAAATATAATGAATATTCGACAGAGCAAAGGCTATTATTCGATTAATCAACAAATATTCAATAGTCCAATATTGTAAATCTTGGATCCAATGATTGTGAACATCCAAAGACTTGTTTGCAATAAGTCTATTTGTTTTTTACTTTCATATTGAGACAACAGTCATATGCTTTGCAGTTATTCAAATAGTCGCGGCGGCGTCCCGCCAAAGCGACGTGAATGGCAGCAACTCACTGCTGAAAAGCTTGCAAGCGAATTAAGTCCATTACCTTTGTATCGACCAAGTGTTCGTCCGAAATAATCACAAGAGCCTTCAAGTGTACTTACTCCTAGGATCTGCCTTTAGATATTTGTAGCAGTATTCAATCAGGAGATTAAAGCCGGCTCTCTGTTCGGTTATGGTCGATTTAATGGTAAGGTAGGTTTTTCAGTACAAAGATGGGGTGTAGCACCAGACGCGTTTCAGGGTCCAACCCCTTCCTCAGTGGTATGCTTCACCCCATCCATAACCCCTCTTTTATACTGGATGTTACTTGTTTAACTTGGTCTCAATCCAATCTTCATTTCCTGTCTGTCGGTACTCAGGTGTTCCACATTGTATCACAATCACAAAGAGAGATGTCAGATGTGGAAACCAAAAAATACTTTTGCTGACTTTTGCAATACATCATATTTCTGCAATTTCACCCAGTTATATACTTTAAATTTCTACATCCATTGATGCAAAAAACGCATCTGGACACCATGCGTTTTTAATGCGGTTTCCATGCGTTTTTCGCATTTTCACTTAAATAAAGGTACATATTGCCCATCAACAATATATATTAATTTTAAAACATTGAAAACAATATCAAATACCATTTCTGTCTGTGATACTCTGGTATTCCACATTATATCACAATCACAAAAAGAAATGTCATATACAGGGAGTGCAGAATTATTAGGCAAGTTGTATTTTTGAGGATTAATTTTATTATTGAACAACAACCATGTTCTCAATGAACCCAAAAAACTCATTAATATCAAAGCTGAATATTTTTGGAAGTAGTTTTTAGTTTGTTTTTAGTTTTAGCTATTTTAGGGGGATATCTGTGTGTGCAGGTGACTATTACTGTGCATAATTATTAGGCAACTTAACAAAAAACAAATATATACCCATTTCAATTATTTATTTTTACCAGTGAAACCAATATAACATCTCAACATTCACAAATATACATTTCTGACATTCAAAAACAAAACAAAAACAAATCAGTGACCAATATAGCCACCTTTCTTTGCAAGGACACTCAAAAGCCTGCCATCCATGGATTCTGTCAGTGTTTTGATCTGTTCACCATCAACATTGCGTGCCGCAGCAACCACAGCCTCCCAGACACTGTTCAGAGAGGTGTACTGTTTTCCCTCCTTGTAAATCTCACATTTGATGATGGACCACAGGTTCTCAATGGGGTTCAGATCAGGTGAACAAGGAGGCCATGTCATTAGATTTTCTTCTTTTATACCCTTTTTTGCCAGCCACGCTGTGGAGTACTTGGACGCGTGTGATGGAGCATTGTCCTGCATGAAAATCATGTTTTTCTTGAAGGATGCAGACTTCTTCCTGTACCACTGCTTGAAGAAGGTGTCTTCCAGAAACTGGCAGTAGGACTGGGAGTTGAGCTTGACTCCATCCTCAACCCGAAAAGGCCCCACAAGCTCATCTTTGATGATACCAGCCCAAACCAGTACCCCACCTCCACCTTGCTGGCGTCTGAGTCGGACTGGAGCTCTCTACCCTTTACCAATCCAGCCACGGGCCCATCCATCTGGCCCATCAAGACTCACTCTCATTTTATCAGTCCATAAAACCTTAGAAAAATCAGTCTTGAGATATTTCTTGGCCCAGTCTTGACATTTCAACTTGTGTGTCTTGTTCAGTGGTGGTCGTCTTTCAGCCTTTCTTACCTTGGCCATGTCTCTGAGTATTGCACACCTTGTGCTTTTGGGCACTCCAGTGATGTTGCAGCTCTGAAATATGGCCAAACTGGTGGCAAGTGGCATCTTGGCAGCTGCACGCTTGACTTTTCTCAGTTCATGGGCAGTTATTTTGCGCCTTGGTTTTTCCACACGCCTCTTGCGACCCTGTTGACTATTTTGAATGAAACGCTTGATTGTTCGATAATCACGCTTTAGAAGCTTTGCAATTTTAAGAGTGCTGCATCCCTCTGCAAGATATCTCACTATTTTTGACTTTTCTGAGCCTGTCAAGTCCTTCTTTTGACCCATTTTGCCAAAGGAAAGGAAGTTACCTAATAATTATGCACACCTAATATAGGGTGTTGATGTCATTAGACCACACCCCTTCTCATTACAGAGATGCACATCACCTAATATGCTTAATTGGTAGTAGGCTTTCGAGCCTATACAGCTTGGAGTAAGACAACATGCATAAAGAGGATGATGTGGTCAAAATACTCATTTGCCTAATAATTCTGCACGCAGTGTATGGAAACTAAAAAATAAAATGTCATATATGGAAACTAAAAAATGCTTTTGCAATTCATCACATTTCTGCAATTTCACCCAGTTATATACTTTAAATTTCTGCATCTATTGATGCAAAAAACGCATATGGACACCATGCGTTTTTGATGCGGTTTCCGTGCGTTTTTGATGCGTTTTTTTTTTTTTTTGCATTTTGCATTTTCACTTAAATAAAGGCACATATTGCCCATCCACAATATATATTAGTTTTAAAACATTAAGAACAATATCAAATACCACTAAAAGTCTCTATTACAACTTTAAAAGGGAAATATAGACAGGATTATAATCTACCAAATGACTCCTAAATAAATATGTTAAAATGCACAAATTCTATAAAACTGTCAATATAGACATAAAAGATATAAAAATGGTTCATGTTAATACAAGGGATGTGTTATGGGGGGCGCCCACGTCTAGAGGAAAAACCGACCGTAATATAAACAGTCAGTTAAACGTCGAAACGTCGGCGCCCACCAATTACTTATAAGAATCCAAAGAGTTCAAACTCTGCATTGAGTCCTCTTGGTATCAGAGTATCGAATTCAAAGATTCGCTTGGTTTCAAGTCTCGACATCCTTTCAATATGGTTGCCACCTCTCCATTCTTTCCCCACTTTATCAATGGCTAAAAACCTCAAACCTGAGGGATCCTGATTATGTGTAATTTTAAAGTGGTATGATAGCGAATGGTTCTCAAATCCCTGAATTTGTGCATTTTAACATATTTATTTAGGAGTCATTTGGTAGATTATAATCCTGTCTATATTTCCCTTTTAAACTTGTAATAGAGACTTTTAGTGGTATTTGATATTGTTCTTAATGTTTTAAAACTAATATATATTGTGGATGGGCAATATGTGCCTTTATTTAAGTGAAAATGCAAAATGCAAAATGCAAAAAAAAAAAAAACGCATCAAAAATGCACGGAAACCGCATCAAAAACGCATGGTGTCCATATGCGTTTTTTGCATCAATAGATGCAGAAATTTAAAGTATATAACTGGGTGAAATTGCAGAAATGTGATGAATTGCAAAAGCCAGCAAAAGCATTTTTTAGTTTCCACATATGACATTTTATTTTTTAGTTTCCATATATGACATTTCTTTTTGTGATTGTGATATAATGTAGAATACCAGAGTATCACAGACAGAAATGGTATTTGATATTGTTTTCAATGTTTTAAAATTAATATATATTGTTGATGGGCAATATGTACCTTTATTTAAGTGAAAATGCGAAAAACGCATGGAAACCGCATTAAAAACGCATGGTGTCCAGATGCGTTTTTTGCATCAATGGATGTAGAAGTATATAACTGGGTGAAATTGCAGAAATATGATGTATTGCAAAAGTCAGCAAAAGTATTTTTTAGTTTCCACATCTGACATCTCTCTTTGTGATTGTGATACAATGTAGAACACCTGAGTACCGACAGACAGGAAATGAAGATTGGATTGAGACCAAGTTAAACAAGTAACATCCAGTATAAAAGAGGGGTTATGGATGGGGTGAAGCATACCACTGAGGAAGGGGTTGGACCCCGAAACGCGTCTGGTGCTACACCCCATCTTTGTACTGAAAAACCTACCTTACCATTAAATCGACCATAACCGAACAGAGAGCCGGCTTTAATCTCCTGATTGAATACTGCTACAAATATCTAAAGGCAGATCCTGGGAGTAAGTACACTTGAAGGCTCTTGTGATTATTTCGGACGAACACTTGGTCGATACAAAGGTAATGGACTTAATTCGCTTGCAAGCTTTTCAGCAGTGAGTTGCTGCCATTCACGTCGCTTTGGCGGGACGCCGCCGCGACTATTTGAATAACTGCAAAGCATATGACTGTTGTCTCAATATGAAAGTAAAAAACGAATAGACTTATTGCAAACAAGTCTTTGGATGTTCACAATCATTGGATCCAAGATTTACAATATTGGACTATTGAATATTTGTTGATTAATCGAATAATAGCCTTTGCTCTGTCGAATATTCATTATATTTATTTGTTAATAACCTATTTATTCTACTGCATTCTTGATTGTTTTATGCATCAAATATATTTATATTATCAATAAAGCTCATCTTTGCTTAAAATACACGGTCGCAGCTATCCTTGAGTGCCCTGTTCACCTATATACGTATATGCTTTTCTAAATTGAGTGAGTGGCCTCAATTTACAGGAGCACCTGGTGTCGTTTGAGTGTTCTTAGTGCGACATCTTACTTAATTTTTCATGTCTAATAGAACCTACTTTAACCTCTCTCGGCTGTTTATTGCACACCAGTACTATGCTGGCCCTACAACATTGGTTCTTCTAAGGCTTGTTTCATAAATAAGTTGACCAATAATTAACATACTCAGATATTCACTCACAACAGTAATAGAGCCTTAAGATCGTAAAACAGAAGCTAAATGAATATCGCATAAAGGTTCAGCCAGAAAACAGACAAAATATGTAAAGAGGAATAAGGTAGAGTTCTAGACAAGACAGGTCATGCCAAAATCCAAGGTCAATGATCACAGCCTAAAAATGCAATAACAAAATGTGTGCAGCAAGTGTGTTTTGCTGGGTAACGTCTGAATCTCCCATTGACTATAATGGTTCTGGCAGGCATTCTAGTAACGTCCAGCAATGCCGACCCAGATAGCTCTGGCAGGCTGTTTTCTACCAGAACAGCCTGACAGAACTATGCCAGTAGTGTGAACTAAACCTACTATAAGGTAACTGACAAACTTTTGCAATAGCATAACTTTTATAGAAGATATTAAACACTGGTCAGGTTGGTTAATTAAAGTGAGTAGGTTGTGCTCTTCTGACCGCTACTATCCTAACGATAAATACAGCAGTAGAGATGATCAAAGTTTTGAAAAAATTGTAGAAGTTAGCTAATAAGTTTCATTCATTAAGATTTAATTTGTCACAAATCACTAAAAATCAGGTATACCCAGGTCACTCTGCCTTAGGGTGTGCCAAAACAGAGCCACCATGCTGTGGGTGGATTGCAGCCATGCTGCTGTGAAGCCCCACGCAGCCAATTAGCCCACTGCTGCTTTTCACTAAATAATGAAGACCATACTGTATAGTCCTTCATCATTGTTAATTGCTACAATCTCCTGCAGGTTATTTGATGGTAAACACAGAATATCAATCAGCTTTGGCATACCTACTTCTCCAACCCCAGCGGTCTCCTAACCTACAGATGGGAGCCATTCTTCTGTCATCTGATTTTCCTTCTTTTCCACATCATCTAATATCGATGAGAATATTACATCAGAAACATTCAGCTCCTCCTCTCTCTACATCTTGCAGATTTTTCCAGGAAATTGAGACTTTGAAGGATGATTTAGAAGAAGTAAAGCCAGCAAAAGATAAGGATGGTCATCATTAAGACCTGGACCCCCTAAAGGGTGCAGACTAGATGGTACTGGTTGGCACGCAGGCATTGGAATAATAAAGGATTCAATCTTATTGGTATTGAATTACATTTACAGCTAATGTATAAATAAATAAATGTAGGAATAAATAAATAAAACTAACACAGCATAATTGTCTCTGCACTCTCCCTGCATTCTCCTTCTCAACTATTCTTTATTAATCATTTTCAGCAACAATGTCCCTAGTGAATGAGCGTTTGCCACTTGTCACAGGAGGAGGGTTTTATAGGGATGTGACATCACAGGGGATAACGGATTGGGTGTCTGCACGGCATTATGGGTGATCTTGTGTTCCCAGGCTTCTTACTTTCACTTTGTAACATGTACAGCTGCCATTTTAGGAAGAACTGATTCGTTATCATGAAGCCTGAGAAATTAGGATTTGTTGCAAATCAAAGTTTTCCTAAACTTCAGCCCGAATTCCACTTTGCTTTGCTTTGCTCAACACTAATAAATAGATTCTTGTGGGACTATTGTTTTATTTGTTGAAATTTAAAAACAACCAAAAATACAACTAAATTGATTTTATGTAATCTATACATAGGGAAATGCAGGCGAGGCATAGATTGTGTCCAATATGCACCATACCATTGAAAAGTAAAAAAAAATAAAAGTAGAAGTCCCAAAACTTCAAGCAGATTATCAACCATTCTAGATACAAATTAGTCATAGAAAAATATACTTAAACAAATTGTAAAGGTACAGAACTGTTTACATAAGATTTGCTCCTATCAATAGAAAAAAAGATGAAAATAAAGAAAACCTTGTTTGTGAAAAAAAACTCTTATAAAAAGAATTAAGATGGAAAATGTTGCTCTTCTCACAAAGACATTAAAGATTGATGCTATAAGGGTTAAATCAATTAGATTTTATTTACATGCAGAACATTCTGATTTAGAAACAGAAAGACCAAGGAAAAAACTTTGCAAATCGTAAAGCATATTTCTACTCAGAGCATTGAGAAATGCAGTTCCTATCAAAGCAATTTGCAAATTATAGCACAAGCTCCAGCAATGATGGAGGATATAAATCATACTGACTGCTGCATAGTGTTGGGTTCTATCTGCTGCTAAAAACACATTTCCAGGTTGCTAGTTCTGTAAAAGTAAATATAAAAATGTTTAATACAAGTAGCATCGAGTCATTTATTATGTGGTATAATTAATTTTCTCTGCACTTACTCCAGTTTGTCTAAAAGTAAGTAGTGTCTACTTCTACATAGTTTTACTATAGCCCTGGCTTCTAATAGCCTGGATGCAAACTGATCACTAATAATGTCCTTATAGCTTTGATGTATAATTTTTAGAACTTAGATACTTTATTAATTACAAAAAATGATATACCGTATATACTCGAGTATAAGACAAGTTTTTTGGCACATATTTTTGTGCTCAAAAAGCCCCCTCGTCTTATACTCGAGTCTAGGTCTTAGGTCCGGTAATAGCAGGCAGTGCGGGGGGCGGCGCTCACTCACTGACGTTACGCGCCTGCGCCGCCTAGTGGGAGCAGGCGCGTGACGTCAGTGAGTGAGAGCGCCGCTCCCCGCACTGCCTGCTATTACCGGAGCAAAGACAAAGTAAGATATCCAAAGTTAAAGGTTACTGATTAGTTTAAATATACTGCTGTGAGCGTCGGGGAGGGGGATCTGTGGATGGCACTGTAGGGGGATCTGTGGATGGCAGTGCCATCCACAGATCCCCCTACAGTGCCATCCACAGATCCCCCCTCCCCTAAACAGTGCCATCATGGCACTGTTTAGGGGAGGGGGGATCTGTGGATGGCACTGTTTAGGGGGGATCTGTGGATGGCACTGTTTAGGGGGGAGATCTGTGGATGGCACTGTTTAGGGGGGAGATCTGTGGATGGCACTGTTTAGGGGGGAGATCTGTGGATGGCACTGTTTAGGGGGGAGATCTGTGGATGGCTCCCTGTATTTAATGCAGAGTGTGTGTGTATATAATGCACACACTCTGCATTAAATACAGGGAGTCACCCTCTTGCAGATGTGTGTATATAATGTAGAGTGTGTGCATTATATACACATACACTCTGCATTATAGCTGCATTTCCCACCCTAGTCTTATACTCGAGTCAATAATTTTTCCCATTTTTTTGGGGTAAAATTAGGGGCCTCCGCTTATACTCGGGTCGGCTTATACTCGAGTATATACAGTATATCACGGACATAATTATTAAAAACCAAATGGGCAGAAAAAACACCATCCTGAAGGGACACAGGCTATAGGCAACATTATCATAAATTGATGTATGAGTGAGTAATAAACAAATTTGTATATAAATAAATCATGAGTATCACAAAGGTAGGTCATGAATCATACCACACTGTATGTTATGGGGAACCGCAGGTGAAGAGAATAATAACTACCGGTCCAAAAAGAGGATCCAAAAAATATAATCACCCACCTCTACCCATGCAACCTGAGCAGCATAGAAAAAAAGTAAAGGAGAACCTATCAGGACAAGTGCCGTGTGTCAACCAACAAGGATGGCGTTATCCCAACGCGCGTTTCGGCGTGCCTTCGCCAGGGGGTAACGCCATAACTGTGGAGACCAGGTTATAACCCCCCCCCCCTCCAATAGAACACTTGCCTGCTGATTCGTTCCATCAATCACCTGGGCGCTAACTGGCTGCGCCGTGAGCAGATCGCAGCGCACGGTCCTCCCCTCCGGCCGGCGTCACATCGCCACACCCCCGCCACGTGACTGCGTCATATGACCAGGTGGAACGATGTAGAGATGCCGGACCGGAGGGGCCGCGCGCCGCATACCACGCGCACACGTCCAGGGGAGGAGGGAAAACAAATCGTGACATCATTAAAAGAGGAGAAAGAAGAAGAAGAGGCGAGGAAAGCACCCCCTCTACTGGCGGTCGGTGTAGACACACATCGCCATCATCAGCTTCTTCATTGTTAATAAATGATACCCTGCACAACAATCTGGTTAGGAGCTACTTGCAACCGATCCCCCAACAGATCTTCACCGGTAAGAGAAGACCACAATGGGGCTTCAAACCATGTGGGAGATGCGTTGCATGTCTCAACATGGAACGAGCAGATACGTTCACTGACGCAGGAGGTATAAAAACCTTTAAGATCACACATCAGATCACCTGCTCTACACCCAAAGTAGTATACTTGTCACGAGGGTGTCGAGGACCACGCCTGACTCCGTTAAACCCGGGGTCAGGAAGTCGCAGCGGTTGGCTGCACGCTCTATTTAAGATAGGGCTGTTTTCCTTGTAGTAGCTTTCTGGGTTTGCTTAGCAAACCCTTTTGGCTCACTCAGGGATCCGTAGCTCCTTCTCCTCAGCTGTTCCTTGTCCAGCACTCCCAGACCTCCTTATATTTCTCTCTCGCACTTCTCTGGTTGCCAGAGATAGAGCTTCCTGCCTGGACATCTATTCTGACCTTCTGGAGCTGTGTTGCTGCGTTCGCTGGTAGTTGGTCCAGTACGCTACCCTCCAGATCCCTGTTGGACCTTTTTGGTTTATTGTGGTCGCCCACCTGGGTGTATGTGTTTGTATGTTTTGTCTGTCCTCTCCCTGGTGTTTCCCTCTTAGTGATAGTGGTGTGGACTAGCGATCCCACCGGCCTGTTCACTATCCAGGGCTCATATTAGGGAAAGCCAGGGTTTAGGCACGCGATCGCCGCACGGGTGAGGAACCCGTCTAGGGACGTCAGGGCAGTCAGATGCCAGCCGCAAGGTGAGTTAGGGGTCACCACCTTTCCCTCTCCCTTGGGCAGGGCTTTCCCTGTTTTCCTCCCTGTGCGTGTCGTCGGTCATTACATTATCTCTGGCCCTTATTTTGTGTAGGTAAAAAAAAAAAAAAATTTTTTTACCTACTTAGAATCCAGTATGGATCAAATTGCTCCTCTGTCCAAACAATTTCATGGCCTGTCTTTGGAGGTGGTAGGATTGAAGGCGTCGGTCCTCCAGCAACAGCAGCAATTACAACTGACTGCAAGCCCAGCGGTTGCTACTGGTAACCAGGTTGTTGCGGAACCCAAGGTCCCTCTCCCTGACAGATTTTCTGGGGGAAGGGACAAGTTTTTGACATTCCGTGAGGCCTGTAAGTTATATTTTAAACTGCGCCCTTACTCCTCTGGTAATGAAGATCAGCGGGTGGGGGTTGTTATTTCCCTGCTGCAGGGGGATCCGCAGTCCTGGGCGTTCTCTTTACCTACTGATTCCCAGGCTCTTCGGTCAGTGGATGAGTTTTTTGGGGCCTTGGGTCTCATATATGATGACCCTGACCGAGTCGCCCTGGCTGAATCAAGATTACGGAGACTCTTACAAGGAGAGCGGCCGGTAGAGGAGTATTGCTCTGAATTCCGTAGGTGGGCTACGGATACCCAATGGAACGACCTTGCTCTCAGGAGTCAGTTCTGCTCTGGGTTATCCGAAAGGGTTAAGGATGCGCTTGCATTATATGAGACCCCCTTTTCCCTTGATGCGGTTATGTCCCTTTCTATCCGAATAGATAGACGCCTTAGGGTCAGGTTGAAAAAACCGGAGCAATTGGTAACCCCTCCCAAGCAGCAGTTAGTCTGTACGGACTTAGACGAGCCTATGCAGCTAGGAGGAACTACTCGTCAGGTCCGTCCTCCTGAGGCTCGCCGTAGGCGTGGGGTTTGTTTTTTTTGTGGGGAGAGGGGTCATTTCATTAATGTCTGTCCTTCTTTCCTCAGAAACAAAAGACCGTCGGAAAAACTACTAACCCCAGGCTGTGTGGAGGATGTCAGCCGGGGGGTATACGTTTCCTTCATACGTACATCGCAATTTGTGTTGCCAGCGGTTATTATTTTTGGTGATAAGACGGAGACTATTTCTTTCTTTCTAGACAGTGGAGCAGGGGTAAATTTGATAGATGCCCATTTTGCCCGCACTTTGGGTTTGTCTCTCTGTACTTTACAGAGACCCATTCCCATATTCGCTATTAATTCTGCTCCCCTGTCTCAGAGAAACCTCACGCACATGGTTCATAATTTACACCTTCGGGTAGGGGACCACCATAACGAGATGCTTTCAGGTTATGTTCTGGAGGGGCTTCCCACTCCGGTAGTGCTGGGTCTTCCCTGGTTGGTAGCGCACAATCCAGTGGTGGATTGGCAGGCCAGGGAGATATTGGAGTGGAGTGAGCAGTGCAGAGAAAATTGCTTAAATAGCAATTGCTTAGTCGCCTCCATAACTACCCTACCTACATTTATTTCGGACTTTGAGGATGTTTTTTCTGAAAAGGGTTGTCAGAAGTTACCACCTCATCGTCCTTATGATTGCCCGGTTAACCTTATTCCCGGCGCAAAATTACCCAAGACCAGGTTATATAATCTTTCGGGTCCAGAGAGACAAGCCATGAAAGATTATATCTCCGAGAGCTTGGCTAAGGGACACATCAGACCCTCTTCTTCACCCGTGGCTGCAGGGTTTTTCTTCGTTAAAAAGAAAGATGGGGGCCTGCGTCCTTGCTTAGATTTTCGCGAATTAAATCAGATAACCATCCGAGACCCATACCCTCTTCCTCTCATTCCTGACCTGTTTAATCAGATTGCGGGTGCTAGGTGGTTCTCCAAACTTGATCTTAGGGGTGCCTACAATCTGATTCGTATTAAGGAGGGGGGTGAGTGGAAGACAGCGTTTAACACCCCTGAGGGGCATTATGAAAATCTAGTTATGCCTTTCGGTCTGACCAATGCTCCTGCCGTCTTTCAACATTTCGTTAATGACATTTTTAGTCATCTAATCGGCAGGTTTGTGGTAATATACCTAGATGATATTTTAATTTATTCGTCCGATCTGAAAACACATGAGGTGCATGTCAGAAAAGTACTGCAGGTCCTACGGACGAATGAATTATATGCTAAAATTGAAAAATGTGTCTTCGCCGTTCAGGAGATACAATTCCTGGGTTATTTTTTATCTGCGTCAGGTTTCCGTATGGATCCTAGGAAGGTCCAGGCAATTTTAGATTGGGATCTTCCTGAGAACCTCAAAGCACTACAACGGTTCTTGGGCTTCGCGAATTTCTATAGGAAATTCATTAAAAATTATTCACTTATTGTAAAACCGCTTACTGACATGACTAGGAAGGGGACTGATTTTTCTAAATGGTCTGACGCCGCTAAAGTTGCTTTTTCCTCTCTAAAAGAGAGGTTTACCTCAGCACCTGTACTGGTCCAACCTGATGTCTCTCAGCCTTTTATTGTTGAAGTCGATGCGTCAGAGGTGGGAGTGGGGGCGGTGCTGTCTCAGGGTCCGTCTCCTGGCAAATGGCGTCCTTGTGCTTTCTTTTCTAAAAAACTATCCGCAGCAGAAAAGAACTACGATATTGGCAATAGGGAACTATTAGCTATTAAACTTGCGTTTGAGGAGTGGCGTCATTTCTTAGAGGGGGCAGTCCACCCCGTCACTGTAATTACGGACCACAAAAATCTTCTGTACCTCGAATCAGCTAAGCGTCTCACCCCTAGACAGGCTAGGTGGTCGCTATTTTTTACCAGGTTTAACTTTGTGATTACCTATCGTCCTGGGGCAAAGAACACCAAGGCTGATGCACTATCTCGTTGTTTCCCTGGAGGGGGTAATGTGAGTGATCCGGTACCCATTCTTCAAAGAGGAGTGGTTGTTTCTGCGGTACACTCTGTTTTGGAGGGGAAGGTGTTAGAGGCCCAGGGGGACGCCCCGGTCTCTTGCCCCTCAGAGAAATTGTTTGTACCGTTGAACTTACGCTTCGAATTATTAAAGGAACATCATAATTCGGCACTTGCTGGGCACCCGGGTAGTAAAGCAACCTTGGAACTATTGTCTCGTCGTTTTTGGTGGCCAAGGTTGCGTCAGGATGTATTGGATTTTGTGTCTTCTTGTTCTACCTGTGCGCGCGCAAAAGTTTCACATACACGTCCTGCAGGGTCTCTATTACCACTCGTCATTCCCAATAGACCGTGGACACATCTGTCAATGGATTTTATCACTGACTTACCTTTGTCTGCGGGTAAAACAGTTATTTTGGTAGTAGTGGACAGGTTTAGCAAAATGGTACACTTCATTGCGTTACCCGCACTACCTAATGCTAAGACTCTTGCTCAGGTATTCGTCAGTGAAATCGTGAACTTCACGGGGTCCCCTCCGATGTTGTTTCGGATCGGGGTACCCAGTTTATTTCTAAATTTTGGAAAGCTTTTTGTTCTCGTTTGGGGGTACACTTGTCCTTTTCCTCTGCTTTCCATCCTCAGTCGAATGGACAGACTGAGCGTACCAACCAAAACCTTGAGACATATCTAAGATGTTTTGTGTCTGAAAACCAAGAGTTGTGGTCATCATATTTACCGTTAGCTGAGTTTGCCATAAATAATCGTCGTCAGGAATCCACTGGCAAGTCACCATTTCTTGGTGCATATGGTTTTCATCCCCAATTCTGTACTTTCAAAGAGGGGGGGTCTTCTGGGGTTCCCGAAGAGGAACGGTTTTCGTCATCTCTTTCATCGGTATGGCAGAAGGTGCAAGCTAACTTGAAAAATATGGGAGGTAAATACAAATGCATGGCTGATAAGAGACGGTCGCCAGGTCCGGACCTAGGAGTGAATGACTATGTGTGGTTGTCTACTAGGAATATTAAATTGAAGGTTCCCTCTTGGAAACTGGGTCCTAGGTTTATTGGCCCTTACAAAATTGTAGCCATCATCAACCCCGTGGCTTTTCGCCTGGAGTTACCTCAGACTTTTAAAATTCATAATGTTTTTCATAAGTCGTTACTCAAAAAATATGTTCCACCTCTAGAACCATCACCGCTGCCACCCCCTCCTGTTGTCGTGGATGGTAACCTAGAATTTCAGATATCCAAAATTGTTAATTCTCGTCGGGTCCGCCGCTCTCTTCAATATCTGGTGCATTGGAGAGGTTACGGTCCCGAGGAAAGAATGTGGGTTCCTGCGTCTGAGGTAAACGCCGACAGGTTAGTTCGGGTTTTTCATGCCTCTCATCCTGGGAGACCTGGTCCTGAGTGTCCGGAGGCCCCACGTAGAGAGGGGGGTACTGTCACGAGGGTGTCGAGGACCACGCCTGACTCCGTTTTCCCCGGGGTCAGGAAGTCGCAGCGGTTGGCTGCACGCTCTATTTAAGATAAGGCTGTTTTCCTTATGGTAGCTTTCTGGTTTTGCTTAGCAAACCCTTTTGGCTCACTCAGGGATCCGTAGCTCCTTCTCCTCAGCTGTTCCTTGTCCAGCACTCCCAGACCTCCTTATATTTCTCTCTCGCACTTCTCTGGTTGCCAGAGATAGAGCTTCCTGCCTGGACATCTATTCTGACCTTCTGGAGCTGTGTTGCTGCGTTCGCTGGTAGTTGGTCCAGTACGCTACCCTCCAGATCCCTGTTGGACCTTTTTGGTTTATTGTGGTCGCCCACCTGGGTGTATGTGTTTGTATGTTTTGTCTGTCCTCTCCCTGGTGTTTCCCTCTTAGTGATAGTGGTGTGGACTAGCGATCCCACCGGCCTGTTCACTATCCAGGGCTCATATTAGGGAAAGCCAGGGTTTAGGCACGCGATCGCCGCACGGGTGAGGAACCCGTCTAGGGACGTCAGGGCAGTCAGGTGCCAGCCGCAAGGTGAGTTAGGGGTCACCACCTTTCCCTCTCCCTTGGGCAGGGCTTTCCCTGTTTTCCTCCCTGTGCGTGTCGTCGGTCATTACAATACTATGCTAAGTGCCCGTGTCCAAAAATTTATATTGGACTTGCCACTCGTGAATTGAAAATAAGAGTACGTGAGCACGTAAGAGACATCATCGCTGCTAAGGATGTAGAAAGCTGGGAAGATCTAAAACCCATCCCAAGACATTTTAAGATTTGTCACGGTTGTAATCCAAGACTTCTTAAAGTGAGAGGAATAGACTGCATCAGAACCGACTTGAGGGCCGGTAACATGCCTAAAAAATTGGCCCAGAAAGAAAGTCGGTGGATTTGGACATTGGGGACTCTTCGCCCCTCTGGCCTTAATGAGAATCTGGGTTTCGCCGCTTTTCTCAAGCCATTCAGACCGCCACTGTGGACCATTTGTTTTTAATTTATTAGTGTGTTTTTAATACTTTTTCTTACTCTATTTATCTTTTCAGGTCATATTATCCCTCCATTCATTGAAGACCTCTCCACCCATTACAGAAGGAAATAGGTTTCCAGCTTCTTCTTAGGATCCTGCTGATTCTGTTACATTAAGATCATGACATTTGTTGTTGGCCTCTGTACCCATTGGTGTTATATAAAAAACGCTCCTTAACATATTCATATGCACAACTCATTGATGGATTATTCATAGGTGTTTTGTACATATTGCTTTTTATACGTATTTAGCACCATTGTTTTTATTGTTCTTCATATGCACTCCACACGTCCACTGATATGGAGTATATATATTCTCACTCCAGTATGTAGTTTTAATTTAACACACATTTATCATCACATATATCTCACATCACTTTCTCCTTTTTCATCACCATTTTTTCACCCTGCTCCTTCACCAAGGCTGAACGCCAGCCTCATTTTGTGTTTTTTATCACAACATGAATTATATGTATATGCATTTTACTTTATTTATCACAATATGAATTATATGTATATATATTTATTTATAAGTTATTTATGATTATTAATGTGTACAACACACAACAGGAACTAATATGAATTGCACTTATATTTTATATACATTTTTTATAAGTTATTTACGTCGTATTAATATGTACAATAAGCAGTTATTTGTCTTTTATTTCATTTCATATACACTGCTCAAAAAAATAAAGGGAACACTTAAACAACACAATGTAACTCCAAGTCAATCACACTTCTGTGAAATCAAACTGTCCACTTAGGAAGCAACACTGAGTGACAATCAATTTCACATGTTGTTGTGCAAATGGAATAGACAACAGGTGGAAATTATAGGCAATTAGCAAGACACCCCCAATAAAGGAGTAATTCTGCAGGTGGTGATCACAGACCACTTCTCAGTTCCTATGCTTCCTGGCTGATATTTTGGTCACTTTTGAATGCTGGCGGTGCCTTCACTCTAGTGGTAGCATGAGACGGAGTCTACAACCCACACAGGTGGCTCAGGTAGTGCAGCTTATCCAGCATGGCACATCAATGCGAGCTGTGTCAAGAAGGTTTGCTGTGTCTGTCAGCGTAGTGTCCAGAGCATGGACGCGCTACCAGGAGACAGGCCAGTATATCGGGAGACGTGGAGGAGGCCGTAGGAGGGCAATAACCCTGTAGCAGGACCGCTACCTCTGCCTTTGTGCAAGGAGAAACAGGAGGAGCTCTGCCAGAGCCCTGCAAAATGACCTCCAGCAGGCCACAAATGTGCATGTGTCTGCTCAAACGGTCAGAAACAGAATCCATGAGGGTGATATGAGGGTCCGACGTCCACAGCTGGGGGTTGTGCTTACAGCCCAACACCGTGCAGGACGTTTGGCATTTGCCAGAGAACACCAAGATTGGCAAATTCGCCACTGGCGCCCTGTGCTCTTCACAGATGAAAGCAGGTTCACACTAAGCACATGTGACAGATGGGACAGAGTCTTGAGATGCCGTGGAGAATGTTCTGCTGCCTGCAACATCCTCCAGCATGACCGGTTTGGCATTGGGTCAGTAATGGTGTGTGGTGGCATTTCTTTGGAGGGCCGCACAGCCCTCCATGTGCTCACCAGAGGTATCCTGACTGCCATTAGGTACCGAGATGAGATCCTCAGACCCCTTGTGAGACCATATGCTGGTGCGGTTGGCCCTGGGTTCCTCCTAATGCAAGACAATGCTAGACCTCATGTGGCTGGAGTGTGTCAGCAGTTCCTGCAAGACGAAGGCATTGATGCTATGGACTGGCCCGCCCGTTCCCCAGACCTGAATCCAATTGAGCACATCTGGGAAATCATGTCTCGCTCTATCCACCAACGTCACGTTGCACCACAGACTGTCCAGGAGTTGGCAGATGCTTTAGTCCAGGTCTGGGAGGAGATCCCTCAGGAGACCGTCCGCCACCTCATCAGAAGCATGCACAGGCATTGTAGGGAGGTCATACAGGCACGTGGATGCCACACACACTACTGAGCCTCATTTTGACTTGTTTTAAGGACATTACATCAAAGTTGGATCAGCCTGTAGTGTGTTCTTCCACTTTAATTTTGAGTGTGACTCCAAATCCAGACCTCCATGGGTTGAAAAATTTGATTTCCATTTTTTTATTTTTGTGTGATTTTGTTGTCAGCACATTCAACTATGTAAAGAACAAAGTATTTCAGAAGAATATTTAATTAATTCAGATCTAGGATGTGTTATTTTTGTGTTCCCTTTATTTTTTTGAGCAGTGTATTTACATTTCATCAGCCGCTTGATGGCTTTTTTAGCCATTATCATTATTCAGTATTATCATTCTAATTGCATATTTTCTATTTTAATTTATACTTGTATTTTAGATATATACTAAGGGTAGATACAGAGTATTGTCTATTTATTAACAATGAAGAAGCTGATGATGGCGATGTGTGTCTACACTGACCGCCAGTAGAGGGGGTGCTTTCCTCGCCTCTTCTTCTTCTTTCTCCTCTTTTAATGATGTCACGATTTGTTTTCCCTCCTCCCCTGGACGTGTGCGCGTGGTGTGCGACGCGGCGCGCGGCCCCTCCGGTCCGGCGTCTCTACGTCGTTCCACCTGGCCGAAACGCATGTTGGGGTAACGCCATCCTTGTTGGTTGACACACGGCACTTGTCCTGGTAGGTTCTCCTTTACTTTTTTTCTATGCTGCTCAGGTTGCATGGGTAGAGGTGGGTGATTATATTTTTTGGATCCTCTTTTTGGACCGGTAGTTATTATTCTCTTCACCTGTGGTTCCCCATAACATACAGTGTGGTATGATTCATGACCTACCTTTGTGATACTCATGATTTATTTATATGCAAATTTGTTTATTACTCACTCATACATCAATTTATAATAATGTTGCCTATAGCCTGTGTCCCTTCAGGATGGTGTTTTTTCTGCCCATTTGGTTTTTAATGATTATGTCTGTGATATATATCATTTTTTGTAATTAATAAAGTATTTATGATAATTGACAATAGTACGGAGTCAGCTTCGTTTCTTTTATAGGTTTTGTATTTTCATGGGAGATGGTACTCGTGATTGTTTTTAGGTTGATCCTCGTACTATTGCCGCAATATGGATTGTATATGCTAATGCTAGCTTGTGGTCTTAAATCAACTTCTTCTTTTAACATATTATAAAACTGTCTTTCTGCAGCCACCACTATAAGGAGTTCAGTGCATAGGAATGTACACTCACCTAAAGAATTATTAGGAACACCATACTAATACGGTGTTGGACCCCCTTTTGCCTTCAGAACTGCCTTAATTCTACGTGGCATTGATTCAGCAAGGTGCTGATAGCATTCTTTAGAAATGTTGGCCCATATAGATAGGATAGCATCTTGCAGTTGATGGAGATTTGAGGGATGCACATCCAGGGCACGAAGCTCCCGTTCCACCACATCCCAAAGATGCTCTATTGGGTTGAGATCTGGTGACTGTGGGGGCCATTTTAGTACAGTGAACTCATTGTCATGTTCAAGAAACCAATTTGAAATGATTCGAGCTTTGTAACATGGTGCATTATCCTGCTGGAAGTAGCCATCAGAGGATGGATACATGTTCTCATTCTGTTTATGCCAAATTCGGACTCTACCATTTGAATGTCTCAACAGAAATCGAGACTCATCAGACCAGGCAACATTTTTCCAGTCTTCAACAGTCCAATTTTGGTGAGCTCATGCAAATTGTAGCCTCTTTTTCCTATTTGTAGTGGAGATGAGTGGTACCCGGTGGGGTCTTCTGCTGTTGTAGCCCATCCGCCTCATGGTTGTGCATGTTGTGGCTTCACAAATGCTTTGCTGCATACCTCGGTTGTAACGAGCGGTTATTTCAGTCAACGTTGCTCTTCTATCAGCTTGAATCAGTCGGCCCATTCTCCTCTGACCTCTAGCATCCACAAGGCATTTTTGCCCACAGGACTGCCGCATACTGGATGTTTTTTCCTTTTCACACCATTCTTTGTAAACCCTAGAAATGGTTGTGCGTGAAAATCCCAGTAACTGAGCAGATTTTTAAATACTCAGACCGGCCCGTCTGGCACCAACAACCATGCCACGCTCAAAATTGCTTAACCACCTCAGCCCCTATGGCTTAAACACCCTGAAAGACCAGGCCACTTTTTACACTTCTGCACTACACTATTTTCACTGTTTATTGCTCGGTCATGCAACTTACCACCCAAATGAATTTTACCTCCTTTTCTTCTCACTAATAGAGCTTTCATTTGGTGGTATTTCATTGCTGCTGACATTTTTACTTTTTTTGTTATTAATCGAAATTTAACGATTTCTTTGCAAAAAAATGAAATTTTTCACTTTCAGTTGTAAAATTTTGCAAAAAAAACGACATCCATATATAAATTTTGCTCTAAATTTATTGTTCTACATGTCTTTGATAAAAAAAAAATGTTTGGGTAAAAAAAAAAAATGGTTTGGGTAAAAGTTATAGCGTTTACAAACTATGGTACAAAAATGTGAATTTCCGCTTTTTGAAGCAGCTCTGACTTTCTGAGCACCTGTCATGTTTCCTGAGGTTCTACAATGGCCAGACAGTACAAACACCCCACAAATGACCCCATTTCGGAAAGTAGACACCCTAAGGTATTTGCTGATGGGCATAGTGAGTTCATAGAACTTTTTTGTCACAAGTTAGCGGAAAATGATGATTTTTTTTTTTCTTACAAAGTCTCATATTCCACTAACTTGTGACAAAAAATAAAAACTTCCATGAACTCACTATGCCCATCAGCGAATACCTTGGGGTGTCTTCTTTCCAAAATGGGGTCACTTGTGGGGTAGTTATACTGCCCTGGCATTCTAGGGGCCCAAATGTGTGGTAAGGAGTTTGAAATCAAATTCTGTAAAAAATGCCTTGTGAAATCCGAAAGGTGCTCTTTGGAATGTGGGCCCCTTTGCCCACCTAGGCTGCAAAAAAGTGTCACACATGTGGTATCTCCGTACTCAGGAGAAGTTGGGGAATGTGTTTTGGGGTGTCATTTTACATATACCCATGCTGGGTGAGAGAAATATCTTGGCAAAAGACAACTTTGTATAAAAAAATGGGAAAAGTTGTCTTTTGCCAAGATATTTCTCTCACCCAGCATGGGTATATGTAAAATGACACCCCAAAACACATTCCCCAACTTCTCCTGAGTACGGAGATACCACATGTGTGACACTTTTTTGCAGCCTAGGTGGGCAAAGGGGCCCATATTCCAAAGAGCACCTTTCGGATTTCACTGGTCATTTTTTACACATTTTGATTTCAAACTTCTTACCACACATTTGGGCCCCTAGAATGCCAGGGCAGTATAACTACCCCACAAGTGACCCCATTTTGGAAAGAAGACACCCCCAGGTATTTCTTGATGGGCATAGTGAGTTCATGGAAGTTTTTATTTTTTGTCACAAGTTATTGGAATATGAGACTTTGTAAGAAAAAAAAATAAAAATCATAATTTTCCGCTAACTTGTGACAAAAAATATAAAATTCTAGGAACTCGCCATGCCCCTCACGGAATACCTTTGGGTGTCTTCTTTCCAAAATGGGGTCACTTGTGGGGTAGTTATACTGCCCTGGCATTTTCCAGGGGCCCTAATGTGTGGTAAGTAGGTAAATGACCTGTGAAATCCGAAAGGTGCTCTTTGGAATGTGGGCCCCTTTGCCCACCTAGGCTGCAAAAAAGTGTCACACATGTTGTATCTCCGTATTCAGGAGAAGTTGGGCAATATGTTTTGGGGTGTCTTTTTACATATACTCATGCTGGGTGAGAGAAATATCTCGACAAAAGACAACTTTTCCCATTTTTTTATACAAAGTTGGCATTTGACCAAGATATTTATCTCACCCAGCATGGGTATATGTAAAATGACACCCCAAAACACATTGCCCAACTTCTCCTGAGTACGGCGATACCAGATGTGTGACACTTTTTTGCAGCCTAGATGCGCAAAGGGGCCCACATTCTTTTTATGAGGGCATTTTTAGACATTTGAATCCCAGACTTCTTCTCACGCTTTAGGGCCCCTCGAATGCCAGGGCAGTATAAATACCCCATATGTGACCCCATTTTGGAAAGAAGACACCCCAAGGTATTCAATGAGGGGCATGGCGAGTTCATAGAATTTTTTTTTTTTTGGCACAAGTTAGCGAAAATTGATTTTATTTATTTTTTTCTCACAAAGTCTCCCTTTCCGCTAACTTGGGACAAAAATTTCAATCTTTCATGGACTCAATATGCATCTCACGGAATACCTTGGGGTGTTTTCTTTCCAAAATGGGGTCACATGTGGGGTATTTATACTGCCCTGGCATTCTAGGGGCCCTAAAGCGTGAGAAGAAGTCTGGAATATAAATCTCTAAAAATGTTTACGCATTTGGATTCCGTGAGGGGTATGGTGAGTTCATGTGAGATTTTATTTTTTGACACAAGTTAGTGGAATATGAGACTTTGTAAGAAAAAAAATATAATTTCCGCTAACTTGGGCCAAAAAAATGTCTGAATGGAGCCTTACAGGGGGGTGATCAATGACAGGGGGGTGATCAATGACAGGGGGGTGATCAGGGAGTCTATATGGGGTGATCACCCCCCTGTCATTGATCACCCCCCTATAAGGCTCCATTCAGATGTCCGTATGTGTTTTGCGGATCCGATCCATGTATCCGTGGATTCGTAAAAATCATACGGACATCTGAATGCAGCCTGACAGGGGGGGTGATCAATGACAGGGGGGGTGATCAATGACAGGGGGGTGATCAGGGAGTCTATATGGGGTGATCACCCCCCCTGGAAGGCTCCAGGGAGACGCCTGTATGTGTTTTGCGGATCCGATCCATCTATCAGTGGATCCGTAAAAATCATGCGGACGTCTGAATGGAGCTTTACAGGGGGGTGATCAATGACAGGGGGGTAATCAATGACAGGGGGGTGATCAGGGAGTCTATATGGGGTGATCACCACAGTCATTGATCACGCCCCTGTAAGGCTCCATTCAGACATCCGTATGCGTTTTGCGGATCCGATCCATCTATCAGTGGATCCGTAAAAATCATGCGGACATCTGAATGGAGCTTTACAGGGGGATAATCAATGACAGGGGGGTGAACAGGGAGTCTATATGGGGTAATCACCACAGTCATTGATCACGCCCCTGTAAGGCTCCATTCAGACGTCCGTATGCGTTTTGCGGATCCGATCCATCTATCAGTGGATCCGTAAAAATCATGCGGACGTATGAAAAGAGCTTTACAGGGGGGTAATCAATGACAGGGGGGTAATCAATGACAGGGGGGTGATCAGGGAGTCTATATGGGGTGATCAGGGGTGATCAAGGGTGAATAAGGGGTTAATAAGTGACAGGGGGGGGAGTGTAGTGTAGTGGTGCTTGGTGCAACATATTACTGAGCTACCCGTGTCCTCTGGTGGTCGATCCAAACAAAGGGGACCACCAGAGGACCAGGTAGCAGGTATATTAGACGCTGTTATCAAAACAGCGTCTAATATATCTGTTAGGGGTTAAAAAAATCACATCTCCAGCCTGCCAGCGAACGATCGCCGCTGGCAGGCTGGAGATCCACTCGCTTGCCTTCCGATCCTGTGAACGCGCGCTCCTGTGTGCGCGCGTTCACAGGAAATCTCGCGTCTCGCGAGATGACGCGTATATGCGTGACTGTGCGCAGCGCTGCCACCTCCAGAACGCGAATCTGCGTTAGGCGGTCCGGAGGTGGTTAAATCACCTTTCTTTCCCATTTTGACATTCAGTTTGGAGTTCAGGAGATTGTCTTGACCAGGACCACCCCCCTAAATGCATTGAAGCAACTGCCGTGATTGGTTGACTAGATAATTGCATTAATGAGAAATAGAACGGGTGTTCCTAATAATTCTTTAGGTGAGTGTATATGGTTACCACCAAACTCAATGGAAGCTGTCAAATCTATTTGCACTAAAATCTATTTCCCCATCCCCAGTCTAATGGTCTGACTCCATTGCTTAGACACTGTCCATGTGTCTGTTTCTTCCCTGCTAATTTTTTATTTACTAGAAGTCAAATTTACCACCCTGGAATAGATATGAGGCAATCAGTTCGTTAAAAAAAAATGGCCTTGTTACAAACTTCCCAAAAATTAGTCCGCCAGATCAATCCAAAACTTTTCAGGTTTGCTTCAGGCGAATCCAGTAAAATGTGTGGAAGGAAGAAGGATGTTCACATGACACTGAGAAGAAGTAGGGGGGCTTGACATGATTGGCAAACAGCCTAGATTAGCCTATGAGTGCTGAAACAGGCAGGGAGAAGTCCTTGTAGAAAGAGCTGAATGTCATTCTTTGTTGGGCTATGAATGAGGGTAGATGGGTCTATGCAGTGTCTGTCAGAAAACAATCTTAGAGACAGTGGAAATACTACCCCAAAATTTGTGACCGGGCATCTCCAGACAGTTCGAGTTTTGTTTTTAGTTTTTTTTTGCAAAAAATAGCAGTACAAGTGTGTGATGTGTGTTTTACAATATAGAGGGTAGCATTTTAACTCTTAGTGAAAACACATGAAATAATATGTGACAGAGCATCGCCACAGAATTCAAGACGTTTTGTGTTTAGCAACAAATAGCAATACAGTATTTTACAATACAGAGGGTAAGGTTTTAAATCTCTTAGTGAAAATATGGGAAATACTAGTCCAAAATCTTTCAGAGCATCTCCAGATAGTTTATGGATTTTTATTAATTTTTTGTTTTGCAAAAAATAGCAAATAGTGTGCAACATGTATTTTACAATATGAAGAGTAACATTTTAAATCTCTGAGTGAAAACAATTGAAATACCAGACAGTTCAAGTGTTTTTTTGTTTTGTGCAAAATAACCAAACAAGTGTGCATTGCATGTTTTACAATACACTAGATCAATTGCAGTAGCTTTACTGTATGCCCCCATTTCAGTGGAAGAGGTTAATAAGATCATCTATTCTCTACCGTCAGTTAAAGCTCCGGACCCAGATGGATATTCAGGAGATTTTTATAAAATCATGATGGTACAAGTTATTCCATCATTAATATCCCTGTTCAATTCCTTCCTACAAGGTGAAGAGATACCAACTCAAGGTAATACTGCTTATATTAAATTACTTCCTAAGCAGGGTAAGGACACAATGAAGCCTGAGTGGTACCATCTTATTATCTCACTGATAAATCAAGACCTCAAAAATATGTCCAAGTTACTTGCAGATAGACTAGCTTGTATCCTTCCCACTTTAATAGGACCCTCACAAGTGGGTTTTATATGGGGTTGATCTATTGTTATTAATACTAGGAAAGTACTGCTAGCTTTGGATAGTAAGAGGAAAGAGGCCCTGGAGGTCCAGGACCTGCACTACTCACTATCGATGATGAAAAAGCTTTCAATAGGGTTAGATGGCAGTGGCTGGAGCAGGTGTTGGATGTCATTGGATTTGTGGGATATTTTTGTGGACCTTATATGATAAGCCCTAGGCAAGAGTCTATACTACAAGATTTGTATCCTTACAGTTCTCTCTACAATGGTGAACCCACCAAGGATGCCCCCTATCCTCCTTCCTTTTTAATACTGCACTAGAACCATTGGCCCAGCTATTAGAGTATCAAGGAGTTTTTAGGGGAATCCAGATCGGTACAAATTGCCTACACACCTACCTGTCTGCAGATGCTATTTATGCTTTTTGTCTCTGACATATATGCAGAATTGGGAAAGTTACTGGGAGCTATAGCAGAATTTGGTTTGTTCTCACGTTCCAAGGTAAATACCACAAAAAGTGCCATTCTTCTTCTGAAACTAGAGGCTCACAAAGTGCAGACATCCTTCAATATTTTAATTGTTCCAGTAGCTCGAACTAATATACAGCAACATATTTGGGTATTAAAATTGGGCATACACAGGAACTTATTTACAGTTTGAATTTATCTTCTGTGATCTCTAAGATATCTCAAGATCTTAAACGATGGCCTTAGCTCCCACTGTCCCTTATGTCAGATTTTATCTGTTAAAAATGACATACATGCCCAAACTGCTATCCCTATGTTGCTGAGACATAAGGATATTCTGACTTTAAACAAAAGGTTTTCTCATTTCTTTTAGGCTGGGAAACGCCTCCGAATAACATCATGTAAACTAATGAGGCCTAGGAAATAAGGAGGTAATGGGTTGCCAGACCTCCGAAACTATAACCTTTCCTGCTTAATGAGACATTTTATTGATTGGGTGAGAGGGTCTAGTGTCTCAACAGTATATAATTTGGAGTTTGATTATTGGGCTCCCTGGGATCCATGTGCCATACTTCATACTCCTCTGCAGAATTTACCTACCCACATTAAAAACTCTTGATGAGAGATACCATTCTCACATGGAAGGCTGGACGAAAATAAATTTAAGCTGTCATGAAGGATTTACAAATATTTACATCTGTGTTCCCTTTGTTCAGGGAATGGAAACAGAGAGGAGTTCAAAGGGTCACACATTTTATACATCCTACAGAGAACAGGTGGTACACTGTAAGTGAACTGACCTCAAAGTATGGCCTACGCCCTAACCAATGGTTTTAGTACCATCAGTTATATATCAGTTTACTAGATCAATTGGAAGATGTGAGGCAGAAGGCCAATACCAATGAGATGGATGAGATATTAGCATTAGGGCCTAGTATCACTATTTCATCTCTATACTATTTTCTGTGAAAGTCATTACATACAGGTAAAGACTATGCTCAATATAGTTGGTGGGTACAAAAACTAGGAGAGGCAAATGTGCCTGATAAAATAAATCAAGGATGGCAGATGGTGTGTAGATATATTGGTAATGAACAGTGGACAGATACTCAATTTAGGATCAGCCACAAGGCCATAAATAGGGTTGAGCGAACCTGTGGAAGTTCAGGTCAAAGTGCGGATTTAAGTCAATGGGGACCCGAACTTCACTATATTATTTTCCATTATAACATGGTTATAACGGAAAATAATAGCATTCTTAAAACAGAATGATAAATAAAATGTCTACTAAAGAGTTAAAAATAAAATAAAAACTCACCTTATCCACTTGACTGTGCAGCCGGTATCTTCTTTTCTTCAGGACCTGCAAAAGGACGTCACCGCAGGTCCTGCTGAATGAAAATAGAAGGACCTGCGGTGACGTCACCGCGCTTACCACATGTCCTAAGTGTGCCTTGCCAAAGGCTTATTTATACCATTGTTTATGGGAATGTGAGAAAAAAAAATTCTGGGGCCAAGTTAGGGCTTGGCTGGGGAAACTGGGAATAGGCCAACCCACCATGACTCCCTTACTGTATATCTTTCATTTTCAACACAGAAAGAAATTGATTATAGGATTAAAGACAAAACCTATATACCATTTATTTCACATACAGTAGTATGCATGTGTACTAAACGCTGTTTTCTGCAAAATTGGCTTCAACAAGTAGCTCCAACAGTAATTATGGTAATTTTCCCAAGTTAAAAAGCTATGTGAACTGGAGACATTAGATATAGATGGGAATAGAGAGAGAGAGCCGAAACAACTTTCTTTGATAAATGGAAACCATTTATAGAATATACTTTCCGTCAAGAGAGATACATCAAGTAACTGTACCATCAAAAGTTGAACTGGTATAAGGGAAATGTGAGTGATTTACTAGGAAACCGACGAGAGATCCAGACTGTGAGGTGGGTAGGCCATAGGGGGAGAATCTGGATAATGCTACCTTAGCTACCTGCTAAGAGCTACCTTTAATTTATTTTTTATTCTTTCTTATCTTTTTATAAAAAATTTTGTGTGATTTGTTCCAAGGAGCTGGAATAATTGTTTGGATGGTGTCCTATGTGCAGGCCCATTAATATGTTTGTACTTTACATTTAAATGAATAAAATATTCATAAAACATTGTTCAAAAAAACAACAACAACACTGAGGGTAGTGTTTTAAATCTCTGAGTGAAAACACTTGAAATACTAGTCTGAACTATTTTACAGGGTATCTCCAGACAGTTAAAGTGTTGGTGTGTGTGGCCGTGCGGAGCCAAACGAATCCGTCCTGAATTACAATGCAAGTCAATGGGGACGGATCCGTTTGACATTGACACAATATGGTGCAATTGCAAACGGATCCGTCCCCATTGACTTTCAATGTAAAGTCAGGAGTCCCTTTTATACCATCGGATCAGAGTTTTCTCCAATCCGATGGTATATTTTAACTTGAAGCGTCCCCATCACCATGGGAACGCCTCTATGTTAGAATATTGCTTAAACACTACTGCCTGTACGGCTGCTAACCACTCTTGTCCCAGACTAATAAAACATAACTTTTACTTGTTCATGTTAAAACACGAGTGAAATAATAAATTGTGAGCTACCTATAGGGTTAAAAACACTGAGCCCCATGAGACTTGCTGTATATTAAGGGTCACTACGGTGTATGGATTGACGGGAGTGCACTGACACCGCTCAACCACACACCAGAAACCCTGCTGTATAACCAGATTCAGACTGTGCCTGATAACTCCTTGGCCCCCGTGTCTGGGGTATAAACACCAAGATTGAAACGGCCTGATGGCAGCATATGTTGATATATCAGGCATACAGATCACTGCAAAGGCTCAATACGGTCAGCAGATTAAAAACCAAAATTCCGCCCCCCTAATAAGTAGTTATGTTAGAATATACCATCGGATTTGAGTTAGATCGTGAAACTCAGATCCGACAGTATATTCTAACACAGAGGCGCTCCCATGGTGATGGGGACGCTTCAGGTTAGAATATACTAAAAGAACTGTGTACATGACTGCTGCCTGGCAGGTGCTGCCAGGCAGCAGGGGGCAGACCCCCCCTCCCCCCCTGTATTTAACTCATTGGTGGCCAGTGAGGCCACCCCTCCCTCCCCTGTATTTAACTCACCGGTGGCCAGTGCGGCCCCCCTCCCTCCCTTGTATTTAACACATTGGTGGCCAGTGCGGCCGGCCCCCCCTCCCTCCCCTGTAGTTAACACATTGGTGGCCAGTGCGGCGGCCCCCCTCCCTCCCCTGTAGTTAACACATTGGTGGCCAGTGCGGCTGGCCCCTCTCCCTCCCCTGTAGTTAACACATTGGTGGCCAGTTAACTACAGGGGAGGGAGGGGGGGCCGGCCGCACTGGCCACCAATGTGTTGAATACAAGGGAGGGAGGGGGGCCCACTGGCCACCAATGAATTTAAAACTGGGGAGGGAGGGGGGTGTGCACATGATCTCTTACAGGGGGCTATGATACGCACAATTAACCCCTCAGGTGCAGCACCTGAGGGGTTAATTGTGCGGATCACAGCCCCCTGTAAGAGATCGGGTGCTGTTAGGCAGCAGGGGGCAGTCATGTACACAGTTCAAAGTATATTCTAACTAGAAGCGTCCCCATCACTATGGGAACGCCTCTGTGTTAGAATATACTGTCGGATCTGAGTTTTCTGCGGATCCGTCTGTGTGAAAGTAGCCTACGGCCACGGACCACGGACGCGGATGCCAATCTTGTGTGCATCCGTGTTTTTTCGCGGACCCATTGACTTGAATGGGTCCGTGAACCGTTGTCCGTCAAAAAAATAGGACAGGTCTTATTTTTTTGACGGACAGGAAACACGGATCACGGATGCAGCTGCAAAACGGTGCATTTTCCGATTTTTCCACAGACCCATTGAAAGTCAATGGGTCAGCGAAAAAAAAAAACGGAAAACGGCACAGCGGCCACGGATGCACACAACGGTCGTGTGCATGAGGCCAGACTCTCACATGCCTCCATAGTGGTATCACCAATGCACTGTGAGGTAGGATAAAGCTGTGAGCCGCACCCACAACGACCATGTGACACAGAAGCTATTAGGTGCAAAAGAATGTTACCAACAAAATAAAGTGGCACATTCCATACACATAAAGACAAAAACTCACTGAAAAAAGTGACCTAAACGGGTGGAAATGCTCCAAACCCAGACACTGTAGCGCGTCTATAACCGGGTGAGCAATTCCTCCGCATGCGGTCCGCAGACAACGGCAATCCCCAGCAAAAAATGCGTACAATGGAGGATGCCGGGGCGGACCGCATGCACCACAAGGACATCTTACACAAAATGATACATTGTGCAGATGAAAAAATATATATACACAAATCACTGCAGAAAATGCACCAAAATGATACACAACTGACAATACTAGCTAATTCCTCAGGCCGATGTTAAAAGCTGAGAACTTTGCCAATATCTTCCAGCCAGGAACATATCGGAGCCCCTCATGCACCACATGAGGCCAGTACCTCCTCTATCATAACTAAAAAAAAATATTAGCTATTGTCTTTTTTATCCAGCCCTAGAACTTTCAATTATTAATCCAGCCCTATTTGTCTGTTCCATCTTTTTGCTAATGGCAATATTAGGGCTCTTTCACACCTGCGTTCTTGTCTTCCGGCATAGAGTTCCGTCGTCGGGGCTCTATGCCGGAAGAATCCTGATCAGGATTATCCCCATGCATTCTGAATGGAGTGAAATCCGTTCAGGATGCATCAGGATGTCTTCAGTTCCGGAACAGAACGTTTTTTGGCCGGAGAAAATACTGCAGCATGCTGCGCTTTTTGCTCCGGCCAAAAATCCGGAACACTTGCCGCAAGGCCGGATCCGGAATTAATGCCCATTGAAAGGCATTAATCCGGATCCGGCCTCAAGCTAAACGTCGTTTCGGCGCATTGCCGGAGCCGTCATTTAGCTTTTTCAGAGTGGTTACCATGGCTGCCGGGACGCTAAAGTCCTGGCAGCCATGGTAAAGTGTAGTGGGGAGCGGGGGAGCAGTGTACTTACCGTCCGTGCGGCTCCCCGGGCGCTCCAGAGTGACGTCAGGGCGCCCCAAGCGCATGGATCATGTGATCGCATGGCACGTCATCCATGCGCATGGGGCGCTCTGACGTCACTCTGGAGCGCCCCGGGAGCCGCACGGACTGTAAGTATACTGCTCCCCCGCTCCCCGCTCCTACTATGGCAACCAGGACTTTAATAGCGTCCTGGGTGCCATAGTAACACTGAACGCATTTTGAAGACGGTTCCGTCTTCAAATGCTTTCAGTACACTTGCGTTTTTCCGGATCCGGAGTGTAATTCCGGCAAGTGGAGTGCACGCCGGATCCGGACAACGCAAGTGTGAAAGAGGCCTTACTTTGTCTTTATGTGTATGGAATGTGCCACTTTATTTTGCTGGTAACGTTCTTTTGCACCTGGTAGCTTCTGTGTCACATGGTCTGTTGTGGGTGTGGCTCGCAGCTTTATCCTACCTCACAGTGCATTGGTGATACCACTATGGAGGCATACGAGAGTCTGGCTGTGAGTTGGTTTCTAGCTCTGTTCAGACCCTGTTCACACACCACGGGCAGGTAAGTGATAGGACCCCATGCGTGCTGAGACACCGTGACGTGGTGCATGAGGGGCTCTGATATGTTCCTGACTGGAAGATATTGGCAAAGTTCTCAGCTTTAACATCGGCCTGAGGAATTAGCTAGTATTGTCAGTTGCGTATCATTTTGGTGCATTTTCTGTATATATTTTGGTGTGTGTGTGTGTATATATATATATATATACAGTATATATATATATATATATATATATATATATATTTATTTTTTTCATCTGCACAATGTATCATTTTGTGTAAGATGTCCTTGTGGTGCATGCGGTCCGCACCAGCATCCTCCATTGTACGCATTTTTTGCTGGGGATTGCCGTTATCTGCGGACCGCATGCGGAGGAATTGCTCATCCGGTTATAGACACGCTACAGTGTCTGGGTTTGGAGCATTTCCACCCGTTTAGGCCACTTTTTTCAGTGAGTTTTAGTAGTAGTAGGCCACAGTTCTCCCTGGCTTCGGACAGGCGCAACATTATAATTAAGAATACATGGAGAAGAATAAGATTACAGATTGGATGGCATACTCCTCTTCTCAGTCACAGCAGAATTATGTGTAAGTGACACTGCCTTGAGCCTGCTCCTCCTCCTTGCAGCCCTAGAGAGGCTTTCAGTGGAGTCATCTCTGTCTTCACTGATCCCTTCCTAGTGGGGCACCTTCTTTTTTCCTAAGAGGCCACAATACTCCACCTCAACCTGTCAGCAGACAGTTGAAATAGCACTTTAAGGCTGCAGTCACACGTCCGTGGTGTGTTGCGGACCCGCAAATTGCGGGTCCGCAACACACCCTCCCGGCACTCCCATTGAAATGCCTATTCTTGTCCGCAAGCTGCGGACAAGAATAGGACATGCTCTATCTTTTTGCTGAGCTGCGGACCCAAAATAGAGAATGAATGGGTCCGCACCCATTCCGCAAAATTGCGGAAAAGGATGTGGACCCATTTTGCGGACGTGTCAATGGAGCCTAAGACAATTAATTGACTTCTATCTGTAGAAGATTGTTTAGTGATTTAAAAAAAAAAAAAATATTCCTGAACTCTTTGAGTTCTGTTTAAGAGTCAGCAGCTGTCAAGGCGACCGATCAGTGGCCTCCGGACACAAACTAAAGATATGTATTCTTATCCTTGTTAAAACTCAGCAATTTTGCTAATGTGAAACATGGTAATAAAGAACATGATTGTAATTTCAAGTAAAATAAAACTGTCTATTGGTATAACAGCCAGACTGTGTTCAACCTTTTAATGGATTTGAACACATTTTGGCCTCATGCACACGACCGTTGTGTGCACCCGTGGCCGTTGTGCCGTTTTCCGTTTTTTTTCGCGGACCTATTGACTTTCAATTGGTCCGTGGAAAAATCGGAAAATGCACCGTTTTGCAGCCGCATCCGTGATCTGTGTTTCCTGTCCGCCCAAAAAATAGGACCTGTCCTATTTTTTTTGCCGGACAACGGTTTACGGACCCATTCAAGTCAATGGGTCCGTGAAAGAACACGATGCATACAAGATTGGCATCCGCGTCCTTGATCCGTGGCCGTAGGCTACTTTCACACAGACAGATCCGAAGATCCATCTGTATGAAAGCTTTTTCAGAGTGATGGGGACGCTTCTAGTTAGAATATACTGAGAACTGTGTACATGACTGCCCCCTGCTGCCTGGAAGCACCCGATCTCTTACAGGGGGCTGTGATCCGCACAATTAACCCCTCAGGTGCTGCACCTGAAGGGGTTAATTGTGCATATCATAGCCCCCTATAAGAGATCAGGGGCTGCCAGGCAGCAGGGGGCAGACCCCCCTCCCTCCCCAGTTTTAATTTCATTGGTTGCCAGTGCAGCCCCCCCGCCCCTCCTCCCTCCCTCTATTGTATTATTTTCATTGGTGGCACAGTGTGCGGCCCCCCCTCCCTCTATTGTATTATTTTCATTGGTGGCACAGTGTGCGGCCCCCACCGCCCCCCCTCCCTCTATTGTATTATTTTCATTAATGGCACAGTGTGCGGCCTACCCCTCTATTGTATTATCATTGGTGGCCAGTGTGCGCCCCCCGCCCCACCTCTATTGTATTAATATCATTGGTGGCCAGTGTGCGACCTCCCCTCTCCCCCGCCCCCCCCGATCATTGGTGGCAGCGGAGAGTTAGAAGCATCATACTTACCTGCGAGCTGCGATGTCTGTGACCGGCCGGGAGCTCCTCCTACTGGTAACTGACAGGTCTGTGCAGCGCATTGCTTAGTGATCTGTCACTTTCCAGTAGGAGGAGCTCCCGGCCGATCACAGACATCGCAGCTCGCAGGTAAGTATGATGCTTCTAACTCTCCGCTGCCACCAATGATCGGGGGGGGGGGGGGCGGGGGAGAGGGGAGGCCGTACACTGGCCACCAATGATATTAATACAATAGAGGGGGGGCCGGGGGGGCGCCCACTGTGCCACCAATGAAAATAATACAATAGAGGGAGGGAGGGGGGGGCCGCACTGGCCACCAATGAAATTAAAACTGGGGAGGGAGGGGGGTCTTCCCCCTGCTGCCTGGCAGCCCCTGATCTCTTATAGGGGGCTATGATATGCACAATTAACCCCTTCAGGTGCAGCACCTGAGGGGTTAATTGTGCGGATCACAGCCCCCTGTAAGAGATCGGGTGCTGCCAGGCAGCAGGGGGCAGTCATGTACACAGTTCTCAGTATATTCTAACTTGAAGCGTCCCCATCACCATGGGAACGCCTCTGTGTTAGAATATACTGTCGGATCTGAGTTTCACGATCTAACTCAAATCTGATGGTATATTCTAACATAGAGGCGTTCCCATGGTGATGGGGACGCTTCAAGTTAAAATATACCATCGGATTGGAGAAAACTCTGATCCTATGGTATATTAACTCCTGACTTTACATTGAAAGTCAATGGGGGACGGATCCGTTTGAAATTGCACCATATTGTGTCAACGTCAAACGGATCCGTCCCCATTGACTTGCATTGTAATTCAGGACGGATCTGTTTGGCTCCGCACGGCCAGGCGGACACCAAAACGACTGTGTTTTTTCATGTCCGTGGATCCTCCAAAAATCAAGGAAGACCCACGGATGAAAAAACGGTCACGGACCAACGGAACCCCGTTTTTCGGACCGTGAAAAAATACGGTCGTGTGCATGAGGCCTAACAGGCATAAAAATGTGTGTAAAATTCCAAAAATAAATCTGTACCTCAAATATACAAAATGTTTGGAAACCTTTCAAATGTACAGTAATATACAGTGATATGCCTGGATTCAATGCCTCATCACTGCAGCCAATCATTGTCCTCAGCGGTAGACCACTGAGGACAGTGATTAGAGGAAGCCATCACGTACTGTATCCAGGCAAATCATTGCTGCTGTTTAAAAGCGAACAGTGGCAGGAGCACAGAGAATGGCGCTGGAGAAGCAGGTGAGAATATGTTTTTTTTTATTTATTTTACAACATTGTAGGAGTTGTCTGATTTTACATTTTCTTGGACATCCCCTTTTGAAGGTCAGACATTTACTTATAGGATAACTGTCTCTAAGTAGAGCCAGAGGCATAGCTTTCTTTTATTTTTTTTGGAAGGAGAGTTAATGTGAATACACTGTATTTAGTTTCTAAAATACCACCATGAAACTCATCCATTTTTTTTGAGGTGGTGTATTTTTGTCACACAGCCCCCATAGAAAAAAATTTAATATCCGTTTCTCAAAAAAGGCATCAGTGAAAAAACTCTGTTAAAATGAAGTGTTTTCCTGTTTTTAATGGCCATTTATGTGAATGTAGCATGAAAAAAAAAATGAAGGGAGCAAAAACATTAAGAAATTGTCATAAACACCTAAACAAATGCAGCAATACCATTCTCACAATGCTCATTTGCTACATTTCAGTCTGTGTCGATTGCTTTTCTCCTAGGAAGTCAGGAGCCGATCATGCACATGTTACCACTGAGGTCTGTGACGTCCAGCAGCAATCGCATGAAGGCAATGAAGACGTGAAGAGTAGAGTTGAGCGAACACCTGGATGTTCGGGTTCGAGAAGTTCGGCCGAACTTCACGGAAATGTTCGGGTTTGGGATCCGAACCCGAACCGAACTTCATCCCGAACCCGAACCCCATTGAAGTCAATGGGGACCCGAACTTTTGGGCACTAAAAAGGCTGTAAAACAGCCCAGGAAAGAGCTAGAGGGCTGCAAAAGGCAGCAACATGTAGGTAAATCCCCTGCAAACAAATGTGGATAGGGAAATGAATAAAATAAAAATTAACAAAAAAAAAATGACCCAATATCAATTGGACAGAGGTCCCATAGCAGAGAATCTGGCTTCACGTCAGCAGAGAATCAGTCTCTTCATGCCATAGCAGAGAATCTGGCTTCATGTCACCCACCACTGGAACAGGCCACTGTCACATATTTAGGCCCCGGCACCCAGACAGAGGAGAGAGGTCCCGTAACAGAGAATCTGGCCTGATGTCAGTACAGAATCTGTCTTCATGTCATAGCAGAGAATCAGGCATCACGTCACCCACCACTGGAACAGGCCACTGTCACA
This sequence comes from Bufo bufo, assembly GCF_905171765.1. Taxonomy (NCBI): domain Eukaryota; kingdom Metazoa; phylum Chordata; class Amphibia; order Anura; family Bufonidae; genus Bufo; species Bufo bufo. The sequence continues at coordinate 171,095,548 of NC_053391.1, read as the reverse complement.
CATTTAGGCCCCGGCACCCAGACAGAGGAGAGAGGTCCTGTAACAGAGAATCTGGCCTTATGTCAGCACAGAATCTGTCTTCATGTCATAGCAGAGAATCGGGCATCGCGTCACCCACCACTGGAACAGGCCATTGTCACACATTTAGGCCCCGGCACCCAGACAGAGGAGAGCGGTCCTGTAACAGAGAATCTGGCCTTATGTCAGCGCAGAATCAGTCTTCATGTCATAGCAGAGAATCAGGCTTCACGTCACCCACCACTGGAACAGGCCACTGTCACACATTTAGGCCCCGGCACCCAGACAGAGGAGAGAGGTCCTGTAACAGAGAATCTGGCTTCATGTCAGCACAGAATAAGTCTTCATGTCATAGCAGAGAATCAGGCTTCATGTCACCCACCACTGGAACAGGCCACTGTCACACATTTAGGCCCCGGCACCCAGACAGAGGAGAGGTTCATTCAACTTTGGGTTGCCCCGCAATATAATGGTAAAATTAAATTAAAAATAGTATTGAATGAGGAAGTGCCCTGGAGTAGAATAATATATTGTTAAGGGGAGGTAGTTAATATCTAATCTGCACAAGGGATGGACAGGTCTTGTGGGATCCATGCCTGGTTCATTTTTATGAGCGTCAGCTTGTCCACATTGGCTGTAGACAGGCGGCTGCGTTTTTCTGTAATGACGCCCCCTGCCGTGCTGAATACACGTTCAGACAAAACGCTGGCCGCCGGGCAGGCCAGCACCTCCAAGGCATAAAAGGCTAGCTCTGGCCACGTGGACAATTTGGAGACCCAGAAGTTGAATGGGGCCGAACCATCAGTCAGTACGTGGAGGGGTGTGCACAGGTACTGTTCCACCATGTTAGTGAAATGTTGCCTCCTGCTAACACGTTCCGTATCAGGTGGTGGTGCACTTGGCTGTGGCGTGTTGACAAAACTTTTCCACATCTCTGCCATGCTAACCCTGCCCTCAGAGGAGCTGGGCGTGACACAGCTGCGTTGGCGACCTCTTGCTCCTCCTCTGCCTTCGCCTTGGGCTTCCACTGGTTCCCCTGTGACATTTGGGAATGCTCTCAGTAGCGCGTCTACCAACGTGCGCTTGTACTCGCGCATCTTCCTATCACGCTCCAGTGTAGGAAGTAAGGTGGGCACATTGTCTTTGTAACGGGGATCCAGCAGGGTGGCAACCCAGTAGTCCGCACACGTTAAAATGTGGGCAACTCTGCTGTCGTTGCGCAGGCACTGCAGCATGTAGTCGCTCATGTGTGCCAGGCTGCCCAGAGGTAAGGACAAGCTGTCCTCTGTGGGAGGCGTATCGTCTACATCCTGTGTTTCCCCCCAGCCACGCACCAGTGATGAGCCCGAGCTGCTTTGGGTGCCACCCCGCTGTGAACATGCTTCATCCTCATCCTCGTCCTCCTTGTCCTCCAGTAGTGGGCCCTGTCTGGCCACATTTGTACCTGGCCTCTGGTGTTGCAAAAAAACCTCCCTCTGAGTCACTTCGAAGAGACTGGCCTGAAAGTGCTAAAAATGACCCCTCTTCCTCCTGGGCCACCTCCTCTTCCATCATCGCCCTAAGTGTTTTCTCAAGGAGACATAGAAGTGGTATTGTAACGCTGATAACGGCGTCATCGCCACTGGCCATGTTGGTGGAGTACTCGAAACAGCGCAACAGGGCACACAGGTCTCGCATGGAGGCCCAGTCATTGGTGGTGAAGTGTGTCTGATCCACAGTGCGACTGACCCGTGCGTGCTGCAGCTGAAACTCCACTATGGCCTGCAGCTGCTCGCACAGTCTGTCCAGCATATGCAAGGTGGAGTTCCACCTGGTGGGTACGTCGCATATGAGGCGGTGAGCGGGAAGGCCGAAGTTATGCTGTAGCGCAGACAGGCGAGCAGCGGCAGGGTGTGAACGCCGGAAGCGCGAACAGACGGCCCTCACTTTATGCAGCAGCTCTGACATGTCGGGGTAGTTGCGAATGAACTTCTGCACCACCAAATTTAGCACATGCGCCAGGCAAGGGATGTGCGTCAAACCGGCTAGTCCCAGAGCTGCAACGAGATTTCGCCCATTATCGCACACCACCAGGCCGGGCTTGAGGCTCACCGGCAGCAACCACTCGTCGGTCTGTTGTTCTATACCCCGCCACAACTCCTGTGCGGTGTGGGGCCTGTCCCCCAAACATATGAGTTTCAGAATGGCCTGCTGACGTTTACCCCGTGCTGTGCTGAAGTTGGTGGTGAAGGTGTGTGGCTGACTGGATGAGCAGGTGGAAGAAGAGGAGGAGGAAGCTGAGTAGGAGGAGGAGGAGACAGGAGGCAAAGAATGTTGCCCTGCGATCCTTGGCGGCGGAAGGACGTGCGCCAAACAGCTCTCCTCCTGGGGCCCAGCCGCCACTACATTTACCCAGTGTGCAGTTAGGGAGATATAGCGTCCCTGGCCGTGCTTACTGGTCCACATATCTGTGGTTAGGTGGACCTTGCCACAGATGGCGTTTTATCGGACACTTGTTTGTGCAGGGAAGGCACGGCTCTCTTGGAGAAGTAGTGGCGGCTGGGAACAACATACTGTGGGACAGCAAGTGACATGAGCTGTTTGAAGCTGTGTGTGTCCACCAGCCTAAATGACAGCATTTCATAGGCCAGTAGTTTAGAAATGCTGGCATTCAGGGCCAGGAATCGAGGGTGGCTAGGTGGGAATTTACGCTTTCTCTCAAATGTTTGTGAGATGGAGAGCTGAACGCTGCCGTGTGACATGGTTGAGATGCTTGGTGACGCAGGTGGTGGTGTTGGTGGTACATCCCATGTTTGCTGGGCGGCAGGTGCCAACGTTCCTCCAGAGGCAGAGGAAGAGGCCGAGGCGGCGGCAGCAGCAGCAGAAGAGGCCGACGCGGCGGCAGCAGCAGCAGAAGAGGCCGACGCGGCGGCAGCAGCAGCAGAAGAGGCCGAGGCGGCGGCAGCAGCAGAAGAGGCCGAGGCGGCAGCAGCAGAAGAGGCAGCAGGGGGAGCCTGAGTGACTTCCTTGTTTTTAAGGTGTTTACTCCACTGCAGTTCATGATTTTTCCCACTGCTCCCTCTTTTGCTACGCTGTTGGCTCGGTCTCACCACTGCCTCTTCCTCCGAACTGTGAAAGTCAGTGGCACGACCTTCATTCCATGTGGGGTCTAGGACCTCATCGTCCCCTGCATCGTCTTCCACCCAGTCTTGATCCCTGACCTCCTGTTCAGTCTGCACACTGCAGAAAGACGCAGCAGTTGGCACCTGTGTTTCGTCATCATCAGAGACGTGCTGAGGTGGTATTCCCATGTCTTCATCATCAGGAAACATAAGTGGTTGTGCGTTAGTGCATTCTATCTCTTCCACCCCTGGTGAAGAGCTAGGTGGATGGCCTTGGGAAACCCTGGCAGCCGAGTCTTCAAACAGCATAAGAGACTGCTGCATAACTTGAGGCTCAGACAGTTTCCCTGATATGCATGGGGGTGATGTGACAGACTGATGGGCTTGGTTTTCATGCGCCATCTGTGCGCTTTCTGCAGAAGACTGGGTGGGAGATAATGTGAACGTGCTGGATGCACTGTCGGCCACCCAATTGACTAATGCCTGTACCTGCTCAGGCCTTACCATCCTTAGAACGGCATTGGGCCCCACCAAATATCCCTGTAAATTCTGGTGGCTACTGGGACCGAGGTAGTTGGTACACTAGGACGTGTGGCTGTGGCAGAACGGCCACGTCCTCTCCCAGCACCAGAGGGTCCACTAACACCACCACGACCATGTCCACGTCCGCGTCCGCGTCCCTTATTAGATGTTTTCCTCATTGTTCCCGTTCACCACAATTTTGAGAATGGCAAATTTGGGAATAGTTTTTCAACCCAGAAAAAAAAAAGTGCTTTTACGGTCACTACAAATAACTTGACCAGCTAAAACAGTACAGATTTGCTTGAATAGAAATGTGAGACCTGTTTTTTGTTTGCACTGTGTGACAGGTTAAGGTTTAATCTCAGAATCAGACTTCTATCTGCACGGTAGCGTGTGTCTTAGGTTTTTCTGAATGACACTATCAGTACCTTCAATGTAAGATATCCTTTTTGGGATAGATTTCAAGTAGGCCTCAAATACCAGAAACTAGTTATTTTGAGAATGGCAAATTTGGGAATAGGTTTTTCAACCCAGAAAAAAAAATGTGCTTTTACGGTCGCTACAAATAACTTGACCAGCTAAACAGTACAGATTTGGTTTAATAGAAATGTCAGGTCTATTTTTTTAGGCGCTGGGTGACAGGCTCAACTTGCCCCTGATGTAGTATATGGCCAAAAAATAACCACACTGTTGATGGTTAAATGCACTTGGGTGACACAGGCTCAGCCTGCAGCTGATGTAGTATATGGCCAAAAAATAACCAGACTGTTGATGGTTAAATGCACTTCGGTGACACAGGCTCAGCCTGCAGCTGATGTAGGATATAGCACAAAATAACCACACTATTGATGGTTAAATACACTTGGTGATAGCTTGTGCTGGCGCACCACAAGTCACAAAATGGCCGCCGATCACCCCAGAAAAAAAGTGATCGAAAAACGCTCTGGGCAGCCTCAAAAAAGTGAGCAAGTCAATACTAGCACTTCAATGATCCACAGCTGCAGATCGATCACAGAATGAAGTCTTTTGGAGGAGTTAATCACTGCCTAATCTCGCCCTAACGTCGCAGCTGCAACCTCTCCCTATGCTTCAATCAGCAGAGTGACGTGCAGCGCAACGTGACCCAAGCTTATATAGAGGCTGGGTCACATGCTGCACTGGCCAATCACAGCCATGCCAATAGTAGGCAAGGCTGTGATGGCCTCTTGGGGCAAGTAGTATGACACTTGTTGATTGGCTGCTTTGCAGCCTTTCAAAAAGCGCCAAGAAAGCGCCGAACACCGAACACGGACTTTTCCGAAAATTTTCGGGTCTGTGTCACTGACACCCCAAAATTCGGTACGAACCCGAACTATACAGTTCGTGTTCGCTCATCCCTAGTGAAGAGCAGTGGCCTTGTGGATCTTCAGCTGCTGCTAAACTACAACTCCCAGCATACTGAAAGCTGTCAGAGCATGCTGGAAGTTGTAGTTTTGAAACAGCTGAGGAGCATCTGGTTGAGGAGCACTGCCTCTGTAGGGCCTCTGTGCCAGTGATGTGGACCGCACAGGCACCAGCCGTGCTAACTCCACATTGATTTGAATGGGTCCGCGATTCTCAAGATACAGCAAAAGATAGGACATGTCCTATCTTTTGTGGAGCGGAGGTCCGAATGCGGAAGCCTCTATTCCTTCATTCTGCAAAAGATAGGACATGTCCTATGTTTTGCTGTATCTTGTGGATCGCAGACCCATTCAAGTCAATGCGGAGTTCACGCGGCTGGTGCCCGTTTTTTGCGGACCCGCGTTTTGCGGTCCACAACTCTGGCACAGAGGCACCACAGTCGTGTGACTGGGGCCTTAGAGAATACATTCACAATTTGCTTTCCCGGGGGGGGTTTGTCTTTCCTGGGATCAGTATCGCCCATTTACTAATGTGATTCGATTTTTTTTTCCCTTGTATTATTTATATAATTAACATATTAAATAGGTTTTCCTGTACCTTACCGTTGATAGCCAATCTTTAGGATAGGCCATTAATTTCTAATTGGTGGGTTTCCCTGCAGTAGCTCCGACACAGCTGAAGTGAATGGGAGCAGCTGCTGCAGAACAGCTGATCTACTGCATCGAGGTGTTGGATCCCTAACAGATATCGAATATTGATGGCCTATTTTAGAGATAAACCACCTATATTAACGTACTGGAAACCTATTTTAACAGAAATATTAAAGGGATTCTGTCACCAGGTTTCACCCCTGTCAGCTAAACATATGCTGATGTTCAGGGCCTCATCAGGATTCCTAATGTGGGCTTCTAAATGTGATCCGTAGCCTTATTTTGCTAAAAAGCAGGTTTTACTAACCTGTCACTCAAAGAAATAAGGTGCCCAAGGGGATGTCAAGGGATGCAAGGTGCCGGCCGCACCCACTGCCGTTCGTGCCCAGCGCCGCCTTTCCAGACTTCTGCACCGCCTCCTAATCCTCTGTGCCGCCTCTCGAACTCCCTCCTGCTGTAAGATATTGTGCGTGTGCACAGGGCTCTGAGAGGCTGGCGCCAGAGTGCAGGTCATACCTGGGTTGAGCGAAGTGCCGGCGCAAGCGCACTTCGCTTTAAGAAGCCAAATCGAGGAGTCTGCACGGGCGCATCAGGCAGAGCCCTTTGCGCACGCGCGAGATCTTACAGCAGGAGGAGGGAGGAGGGAGAGCGAGAGGCGGCACAGAGGATTAGGAGGCGGTGCAGAAGTCTGGAAAGGCGGCGCTGGGCACAAACGGCGGTGGGTGCGGCCGGCACCTTGCATCCCTTGACATCCCCTTGGGCACCTTATTTCTTTGAGTGACAGGTTAGTAAAACCTGTTTTTTAGCAAAATAAGGCTACGGATCACATTTAGAAGCCCACATTAGGAATCCTGATGAGGCCCTGAACATCAGCATATGTTTAGCTGACAGGGGTGAAACCTGGTGACAGAATCCCTTTAAACTTGCATTATTTTTACCTTATTCTAAACCAGAACAATAACTCCAGCAACTATTTTCCAAATCTTTTTTTGCTATCAAACAGGTAGCAAATGTGTTCAATGCATTTCACTTGTTATTACACAAAGCTTCTGGGTATATAAAAAATGCATGCCATTTCATCGTCCGTCAGAGCTATGCGGTGTAAAAGAACTACACAAAATACCGCCATACAGCAGTAGAACTGTAGTGAGCGTATCTGGGATTAGCTATATATGTCAGCGGAGTGAAGTAACATAGACATCTGTAAATAATACATTCGGTGTGATAGGATTCTTTCTGTGTAATAGCAAAAAGTGATATGTATTTGTGAGCTCGGAAAGAGCTATGTACGAGCCTATGACAGCGCGCCCATGAATTATAGATCTGCAAGGGACAGCTGAAGGAAAGCGGTACTACACGGGCAGGCTTTTGTACTGAGCTTGGACCAAATACATGATAAAAGAAAAAAAAAGAACCATTTTGAGGTGAGATTTAGGTCAAGATATACAACGTTTGAATAAGCAGCTTAGCTCAGAGAAAAAACCTAGTGAATGAGTCTGGTGTCCCTATTGGATGTTACAATAATCTCTGTTATTGGGTAGTGACATAGGAAGGAAGGCGTGCAGAGGGGGGAAACAATCCTTCCTGGTTTCTATGGCAGAAGAGAAAAGGTCAGAGTACTGGAATAACAAATGTATACTGCTTGCAGACAGCCTGGGCTTGTATGGGAGCTGGCACAGCGACTGAGTGACACATCTCCCTCCGTAAAGGGGGAAGGGGGGGAGGAGGAGTGCAGCCTACGGAGCTGCAAAGCCTCTGCTTTATTTGTCATCTAGCTCTATGGAACTATGTTATTGTAATATATTCGCTTACGCTGTGATTTCTGCGCCAGCATTACTTAGACAAGCACTAGGAGCTGTCATAAGGGTGTATGTGTGTGTGTGTGTGTGTATATGTATATATAATATATTATATATAATTTTTTCAGAAAACCAAATACTATCGTTTCCAGCCACGGAAAAATCCGCCATCAATTTTAAATTCTGTCATTAGGACGGGGGCGCCTCATTTTCTATTTTTTAAGTGGCACGAAATAATATGGCAAACGTGACACACGCAATGTCATAGCTTATACTTTGAAACGTAATGTGCGCGTGCAGTTATAAATATGAACCGCAGCCACCGTTTGTGCCTTATTCCTATTGCATGTGCTAATAATGTATTAGTAGCTGGTTAGCAAAAAAATGCTAAATGGGGGGGAAGGGGTTTACGTCTGGACTTGCCGCAGCTTAAACATGGTACAAATGGACCTGTAAAAATGCCTGTGCACCCTATTTACGAATCCTTACCATTTTGAAAGTGTAGGGGTCAAGCCGTTGCCATATGGTGAAATGTTCCTGAATTTACAATTTCACCTGCGGACAGCAATAAAATGACTTCAAGGTCATATTTGGCAAAGAAATGAGACCACTGATACTTTTGACCCTTGGTTCTTCACTATATGTGGTAGGTGCTTGACAAAAATGGACGGCTTAGAATAGAGAAGAATGGAATAATCTTCATATAACAAGTGCCATCCTATTTCTTTTTAAAGAAAATCAAACCTTTTAAGGGAACGGGGAACCGTTAGCATTCATGCCACTTGAGCATTTTCCTACTAAACTCGTGTACTGCAGAGACATAACTGTGTTACTTTACTGCCATTTTCTAGGACATAATGAAGCATTTGAATCTGTCCTTTTCTGCCTGTGGATTTCTCGGGATTTACCACTTGGGGGCAGCATCTGCTTTGTTAAAACATGGCCAGAAGATGCTGAATGATGTAAATGTATTTGCTGGAGCTTCAGCCGGATCCCTGGCTGCTACAGTTCTTTTAACAGCACCACACAAAATACAGGTATAATCTGAGAGTTCAATAGACAGCCTGTCATTTGCAGATAGGGAGATAATTCTTATCAGACGTCCTGAAATATTAACTCATTTGTGATGTTAATTATTGGCTTTTGATGAAATTAAATGATCATTTAATCAGTAAATATAAACCTGCATGCCTTTAAATACATACAGCCAGGTCCATAAATATTGGGACATCGACACAATTCTAACATTTTTGGCTCTATACACCACCACAATGGATTTGAAATGAAAGGGACAAGATGTGCTTTAACTGCAGACTGTCAGCTTTAATTTAAGGGCATTTACATCCAAATCAGGTGAACGGTGTAGGAATTACAACAGTTTGCATATGTGTCTCCCACTTGTTAAGGGACCAAAAGTGATGGGACAATCAGCTTCTCAGCTGTTCCATGGCCAGGTGTGTGTTATTCCCTCATTAATCCAATTACAATGAGCAGATACAAGGTCCAGAGTTCATTTCAAGTGTGCTATTTGCATTTGGAATCTGTTGCTGTCAACTTTCAAGATGAGATCCAAAGAGCTGTCACTATCAGTGAAGCAAGCCATCATTAGGCTGAAAAAAACAAAACAAACCCATCAGAGACATAGCAAAAACATTAGGTGTGGCCAAAACAACGGTTTGGAACATTCTTAAAAAGAAGGAACGCACCGGTAAGCTCAACAACACCAAAAGACCCGGAAGACCATGGAAAACAACTGTGGTGGATGACCGAAGAATTATTTTGCTGGTGAAGAAAACACCCTTCACAAGAGTTGGCCAGATCAAGAACACTCTCCAGAAGGTAGGTGTATGTGTGTCAAAGTCAACAATCAAGAGAAGACTTCACCAGAGTGAATACAGAGGGTTCACCACAAGATGTAAACCATTGGTGAGCCTCAAAAACAGGAAGGCCAGATTAGAGTTTGCCAAACAACATCTAAAAAAGCCTTCACAGTTCTGGAACAGCATCTTATGGACAGATATGACCAAGATCAACTTGAACCAGAGTGATGGGAAGAGAAGAGTATAGAGAAGGAAAGGAACTGCTCATGATCCTAAGCATACCACCTCATCAGTGAAGCATGGTGGTGGTAGTGTCATGGCGTGGGCATGTATGACTACCAATGGAACTGGTTCTCTTGTATTTATTGATGATGTGACTGCTGACAATAGGAGCAGGATGAATTCTGAAGTGTTTGAGGCAATATTATCTGCTCATATTCAGCCAAATGCTTCAGAACTCATTGGACAGCGCTTCACAGTGCAGATGGACAATGACGCAAAGCATACTGCAAAAGCAACCAAAGAGTTTTTTTAAGGGAAAGAAGTGGAATGTTATGCAATGGCCAAGTCAATCATCTGACCTGAATCCTATTGAGCATGCATTTCACTTGCTGAAGACAAAACTGAAGGGAAAATGCCCCAAGAACAAGCAGGGACTAAAGACAGTTGCAGTAGAGGCCTGGCAGATCATCACCAGGGATGAAACCCAACGTCTGGTGATGTCTATGCGTTCCAGACTTCAGGCTGTAATTGACTGCAAAGAATTTGCAACCAAGTATTAAAAAGTGAAAGTTTGATTTATGATTATTATTCTGTCCCATTACTTTTGGTCCCTTAACAAGTGGGAGGCACATATGCAAACTGTTGTAATTCCTACACCGTTCGCCTGATTTGGATGTAAATACCCTCAAATTAAAGCTGACAGTCTGCAGTTAAAGCACATCTTGTTCATTTTATTTCAAATCCATTGTGGTGGTGTATAGAGCCAAAAATGTTTGAATTGTGTTGATGTCCCAATATTTATGGACCTGACTGTACATGGACATAATCACCGGTACAAGGCGAGCACTAGTGATGTCTTGTATTAGAAAAATTTAACTAACGCATATCAACACATTATAACAAAGAAGCTTTGCCTATGAAGGTTGTACAGAAGGTTAAAATGTAGGGTCATCTAGGATGAACTTACACTGATATACAGTTTGGGGCTAGTGTATAAAAGCTATTCCCTAATGTATAATTACCATTGGGAATGATATAAAAATAAGCAGGTAGAACGTCCCCCTCAATGCACTGCAAATCTGACAGCAGAAGTATTCTTTTTTATGGCAGCCTGTCGACCAAGCAGCAGGTACATGCTGCCATAATACCACTCATATCTGTTGAATAGGAACCTACTGGGAATTTGTATTCAATATGCTATGGTGCTTCGTATCAAAATTCTCAAAGGCTTTGGACATCAGTGGATAACTAACTTTTATATATTTTGGTGGTTCCCTTGAGTTGAATAGTTGGACTTTCAGTCTGCAAACTTCAATGTTTCATAAATTTGTTTAGAAATATTTCATTTTCAATTTGCTCCTAGTTTCAGAATGAATGTCGAAATGTTCTTTCCAGTGAATTTTGTGTGTCCAGGGTGCTGCTGTCATCACTAGCTCTCATTTACCAGCACAGCTTTAAGTCTGGACTCTTCTACACCCCCTCCTTCAAATCCAAGTGCCTGATCCTTTTCTCCTCTAACATCTGCATTCATTGGGGAAATTTTGACTCTCCCAACTCTTTAGATGGCCAAGAAGCCCCATCTAAAAGCAATACTGAATGTCTTCTGTTTTCTCTTCGGGGTACCAGACAGTCTCTGCACTATACATTTAGGACATGTGTCTTAAGTCCGGCTTAAGTGGAAGTGATACATACTGCTGACCATAATGAACTTCATATTGTCCCAATTAGACCGACATAGTAAATCTTACATGGTGGTAGTTTGGTCCCCCTTTGATCTATATTAACACCCTTGAAAGAACAATGTTTAGCTTTGTATTATGACTTTGGCAGACAATTACTGATCACAACAATGATGTTAAAGCAGTTGATTGGCTGCCACCAATAGTTATTGAGACAGCATCATCGCTGCATAAGAGTAGAGAAAGACCAGGGTGTGGAGACTTAGTAACCACAGCATGAGATTGAGCATTTGAAGCGTACGCATATTGGCCCAGATCTACTAATCCTATAGATGACATAAACTTAGGCTGCCTAGACTACACCAGATTTATCACAGAGGCTCAGGCTGAATGATAAAACTGGTTAATGACATTTTTATACCAACTATTGGTTGGCTTTAGTGTTGATCGAGCACCAAAGTGCTCGGGTGCTCTGGCCGAACACATTGTGATGCTTGGGTGCTCTACCGAGCACCCAAGTATAATGGATGTCAATGGGAGAACCCGAGCATTAAACCAGGCACCCCCTGCTCTGAACAGGAGAGGGTGTCTGGTTCATAGGAAAAGGTCAGAAATTGATGTAAACACCACCGAAAGCATGAGGAAGATTTGTGGATGCATCTTGGACTCCCAGGTCGCTGCTGGGAACGATGTTGTCAGAGTAGTACGCCACTTTTAACTGACAATAATACGCACCAAACCGAAGATAAAATTGATTTTGGAGGAAAAAATTGTATATTTACTTGTATATAAAGTGCAAGTGCTTCCAAAAATTACAAGGAAGAGGCAATCCAACACAACTTGTATATCACATAAAGGAGGGCCTAATTCACATTGTGGTACAATTGTTCATGTAGTGGGACTCCTACACTCATATGCGCCTATGCGCTAAGTGAAAGGGCTGCCAAAAATTACAAGAAACCAGCACTCCAATACACCCTTTGTTACACATAAAGGAGGGCATCATACACACCCTTGAAAAATTATGATTGATGGCCTGCTGGTGACCCTCAAAAACATTTGGAGCAAGGGCCTGCTGATCTGACCATCTAAAACATTATGGGCGAGGGCTTGCTGCTGCTTTGGTGATGCTAGATAACCTGGGGCCGATCGCACGTCCCCGTGACGGCGATGATCCATTCGGATGTCTGCCCGATCAACTTTTGATATTTTCAACTCAAACCATGGTGACCACTGGTAACGGTGAATCAGTGTTCGATTCCGGAGAGAGAGCCTGAGCAACGACTGCGTCTACCACATCCAAGCAAGGCAGCATGCGTGCAAATTAACTATTAGGTATAATTAGATAAGGGCCTGCAGGTGAGCTGACCTTGTAAAAGATTGTAGGTGAAGGCCTGCTGGTGAGCTGACCCTGTAAAATATTATATGCAAGGGCCTGCTGGTAAGCTGACCCTGTAAAACATTGTATGCGAGGGCCTGCTGGTGAGATGACCCTCTAAAATGGATGCATGGGAATACAGTGTATTCAGTACATTATAAACAACACATTTAAAGTGCCTTTATGTTCATCAGCTTTCCTCTAGTGGAATCAAGTAGTCATGGTTAATCCAGGCCTTGTTAATTTTTATAGGAGTCAACCTGTCAGTATTTTCAGTTTACAGGCGGATACACTTATCTGTTATAATGCCACCAGCAGAACTAAATACCTGCTCAGACAAAACGCTGGTGGCAGGGCAGGCCAGCACCTCCAAGGCATAGAACGCCAGTTCGTGCCACGTGTCCAATTTGGACACCCAGTAGTTGTAAGGCACTGAGGATTCATTGAGGACACTGACATGGTCTGCTATGTACTCCTTCACCATCTTCCAAAATTATTCCCTCCTTGTGACACTAGGCCTGTGAGGGTGCTGGCGAGGTGTCATGAAACTGTCCAAGGCTTTGGAGAGTGTTGCCCTGCCTCTGTTGGAACTGCTCTGTGTTCCCCTCGGTTGGCCAAGGAACTACAGACTCTGCCGCCAGCGTTGTCAGATGGAAATTTTTGGAGCAATTTTTCAACAAGGATTTTCTGGTATTGCACCGTTTTGCTCGTCCTCTCCACCAGATGAATGACAGATGAGAAGTTCTCTTTGTAGCGGGGGTCGAGAAGGGTGAACAACCAGTAATCCGCATTGTCTAAAATGAGTATAGGCAAGACTTCCCTGTCATCATCAGGATGATGACTCTCAATCTCCTCATCCTCTTCCTCCTCTTCTGCCCATCCACGCTGAACAGATGGAATTAAACTTCCATGGGTACTACCCACTGTAGCGGAGGCAACCGTCTCCTGCTCCTCCTCCTACTCTTCATCGTCAAATTCACTCTGATAAGAGGAACTGAGTGTTGTCTGGCTATCACTCTATGTAATGTCTTCTTCCCCCATTTCCACCTCTTCTACATGCAAAGTGTTGTCTTTAATTGTGAGCAGAGAGCATTTGAGCAGACACAGAAGTGGGATGGTTGTGCTGAAAATACCTTTATCACCGCTCACCATCTGTGTTGATTCCTCAAAGTTTCTTAAAACTTCACAGAGGTCAGACATCCATGCCCACTCCTCGCTTGTGAATAGCGTAAGCTGACTGGAAAGGCAACAACCATGTTGCAGCTGATATTCCATTACTGCCCTCTGCTGTTCACAAAGCCTGGCCAACATATGGAACGTGGAGTTGCCGCTTCCCCACTGCAGTGCTACACTGCTTCCAGCTACCGACTGATAACTGACTGGTGCTGCACGTGGATAATTTGGAGGTGGAAGTGGAGGCGGAGGAGGAGAAGTGGAGGTTGGAGCCACTAACGTAGGTGGTGGCGGAAAACCTGATGGAATTAGGGCCCGCAATCCTTGGCATCGGTAGCACCTGTGCCATCCCAGGGTACGACTCACTCCTGGCTTCCACAACATTCACCCAGTGTGCAGTCATGGAAATGTAGCATCCATGGCCGAATGACCTTGTCCATGTGTCCGTGGTTAAGTGGACCTTCCCAGTAACTGCATAGGTCAGGGCACGTGTGATGTTACGGGACATATGTTGGTGTAAGGCGGGCGCAACACACCTTGAAAAATGCGGAAGGCCTCAGTGTCCACAAGCCTAAATGGCAACATTTCCAGGGCCAGCAATTTGGAAAGCTGCGCATTTAGTACTATGGCTTGTGGGTGGGTGGCTGGGTATTTGCGATCGCGTTCAAATGCCTGGGGTAAGGACATTTAGATGCTGGGCTGGGACAAGGAAGTGGATGTGGTCGCTGATAGTGCTTGCGAAGGTCCAGGTGAAGGGCCAGAGGCATCCGGGCATGTGCCTTCGACAATGGATTGGCCAGCATGTAACACAGGGGAAGAGGAGGCAGTGGTGTATCCCGCAGACACAGATTGTGGACCCAGGCGTTCGTTCCACTTATTACTATGCTTGGATGCCATGTTTCGGATCATGCAGGTGTTGGTGAGGTTGCTAGTGTTCACGCCCTTGCTCATTTTGGTGTGGCACAGGTTGCAAACTACTATTCTTTTGTCGTCCGCACTTTCCTCAAAAAAGCACCAGACTGCGGAACACCTACCCCTTGGTAAGGGAGATTAACGCAAGGGGGTGCTCCCTGGAACAGTTGCGGGCCTGTTTGGTGTGGCCCGCCTTCTCCCTTTTGCCGCCCCACTGCCTCTTCCAGCCTGTTGCGGTGCAGCAGATCCCTCCCCCTATGTACTGCTGTCCTCGCTCGACTTTCCACCTTTCCACTTTGGGTCAGTGACTTCATCGTCCACCACATCCTCTTCCACTTCCTCACTCTCCTCATCCTCCTGACTTGTTGATCTAACCACTACCTCAGTGATTGGCAACTGTGTCTCATCATCATCATCCACCTCATTACACAGTAATTGCCGTTCCCCACCGTCATCTTCTTGAGATTGTGGATGCTCAAGAATTTTGGGAATCAGGGCACAAGATCTCATGTCCCTCTTCAAGCGTGCTTGGCGAGAGGGCCAAATTAAGGAATGGCGCAGAAAAGAGCTCTTCGGAACAACCGAGTGTGGGATCACTTGTTTGCCCAGACTCTCCAGGTGGGAGGAAGTAGGATCAGGGTGTGGATTGGGTTGAGCAGACTCTTGACTACTGAGACTGGACTTGGTGGAAGACAGGGTGGTGCTTAATCGATTAGAAACATTATCTGCTGCAATCCAACCGACCACCTGGTCGCACTGGTATGACTTCAAGAGTGGTGTCCTGCACTGCCCTGTAAACTGGGACATGAAGCTAGGTACTGTGGATGATTGTTTTTCTTGTGCTCTGGCAGCAGGCACAGTTTCACCACGCCCAGGGCCATGGCCTCTGCGTGCACCGTCAGCATCACGGCCACTGCCACGTCCCTTGCTGCTCGCCTTCTTCATATTAAATGTTATATGTGATTGAAAGTCTGCTAATGAAAAATTACAGGGACTGTCACAGGCATTTTACATGAGGAAACGTTATACAGTAGAGGTACCACCGGTAATGTCATTATCTGCAGAGTCTACGCAAAAAAGTACACCATCTACGGAAAAAGGACACTGTATGTCACAGATATTTTTTGGATGCGCACACTTACACTTTACACAGGAGATGTGGCGCAGCTAATGTCACTCTCCGCAGCGGACACCGTCTATGGAAAAAGTTCACTGGATGTCACAGATATTTTTAGGATGTGCACACTTTACACTGGAGATGTGGCGAAGCGAATGTCACTGTCTGCAGCATACACCGTCTACAGAAAAAGTTCACTGGATGTCACAGATAAATTTTTTTCAGCGCATGCGTTACACTGCAGATGTGGCACTGGTTATGTCACTGTCAGAAGCAGACACCATTTATTGAAAAAGAAGACTGTATGTCACAGATAAATTTTCGATGTGCACGCTTTACACAGGAGATGCTGCACAGCTAATGTCACTGTCCGCAGTAGACACAGTCAATGGAAAAAGTACACTGGATGTCAGATATTTTTTAGATGCGCACACTTTACACTGCAGATGTAGTGCAGCTAATGTTGCTGTCTGCAGCGGCCTATCTATTGTACGCTATTTAGCGTAGTATGTGCTAAAAATAGGTATTGCTGCCACACAGAATAGTCCTTTAGAAGGACTTTTGGGTCTGTAAAGTCTTAGCAATTTAGAGCAGGTTGCTCTAAAAATATAGATTGCTGCTGCCATACACAATAGTCCTTAAAAGGACTTTTGGATCTCTGAAAAGTTTTGGTGGTAACAATATTCGTAAATCACTCCCTACACTGACTGTCCCTTCCCCAGCAAAGCTCTCCCCGACTAAGAATGAGCCGAACGTGCGTCATCGGGTACTGTATAGCACCTGATGACTCGTTCCAGCCAACCAATCACTGTAATGCCAGCAGCCAACATGACTATGGCATTACAGTGAGGGCAGTACTTACCTGCACGTTTATTAGCCAAGAAACGTGCGGGCAGAGACTGGAGCATTGCTCTCCAGCACATGCGGTATTCGGCCGAATACCGCCATGTGCCGAGCATCGAGATGCTCGAGCCGAGCATGCTCGATCATCACTAGTTGGCTTACTTTGAGCAGAACTTTACACCAGAATTATGGTGCACTTTTGTAACAAAATGGTGCACATCTCCTTTACAGAACTGCTCCACCTCTTTCTGATGATCCGCACCCCCATTTCAAGCAAGTTTAAAAAATTGTAGAGACCCTAGTTGCCCAAAATTGCTCCAGAATTGCACAAATTTGCGCCACTTTTTAGACAGATTTTAGGTGCACACACATTATCAAATGTGGGCCATTTTTGTTGTATTAACCCTTATTCTGCTTATTAAAAAGTTTCATGCATCTAAAACATACATAGAATATAACCATTGAGGTTTGATATACTAACTTCAAGCTCTGCATGAGATGGCTTCCATTAATATAACATATGCCTTAACATACCATATAATTTGTAATAATTCGTAGATCTAGTCCACAATGGCATGCATCAGTTTTATAAATCATTGTAACAGCGGTTGCTGTGTGCCGATGTTCCCCTGCTTACCGCAGCCGTCGCGGGCTCTTCGGTCTGTGCAATGCTCCCGCAGTATTCCAGGAGTTGGTAAACAATATCTTCTGGGACCTGCTCTATGTCTGCGTGATAGTGTACCTGAACGATATACTGATCTATTACCAGATTTGACCACTCACCGGAAGCACGTACGTTTAGTTTTACAGTGGTTGAGAGATAATCGACCTTATGCCAAACTCGAGAAATGCATCTTTGAAAAATCTCGGACGCCGGGTTGCAGATGGATCCTGAAAATTTGAATTCAGTAATGGTCTGGCCACGCCCACAGGGTCTTCGTGCTATACAGCGCTTCCTTGGATTTGCAAACTTCTATCATCAGTTCATCCCAAACTTTACATATCTTACATCTCCGATCTCCGCTCTTACTAAGAAATGGGTGAATGCCAGAGACTGGACTCCTGAGGCGGAGGCCGCCTTCATCCAATTAAAAAGGTCCTTTGCTTCTGCACCTGTTCTGCATCATCCAAATGTCTTCTGCCAATTCTTTTTAGAAGTGGATGCCTTTTCCATAGAGGCTGTTTTACTACGGAAAAGTTACAAGGGCAAGATGTTTACATGTGTATTTTTCTCCAAGCTCTTCTTCCCTACAGAGAGGCATTACTGTATAGGAGACAAGAGCTTCTGGCCATAAAACTTTGCCTTGGAGGAGTTCTGTTATCTATTGGAGAGGGCCCAGCATCCAGTGATAATCTTTACCAACCACAAGAATCTTACATATCTGCAGACGGCCCAACGTGTGAACCCTCGCCAAGCCAGATGGGCACTCTTCTCCCCTTTTGATTTTGAGCTTCACTTTCGCCCCCGGCCGAGAAGAACATTAAGGCAGATGCTCTGTTTCGGTCATTTGATTTCTCTGACCAGAAGGAGTAGCCCCAGTGCATTGTAGATCCTGCCCGCTTGACCACAGTTGCTCCTGTTCTGGTAAAAGACATCCCTCTCAGGAAGACATTCTTGCCATCTGCCAAGAGAAAACATATTCTAGCTTGGGGGCACAACTCCAAACTGGCTGGTCCCCCAGGGATCTGCAAGACCACAGAACTTTAGTCTGACCACTACTTGTGGTCCACACTGTCTAAGGATGTGTGTGATTGAGTGTTTGCCTGCACCGTCTGTGCTCAGAATAAAGTCTCCAGGACAAAACCACCCGGGCTGTTGTTACCCCATCCTGTGCCTGAGGCCCCATGGCAATACATTACCATGGACTTTGTTACAGATCTGCCCTCTTCTGCTGGATGTACAGCTATCTGGGTGGTCGTGGACCGCTTCTCTAAGATGGCGCACTTCATTTCTTTGGCTGGACTGCCCTCGGCTGCTGAACTTGCTAAACTGTTCGTGAGACACATATTTTCTTGCATGGTCTACCTTGGCATATTATTTCCGATCACGGAGTTTAATTTACCTCTAAGCTTTGGAGAGACCTTTGTCAGCTGCTCGAAATTGAGCTGGACTTCTCTTCTGGTTATCATCCCCAGATCAACGGGCAAGTAGAGTGGGTCAATCAAATATTAGAGAACTATCACCGGAATTTTGTTTGAGCCCAACACGACAACTGGGTACAATTGCTACCTTGGGCTGAATTC
The DNA here is from genome assembly GCF_905171765.1 of Bufo bufo. Taxonomy (NCBI): domain Eukaryota; kingdom Metazoa; phylum Chordata; class Amphibia; order Anura; family Bufonidae; genus Bufo; species Bufo bufo. The sequence continues at coordinate 171,076,687 of NC_053391.1, read as the reverse complement.
TCCTATATCAACCACTCTAGTGAGTCTACTGGATCCTTTCCATTTTTTGTCATTTATGGACAACACCACCATTCTCCTCTCTCTGTTCCTACATCTTCTGGGATCCCAGCTGCGGATTACTCTTGCAGGGATTTTTTTAAGATTTGGTGTGACACCAAGGACTGCATCAACAAAGCGGTGACCCGCATAAAAGCGAACACAGACAAGAGAAGAAGAAAACCGTCTCAGTTCTCTTCTGGAGATAAGGTATGGTTCTCTTCTAAAAACATCCGCTTAAGGGTTCCAAGTTTCAAGTTCGCTCCTAGGTTCCTTGGACCCTTTGAAGTATCGAGGAGGATCAACGAAGTAACATATATGCTACGTCTGCCTCTCTCTCTGCGTTTTCCTAATGCCTTTCACGTGTCCTTGCTAACACCAGTAGTCTTTAATCGCTTCTCGACGGCTCCTTCTACTCCAACTCCGGTATCTGAAGATTCTGAAGAGACATTTGAGGTCAAAGACATCCTGGACATCAAGAAGAGTGGCAAAAAGACCTACTATCTTGTGGACTGGAAGGGCTTTGGTCCTGAGGAGAGGTCTTGGAAACCAGAGGAGAACATTCATACTCTGAGCCTGATTAAAAAGTTTCTGTCTCGTCATGGACTCAAGAAGAGGGGGTGTAAGGGGGGGTACTGTAACATCGGCTGCTGTGCGCCACTGTTCCCCTGCTTATCGCCGTGGTCCCAGGCGCTGTGTTCAGCGGTGATCTACGGCCGGTGCTTCCCATTCACCGCTGCAGGCCTGGGCTCTGTCTGTGTGGGTGCTATTGTTCTAGGATCCGCTCCACAGTTTTCTCTCAGCCTGGGCCACAGCATTCTTGCTGCTTCTTTCCTGCTGCACTTCCTTAAGGGCTGGCATGTGTCACTTCCTGGGCTTTATGGGTTAGGTCATGTGACCTCGCTGACCTATCCTAGCCCTCCTGCGCATATATAAGTGTCAAGGTCTTTGTCTCAGTGTCAAGGTCTTTGTCTCCTGCTAAAGTTTCTGTTTTCAGCTTGTGTTCTTGTGTTCCTGACTTGTATCTGTATTCATGGCTCTGCTACCTGTTATATCCCTACCTGCTTGCCTTGACTCTACTGTTGCCGATCCGGATTGCCTGACCTGTACCTGTTCCACCTGCCCTGACCTTTTGCCTGTCTGACTACTCCTCTGCCTCATCCTTTGGTCCTGCACTTTTCTAAGGTAATTTCTGCTTTGCCTGGACCAGCTCCCTCATGTGCCTATCCTCCTCAAGAGGTAGAGACCTGGTGTTCTCCTTCGGGAAAGTCTATCCCCACCATCAGGGGTACTGTGAAGATCCAGGGGTTCACTTAGACAATGCCCTGAGAGGAGGTAGAAGGCGTGGCACAGTGGGTTCACACCCGCTACTTCGTGGCAACCATGGATTCCCTATTTTACGTAACATCTGGCTGGTTCATTAAAACACCAAACAAGCACCAGACAGATGTGTGAGCCCTTCATTAATTACATATACAGTAATCTGTTATAACAATTTTTATTATTATTATTATTATTATTATTATTATTATTTAGTGCATTTTATATTTATGCATGTATTACATTGTCAGTTAAAATATCTGTAGAAATATAATTTTCCTTTGACTTTCAGGAAAGTAGGAATTTCCTTTACACATTCTCTGAAGATTTTAGAAGCCGATTTCCTGGAGTGGTTAAACCAAGATATGATTTCATGAAATGCTTAAGGTGAGCAAGCAAATATGACAGAACTCTGCGTTCTTTGAGCAGTCTAAACAGAGAACAGATTATAGTTTGGTGGACCTAGCTTTCATTCTTACTCAGAGACGCGGATGTATATTCCTTTCACAATGGAATGCAAAAAGGCATTCTTCCCAAAGCTACAGCTGAATGCAGAACACCTGTTAAATATTTATTGCCTGCTAAATAATAAAATATGAATAATGTTTATCATTTGTTTGCCATAGGGAAGGCATAGAAACAATTCTACCTGCTCAGGCTCATGAGATAGCTGAGAATCGTCTCTGTGTATCAATCACAAACTCTAAAAGCATAGAAAATTGCTTGGTTTCAAGTTTTGCCTCTAGAGAAGAACTCATTAAGGTAACACCATTGTCATCATTGACTTTGTCAAATGTTAATGCATAGTGTTGTGGTAAACCTGATGAGCTCTGTGTTTTATTTAATGGAAATCCTATTCTACTTAAAATAATCAGATATCTTGTGTCCAGCATCGATATTATTATCCTAGTGTGACTGTCCAGTTAGTTTCTTGAGATCTGTAATTGTGGTTGATCAACCTTTTTATATGGATTCATTTTTCAACTGTATTACTTCAAAAACCATAAACTGCCTAAACAAGTGCTTGTGATCAGTGTACAGGACAATTTGCAAAATATGTATTGAAATGATGGACAAATTAGCTATGTAATGCTATTTACTGGCATTTAGTTTTTATCTTTTACATTTATTGCTAAAGTTTTCAGTTAATTTGAGAACTGGGGCATTTGCATAGCAACCGGGCAGGCTGTATCGGGGTTTGGTGCCACACTTTCTTTAAATGAGCCAATAGGGATAAATCTATGTACTTGCTGGAAGATGGCATCATGTGGGCAGTCTAAGAGTTTGATTGACAATCAGAATAAGGGAGTTATAATGAAAAGTTGTTTCCTCTTAAAGGGGTATTCTGTTTACATAAAGTTATCCCCTATCCGCAGAATAGGGGATAACTATTAGATTGGTGTGGATCCTACTACTGGGAGCCCTACCGTGAAGCCCCCCATAATGAATAGTGATGAGCGGGAGGTGCCATATTCGATTTAGACTAAATTTACGAATATTCGCTTGAATATTTGTCTCATATTCGTCGAAATCGAATATTCGTCATTATTCTAGTTATCGCGATTAATATGTGATTTAAATAATCGCGTATTGCGATTTTAACTTAAGGTAACTTTCCTATTGGTTTGATATCTAGATTTAGCGAAGATGACAAATGTATTCGTCATATTCCTTAAAACAAAGATAAAGTATTCTCCATCTTCGTTTTAGCTCCATCTTTGTCAACTTCGCTAATTCTAGCAATCAAATAGGAAAGTTGACTAGAGACAGCTAAGTTTTTAATTCGCTATGCGATTTCATTACTTTGCTTTTTTTTTTATAAATAGAATAATTATAATAATTATCAAGTATTATAATTTTATTTAAAAAAAAAGCAAAGTAATATTATCGCATAGCAAATTAAAAACTTAGCTGTCTTTAGTCAACTTTCCTATTTGATTGCTAGAATTAGCGAAGTTGACGAATATGGAGCTAAAACGAAGATGGAGAATACTTCGTTATCTTCGTTTTGAGGAATATGACTAATACATTCGTCATATTCGTCAACTTCACTAATTCTACCAAGCCAACCAGAGTAAACCAGGTCTAAGTTGAAATCGCAATGCGATTACTTCAAGTTATATTAATCGAATTGCGATATCAACTTAGAGCTGTGTTTCTAATGGGTCAGCTTGCTAGAATTAACGAAGTTAACGAATATGGAATATAGCAGTGCTAAGTTGAAATCGCAATGCGATTACTTGAAGTTATATTAATCGCATTGCGATTTTAACTAAGGCTACTTTCACACTTGCTTTTGGGGTTCCGCTTGTGAGATCCGTTTGAGGGCTCTCACAAGCGGCCCCGAACTGATCCGTTCATCCCCAATGCATTCTGAATGGATAAGGATCCATTCAGAATGCATCAGTTTGGCTCCGTTCCGCCTCCATTCTGCTCTGGAGGCGGACACCAAAACGCAGCTTGCAGCGTTTTGGTGTCCGCCTGGCCGTGCGGAGCCAAACAGATCCGTCCTGACTTACAATGCAAGTCAATGGGGACGGATCCGTTTGACGTTGACACAATATGGTGCCATTGCAGGTAAGCACTGGCCACCAATGAATTTAATACTGGGGAGGGAGGGGGGCCGCACTGGCCACCAATGAATTTAATACTGGGGAGGGAGGGGGACCGCACTGGCCACCAATGAATTTAATACTGGGGAGGGAGGGGGACCGCACTGGCCACCAATGAATTTAATACTGGGGAGGGAGGGGGGGCGCACTGGTCACCAATGAATTTAATACTGGGGAGGGAGGGAGGGGGGCCACACTGTCCACAAATGAATTTAAAACAGAGGGGGGGGGGCCCTGCTGCCTGGCAGCACCTGATCTCTTACAGGAGCTATGATACACACAATTAACCCCAGAGGTGCGGCACCTGAGGGGTTAATTGTGCGGATCACAGCCCCCTGTAAGAGCTTGGGTGCTGCCAGGCAGCAGGGGGCCGTTATGTACACAGTTCTTAGTATATTCTAACTTGAAACGTCCCCATCACCATTAGAATATACCATTAGAATATACTGTCAAATATGAGTTTTCACGATGTGAAAACTCAGATCTGAAAAAGCTGTTTATGCAGACGGATCCGTTCTGAACGGATGCAAGCGTTTGCATTATAGGTGCGGATCCGTCTGTGCAGATACCAGACGAAGTGTGAAAGTAGCCTAAATTCTCACATCTGACAGTACATTTTAGTATGGAGGCGTTCCCATGGTGATGGGGTCGCTCCATGAGCACGGAAGTCGACAGAAGCGGCAACGGGCACTGACTGGAGCAGCCAGGAATTCTCAGGACAGGTAAGAACTACTTTTGGGAAGTGGGAAAGAAAAATATCTAACAATAAAAAAAAATAATAATAATAATATTCGAAATAGCGAATTTATAGTGCCATATTCGAAATATTCGCTAATTAGCGAAGTGCCGATATTCGCAAAAAAAAATTGCTATTCGAATATTTGCGCTCAACACTAATAATGAACTGGGAGGCTAGTCGGGCATATGCTCATCTGATCTATTTATTTCTATGGGAGTTTACTTAGATGTCTGTCGCAAAATGCCTAGCTTCATAACAAAATAAAAATAAAAATTACACCCTGTCACCAGATGCCTATCCTCCTATCATGTATGTGTTTGTGTGACCACTCTGTGGTTGCATCGTGCATTGCAGCCTGACAAGTGTTTTATTAGCATTTTTCAATTGTACAGTATGTTGTACATAATGGGTATGGTAGCTTTAGATGTGTTCCATCAGGTTCTTTCATTGATCTATATTCCATTGGTTTCTGTTGTCAGAATAACATAGTCTGCATTATAAGCCAATGGGGGGTCACATTGAATCATGATTTAGCCATCAGATGAATTTAAACAAAAAAAGATAATGTGCATCTTGGACTCTGTAAAAGCAGAAGCCATGACACCAGCCTAAATAGAGCCTTAGTCAGGTGTAGTATTCATTTTTGTCACACTGGTTACAACTTGTGAAATAAATAAAACAGATCTTAGTAGTTTTTTTTAGTTTACAGCCTCATTATCTAAGGCTGCTCTCATATTGACAGTTGTTACAGCAGAGTCCTCCAGCCAATGCAATGCAGACTAGATAAAGAAGCATGTTATAAGCTTGAGTGATTTACATGTCAGCTATGTTGAATGCCAAGTACGGTATATATCAGATGTTTGATATAACTGCAAGCAAAGTGACTGTTCCATATGTTAATCTTAAAGGGTAACTGAGTTTTAGAGCTTCTTGCAAATTAACTTCTGCACTATGGCTACCTGGTGTCTGCTGTTTTAAAGAGCAGCAGACACCCGGCACTAATGTCTGAAACCAGTGGTAATACCAGTTGCAGACTTTTAACCCTTTTAGATTCTGTAGTAATCCGGGTGTGCTCAAGCTCCCCCCGGCGTGGATTGCGGGACCTGGAGCATGTATGCAGCATCTCCTGTCCTCCTATGTGATGGTACCCAGGATGGTACACAGCATTGAGGCAGGAAAACCTTCCTCAAAACAATAAAATTGAGGTATCCACAACTAGTGATGGAAGAACATCGTCTGGGACATTTCGCAAACGCGCGTTCGCAATCAAATTTTCACGAACCACGTGTTCGTGGTGGGCCCCATTCACTTTAATGGCAGGCAAGCCTGAAAAACCTTCAGGTCATATTTGCAGCCACCAAAAACTTACTAGAAGTGCACAAATAGTCCCACAACATGGACAGTGACATACCAGAGTGGGATCAATCGCAAAAATTCCCACAAAAAAATATGTATTTTAATCAGGGGCCATTTTTATGCGTCTTAAAGGGAAACTCTCAAAAATGTGCTCCGCTGGAGCCTAGAAAAAATGTACTGTATTTTAGGCCACAAGAGTACAGGCCCCAAAAATGATGCATTCACCTGACAGAAAAGAACAAGTGATTATGTGGCTGGAGGTATATTAAACGGTCAGTGGATAACAATTTTACTATAGGTCAGTGGAGGATAGGCCCCAAAAATTAGACATTCACCCGACAGAAAAGGCTTTTTATGCAGCTGTATATACATAAGACAAGGACCATTCTTTGATCTTTGTGGTGGCAGATATGTGTAGGCTGGCATGAGGAAATTCAATTACACGTGGTCGTCACAGGTGTTGAATTCCTCCGAGATCCATGCCTCATTCATTTTTAGAAATGGGAGGTAGTCCATGCTGTCGTGAGCTAGGTGAGTGCGCTTAGTGGTCACGATCCCCCCTGCTGCGCTGAACGTCCTTTTCGGACAGGACACTCGACGAGGGGCAAGCCAAGAGTTCCATGGCAAATTGTGCCAGCTCTGACCACAGGTCAAGCCTACACACCCAGTAGTACAGGGGTTCCTCGCTTCTCAGAGCATACACATTGGCCGTTAACCCGATGTAATCGGACACCTGTCGGTCTAGGCGTTCCCTGAGGCTGGATCCAGAGGGCGGCTGTCGCCGGGTTGGCTGCAAGAATGGTCTCCTATCCGAAGTGACCAACACATCGTGAAACCGCCCTCTTCTTGCAGGTGCGGTAGGATTGGTCCTAAATTTCATAAAGACCATGCAGCTCATGAACAACCAATGGATGTGCCAGTATTCAAAGGCATACAGAAAGTGTATTTTCAATGTGATCGAACACTAGGTTTGAAATCCGGGCTCTCACCGCAGTCAGCATCTTTATATCCTGGATATTATACAAGATAGTCTGACATAGTGAAATACCTTTGAATACTGGCATTTCCATTGGTGGTTCATGAGCTGCACGGTATTCTTTATAAAATTTAGAATTAAGTGTGAAATTGAACCCACTTCACCATAGACCTGCTGCGCTCCAAGCAAGAATGCGGTTTGAGACTTTGATTGCTTTTTTAATCAATTTTATTTGCATAAGTTTGCAGTAGGATTGGTACTCGCACCTGTTTCACTGTGGGTGAAAATTCCTCTGCCAGCGCCAGCAACAACAGAATGCTGCATCCTTTACAGCAAGGCTTGGAAATGCTGCATTATGACAGCCTTCTGTGATGCTGTTAACATGTCTGCCAATTTGTGTCTAAGTAAGTTGCCACCCAGTACTGGTCCTTGCCCTTTATGCTTTTTATACACTAAAGCATGAAGGCCCCGATTTGAACTAAATTGGAAGTGGTGGAGCTCCCTGGCTCCTGCCTATCGCCCAGGAGAATGTAGTCTTTGGTCTCCTCCCTCCAGCCAGGGACAACACCAGGGATCCCCGAAAAGTTTAAAGTCCTCATCAAAGTCTGCTCTTCTTGCTCCTCCTCCTCCCCCAGCCACCATCCTCCTCTAACTCCTCTTCACACTCCTGCTGACTTGTCTCAGATGGAGTAGCCCCCACTGGGAATTCATTCAGCTTTGCGACTTAATCATCTTCCAGCTCTTGCTCCTCGACGGATTGATGCACGCTCCAGAAAGAAGGCGTAAGGAACTGGCTGCAACTGACCAGTTTGGTGATCTCATCAAATGGCCGCAGAAATCTGCATGCATTGCGCATGAGCAGCCATTGGCACGGTAAAAGAAACTAAGCTCCCCAGAACCTTTCCTGCTGCAGAGTTCGTACAGGTAGTCACTAATGGCACATTGCTGCTGGAGTAGCCTATCAAGCATATACAAGGTGGAGTTCCAGCGCGTCGGGCTATCACAAATCAGACGTCTGATGGCTATGTGAGATCTTCTAAAATGACCAGAGATTTTCCTGCCGCAAGACATCCTGGACCCCGGGTATTTGGCAACGAATTGCTGCACGACTAAGTTCAGGATGTGTGCCAAGCATGGCACCTGTGTCATTTTGCCCTGTTTCAGCATGGTCAGCAGATGGTCACTATTGTCGCACCCCACTTTACCAACTGTCAAATTGAGCGGGGTTAGCCACTGATCGGCCTGTGACCGCAGAGCTGAAAGCAATGCAGGACCGGTATGGCTCTTGGCTTCCAGGCACAACAACCATAGCACAGCATGGCAACGTCTCACCTGGCACGTCGAATAGGTTCTGGGTAGCTTGGGAGGTGCAGCGGAAGAGGCAGTAACAGTGGAAATGATGGAGGATTCAACCGAGGAGGAGACTTAGGATGGAGTAGGAGGAGGAGAAGAAGAGGCAGGCCTGCATGCAATCCATGGCGGTAACACCAAATCCCCACGGGTGCCAGAGGTTACATGCGTGATGGCCGTGAAAAGGTTCACCCGCTGGGCAGTAAAAGTTATGTACCTTCCCTGCCCGTGTTTGCTAGACCACGTGTCTGTGGTCAGATGTATCTTGGCACCGACATTGTGTGCCAGAGATATATTCACTTGCCGCTGATCGTGGACACCTAGCTCTGGGATGCCCTTCTAGGAGAAATATTTCCTTACGTGGACTTTCCATTACAGTGTGCCAATGGCCACTGGTGTTTTTGACGGTCCACATAGCAGAGAGTGAGGAGAGTGCAGATACATCCATCCCCTCAATCAGTATTTTGTGGAAGCAGGTATATAGAACCCCTTGAACAATATTTGGTGGAAGCAGGTATATAGCACCCCTCAATCTGTATTTTGTGGAAGCAGGTAAATCAAACCCCTTATTCAGTTTTTTGTGGAAGCAGGTATATCGCACCCCTCAATCAGTATTTTGTCGATGCAGGTATATCAAACCCCTCAATCAGTATTTTGTGGAAGCAGGTATATAGAACCCCTTGAACAATATTTAGTGGAAGCAGGAATATAGCACCCCTCAATCAGTATTTTTGTGGAAGCAGGTATATAGAACCCCTTGAACAATATTTGGTGGAAGCAGGTATATAGCACCCCTCAATCTGTATTTTGTGGAAGCAGGTAAATCAAACCCCTTAATCAGTATTTTGTGGAAGCAGGTATATCTCACCCCTCAATTAGTATTTTTTGTGGAAACAGGTATATAGAAACCCTTAATCAATATTTTGTGGAAGCAGGTATATTGCACCCCTCAATCAGTATTTTGTGGAAGAAGGTATATAAAAACCCCTTTAACAGTATTTTGTGGAAGCAGGTTTATAGAACCCCTCAATCAGTATTTTGTGGAAGCAGGTATATTGCAGGCCTCAATTAATATTTAGTGGAAGCAGGTATATTGCATCCCTCAATCATTTTTTTTTTTTGGGTCAACAGGTATATCACACCCATTGCAAATAGTTGTTCCAATATGTTAGAAAGTATATTATAGGTATATCACACCCCTCAATAAGTTTTTTGGGGGGCAACAGGTATACAGGGAGTGCAGAATTATTAGGCAAGTTGTATTTTTGAGGATTAATTTTATTATTGAACAACAACCATGTTCTCAATGAACCCAAAAAACTCATTAATATCAAAGCTGAATATTTTTGGGAGTAGTTTTTAGTTTGTTTTTAGTTTTAGCTATTTTAGGGGGATATCTGTGTGTGCAGGTGACTATTACCGTGCATAATTATTAGGCAACTTAACAAAAAACAAATATATACCCATTTCAATTATTTCTTTTTACCAGTGAAACCAATATAACATCTCAACATTCACAAATATACATTTCTGACATTCAAAAACAAAACAAAAACAAATCAGTGACCAATATAGCCACCTTTCTTTGCAAGGACACTCAAAAGCCTGCCATCCATGGATTCTGTCAGTGTTTTGATCTGTTCACCATCAACATTGCGTGCAGCAGCAACCACAGCCTCCCAGACACTGTTCAGAGAGGTGTACTGTTTTCCCTCCTTGTAAATCTCACATTTGATGATGGACCACAGGTTCTCAATGGGGTTCAGATCAGGTGAGCAAGGAGGCCATGTCATTAGATTTTCTTCTTTTATACCCTTTCTTGCCAGCCACGCTGTGGAGTACTTGGACGCGTGTGATGGAGCATTGTCCTGCATGAAAATCATGTTTTTCTTGAAGGATGCAGACTTCTTCCTGTACCACTGCTTGAAGAAGGTGTCTTCCAGAAACTGGCAGTAGGACTGGGAGTTGAGCTTGACTCCATCCTCAACCCGAAAAGGCCCCACAAGCTCATCTTTGATGATACCAGCCCAAACCAGTACTCCACCTCCACCTTGCTGGCGTCTGAGTCGGACTGGAGCTCTCTGCCCTTTACCAATCCAGCCACGGGCCCATCCATCTGGCCCATCAAGACTCACTCTCATTTCATCAGTCCATAAAACCTTAGAAAAATCAGTCTTGAGATATTTCTTGGCCCAGTCTTGACGTTTCAGCTTGTGTGTCTTGTTCAGTGGTGGTCGTCTTTCAGCCTTTCTTACCTTGGCCATGTCTCTGAGTATTGCACACCTTGTGCTTTTGGGCACTCCAGTGATGGCAAGTGGCATCTTGGCAGCTGCACGCTTGACTTTTCTCAGTTCATGGGCAGTTATTTTGCGCCTTGGTTTTTCCACACGCTTCTTGCGACCCTGTTGACTATTTTGAATGAAACGCTTGATTGTTCGATGATCACGCTTCAGAAGCTTTGCAATTTTAAGAGTGCTGCATCCCTCTGCAATATATCTCACAATTTTAGACTTTTCTGAGCCTGTCAAGTCCTTCTTTTGACCCATTTTGCCAAAGGAAAGGAAGTTGCCTAATAATTATGCACACCTAATATAGGGTGTTGATGTCATTAGACCACACCCCTTCTCATTACAGAGATGCACATCACCTAATATGCTTAATTGGTAGTAGGCTTTCGAGCCTATACAGCTTGGAGTAAGACAACATGCATAAAGAGGATGATGTGGTCAAAATACTCATTTGCCTAATAATTCTGCACGCAGTGTATTACACCAGTTGCAATTAGTTATTCCAATAGCGTTTGTCCCTCTATATAGCTGCGGTATCGTAGCAGAACCGCACACAACTGCTACACAATACAAATGCACTATAATATACTTTCTATGTTAGAAAGTATATTAAAAGTATATCACACCCCTCAGTATATCACTATCGATAGCACACCTATACCAGTCCTTTAAAAGTACTTTTGTGGCCCTATTAGCTAGCTTTCGGTGTCCCTAATAGTCTGTCCCTGCTCCACAAAGCAACCTCTCCCTATACTGGCAAAACACAGAATGTAAAATGCCTGCCACATCGGGTTTTGTTATAGGGTGGGGGTGTGTCCATGTGCTGAAACATCTCAATTGGCTGTCCTGTCCCACCTGATGGATGTGTCATGGATCAAGTTTCGGCGCAATGCAAAAGAATTTGGCGCATGCGAACATCGCTATATGTTCACATGTTCGGCGAATCGCGAATGAGCAAAGTTCGCCGCAAAACGACCATCTGGCGAACCGCAAAGTCATCTCTATCCACAACAGAGATGACCATAATTCCATTGGATCCCTCCATACTATTCCTCCCTTTTATAGGATTAGCAAGATCCATGGATTCTCTCAACCTTTTTTGAAAATGGAGGTGCCCCAACCTGGAAATGTCATGAAAACAACTAATCTTGCAAGAGAAATGTATTATTACATGGCAGTCATTCAGATGTTTTCCATTTTGTCTAAGATAGAACCCTCTGTGATCCATATGCCCGAATAGTGTGTATGTACTGGATTTATCTCCATGAGACATCCCCTTTAATAAAGATTCTAGCTTCTGTAGAAAGTTGGCTAAAATAGGTGACTTTGTAAAAACTACTACAACACTTATATAATTGATGAAGTATACCTTTGCCATTTGCCTTTTAGAAGGCTTATTATATAACCCGCAAACGATCATTTCTACAGTAGATTGAGTTTTTGTAATTTTCAGTGTAATGATAATAAGTAGTAGGCACTAGGGTTCAGCAGCTACAGACATAAAAAGGCACAATTGTGCTCTTAAATATGTGGTTATGTACAGTATGCACCAAGCAATTCATTCTCACTTGGACTTTTTAATGCCTCCCTAATTGGAAATCTTGGAAAGGACACTCCTTTTGCTTCCACATTGACCTTAACATTTTAATTGTTTAAAACCTTAATTTCTTTACGAGAAACAATATTTCAGTGTCTCAATCCTCTAGTTGAGTTTCCTTTTTTCAAGGCACAAAAAAAAAAAAATCAAAAAAAATCAAAGATTATGCAATGCCAAAGTCATTTTAAATAATCTTTAAAAATAAATACAAATATGAAGGCCACTAGTACATGGAATCAAAATAATAATAATAATCAGTACTGAACCAACTGATGCACTGACTCCAACAAGAACTAAAAGAAAAAAAATCCTGGTACATTTGGCATCACATTTGAAAAGACAAAGTACCAGAAAAAACATCTGGCAGCTATTATAAAGGGAGTAAACAAAGTACTTGGAAAATAATACAAATAATACCAATTGAACAAACAACTGCATTGGTGGTTACAGAAGAACTGTGCATTAAAAACCAAAGCCCCAGCAAAAAAAAAAAAAAACACACTAAAACCAACTGGAAAATAAAAATAGAATGGAAGATAGAAAAGAGCAAAAGCTGAAAAATTTAAAGATCAAGAAGCAGCTGATCAAAAGGTAGCCTAAGCAGCAGAAAAGTGGAAGAAGCACTGGAGATTGTGAAACTACAGATTACAGCGCAAGCCCAGACAATTAAACAGTACGAAGCACAAGCCATCCAGTTCAGACAAAACTTAATTTTTCAATCAGACCACAGGTGAAAACCTGAAAAAAGTACAAGAACCCAGTACTGGTAAGATGGGAAAATGAAAATGTGCTGGGTGGAATAAAGACTTTGAGAATACATTTTCAAGCAAAATCATGAAAAAATTGATCATGCCTACAAAAATTCTGAAAAATTGGGTTAATAAGGTGGACATCATCTGCTAATGATTAAATGTCTTAATTCTGGCTTAACCACTTCCCGACATATGATGCACTATTACGTCATAGCAGGAAGTGAATTCCCGCAATTTGATATAATAGTACATCATGCTAATTGGGAGGCCACTGGAGCAGTGCAGAAGCCCAGATTAGACCCCCAAAAGTTGAAGTCACACAGTGGGACAAAAGTAAATAGGAAAAAAGTTTAAAGTTTTTTTTTATAATAAAAAAAATAAAGTTTAAAGTAAAAAAAACACCCCTTTACCCTAATAAACACATATAAAGTTGTAAAGAATAGAAAAAAAAAAGAAAAACACACACACATATACAGTATTAGGTATTGCTGCGTCCATAATGACCGACTTCATAAAAAACAACATATAATCCACAGATGAACGCCGTAAATAAAAGGTAAAAAATGTGCCAAAAAAGACATTTTTGGTCACATTGCATCACAAAAAGTGTAATACCAAGTGCTAAAAAAAACTACTTATACTAATAAAACCGTCACCTCATCCTGCAAAAAATTAGCCTGTAAAAATATGGCTTTCATGAAATGGAGACACTAAAACATGATTTTTTTTCAATAAAGTTTTTATTATGTAAAATTGAAATAAATTTTAAATAGTAAACCTATTAGGTATTACCGCATCCATAACGACTTGCTCTACAAAAATATCACATAACCGCCCCTGTCAGGTGTACAACATAAAAAAATTTATGAAAACTGTGCCAAAAAAAGCCATGTTTTCTCACCTTGCATCACAAAAAGTGTAATACTAAGCAATCAAATAGTCATGTACCGCAAAATAGTACCAATGAAACTGTCACCTATTAACCTCCTCAGGACCGCCGTACGCAGGATTGCGTCCTGGCGGCGGCCCTGCTATTCTGGGTGGACGCATATACGCGTCCTCTCGTGAGAGGTGAGATTTCCTGTGAATGCGCGCACACACAGGATCGGAAGGTAAGCGAGTGGATCTCCAGCCTGCCAGCGGCGATCGTTCGCTGGCAGGCTGGAGATGCAATTTTTTTTTTTTAACCCCTAACAGGTATATTAGACGCTGTTTTAATAACAGCGTCTAATATACCTGCTACCTGGTCCTCTGGTGGTCCCTTTTGCTTGGATCGACCACCAGAGGACACAGGCAGCTCAGTATAAGTAGCACCAAACACCACTACACTACACCCCCCAGTCACTTATTAACCCCTGATCACCCCATATAGACTCCCTGATCACCCCCCTGTCATTGATCACCCCCTTGTGAGGCTCCATTCAGACGTCCGTATGTTTTTTACGGATCCATGGATCGGATCCGCAAAACAGAAACGGACGTCTGAATGGAGCCTTACAGGGGCGTGATCACCCCATATAGACTCCCTGATCCCCCCCTGTCATTGATCACCCCCATGTCATTGATCACCCCCCTGTAAGGCTCCATTCAGACGTCCGTATGTGTTTTGCGGATCCATGGATCGGATCCGCAAAACACATACGGACGTCTGAATGGAGCCTTACAGGGGGGGTGATCAATGACAGGGGGTGATCACCCCATATAGACTCGCTGCTCACCCCCCTGTCATTGATCACCCCCTTGTAAGGCTCCATTCAGATGTCCGTATGTTTTTTACAGATCCACGGATACATGGATCGGATCCGCAAAACACATACGGACGTCTGAATGGAGCCTTACAGGGGGGTTATCAATGACAGGGGGGTGATCACCCCATATAGACACCCTGATCACCCCCCTGTCATTGATCACCCCCCTGTAAGGCTCCATTCAGACATTTTTTTTGGCCCAAGTTAGCGGAAATTATTATTATTATTTTTATTTATTTTTTCTTACAAAGTCTCATATTCCACTAACTTGTGTCAAAAAATAAAATCTCACATGAACTCCTCACTGAATCCAAATGCGTAAAATTTTTTAGACATTTATATTCCAGACTTCTTCTCACGCTTTAGGGCCCCTAAAATGCCAGGGCAGTATAAATACCCCACATGTGACCCCATTTCAGAAAGAAAACACCCCAAGGTATTCCGTGAGGGGCATATTGAGTCCATGAAAGATTGAAATTTTTGTCCCAAGTTAGTGGAAAGGGAGACTTTGTGAGAAAAAAATTTAAAATAACAATTTCCGCTAACTTGTGACAAAAAATAAAAAGTTCTATGAACTCACTATGCCCATCAGCGAATACCTTAGGGTGTCTACTTTCCGAAATGGGGTCATTTGTGGGGTGTTTGTACTGTCTGGCCATTGTAGAACCTCAGGAAACATGACAGGTGCTCAGAAAGTCAGAGCTTCTTCAAAAAGCTGAAATTCACATTTTTGTACCATAGTTTGTAAACGCTATAACTTTTACCCAAACCATTTTTTTTTTTTTACCCAAACATTTTTTTTTTTGTCAAAGACATGTAGAACAATAAATTTAGAGAAAAATTTATATATGGATGTGTTTTTTTTATTTTTTTATTTTACAACTGAAAGTGAAAAATGACATTTTTTTTGCAAAAATTTTGTTAAATTTCGATTAATAACAAAAATAGTAAAAATATCAGCAGCAATGAAATACCACCAAATGAAAGCTCTATTAGTGATAAGAAAAGGAGGTAAAATTCATTTGGGTGGTAAGTTGCATGACCGAGCAATAAACGGTGAAAGTAGTGTAGTGCAGAAGTGTAAACAGTGGCCTGGTCATTAAGGGTGTTTAAGCTAGGGGGGCTGAGGTGGTTAATGCAAAAAATGAACCCCTACATAAGGCAATCAACCAAAAAAAAAAAAAAAAAAAAAAAATGGCTTTCAGAAAATGGAGACACAAAAACTAGATTTTTTTATTTTTTTTCAAGAATGCATGTATTGTATGAAACTGAAATAAATTTAAAAAAGTAGAGTAGACATATTAGGTATTGCTCAGTCCATAACGACCTGTTCTATAAAAAATATCACTAGAGATGAGCGAATTTTAAGAAAAATCGTTTCTGCCAAAATCGTTTTTTGAAAAAATTTGGTTTGATCTGGATTTATTTGCGGTGAATTGAGTTAAACAACGGCTATATCCTGGCTGCAGAGACCCTTTATAGTGGTATAGAACACTGTGTCTTGCAGTAACACGCATAGGGAGTCTGTTGTGGTAGTAAAATAATACTAAATCAGTATGACATGCAGATGACAGGCGTCGCTCTTAGACTCTCTACACATTTCTCTTATTTGGGCAGTCATGGGGCCAAAACTAACCAAATAACTCAAGCATAAACTCAGCCTTACAGGTCAATGTTAGCGCCAAGAAGAAGCGCACTTCTTTTACACCGTTGTCAACTGATTCCATATAGATGTCTACAGAACCTGTTCTATTAAACGCCTATACAAGTAGAGCCCCCCGACAGGAGGACTGGAGAGGGTGTCAGCAGTAAGTTTGTGTTGACGTCACTGATTATTTTGCCCTTGCTCTGATCCGTCAAAACAATAACCCCAAAAAAACTGATCGGTCAGCATTTGGTCAGTAATCCATCAGTATTGCTAATGCCCAAGAAAAACATGAGTGGATCCAAAACAGAGATAACACGTGAATGGAATATTTGCATGTCTTCTATGTTTTGTAACAACTCCTGCTTTTGGCTACCAATTCACAAGCTAATTCTGTTGGGACCATACAAGCCTTACAGCTGCTACACAGACAGGATCCATTGTGCATCTCATTTTTCCTTCCTTCTGACAGATCAGAAAAAAGGTCAAATAAATGATTGTCAGCCAGGGCAAAAGGCAATATAGTTCAGAGGATTTGGACGTGCCTAAAGCTTGATAGAGATGGCGCGCAATAGGGTAGTATGTTCACAATGGTTGATCAAATAGAGTAAATGTAAGGCTCACCTTGTATGGTTAGGCTAGAATAGGCTTAACTCTAATGAGGGCTTGATAAATAAGATTTGGTTCTTGGGTGTGCTGCCCCAGGGAATGGGGTTCCTCAGAAGATATGTCCAGTCCCTCCGGAGGATCGTTTGAGGAGAAAGAAAGAGTTACTGCTTCGGCGCTCCAAAACCACTTGAGCCGGTCTTTTAAAAACAGATTCTTCTTTATTAAATAAAAAGTGCATGCGACACAGTGAATCTTAAAGGGATTCTGTCACCAGTTTTTTACCCCCCCATTTAAAAATATGGTTATGTTCATGGAGCTCTAGCGATTCCTAATGTGGTCTTATAACCGAAATCTGTAGGCTCATTTTGTCTAAAAAATGTTATAACAAACCTGTCATTCATCTCACAAAGGTGCCCAAGGGGATGCTCATGTCTTCCAGATGCCGCCCGCACCCGCCGCCGTTCGTGCCCAGCTCCTCCTTTGCTGTCATCAGCGCCGCCTCAGAATCCTTTGCTATGCCTCCGGCTCTCCCTCACTCCCCCCTCCTTCTTCCCTAACATCCCGCGCGTGCGCACAGGCCTCTGACAGGCTGGCGCCAGTGTTCAGGTCATCGGGAGGTTGAGCGAAGTGCCGGCGCATGCGCACTTCGCTCCATGAAGCCGAACGGAGAAGTCTGCACGTGCGCATCAGGCACAGGCCTGTGCGCACGCGCGGGATGTTAGAGAAGAAGGAGGGGGGAGTGAGGGAGAGCCGGAGGCGTAGCAAAGGATTCTGAGGCTGCGCTGCTGACAGCAAAGGAGTATCTGGGCACGAACGGCGGCGGGTGCAGGCGGCATCTGGAAGACATGAGCATCCCCTTGGGCACCTTTGTGAGATGAATGACAGGTTAGTTATAACGTTTTTTAGACAAAATGAGCCTACAGATTTCGGTTATAAGACCACATTAGGAATCACTAGTGCTCCATGAACATAACCATATTTTTAAATGGGGGGGTAAAAAACTGGTGACAGAATCTCTTTAAAATCAGGTTGAAAGAGTACAATTGTGTCACAATAGTGTAAGAACTTAAATACATAAAAAAAACGCCAAAAATCACACAAAAAAGTACCCCTGGGCGGGAACCAAAGTTAGGGCCTGCCCCCAGGGGTGGGTGGGTGCGACTGTTAAATATATACACTTATAGAATTACATGTCTATTAATGAACATAAGGGCACAGTGGAAAAAGGCCTCAGTGATGGGGTCTTTATTAGAAATATTATAATATGCCGATTTACTATTAGTGAAAATCGGGTGGTGAACCTGACAGTGATGCTGGTAATAAGCGGCAGGAGGGAGGGTCACGTGATCCGAGAGTCACCGCTCACGTGCTCAGTTTCCATGGGTACTAGAGACGCTGCGGGAGAGGCGGCCAATAGGGACTGGAGTTTCGGAGGGCACGTGACGATCTCCGGTCACGTGCTCCCTGAAGGGGGCAGAGGGAGAAAGGTCCTACGGCTGGTGAAAATAAGTAGTGGAGGTGATAGGCGCCGTTTGAGTCCACGTCACTTGGAGGGGAGGGGGATAGTGGCAGGGGGCAGGCTGCAGCACAATATGTAATGAAATATATATGGGTATGAATAGGAATATACAGGGGGATGATGATGGAGGGAAAATTGGAAGGACTCATGTATATAATATACTATATGGAAATGAAGAAGAAATAAATAAATAAATAAGGGGGATATGTGAGGAATAGTGACGAGGGGGGATGCCTATATACCTGAACGTATATATACCTACACTGGACATGAATGGGGCCAATGAGATAGGGGAATATACTAATAAGTAAATAATATGTAAATGGTTAAGCTTGCTGAGGAAAAAAGAAGTATAAATAAATGTTATTTATAAAATAAATAACAAATATATAAATATACATAAATGATAATAAATAATGGATAATATTTGGTATTGGTGACATAGAGTAGGATCCAAAAAGCGGTAATTTATAAATTAATTTCAAAAGAGTGAGTTTGTAAATCCAGTACATTTCCCTCCTTCTTATGAACTGTATATTATCTCTTTGATGTGCTGGTATTTGTTCAATTGGAGTGATTTTGAAGCCGACCAAGCTCCCGTTGTGGTATTCAGCGGCGTGTCTGGAAACACTGTGTTTCATACAGTACAGACCAAAAGTTTGGACACACCTTCTCATTCAAAGAGTTTTCTTTATTTTCATGACTATGAAAATTGTAGATTCACACTGAAGGCATCAAAGCTATGAATTAACACATGTGGAATTATATACATAACAAACAAGTGTGAAACAACTGAAAATATGTTATATTCTAGGTTCTTCAAAGTAGCCACCTTTTGCTTTGATTACTGTTTTGCACACTCTTGGCATTTTCTTGATGAGCTTCAAGAGGTAGTCCCCTGAAATGGTTTTCACTTCACAGGTGTGCCCTGTCAGGTTTAATAAGTGGGATTTCTTGCCTTATAAATGGGGTTGGGGCCATCAGTGGCGTTGAGGAGAAGTCAGGTGGATACACAGCAGATAGTCCTACTGAATAGACTGTTAAAATTTGTATTATGGCAAGAAAAAAGCAGCTAAGTAAAGAAAAACGAGTGGCCATCATTACTTTAAGAAAGGAAGGTCAGTCAGTCAGCTGTAAAATTGGGAAAACTTTGAAAATAAGGGCTATTTGACCATGAAGGAGAGTGATGGGGTGCTGCGCCACATGACCTGGCCTCCACAGTCACCGGACCTGAACCCAATCGAGATGGTTTGGGGTGAGCTGGACCGCAGAGTGAAGGCAAAAGGGCCAACAAGTGCTAAGCATCTCTGGGAACTCCTTCAAGACTGTTGGAAGACCATTTCAGGGGACTACCTCTTGAAGCTCATCAAGAGAATGCCAAGAGTGTGCAAAGCAGTAATCAAAGCAAAAGGTGGCTACTTTGAAGAACCTAGAATATTACATATTTTCAGTTGTTTCACACTTGTTTGTTATGTATATAATTCCACATGTGTTGATTCATAGTTTTGATGCCTTCATAGTCATGAAAATAAAGAAAACTCTTTGAATGAGGAGGTGTGACCAAACTTTTGGTCTGTACTGTATATTTCTTTTTTATGTTAGATCTATGTTTATTTAATCTATTCCTTAATGTCTGTATAGTTCTTCCAACATACAGCAATTCACATAGACATTCTAACATATAGATGACGTGCGTACAATTACAATCGAGTCTTGTCAGTATGGAATGGGAGCTCCCTTCCTTCTTATCTAAAAATTTATCAGTTTGGTCGATCGTTCTGCAGCAGAGGCACTTAGGTTGTGTACATTTTAAGCTGTCAGTCTTCGCCCCCTTTCCAGTAGCATTTTTATCTTAGAAATTATTAATGCTTATAAGTTTACTGGGTGCTAGTATGTTTTCTAGCGTGCAAGCTCTTCTGTATATCAATTGGGGGGCGGTTGAAATAACTTGATTTAGAATCAGGTCTTTTCTCAAAATGTGCCAGTGTTTCGTCAGAATTGATCTCACCATATTGTGTCTCTGGTTTTATGTAGAGTTGAGCGAACACCTAGATGTTCGGGGAGTTCGGCCGAACTTTAGAAAAAAGTTCAGGTTCGGGACCCGAACTTGATCCGAACTTGGACCCGAACCCGATTTAAGTCAATGGGGACCCGAACTTCATTTTATTATTTTCCATTATAACATGGTTATAACGGAAAATAATAGTATTAGCTTTTTCAGATCTGAGTTTTCACGATCGTGAAAACTAAGATCTGACAGTATATTCTAACACAGAGGCGTTCCCATGGTGATGGGGACGCTTCAAGTTAGAATATACTAAGAACTGTGTACATAACTGCCCCCTGCTCCCTAGCAGCACCCGATCTCTTATAGGGGGCTGTGATCCGCACAATTAACGCCTCAGGAGCAGCACCTGAGGGGTTAATTGTGCAGATCTCAGCCCCCTGTAAGAGATCGGGTGCTGCCAGGCAGCAGGGGCCAGACCCCCCTCCCTCCCCAGTATTAAAATCATTGGTGGCCAGTGCTGCCCCCCCTCCCTCCCTCCCTAGTATTAAAATAATTGGTGGCCAGTGCGGCCCCCCCTTCTTCCCCAGTATTAAAATCATTGGTGGCCAGTGCGACCCCCCACCCCCTCTATTAAAATCATTGGTGGTTAGTGCGGCCCCCCCCATTAAAATCATTGGTGGCCAGTGCGGCCCCCCCACACCCACCCCCCTATTAAAATCATTGGTGGTTAATGCGGCCCCCCCTATTAAAATCAATGGTGTCCAGTGCGGCCTCCCCTCTCCCCTCCCACCCCACCCCTAATTAAAATCATTGGTGGCAGTGGCCACAGGTTAACAACCCCCCTCCCCCCATCATTTGTGGCAGCGGAGTGGCAGTTCCGATCGGAGTCCCAGTTTAATCGCTGGGGCTCCGATCGGTTACCATGGCAGCCAGGACGCTACTGCAGTCCTGGCTGCCATGGTTACTCAGCACTTTTAGGACACCAATGATTTTATTAGGGGGTGGGGGGGCCGCACTAGCCACCAATGATTTTAATAGGGAGGGGGGGTGCGCACTGGCCACCAATGATTTTAATACTGGGGAGGGAGGGAGTGGGGCCGCACTGGCCACCAATCATTTTAATACTGAGGAGGGAGGGGGGTCTGGCCGCACCTGAGGGGTTATTTGTGCGGATCACAGCCCCCTGTAAGAGATCAGGTGCTGCCAGGCAGCAGGGGGCCATTAGGTCCACAGTTCTCAGTATATTCTAACTTGAAGCGTCCCCATCACTATGGGAACTCCTCTGTGTTAGAATATACTGTCAGATCTGAGTTTTCACGATCTAACTCAAATCCGATGGTATATTTTAACATAGAGGCGTTCCCATGTGATGGGGACGCTTCAAGTTAAAATATACCATCGGATTGGAGAAAACTCAGATCCGATGGTATATTAATTTTACCCAAACACCGAACCCAAACTTTTACTGACATGTTCGGGTGCCGAACACCGTAAAGTTCGGTACGAACCCGAACTTTACAGTTCGGGTTCGCTCAACCCTAGTTATATGTCGTTATGAAATTACATTGGTATTTTTTGAGAGAGTGTTTTTTTTTTATTTTATTTTTTTTGCCTGTGTCAATTTGGTAGCTTTCCTTTCTGCGGCCTCTATAATAGTTTTGGGGTAACCTTTTTCATGGAACCTTGATGATAAAATGGCGCACTGCTCATTAAAATCCTTCTCCCGTGTGCAGTTTCTTCTAATCTTTTTGAATTGGCCAAAAGGGATGTTACATTTCCATTTTTTATAACGTGTACTGCTATAGTTTAAATAACTATTAATATCTACCTCTTTAAAAAATGTTTTGGTTGTTATTTTATTGTCTCTGCAAGAAATCTCCAGATCCAAGTATTACATTTTTTCAGGATTGTAGGTTCCAGTGAAGGATATGCCGCAATTATTATTGTTGAGATGTGCAATGAAGGTGCCAATACAACAGGTATCACCTTTCCAGATAAATAACAGGTCGTCAATGTAACGTTTGTAAAAAATGATATTGTTTTCATATTGGCTTGCTTTATAAATAAAGATATCTTCAAAGACCCCCATAAATAAATTTGAAAAAACTGGGCGCAAAACGAGTCCCCATCGCGGTACCCCTTATCTGTTTGTATAACTTGTCTTGGAATTTAAACACATTGTGTTTTAAGGATGAAGTTGATTCCTCTAATGATGAAATCTTGTCTTCCATCAGGAATTTGTAGGTGCTTTCCATCCGTAGATCGTGTGGGATATTCGAATATAGGGGTGACACATCAAGACTTACCCAAAAATAATCCTTGCCCCATGAGATGTCCTCTAGTTGTCCGATGAAGATAGCAGAGTCTCTCAAAAATGATATAAGATTTGTAACGTATTTCTGTAATAGAACATCAATATAATGTGAGAGGTTTTTGGTGAGACAAGAAACCCCAGCAATGATAGGTCTCCCTGGTGGTTCTTTGAGGTTCTTGTGGATTTTGGGTAGGTGATAAAAGGTAGGCAAAACGGAATCTTTGACCATGATATTCTTTTTCCTTTTTCCCTATCCATGTGTCCACAGACTTGATAAGATTAATTAACTCCTCTTGATCATGTGAGGATGGATCACATGCTAATGGAGTATAATATTCTGCCCCTTATTTATTTCTTCTTCATTTACATATAGTATATTATATACATGAGTCCTTCCAATTTTCCCTCCATCATCATCCCCCTGTATATTCCTATTCATCCCCATATATATTTCATTACATATTGTGCTGCAGCCTGCCCCCTGCCACCATCCCCCTCCCCTCCGAGTGACATGGACTCAAGCGGCGCCTATCACCTCCACTACTTATTTTCACTAGCCGCAGGACCTTTCTCCCTTCAGGGAGCACGTGACAGGAGATCGTCACGTGCCCTCCGAAACTCAGCATCTCTAGTACCCATGGAAACTGGGCACGTGAACGGTGACTCCCGGATCACATGACCCTCCCTCCTGCCGCTTATTACCAGCATCACTGTCGGGTTCACCACCCGATTTTCACTAATAGTAAATCCGCATATTATAATATTTCTAATAAAGATCCCCATCACTGAGGCCTCTTTCCACTGTGCCCTTATGTTCATTAATAGACATGTAATTCTCTAAGTGTATATATTTAACAGTTGCACCCACCCACCCCTGGGGGCGGGCCCTAACTTTGGTCTTGCCCAGGGGTGCATTTTTTGTGTGATTTCTTTTTTAATTTTTTTTTGGGCGTTTTTTTGATGTATTTAAGTTCTTACACTATTGTGACACAATTGTACTCTTTCAACCTGATGAAGAGGACTTAAGATTCACTGTGTCGCATGCACTCTTTATTTAATAAAGAAGAATCTCTTTTTAAAAGACCGGCTCAAGTGGTTTTGGAGCGCCAAAGCAGGAACTCTTTTTTTTTTTTTTTTTTCTTTTTTCTCCTCAAAAGGCAATATAGTGGCCCAGTCATAAGGGAGGGGAGGGTGGGAACAGCATGAGAAGTCCACAGAGTGGCCCTATGACATATTGGTGAGGTGGAAGCAGCATGAGGAGGCCACAGAGTGGAACAATGACAGTGTGAAGGTGGAATCAGCAGCATGAGGAGGCCACAGAGTGGCACAATGACAGTCTGAAGGTGGCAGCAGCAGCATCAGGAGGCAACAGAATAGAACAATGACAGTGTGTGGAGGAGGCAGCAGCAGAAGCATCAGGAGGAGGCCACAGGGTGGTACAATGACAGTGTTGAGGTGGCAGCAGCATCAGGAGGCCACAGAGTGGCAAGGTGTCATAGTGTGGAGGTGGCAGCAGCACGAGGGGGCCACAGAGTGGCAAGGTGACATAGTGTTGAGTTGGAATCAGCATGAGGAGGCCACAGAGTGGCAAGGTGACATAGTGAGGAGGTGGCGGCAGCAGCATCAGGAGACCACAGTGGCAAGGTGACAGTGTGGAGGTGGCAGCCGCATGGGAAGACGACAGAGTGGCAAGGTGACATAGTGTGGAGGTGGCAGCAGCATGAGGAGTCCACAGAGTGGCAAGGTGGCTTAGTGTGGAGGTGTTAGCAGCATTAGAAGACCACATAGTGGCAAGGTGACAGTGTGGAGGTGGCATCAGCATCAGGAAACAACAGAGTGACCCGGTGACAGAGTGGGGAGGTGGGTGGCAATACCAGTACCAGCTGAAGATGGTGAGTAAAAGAAGGAGCACTTAACATCAGATGTGTGGCATCAGGCAGGTAGCAGCAGCAGAATAGTAGCTGAGGTAGGTAGCCAGAAGAAACCGGTCTCTTTTATCAAAGTGTTGATGTGGCGCCATGGATGATCTAGTCTGATGCATCAGGCATTGGTCGGTGAAAATCCTGGCTGATCCACGCCTGATTCATCAAGACAAAGGTCAATCTCTCCACATTTTGAGTGGACAGATGAGTTCTTCTTGGGATAACTATGGTCCCTGCTGCGCTAAACACCCGCTCTGATGCCACACTACTGGCCAGGCAGGACAGCTTTTCCAGGAAAAACGCTGCCAGTTGTGGCCACAAATATAGTTTGACTGCCCAGTAGTCTAGCAGATCTTCAATGTCGGGAGGTCGGGTGCTGTCTAAGTATGCCACCACCTGCTGGTTCAGGTTCTGCTTCAGGTTTAGATGCTGCTGCTAGTGAGTAGTTTCTTCACTAGGTGGGTGAAGAAAGTTTCTCATCAGCAACACTAGACTCGGGCTGCTGCTGATGGAACTGGTACTGATCCTGCCACCCCACCCCTCCCCAGCAGATATGGCAGTGGAACGTGAGCGCAGAGGGCCCCTCCGGTCAGACCTGCAAGAGAATGGACAATGGCGCAGATAGGCAGCTGCCAACTGACTACATAGGATATCTATATAGTAGTTCAGTTAGTCCTCCCTCTCAACGGGTGTAAAAAAAGGTCCCTATTTTGAACCGGTAGCGAGGGTCCAACAAGGTGGGGAGCCAGAAGTCATTCATCTGCTGAATGCTGACAATTCAGCTGTCACTACGCAAGTAAGTGAGCATGCATCGGGCCATTTTTGCAAGTGACTTGGAGGGACTCCCTGCCTCCATCTCCACTCCATAATGCTATGGTGTGTCTGTGTCCTCTACCTCCTCTTTCTCATCACCCTGTAGCTCCTCTGGCTGCTCCTGCTACTTCTCTCCGTTCACCTGTGTAGAAAAAACACCCATTTTTCTACCCATTGCTTGTGCTCCAATGTCCTTCTCCTTCTCCTCCTGTACAGCCCCCACAGGGCTCATGTGGCTAAGAGATCTAGGCGCCAAGTCTCTAGTCCCCTGACCAGCCAGATTTACCAGCCTTTGTTTCAGGACATGAAGCAGTGGAATGACATTGTTCATCCCGTAGTCCTGGTGACTAACAAATAATGTGGCCTCCTCAAAAGGCCTGAGCAAACGGCAGGTGTCACGCATGAGCTGCCACTGGCTAACATCGAAGTTACACAGGGGATTACTCCTGTCCGCTTGAATCATCAAGAAATAGTTTATGGCCTTTCTCTGTTCGTATAGTCGATCCAACATATGGAGGGTGTAATTCCAACGTGTGGAAACTTTGCATATAAGCCTATGTTGGGGGATGCTGTTCTGCTTCTGCAGCTCAAAGAGGGTGTGCTTTGCGGTGTACGAGTAGCTGAAGTGCATGCAAAGTTTCCTGGGACAATCTTTTTTATTCAAATATAAAATGGCTCAACGCGTTTCTGGGAGAACAAATAGTCCCCTTCATCAGGAGCTCCGGTGAGCTTTATCCTGGTGGCACACCCCCTGTGAAGTGAGTGCATCAGGGTGTCTCCCTGCCTTGATTTTAACTTAACACATATTCAGTGTATATTTTAATTCAACACGTTATTCAGTGTATATTTGACTTTCTTATGCTATCTCTTCTCTTAAAATACATAGCACAAATAGTACGCTAGTTTTATTGGTATTCACTTGGGTGTTTATTATTCACCCTGAGGCTCATTTATGGGCCACTAATATTACCTATTTTTTTGCTGAGAGTGGCGCTATTATTTGTTTGTTTGTCTTTTGTTTGTTTTTAGATGATGGCAAGGCCGTCTTGAGACGTCCTCCTTGACGTTTCAGGCGTTCACGGCCCAACCTTTAATTTTTATCTTTCACCTGTTCATTAAGTGTGTAGCTCTGCTAACACTGGTCCCAGCTGCCTTCTCTATTATTTTCTATACAGTTATTATCATCTTTATTATCATCTTCTTTGTCCATCACTTCTGGCGCCTCTGGTTCATTTCTACCTTTTGTGTACTCTGTACCTAGGTAGTTTTTGGTAACCGTATTCTCCTTTTTTCTTTCCTTTATATACATATCCACCCCTACTTCCCGGGCAGGTAGGCTCCTGCAAAGCGGGTGGTCTACCCTGGGCACGTTTGGCTCCCGACCTCCCACTGCTGCCACCCTGCTGACTCCCAGCCATGCTAGCTACTTGCTGGCTCTGCTGCTGCCTTACAAGCAAGCTGCCACCCTTTTCTCCCGATGGTGATGAAGCCCCTTCATCACCCAGCTCCCAAGTGCTATCAGCTACATTATCATCATCGAGTACTGTCTGCATGTCACTGATGTCCTCCTCTCTCAGGGTCAGGAGTCTGACCGCTTGCAACACCAGCTCCCATGTCAATCTCCTCATGACTTCTTGCCCGCCTAGTGGAGAAAGTGGCAGATGTCTCCTCCACATCTTGGCTTGCCAGTAGCTGCTGACTGTCTTCTAGTAGCTCGTCCTCACTGTATAGTGGATTGTGGAAGCCTTCCCATCTCTGTAATTACCTCGATCTCTCTGAAGAATCCAAAACCGCTGTAATTCTTATGGAGACCTGCAAGTGGCAGGGCCTTATAAGAAAATAATGAATCTGCCATACACAGCAATGAAAATTCAATGCAATGTAAGGGAGACATGATCCGAAGATAACATATTGAAGCCCACATTGGGTAGGGGGGAACTTAAAAAAAAAAAAAGTAACATTTTAAAAAGTAAAAGAAATATACAGTGGGTGCCATAAAGGAAATAATAAAAAAACAAAAACTAAATGGCCAATGTGCAATTTTTTTCATTGCTTCACCTGCTAAACAAAATAAACCCTCAAGCAACTCCATAAATTTAAATATAAAAAGTTCAGAATATAGCGATGCAAAAAAAAAAATTCCAAAGTTTTTTTTATTTTTTTCAGTATTATAACACAAGAAAACTATATAAATATGCCATTGCTGTAATCATAATAATCCAGAGAATGAAGGGAATATGTCAGTTTTGCTACATAGGGAATACCATTCCAGCCCTATTTACAATTTTTCCAGCTTCCCACTACATCATATGTAATAAAAAATGGTCACATTAGAAAGTGCAACTTCTGCTGCAAAAACAAGCCCTCGTACATCTATGTAAACAGAAGAATACAAAATGTTATGGATCTAGGAAGGCAGAGCATAAAAAATAATGTAATTAATACAGGTGCTGTAATAGTATGGCAGATGTCCGATCTTTGAAGAGTGAAGCATTTGACATTAAATCCCTCAGATGTCATATTCAAATGTGACCAAGGCATCTGAAAGGTAAGAAAAACCCTGAAGCATGCACTTCCCAGGCAGAAATGAGATCAGGGAAGGTGTTCCATAGCAGTAATAGGCCACAGCCTGAAAAAAGGCTTCTAGCCCTATCATTGGTATATTCTAATGCAGGTTTACAGGTGGCAGCACTGTATTGTAATATATTGATTCTTGTATTCTGTAATGGATAACATTGAATTACTTAATACAAAGGACAATCTAATAAATGTATGTTGGGGTTCCCTTGGGGGCCTAAAAAAAGTAAAAAAAAAAAAAAAGTTAAAAAAAAATAAATAAAAAATATACAAATTCTAATCACTCCTCTTTCACCAATATTAAAATACATTTGAATAAGCAATAAAAAAATAAACATAATAGGCACTGCCAATTGGAATGGACAATTTGCCGTTTTTATCACCTCCACCTGCCAAGAAATAAAAACTACAGATCGTCCAATAAAAAATGAGCCTTCACATAACTCCATAGACACAAATATAAAAAAAAGTCATGGAGCTTAGAATATAGCAATGAAAAGAAAAAAACATGTAATTTTGTTTTGTATTTAAACATGACAAATTCTATTTAAATAGTGTTATAATTGTATTGACTTAGAAAATTAAGTACATGGGTCAGTATTATGGCATAATTTCACCCACTTTGAGTTTTTTTCCCCCAGCTTTCCACTACATCATATGCAATATCAAATGGTGGTATTAGAAATTATTTTGTCCCACAAAAAAAGCGCAATCCCTCATGTGAACAAAACAATAAAAAAGTTATGGCTCTGGGGAGGAAGGGGGTAAAAAATGAAAACGGAAAAAAAAAAATCACCATATCAAGAAGGGGTTATATATAGCAATAAAGAGGAGAACCGATTGATATGAAAGAGACCCAAAAGATATTTTCGTAAATGTCAGAGGCATCAATTAGAACAATAGGTTGAGTCTTTCCTCAGACCACCACTGCTTTCTTAAAGTGTAAAGTTTACGGCTCCCTTCAATGATACCACTAAATATCTGAGACATTACTAATAAATGTCCATCGGTTTTGTTTTTTGTAGAATGTTAATTCAGAGATAGAAATAGCAATTTTTTTTTTAATTCATGTTGGCTTTGATTCTGATGAATTGGTCTGAATATTTGCTTTGAGTACAAATGAATTTGACAAAAATTGAAAGTGCTCAGATTGCCTTTAAAAGTTGTATCTGATATTAATGGGTCCCCTAGGACTCTGCAACTCATTACAGGCACCCCGAAAATATAGCTTTAATAATAAGTGATGGCAAAATATGTGGCTATGGGAAAATGCATGGTTGATGATAACACGCAGCCTGTCTATATACACACTGCACTGTCAGATTTGTTATGCGTTTTAAAATTAAAAATATTTAAAAAAATGATCACTTATCGGTAACAGATGCCTGCTAATGTTAATACACACACTATAGTATCAGAAGAAGGAATGTCTTGTTTTGAACAAGTGGTCCACAAATTATCACTTAATGGGGTAGATGCCTACTCATGTTTATACATACACAGTAATAAGCAGTGGCTTGATATGAGCAAGCGGTTCTAAAATTATCCCATTTCTGGGAGCAGCAGCAGTAAAGTATGGAACCTGACATACAAAGCAGGAGATGTGTGTCTGTGTAGGGGTAGTAGAAAAAAAAAAAGTGCACTTGGACACAGTCTGTGTCAAAAGTATATGCTGCCAGTGACGCTGGAAAATACACTTATTGTACACTTATTCATTTTTGAAACTTTGCAACATGTTTTTTGGAGGGCAATTTAAGACCTACAGCAAAAATATATGCTGCCAGTTATGCTGGAAAATAGGCTTATTGAACACTGAGCCACCATGCTGCCATAGTTCAACAGGATGTTTAAAGTATCTTCAGGTTATAGCTTTATTTTATTTTTTTATTTTTATTTATTATTATTAATTTGGCTTAATGCAGGGCATTATGAGCAAGTCTGTTAGCCAGGACCCCACCCGGGGTCATGTGATTCTCCACCTTTCTACTGTAATATCAAAAATGACTAATGTTACTGATTTTCCCTAACCAATCTTCCAAACTGATACTTCTTTTTGGAGCTGAATGTTTAGGAAATTGTTAAAAAATTAGATTCATTTAGAATAGATTTTCTCATCTCTAATCAGAGATTTTTTTTATCAATTAGTAATATGGAGAGAAGTTTGGGAACTTAGTCCAGGACCAATAGAGAAACGTTACAACATGTCAAAGTAACATCAACATTAATACTAGGACAAAAAGTTGCAGAGAAGAACATTTTATAAAGCATCACTCTTCCTCCATCAGTTTGCATTTTTCCCATAGTGAATCCAGGTGCTATCTTTTTCCCAGATAAGTGATGTACAGGCACCCAGCTGACCATATGATGGTGAAATAAATTCATCAGACCAGACCATTGTGTTCCTTTGACCATGGTCCAGTTCTGACACCCATGTGCTTAGTGTAGGCACCTTCGACAGTGGACAAATGGTCAGTATGAGCACACTGAACAGCATGACCAAACTGTAGTTACATAGCCCTATATGTAGTTTGCTGTAATCTATGTGTTCTGATTATCATTAGAGTTGAGCGAACACCTGGATGTTCGGGTTCGACGAGTTCGGCCGAACTTTCGAAAAATGTTCGGGTTCGGGATCCGAACTCGACCCGAACTTCATCCCGAACTCGAACCCCATAGAAGTCAATTGGGACCCGAACTTTTGGGCACTAAAAAGGCTGTAAAACACACCCGGAAAGGGCTAGAGGGCTGCAAAAGGCAGCAAAATGTAGTTAAATCCCCTGCAAATAAATGTAGATAGGGAAATGATGAGTTAACATAAAATAAATAAAAATTAAACAATATTAATTGGAGTGAGGTCCCATAGCACAGAATCAGGCTTCAAGTCACCCACCAATGGAGAAGGTCACTTACTATTATTTTGACCACAGCACCCAGACAAAGGAGAGAGGTCCCACAGCAGAGAACCAGGCATCATATCACCCACCACAGGAGTAGGCCACCATTTAGTTACTTTGACCCCTACACCCAGACGGAGGAGAGAGGTTACACAGCAGAGAATCAGGCATTTAGATCACCCACCACAGGAGTAGGCCACCATTGAATCAGACCCCGGCAACCATGTCAGATGGCACAAGCATAAGCTTTATATCAATCAGCACAGGAGAAGGCGACTTTGACAGACTTTGACCCCTACACCCGGACGGAGGAGAGAGGTTTCAAAGCAGAGAATCAGGCATTTAGATCACCCACCACAGGAGTAGGCCCCAATTTAATGGGACCCCGGCAACCATGTCAGATGGCACAACCATCAGCTTCATATCAATCAGCACAGGAGAAGGCGACTTTGAAAGACTTTGACCCCTACACCCAGACGGAGGAGAGAGGTTTCACAGCAGAGAATCAGGCATCATATCAACCACCACAGGAGAAGCCACCATTTAGTTACTTTGACCCCTGCACCCAGGAAGAGGAGAGAGGCACCACAGCACATATTCTGGCATCATATCAGCCACCACAGGAGAAGCCACCATTGAGTTACTTTGACCCCTGCACCCAGGAAGAGGAGAGAGGCCCCACAGCACATATTCTGGCATCATACTAACCACCACAGGAGAAGCCACCATTGAGTTACTTTGACCCCTGCACCCAGGAAGAGGAGAGAGGCCCCACAGCACATATTCTGGCATCATATCAGCCACCACAGGAGAAGCCACCATTGAGTTACTTTGACCCCCGCACCCAGGAAGAGGAGAGAGGCACCACAGCACATATTCTGGCATCATATCAGCCACCACAGGAGAAGCCACCATTGAGTTACTTTGACCCCTGCACCCAGGAAGAGGAGAGAGGCCCCACAGCACATATTCTGGCATCATACTAACCACCACAGGAGAAGCCACCATTGAGTTACTTTGACCCCTGCACCCAGGAAGAGGAGAGAGGCCCCACAGCACATATTCTGGCATCATATCAGCCACCACAGGAGAAGCCACCATTGAGTTACTTTGACCCCCGCACCCAGGAAGAGGAGAGAGGCACCACAGCACATATTCAGGCATCATATCACACACCACAGGAGAAGGCCTCTTTCAGTGATTTAGGCCTTTGGACCCAGACAGAGGAGAGAGGCACCACAGCACATATTCTGGCATCATATCAGCCACCACAGGAGAAGCCACCATTGAGTTACTTTGACCCCTGCACCCAGGAAGAGGAGAGAGGCCCCACAGCACATATTCTGGCATCATATCAGCCACCACAGGAGAAGCCACCATTTAGTTACTTTGACCCCTGCACCCAGGAAGAGGAGAGATGCACCACAGCACATATTCTGGCATCATATCAGCCACCACAGGAGAAGCCACCATTTAGTTACTTTGACCCCTGCACCCAGGAAGAGGAGAGAGGCACCACAGCACATATTCTGGCATCATATCAGCCACCACAGGAGAAGCCACCATTTAGTTACTTTGACCCCTGCACCCAGGAAGAGGAGAGAGGCACCACAGCACATATTCTGGCATCATATCAGCCACCACAGGAGAAGCCACCATTTAGTTACTTTGACCCCTTCACCCAAACAGAGGAGAGAGGTTCCACATCAGAGAATCAGGCATCATATCAACCACCACAGGAGTAGGCCACAATTTAGTTTATTTGACCCCTGCACCCAGGAAGAGGAGAGAGGCCCCACAGCACATATTCTGGCATCATATCACACACCACAGGAGAAGGCCTCTTTCAGTGACTTAGGCCTTTGGACCCAGACAGAGGAGAGAGGTCAGAGATTAGCTTCATATCCCCCAGCACAGCAGAAGACCGCTTTATTTGACTTAGGCCTCAGCACCCAGACAGAAGACAGAGGTAGCATGGCAGAGGTTATGGCTTCATGTCACCCGTTAGTTTAACCGGCCACTTTCATCTGGTTAGGCCCCGGCGCCCAGACAGAGAAGAGTTTCATTCAACTGTGGGTTTCATAAAATTTGTATCAAATAAAGAAGTGGCCCGTAGCACAACAAGACATGTTTTAGGCAGTTAATAAGGACTACTCTGCACAAGGGAGGGACAGGTCCTGTGGGATCCATGCCTGGTTCATCTTTATGAAGGTCAGCTTGTCCACGTTGGCTGTGGACAGGCGGCTGCGCTTGTCAGTAATGACGCCCCCTGCCGTGCTGAATACGCGTTCAGATAAAACGCTGGCCGCCGGGCAGGAAAGCACCTCCAAGGCATAACATGCTAACTCTGGCCACGTGGACAATTTCGAAACCCAGTAGTTGAATGGGGCCGAACCATCCGTCAGGATGTGGAGGGGTGTGCAGACATACTGTTCAACCATGTTAGTGAAATGCTGCCTCCTGCTAACACGTTCCGTATCAGGTGTCGGTGCAGATAGCTGTGGCGTGGAGACAAAACTTTTCCACATTTCTGCCATGCTAACCCTGCCCTCAGATGAGCTGGCCGTGACACAGCTGCGTTGGCGACCTCTTGCCACTCCTCTGCCTTCACCTTCCACCTGTTCCCCTGTGACATGTGGGAATGCTCTCAAGAGCGCCTCTATCAGCGTGCGCTTGTACTCGCGCATCTTACGGTCGCGCTCCAGTTCAGGAATTAAAGTGGGCACATTGTCTTTATACCGGGGATCCAGCAGGGTGGCCACCCAGTAGTCTGCACACGTTAAAACGTGGGCAACTCTGCTGTCGTTGCGCAGGCATTGGAGCATATATTCGCTCATGTGGGCCAGGCTACCCATGGGTAAGGACAAGCTGTCCTCTGTGGGAGGCGTATCGTCATCGTCCACCGTATCCCCCCAGCCACGCACCAGTGATGGGCCTGGGCTGCCACCCCGCTGTGAACTTGCGTCATCCTCGTCCCCCTCCACCTCCTCCTCCTCCTCCTCATCCTCCTCGTCCTCCAGTACAGTGCCTTGGCTGGCGACTTGTGAACCTGTCCTCTGCTGCTTAAACAAACCTCCCTCTGAGCCACTTCGAACAGACTGGCCCGAAAGTGTTAGAAACGAGCCCTCATCCTCCTCCTCCTCCTCCACCTGGGCCACCTCCTCTAACATCATTGCCCTAAGTGTTTTCTCAAGGAGACATAGAAGTGGTATTGTAACGCTGATAACAGTGTCATCGCCACTGGCCATGTTGGTGGAGTACTCGAAACAGCGCAGCAGGGCACACAGGTCTCGCATGGAGGCCCAATCATTGGTGGTGAAGTGGTGCTGTTCGGCAGTACGACTGACGCGAGCGTGCTGCAGCTGAAACTCCACTATGGCCTGCTGCTGCTCGCACAGTCTCTCCAGCATGTGCAAGGTGGAGTTCCACCGGGTGGGCACGTCGCATATGAGGCGGTGAGCGGGAAGGCCGAAGTTCCGCTGTAGCGCAGACAGGCGAGCAGCGGCAGGATGTGAACGGCGGAAGCGCGCACAGACGGCCCGCACTTTATGCAGCAGCTCTGACATGTTGGGGTAGTGGTGAATGAACCTCTGCACCACCAAGTTCAGCACATGCGCCAGGCAAGGGATGTGCGTCAAACCGGCTAGTCCCAGAGCTGCCACGAGATTTCGCCCATTATCGCATACCACCAGGCCTGGCTTGAGGCCCACCGGCAGAAACCACTCGTCGGTCTGTTGTTCAATACCCCGCCACAACTCCTTTGCGCTGTGGGGCCTGTCCCCCAAACATATGAGTTTCAGAATGGCCTGCTGACGTTTACCCCGGGCTGTGCTGAAGTTGGTGGTGAAGGTGTGTGGCTGACCGGATGAGCTGGTGGAAGCAGTGGAGGAGGAAGCCGAGTAGGAGGAGGAGGCTACAGGAGGCAGAGAATGATGCCCTGCGATCCTAGGGGGCGGAAGGACGTGCGCCAAGGAACTGTCCGCCGGGGGCCCAGCCGCCACTACATTCATCCAGTGTGCAGTTAGTGAGATATAGCGTCCCTGGCCGTGCTTACTGGTCCACGTATCTGTGGTTAGGTGGACCTTGCCACAAATGGCGTTGCGCAGTGCACACTTGATTTTATCGGACACTTGCATGTGCAGGGAAGGCACGGATGTCTTGGAGAAGTAGTGGCGGCTGGGAACCACATACTGCGGGACAGCCATGGCCATCAGCTGTTTGAAGCTGTCTGTGTCCACCAGTCGGAATGACAGCATTTCAAAGGCCAGCAGTTTAGAAATGCTGGCGTTCAGGCCAAGGGCTCGAGGGTGACTCGGGGGGAATTTGCGCTTCCTCTCTAAGGTTTGAGATATTGAGAGCTGAACGCTGCTGTGTGATATAGTGGAGACGCTAGTTGACGGTGGCGGTGGTGGTGGTGTCGGTGGCACATCCTCTGTTTGCTGCTCGGCAGGTGGCAACATTCCTCTCGAGGCGGAAGCCGAGGCAGCAGCGGTAGAGGGAGCAGGGGGAGCCTCAGCGAGTGCCTGGTTTTTAAGGTGTGTACCCCACTGCAGTTCATGCTTTGCATGTAGATGCCTGGTCATGCAGGTTGTGCTGAGGTTCAGAACATTAATGCCTCGCCTCAGGCTCTGATGGCAGAGCGTGCAAGTCACTCGGGTCTTGTCGGTAGGACATTGTTTAAAGAAGTGCCATGCCAGGGAACTCTTTGAAGCTGCCTTTGTGGGGCTGGGTCCCTGTTGGCGATGTCCAGTAGCAGGCGAACTCTGGGGGCGGCGGCTCGTCTGCTTTGGCCCCCTGCTCCCTCTTTGGCTTCGCTGTTGTCTCGGTCTCACCACTACCTCTTCCTCTGAACTGTGAAAGTCATCGCCACGACCTTCAGTCCATGTGGGGTCTAAGACCTCATCGTCCTCTGCATCGTCTTCCACCCAGTCTCCCTCCCTGACCTCCTCCTGTTCAGTCTGCACACTGCAAAAAGACGCGGCAGTGGGCACCTGTGTTTAGTCATCATCAGAGAGTCGGTGACTCTGCTGTGGTGGTATTCCCATGTCCTCTTCATCTAGAGACATAAGTGGTTGTGCGTCAGTGCATGGTATGTCTTCCTCCACTGGGGAAGGGCTAGGTGGACGCCCCTGGGAAACCCTGGAAGCAGAGTCTTCAAACAGAAGAAGAGACTGCTGCATAACTTGTGGCTCAGACCGTTTCCCTGATATGCTTGGGGGTGATGTGACAGACTGATGGGCTTGGTTTTCAGGTGCCACCTGTGCGCTTTCCGCAGAAGACTGGGTGGAAGACCATGTGGTGAACGTGCTGGAAGCACTGTCGGCCACCCAATCGATTAATGCCTGTACCTGCTCAGGCCTTACCATCCTAAGAGCGGCATTGGGCCCCACGAGATATTGCGGTACATTCTGCCGGCTAGTTGAGGGAGTTCGTTCCCTACTGTGTGCGCCTGGGGCCGAACGGCCACGTCCTCTACCAGCAACAGAGGCTCCACGGACACCACGACGACCGCGTCCTCGTCCCTTAATAGTATTTTTCTTCATTGTTGCGATTCAACTCGCACCACAATGAAATATATTATTTTTTATAAGCAAAATCCCCTCACTGGAATACTTTCAGTCTTTTGACTGTATGGATTACAGATGGAATGACTGTTATATGTGAGTACCGCTTTCTTTGACAGATTCTAGTATGGGTACATATATGTTTTCCCAACCCCAGCACATTAGTTTGCTAATTCCAGATGTATGAAACGCAGGCCTAACTGTATCTAGTATATTCCAGATGTATGAAACGCAGGCCTAACTGTATCTAGTATATTGAACGCCAGATAAACTAACTTGGCCTTTTTTAAATAAAAAAAAAATTCCCTCACTGGAATACTTTATGGCTTTTCACTGTATGGATTACAGGTTGACTGGTATTAGTAGGGGTGACACAAGCACACCCAAGTCCCTGATGTAGGATTTCTATGGCACAGACCACTATTACAAGTGATTAATGGACGTTGGGAGAGATTGTGCTGCAGCACTAGTCCCAAGATGGCCGCCGCCTATCAGCCCAGTAACATGTGCCACAAAATGGTCTGCACAACCTTTAAAAAAAATAGCCTTGGACTGTGCTGCTAAATCGCTATTGGTCTGAATCCCAGGTGTAGATGTCTGACTTGTTTGGAGCTTTGGAATGCACACTGTGGCAGCTTCTGCTGCAGCACTACAAGTCGCAAAATGGCGGCCGGCGGTCAGCCCAGGTACATGTGGATGGAAAAATCACTCTGGCCACTCTAAAAATAGCCAATCCCTATCAAAAAAGCAGCTCAGCTGCAGTTGTTCAGATGAATCACAGGTGGAGGAGAGAAATTTGCTTCCAGTTATTCAATTATCCCTGCCTATTCTCGCCCTAGCATCAGCTGCGTCTATCCCTGTTCTATTCACATCGGGAGTGAGCACGTCCCGACGTGCGCACAAGCTTATAAAGAGGCTGAGTCACATGCTGCACTTGGCCAATCACAGCCTTGCCAATAGTAGGCATGGCTGCGATGGCATCTTAGGGCAAGTAGTATGATGCATGTTGATTGGCTGCTTTGCAGCCTTTCAAAATGCGCCAAAATACATGCCGAACGACGAACCCGAACCCGAACTTTTACGAAAAAGTTCGGGTTCGGGTCCGTGTCACGAACACCCCAAAATTCGGTACGGACCCGAACTATGCTCGAACTGTTCGCTCAACACTAATTTTCATAGCTAATTCTTCTGTGGGACCATACCATACTAGCCAGCATTGCAGTTTCAACACCTATAAATGAACCTCAACTGCCCATGATCCTGTTGTTGATTCACCCTTTGTCCTTCCTTGAACAATTATAGTAGGCACTAACCAATGCATCCCAAAAAATACCCTACGAGACCTGCCACTGTGGAGATTTCTTGACCAAGTCATCTAACCATCACAATTTGGCCCTTGGTAATGTCTCTCTGGTCCTTACACTGACTGTTCACTTGCTGGCTAACACTTCCCATGTTCACTCCCTGTGACAGTTGCTATTTTATTAAAATAATCAATGTTAGCCCTTTTAATGTTATTGTTGTACTGGCTTTCCTCTCTTGTTAGGTAGGTGTTTTGGGTCCTTTTGCTCGAATAATTCACAATACAAGCCAAGATTACTTTTATGCAAGTTTTATTGATTTTAAATGCTTGTATCTGTGCATCAATTTTATCCTTGTTTCTGCCTTTTCATTTTCAAAGCAAAACAGTAAGACATTGCCTGCTGATTCCATTGCCCCCAGCTCCAACATAGATAAATACATTCTTATCAACCACGGTTAATTTGCAATAACAAGGCTACCTATTGTTTTTACCACAGACTGAAAGTAACATGCTATGAAGATTCACTGAGAAGGACTCTTGAGAGAAGATCTGGAAAACTATACCAGATAGAAAACTATATTTCAATAATAAAGTAAAACACAGTGCAGGCATTTGTGCATATTTCCATTTATATTGTCAAGTCACTCACTTTTCATATTATACCCCCAAATCAGATCCCCATTCCTCACCAGACCTCCAATCAGACCCCTATCAGACCTCAGATCAGACATAAAACAAATAAAAGAACTTACCTCCCTGATGGCACCACCACTTACCAGAGGCAGTGTTCTCTTCGTGCACTCACTTCTTCCTGGTGTTCTGCCGGTGCCGTACTGCACTGTGACCTGAAGTCGTTCAGCATCAGGACATCACACAGCACGCGCCCAGCCGAAGGCCAGCAACAGGACTAGTGTACTAATGAGCACTTTCATAATAGAAGTGCTCATTAATATTTGCTTCATAAGATGCACTGCCAGATGCAAGTATGGTGATGACTTGATAGATTGATTAGATAGATATATAAATAGATATAGATATATTCCAGATGAGCGAACTTCTTGAAATTTGTTTTGTGTCCGATTCCTCAAATTTCTCAAAAATTGGTTGTAATCTAATCAAATATGCTCAAGTTAGGCTGACAATTGGTATATGGCAATCTAAGGCCTCCTTGGGCTCAGATTTATTTATTTTGTACATATCTTTTTGTTATCTCATTCATTTTTGTTTTATTACTGTGTGCTCTTTCTTACCCTCTATTTTAAGTTATTCAATTAAATAAGAGCAATAGCAAATGATGTCAGCATGACACTGATATATAGCTATGGGTAAATGCATGGTTGACAGTGTTAACAGACAGTGGGGGAGATTTATTAAACTGGTGTTAAGTAGAACTGGCTTAGTTTCCCATAGCAACCAATCAGAATACACCTTTCATTTTTCACAGCTCCTTTGGAAAATGAGAGGTGGAATCTGATTGGTTACTATAGGCAACTAAGCCAGTTCTATTTTACATCAGTTTGATTAATCCCTCCCCAGCAGGTTTAAAAACACACTGTTTTATCACATTTGTTAGGCTTTTTCATATTCGAAACCTTCCAAAAAGTATTGTTTAGTGGAGGCAGATGGTCTCGGGGGAAAAAAACTGTGTCTTGTTGACAACAAGAGTACAATAATGATGCCTTAATGGGGGAGATTCCTGCCTCTGTTTATAAACACACACATGCTAGTGTGTCAGAAGAAACGGTGCTTGTTCTGCACAAGCCTGAAAAATCTCTTTTATTTGTGAGCAGCAACAATACTGTGTTGATGTGGAGTCTAAGGCCCCTTACGGACGAGCGTTCCTCCCGCAGCGAGTCTGCAACGCAGATCCTGGCCTGACCTCCCAGCGCTGCCGGGGGTCACATAGCATTATATTGATTTATGATGCTATGTAAACCTTACAGTTCTGGAATGTATTGGATAACATTGGCATAATACATTCCAGAACTGTAAGGGTTACATAGCATCATAAATCAATATAATGCTATGTGAATCCCGTCAGTGCTGGGAGATCAGGCCGGGTGCCGCGATGCGGACTTGCTGCGGGATGAATGCTCGTCTGTAAGGGGCCTAAGGTTAAGATCTAAGATGTGGAGGACTTAAAGTGGAATGTGGCAGCAATAGTAGTGGCAGCAGTAGCAGCACAAAATAGAACAGACAGGGCAGTAGATGTGTGTTTCTGGCTTTTTATGGGCATAAGGGGTAAAAAAAGATGTTACATTTGTGGTTGTGTAAAGGTTATGGGACTGGGATTAGGGGTAATGGAAGTGTCAGTAGAGGGATTAGCAGTGGGGAGTAGCAGCGGTGACAGCAGACGCAACAGCCAAATGGTACTGAACGTGATGGTAGACAGAGTGGTAGTGGCGTGATGGGGCAGGTGGGTGAGCAATCGCCACCGTTGGCAATAGCAGATCTATTCATCAGCCTTCATCAGAGCTGTGTAAAAGTTCTCATGAATCCATGCCTGATTTATTTTGACAAAAGAGGTTTTGTACGCTGGCGGAGGCCAGACATGGGCATCAGTTCACCATAGAGTTACACTGTAAAAATACATAAACGTATACATTTTTATACCAGATTCTTTTTTCAACATACAGTATATGTTAAACAGATGGCAAAAACATGATGTAAACTCACCCTTAGGAAATAAGACCATTTAAAACTTTTTTTTTTTTAATGGACAGCTGGACAGAAGTACAAATATTATAAAGTGTAATTGCCATGAGTTACAGTACATAACTCTCCCTCTTTACTGTAGAATAGCTTCTTCCTGCCTCCCTCCTCTGTCATGGTTAGTTACTCAGGGCGCCAGGGATACAGCACAATAAACTCACTGACAACGCTGGCCACACTTATCAGTGAAAAATAGCATGAAATGCATATATATTCAGGGTACAGATAATAATATTCTGTACACTATGTGAGGGAGCAGCTCCCAGCCTAGCCTGTCTTCCCAGTCAGTACTGCACTGTACTGCACAAGGAAGACCGATGTGCCTTAGCAACGTTCATACATAGAGAGCGCTGCGAAGGGACATTTCTGGGCAAGTTTTCTACTATAAATGTTAAAATTTTCAAAATAAACTATATTACAAAATTATTTGCCTCTCTCTGTCCCTACACAGTAGGGACAAATAAATAAATAAAAAATTATAATTATGACAGTTACACTTAAAATTTGGGTTAAGGTGTGGAATTGCACAATGTTTCAAAAATAAGACATTTACAATTGGCAAAAAGTACTATTGCCATAGTTAAGAATCACATTTGGACAAAGATGTAGAACTATGCAACATTTGTAAAAGAAGGCAATTTTGACAGACAGACAGAAGTACTAGTGCCATAGTGAATAATAAAATTTTGTTAAAAGCGAGGAGCTGTGCAACATTTCTAAAAGGAAACAATTTTTTTTAAGAAAGCTGGCCAAAAGTACTGCTTCCATAGAGGAGAATAACATTTGCATGAAGGTTCAGAACTTCGTAACATTTCTAAAAGCAGACCATTTTTACAGTCAGTTGACCAGAAGTATCTACACCATACAGCAGAATTAAATTTGGGTGACAACGCCACCTTTCTTGCTGAAAACCCTCTTTGAGATGAAACTAGAGGCTGGACAAGACTGTACCTTACAAAGACTGCAAACTGGGCCAGTCTGCCTCCTCAGAAGTCCATGAGGTTAGGGAACAGTGTATGTGATGGGGAAAGGCCACAGTCATTAAGAAAATGAAACAATTTTAAACAATAAAAAAAAAATAGACAACTAGACAGATGTTATAATTATATTTTGGTGAAGACACAGAACTGCACACATTTCCATAATGATGAGACAATTTTTATGGACACTTGTACTGGCAAAAAGTCTGATTTTCACTTTTCAAAAGAATTACATTTTGGCGAAGTTGCAGAACTGCACCACTACGGACACCTGGCCAAAAGTTCGACCAATGACATATGGCTAAAACTGCAGAAGAAAGTGTAGAAAATAATTACATTTTTGAAAATTAATTTTGATGAAGATGTGGAACATCACCACTACGAATATCTGGCAAAAAGTCCAATGGATGAAATGGGGCAAAAACTGTGGCTGATCACATAGAGAAGAATTATAATTCAGTTTTGGGGAAGGTGGAGAACTGTATCACATTTACCACAACTAAGTGGTACAGCAGAAATCACGCCAACAGCAACTTGGCCAGGTGGAAGTTCAGCTTGCAAGAAAGCTCATTGCTGGTCGTGCATAGTTTTCTCATGGCCACACATTCTCACAATGCAGTGGAGAATTGTGGGCAGGAGAAGGAGCAGCTGATGAAGATGACAATTACACTGTACTGCTTTTGTTATAACAATGAACGCTGGCTTGCAGTAATATGCAAGATTGTTGATAACACAGTATAATATTGGCATTGTTTTAATAAAATTATGTTGCTATAACACTGAAGAGTATCTTGCAGTAATATGCAACTCATTCTATAACACTAGTATAATAATGGTGTTATTACAGTATTGTTTTTGCTATAACAATGACCAGTATACTACGGTAATATATAAAGTGTTCAATTACGCAGGTATAATAGTGGCGTTAGTGCAGTAAGATACTTTTGCTGAACAGTATCTTGCAGTAATATGAAATGTGTTCAATAACATGGGTTTAATACATAGTAACATAGTACATAAGGCCGAAAAAAGACATTTGTCCATCCAGTTCGGCCTGTCATCCTGCAAGTTGATCCAGGGGAAGGCAAAAACCCTGTGAGGTAGAAGCCAATTTTCTCCACTTTAGGGGAATAAAAAATTCCTTCCCGACTCCAATCATGCAGTCAGAATAACTCCCTGGATCAACGACCCCCCTCTAGTAGCTATAGCCTGTAATATTATTACGCTCCAGAAATATATCCAGGCCCCTCTTGAATTCCTTTATTGTACTCACCATCACCACCTCCTCAGGCAGAGAGTTCCATAGTCTCACTGCTCTTACCATAAAGAATCCTTTTCTATGTTTGTGTACAAACCTTCTTTCCTCCAGACGCAGAGGATGTCCCCTCGTCACAGTCACAGTCCTGGGGATAAATAGCTGATGGGATAGATCTCTGTACTGACCCCTGATATATTTATACATATTAATTAGATCTCCCCTCAGTCGTCTTTTTTCTAAAGTGAATAACCCTAATTTTGATAATCTTTCAGGGTACTGTAGTTGCCCCATTCCAGTTATTACTTTAGTTGCCCTCCTCTGGACCTTATCCAGCTCTGCTATGTCTGCCTTGTTTACAGGAGCCCAGAACTGTACACAGTACTCCATGTGTGGTCTGACTAGCGATTTGTAAAGTGGTAGGACTATGTTCATATCACGGGCATCTATGCCCCTTCTGATACAACCCATTATCTTATTGGCCTTGGCAGCAGCTGCCTGACACTGGTTTTTGCTGCTTAGTTTGCTGTTTATTAAAATTCCTAGATCCTTTTCCATGTCAGTGTTACCGAGTGTTTTACCATTTAGTATGTACGGGTGACTTGCATTATTCCTTCCCATGTGCATAACTTTACATGTATCAGTGTTAAACCTCATCTGCCACTTATCTGCCCAAGCCTCCAATCTATCCAGATCCCTCTGTAGTAGTATACTGTCCTCTTCAGTGTAAATTACTTTACACAGTTTAGTGTCATCTGCGAAAATTGATACTTTACTATGCAAGCCTTCTACAAGATCATTAATAAATATATATTATTGCGTTATTGCAGTATTGCATGTGCTATAACACTGAATGGTATCTTGCAGTAATAAGCAATGTGTATAATAACACAAGTATAATAATTGCATTATTGCA
The DNA here is from genome assembly GCF_905171765.1 of Bufo bufo. NCBI lineage: Eukaryota > Metazoa > Chordata > Amphibia > Anura > Bufonidae > Bufo > Bufo bufo. The sequence continues at coordinate 171,032,882 of NC_053391.1, read as the reverse complement.
GTAAAATGCTTTTGCTACAACATTGAACAGTAACTTGCAGTACTAAATTATGTTCAATAACACGGTTATAATGCACAGAAATGTCCCATTACGAATGGTAGAAAAAGGGAGCAATCTCTCAGTGTTTATTTCGGAATGTACTGTATGCTCTTGGGGTGCTGGCAATAAGCCTATAAACTGTAGAAGGCTGACTGATTGTTCATATAGAAATATATGATTTTCTAGCAGGATTCTGTAATGTGGAACTTGCTAGCAAGGTGTATGAAACAACTGATACAGTAACCAGTCCTTTACTCACTTTCTATGCTAAGATTTCCCTCACAAACTTCTAAAATCTAAATTATAAAATTATATCTCCAATTCTCTCTCTCTAGCATCCCTAGTAAATGGATTGTGTGCGCCATTGTTTATGGCAGACACTGCCACAAGACATCCTTTCACAATCCCAGCTGGTAACAGAATATCATTATCATTTATTCCTTCTATGCAGAAGAACTTGCTTACATATTGCCTTCTGATTGGCTAATCAGCCTGTCTGTCAGCATCTATGCCAATCAGAGCAAGCTATAAATATGGAGCAGATGATGTACACTGTTGCTGTCCTTGAATGATTTGGGCTCTTCTACTAAAAAAATTGTGTCCATTAATTTAAATTCAGTGTTCTACTATTCTACGTGTGCGTTATTTATACAGTGTGTGAACATTTCAAACCGGGACACTAACACAGGACCAGATTATACATGGTGGGCCATTTATATGGATACACCTTAATAAAATGGGAATGGTTGGTGATATTAACTTCCTGTTTGTGGCACATTAGTATATGTGAGGGGGGAAACTTTTTAAGATGGGTGGTGACCATGGCAGACATTTTGAAGTCGGACATTTTGAATCCAAGTTTTGTTTTTTCAATAGGAAGAGGAATTTCACAAGAAAAACAATGGTGTGCTTGGTTTTAACGTAACTTTATTCTTTCATGAGTTATTTACAAGTTTCTGACCACTTATAAAATGTGTTCAATGTGCTGCCCATTGTGTTGAATTGTCTTTTTTTTTTGTTTTAAATATCTTTATTATTTTTCTTGATAAAACCAATATAAAAAGGTTATCTGGTCACAGCGGATGGGTACATATAACAGGTACATTTAAAGCAATGCATCACTTCGATGCTAAACAGCATATATACATATAAAGGCATCTAAATCTCGAAGTACCCTCAATTAATATCAATTCACTGTCACATGTAGCAAAACCAAAACCCATCCCTGCCCCTGAGTTCCCAAAAAACCCCCCTACATCCCCCCACCCGGTGTACCTGGCCTGGTACGGCCGCCACGAGGGGCGTTGGGGCGCTCATGCCGCTCTATTAGGTATTTTTCAAACCTTCATGATATCTAATCCTATTTAGTATGAACTGTTATGATGATATTCATTATTTAAGAATGCACGACAATTTATTTGTTTAGTATTAGGACATAGCCACAGCGACAGCGAGAGGGTGATCATCAATTCCAGTCAGAGTGTTCCCTTCTCGCCATTCCCCCTGTCTATACGCCCATTTCTGTGGCGTAGGTCACCCCGCGCCGTTTCATACCCTCAAAGTCTGTTATTCGTGTCATTAAACTTTGCCATTCATTTATTGATGGCAACCTGTCTTTCACCCATTGTCTCATGATTATTACCTTGGCCAATAAAAATCCCTTCAGCCAATAAGCCTGTTCGTTTTTTGGTAGATCTTTTTTTGTACTCTGAAGGGAGAAGTCCGAGCACAACTACTTGGATAGTTAAGGGGGGGCTACTCCCACCTTGTACCGCCATCGCCTGGAATATACTACCCCAGAAAAGCTTAATAACTGGGCAGTCCCACAGCATATGTACAAACCCAGCGGCTACCAAGGAGCATTTCAAGCAACTGAATTCTTGTCCCTTATTACTATGCATTTTAGATAAGAGACTCGGGGTAACATATAAACGGTGTATTATTTTAAATTGTGTCAACCGGTATTGTCTCGAAGGCGAAGCCTTCTTAATATTTTGATATATTTCCCGCCATTGTGAAGAGTTGCATTCCCCTATATCCACCTTCCATTTATCTACGCTTTTTAAATTTAGTGACCGTGCTTAGTTCCTCAATAAATCTCTTATATATTAGTGAGATCTTAACTTTATTCCCTACTATATTGTAACAAAATAATAGAAACCTCTGAGTGGCTGCTATAAAAGGTATTTTTTTAAGCGTGCATGCTAATGCGTGTTGTAGTTGAAGATATCTATATTGTTCTAATGCAGTTATTGGTGTGTGTTGGAACAGTTCCCCTATTAATTTAATTTTCCCTTTCGTGTATATGTGTGAAAGTAACGTGATACCTCTTCGAGTCCAATAATCATTATCGTTAAGTGCCAAGAATTCTGTTAACGCGGGGTTGTCCCATAACGGGGAAAAATCCAGAATTTGGGGGGCCTGGATAAGTACCTTGATTTTATTCCAGGTCTTCTGTAGCGCGGCCCCGATGGGGCAGCAAATATCTGCACGCTCCAGAAGCCCGGATTCCAGTATACTAAATATATTATGTGTGCTGTTGACGTTGCCCTGAAATATGGGAAAGTAGTACTCCATCCCCGTTATTGACGCACCACTGTAGTTGTGAGCACAAGTAGTAGATTTGAAAATGGGGCAGGCCAAGGCCGCCATCACTTGCCGCCATTCGCAAATATTGTAGCTTAATACGGACCCTTTTTCTGCCCCATATCAAGTCGTTTATCAATCGATCAATCAAATTAAAGACACTATCCTCAATCCAGGCAGGGCAGGAACTAACCGTGTACAGTATCCAAGGCAACAGAACCATTTTAATCAAAGCGATTCTATTAATCTGCGAAAGCGGAAGTTTCTGCCATACCCTTATTTTTTCCCTTATTTTCCCGACTAGAGGGGTGATATTTAGTATATTATAGTCCCTGATGGTATTACTAATTTTTATCCCTAAATAGTCTAAATGGTCTGTTGGAGCAATAGTTCTAACTCTAAGATCATTCAAGGGGGGCATCCGATTCAGGGGGAAGAGAACAGATTTTGTCCAGTTTATCTCATATCCAGAAAATCTACCAAATTCCTCTGCTATCCGCATAACGTCTGGGACACTTCTCCATCCGTCATTCAGATAGAGCAGCACGTCGTCTGCATATAGGCAGATCTTATCGTCCATCCCTCTCCCCCCAAACCCCACTATACTAGGTTCAGCCCGTATCCTGCAGGCGAAGGGTTCCATAAAAATTGAAAAGAGGAGTGGAGAGAGGGGGCATCTCTGCCGTGTCCCCCGCTTTAGGGAGACAGCCGGGGTGAGCACCCCATTAACCTTGATTCTGGCTGTTGCGTCTCTATATAGCAATTTGACCCATCCGATAAATTCCTGACCCAGATTCATCTTATACATAACACGCCAAAGGAAGGACCACTCCACCCGATCGAACGCCTTAGCGGCGTCCAGTGACAGGATGGAGCGGTCCTCCCCCCCTCCAATCTGAATGTTAAGAATGGTCCGGTGTATATTTGTCTGGATCTGTCGCCCGGGGATAAACCCTGTCTGATCTGTGTGGACTAGGCTAGTTATTACTTTTTTTAACCTGTTGGAGAGAACCTTTGCAATTACTTTATAGTCAGCATTAAGTAGCGATATAGGGCGGAAATCTTCAACTCTATTGCCATTTTTCCCTTTCTTAAGGATCAATATAACTGTTGCCTCTGTCATAGACGGGGGTAGCTTTCCACATTTGCTGGATTCATTCAGGACCTGCAACAGCCCAGGCAGGAGCACCCCTGCATGGCTCTTATATATGCCAAACGGTAGTCCGTCCGCTCCGGGCACATCTCGTATCTTCACAGCATAGACAATTGCCTTCAGATGACCCCAAAGATAAAAGTCTAAGGGGGTCAGATCGGGAGACCTTGGGGGCCATTCAACTGGCCCATGATGACCAATCCACTTTCCAGGAAACTGTTCATCTAGGAATGCTCGGACCTGACACCCATAATGTGGTGGTGCACCATCTTGCTGGAAAAACTCAGGGAACGTGCCAGCTTCAGTGCATAAAGAGGGAAAGTGGATTGGTCATCGTGGGCCAGTTGAATGGCCCCCAAGGTCTCCCGATCTGACCCCCTTAGACTTTTATCTTTGGGGTCATCTGAAGGCAATTGTCTATGCTGTGAAGATACAAGATGTGCAGCACCTGAAACTACTGATACTGGAAGCCTGTGCTAGCATTTCTCCTGCGGTGTTGCTATCAGTGTGTGAAGAGTGGGAGAAGAGGGTTGCATTTACAATCCAACACAATGGGCAGCACATTGAACACATTTTATAAGTGGTCAGAAACTTGTAAATAACTCATGAAAGAATAAAGTTACGTTAAAACCAAGCACACCATTGTTTTTCTTGTGAAATTCCCAATAATTTTCATGTGTCACATGACCCTCTTCCTATTGAAAAAAACTAAAGTTGGATTCAAAATGGCCGGCTTAAAAATGTCCGCCATGGTCACCACCCATCTTGAAAAAGTTTCCCCCCTTACATATACTAATGTGCCACAAACAGGAAGTTAATATCACCAACCATTCCCATTTTATTAAGGTGTATCCATATAAATGGCCCACCCTGTATTATAACATTATAAGGAGAAGCTGACATAATGATTTCCATGTGGAAGCATAGACCATATTATACTCTGTATGCTGCCATATGGTGTCCTGAAGCATTGCATCCCTTCCTTGAAGCATCTATATTATAATATGGCATTCATTATTAGAGATGGCATTGCGATTTGCGGCGAACTTTGCTCATTCGCTGTTCGCCGAATAGGCGAAAATATGGCGATGTCCGCCGGCGCCATATTCATGGCATCGTGCAAAACTTTGACACATCCATCAGGTGGGACTGGACAGCCAATTGAGACATTTCAGCACATGGACACACCCCCTACCCTATAAATAAACCCGATCTGGCCGCCATTTTGCATTCTGTTTTTTGCCAGTGTAAGAAGAGATTGCTGTGTGGAGCATGGGCAGACTGATAGAGAGTATAGAGACACCAAACGCTAGCTAATAGGGCCACAAAAGTCCTTTTAAGGACTGGAATAGCTGTGCTATGGATAGGTGTGACATACTGAGGGGAGTAATATAACATAGAAAGTATATTATAGTGCATTTGTATTATGCAGCTGCTGTGTGCAGTTCTGCTGCGATACTGCAGCTATACAGAAGGACAAACGCTATTGGAACAACTAATTTCTACTAGTGTGATATACCAGTTGCCCCTAAAAAAATCTGATTTGAGGCAGGGGTGTCATATACCAATAACATAATTTCTATATAGTGCATTTGTATTGTGCAGCATTTGTGTGCGGTTCTGCTGAGATACCGCAGCTATACAAAGGGACAAACGCCATTGGAGCAACTAATTGCAACTGGTGCGATATACCAGTTGCCCCCCCAAAAATCTGATTGAGGCAGGGGTGTTATATACCTAGCATATAATTTCTATATAGTGCATTTGTATTGTGTAGCATTTGTGTGTGTTTCTGCTGAGATACCGCAACTAAACAGACAAACAAAAGCCATTTGAACAACGACTTGCAACTGGTGTGATATACCAGATGCCCCCAAAAAAATCGGACTGAGGCATGGGTGTGATATACCTAGAATATAATTTATCTATAGTGCATTTGTATTGTGCAGCATTTGTTTGCGGTTCTGCTGAGATACCATATCTATACAGAGGGACAAACGCCATAGTGACAACTAATTGCAACTGGTGTGATATACCAGTTGCCCCCCAAAAAATCTGATTGAGGCAGGGGTGTAATATACCTAGATTATAATTTCTATATAGTGCATTTGCATTGTGCAGCATTTGTGTGCGGTTCTGTTGAGATACCGCAGCTGTACAGAGAAACAAACAATATTGAAACAACTAATTGCAACTGGTAAGATATACCCGTTGCCTCCCAAAAAATCTGATTTAGGCAGGGGTGTAATATACCTAGAATATAATTTCTATAAAGTGCATTTGTATTGTGCGGCATTTGTGTGTGTTTCTGCTGAGATACCGCAACTATACAGACAAACAAACGCCATTGGAACAACTACTTTCAACTGGTGTGATATACCAGATGCCCCCACAAAATCGGACTGAGGCATGGGTGTGATATAACTAGAATCTAATTTATATATAGTGCATTTGTATTGTTTGGCGTCATCGGATTCCCCTTCGGATTATTACGAGTTTATTGCATTTACTAATCTATAACAAACAGAGGATTCGGGACTATGCATACTATTTGAATCTACACTGCGTTGCAACTAAAATCGATATTCCAACAATTAAAGAGATCTCAGCTCTATTCTAATTTAAAGTTTGTGGACTCTAGTGGGAATTTATCGAAATTCTCCATTGCAAATAATCAGAACCCCACAAACATTTTAACAGAATCGCAAGTACTGAAAACAACACGTGACACGCCGGGTGATCACGTGTGCGACCCATAGTCACGTGAGACGCCAACAGTGTAGCGAGGTCAGCTACATGGAACCTCCATTCGCAGAAACACAGGACCAACGCAGACACAGCAGGACGGGTGAGTGGCTGTGTAATGGGTGGGACGCCCCCGATCACAGCAATAACTAACAAGTCTCTTCTGAGTAGAGACAAACATTATTTCTATGATTATACCCTCCAAGTGTGTTGTTCATGGAAGTATGCTACAAACAGAGTTGGCATAGGTTTTTCCTCTAAGTCTGATTCCACAGCAATTTGCTAGGAACATAGATGGTCTTAAACATTTGAACCTTTAAGCGTTAATTCTACTCACTAGGTGCAGTATCATTATATCCTTGAATTGCGACTTCTACAAAGTCTTCTACAAATATTGACATTGCAATTTCTACAAAGTCTTCTACAAATATAGACATTCGATACTTACCATCCGAAATATTGCTACGGAATACAGATATTTGAAACGTATTATTCAGAATAAAAGTACCATTTATCCTATATGTGTACAATTCACAAATCTTTAGTGACTAATTGAAGTTACTCAACTTGCACTTGAATCATATTAACTTTTGCACTATTTTTTGTGCACGTTTTTGCACTTTGCACAAATATCAATGAAATAAGAGACATTTTCTTCTCTGGACAAATACCTATGAAATAAGAGACCCTTCACTATTTTTACCTCAACTATATAAGTGACATTTTTTACTTCATTAACAACTTTTTTATATTTTTATTGTTTATATATATATATATATATATATATATATATATATATATTTTTTTTTTTTAAAACATTTTTTATTTCGGAAAAAAGGATAGGCAGTATACAAGTACATAGATTATAGTAAATATTCATGCACGCAGGCATGTGTACATTATACAATTCGCTTTGCAAGATCATATACATGTTAGACAGCCGTCCATCATTCAATTAGTAAGTGCCTTTTCCGAATTTTTTATTTTATCCCCCCCCCCCCCCTCCCAACTGTTTCCCAGCTTACAATGCCATGACAATATCTCATATTATGACTTCCGGGTCAAGTGCTTCTTATTTGCGTACAATAGGAATATCACATGCTAATATTTTCTCCCTCTAGACTACCTCTAGTCTATCTAATGTACCCTTCAATTTCTTTTCTAGATACCACCTAGTATGTATGAAAGGCATGACAACTTCCGATATTTCTGCTGATGTCAATGTATGAATAATAAATCTTTCCCAAGTATGAAAAATCTGTTTTGCAGACTTCTCCTTGCTACGTTCTATATCTAGCCTATCCATATACATGACATGCTTCATCACCCCCAATGCTTCATGGAATGTAGGAACTGTGGGATATATCCAATGTCTGAGTATGGTCTTTACCACTGCTAAGAGGAACAAGTGTACCCCTTTAATATGAGTAGAATGGGATATTTCTCCCTTTTCATCTAGTGGTATATAATGAAAAATACAGTGCAAAGGTGACCGTTGTGGTTTTATTCCCCATACTTGCTGGATATATTCAACAGACTCCTTCCACAAAGATTTCAAATTAGGACAATGCCAAAGCCCATGCAGTAAGTTAGCCTTTTGTTGTAGACATTTGGGACAAACTAAGAAGACAGGTTGGCATTAGCAGGAGGTGCTTCAAACTCACATGCAGTTGTGCATATATATAGGGGAGCAAATCCTGCACTTGTGGCCCGTTGCTAATGGCAATCCCCAGCAAAATGCATACAATGGAGGATGCCCGCGGCGAACCACAAGTACCACAATAGACATCCTACACAAGGTAACAAGTGCGGATGTAATAATTAATATAACAATATAACAAAACAATAACAAACACAGGTGCACTCTGCAGTATCACTAAATCCTCAAACTGATTTTAAAATTGAGAGATTAGTCAACATGTCCTACGGTGTAGAACATGTCTAAGCCCGGACACCGCGACAAGGTTTCTCAAGTAGCCCGGGACCCTACACTCTCCTACCTGAGCCGTATGGGCGATACCAGGAGCCAGTGGGCAAATTACAGGAGCATAAGGGCTCTTTCACACTTGCGTTCTTGTCTTCCGGCATAGAGTTCCGTCGTCAGGGCTCTATGCCGGAAGAATCCTGATCAGGATTATCCTAATGCATTCTGAATGGAGAGAAATCCGTTCAGGATGCATCAGGATGTCTTCAGTTCCGGAACGGAACGTTTTTTGGCCGGAGAAAATACCGCAGCATGCTGCGCTTTTTGCTCCGGCCAAAAATCCGGAACACTTGCCGCAAGGCCGGATCCGGAATTAATGCCCATTGAAAGGCATTGATCCGGATCCGGCCTTAAGCTAAACGTCGTTTCGGCGCATTGCCGGAGCCGACGTTTAGCTTTTTCTGAATGGTTACCATGGCTGCCGGGACGCTAAAGTCCTGGCAGCCATGGTAAAGTGTAGCGGGGAGCGGGGGAGCGGTATACTTACCGTCTGTGCGGCTCCCCGGGCGCTCCAGAGTGACGTCAGGGCGCCCCAAGCGCATGGATCATGTGATCACATGGATCACATGGATCACGTCATCCATGCGCATGGGGCGCTCTGACGTCATTCTGGAGCGCCCCGGGAGCCGCACGGACTGTAAGTATACCGCTCCCCCGCTCCCCGCTCCTACTACGGCAACCAGGACTTTAATAGCGTCCTGGGTGCCATAGTAACACTGAACGCATTTGGAAGACGGTTCCGTCTTCAAATGCTTTCAGTACACTTGCGTTTTTCCGGATCCGGCGTGTAATTCCGGCAAGTGGAGTACACGCCGGATCCGGACAACGCAAGTGTGAAAGAGGCCTAAGGCCGACTCACAAACAACTCACCAGTTACCTCCAGCATGTGGCCATGCTTGCAATGGGAGGAGGGAGGAGTCTGTGAGTCCCACTCAAGACTTGCTGATATGTCCCAGGCCTCACAGGTGCACCTAAATGTGACCTGTAGATGGAAAACAGGCACATTTAAATAGGAGTTTATACACCTCCAGGAATCTATATATACAAACTAAGAAGACAGGTTGGCATTAGCAGGAGGTGCTTCAAACCCACATGCAGTTGTGCATATATATAGGGGAGCAAATCCTGCACTTGTGGCCCGTTGCTAATGGCAATCCCCAGCAAAATGCATACAATGGAGGATGCCCGCGGCGAACCACAAGTACACCATCTCAAATAATGTGCAGGTGCGTCTCTATAAGATAAGTCAAAGGCATACGTAGCTTTATGAAGAATCCTAAAATGCATCTCCCTCCATGTTTCACTTGTAATCGCCTGTCTCACTTTCTCCATCCCTTCCCTCAATTTAGGAGTGACTGTATCTTCCCCTAGTTCTTCTTCCCACCTCTTATACACTTTATATCCTAATGGGGTAGAAAGAATGTTCTGCATTCTCCTATAAAGGTCGGATAATGAATAATCCTGGGTTGCCACTAGAGCACCAAACCAGTTCAATCTCTCAGGGTCTCCCAGTTTCACTGATTGAGCCATGCAGTATGAGTATATCTGCTTGTATGACAGAAAATGGGAAGCTGGGATCTGGTATTTGGACTGAACCTCCGGCCATGTTAAGAGCCCCGTACCCCCCTCATTCAGTAATTGTTGCAATACAAGAATCCCTTTACTCTTCCACATTCTAAAAAGACCAGATTGCCTGCCCTCCGGAAACGCCAGGAGATTCCACAATGGCATATAGGGAGTAATGTACATGGGCAACTTATATAATTTACGAATGTTCCGCCATGCAGCCAGAGTATCCCTCAGAACTACATATGCGACCAGTTCACTTTCCAGAGGGGTATTTGAAAAGTACGAGGAACCTTTCAGCCAATCCCTAGCATGTCTAAATAGCGAGGCCAAGTTGTATCTTCTAATGGACGGCATCTGAAGTCCTCCTTCCCACTTAGTGAGGCAAAGTTTATCATATGCTATTCTAGGCCGTTTTCCTTGCCAAAGGAACCGTACAAACGTTCTTTGGATCCTATTGACATCAATATGTGTCAGCAGGAGGGGTATAGTCTGGATAGGATAGAGCAGTCTCGTAAAACTTACCATTTTTAGGAGGTAAGCCCTCCCAAAAAGCGAAAGCGGTAGTTTAGCCCATTTATCTAACTCCGTTTCTATTTTCCTGATTAGGGGATCATAATTTAATTTATACAGCGAAGATGGGTGACGCCCTACTTTGATACCCAAATAGGTTAAATACTGTGGTACCACTTCGACATTGCAAAGGTCTCGATCCCGTCGGGCTTGAGACCCTCCCTTATCCAAAAATAATAATTGGCTCTTAGTTACGTTTATTTTATATCCCGTAGTTCCCCCAAAATATTCAAAAGTGTCTAGTATCTTTTTAAGGCAAAGGTGCGGGGAGTCTAAAAATAGCAATATATCGTCTGCAAAGCAAACTAATTTAAGTTCCTTCTTACCTATCCGGATCCCTTTAAAAATATCTGACTGAATCAGGTGTTGTACCAGTGGTTCTAGAGCCAAATTGAATAGGAGGGGAGATAAAGGGCAGCCCTGCCTTGTACCTCTGCCGAGCCGGAAAGGGGCCGACAAAAAGCCGGGCAAACTGACTTGAGCTTGCGGGCTCTGATAAATGTTTTCAACTAATGATTTGAAAGATCCCTCTATTCCGAAAGCAGTCATGGATCTCCACAACCAATTCCAGTTTACAGTGTCAAAAGCTTTCTCCGCATCGACAGATAACAAGGCAGGGCTCCCTCCCACACATCTAGGACCATGATGAACATAGTCCTGCGCCACCAAAACCGATCTGATGTTAGTCACCGCCACTCTATTTTTTAGAAATCCCACCTGGTTCGCCCCTATAAGGTACGGCATATGTTGTGCCAATCTATTAGTTAATAATTTGGTCAGTATTTTAAGGTCTTGATTAATTAAAGAGATTGGTTGGTATGAGGCAGGCTGTTCCATATCTTTGCCTGGTTTGGGGATGAGTTTGATATGCGCCATGTTCCCAGATTTCATGATACCCTGACCCCCCCAAGCAACTATTGAAAAGCAATGTTAAAAAAGGGGTGATTTCCTCTTTAAGACCTTTATAAAAGTCTGCTCCAAATCCGTCCGGGCCCGGAGCTTTCCCACTTACAAGGGATTTGATGGTAGATTTGACCTCATCTTCCGTGATCTGCTCATTAAGATGGGCGCACATTTCCTCTGTGAGCCGCTGTAACGAGATCTTAGATATGAGTTCCTCTGCTAATTTAGCATCATATTCTGCTTGACCGTATAAAGCAGCATAGAATTGTTCAAAGCAATCTACTATCTCTTTCGGGTCTGTAACCCTATGACCCGACGCATTTATTAAGCTTTTAATATTGGTGTTAGGCACATAAGGCCTGGCTAGATTAGACAGCATCCTCCCTGCCTTATTTCCATATTTGAATAGATGTGACTTTTTATAATCCCCAGTCAGTTTTGTATTTTGTTCAACATCGAAATCATAACTGTGTTTAGCCGTGACCCATTGGGTTTTACTAGTATCTGTTGGATTATTTAGGAAAGTCGTATATGTACGTCTCACCTCCTCTGTTGCTGCATTCATTTTCTGGACCAGTTTCTTTTTTTTAGCTGCGGCGTACGAAATTATTCGCCCCCTAATTACTGCCTTGGCTGTATCCCAGAATAAAGTATACTTATCTCGATGCTCCCTATTAGTATCTGTAAATTCCCACCACCACCCTTTCAACTGTAGGAGAAATTCTTCATCTGTGGCCAAATAACTGGGCATGCGCCATATATAATCTGTACCTCTGGGTATATTTTCCAAGAGGGAAAGGGATACTGGGGCATGATCAGATATTAGAATATCTAGTATCTCTGTTCCCTTCACCTTCCCCATCAGTCCTGGCGAGATAAGTGCATAGTCTATTCTGGACCATGACTGATGGGCAGGTGAGAAATGGGTAAATTCACGCTCCGTCGGGTTTAGGTGCCTCCAGACATCTTTCAAGGCAGTAGATTGCAAAAAGGAGTCAAGTGTCATTCTCTGAACAGTTGTTCCTCGTCTCTGCATATCCACTGCCTCTACCCTCCTGCAGTCCTCCTGTGTGTTATGAACTACATTAAGGTCTCCCATCACTACCGTACTATCACTACTCTCCTGCACAATCTTAAGCTCCAACTCTGAAAAAAAGCTAGCTTGCATAACATTAGGTCCATATACATTAAACAATGTTAACCTGCCTGCATCGGTATCTATATCAAGCTTCAGCAATCTGCCTTTATCATCTCTATCTGTCGATAAAACCTCACATCTAAGTTTCTTATGGATTAATATCATCACACCTGCTCTTCTTCCATCTGAGGGAGAGCCGTATATTTGTCCCACCCACAAGCGCCGCATCCGCCAAAAATCAGCCTCCCAGGTGCGTCTCCTGAATCAAGGCTATATCAGCCTGTAACCTCTTTAGGTGGCGTAGGACCATTATTCTTTTATGAGGGGATCTCAGCCCTCTAACATTCCAGGATACCAATTTAATCATTTGGGCTGGATATATGATATAAGTAAAGTAGAAGCACCTTTGGGAGGCAGGTTCCCGGCGAACACCCTCCCATAAATCCCGTCAGTGGCATTGCAGTTCAAGTTATTAGATGGCATAATAAACATAAACATAATCCCCCCTCCCAACATAACCCCAGTAAACATGTAGACACACTCTCTCCCCTAGGAACTTTGAGAGCGCTCAAACCAAACAGCAAATCTTCTATAGACTCCTCTTTTTTCGCGCCAACCCAGGCTAGACTGCTGCCTACCCCTAGCCCAGAGTCCATTTCTTAAAAGCACTTCTTCCATTTCCGACCTCCTCCCCCCGGACAATATGCATACATAATATTAAACTTGCCTACTAACCTCCCCTCCACTATACATAGACATTGCATGAAATGATTACAAGCGTAAGCCGCCGTCTATAACATTGATTTGCGACTCCCCACTAACTAAATAATACTTAGTGCGATTATCCCCAGTCCGGACTGGAAGCAGAATTTCTCTTTCGTCTCGGAGATACTCCAGGCAATGTAGTTGACCACGCGCCTCTTGTATTACTAAAGCGACCCTCTCTTGGCGAATCAGTTCCATTATTAGGCGATCTTGTGGCTAGGTCTCTTGGTACGTTGCAGTCCTCCAGGGCATCTGCTGCACCCGCAGGTGTAAGGTAAGTGTCCACTCCACCATCCGATCTGAACACTCTCAATACTGCTGGGTAAATCAAGGCAAACTTTACTTTCTTGTTTACTAGCTGGGTACATATTTGAGAAAAGGCTCTCCTTTTCTTAGAGACCTCCATGGAATAGTCCCCAAAAATTAAAATCTGATGACCGCGTAATATGAGCGGTTGCTTGAGCCTTCTATATTTGAACAAGATGGTCTCCTTATCTGTGTACTTCAGGTACTTTACTATGGTCGTTCTGGGTCTCCTCTGTGGTTCGGTCCCACCGGTATCTTGCGGCGGGCCGATTCTGTGCGCCCTCTCGACTGTTGCTGGGGCCTGGAGTCCCAACGCTTGTGGTAGCTCATCTGAGCAGATCCGAGATAGCTGATGCACAGGGATGTTTTCCGGTAAACCGAGAATACGTAGATTGCTTCTACGGGACCTGTTTTCCAAGTCCTCAACTTTATCTCGGAGCGCCTTGTTAGACTGTGTAACGTCCCTGAGCTGGGTGTGAACTCTCTCCAGCTCGTCCTCCACCATGCCCATTCTTTGCTCAAGCTTCTGCACTTGCTCTGAGTGTTGATTCACCGTGGCCTGCAGCTGCTTTAAGGAAGTTGAGATCGTTGCTTCCAAAGTGGCTTTTATATCTGGCGCCAATAATTTTGCTACCTCTATAGCCATTTCTTTGCAGGAAGACTCCAAATCGCCAGCTTGTTGAGATCCTTCCAGCTGCGTAAGTATTAGCTCCTCCGGTTCTTGTGGCTGAGAAGTTTGTGAGGACGAGCAGGTCATCATCTTCCTAGCGTCCGCCATCTTGCCCTTCTGAAGTTCAGCTAGGTCGCGCGGCGGGAGAGGCGAGCTGGTTAGCGGGGTGCCATTGCGCACTATAAACTTCTCCATCTATCCCCCTCTGTATCGGGGAGATGTATAGTCGGGGTGATGAAGCCCCGGGTCTCGGCAACACCCGCTGTTAGTGTTCGGGGAGACGGAGCTCTCTCTGCTCACCTCCTTACATGCGCGCGCCGGAACCGGAAGTCTTATTGTTTATATTATTTATCTTAACTATTTGACTATATATATGTACTATCTATTTACCATTATTGTGGAATTATTTTATCTCCAATATCCTTGATTTTAGATATTTTATAATAAAACAGCTATCTTTTACTGTACTATTGGTCCCGGATGGTGAGTGCCTGTTTTGCCTCTTTGTTTTTATCCAGTGCATTTGTATTGTGCAGCATTTGTTTGCGCTTCTGCTGAGAAACCATAGCTATACAGAGGGACAAACGCCATTGGAACAACTAATTGCAACTGGTGTGATATAACAGTTGCCCCCCAAAAAATCTGATTGAGACAGGGGTGCGATATACCTAGAATATAATTTCTATGTAGTGCATTTGTATTGTGCAGCATTTGTGTGCGGTTCTGCTGAGATACTGCAGCTATACAGAGGGACAAATGCCCTTGGAACAACTAATTGCAACTGGTGTGATATACCAGTTGACCCCCAAAAAATCTAACTAAGGCAGGAGTGTGATATACCTAGAATATAATTTATATAGTGCATTTGTATTGTGCAGCATTTGTGTGTGGTTCTGTTGATATACCGCAGCTATACAGAGGGACAAATGCTATTAGAACAACTAATTGCAACTGGTGTGATATACCAGTTGCTCCTAAAAAAATCTGATTGAGGCAGGGGTGCGATATGTCTATAATATAATTTCTATGTAGTGCATTTGTATTGTGTAGCATTTGTGTGCGGTTCTGCGGAGATACCGTAGCTATACAGAGGGACAAAAACACCATTGGAACAACTAATTGCAACTGGTGTGATATACCAGTTGCCCCCCCCAAACAATCTGACTGAGCCAGGGGTGTGATATACTTAGAATATAATATATATAGTGCATTTGAATTGTGCAGCATTTTTGTGCTGTTCTGTTGAGATACCGCAACTATACAGAGGGACAAACGCCATTGGAACAACTAATTGCACTCCTCTCCTCCCTTCCCCATAGTACCCACCATAATGTGTCCAAGTATAAAATGCTACTGTACAGAGCCCCCCCATATAAAATACCCCTTCTTTGTGGACTCAGTAGATATAGTGCCACTCAATAATGTGCCAGTAATAAGTGCCCCCAATAATGTGCTAATAATAAGTGATTCCAATCATGTGCCAGTAAGATGTGTCCCCATAGATGCCCCCCAATCATGTGCAAGTAACAAGAGCAGCCCCCCAATCATGTGCCAGAAACAAGAGCACCCTGCAATCATGTGCCAGTAACAAGAGCACCAGCCAATCATATGCCAGTAACAAGAGCACCCCCCAATCATGTGCCAGTAACTCCTCCCACCAGTTGCTGCTGCACATGGAGGTAACTAGGAGCAACATATGTGTGGGGTCTGCGCTAGTGAACATAAATGCATAATGGCATAGGCAGGTTTAGCGTAGGACCCTCTTGAAATGAGACCACCTTGTCAGTTGGTAGGTGGGCTTAGATTTGTTTTGATCAAAATGTATTGACCAAGTGTCTCAGATCTTATCAATAGAGTGAGGGCTTACTCCATATGTTATGCTTGCATCTATTATTATAGTGCATTATTTTCTGTGACTGATATAACAGTTGCCCCAAAAAAATCTGATTGAGGCAGGGGTGCGATATACCTAGAATATAAATTCAATATAGTGCATTTGTATTGTGTAGCATTTGTGTGCGGTTCTGCTGAGATACTGCAGCTATACAGAGGGACAAACGCCATTGGAAAAACTAATTGCAACTGGTGTGATATACCTGTTTCCCCCCCCCAAAAAAAATAGATTAAGGGGTTCTATATACCTGCTTCCACAAATACTGCTCTTCTATAGGGACTTTGTTAAATGGTCATTTTGAAAATGACAGGCAGAGGAAGAGGCAGGCTATTCCGCAGGGCTGGTAGGGGTCGGGAAGGTGCACGAGGCCGGAGCCTAAGTGGGAAGTTGGAGAAGGTGCGTGCGATTACGTCAAAGGACGCACCACAGTTGGTTGAGTGGCTCACTCAGCCTTCCGCTTCTGCACCCTCCTTATCCTCTGTATCTGCACCCTCCTCACTCTCTGCTGTATGGACCCCCAAAGACACCACCACCACCACCACCATAGCCCCTCCACTTGAGTCAGAAGAATTATTTTCCCATCAATTCCCATACCTTACCGATGTGCATCCATTCTTGGCATCGGATGAGGAAGAGGAGGTAGCAACTGCAGCCACCCAGCGGTCTGACGACAGTACCCAGATCAGCCCAAGGAGGGTGGTCCCCGCTGTTGCTGCCTACTCCGAGATCTCTAATATCAGTGGTGGTGAAGGTGACGATGATGACGTGTTGATGGATGTCACGTGGGTGCCCACAAGAGAGGAAGAGGAGTGGAGTTCAGAGGGAGAGACGGAGCAGCAGATAGGGAGGAGAAGCAGGCAGAACTCGCAGTGCACCGGAGGCAAAAAGCAGACTGTAAATGTATCTGGAGCGAGCCATCCACCATGCACGGTCACATCTTGCGCTCCAAGGACGCCGGCACATGGCTCCGAAGTGTGGGCTTTTTTTTTTAACGTGTCAGCTTCTGACAATAGTGTTGCCATCTGCATCCTGTGCTGTCAATGCATAAGTCGCGGTAAGCCCAACACTCACCTAAGGATTACCGCCTTAACTGCCTCCGGACCGCCTAAGTCAGTATCGCGTTCCGGAGGCGGCAGAGTCACGCATATATGCGTCATCTCGCGAGATGCGAGATTTCCTGTGACCGCGCGCACACAGGATCAAAAGGTAAGCGAGTGGATCTCCAGCCTGCCAGCGGCGATCGTTCGCTGGCAGGCTGTAGATGCGATTTTTTTTTTTTTTTTTAACCCCTAACAGGTATATTAGATGCTGTTTTGATAACGGCATCTAATATACCTGCTACCTGGTCCTCTGGTGGTCCCTTTTGCTTGGATCGACCACCAGAGGACACAGGCAGCTAAGTAATAAGTAGCACGAAACACCACTACACTACACCCCCCCTGTCACTTATTAACCCCTGATCACCCCATATAGACTCCCTGATCACCCCCCTGTCATTGATCACACCCCTGTCATTGATCACCCCACTGTAAGGCTCCATTCAGACGTCCGTATGTTTTTTACAGATCCACGGATACATGGATCGGATCCGCAAAACACATACGGACATCTGAATGGAGCCTTACAGGGGGGTGATCACCCCATATAGACTCCCTGATCACCCCCCTGTCATTGATCACCCCCCTGTCATTGATCACCCCCTGTAAGGCTCCATTCAGATGTCCGTATGTTTTTTACAGATCCACGGATACATGGATCGGATCTGCAAAACACATACGGACATCTGAATGGAGCCTTACAGGGGGGTGATCAATGACAGGGGGGTGATCATCCCATATACACTCCCTGATCACCCCCCTGTCATTGATAACCCCCCCTGTCATTGATCACCCCACTGTAAGGCTCCATTCAGACATTTTTTGGGCCCAAGTTAGCGGAAATTATTATTATTATTATTATTTTTTTTTCTTACAAAGTCTCATATTTCACTAACTTGTGACAAAAAATAAAATCTCACATGAACTCACCATACCCCTCACGGAATCCAAATGCGTAAAAATTTTTAGACATTTAGATTCCAGACTTCTCACGCTTTAGGGCCCCTAAAATGCCAGGGCAGTATAAATACCCCACATGTGACCCCATTTCGGAAAGAAGACACCCCAAGGTATTCCGTGAGGGGCATATTGAGTCCATGAAAGATTGAAATTTTTGTCCCAAGTTAGCGGAAAGGGAGACTTTGAGAAAAAAAAAATTTCTGCCAAAAAAAAAAAAATTCTATGAACTCGCCATGCCCCTCATTGAATACCTTGGGGTGTCTTCTTTCCAAAATTGGGTCACATGTGGGGTATTTATACTGCCCTGGCATTTTAGGGGCCCTAAAGCGTGAGAAGAAGTCTGGGATCCAAATGTCTAAAAATGCCCTCCTAAAAGGAAATTGGGCCCCTTTGCGCATCTAGGCTGCAAAAAAGTGTCACACATGTGATATCTCCGTACTCAGGAGAAGTTGTGCAATGTGTTTTGGGGTGTCATTTTACATATACCCATGCTGGGTGAGATAAATATCTTGGTCAAATGCCAACTTTGTATAAAAAAAAATGGGAAAAGTTGTCTTTTTGCCGAGATATTTCTCTCACCCAGCATGGGTATATGTAAAAAGACACCCCAAAACACATTGCCCTAATTCTTCTGAGTACGGCGATACCAGATGTGTGACACTTTTTTGCAGCCTAGGTGGGCAAAGGGGCCCACATTCCAAAGAGCACCTTTCGGATTTCACAGGGCATTTTTTACAAATTTGGATTTCAAACTACTTCTCACGCATTAGGGCCCCTAAAATGCCAGGGCAGTATAACTACCCCACAAGTGACCCCATTTTGGAAAGAAGACACCCCAAGGTATTCCGTGAGGGGCATGGCGAGTTCCTCGAATTTTTTTATTTTTTGTCACAAGTTAGCGGAAAATTATGATTTTTTTTTTTTTTTCTTACAGTCTCATATTCCACTAACTTGTGACAAAAAATAAAAACTTCCATGAACTCACTATGCCCATCACGAAAGACCTTGGGGTGTCTTCTTTCCAAAATGGGGTCACTTGTGGGGTAGTTATACTGCCCTGGCATTCTAGGGGCCCTAATGTGTGGTAAGTAGTTTGAAATCAAAATGTCACACATCTGGTATCGCCGTACTCAGGAGAAATTGGGCAATGTGTTTTGGGGTGTCATTTTACATATACCCATGCTGGGTGAGAGAAATATCTCGGTCAAATGCCAACTTTGTATAAAAAAATGGGAAAAGTTGTCTTTTGCCGAGATATTTCTCTCACCCAGCATTGGTGTATGTAAAATGACACCCCAAAACACATTGCCCAACTTCTCCTGAGTACGGCGATACCAGATGTGTGACACTTTTTTGCAGCCTAGGTGGGCAAAGGGGCCCACTTTCCAAAGAGCACCTTTAGGATTTCATAGGTCATTTTTTACACATTTTGATTTCAAATTACTTACCACACATTTGGGCCCCTAGAATGCCAGGGCAGTATAACTACCCCACAATTGACCCCATTTTGGAAAGACACCCCAAGGTATTCAGTGAGGGGCATGGCGAGTTCCTCGAATTTTTTTATTTTTTGTCACAAATTAGCGGAAAATGATGTTTTTTTTTTGTTTTTTTTGTTTTTCTTACAAAGTCTCAGGGCAGGGCAGTATAACTACCCCACAAGTGACCCCATTTTGGAAAGAAGACACCCCAAGGTATTTCGTGATGGGCATAGTGAGTTCATGGAAGTTTTTATTTTTTGTCACAAGTTAGTGGAATATGAGACTTTGTAAGGGAAAAAAAAAAAAATCATCATTTTCCGCTACCTTGTGACAAAAAATAAAAAGTTCTATGAACTCACTATGCCCATCAGCGAATACCTTAGGGTGTCTACTTTCCGAAATGGAGTCATTTGTGGGTTGTTTGTACTGTCTGGCCATTGTAGAACCTCAGGAAACATGACAGGTGCTCAGAAAGTCAGAGCTGCTTCAAAAAGCGGAAATTCACATTTTTGTACCATAGTTTGTAAACACTATAACTTTTACCCAAACCATTTTTTTTTTATCAAAGACATCTAGAACAATAAATTTAGAGAAAAAATTATATATGGATGTCGTTTTTTTTTAAAAAATTTTACAACTGAAAGTAAAAAATGTCATTTTTTTGCAAAAATTTTGTTAAATTTCGATTAATAACAAAAAAAAGTAAAAAATGTCATCAGCAATTAAATACCACCAAATGAAAGCTCTATTAGTGAGAAGAAAAGGAGGTAAAATTCATTTTAGTGGTAAGTTGCATGACCGAGCAATAAACGGTGAAAGTAGTGTAGTGCAGAAGTGTAAAAAGTGGCCTGGTCATTAAGGGTGTTTAGGCTAGGGGGGCTGAGGTAGTTTAAAAGGCACTTGGCTTCCCATCACTGAGCCCAGTGGTAGCAACGCCGTCAGAACCCAGCCACACTCCTGGTACTTCATGTCCTGCCTCTTCTCCTCCTCCTCCCATTTGTCCTCCACTCCATCTTCCATCGTGCTGTCGTGGCGTTTATCTGGCACAAGGCAGGCTTCTGTGGCGCAAATGTTCGAGTGTAAAAAAATTATGACGCCGGATTATCCTCTTGCCCACGGCTGACCACTGGCTTGTCGAACTGCTAGCCCGTCAACTATTGTCATATAAATTGGTGGACTCAGAGGCCTTTAGAACATTTGTGGCCATTGGCACACCGCAATGGAAGGTCCCCGGAAGGAAATATTTCTCCCAGAAGGGCATCCCTGAACTATATGGCCACGTTCAGCGGCAAGTTAATATATCTCTGGCACACAGTGTCGGTGCCAAGATACATCTGACACAGAAACATGGTCTAGCAAACACGGGCAGCGAAGGTACAGGTAACTTTTACTGCCTACTGGGTGAACCTTCTGACGACCATCAAGCATGTAACCCGTGGCACCCGTGTTACCACCATGGATTGCATGCAGGTCTGCCTCTTCTTCTCCTCCTCCTCCTACTTCATCCTCTGTATCCTCCTCGGCTGACTCCTCCTTTTCCACTGCTACCGCCTCTTTCTCTGCACCCCCAAGCTTCCCAGAACCTATTTGACGTGCCAGGTGAGACGTTGACATGCTGTGCTGCGGCTGTTGTGCCTGGAAGCCAAGAGCCACACCTGTCCTGCACTGCTTTCAGCTCTGTGGTCACAGGCTGATCAGTGGCTAACCTCACTCAATTTGACAGTTGGTAAAGTGTTGTGCGACAACGGTGTCAATCTGCTGAGCGCACTGAAACAGGGCAAAATGACACACGTGCCATGCATGCACACGTCCTGAACTTTGTCGTGCAGCGATTCATTGCCAAATATCCAGGATTTCTTGCGGCAGGCCAGAAAAATCTATGTCCATTTTAGAAGATCTTACACAGCCATGACTCGCCTTGCTGACGTTCAGCGGCGACACCACTTGCCCGTCAGACGTCTGATTTGTGACTGACCGACGCGCTGGAAATGTACCTTGTATATGCTTGATAGGCTTCTCCAGCACTAATTTAATAACTATCTGTACGAACTCTGCGGCAGGACAGGTTCTGGGAAGCTTGTTTTTTTTCCACCGTGCCAGTGGCTGCTCATGTGCTTTGCATGCAGACTTCTGCGGCCATTTGAGGAGATCACCAAATTGGTCATTCGCAGCCAGGGCACCATCAGTGACATTGTACCTTACGCCTTTTTTCCGGAGAGTGCATTGTGTCATGTCATTGATCAAGCTGTCGAGGATCAAGATGAGGAAGTCGCAATGCTGGATGAATTCCCAGGGGGATTTTTCCATATGAGACAAGTCAACAGGAGTCTGAAGAGGAGTCAGAGGAGGATGGTGCCGGGGCGGATGAGGAGCAAGAATAGCATGCTTTAAACATTTCTGGGATCCCTGGTGTTGTCCGTGGCTGGGGGGAGGAAACAGAGGATGACATTATCCTGGATGATGAGCAGGAGCCAGGCCACTCCACCGTTTCCAGTTTAGTGAAAATGGGGGCTTTCATGCTCCAGTGTTTTGAAGAAGGACCCCCGTGCAAAAAGCATAAAGGCCAAGGACCAGTACTGGGTGGCAACGTACTTAGATCCCCGGTACAAACACAAAATGGC
This sequence comes from Bufo bufo, assembly GCF_905171765.1. NCBI lineage: Eukaryota > Metazoa > Chordata > Amphibia > Anura > Bufonidae > Bufo > Bufo bufo. Next base: position 171,010,401 of record NC_053391.1, on the reverse strand, counting down.
GGACATGTTACCAGCATCACAGAGGGCTGTCAGAATGCAGAATATCCAGGCTTTGCTGCGAGAGATGCTGCATTCTGCTGTTGCGGGCGCTGGCAGAGGAATTTCCACCAACAGAGAAACAGTTGCGAGTACCAATACTATAGTGCATGCAAGAAGAGGGCGGTTTGAAGATGTGTTTGTCACTTCGGATATGAGATCATTCTTGCAGCCAACCTATCGACAGCCGCCCTCCGGATCCAGCCTCAGGAAACGCCTAGACGGACAGGTGTCCAACTACATCGGGTTAACGTTCGATGTGGACGCTCTGAGAAATTAGGAAGCCCTTGACTACTGGGTGTGCAGGCTTGACCTGTGGCCAGAGCTGGCACAATTTTCCATGGAACTCTTGGCTTGCCCCTCGTCGAGTGTTGTGTTCAGCGCAGCAGGGGGAATCATGGCCGATAAGCACACTCGCCTAGCTCACGAAAGTGTGGACTACCTAACATTTCTAAAAATGAATGAAGCATGCATCTCTGAGGAATTCAACACCTGTGATGACCACGTTAAATTGAATTTTCTCATGACAGCCCACAAATATTTGCCACCACCCAGAACAAATAATGGTCCCTGTCTTAGGTAAATACAGCGGCATAAAAGTCCTTTTCTGTCCGGTGAATGCCTAATGTTTGGGACCTCGGAGTAATTCAACACCTGTGACAACCACGTGTTATCGAATTTCAACTATTATCATTTTGTTTTTTTTCAAGAGGCGGGATTTCGTTAGCCATGTTTTTAATCCAATTTTATTATTTTTGTTCTTTTAAACATAGGTTTTTGACATCTATTTGTACTGGCCTGAATTAAAATCTAATGACCGTCTAATATACCTCCAGTCACATAATTACTTGTTCTTTTCTGTCCGGTGAATGCCTAATGTTTGGGGCCTGTACTACACTGGCCTGCAGTCAAATTGATATTGAATGGTTGTCTAATATATCTCCAGCAACATAATCACTTGTACGGTGAATGCATAATTTTTGGGGCCTATAATCTAACTGGTCAACAGTAAAATTGTTATGCGGTGACCACCTAATTTACCTCCAGCCACATTATCAATTGTGTTTTTCTGTACGGTGAATGAATAATTTTTGGGGCCTATAGTCCACTGGCCTACTGTAAAATTGATATCCATTGACCGTCTAATATACCTCCGGCCACAAAATCACTTGATCATTTATGTACGTTGAATGCATAATTTTTGGGGCCTGTAATCTAACTGGCCAACAGTAAAATTATTATACAGTGACCGCCTAATGTACCTCCAACCACATTATCAATTGTTCTTTTCTGTCCGGTGAATGCCTAATGTTTGGGGCCTGTACTACACTGGCCTGCAGTAAAATTGATATTGAATGACCTTCTAATATACCTCCAGCCACATAATTACTTGTTCTTTTATGTCCGGTGAATGCCTAATGTTTTGGACCTCAGAGGAATTCAACACCTGTTGACGACCACGTGTTATCGAATTTCAACTATTATCATTTAGGATTTTTGTTAGCCATGTTGATAATTTTATATTTTTTGTTTTTTTTAAACATATGTATTTGACATCTATTTGTACTGGCCTGCAGTAAAATTGATATCCAATGACTGTCTAATTTTCCTCTAGCCACATAATCACTTGATGTTTTCTGTCTGGTGAATGCCTCATTTTTGGGGCCTGTACTCGCATGGCCTAAAATATTTTTTTTCTAGGCTCCAGCAGGGCACATTTCTGAGAATTTCCCTTTTAAGATGCATAAAAATGCCCCCTGATTAAAATAAATATTTTGGGGGGGAATTTTTTACTATTAATCCCCCTCTGGTATGTCACTGTCCATGTTGTGGGACGATTTGTGCACTTCTTGTAAGTATTTGGTGGCTGCAAATATGACCTGAAGGTTTTTCAGGTTCGCCTGCCATTAAAGTCAATGGGGGCCGCAGCGAACTCGCGGTTCGCGAACATTTGATCGCGTTCGCGAATCTCCCCGGCCGATGTTCGTCCATCACTTGTCACGGATGGTGTACAGGAAACAAGACAATGCCATATAAACAATGTCTCTCTGGATCCACAACTAAGGAACAAAGGGAGACCCCTGCAATAGACCTGCCGCTCTCCCTCACTGCTCAGCCTATGCAAACACCCCAAAGGTGGATGGCCGCATATCCACGTTCCTCGGCTATCTATTACCTGAAGACCCTACAATAGTGAAAGGACACGACCACCGGCTCCCTACACTGACACGGAGGGAGTCAGGGTCACCTGGATCCAGAAAAGACAAAATCATAAATACATAAACAGCACTTATCTTGCAGACGACTGACGACTGGGAACTGGGAACAGCATGCACACACACTCCAGGATGTTGTATCAGCCGCACACTACTGCATTATGGGGAGGAACTTAAAGGGTAGCAATCAGTCCAACTGCATGACAGCTGAGATAGACTAACGAGATGAGAAACTAAACCAAAACAAAGAAATTCAAGGAGGAGGATCTGAGAAGCTTCTGTGAGCGCTTCTCAGCTGTCTGGCTGTGACATCACTATTCATTATGACATGCCATTTAAGTTCACAAAATGCAAAGTTATGCTACTAGAGCTGTATTTAGCACTATACAGATCTATCCTTCCTTGTTTTTTGTCTTGGCTAAATATATGCAAAGATGTGTGGAGCAAGTTGACCAATTTTTTAAAATTTTAAATAAAAAAACATTGTATTGTATTCTGGCACTGGATGTTTAATGTTTATCCCTTATTTGTCTGTGTGTGCACACTTAAAGGTTGTCTTATGAATTGAAGCCCATCAATGGTGTTTCTACAGTGTGTGTGTGTGTATGTGTGTGTGTGTTTCGAACTGTTCAATCAGTTACTTTTTGTAATATTTTTATTTATTGCCATGCTTGTGCTCCATAGATCAATGTTCCCCTATTCTTTCATCCACTAAGTTTTTGGTGGTAGCCTTGAACTGTTTAATTAGTGTATTTTCATAAAAAAATATTTTCCCCTGGTGGTAGACTTAACCTTTTCAATCAGTGCTTTTTCATAATAATATTTTTTAATCTATTGCTACTATTTGTTCTTCATAGATCAGCAATATGTGCTCCTGCCCGTATGCACTGCTGCTGCAGCCCCATATATAAAGTGTGTACAGTCCGTACTCCATACACTGTTGAGCAGTCAGCGGTGTACGGAAATGTCAGTTTTACGTGCACAGGGAATTGTGCGATTTAAGTAGGGAAACTCTAATAAAAATAGAAAATCCATTAACAAAGTATATTAGAAAAAGTGTTATTAGGGCATTAAGGACATCTTATTAAAATTTTGGTCAAGGGTTAGTTACTCTTTAAGTAACTGAAACCCTTAATGAAATTTAAACAATTAACCCTTTAATGCACCCAAAATTAAGAAAACCTCCTACTGCATCCTAACGTAAGTGATCCCTTTATTGCATTCTAAAAGTGAAACTCTTATTGAATGCTAAATTAAATGAACCCCTTATTGCACTCCAAAGTAAGTGAGACCACTTTTGCAAACTAACGTATGTGAACTGTTAATGCACCCTAAAATAAGTGAAACCGTTATTGCACCCTAAAGTAAGCCAAGTGGGTTTACTTACTTTAGCAGTTTTCTTTGGCTATGTGATTTAGCTAGCAAATACAAATTGTATCTGAAACTTGTTTGACCCTGACCTGTGAAGAAAGTCAGACATAAAAGTCAAACATTATTTGAATGTGTCTCCTAGCTAGGGTTTAAAAATAATATTTCTTTTTTTTTTTATGTTTGTATTGGGTCTTGAACCCAGACGCTTCTGTCTGTGACCCATAAGCCTTATCAACCAAAAGCTAACATTTGAGACACAGAAACCTTACCATTGAGCAACAGGATTAGGGGATTTTTGGCTATGTGTTTTAACATAAAAATACACAGTATATCTAAAACTCACTCTGACTTTGACCCTGACATGTTAAAAAAGCCAGACATCAAACATTATTTGAATTTGTCATCTAGCTAGTATATTTCAAAAAAACCTATCCAACTTTCTTTCCAAATTATCTTCTTCCTGCTTTGACCTCAAAAACTAGTAGGTATAAGCCATAGGCTTACTGCTTATTTGATCAGATATTAAGGCAGTAATATATAATAGGTAAACAATAAACATGCAGATGATTAACATGTTAAGTAGTGAATGGCAAGAAAAAGATAACTAACTTTTTAATGGATTTCAATGGCTTTTGTCATGAGATAACCAATACAACAGTGTGCCATGTTTAATCAGAGTCAATTTTAGCTTGGCTACATAAGTACATGTTTAGGTATTGAGAAGTCAGGTGTCAGAGTCAGATGTCAATGTGAGTATTTTGCCTTAAACTGTCATTATTCTGAGATTTGGCTATGATATCTGACCATGTACATAAAGAGTATTGTATGCCAGCCAATGCTCCTCTGGGTTTTTGCGAAACATATATAAAAATTAGCACATTTTACATCTGCTGGCATAAGAACAACTTAACTTTCAAACTTGCTATGTTAAATATCTTTTTAAGAAATCCAATAGTTTCCTGGCCTACAATACTTCACTACTTCACACTCATACTATGCATTCTAGGTGCTCTCAATAATTGGAAAGAGCAGTCCCCAGACAATGCTTATATATTGCCCAGAAATATAAAAATAGCACATCCATATGCTATGCTTTAATCTATAACTGCTTCTCAGCATAATTAATATCACTTCTCAGTGTAATAAATAGTATACAGCTCCCTAAGCTACATACTGTGAGTGAGGGATTAGTATACATTTTGATCAAAAAGCATAAGCCCAATCACCATGACGAGGTTGCCTCCTTGAGTGGGAACCTACTGTATTTTGGTGCTGCACCATGTGGCGATCATTGATGCCGCGGCAGTGCATCAGCAGGCAGCGGGACCCAGTAGCCAAACACCACCCTTGCTGCCTGACAATGCCACCCAGGCACAGGGCCCCACAAACCCACCAGCCCAGCACTGCAGCAGCAATAGCAACCTCGCAGTGCCACACCATGTGAACAGTTGTCAAAGCTCACCTATCACATGCTCTCAGGAACTCCAACTGCAAACCCTTATGCAGACTCCTGCTAATTAAAATCGCCTGATCCAAATGGGAGGAGTGATGATATCATAAAAAAAAAATACTCCAAAGGTGTACATAGCCTTTAAACTGTTTTTTTCCTCAAATTTCAATTTCTTTTTAGGATAATGTACCAAAATATAATGGTTTGTTTCTCATATAAAGTGATGTAACTCAGCAGCTCAAGTTAAAAAAAAAAAAACATGAGCACAATGATTTCTCATAGAAAGACGAAGGATTCTAGTCATGGGAAAATGTAAAAACCTAGATTAAATGTCTCTCTTTGGCTCTTCCTTAATTTGAATAATGCATAATTGTAACTATATCTCAAAGTAAAAAAATGTGTTTCAGCTGTTAAATATAACAAAGTAACTAAAAGGGACCCAAGAACTAGTGTGACATTTCCAGGCTATTACTATTTCATGCCTTTTATATAGTAAGGCAATGACGAAGCTCATCACCTCTATATTGCTTTGCTCAAGACTGCAGTTCCTTTTCTTGTTTAAAATGGCACCTAGAAAGTTCTATTGAAGCATTGTTGTGGCAATTTTATGTAATTGCACTAAAATAAAGCAATGCCTGTGCTAAATAATCATATTTTACTTTGCTATACTATTATACTTTTATTAAAACCTAATATAGAAAACCTTCCCATATAAAAATGTAACCTTCAATGTATAATATCTAAAAGACATATAGAATATAGAATAGCCTAGCCACCTATTAGCCCACACCATGCAGTTCTAGGCTATTCTCAATTGACCCTAACCAGGGGGTTCCCTATCATTGGGGTTCTTGTAGAGAAGTCAATACCCCAGGACATAGAAACATAGAATGTGTAGGCAGATAAGAACCATTTGGCCCATCTAGTCTGCCCAATATACTGAGTACTATGGATAGCCCCTGGCCCTATCTTATATGAAGGATGGCCTTATGCCTATCCCATGCATGCTTAAACTCCTTCACTGTATTTGCAGCTACCACTTCTGCAGGAGGGCTATTCCATGCATCCACTACTCTCTCAGTAAAGTAAAACTTCCTGATATTACTTTTAAACCTTTGCCCCTCTAATTTAAAACTATGTCCTCTTGTAGCAGTTTTTCTTCTTTTAAATATTCTCTCCTCTTTTACCTTGTTGATTCCCTTTATGTATTTAAAAGTTTCTATCATATCCCCTCTGTCTCGTCTTTCTTCCAAGCTATACATGTTAAGGTCCTTTAATCTTTCCTGGTAAGTTTTATCCTGCAATCCATGTACCAGTTTAGTAGCTCTTCTCTGAACTCTCTCCAAAGTATCAATATCCTTCTGGAGATATGGTCTCCAGTACTGAGCACAATACTCCAAATGAGGTCTCACTAGTGCTCTGTAGAGCGGCATGAGCACCTCCCTCTTTCTACTAGTAATACCTCTCCCTATACACCCAAGCATTCTGCTAGCATTTCCTGCTGCTCTATGACATTGTCTGCCTACCTTTTAAGTCTTCTGAAATAATGACCCCTAAATCCCTTTCCTCAGATACTGAGGTTAGGACTGTATCACTGATTTTATATTCTGCTCTTGGGTTTTTACGTCCCAGGTGCTTTATTTTGCACTTATCCACATTAAATTTTATTTGCCAGATTTTTGACCATTCCTCTAGTTTTCCTAAATTCTTTTCCATTTGGTGTATCCCTCCAGGAACATCAACCCTGTTACAAATCTTTGTGTCATCAGCAAAAAGACACACCTTACCATCGAGGCCTTCTGCAATTTTGCTGATAAAGATATTAAACAATATGGGTCCCAGCACAGATCCCTGAGGTACCCCACTGGTAACAAGACCTTGGTCTGAATATACTCCATTGACTACAACCCTCTGTTGCCTGTCCCTCAGCCACTGCCTAATGCATTCAACAATATTGGAGTCCAAGCCCAATTTATTGATAAGCCTTCTGTGTGGGACAGTATCGAAAGCCTTACTGAAGTCTAGATAAGCGATGTCTACTGCACCTCCGCCATCTATTGTTTTAGTCACCCAATCAAAAAAATCAATAAGATTAGTTTGACATGATCTCCCTGAAGTAAACCCATGCTGTTTTTCATCTTTAAATCCATGGGATTTTAGATGTTCCAGTATGGTTTCCATTAATTTCCCCACTATTGATGTCAGGCTTACTGGCCTATAGTTGCCAGATTACTCCCTACTACCTTTCTTGTGAATCGGCACAACATTTGCTCATTTCCAATCTTCTGGGACGACTCCTGTTGCCAGTGATTGGTTAAATAAATTTGTTAATGGTTTTGCTAGTTAACCACTGAGCTCTTTTAATAGCTTTGGGTGTATCCCATCAGGCCCCTGTGACTTATTTGTATTGATTTTAGACAGCCGACTTAGAACCTCTTCCTCTGTAAAGACACATGCATCAAAAGATTCATTAGTCTTCTTTCCTAACTGAGGTCCTTTTCCTTCATTTTCCTTTGTAAAGACTGAACAGAAGTATTCATTGAGGCAGTCAGCTAGTTCTTTATCTTCTTCCATATACCTTCCTTCTTTTGTTTTTAATTTTGTAATTCCTTGTTTTAGTTTCTTTTTTTCATTTATGTATCTGAAGAATGCCTTATCGCCTTTTTTCCCTGACTGAGCTAATTTCTCTTCTGTCTGTGCTTTAGAAGCTCTTATAACTTGTTTGGCCTCTCTCTGCCTAATCTTGTAAATTAGCCTGTCATCCTCGTTTTTTTTATTTTTTATAATTCTTAAATGCTATCTTTTTGTTGTTAATGATTTTGGCCACTTCTGCTGAGTACCACAGTGGTCTTTTCCTTTTTTTGCTTTTACTGACAAGCCTAATGCAATTTTCTGTTGCCTTCAATAGTGCCTCTTTTAAGTAGTCCCATTTCTCCTGGACTCCAATGAAACTGTTCCAATCTGATAGGGACTCGTATACCACTAATCTAATTTTAGAAAAGTCAGTTTTTATAAAATCTAAAACTTTTGTTTTTGTGTGGTGTCACTGTACTTATAGTAAACCACACTGACTGGTGATCACTAGATCCCAAGCTTTCCCCTACAGTAATATCATATACCAAATTCCCATTTGTGAATACTAAATCTAAAATGGCCTCCTTCCGGGTTGGCTCCTCAACTACTTGCTGTAGAGATAATCCCAGTAGGGAATTTAGAATATCTGTACTCCTGGCAGAACTAGCTATTTTGGTTTTCCAGTTTACATCAGGAAGATTGAAGTCTCCCATAATGATAATGTCCCCCTTCAATGTCATTTTAGCTATTTCCTCAACTAGTAGATCATCTAATTCTTTGACTTGGCTAGGTGGTCTATATATCACACCTACACGAGTTACCTTATGATTATCAAGCTGCAAGGTAACTCAAACTGACTCTAAATTGTTCTCGCTAACTTGTATCAAATTAGATTTTATGCTGTCTTTCACATACAGGGCCACCCCTCCCCCTTCTTGCCTTCTCTGTCTTTCCAATATAGAGAGAGCCCTGGTATTGATATATCCCAGTCATTATTCCCCTTGAACCACGTCTCGGTAACAGCCACTACATCTATATTCTCAGATGCCATTATAGCCTCAAGTTCATTGATCTTATTCCCTAAACTGCGAGCATTTGTAGATAAGAATCTGAGCTTGTCATTTCTTAACCTTTGTGCTACTAGCATTGTTCCGGGGGGCAGTCGGACTGCTGGATTATCACTCTTTTGCCCCCCTTTCCTAGTTTAAATGCTCCTTAGCAAATACTTGGAACTGTTCACCGAGGACATTTGTTCCTTTGAGAGAAAGATGCAAACCATCTTTCTTGTACAGTTCTTTCCCATTCCAACAAGAGCTAACATGAGACACAAAGCCAAACCCTTGGTTCCGACACCATTCACCAAGCCATACATTGAATTCCTTAATGCGCATCTTCCTGTCATGCTAAAGGTTATGCACAGGCAAAACTGCAGAGAATGAAAGAGTTGATGCAACCTCCCGTATATCCTTTCCAAGTGTGTGAAAAGCTTCTTTCACCTTTGAAACCTCATTGCAAGCCAGATCGTTTGTCCCCAGATGGACAATAACATCCACTTCCCTTTCCTGTTTTGCTTGCCTAACAATATTAAGGATCTGTCGTCTATCCCTGCTAGCGGTAGCACCAGGGAGACATCTTACAACACCATTCTCCTCAAACTTCACACCTCTTATGATGGAATCGCCCACCAACAGCTGCTTACTATCAGTCCTCACCTTCTCCTTTTTGTCTTTGGCTGCAGTCTTGCATACTTTAGGCATGGGAGATGATTGTTTCTCACCCACTGTGCTTGAGCCATCCGCCATGTTGCTCTTGCACTCTGAAAGTGCTGCAAATGAATTATGGAGAGCCACAGACTGTGGGACATGTCTTCTATCCACAACTCTCAGTCTACCAGAACCTACAGTAACCCATCTTCCATTTCTAGGGGGCCTCTGTGGCAGTGGCATTGCAATGTTCTCAGTCTGAGTTTGCTTAATGGTTAATTTACAAATCTCATATTTCAAAAAGGTAATTTTATGTTGCATTATGGAGAGCTGTCTACAGATCAGACAGTATCCAAACCTCCGAAGAGTGGAACCTGAAATAAAAGCACAACAATTCCTGCACAGAACCAGGACTGCCATCTTTTATTTTTTTATTTATTTATTTGGAATTGTTTGATTTCTTTATTTTTGATCTATTACTAACAGCATATTTTTGTCCCTTGATGAACCAGTGTTTTTGCGGGTGAAATGTCGCGTTGCGACATGCTTAATTTGTTCATTTTTTTTCTGTCTGGGACATAGACTTCGTTTTCAGACAGGGCACAAATAGGTATCAGTAAAGGTTTAGCCACCGAGAGGTGGGGTCGCCCCTTTGGGTCAGGTGCTCAGCCTGTAGGCAGGGATAAGTGAGGGACGTAACAGGGACTGTGAGGATATTTTGTCCTGTGAAACCTTCATGGTTGGTCGTCTTCTCCATGGTACCTCAAACCGTGAGTAGGAAGGACGTTTTGTCCTGCCACAGGTATAATTTTGTCTTATTTAAGTGACTGACAGAGCTATTCTTATATATCCTTATTATGAATATCTGAATATTAGATTTTTTTTTACCTAGGGGTATTCTATATGTATTTTAGATATTATACATTAAAGGTTAAATTTTAACCAGAAAATGTTTTCTATGTTAGGCTACACTATACTACCCTTAGCTACATTTTGCTTGTATAAGAGTGTGTTTAAATATACATTTAATAAACTGATCATTACAAACCCTTTTTTCAATTTGTTGCAGGTACTTTTGGCAAGTTGTTTTGTTCCATTGTATGCTGGTTTCAATGCTGTTGAATACAAGGGAGAGGTAATAATCAATCCAGTAACTATGAATTTTATTGATTTATATATTGCCTTATATATTTGACCTATCTGACCTTAAATGATAAAATTTCAGGGTTTTTTGAAGGTTTAAAGACTTTTTTTTATTGAGATCAGGAAAAGTGTTCATTAATACAGGTAGTACAGTATAATACATAGTACAGTCATTTATGAACATACAAGAGATGACAATCAGAGCAGAGTTCTTGAACAAGTAAAGACTAGTGTAGTCGAATATCATACCACCAGGAATATTAAACCTATAATCAAAATTCTCCTGTATCAATTTTTTTTAGAACAAAACCTCCCTTCCAAACACATAACTTTAACAAACCCCTAACATACTGCACTAGAAAAAATTATACATGTTTCAAGCTCTAAAACTGCTGCCTGGGAGTCCCCAATCAGTGGTAAGGCCAAGTTTACCTAGTGTTCTTTTCAACTGACCTGTAAGGTACCAGTCAATTTAAAAGGTCCCATCAGTTCCACAATGTTTCAGTGGCAGACAAAACATGTTCCATAAAGAGGCTCCATTTTGAGAAGAATCTGTCAGTAGCTTTTCCAATCTGTCCATATACAAGAGATAACTTATAGTACCCAGTACTTCATCTGTGGTGGGGAACCTAGGTTTTAGCCAATATCTTAACTGCTAATAGGACTATGTAGACTCCCTTGATTGCTACTATTTCTGAGAATTCAGCCTCCTGGTTTATGGGAATATAGTGGAAAATTGTTAGGTAATTGGACAAATCTCCACATCCCAAACCTCTTTTACATAAGTACGAGCATTTTGCCATAGAAGTTGGGGCATTCCCACAGACCATGAAGTAAACCAGCTTCTTGTAAGTAACATTTGGGGCACCATCTAAGGTAATATGAAGGAACATCTATAGGCAAATAAAAAGCATATGTTGTCTTGTGCATTATAAAACTTTGCATTTCTCCCCAGTTTTCACTGCTGATTGCCATTCTAATCTTTGCACAGTTTTTAAAGAGTGATTCAGTAGTTTAAAATGCTTTATAATAAAACTTCAACTTATCACCACTTATATGTAATCTGAGGAATTAACCCAAAACTGGGACCCGCACCTACGAGAACGAAGCTGGGGAATGAATGGAGGGCGCACAGCGCATGCACCACCAAAAATAGCCCAGCGCTGGCTTAGCTATTTCCGTCTTCCCCATGGAAAAGAATGGGAGCAGGGGCTGTGTGTGCGCTTCTATTCACTTGTATGGGAGCAGCGGGGAGCAGCGTTTGGTGGTGGACGGACCCTGGGAATCCCAGGGTCCTCCAGCCACAGCTCTCCTCGCTCCGTTCTCATTGTAGGTGCGGGTCTCAGAGGTGGGACCTGAACTTATCAGACAATGGGGGCATATCTTAGCGATATGCCACCATTATATGTGATGGGAATACCCCCTTAAGTATGAAGCATTAATCAACTCTACAGAAAACAAGATTCTGGAAAAATAAAGTATTGGTGGATTACAGGAACCATATGCTGAGGGTCATTGAAGACGGAGATGATCCAGCAATGGTGTGGAAGACAGATATATGGCATACATATAGATAATGGACAGAAATGGAGCAATACTGAACTGACCTTATCTGAATGTAGGTCAACAAATAAGTCTGAACAATACAATAGAATAACAATAAATAAATCTTAAACATAACAAAATAGACTGTGGAATACAAGTACCAGACAAAAAAAACACAGTAGATTAGAACAGGATAGAATAATTGAACTACTGTACAGATCCCAGAATACAGAACAAAGTACAAATATCTGTAAGGAAATGCACCTAGCAAAAGCTATACTCAACAACTAGAATAGAGCAAGGCTTTGATATATAACAAATGAGCAATCAAAACTGTACCCTAATCAACCAGCCAAAACTAGGTACCAAACCCAGTGTCATATGCCAGACAGTTGCACATGAATTGTCTAAAGTTGGAAACTATGCTCATATGAAAAAAGAGAGAGACCTCTGTAGCGCAAAAACATTAGGACATTGATCTGAAAAAAATATTCCAATTGAATAAAACCTCTTTTAAATAAATTCACATATACTATATATATAAAACTTAAAAGATATTTCCAAGTTATTTAAGTAATATTTAATATGGCTAAAAACGGCTAATAAACCAAATTGTAATATACAGTTGCCAGTTGTGCAATCTGCCAATCTTTGCTGATAAACACCAACCATATAAAGTCTATGAGATGTCCACAGGATGTCACTTAAAAGCTAATTGCCACTATATGACGTAATATCAGTGTGGATGCTATATCATAGTGGGAAGCCTCGATAGATAGAGCAACTCTAGTAATTCTTGATTTTAGAACTACTGCTTATTTTTAGGTTCTGGAACAGGGACAGGATGTTCTCCATCACTATAAGGGTCCGTGTGGGTCCGTGTGTGTCTTGCGGATCCACCGATCCGCGAATAACTGACACCGGCAATGTGCATTCCGCATTTGGTGGACCGCACATCGCCGGCACTTAATAGAAAATGCCTAATCTTGTCGACAATTGCGGACAAGAATAGGACATGTTCTATTTTTTTGGGGACCGGAATTGCGGACCCGGAAGTGCGGGTCCGCATTTCCGGATCCGGGCAGTACATCGTGCGACCCCATAGAAATGAATGGGTCCGCAATTCCGTTCCACAAAATGCGGAACAGAATTGCGGATGTGTGAATGGACCCTAACAATTTTTTTTCACCACTTGATGTTATCAATGGTTTTCATGGTGATGTTTAGTACCTTGTGTGCCATACTACACTAATACTATATCCTAAAAATATCTAATTAGACGTATATTTACTCAATTACCACCTATTGTAGTCCACTAGCTGCTGAAGAGTATGTCTCTCTCTGCATCTAATAATGTGCTTCCTCACTGCTGAGCCTCTCACATTAGTTCCCAAAGCTGAATCTGAACTACGGGTCATAAACTGAGACAACAAGCTATAAAGTTTGCATTATGGCCAAGCGGTGAGTGGCAATGCAACAAACTTATGATTATATTTTCAGGATTTTTATTTTGCATTGAATACTTTCAGTTGGATTCACTTTTTGTGTATCACAATACCCTTTTAAAGGCTATGTACAGTTTGGATGTTTTTTTTTTTTTATTGCATTTTACTCATTTTAGGATATTATTTTTGGTTTTACTATTGAAAATATTGAGCAGTTCTGTCACAAAGAGTTAACTGTCTAGCTGTGTGAATGGTGTTTTCACTTTCTGCTGGTCACCTAATAAACCTTATCTTTACATTACTAAAGGGTCATAAACACTTATTTAAGCAACTTTCTTGAGGATTGAGCTATAATGAGTATTTATTTATAAAGTCAGAGATCAGAGCCCATCAGATTAGTGGGCTGACGTGGGCAGAGAGAAAATTCAGATCCTGCTACTAGAGAATGTCATCCCTCTACAGAGAAAATAGCTCCAAATTTTTAATAAAAATCAATTGAAAAAATTATTTTAGCTTAAAATGAATACCATTTAATAATAATAATAATAATACCTCCAACTGAGTACATTGCCTTTAAGGTAGATGTGCTCTTCATTATGTACAATAAACATAGATACCCATTACTTGATCCTCATCCAATATGTGCACAAAGAAACCTCCATTCTTTCTAGCTGAATAGGTGAGATTTAGTTAAAACTTGTGAAAAGGGAAAGTGGATGAGTTGCCCATAACAAACAATCAGTTAGTTTTTTTCATCTTTATTTGAGAGCTGGAATCTGATTGGTCATTATGGACATCTTCTACATTAAAAGGAGATTTAGTATGGACCTATTCAGTCGCATAACCTGAGCTGTGTAGTGGCACAATGTAGCTGTCAAATTACACAGATCTTGTTTCATTTGAGGATACCTTTGTTGAATTACATGTAGGATATCTTTACTTGTTATCCAAACTGTAATTTTAAAGTTAGACCTGAGATTGAGAAATTACATGCCTGCCGAGAGGGCTGCTGTTTTCAGGTGATGTACATCTGTTATTTTCAGTGGAGCTTTGCTTCCTTAATACTGCTGTTACTTCTGTATCCTATATTGGCAGGTACTAATTTTTATGTCTATGAGACGCAACTTGACTGCTCTTCAACCTTTAACAATGCTATCAGTGTATATTATTTTCATATCTACTTTTCTCTGGAATGTTTTGCCAGCACATAGCTTTTCGTGTCCCTATGATAAAGGACCTGATCCATCATTGTGTTCATGATAATATATTTAATTGATTTATACATTTAACTTTACATGTATTTCTGAATCTAATACATTTATTTCTTGAATGAAAGTAAAAAGACATAGCATTCCATAGTGCACACTGTATGGATAATGTGATGAGACAAATAGCAGGTGATCTACTAACCTTCTAAAACTGTGCAGTGCAAGCTCAATATAGCTGTGGGCTCCATACAGAATTTAAGTATTGGATTCACTGTAATCCAGATCAGTACCAGAATATGTAAGGTAATCAGGAAAAAAATTCCTCCTCTAAAACCTAGGTGCGTCTTATGGCCTGGTGCATCTTATATGGCAGTAAATATGGTATTACCATTGTAAATTGGCACTAGTCCTGTTTATTGTTTTGTGGAATTTAGGAAATTTAATTGTACCTGTCTTGAAATTACATAAAAAAACACTAGTGATTTGGCTAGTACTGTTTAATAAAATGGAAATGTGAAAAATGAAATACCCAGGCCTTTTCCTACCAGAGTCAGAATGTGGGTAGCAGCAGTAGCAGCACTAGCCATCTGGTAAGTAGTAGTAGTAGGCTATAGTTTTCCCTTGCTACTGAACAGCTCAACATTATTATTGAGAACAAAGAGGATGAGATTGTGGACTGGATGGCTCACTTCCCTGAGTATGATCCAAAGTCTTGGAGCTAAGGGTCACAGCATTGATCCTGCTCCTCCTACTTGAAACCCCAGGGAAAAGTTTCAGTTGCATCCTCTCTGTCTTCACTTTCCCTTCCTAGTGTGGTGCCTTTTTTTTCCTAAGGAGAGGCAACAAAACTCAACCATGCACTATGAAAGATACTCAGACGAGTCTCCCTGTTAAATTGTGTGAGAACAGTCAGTGCTTAAACTGCCATGAGGAGGAGTTTTGGGAGAGACAGGAGACCTCATACATAGCTGTATTTTTGCTGTTGTTGGTGCTTGCAGTGGCACCTGTAGTGGGCAGTGGTAGCAACAGTGGAACTTGGAGCATATATAAAGTGTAGAAAATCATAAGAGGCGTCAAGGAGCCCACAAAAGCATATTACAGTCAGGTAAAAGTGGAGGTAAGGGTGAGGACTGTTATGATAATCAGGTTTTGGACAGGACCTGTGAGGTAACATGAGAGGAAAATGGTGGTGGCAGCAATAAAGAGCATAGGCAATGTATGGCCACAAACTCCCAAAAAAACTGTCAAGGCCAGATTTGTGTCTATTATGGTCAGCTCGGGAAGTAGTAATGCTGCTGATACTGTGGGCACAGGCTCTAAACATGTCATACCCACAATAAAAATTAGCCATGGGTGGTCAAACACAAACAAAGGCACCATGGCTCTACTGAACCACATGAGGTGATCACTGTGGGAAAACAGAAGTGGCCACCAGCCAACACAAGAATGTTTTCCTTCTACCGTTATTCTTTGCAGCAGCCAGGCCGCACTCATATACAGTACTGTGTCCTTGTGGTCATCATCATCATTTACTGGTTATCCTGTTCACACTATTCTTCCTCCTGCTCCTATTCCCCTCCAACATTAGCCATAGAAAAATGAATGTGTCCAAGAAACAACTCTGCACACTCAACATTCCACTGGTCCACAACCTTGACTCACACCTGACCAAGTTGCTGGTGGTACAGACACTGCCAAACCACTTATTGGATTCTGATGTCTTTAAGGAGTTGATGGCATGCGTTCATCCTCACTAGAAGACATTTAGCCAACATATTTTTTCTCTCAAAAAGCCATCTCTACCTTGCACTGTCACATGGCAGAGAACATGGGCCACTTCTTGCATTTCTCATTTTGTGGCAAGGTGTGCGCCACGGTGGACACCTGGAGAATCTGTTATGGGCAGGGACAGTACAGGTCTTTCATGCCCCCCATGGTCATTGTTTTTGATATTGAAGTTTCACTGCAGCAAGAAGGCCAGGACCTTTTGACACCTCCAAGTTTGTCTGGTTTCCACACCAGCTGCTTATATGCCTACTAAACCTTCTCCTCCTGTCTTCAAAAGCAGCAGGGCACAATGTCACTCCCACTTCCCTCCTTCCTGTCATATGTGTAAAGTAAGTGCTGCTATGTGGTGTTAGACCTGATCATCCTGAGCAAGAGTAGCCACACAGCTGATCACTTGCATAAAGTGCATCAAGCAGCAAACATCCCGCTGGCTGTCTTCCTACCAAATCAAACTGGGCAATGTGTTCAGCGTTAATGGGCAGAAAATCATGGCTGCACTGCATTTGGTGCATATGGCAAGAAACACCCTCCTGGAATTGCAGTGGCATAAAAGTCTTCCATTTCACTGCTGATGCAGATGCTAGATCATCTGTACAAGCAGCCTAAAGCAGACTAAATCAACCTAAAGCATGGTTTGCTTTGAGGTCAGGTAGTGGCAGCTCATGAGAGACCCCTGTTGCATATTAAAGCCACAGAATTTGTTAGTAGGGACAAATGATATTTGGCACAACAGAAGAACAGCTTTCATATTTTACTGACTGCTTTGTAGCTGTTAGGAACCCTCATGGAGAAAATCCCATGGAGGATAAGGATGAGAAGCTGCCACTGGAGGAGGTGGAGTCAGTGGTAGAGGCGCAAGAAGAGGATGATAATGACACCAGCTAAAATGACCAATCATCTCATTGAGGGGGTGGAGCAGCAAAAACTAGGTTCTTGGGCACACTAGCCATAATGTCAAGCCATTTTTTCACTTGTTTATATACTAACAGTTATTGACAGACAAATTAGAAAACAGAAGACTTAGCACCTTAACACCCAGGTTCAGTCGTACCTGGACTCTGGCCTTTTTCCAGCACATACCATGTTCCTTGACCCCATGGACTTCTGTGTAGGTAGACTGGAACACTGACCGAACTGGCCCAGTATGATCTCTCTCTGTTCTCTCTTGCCCGGCCTCCAGTGTCATCTCAGAGAGGGTTTTCAGTGAGGCAGGGGTCATTGTGACACCCAAATGGACGAAGAGTTCCTCCACAAGTGAACAAAAAATCACTGCCATTTCTTGCTGCTAATCCCCTACTGGCACTTTGATTACCCCTACTGCCACTACCATTATTGCTACACAGTTACCACTACAACTACTACTGCTCCTAAACAGTGGCACATGCATCTACTGTTCTATGCTGTGTTGCTACTGCTGACGCTACTTTTGAGGACACATGCCACTATTGACCTATCCTTTCCACACTGTACTGCTGCTGCCAATTAAAATGGCTTGTTCAGAGAAAGACATTCTTTCTTCTGACAAATAATGCTTGTGCATATATAAATACGAGCAGGCATTCCACCCCCAATAAGCCATAATTTTTGGATGCTTGTGCAAAACATAACTTTTTTTTAATTTTATGTTCACATGTTTTGCAAAAAAAAGTTTGTACTTTCTAATGACACCATTTATTGTTGCATACAATACAGTGGGAAGCTGGGAAAAAAATTGAAAACTGGTGGAATTGAAAAAAAAACAAAAAAAACAATTCCGCCAAAGTATTTTGAGTTTTGTTTTTACGGTGCTCCCTGTGCAATAAAACTGATCCATGCCATTTATAATCTGTACAATTATGCAATATAATTTTTTTCATTTAATCTCCATACCCCCCATAATTTTTCATATTTTAATTGTACTGACAATTTTGGATGCAGCAATGTTTTTTTATTGTGTATTTATTTTTATTCTGGAAAAATGTGCATTTATTTTTATTCTGGAAAAATAGATTTGACTTTTTATATTGTATTGTTAATATATATTTTTTTTACTTTTCTATTTTAATATTTTTAAGGACCCAAAGGGCATAACAAAATAGTCTTCCAATTGCCATTTCTATTTAGCAATGAAACTCAATTCATTGGTAAATATAAAATTCTGCATATTCCAATGTATGCCTCCCCAGCAGGCCTAGATAGATGTATACCTGTGAAAGGCCTGATAGTCTTCAGCAGGCTCAGGCCTTTCACAATAAATGAAAGTTCCCCCCGATCGCCATGTAAATGAGATGTTCCAGACCCTGAAGCCCAACGCTTTTGGGTTTTTAGCTATCAGATGCTGTGGTTACATTTCACCTTGGCATCTGAGGGGTAAAATGTCTGTGACTGGCATTATAGCTGATTGCAGACATTAGCCACGAGTGTCTGTTGTTTAAAATAGTATTCTGTTTACACTTTTGACACCTGCATAACAAGCCTTTTTTTTCTGACATTAGCATGTGTATTTGTATAAGCAGGGGAATGGATGTGTCCAGTTGAGGCATAATTTTTGGACACTTAGTCCCAACAAGCCACTGAATGTTTTTCTAATAAACTGTGTGTAAAAAAAAAAAAAAAGACCATCTTTCCCCAATAATAGACACTTTTAGGAAGCTTTGTAATATGAAAAAGCATAACATCATGTACACTGCGTGCAGAATTATTAGGCAAATGAGTATTTTGACCACATCATCCTCTTTATGCATGTTGTCTTACTCCAAGCTGTATAGGCTCGAAAGCCTACTACCAATTAAGCATATTAGGTGATGTGCATCTCTGTAATGAGAAGGGGTGTGGTCTAATGACATCAACACCCTATATTAGGTGTGCATAATTATTAGGCAACTTCCTTTCCTTTGGCAAAATGGGTCAAAAGAAGGACTTGACAGGCTCAGAAAAGTCAAAAATAGTGAGATATCTTGCAGAGGGATGCAGCACTCTTAAAATTGCAAAGCTTCTGAAGCGTGATCATCGAACAATCAAGCGTTTCATTCAAAATAGTCAACAGGGTCGCAAGAAGCGTGTGGAAAAACCAAGGCGCAAAATAACTGTCCATGAACTGAGAAAAGTCAAGCGTGCAGCTGCCAAGATGCCACTTGCCACCAGTTTGGCCATATTTCAGAGCTGCAACATCACTGGAGTGCCCAAAAGCACAAGGTGTGCCATACTCAGAGACATGGCCAAGGTAGGAAAGGCTGAAAGACGACCACCACTGAACAAGACACACAAGCTGAAACGTCAAGACTGGGCCAAGAAATATCTCAAGACTGATTTTTCTAAGGTTTTATGGACTGATGAAATGAGAGTGAGTCTTGATGGGCCAGATGGATGGGCCCGTGGCTGGATTGGTAAAGGGCAGAGAGCTCCAGTCCGACTCAGACGCCAGCAAGGTGGAGGTGGAGTACTGGTTTGGGCTGGTATCATCAAAGATGAGCTTGTGGGGCCTTTTCGGGTTGAGGATGGAGTCAAGCTCAACTCCCAGTCCTACTGTCAGTTTCTGGAAGACACCTTCTTCAAGCAGTGGTACAGGAAGAAGTCTGCATCTTTCAAGAAAAACATGATTTTCATGCAGGACAATGCTCCATCACACGCGTCCAAGTACTCCACAGCGTGGCTGGCAAGAAAGGGTATAAAAGAAGAAAATCTAATGACATGGCCTCCTTGTTCACCTGATCTGAACCCCATTGAGAACCTGTGGTGCATCATCAAATGTGAGATTTACAAAGAGGGAAAACAGTACACCTCTCTGAACAGTGTCTGGGAGGCTGTGGTTGCTGCTGCACGCAATGTTGATGGTGAACAGATCAAAACACTGACAGAATCCATGGATGGCAGGCTTTTGAGTGTCCTTGCAAAGAAAGGTGGCTATATTGGTCACTGATTTGTTTTTGTTTTGTTTTTGAATGTCAGAAATGTATATTTGTGAATGTTGAGATGTTATATTGGTTTCACTGGTAAAAATAAATAATTGAAATGGGTATATATTTGTTTTTTGTTAAGTTGCCTAATAATTATGCACAGTAATAGTCACCTGCACACACAGATATCCCCCTAAAATAGCTAAAACTAAAAACAAACTAAAAACTACTTCCAAAAATATTCAGCTTTGATATTAATGAGTTTTTTGGGTTCATTGAGAACATGGTTGTTGTTCAATAATAAAATTAATCCTCAAAAATACAACTTGCCTAATAATTCTGCACTCCCTGTATTTGCACCATGCATTTACACATAGCTATATCTGTCAGAGTCACTATGAAATTATTTGCTATTGCTGTAAAGGAAGGGGATGGGGGAGCCAAAATGTGTAAAAAAATAATAATAAAATAAAAATTAACAAAAATGACCTAATTTCATAAAAAAAAAAAATCCTAGGAGAATAGATGGTGTCATACACCAATTTTCAGGGCAGTTGTGACAAATCAATTCAGGTCTGAACTGAACTTCTCTGAATAAGACATGAAGCAAATCTCAAGACATTCACATATCTCTAATATACAGTAGATACATGAACGAAAGTAGAAAAGTTAAACCCGATCTATTAATCAGACCTCCAAATTTTGATTTCCTGATTACCTTTTATATTTATTTAACTTTATCATCTTTTATGTATTCTATAAATCTATATTCGTGAACTAAAATCATATTTTAATATATATACATATTACAAATTATAGTCATATTCTGCCAACCCAGCTTTCTTAAATGTAAAAGTAACACATATTTGGCTTTAGAAAATTCCATGCAGGATATTCTATTAATTATAAAATGTATTGGGAATTGCATGAATTTCAAGTACATACCAAACAGAGTGCATAAAGTTTTCATGACAAGGCTACCACACAAGTGTCTAAAATACACAATAATTAGGACCCAAAAGAATTGACAGGCATTTTTTATGCATCACTGGAATATTGCACAATGTGCATTTATTAATGTGAATAATATTACATTGTGAATTGATTTCAATATTCAGTGTTCAGCGCAATTGTTATGATTTATAGATTTCCAATAGTTCAGCATGCCATCTGTATGCTCATGTTGCCCTTTCTTTAAAAAAAAAAGCCACTAAAAAGCACAATGCACATTGTAGATATTGTTTATTATGCTGTAAAGAATATTATTGTAACACTGATATTAATAGTAGTAATTGTATTACCTTTAATTTGGGTCTTCATGGATTATGCTTCCCCTCTCTTATGCTTAAATAATAAAGTGTATCTTAATACTCTATTCACAAAATGGCAGATTTACAAATCCTGTCTAAAAGGTAGACAGTGTAAATTTAGGAAGTCTAAAGATCTGCCAGAATTATTAACCCCCTTAGTGAGCTGCCTGTTTTGAGCCCTAATGACCAGACAATTCATTGTCGCCTTGCCAAGAGCTATAACTTTTAATTTTATTTCTATGTAGCCATATTAGTTTTTTTTTTTTTTTTTTTACGGGACAAGTTGTAGTTTTTATTGGTGTCATTTTGGGGCATGACAAATTACTGATTAACTTTTATTAACTCAGTTTAGGAAGTGGGTGGAAAAAAAACAGCAATGCTGCCACTTAGTTCTTACTTTATTAATTTTGCTGCATTTATTTTTCAGCATAAATATCAAAATAATTTGAATCTCTAGGTCAGTACGATTATAGAGATACCAAATACATAGTGTTTTTTGTTTAAATATGTTTGCACAATAAAAACCCTTTTTTAATAAAAGTAGAAAATGCTTTTTTAATGCCGCATCCCTAGACCCATAAGTGTTTTAGTTTTCTTTCTACAGAGTTGTGCTCAGCCTTTTTTATCACTTTTTATTCTGTTCTTTGGTGGACAATAGACAAAAAGCATCAATACTTGCATTGTTTTTAATGCGTTCACTACTCACCATAAATTGCATAGTGGGGGTCATTACGGATACAGTAAGATGTATTTTTTAATTTAATAAGGGGACTATAATAGGCTGTGATAGGCAACCTTTTGATCACTTCAAAATACTTCACATTATTCCTGTAGTGCATTGTATTTTAATGTCTGTGCTATACTGACATTCACTAGCAGGCTGTTAATATTGTTATTGTTGCCTATGGCAGACAGAGGGAGTATGCTCCCTCTGTAACCGCTTACATGCCACAGGCACTATTGCTTACGGCATGTAAGGGGTTAAACAATTAGAATCGGTCCATTAAAGCAGAAGTGTGGCTGTTATGTTATAGCTATGCCCAGCTTTCCACTGCACAGGAGACCCATGTAAGGCTTAGACCGGGCCACCGTCAAAAGGCCTATCCTAAGGCCCTTTAGTGACTACCGTAAAAAGGCATAACAGTGGTCACTAAGGGTTAAAATGGTTCATGCTGTATGATAAATTTATATATCACCCATATAACTTTGTACCACCAAGGGGCTAACTTTCTTTACAACAGAATTTTTATATTTTTTAAGCCAATCCCCTTCCCTTTTAAGCCACACCTTTTTCAGTAAGTCAGGCCCCATCTGTAGATGAGGCGCTGGAGATTTTTTATTTTTTTTTACTTACTTGCTTCTTAAATATGTCTAAAATGAGATGTTTCAAATTGCACCAAAAATACATCAAATATAGGCCAGTAAGCTGAGTCTTTTATCATATGAAACATTGTACATTGTAGTGACCATTTGTAGTTTCAGTGAAAAATAAGAAAACATGATTGTTTATTTGTCGCCCACAATTTTCTCCAAACAAGTTTCAAGTGATGCTTTTCTAAATACTAGTCAATTACAAATTTTTTGAGGGAATACAGTGAGCAATTTGTGTGTGTGCCACTCTAAGTCCTAGTTCACACTTCAGTTATTTGGTCAGTGATTTCCATCAGTTATTGTGAGCCAAAACCAGAAGTGGAGCCTGAACAGAGATAGGGTATGAGGGAAAGATTTGCTATTTTGTAGTCTTGACCTGCACCTAGTTTTGGCTAATAATTCAGTGATGAAAACCACAGACCAAATCACTGAAGTGTGAACTAGGCCTAAAGTAACACTACAGGACAGATTACACTATGAAATACCCTATACACTATGATATACCTAAAGAACTCTAAAGATAGAAATGATGCACCCCCTCTTCAGGAAAAATAACGTGGCCTACATGGAAGGAAATGCTCAAAAACCCCAAACACTGTAGCGTGTTTATAACCGGGGGAGCAATTCCGTCACATGTGATCCGTTGCTAACGGTAATCCCCAGCAAAAATGCATACAATGGAGAATTGCGGCAGCGGACCACATGCACCACAATGGCATCCTACAAAAGATGGGATAATGTGTGGATGCAAATATAAAAATACGTAAATCACTGTGAAAGGTTCACCACAATGATATGCAATTGACAACACTGGCTAATCACTCAAGCTGATGTTAAGAACTGAGACTTTAGCCAATGTATTCCAGTCAGGAACACATTGGAGCCTTTTTGCACCACCGTAAAGGTATCTCAGCGTGGCATGGGTTCCTGCCACTAAACTACCTACAGTGTGTGAACACAGCCTGAGAGGTGCTAAGATACAACTTACAGCCAAGCTCACACATACCTCCATAGTGAGATAACTAAGGCAGTGGGAGAGATGATAGGGCTGCAAGCCCCACCTATAACAGGTCATGTGACACAAGCTACCAGGCGCAACAGAATGCTACCAGCAGTACGCAATGGCACATTCTAAACATATCAAGAAAAATAACTGAAATAAAGTGGCCTACATGGGAGGAAATGTTCAAAAACCCCAAACACTGTAGTGTGTTTATAACTGGGGGAGCAATTCCTCCGCATGTGATCCGTTGCTAACAGTAATCCCCATCAAAAATGCATACAATGGAGGATGTCGGCAGCGGACCACATGCACCACATTGGCATCCTACACAGAATGGGATAATGTGTGGATGCAAATATAAGAATACATAGCCTGTGTCACATGACCTGTTATAGGTGGGGCTTGCAGCCTTATCATCTCTCCCACTGCCTTAGTGATCTCACTATGGAGGTATGTGGGAGCTTGGCTATAAGTTGTATCTTAGCACCTCTCAGGCTGTGTTCACACTCCGTAGGTAGTTTAGTGACAGGAACCCATGCCACACTGAGATACCTTGACAGTGGAGCAAAAGGGCTCCGATGTGTTCCTGACTGGAATACATTGGCTAAAGTCTCAGTTCTTAACATCAGCCTAGGGATTAGCCAGAGTTGTCAGTTGCATATCATTGTGGTGGACCTTTCGATTTATGACCCCCTCTTAAGGCCCTGATCTATGCATAACAAAGTGTATAATAAAAAATAAAATAGACAATGTTATTCTTTATTCCATGAAATTGCCAGGTTCTTTGATTGATTTCCATTGTTCAGCTCTCTGATTGGAGCTGAATAGCCAACATAATGAAAGTGCTGGGTTCCCCACCTAACTGACCCAAAGGAGCTAAACAGATCCCATTGACTACAATAGGGTAATTCAGTTTCGGTTCGGGAATCCACCTTTTTTTGCAGAGAATATGCAGTCCTGCAGAATATGGGTATTAGCAGCGGCAGCTATCTGGCAAGAAGTAGAAGAAGAAGTAAAGAAGTAGTACTGTAGTCAGGGCTGGCCTTGGGTTACATAGCGCCCTCTGCGGGACGTCTTTTTGGTGTAACTTCATTTTATGGAAAGAATGTACTTCCATCTGAAGCATTTATGATAACAGGATATGCCATAAATGTGCAATGGTGTCCCACCTCTGGGGTCTGTTCCTATCCCAAGAATCGGGCCCCTAAGTTAATGGAGAGCAAGCCGCACATGTAGGGCCACCACTCCATTCACGGCTATGGGACTTCCAAAAATGGCTGCCCACTGTCCATATCAGTGAATGGAGAGGATGCCATGCACAGTGTGCTACGAAATACTAGTTGTGGTGCCATACCAAGCTCTGTCTTAACATAAATGCAGCACCAGAACCAAGCTCATCACATAAATACAACACCAGAAACAAGCTATTCACATATAGTGATGGCCAGTTCGCAGTGTTCGCCGACGAACACATGCGATCTGCCATCTTTATTCCCAAGCCCGGCAATGCAGAGGTAAGTCCTTACCTATGCCTGCGCCGCGAGCCGCTCTTAAACACATGTGGTCACCGGGAGCAGGCAGTTCCGAGAAGGACTTACCTCTGCATCGCCGGGCTTGGGAATAATGATGGCAGATCGCATGTGTTCGTCGGCGAACACTGAGAAACGGCCATCACTGTTCACATAACTACAGCACCAGAACCAAGCTAATTACATAAATACAGCACCAGAACCCAGCTCATTACATAAATACAGCACGAGAACCAAGCCCATAACATAAATACACAGCTAAGTTCATTAGATAAATACAACACCAACACAAAGCCCGTAACACAGCACCAGAGCCAAGCTTGGAACATAAATACAGCACCAGAACTTATCATTGTACTGTATAAAACTACAGTTCCCAGTATGTTGTTAACCGGTCTAAAAGTATGTTGGGAGTTATTGTTCCACAGAATGCTACCACCCATCATCATGCTGTAGACCATATGAGTGTCTTCAGCACTGATGAGATACAGTCAGTAGCAGAATGAACTTTTGCACTTAGCCACTTACAGGTGACGTCTCATCTGGAGTTCTCTTTTATTTCCATTCGGTTCATACCACCATAGTTGTGTCCTAATAATAGCAACATACACTGGGCCCCCTGTAAATTATGCAGTGCACACACAGTGTTCTTATTGGTAGTGACCCCTATAGATGGTACCAAACAGTCTGTGCCCTCATACAGTGCCCTGCACCCCATAGTGTACCACAAGCTGTGTCTCCATATATAGTGACGTGTTCTGTGCCCGCCTACATAGTGCCATGTGCTCTATGCCCAAATACATAGTGCCACATGCTTTGTGTCCCCATACATATTGCCATGTACTCTTTTCCTGCATACTTAGTACTGCATGTTCTGTGCCCCCTCACATAGCGGTACATGCTCTGTGCTCCCTTACTCTCTGTACCTACAGAGGGAGGCAACATCAGATGCAACATCAGATGAGGAAGGTGATGGCGGCAGATGTAATAAACAGCAGAGGCAATGTACCTCCCAAAGAACAGCCAGGGCCATGTCTACTTCAGGATCTGGTGATGCTTCTGACATTGTGGGTGCATTGTGCAACCAACTCCTGTATGGAAATTTTTCTCCACAAGGTTGGCATACAAAATCATAGCCGTGTGCAAAATGTGCAGGATTAAATAAGCTGTGGTCATGCAAACACAATCAAATTAACTAGAGCTCTATTGCAGCACATGAGGAAGCATCACTGGATCGTTTAGGAAACCAGAACTGGTCAGCATTTTGAATCATAACAAGTCTGTCCTCCTTCTACTGGTCCTCTTTGTGGTAGCCAACCTGCATCCCCAAGCAATATAGTGTCCTTTTCATCATCATCATCATCAACCACCTTCTTCTCCTGCTAAGACTCCTCCTTTTCCTCGACTCTATTGTGAGAGATCTACAATGAAATGTTTGGCCATGAGAAACCTTTCTTGACCAACAAATAGCTTGTCTACAAGCTGAACCCCAACCTGGCTACTTTGCTGGCTTTGCAGTTGGTTCTGTACCATTTAGTAGTGCCTTGTACTCTCATGTGGTGGAGAATGCGGGCTGCTTCTTGTGATTCTCAGTGTGTGGCAAGCTGCACTCAATGGTGGACACCTGGAGTAGCTGTTACAAGCAGACACAATACATGTCTTTTACGGGGTTAATGTTGTTGGCAGCAACATAGCTAGGTCCTTTTGACACCCCCCTTCCTTCCCCAGTTCAGTGGGCTAGTCCAACACCAGACATTTATCCACCTCCTCCATTGACATGCTCCTGTCACCAACAGCAGAAGGGCATAGCATCACTCCCACTCCTCCTCCTTCCTATCAAGTTTCACGTCAAGTTTTTCCATGCAATGTTGAAGCTGATCTGGGTGAGAGTAACCACACAGGCGAGCAGTTGCTAAAATGCAGTACATCAAGCAGCAACTCCAATTGAGAAAGGTGGTTAGTAACAATGACGGCAGCATTGTGGCCACCCTGAACCTAGGGGAAGTAACACACTCTCCTTACATGACATTTTAAAATAGTACACTGGCTTACACAAGGTATTTGCAATGTCCAGGAGACTGCTCCTTTTTTCAGCCATTCTCACGTGGCGAGGAACGCTCTCCAGGATTTGCAGAGACAGAACGGTCTGCAGCTACACTGCTTAATCCATGACATTCCAACTTGCTGAAATTCAAAATTGCTCTTGGTACAGCTTCTGTATGAGCAGTGGAAAGCCGCAAACAATTTTGTCATAGACCAGACTGGCTCAGCAGGGAGCATATGCTGT
This sequence comes from Bufo bufo, assembly GCF_905171765.1. Classification (NCBI taxonomy): domain Eukaryota; kingdom Metazoa; phylum Chordata; class Amphibia; order Anura; family Bufonidae; genus Bufo; species Bufo bufo. Next base: position 170,982,547 of record NC_053391.1, on the reverse strand, counting down.
TTCAAAGTGAGGCAGTCACAGCTTATGCCATTCATGCTGCTGTTGTCCCTCATGCCCATAAGGGGACAATGGAGGAAGAAGAAGACCTAACATATCTTGCTGTCCGACCTGTAGCTTTTGGGAACCAGCAGGGTGCAAATCACATGGAGGAAGATGAATAGCTGACACTGGAGGAGTCAGAGTTGGAGAATCAAGCGGATGATGACGGTGACTGCAGGTATGACACCCAATGATCTCAGTGGGGGAAACAAGCTGGCATTTCAAGCACCATGCAAAGAATGGCAAGCTGTATACTCGCTTTTTTTGCTACCATGAAAGGACTTTCATTGACATCAAGCATTCTGGTGATTACTGGACAGCCATGCTTTTAGACCCTCGCTATCAAAGCAAAATAGGGGAATGTTTTCCTCCCTCCAACAGGGAGGTCAAATTACATTATTACCAGGAAACAGTGTGTACGGAGCCTTCCGAAGCTTTCGTGGAGTAGACCTTGTCCGCCAGCACTCGATTCTGCACCCCACAGAGTCACCCCCCTCCCTTTGCCACAAGCAGTAGTAGCATCAGCAGCCAGTTCAGTGTCCTCAACAGGATGAAGCTGTTTTTTCACATGTTTTGCCCAGCTGAGGCCAATGAGCAAGCCGAGACCTCCTGCCTCAACACCCAGGTTCAGGCCCACCTACACTCTGGCCTGTCTCTTGTGCATAGCCGGTTTCCTGAACCCATGGATTTCTGGGCAGGCAGACTGTAACAGTGGTCCGAACTGGCACAGCACACTGACTGCTTACTGTTCCATCTTGCCACTGTTACTGTCTGCCTGCCATCATGCCTACCATCATGTTGTCTGCCTACCATCATGTTCCATAAGGTGGCTGTTGCTGCCTCCATCATGCTCCTGCCACCTCCATGCCACTGCTACTACCTACCTACCATCATGTTTTGTATGGCTGCTGCTGCTGCCTCCATTATGCCACTGCCACCATCATACCGCTTCTGCTGCCTACCTACCAACATGTTCCATAGGGCTGCTGCTGCCGCCTCTATCATGCTGCTGCCGAGTTAATTCCACTGCTGCTGCTTGCATACCAACATCTTCCATAAGGCTGCTGATACTGCCACCATCATTTACCATATGACTGCTGCTGCAACCACCACCTCAGTTGCTCATCACTGCTAATCCCCTACTGCCACCACCATTTTTAACTCTACTATTACAACCCATATACAGCCAAACTACTGCCTTGTACGTTCATATGCTACACTGCTTCTGCTGCTGCCAATATTGCGGCCACATGCCTCTTATTTCCCTACCCTTTCCACATCTACACTAAACTGCTGCTACTCCCAATTAAAAGGGAAAAAAATTATAAGCCTGTTCACAACTAGTCACCTTTTCCTTTTTGCAATAAATGTGTGTGTTGTATGGACAGGCATTCGGACCCCGTCAATTTTAGGACGTTTCGTCCCCCAACAAGTCACTGTTTTTTAATTGCATAAAACTGTGTTCTTTAACACCACCTACCGCCGACAAGGGACCATTTTTGGAAGCTTTGGAATATGAAAAAAAGCATAACACATGCCAGAGTGATGTGTTTTTAAACACGCTGTTTAATATCACCGAAAAACGTATTTACCCACAGCTAGGTATGTCAGTATTACTGAAACATGACTTACTGTTGCTGTCATTGCATCCAAAAGCTTAAAATGAAAAGAGATAACATTGTTTTCCTAAAAATTCTGAGTCTTAGGAGAAAAAAAGGGTGTTTATACCAATTTCTAGGGCAATTGGAGCCAATCTGGTTCTGCTTGAACAGGTTTGGTTCAAAACCAAACTTTTTGAAAAATGTAGTGAACCTGAACTGAACCGAACCTTGACAGGTTCTTTCATCCCTATCTAGAGTAGATCTAGAGGTTAATGCTACCACAAAGCAGAAATGGTGCTCATATGATAACCCTAAGCAGAAATATCAGAATACATTGTAATGTGACAAAGTAGAGGGAATGATCCTAGAGGGATACATGGTCACAAAGCAAGGTTAATGTCTGCCAGAGCCATATAATGTCACAAAGCAGATTGGAGGAATGGGCAAGCCCTGCACACCAGAATTCTGGCTTCGAAGTGCAAGTAGGTGTTTTGCAACTTTTTGGGGTCACCTGCACAAACATTTTGTGACTTTTTGAGCTCTACACCTTCCATCACCATTTGGAGTGAAAATGTGGTCAGAATTTCAGGGTAGATCACTTTTGTGATTAATTTATTAAGTGCAACTTTCTAAAATGTCCCAAAAAAGTCACTTCTAGAAATCATGCATCTCCCAAGCATAGATTTACTGAAATGGGTGCAGCAACATTGCACTTGTACAAAATGTATTATTACTTTGTGCCATTTTCTTAAATTTGGCGCAGGTGAGCATAGCAACTCCAATCTACAAACTAACCTCAAATATACCTTCAGGGATAAATTCCTCCCTATATTTACAAATGATGTCTCAAAGTACAGGTGATGTCTTCTAGAGGAAAATGGTGTCAGAAAGTAGAGTTTATGTTTCCTAAAGCCAAATAATGTCATAAAATGCAAGTGATGTCTGTTAGAGACACATGATGTAACAAAGTAGAGGCTATGTTTTCTAGTGACAAATTATGTACAGGTGATGTCTTCTACAGGCATATGTCATACGTAGAGATGATGTTTCCTCAGACTGCATTTATTATACTGCATACAACATTTTGAGGCATCTCACAATAATAGCGATACATCTCCCCTAATTTGTTTATTTTTTGTAAAATATCACAGTAGAAAGATTTAAAGGGAACTTATCACCAGGAAAAATGCTGAGAATTCAACAGGCAGCATATTATAGAGAAGGAAAGGCTGGGCAGAATGATATAGAATGCTGTAGAATAAGATTCAGTATGACCATTTAATGTCCTGCTCATTCTGGGTTTTGAAGTCAAGTAGATAGTCCTGTTGATAGTCATAGTTGGAAGGCTGTCATGAATAGGGCTACCTCCTTGACTTCAAAGCTTAAAATGAGCAGGAATTTAAATGAATAAATTACACATTTTGATGAATCATTTCCCATAAAGGATATATCAATCTGTTCAGCTCTATAAAATGCTGATGGCAGATTACACTGCATTTGCATGGTGATAGGTCTCCTTTAACACTATTTATATTCATTTAAAATGGTTCTAGTTTACCATAAGTAAAAATAAGCGTCAATTGTTTATAATAGTTTTTGTTCTTAGCCAAAGCACTGTAAAACTTGGATAAAAATACTTTATTTTTCAGATTTGACAAACTTTGTGAGCTTTATTTTGTTCTGACACTGGTCATGTCAAATATTCTGATATGTATTTTTACAGAAATGGTTTGATGGGGGATTTACAAACAGCCTACCTGTCTTGCCTACTGGACGAACAATTACAGTATCACCATTTTGTGGTCAACAAGATATATGCCCTAAGGATAATGGACATTTTGATTTGTATTTTAAAATCGGCAAACAACAAATAAAGGTAATATATATGTTTATTTTGCATGTGTGTGTGAATGGAGACACATAGTTACATTTAAAATAAACACTTAGACCAATAGAGTTCTTGGCGACTATAACCCAACTCATCTTTAAGAATGCACCAATGTGCTGCAGGGCTTACAGCAGTATATGGGTGCATTCTTAAGGATGAGGGGGGTTATAGTCACATTTACCTTAAGCACAGCACAATTAGAGTTGGGCAGTGTTTATATTAAATGTGACTATAACCCCCCTCATCCTTAAGAATGCACCTATGAACTGCAGGGCAGAGCAGTGAGAAGAAGGGAAGGGCATAAAAAGGAAATATAATACAAATAAATACTATAAAAAAATTTAGGCTGCTGACAAAGGCAAGTGCACATTATCCAAACATCCACATATGTTATGAAGTTCATAGTTTAGTACATGAAAAAGTTTGAGTGCAATACTGTGAGGCTTACAAAAGTAGTAGAGCACAGACAATCTGAGTGCCAATTCTCTGCGTTGACACCCTTAAATGCAACTAGGGGCCCCAAAGTGGGATCTCAATTCCCAGCTAGTCAACTTAAAACTGCTCTGAAAAAAAAAAAAAAATTGTAGGCGGGTCCAAATTGATAAAAGGCAGGACCCACAGAAGTAGGAAAGAACCACACATGTAGGCAGGCCCAATCAATGAGGAGAGGACAGCAATACCATACTGTGGCACAAAATACCAGCAGAGTGAAATACCATACCCAAAGGAACTAGATACCACAGGACTTCACAAAATAATGCCCCAGCAGCACAAAATACTTCCATAAAAACAGCCCTCTGTGGTGGTCAATGTCAACTGCCACATTATGTTATCCTACTCCAGTTACCTCAGGATGGCAATGGAGTTGGAGTTAGGAGGGCACGTGCAGCACCTGCCAGGTACATAGGTACTTTGCACTCCCCGGTAATTAACTCTGGGATTAACTGGAATTAACTCTTCAGATCATAACTTAAATGGCTAGCTGCCGTGAGGAGGGCCCACTGAAAAGTTTCCCTGCAGGATCTGTATCTAATTTGCCCCTGAGTCTAAGCATCTGATCTACCTTTTCATACCTCATAATAATGGTAGGAGGTGATGTCTCCAAGCATTTAAGGCTACTTTCACACTTGCATTCGGTGCGGATCCGTCTGGTATCTGCACAGACGGATCCGCACCTATAATGCAAACGCTTGCATCCGTTCAGAACGGATCCGTCTGCATAACGGCTTTTTCAGATCTGAGTTTTCACATCGTGAAAACTCAGATCCGACAGTATATTCTAACACAGAGGCGTTCCCATGGTGATGGGGACACTTCAAGTTAGAATATACTAAGAACTGTGTACATAACTGCCCCCTGCTGCCTGGCAGCACCCGATCTCTTACAGGAGGCTGTGATCCGCACAATTAACCCCTCAGGTGCCGCTACTGCAGTCCTGGCTGCCATGGTTACTTAGCAATTTTAGAAGCATTATACTTACCTGCGCTGTCTGTGGCCGGCCGGTCGCTCCTCTTACTGGTAAGTGAAAGGTCTGTGTGGCGCATTGCTTATAGCACAGAGCTGTCACTTACCAGTGGGAGGAGCACACGGCCGGCCACAGACAGCCCAGGTAAGTATAATGCTTCTAAAATTGCTAAGTAACCATGGCAGCCAGGACTGCAGTAGCGTCCTGGCTGCCATGGTAACCAATCGGAGCTCCAGCGATTATACTGGGACTCTGATCGGAACTCTCCGCTGCCACCAATGATGGGGGGGTGATTTTAATTAGGGGGGAGGGGACGCCGCACTGGCGGCCAATGAATTTAATACTGGGGAGGGAGGGAGGTGGGGCCGCACTGGCCACCAATGAATTTAATACTGGGGAGGGAGGGAGGGGGGGCTGCACTGGCCACCAATGAATTTAATACTGGGGAGTGAGGGGGGGCCGCACTGGCCACCAATGAATTTAAAACTGGGGAGGGAGGGGGGTCTGGCCCCTGCTGCCTGGCAGCACCTGATCTCTTACAGGGGGCTATGATGCATACAATTAACCCCTCAGGTGCGGCACCTGAGGGGTTAATTGTGCGGATCACAGCCCCCTGTAAGAGATCGGGCGCTGCCAGGCAGCAGGGGGCAGTTATGTACACAGTTCTTAGTATATTCTAACTTGAAGCGTCCCCATCACTATGGTAACGCCTCTGTGTTAGAATATAATGTCGGATCTGAGTTTTCACGATCTAACTCAAATCCGATGGTATATTCTAACATAGAGGCGTTCCCATGGTGATGGGGAGGCTTCAAGTTAAAATATACAATCGGATTGGAGAAAACTCAGATCCGATGGTATATTAATAGGGACTCCTGACTTTACATTGAAAGTCAATGGGGGACGGATTTGTTTGCAATTACACCATATTGTGTGAACGTCAAACGGATCCGTCCCCATTGACTTGCATTGTAAGTCAGGATGGATCCATTTGGCTCCGCACGGCCAGGCGGACACCAAAACGCTGCAAGCTGCGTTTTGGTGTCCGCCTCCAGAGCGGAATGGAGGCGGAACGGAGCCAAACTGATGCATTCTGAACGGATCCTTATCCATTCAGAATGCATTGGGGATGAACGGATCAGTTCGGGGCCGCTTGTGAGAGCCCTCAAACGGATCTCACAAGCGGAACCCCAAACGCAAGTGTGAAAGTAGCCTAAGAAGGATAAGGAGCTTAACATCCTGGATTAAGTGGGTTGTCAGATTATTGTTATTTTTTTGGACCCAACTCCTAAGTATGTCAATTGAGTTTGCCGTCATTCAAAGGGGACACTCCACTGAATGGGTTTAATCATGGTAAGGGGTGTTGAGACACTGAAGATTTCATGCTTACTATAATTTATTTGGAAATTTGATAAAAAACCTAATTTCTCAAATAACTCCATAATATAGGGAGATGGCTTCACATGGTTGGCAATCAACATCATTATGTCATCTGCAAAAGCAGTACAGCTATGAGGTGGTCACACCTACTTGTGGACTGAAAATGAGGGGTGGGGAAGCCAAATTTAAGAAGGGCATTATTTTCAATAAATGTCCAATTAATTCTCTATAAATCCTTCTCCGCATCTGTAACTGTTAGTGATGGACGAACATCTGCCGGGACGGTTCGCAAACGCGATCGCGCGAACGCAATCAAATTATCGCGAACCGCAAGTTCGCGGCGGGCCCCATTCATTTTAATGGCAGGCGAACCTGAAAAACCCTCAGCTCTATATTTGCAGCCAATAAATAATTACTAGAAGTGCACAAATAGTCCCACAACATGGACAGTGACATACCAGTATTATTCGAATTTGCAATCTCCATTCATTATTTTTTTCAATGCGAAATATCGGCAATATAATTTTCGTGTACGCGCATACACAAATGCACTATACAGTACCCAAATGCACTATAAAGAAAGTAAATTGGTATATAACACCCCGCTTCAATCAGTTTTTTTTGGGGGGGACTGGTATATCACACCAGTAGAAATTATTTGTTCCAATAACACTTGTCCCTCTATATACCTGCAGTATTGCAGCAGAACCGCACACAACTGCCGCACAATACAAATGCACTATAATATACTTTCTAACATAGAAAGTATATTATAACATTGTACAAGGAAGGCAATCCATTAGAATATACATAAAGATAAAACGTAACCTTTAATAATTTTACTATGAGGGTCCATTCACATGTCCGTAAGTGTTTTTTTTTTAAAATATATATATATCTGAGTTTTCACGATCTAACTCAAATCCGATGGTATATTCTAACATAGAGGCGTTCCCATGGTGATGGGGAGGCTTCAAGACAGTACTGGCAGGCTCACAGACAGTACTGTGTGCACACCATTCATACAGGGTGTCACAGACAGTACCTTGCAGATAAAAAAAAGTCCATTTATTATTTCTCTGTGATATAATTGCAGTTGCAAGCCAGTGAGTGTCTGGCCCACAGACTGTACTGTGGCCACTGGCTAGGCCACCACTCATACCGTTACAGGGTTTCACTCACAAAACCTTGCAGATAACAAAAAGTCAATTTATTATTTCTCTGTGATATAATCGCAGTTGCAAGCCAGTGTGTGTCAGGCCCACACAGACTGTACTGTGCCCACTGCCCACCACTTATATAGGGTGGCACAGTACCTTGCACCCATAGTAACACTTATCTAAAAAAAAATGACAGGCAGAGGCAGGCACCCCGCAGGGGACGTCGTGGTGCTGTGATTTCCACTGGCCCTGGAATAATGCCCAGTATTCAGAGGCCACGTACCCTGAACCCGAAAAATTCAGAGAAAATAGTTGACTGGCTTACACAGGACACCCAATCTTCAACAGCTTCCGCTAAGAACCTTAACGCACCATCCTCCTCCAGCTCAGCTTCGGTCACCTGCTCTCAAGTTACCACTCTTCTGCCCGCCGCCACCACCACCACCACTACCACCACAGCCACCACAGCCACTTCACTTGATCTGTCAGAGGAGTTATTTACACATCAGTTGTATGAAATTAGTGATGCGCAACCATTATTGCCAGAGGATGTAGATAACAGGGATATGTCTCAGTCAGGCAGCATTACACACATGGACGTACAGTGTGATGATGTTGTACCCACTGCTGCTTCCTTTGCTGAGGTGTCAGATACAAGTGAAGTGGTTGATGATGACGATGTGTCCATGGATGCCACGTGGGTGCCTGCTCGAAGAGAAGAAGAAGAGGGTCGAAGAGAAGAAGAAGAGGGTCAAAGTTCAGAAGGGGAGACAGAGAGAAGGAGGAGACGAGTTGGAAGCAGGGGGAGGTTGTCGCATGGAGCTAGTGGCACAGTCAGACAGCATGTATCGGCACCCGGGGTCAGGCAGACAGCACGCCAATCAACGCATGCTGTTGCCACCACCAGAATGGCGTCATTGCAGAGCTCAGCAGTGTGGCATTTTTTTTTTGTGTCTGCCTCTGACAACAGCGATGCCATTTGCAACCTGTGCCAAAAGAAACTGAGTCGTGGGAAGTCCAACACCCACCTAGGTACAACTGCTTTGCGAAGGCACATGATCGCACATCACAAACACCTATGGGATCAACACATGAGTACAAGCAGCACACAAACTCAAAGCCACCATCCTCCTCCTGGTCCAGCATCTTCAGCCACGTCAACCACTGTTGTCCTCCTTGCCCCCTCTCAACCATCCGCCACTACGCCTCTCACCTTCAGCAGATTCTGCTCATCTGCCCACAGTCAGATGTCTGTCAAGGACATGTTTGAGCGTAAGAAGCCAATGTCACAAAGTCACCCCATTGCCCGGCGTCTGACAGCTGGCTTGATGGAACTCTTAGCCCGCCAGCTTTTACCATACCAGCTGGTGGAGTCTGAGGCCTTCAAAAAATTTGTCGCTATTGGGACACCACAGTGGAAGGTACCCGGACAAATTTTTTTTTCAAAAAAGGCAATCCCAAACCTCTACTCAGTTATTGAAAAGGAAGTCATGCCATTTCTGGCATACAGTGTTGGGGCAAGGGTCCATCTGACCACTAATACCTGGTCTGCAAAGCACGGTCAGGGCAGGTATATCACCTACACTGTGCATTGGGTCAACCTGCTGACGGCTGGAATGCGTGGCTCTGCACGCCACTACTTGCAGGCAGGCCTACTGTCACCTCCTCTACTCCTCCTACTCCATCCTCTTCGATAACCTCCTCGGCTGAGTCCTCTTCTGCTGCGGCGTCTGGCTGCACATCAACTGAATCCCCCCAGCTCCCCAGGAGCTATTCCACATCCCGGATACGACAGTGTCACGCTGTCTTGGGGTTGACTTGCCTTAAAGCAGAGAGCCACACCAGACTAGCACTCCTGTCCGCCCTGAACGCACAGGTGGATCAGTGGCTGACCCCGCACCAACTGGAAATCGGCAAAGTGGTGTGTGACAATGGAAGCAATTTGTTGGCGGCATTGAATTTGGGCAAGTTGTCACATGTGTTGTGCATGGCACATGTGTTGAATCTCATCGTACAACGCTTTGTGTCTAAATACCCAGGCTTACAGAACGTCCTCAAGCAGGCCAGGAAGGTGTGTGGCCATTTTAGGCGTTCCTACACGGCCATGGCTCACTTTTCAGATATCCAGCGGCGAAACAACATGCCAGTGAGGCGCTTGATTTGCAGCAGCCTGACACGTTGGAATTCAACACTCCTAATGTTCGACCGCCTGCTCCAACAAGAAAAAGCTGTCAACGGGTATTTGTATGACCGGGGTGCTAGGACAGCCTCTGCGGAGCTGGGAATTTTTTTGCCACGTTACTGGACGCTCATGCGCAATGCCTGTAGGCTCATGCGTCCTTTTGAGGAGGTGACACACCTAGTCAGTCGCACCGAAGGCACTATCAGCGACCTCATCCCATTTGTTTTCTTCCTGGAGCGTGCCCTGCGAAGAGTGCTGGATCAGGCTGTAGATGAGCGTGAAGAGGAAGAGGAAGAGTTGTGGTCACCATCACCACCAGAAACAGCCTTGTCATCATCGCTTTCCGGACCTGCGGCAACGCTGGATAAGGAGTATGAGGAAGAGGAGTCAGAGGAGGAATGTGGCTTTGAGGAGGAGGAAGACCAACCACAGCAGGCATCCCAGGGTGCCCGTGGTGTACGTGGCTGGGGGGAAGAACAGACCGTCAATGACATCAGTGAGGACGAGGAATGGGAAATGAGTAGCTCGGCATCCAACCTTGTGTAAATGGGGTCTTTCATGCTGTCATGTCTGTTGAGGGACCCTCGTATAAAAAGGATGAAGGAGAACAACCTGTACTGGGTGGCCACGCTACTAGACCCCCGGTATAAGCAGAAAGTGGCGGAAATGTTACCAAATTACCGATATTCGGAAAGGATGCAGCAGTTCAAAACCAAACTCAAAAATATGCTTTACACAGCTTATAAGGGGGATGTCACAGCACAACGGGAATCTAACAGGGGAAGAGGTGAAAGTAATCCTCCTCCTCCCACGACCACGCCGGCAAGGACAGGACGCTTTACAGACGTGTTGTTGATGGAGGACATGCAGAGCTTTTTCAGTCCTACACATCACCACAGCCCTTTGGGATCCATCCTTAGAGAACGACTTGACCAACAGGTAGCAGACTACCTCACCTTAACTGCAGATATCTGAGGAGCGATGAACCCCTTGACTATTGGGTGTGCAGGCTTGACCTGTGGCCTGAGCTATCCCAGTTTGCGATTAGGACTTTTGGCCTGCCCCGCTTCAAGTGTCCTGTCAGAAAGGACCTTCAGTGCAGCAGGAGTCATTGTCACTGACAAGAGAAGTCGCCTCGGTCAAAAAAGTGTTGATTACCTCATCTTCATTAAGATGAATGAGGCATGGATCCTGAAGGGACTGACAGTGGGGGATACGTTTGACTAACAAAAGGCCTAATGACATGAATTGGCCTCAAAATGGTCCCCACGCTGCTGTATTTAATGTCTGCATACCGGATGACTTTCGTGAATTCTCCGCCACCAATTAGGGTTCAAGCCGCAATGTTTTAGTCACCTTTCTGCCTGGTAAACATCAATTTTTCCGGCCGCTGCTACAATACCATTATTTTTCAGGCATGTGCACATGCCTAATTTTTCTGGCCTCTGGTGCTGCACTGTGGCTGCAAAAACAAAACAAAAAAAAAGGCACATACATGTGTCAATTCCCCTTCGTGATCGTTACCTTGTCGTGGTGAAGGGGCTTGAAGCGATCATCACCTCTATGAGTGTGTTGGCAATGTTGCCACACCAGAGATAAGGCTGTTGCTTCATTATGATCAGACCAAAAGCGATCGGCTGGATAATTTTTCATAGAAGAAACATTAATTTTCTTTTTTTTTCTTTCTTTTTTTAAAGTTGTATGGTTTTTTAATAGATAAAATAAAAAAAATCATAATAAAGTTTCTTAATAGTTTATTAGAAATAATGCAGACAATTTAAAAAATCCCCATCAATTCCAATACGAAGCAAGTACAGAGCTCAGAACTAAAATATTTCAGGATGTCATAATGGTTCGTTAATTAGACAATGGTTAATCAATTCGACACACGTCCCCGGATAGGGGACGTAACAGGGATTAAACTGATAGGAATAGTACTAGTTAAGACACCACTCATATAAGGTGTCACAGCACATTGCTCCGTGCACGCACAGTGCCCCAACTTGGGAGTAAGAGGACCGACCAAGCTGCTTTTTCCATCTCCCGTTTCCTAAAATCAATTCAGTTTGGTGTATCAGAGTTTGGTCTGTCACTGTGAAGGCAGTCGAAGGTACCTGGCCTAAAATTTTTTTTCACAAAGGGCAATCCCTGATATGGGACGTAACAGGGATTAAACTGATAGGAATAGTACTAGTTAAGACACCACTCATATAGGGTGTCACAGCACATTGCTCTGTGCACGCGCAGTGCCCCAACTTGGGAGTAAGAGGACCGACCAAGCTGCTTTTTCCATCTCCCGGTTCCTAAAATCAATTCAGTTAGGTGCATCAGAGTTTGGTCTGTCACTGTGAAGGCAGTCGAAGGTACCCGGCTTAAATTTTTTTTTTCACAAAAAGCAATCCCTGATATGGGACTTAACTGGGATTAAACTGATGAGAATAGTACTACAGAAAATACCACTCATATCGGGTGTGACAGTAAATTGCACGGCGCAGACGCAGTGATCGTGGATTCAAACAAAAAGGAGGGAGCCAGCGTTTTTTTAACCATCTCCCCTTTCGAAAAATCAATTCAATAAATGGACCCCAGATTGGGGATGTAACAGGGATTAAACTGATGAGAATAGTACTACAGAAAATACCACTCATATCGGGTGTGACAGTAAATTGCACGGCGCAGACGCAGTGACCGTGGATTCAAACAAAGGGGAGGGAGCCAGCGTTTTTTTTAACCATCTCCCCTTTCGAAAAATCAATTCAATAAATGGACCCCAGATTGGGGATGTAACAGGGATTAAACTGATGAGAATAGTACTACAGAAAATACCACTCATATCGGGTGTGACAGTAAATTGCACGGCGCAGACGCAGTGACTGTGGATTCAAACAAAGGGGAGGGACCCAGCGTTTTTTTAACCATCTCCCCGTTCGAAAAATCAATTCAATTCCCCTTTTGGGGGCCCTTGGTGTTGTACGTGGCTGGGTGGAGGAAAAAACCTTCAATGACCTCAACGGGACATGACTAGCTTGGTATCCAACCTTGTACAAATGGTGAGTTTGCGGTTGGGCAAATGGACTGTTTGCGGTTGTTTGCGGTTGTTTGCGGCGCATTAAAAGGGGAGTTTGGTCTGTCAATGTCTGTGAAGCGGGCGTAACCCTTACACTACCTGATCGATACAACATCATACCTGATCGTATACACACACTAGATGTTTTAAACCACGTTGTTCAAAAAAATTTAGGATTGTTAGGTGATTTATGCCCTTTATGGATTAAAACCCAACTCTGCGTCAACTATGTAATTTTCCATGGGAGTTTTGCCATGGATCCCCCCCCCCTGGGATGCCACAGTCCAGGTGTTAGTCCCCTTGAAACAACTTTTACATCACTACTGTGGCTAGAAAGAGTCCCTGTGGGTTTTAAAATTTGCCTGCCTATTGAAGTCAATGGCGGTTCGCCCGTTCGCGAACATTTGCGGAAATTTGCGTTCGCCGTTCGCAAATGGAAAATGTTATGTTCGCGACATCTCTAATAATCATTAGTGAACACTGTTGAAATAAAAAACATGATGACACACTAGTAGGATAGTAAACATTGTGAGCAATTTCATATATATATTTGTAAACTGTCTCATTTTTCTACTTTCTAAGCAAGTTGACATATTTTTTTATCCTTAATTAAAAATGTTGTTTCTTCGGGATGAATGGTAATTAAAACCTGCATTTACACGCAATGTACACCATTAACTTTATTCAGCAAATATTGTAAAAATCTCAAGTTTGTAATTAAAAATTTGCAGTATAGAAGAATGTTTAATGATTGTTACATGTTAAAGTGACTAGAGAATAGTTTGAAAAAAAAAGTAATTTAGTTTGTTTGTCCTCATTTAAACTTTTACCACAGTTATCAGCTGCCAATTGGGCAAGACTTCATGAAGTTTTGTTTCCACCCAGCCGAGCCAAATTTGACCTCATTTTTCAAGAAGGATTTGAAGATACAGTGAAATTTTTACAATCAGAAGATTGGTATCAACCAACCTAAGCAGCACCCTGCCAGAGTGTGATTAAACTGAGCACTATAATATTGTATTATTAATTACTGATTTAACTATATTCTTTATATTAAAGTGGATTTCCAAGACTTTTATGCTGATGGTATATCCTCTGGATAGGTCATTCAATATCTGAATTGTAGGGGTTGAAACCCAGGAGCCCGGCTGATCTGCTGTTTAAGAAGAACCTGTTGCTTGCAGCAGCACTGCAGCCTTCTCTGCTCACCAAGCATAACACCCATTATTATACAATGGCTGAGCTGGGTATCACTGCTCACCCAAATTAATTTCAATGGGGTTGCATTGTGCCTAGGACATGTGATCAATGAACATGGCATCACATGGCCTAGGCCAGTGATGGTGAACCTTTTACAGACAGAGTGCCCAAACTGCCACCCAAAACCCACTTATTTATCACAAAGTGCCAGCACCTGAATACTACAGCATAAACCATAGACTTTTTCCAAGGTGCGAGTGCCCACAAAGAGGGGTCTGAGTGCCGCCTCTGGCACCCGTTCCATAGGTTCACCACCACTGGCCTAGGCTAAGCTTAGAGAACTATAAAAGTGTTGAAAAAACACTTTAAAGTGGAAACATAAAATCTATACCACCAAGTGTCATATGTGTAAAATTGTCGGTCTTGGGCTTTTGTCAGGAGTGACGTACATGCAATTTAGCGTGAGCAGGTCAGGTCCCCGACTGTCAGTGACAGCCAGGGACCCTGAGGAAAAACAATTTGTTTATTACCACCTCTACATTCTCTTGTGCTTGCTGCATTGTCCTCAATAAATGCTATGCAGTCAATATACAGTGGTACTTGAAAGCCTGTGACTTCTTCAGAATTTTCTATATATTTCTGCACAAATTTAACCAAAAATGTCATTACATTTTTGCTCAAGTCCTAAAAGTTAATAAAGATAACTAGAGATTTCACAAAAATTCAATTCGGCCGGTTCGCCGAATTTTCCAAAAATATTTGGATCAATCTGAATTTATTTGTGGCGAATCACGTAAAAAAAACCTGCTAATTCCAGGGTGCAGAGAACCTGTATGGTGGTGTACAACACTGTGCCTTGCAGTAACACGCATAGGGAGTCTGCTATGGCAGTAAAACAATACAGTGAGTCAGTATGACACGCAGTTATTGGGCCAAAACTGACCAAATAACTCAAGTGTGAACTCAGCCTTACAGGTCAATGTTAGCGCCAGGTATAAAGAACCTTGCAGAGGCCCAAGATTCTGCTATAGTGTGAAAGAGCGTACTCCTTTTACACCATTGTCAGCTGATTCCACATAGATGTCTACAGATCCTGTTCTACTAAACGCTTATACAAGTAGAGCCCCCCAACAGAGTAGAGAGAGTGTCAGCAGTAAGTTTGTGTTGACGTCACTGATTATTTTGCCCTTCCTCTGATCCATCAGAATAGTAACCCCCAAAAACCGGATCCTGTCTGTTGAGCATGCGCCTTCACTTGGTCAGTAATCCATCAGTATTGCTAAAGTCCAAAAAAACTGGAGTGGATTCAAAACAGAGATGATACGTGAATGGAATATTTGTATGTCTTCTGTGTTTTGTACCCACTCCTGCTTTTGGCTACCAAATCACAAGCCATTTCTGATGGGACCATACAGGGCTTACAGCTGCTACATAGACAGGATCCATTTTGCGTCTCATTTTTCCTTCCTTCTGAAGGATCAGAAGAAGGGTCAAATAAATAATGATGTCAACAAGGCCAAACAGGGAAACTAGTGGCCCAGTCACAGAGTGGTGAGGTGGCAGCAGCATGAGCGGACCACAGGGTGGCCCAGTGACATAGTGGTAAGGTGGTTGCAGCATGAGGAGACCACAGAGTAGCCCAGTGACATAGTGTTGATGTTGCAGCAGCATGAGGAGACCACAGAGTGGTGATGTGGCAGCAGCATGAGGAGACCACAGAGTGGGGAAGTGGCAGCAGCATGAGGAGACCACAGAGTGGAACAATGACAGAGTGTGGAGGTGGCAGCAGCAGCATGAGGAGATCACAGACTGGCAAGGTGACATAGTGTGGAGGTGGCAGCAGCATGAAGAGGCCACACAGTGGCCCAGAGACAGAGTTGTGAGTTGGCAGCAGCATGAGCAGACCACAGAGTGGCAAGGTGACATTGTGTGGAAGTGGCAGCAGCATGAGGAGACCACAGAGTGGCACAATGACATAGTGTGGAGGTGGCAACAGCAGCATGAGGTGACCTGAGTGTTGAGGTGGCAGCAGCATAAGTAGATCACAGAGTGATCCGGTGACAGAGTGAGTGGCAATAACAGTACCCGCTGACGATGGTGGGTGTAAGAAAGGTGGGTGGCAGCATCAGAATAGTAGCTGAGCCAGGTAGCCAGAAGAAACTGGTCTCTATTGTCAAGGTTTGGGTGAGGCAGCATGGATGATCTAATCTGATGCATCAGGCATTGGTGGGGGGAAATCCTGGCTGATCCACGCCTGATTCATCTTGACAAAGGTCATTCTCTCACATTTTGGGTGGACAGGTGAGTTCTCCTTGGGGTAACTATGGCCCCTGCCACACTAAACACCCACTCTGATGCCACACTACTGACCGGGCAGGCTAGCTTTTCCAGGGCAAACTCGGCCAGTTGCTGCCACAAATCCAGTTTGGCTGCCCAGTAGTCCAGGGGATCTTTAATGACGGGTAGCAGGGTGCACTCCAAGTATGCCACCCCCTGCTGGTTCAGGTTTTACTCCAGGTCTAGATGCTGCTACTGGTGAGTAGTCTTTACTAGGCGGGTGAAGAAAGCTGCTCATCAGCGACTCTAGACTTTAGCTGCTGCTGATGGAGCTGGTACTGCTTCTACCCCCCACCCCGCCCCAGCAGATATGGCAATGGAACGAGAGCATAGAGGGCCCCCCCGGTCAGACCTGTGAGAGGATGGACGATGGCTCAGATAGGCAGCGGCCAACTGACTACATAGGATGTCCCTATAGTAGTTCAGTTTGTCCTCTCTCTCTGCAGGTGTAAAAAAGGCCCCCATTTTGGACCGGTAGCAAGGGTCCAACAAGGTGGAGAGCCAAAAGTCATCCCACTGCCGAATGGTGACAACTCGACTGTCATTATTCAAAAAAGCGAGAATGCATCGGGCCATTTTCGCAAGTGAACAGAAGGGACTCCCTGTCTCCATCTCCACTGCATACTGCCACCATGTGCCTGAGTCATCTGCCTCATCTTCCTCATCTCCCTCTTGATACTCCGGCTTCTCCTCCTCTCCTCTCACCTGTGTATAAAAACCACCCATTTCGCTACACATTGCTTGTGCTCCAATGTCCTCCTCCTCCTCCTCCAGATCAGACCCCACAGGGCTTATGTGGCTGTGAAATGTAGGCAACATGTCTCCAGTCCCCTGACCAGCCAGATTTACCAGCATCTATTCCAGGATACAAAGCAGTGGAATGACGTTGTTCATCCCGTAGTCCTGGCGACTTACAAATAATAAGGCATCCTCAAAGGGCCTGAGCAAACGGCAGGTGTCACGCATGAATTGCCACTGGCTGACATCGAAGTTACACAGGGGAGTACTCATGTCCGCTTGGATCATCAAGAAATCGTTTAAGGCCTTTCTCTGTTCGTATAGTCGGTCCAACATATGGAGGGTGGAAACATTGTATATCAGCCTATGTTGGGGGACCCCATTCTGCCACTGCAGCTCAAGGAGGGGGTGATTGGCAGTGTATTAGTGGCTGAAGTGCATGCAAAGATTCCTGGAACTTTTTAGGATGTCTTGCAGATGGGTTGAAGATTTCAGGAACCGCTTGACAAACAGATTGAACATATGCGCCATGCAGGGCCAACAACATGTTCTTCCCTTTGTCGGTCACCATGGTTCCAATTTTGAGTTGTTGCGGAGAAAGCCAGGATTCAATTTCTTGATGAAAGAATCAGAGCAGTTTCTTCCCTGTGTGACTCCGATCGACCAGGCAAACAAGGTGCAGAACTGAATGACACTGCTGTGCCCTGTGCATGTGGTATGCTGGAGGAGCACTGTGAATTATCCCTGCAGTGGAGGTTGAGGACACGGTGGATGAGGAGGCAGAGACATGGAAAAGGATCTAGGAATTTTAATAAACAGCAAACTAAGCTGCAAAAACCAGTGTCAGGCAGCTGCTGCCAAGGCCAATAAGATAATGGGTTGCATCAAAAGGGGCATAGATGCCCGTGATAAGAACATAGTCCTACCACTTTACAAATCACTAGTCAGACCACACATGGAGTACTGTGTACAGTTCTGGGCTCCTGTAAACAAGGCAGACATAGCAGAGCTGGAGAGGGTCCAGAGGAGGGCAACTAAAGTAATAACTGGAATGGGGCAACTACAGTACCCTGAAAGATTATCAAAATGAGGGTTATTCACTTTAGAAAAAAGACTGAGAGGAGATCTATTTACCATGTATAAATATATGAGGGGTCAGTACAGAGATCTATCCCATCATCTATTTATCCCCAGGACTGTGACTGTGACTGTGACGAGGGGACATCCTCTGCGTCTGGAGGAAAGAAGGTTTGTACACAAACATAGAAGAGGATTCTTTACGGTAAGAGCAGTGAGACTATGGAACTCTCTGCCTGAGGAGGTGGTGATGGTGAGTACAATATAGGAATTCAAGAGGGGCCTGGATGTATTTCTGGAGCGTAATAATATTGCAGGCTATAGCTACTAGAGAGGGGTCGTTGATCCAGGGAGTTATTCTGATTGCCTGATTGCCTGAGTCGGGAAGGAATTTTTTATTCCCCTAAACTGGGGAAAATTGGCTTCTACCTCACTTTTTTTTTTTTTTTCCTTCCTCTGGATCAACTTGCAGGATGACAGGCCGAACTGGATGGACAAATGTCTTTTTTCGGCCTTATGTACTATGTTACTATGTTACTTAGGCGGACATTGTCGCAGGACGAACGGCGTAAGAACGTGGTGGCAAAAGTGACGTCATCTGGCCATGGTGCTGGTGTGGCTGGGCAGGAACCATATTCATCCAGTGGGCCGTAAATGACATCCAGTGGGCCGTATAGCCCTACACGTCTGCGCTGCCATGCACTTTGGCAGACAGCGACAGGCTCAAAGACTGGCCCATAAAGTATTTGTGCAGGGCTGGTACTGCCTTTTTGGCAAAGAAATGACAGCTTGGGACTCTCCACCTCAGCTCGGCACAAGCCATAAGTTCTCTGAAAGATTCAGAGTCTACCACTTGGAAAGGGAGGGACTGCAGTACCAGCATCTTGGCCAGGAGCACGTTCAGCTTCTGTGCCATAGGATTACCACACGTGTATTGCTGTCTCTTGGCAATCGCTTCGGTGATCGACTGCTGACGAAATGACTGATAAGGAATAGGAGGACAAGGAGCAGGAGCATCAGGACTGGTAGATGATGGGAAGGACAGACAGCTCCCTTTGGCTGAGGTGGTGGAGCCTTGACTGCCTGAAATCTGGTGCGTGCCACTGGGTGATGCAGTAGTTGCTGCGGCAGGCTGGACCACCACATTGGAGCCACAGTTCTCCCCACTTTATGGTGACGCTGCATACGTTGATGCAGGGGCATGGTGCCATCATTGGCACCCCTGACACGCCTCACCTTCTGCCCTCAGATTCAGCAAATGGCCATGTTCACCTCCTCTGGTGGCTTAACAAAAAACTGCCACACAGCCGAGTAGGTGATTTTACCTCCAACACTTTGCAATTAAATTACTGCCTGCTATGGCCGCTGCCTCCGTGAACCCCTGCACCACTACTTTCTGCAAAGCAGGTGTTCTACCCCGGGCACATTTAGCTTCTGCCATTCCACTGCTTCCAACCTGCTGACTCCCGGTCATGCTACTGACTTGCGGGCTCCGCCAATACCTCACGCGCAAGCTGCAACCCTCTTCTCCTGAAGATGATGAAGCCCCTTTGTCACCTGGCTCCCAAATGCGATCGGCTACATCATCAATGAGTACTGTCTGCACGTCACTGATGTCCTCCTCAACGGTCTGTGAGACAGTAATCTGACCGCTCGCAACACCAGCTCCAACGACCCTTTCCTCATCACTACTTGCCTGGGCAGGCTGATCTTGGCTGGGCAGTAGCTGCTGACTGTCCTCTAGTAGCTCGTCCTTGTTGTATAGTGGAGCCAAGCCCACAACATAAAATACTCTGGCTGAGGGAACAGAAAAGGACAGAGGCAGGTTGAGGACAGGTGAGGGCACAGGGCCTGCTCCCGGGCCATGTCAACTAAGGGTTGTGTCTGATGATCCCACCACCTCTTGGCTGGGGGTGTCTGATGCCACTTGGGACGAAGTGGATGACCGAGTCAACCATTCAAACACCGCTAGGTTGCTGGTCAAGACAAAACTGCTAGATGACACCGGGATCTCAGGCCTCTCGATGTGACCCCTGCTGCCACGCCCCCTCACTATGCTGCAACCTTTGCCTGCGCCAGAAACATTTAGGACTCTGCCCCTCCCCTGTGCAGGGCCTGTCACTTCTCTGTCTGACATACTGTTAGATCAAATAAATAAATAAAAAGGAAATTAATACACCCCAAAAAAGTCTGTAATTTTGTCGCTTCACCGCACAACGGCTAACAAACTTTCCCCCCCCCCACTAATAAACCACAAAAAAGGCTTTAAAACATATAACTGCACCGCTGAAGGCAAATAAGATTTTTTTTTCACTAATACACCCCAAAAAAGGCTGTAATTTTGTCACTTCACAGCACAACGGCTAATAAGCCATTTTTTTATTTTCCACTAATACACCACAAAAAAGGCTTTAAAACATATAACTGCACCGCTGAGCAGCTAGTTAGACTTTTTTTTTCCACTAATACATCCTAATAAAGGCTTTAGAATATATAACTGCACCGCTGAACTGCAAATAAGCCCATTTTTCCAATAATACTCCCCAAAAAGGGCTTTAGAGCATATAACTACACCGCTGAACGGCTAAGGGTACTTTCACACTTGCGTTGTGAGGATCCGGCAGGCAGTTCCATCGCAAGAACTGTCTGCTGGATCCGGGAAATCCGTATGCAAACGGATACTTATTGTAGACGGATCCGGATGCAGATCCGACTGACAAATGCATTGAAATTCCGGATCTGTCTCTCCAGTGTCACCTGGAAAAACGGATCCGGTATAAATTTTTTTCACATTTTTAAAGGTCTGCGCATGAGCAGACCGGGAAACCGGATCCGCATGCTGCGGCATTTTCTCCGGCCAAATACCGTAAAGGGACTGAACTGAAGACATCCTGATGCATACTGAATGGATTGCTTTACAATCAGAATGCATTAGGATAAAACGGAAGCGTTTTTTTCAGGTATTGGGCCCCTAGGACAGAACTCAATACCAGAAAAGAATAATGCTAGTGTGAAAATACCCTAATAAGACTTTTTTTCCCCACTAATACATCACAAAAAAGGCTTTAAAACATATAACTGCACCGCTGAACAGCTAATAGACTCTTTTTTTTCCCACTAATACACCCCAATAAAGGCTGTCATTTTGTCACTTCACCGCACAATGACTAACCAGCCTTTTTTTCCCCACTAATACACTACAAAATACTATTTAGAACATATAACTACACTGCTGAACGGCAAATAAGCCCTGTTTTCCCACTAATACACCCCAAAAAAGGCTTTAGAACATATAACTGCACCGCTGAACGGCTAATAAGACTTTTTTTTCCCACTAATACACCACAAAAAAAGACTTAATCTAGCCTTATAAATTCAGCAGCTATCCCCCGTAATCTCCGGATAAGCGATTGCTATGCAAGGAATTGGAATCGATTTTCCGACTCTGCACGGAACAACCGAGGGGTCTAAATTAACAGAGCAGCTATAACTGTTTCATCTAGCTGTCAGCTGTCCCCCATAGTCTTCCTGCAAACACTAATGACGTGATATGATATACACTGCCTGTCCAAAAAAAAAAAAAGTCACCACCTGGATTTAACTAAGCAAACAGTTATAAGCCTCCTATTGGATAATTACTGCATGGGCGATTATCTTTCAGCTGTCAACAAATTATTTAACCCCAACTGGTGCAATGAGTTGCTTCTCATTTCTTAAACAACCATGTCGAAAGACACATCTCGTGGTCGTGGAAAAGATGTTAGTCTGTTTGAGAAGGGTCAAATCATTGGCATAGATCAAGCAAAAAAAACATCTAAGGAGATTGCAGAAACTACTAAAATTGGGTTAAGAACTGTCCAACACATTATTAAAAACTGGAAGGATAGTGGGGACCCATCGTATTCGAGGTAGAATTGTAGCGCGGAAAAATCCTCAATGATCGTGATCGCCTATCACTTAAACGTTTGGTGAAATTAAATCGAATAAAAACAGTAGAACTTAGGGCTATGTTTAATAGTGAAAGTAAAAGCATTTCCACACGCACAATGCAACGGGAACTCAAGGGATTCAGACTGAACAGCTGTGTAGCCATAAGAAAACCATTAATCAGTGAGGCAAACCAGAAAAAAAGGCTTCAATTTGCTAGTGAGCATAAAGATTGGACTCTGGATGAATGGAATGTGGTCTGATGAGTCCAGATTTATTCTGTTCCATAGTGATGGGCGCATCAGGGTAAGAAGAGAGGCAGATGAAGCGATGCACCCATCATGCCTAGTGCCTACTGTACAAGCCTGTGGGGGCAGTGCTATGATCTGGGGTTGCTGCAGTTGGTCAGGTCTAGGTTCCGCAACAGTATGTGCTCCAAGAATGAGGTCAGCTGACTACCTGAACATACTGAATGACCAGGTTATTCCATCAATGATTTTTTCTTCCCTGATGACACGGGCATATTTCAAGATGACAATGCCAGGATTCATTGGGCTCAAATTGTGAAAGAGTGGTTCAGGGAGAATGAGACATCATTTTCACATATGAATTGGCCACCACAGAGTCCAAACCTTAACCCCATTGAGAATGCAAGGTCTTGGTGGAAAATTAATGCAACACTGGATGGAAATAAATCTTGTGACATTGCAAAAGCTTATCGAAACAATGCCACAGTGAATGTGTGCCGTAATCAAAGCTAAAGGCAGTCCAACAAAATATTAGTGTGTGTGACCTTTTTTTTGGTGGCGACTTTTTTTTGGACAGGCAGTGCATAATACTGTAGCTAGGTCGCTATCTCTCTGCAGTTCGTCCCTGCAACGTTTCTTTTTGGATATTGATGCACTTACTAGCTTTGTCATCTATGTGATCAACATTATTATATGATGTTGTTAGGGCGTGCAGCCTCTATTAGGTATGCATTGACGGCTCACAGTACATGTATTGTGACACACCTCTCTCCTTTAAGCCTATTTGTTCCACCTTTACCCTTTCCCTCATCTAGCTATTATAAAAAGGCCACTTGGAGATCCCTCCTTTCTTACTAAGTAGGCTGGGAAGCATTTTTGCACATGATGATGTGGATCCCCGAGATATGGGGCGGCTCACTGTGCTGTGACACGCCGCTTTCCTGTGATTGGCGCCTTCAGCCAAGCCTCCCTCCTAAGCACACCCTAGTCCCTACTTAAACAGCAAAGAGGGGCGGGCGCGCATGGCCATACTACCGCCGGTGCTGCTGCACAACTCTCAGTGCAGCATCAATCGTCAGCTCTCTGTTTGCTAGGCGATTTACACTTACTCTTTCATTTATGCCCTATGAGCTTCTGATGAACGGCCCGTCACAGGGCTATAAGATACGCGTCGAGCAGGGGGTATGATTATTAGCCAGACTTAGAGTATAGCGGTAGCAAGGGTCCCGTAAGATCATTGAATCTAATACAGTACATGGGTCTCATTCGATGCTTTAGGGACGCAAGCTATCTAATACTGGGGTGACAGCACTGGGACTGGACACAATTAGAGTCCCAGCTTGATCACTGTTACCACATTAGCGGTGAGTTTTTTTTACTGTGGATCAGCTCTGGCTCACTGGACATAGTACAAACGCCAGCTGACTGTCCACTTAAACAGTTTGATCTTTGTTACCGCATTAGCTTGTGAGATTTTGTGACTGTGGATCAGCTCTGGCTGACTGGACATAGTACAAACACTGTCCACTTAAACTGTGGCAGTTGTAGAATTTTCCACTCCTGGATTCCCAGTCAGTGCAGCAAGCTGCAATAGTATTGCTCATATTACCCAGGCTGTACACTCCCCTATTGGATTCTGTTCTCATTTTTTTAGTGTGGAATAATTCCTCCCAATACTTTCCCTACACTTCTATTGATCTCTCCATGAACTTCTATTCAGCAAAAAAAAAAGTTTTAAAGTATTTTCTACCACTTTCCCTAGCGCCTGCTAACATCTCTCCTTGCACTATATACACTGGAAAATGTCTGAATCCAAAATGGCTGAGGCTATTTATAGGAATGTGACATCACAGGGAATGACTGGCTGCAAATTTGCTGCATGCATGGCATTGTGGGTGATCCCTCGTTCCCAGAGTTCATTGCTCCATGTCCTAACACATGCAGCAGCCATTTTAGGAAAAAATGTGATTCGTTACCACGAAGCATGAGGAAATTCTGATTAGTTGCAAATCGATTTTTTTCTGAAATTCAGATCGAATTCCACTTCGTCAACTTCGATTCGCTCATCTCTAAAGATAACCAAATCAAACAAATGAGTCAAAAATATTAGACTTGGTCATATATTTATTGAGGAAAATGATCCAATATAATTGCTTGTGGGTGGTAAAAGTATGTGAACCTTTAGGAATAGCAAATAATTTGAAAGTGAAGTTAGAGCTAGGTGTTTTCAATTAATGGTATAACAATCAGGTGTGAGAGGTCGATATGTTTTATGTAAAGAACAAAGATCTATCAAAGTCTAATCTTCACTAGAGATGTCCCGAACTATTCGCCGGCGAACAGTTCCCGGCGAACATTGCTTGTTCGCCGCGGCGGGCGAATATATGCAATGTTCGGTCCGTCCCTTATACGTCATCATTGAGCAAACTTTGACCCTGTACCTCACAGTTAGCAGACACATTCCAGTCAATCAGCATACCCTCCCTCCCAGACCCTCCCACCTCCTATAAAAAAGCAAGGACAGCATCCATCATTCATCATTTTTTTTTATATATATATACAGTACAGACCAAAAGTTTGGACACACCTTCTCATTCAAAGAGTTGTCTTTATTTTCATGACTATGAAGGCATCAAAACTATGAATTAACACATGTGAAATTATATACATAACAAACAAGTGTGAAACAACTGAAAATATGTCATATTCTAGGTTCTTCAAAGTAGCCACCTTTTGCTTTGATTACTGCTTTGCACACTCTTGGCATTCTCTTGATGAGCTTCAAGAGGTAGTCTCCTGAAATGGTCTTCCAACAGTCTTGAAGGAGTTCCCAGAGATGCTTAGCACTTGTTGGCCCTTTTGCCTTCACTCTGCGGTCCAGCTCACCCCAAACCATCTCGATTGGGTTCAGGTCCGGTGATTGTGGAGGCCAGGTCATCTGGCGCAGCACCCCATCACTCTCCTTCATGGTCAAATAGCCCTTACTTTCAAAGTTTTCCCAATTTTTCGGCTGACTGACTGACCTTTATTTCTTAAAGTAATGATGGCCACTCGTTTTTCTTTACTTAGCTGCTTTTTTCTTGCCATAATACAAATTTTAACAGTCTATTTAGTAGGACTATCAGCTGTGTATCCACCTGACTTCTCCTCAACGCAACTGATGGTCCCAAACCCATTTATAAGGCAAGAAATCCCACTTATTAAACCTGACAGGGCACACCTGTGAAGTGAAAACCATTTCAGTGGACTGCCTCTTGAAGCTCATCAAGAGAATGCCAAGAGTGTGCAAAGCAGTAATCAAAGCAAAAGGTGGCTACTTTGAAGAACCTAGAATATGACATATTTTCAGTTGTTTCACACTTGTTTGTTATGTATATAATTCCACATGTGTTAATTCATAGTTTTGATGCCTTCAGTGTGAATCTACAATTTTTATACTTGTAGTAACCTTGTCGCACTCTGTTCTACTTTGCTTGGAGTAGGGTTCCCACCCCAATAATACATGAAGACAAAGACTCCAGCGTTATTTGAATAACTTTGATTTCTTTTTATTGTATAGTAATTGCGGCTTCAATGTTACGTTTCGGCCATGTGGCCTTCTTCAGACTGCCGTAAATATAAGATACATCATTTTAGTATATATTTCATAACATAAAGGGAACATGTAAATCATAACTTAGTATACAAGACTATGTGCATATCATAGAATTCCATCACTTCCGGTATCGGCCGTGAAACCGAAAGTGAGGTAATGGTGGAACGCATATGGAACGCATGGGGCTTCCGGTATCGGCCATACAGACCGGAAGTGAGGTAGTTGGTGGAGCGCAATCACGTGACCGATGGAGCGCACCCACGTGATCCTTTAGACGTAACTGCAGTTCCAGTAGAGACTGACACTAGTATCAGTCTCTACTGGAACTGCAGTTACGTCTAAAGGATTACTTGGCTGCGCTCCATCGGTCACGTGATTGCGCTCCACCAACTACCTCACTTCCGGTCTGTATGGCCGATACCGGAAGCCCCATGCGTTCCATATGCGTTCCACCATTACCTCACTTCCGGTTTCACAGCCGATACAGGAAGTGATGTTCACATGGCAGAGACGCGGGCTGCCTTTAAATACTAGGCTTCTTCTCTTCCACCCAGCGCTATCCTCACTAGCGGAATCTCCGCAATATACTTCTACAGTGCGCCTGATATCTCTATCCATCACCAGCGGCATTAGGTAAGTGAGTTCCGGACGCCGGTAGGTCTTTTGACTTCAGGATAGTACAGTATACTGTACTGATTGATATATTTTCTCTACACCTACTAGAATCCACTAGAATTGGTTTTCCTTAAATAACATATATCAGATAATTCACGTACCAGAACACCATGATCATGATAGAAATGTGATGGGAATGCGATGGGTAGATAACCAGATGAATTGCGGTACCATGGCAACCAATTTTGAAGAGACTTACTAATAATAATTAATTCCAGAATAACATTACAGGATGACTACTCTGGAACAGGATACTGGGTCTCTTGCTTTTGAGATCTCCCTTTTATTGTGACAAATTAACTTGTTGAGATGAATTGAATCTTGAACTACATATGAAATATATCTAGATGGAATTCTATGATATGCACATAGTCTTTTATACTAAGTTATGATTTACATGTTCCCTTTATGTTATGAAATATATACTAAAATGATGTATCTTATATTTACGGCAGTCTGAAGAAGGCCACCTGGCCGAAACGTAACATTCAAGCCGCAATTACTATACAATAAAAAGAAATCAAAGTTATTCAAATAACGCTGGAGTCTTTGTCTTCATCTACAATTTTCATAGTCATGAAAATAAAGAAAACTCTTTGAATGAGAAGGTGTGTCCAAACTTTTGGTCTGTACTGTATATATATATTGCAGTTGCCTGCCAGTGTGTGTCAGGGCCACAGAGTGTACTGTGCCCACTGCCAGTGCCCACCACTCATATCTGGTGGCACAGTAGCTTGCAGATAATAAAGTAATACAATTTTTTCTCTGTAATATAATTGCAGTTGCCTGCCAGTGTGTGTCAGGCCCACAGAATGTACTGTGCCCCCTGCCAGTGCCCACCACTAATATCTGGTGGCACAGTAGCTTGCAGATAAAAAAAGTAATACCATTTTTTCTCTGAAATATATTTGCAGTTGCCTGCCAGTGTGTGTCAGGCCCACAGAGTGTACTGTGCCTACTGCCAGTGCCCACCACTCATATCTGGTGGCACAGTAGCTTGCAGATAAAAAAGTTATACAATTTTTTCTCTGTAATATAATTGCAGTTGCCTGCCAGTGTGTGTCAGGCCCACAGAATGTACTGTGCCCCCTGCCAGTGCCCACCACTAATATCTGGTGGCACAGTAGCTTGCAGATAAAAAAGTAATACAATTTTTTTCTCTGAAATATATTTGCAGTTGCCTGCCAGTGTGTGTCAGGCCCACAGAGTGTACTGTGCCCACTGCCAGTGCCCACCACTCATATCTGGTGGCACAGTAGCTTGCAGATAAAAAAGTTATACAATTTTTTCTCTGTAATATAATTGCAGTTGCCTGCCAGTGTGTGTCAGGCCCACAGAGTGTACTGTGCCCACTGCCAGTGCCCACCACTCATATCTGGTGGCACAGTAGCTTGCAGATAAAAAAGTAGGGGGTATCTGACACGGTCTGAACCACTGTAGGCCTGAAGTAAATATTTATTTGCCCAAAATGGCTGTATTTTTTATACGAGGGTCCCTCAACAGGCATGACAACATGAATGACCCCATTTGCACAAGGTTGGATGCCATTCTTCGTCCTCACTGATCTCATTGAAGGTCTGTTCTTCGCCCCAGCCACGTAGAACACCACGGGTACCAGATAGGTGACAATGAGCACCCTGGGATGCCTGCTGTGGTTGGTCTTCCTCCTCCTCAAAGCCACATTCCTCCTCTGACTCCTCTTCTATGCCTATGACATAGGCATAGAATAAGCTCCTAAAGAGACGTGACGACCACATGTCACGTGGAAACGCGTAGAGCTGTGCAATTTACTGTCACACCTGATATGAGTGGCATTTTCTGTAGTGCTATTCTCATCAGTTTAATCCCTGTTACGTCCCATATCAGGGATTGCCTTTTGTGAAAAAAAATTTAGGCCGGATACCTTCGACTGCCTTCACAGTGACAGACCAAACTTTGATACACCAAACTGAATTGATTTTAGGAACCGGGAGATGGAAAAAGCAGCTTGGTCGGTCCTCTTACTCCCAAGTTGGGGCACTGCGCGTGCACGGAGCAATGTGCTGTGACACCCTATATGAGTGGTGTCTTAACTAGTACTATTCCTATCAGTTTAATCCCTGTTACGTCCCCTATCCGGGGACGTGTGTCAAATTGATTAACCATTGTCGAATTAACGAACCATTACGACATCCTGCAATAATTTAGTTCTGAGCTTTGTACTTGCTTTGTATTGGAATTGATGGGGATTTTTTAAATTGTCTGCATTATTTCTAATAAACTATTTAAGAGACTTTAGTATGATTTTTTTATTTTATGTATTAAAAACCCACCCATACAATTTAAAAAAAATAAAAATAAATTATAATTTTTCTATGAAAAATTATCCAGCCGATCGCTTTTGGTCTGATCATAATGAAGCAACAGCCTTATCATCTGAGGTGTGGCAACATTGCCAACACACTCAGAGGTGATGATCGCTTCATTGTGATACGCAAGTCCCTTCACCACAACAAGGTAACGATCACAAAGGGGAATTGACACTTGTATGTGCCTTTTTTGTTTGTTTTGTTTTTGCAGCCACAGTGCAGCACCAGAGGCCAGAAAAATTAGGCATGTACACAGGCCTGAAAAATAATGTTTTCAAGGCAGAAAGGTGACTAAAACATTGAGGCTTGAACCCTAGTTGGTGGCGGAGAATTCACGAAAGTCATCCGGTATGCAGACATTAAATACAGCAGCGTGGGGACCATTTTGAGGCCAAGGCATGTCATTAGGCCTTTTCTTAGTCAAACGTATCCCCCACTGTCAGTCCCTTCAGGATCCATGCCTCATTCATCTTAATGAAGGTGAGGTAATCTAGAATTTTTTGACCGAGGCGACTTCTTTTGTCAGTGACAATGCCTCCTGCTGCACTGAAGGTCCTTTCTGACAGGACACTTGAAGCGGGGCAGGCCAGAAGTTCTATCGCAATCTGGGATAGCTCAGGCCACAGGTCAAGCCTGCACACCCAGTAGTCAAGGGGTTCATCGCTCCTCAGAGTGTCGATATCTGCAGTTAAGGCGAGGTGGTCTGCTACCTGTCGGTCGAGTCGTTCTCTAAGGCTGGATCCGAAGGGCTGTGGCAATGTGTAGGACTGAAAAAGCTCTGCATGTCCTCCATCAACAACACATCTGTAAAGCGTCCTGTCCTTGCCTCCGTGGTCGTGGTAGGAGGAGGATTACTTTCACCTCTTCCCCTGTTAGATTCCCGTTGTGCTGTGACATCCCCCTTATAAGCTGTGTAAAGCATATTTTTTAGTTTGGTTTTGAACTGCTGCATCCTTTCTGACTTTTGGTAATTTGGTAACATTTCCGCCACTTTCTGCTTATACCGGGGTTCTAGTAGTGTGGCCACCCAGTACAGGTCGTTCTCCTTCATCCTTTTTATTCAAGGGTCCCTCAACAGACATGACAGCATGAAAGACCCCATTTGCACAAGGTTGGATCCCGAGCTACTCATTTCCCGTTCCTCGTCCTCACTGATGTCATTGACGGTCTGTTCTTCACCCCAGCCACGTACAACACCACGGGTCCCAGATAGGTGACAACAACGAGCACCCTGGGATGCCTGCTGTGGTTGGTCTTCCTCCTCCTCAAAGCCACATTCCTCCTCTGACTCCTCTTCCTCATACTCCTCTTCCAGCGTTGCCGCAGGTCCGGCAAGCGATGATGACAAGGCTGTTTCTGGTGGTGATGGTGACCACAACTCTTCCTCTTCCTCTTCCTCTTCACGCTCATCTACAGCCTGATCCAGCACTCTTCACAGGGCATGCTCCAGGAAGAAAACAAATGGGATGAGGTCGCTGAGGGTGCCTTCGGTGCGACTGACTAGGTTTGTCACCTCCTCAAAAGGACGCATGAGCCTACAGACATTGCGCATGAGCGTCCAGTAACGTGGCAAAAAAATTCCCAGCTCCGCAGAGGCTGTCCTAGCACCCCGGTCATACAAATACTCGTTGACGGCTTTTTCTTGTTGGAGCAGGCGGTCGAACATTAGGAGTGTTGAATTCCAACGTGTCGGGCTGTCGCAAATCCAGCGCCTCACTGGCATGTTGTTTCGGCGCTGAATGTCTGAAAAGTGTGCCATGGCCGTGTAGGAACGCCTACAATGGCCACACACCTTCCTGGCCTGCTTCAGGACATCCTGTAAGCCTGGGTACTTAGACACAAAGCGTTGTACGATGAGATTCAACACATGTGCCCAAATTCAATGCCGCCAACAAATTGCTTCCATTGTCACACACCACTTTGCCGATCTCCAGTTGGTGCGGGGTCAGCCACTGATCCACCTGTGCGTTCAGGGCGGACAGGAGTGCTGGTCCGGTGTGGCTCTCTGCTTTCAGGCAAGTCAACCCCAAGACAGCGTGACACTGTCGTATCCGGGATGTGGAATAGCCCCTGGGGAGCTGGGGGGATTCAGTTGATGTGCAGCCAGACGCTGCAGCAAAAGAGGACTCAGCCGAGGAGGTTATCGAAGAGGATGGGGTAGGAGGAGTAGAGGAGGTGGCAGTAGGCCTGCCTGCAAGTCGTGGCGGTGTTACCAACTCCGCTGCAGAGCCACTCATTTAATGCTTGGCAGCCGTCAGCAGGTTGACCCAATGCGCAGTATAGGTGATATACCTGCCCTGACCGTGCTTTGCAGACCAGGTATCAGTGGTCAGATGGACCCTTTCCCCAAAACTGTATGCCAGAGATGCCATGACTTCCTTTTCAATCACTGAGTAGATGTTTGGGATTACCTTTTTTGAAAAATAATTTTGTCCGGGTACCTTCCACTGTGGTGTCCCAATAGCGACCAATTTTTTGAAGGCCTCAGACTCCACCAGCTGGTATGGTAAAAGCTGGCGGGCTAAGAGTTCCGTCAAGCCAGCTGTCAGACGCCGGTCAAGGGGGTGACTCTGTGACATTGGCTTCCTACGCTCAAACATTTCCTTTACAGACACCTGACTGTGGGCAGATGAGATGGAACTGCTGAAGGTGAGAGGCGGAGTGGCGGTGGTTGAGAGGGGGCAAGGAGGACAGCAGTGGCTGACGTGGCTGAAGATGCTGAACCAGGAGGAGGATGGTGGCTTTGAGCTTGTGTGCTGCTTCTACTCGTCATCATGTGTTGATCCCATAGGCGTTTGTGATGTGCGATCATGTACCTTCGCAAAGCAGTTGTACCTAGGTGGGTGTTGGATTTCCCACGACTCAGTTTCTTTTGGCACAGGTTGCAAATGGCATCGCTGTTGTCAGAGGCAGACACACAAAAAAAATGCCACACTGCTGAGCTTTGCAATGACGGCATTCTGGTGGTGGCAACAGCATGCGTTGATTGGCGTGCTGTCTGCCTGACCCCGGGTGCCGATACATGCTGTCTGACTGTGCCACTAGCTCCTTGTGATGACCTCCCCCTGCTTCCAACTCGTCTCCTCCTTTTCTCTGTCTCCCCTTCTGAACTTTCCCCCTCTTCTTCTTCCCTTCGAGCAGGCACCCACGTGGCATCCACGGACACATCGTCATCATCAACCACTTCACTTGTATCTGACACCTCAGCAAAGGAAGCAGCAGCGGGTACAACATCATCATCATCATCATCACACTGTACGTCCATGTGTGTAATGCTGCCTGACTGAGACATATCCCTGTTATCTCCATCCTCTGGCAATAATGGTTGCGCATCACTAATTTCATCCAACTGATGTGTAAATAACTCCTCTAAGGGATCAAGTGAAGCGGCTGTGGTGGCTGTGGTGGTAGTGGTGGTGGTGGCGGCGGGCGGTTGAGTGGTAACTTGAGAGCAGGTGACCGAAGATGAGCTGGAGGAGGATGGTGCGTCAAGGTTCTTAGCGGAAGCTGTAGCCAGTCAACTATTTTCTCCGAATTTTTGGGGTTCAGGGTATGTGGCCTCTGAACACTGGGCATTATTCCAGGGCCATTGGAAATCACAGCACCACGACCACGACGGCCCCTGCGGGGTGGCCTGCCTCTGCCTGTTACTATGCGTGCAAGGTACTGTGCCACCCTATATAAGTGGTGGGCAGTGGGCACAGTACAGTCTGTGTGGGCCTGACACACACTGGCTTGCAACTGTGATTATATCACAGAAAAAGATTAAATAGAATTTTTTTTTTATCTGCGAGGTATTTGTGAGTGAGTGACACCCTGTAACGGTATGAGTGGAGGTCTAGCCAGTGGCCACAATACAGTCTGTGTGGGCCTGACACACACGGGCTTGCAAATGTGATTATATCACAGAAAAAAATTAAATAGAATTTTTTTTTATCTGCGAGGTATTTTCTGTCACACTGTCATGGTCTTACCTTCTTGCTGTTCTCCTTCGTTTGACATGTGCTGGCGGCCATCTTGGTTTCTGCGTTTCTTGTAGCCTTCCACCCTGCGGCTCCTCCTTCCCACTGGGAGGAGCTGGATGCCTAGCTCATATATATAGGAGGTCTGTGGCTTCAGTTCCTTGCTTGGTCCTCCTGTGTTCACATGCTTCTAAGACTGCTGCTGCTTCTGGTTCCTGATCCTGGCTTCGTCTGACTACCCTGCTGGTTCCTGATCCTGGCTTCGTCTGACTACCCTGCTGGTTCCTGATCCTGGCTTCGTCTGACTACCCTGCTGGTTCCTGATCCTGGCTTCGTCTGACTACCCTTCTGGTTCCTGATCTCTGGCCTCTCAAAGACTCTGCTTCGGTTTCACCATTCGTTTGGACTTTTGCTTTACAGCTTTATTTTCAATAAAGCCTTCTTATTTTCACTTATCTCTTGTTGTACGTCTGGTTCATGGTTCCGTGACATTAGGACCAAGCCATGAGTTCTAACGGTACAGGGCCATCCTCGCTACCCATGCTGGTTGCCAGACTTGATCAGCAGGATCACCTGTTGGGTCGGTTCGCTGTGGCGTTGCAAACCCTGCTTGAACGCACGGCTCATTTCGCTCCCGTTGCCGATGGGTCGGTTGTCGCTCCTACTGCCGCTCCGGTTGTTGCGCCAGAGTCTACCCCGACACCTGTTGTTGCGCCTGCGGTGTTTCGGGGTATGACCGGTTCTGCCCCTCTTCCACAGCGCTTTGGGGGAGAGCCAACTCAGTGCCGAGGTTTCCTTAACCAGGTGGGCATTTATTTCGAGTTGCTGCCACATGCCTTTCCTACTGAGAGATCAAAGGTGGGCTTCTTGATCTCGCTGCTCTCGGACAAGGCCTTGGCCTGGGCCAGCCCTTTATGGGAGAACAACAATCCGGTGGTTGCCGAGTTTTCCGGTTTTGTTGCTTCTCTTCGGAAGGTATTCGATGTGCCGGCTCGTGCTGCCTCTGCCGCGAAGCTCCTTATGTCCATCAGACAGGGTTCACGATCCGTAGCTGAATACGCCATTGAGTTTCGTACCCTGGCAGCAGAGGTGGGCTGGAATAATGAGGCTCTGGTCGCTGCTTTCTCTCATGGTCTCTCGGATGCCTTGAAGGATGAGGTTGCAGCTAAGGACCTACCAGTGGAGCTCGAGTCTCTTATTTCTTTCCTGATTTTGATTGACACCAGACTCAGGGAGAGACCTTCCTTTAAGGAGAGCCTGCGGAGGTCTTCTAACAGATTGGCGCCTACGTTTGCTGTCCCACCCGTGCCTCCCTCTCCTCCCACGCCTCCTGGGGATGACTTGTCTGGGGGTGAACCCATGCAGCTGGGGTTTGCTCGCCTGTCCGAGTGGGAGAGGGTACTCCGGAGACGCGAGGGTCGATGCATGTACTGTGGTCTCGGTGGGCATTTTCGGTTGGCATGTCCGAACCGTCCGGGAAACGCTCGTACCTGAGATCCTGTCAGGGGCAGATCTTGGGTGGAGTCTCCTCGTCCCCGGTTTCCCGTGTTGACAAACCACTGATCACTGTTGTCTTCTCCTGGGTCGGGGGCTCGGTGACGACCCAGGCGTTGGTGGACTCTGGTGCTGGTGGTTTGTTCATTGATAGTGTGTTCGCTGCCGCCAATTCCATTCCTCTGCAGGCTCGAGGTTCCCCACTGGCTCTTGAGGCGATAGACGGCAGACCCCTTCTGTCGTCACACGTGACTCATGAGACCCTTCCAGTGGGGATAGCCATTGGTGCCGTTCACAGAGAGTCGGTCTGCCTCCAGGTTATTTCGTCTCCACACTACTCGGTGGTCTTGGGGTACCCCTGGCTCCAGAAGCATAATCCGACTTTCGATTGGAGATCGGCCGAGATCCTCTCGTGGTCACCGCAGTGTGGGGCTAGTTGCATCCATGGGTCTGTCAAGTTGCTGTGTACTTCCTCGGACTCTCTGTTGCCTCCTGAATACGAGGAGTACCGGGATGTATTCGATAAGGTGCGCGCGGTTGCTCTACCTCCGCACCGCCCATACGATTGTGCCATAGAGTTACAACCTGGTGCCGTTCCTCCTCGTGGCAAAGTCTATCCACTGTCGGTAGCGGAGAATGAGGCCATGGAGGAGTACGTGAGGGAGGCGCTTTCACGCGGACACATTCGCAAATCCTCGTCCCCAACAGGGGCTGGATTTTTCTTTGTGAAAAAGAAGGGCGGTGAGTTGAGGCCTTGCATCGATTACAGGGGTCTCAATCGCGATCAAGAACGCTTACCCGATACCCTTGATTTCCGAGCTGTTCGATCGCCTTAAAGGGGCCACGGTCTTTACCAAACTCGACCTGAGGGCGGCATATAACCTGGTAAGGATCAAGGCGGGCGATGAGTGGAAGACCGCGTTTAACACCAGGACCGGTCATTATGAATCCTTGGTTATGCCCTTTGGGTTGTGCAATGCGCCCGCAGTCTTTCAGGAATTCATCAACGATGTTTTCCGAGACCTGTTGCAGCAGTGTGTGGTGGTCTATTTGGATGACATCTTGGTATATTCGGAATCCATGGAGGCCCACATTCTGGATGTCAGACGAGTGTTGCAAAGGTTACGAGAGAACAAGCTGTTCGGTAAGCTTGAGAAATGCGAATTTCACCGATCCCAGGTAACCTTCTTAGGTTACATCATTTCCGCTGAGAGGTTCTCCATGGATCCTGAGAAGGTTTCGGCTGTCTTACAGTGGCCCCAGCCCAGTGGTCTTCGTTCCCTGCAGCGCTTTTTGGGCTTCGCCAATTATTATCGGAAGTTCATCAGGGACTTTTCCATGCTGGCCAAGCCTCTCACGGATCTGACCAGGAAGGGCAGTAATTCCCAGGTCTGGCCGCTCGAGGCCATCCGAGCTTTTGAGGCCCTAAAGTCCGCTTTTGTGTCAGCTCCGATTCTGTCGCATCCCAACCCTGGGTTGCCCTTTGTCCTCGAGGTGGACGCGTCTGAGACGGGAGTAGGCGCCCTTCTGTCTCAGCGTAGAACACCAGAGGGTCCTCTGCTTCCTTGTGGGTTTTACTCCCGGAAACTGTCTTCCGCGGAGTGCAACTATCAGATTGGTGACAGGGAGTTATTGGCCATCGTGCAGGCCCTTAAAGAATGGAGGCACTTGCTCGAGGGTTCGGTGGTTCCGGTTCTCATCCTGACGGACCATAAGAATCTGACCTACCTTTCTGAGGCCAAGAGATTGACACCACGTCAGGCCAGATGGGCTCTGTTCTTGTCACGATTTAATTACGTGGTCTCCTACCTACCCGGTTCCAAGAACATCAGGGCGGATGCCCTATCACGGCAGTACTCCGAGCTGTCCAGGGAGGAGTCGATTCAGACTTCGGTCATACCTCCGAATCAGATCCTGGCCGCCATTCGCACCAGCCTGAGCTCTCCCCTGGGTGAGCAGATTTTGGCGGCTCAATCTGGTGCTCCCTCTGGGAGACCCAACGGCAGATGTTTTGTGCCTGAGGAGTTGCGCACTCGGTTGTTGCGAACCTACCATAACTCCAAGACCGCGGGGCATCCTGGAAAGAATCAGCTGTCCTGGGCTGTTTCACGTCTGTTCTGGTGGCCTTCCCTACGTTCCGACATCGCCGCATATGTAGCGGCATGCTCCGTTTGTGCCCAGAGTAAGTCCCCTCGGCACCTTCCGTTGGGCCTTCTGCAACCCATAGCCACCGGGGAGCGCCCATGGTCACACCTGGGGATGGATTTCATTGTGGACCTCCCTGCATCCCGAGGCCATACGGTCATTCTCATGATTGTGGATCGGTTTTCCAAAATGTGCCACTGTGTTCCTCTCAAGAAGTTACCCTCTGCACAAGAGTTGGCCACGATTTTTGCCAGGGAGGTCTTCCGGTTGCACGGTTTGCCCAAGGAGATTGTGTCGGATCGGGGGAGTCAGTTTGTGTCCAGGTTCTGGCGCGCCTTTTGCTCCCAGTTGGGGATTCATCTCTCCTTCTCCTCGGCCTACCACCCTCAGTCCAATGGGGCCGCAGAACGATCCAATCAGGCCTTGGAGCAATTCCTTCGTTGCTATGTCTCCGATCACCAAGACAATTGGGTTGACCTTCTGCCTTGGGCTGAGTTTGCCAGGAACACGGCGGTGAACTCTTCCTCTGGGACGTCTCCCTTCATGGCCAATTATGGGTTCCAACCTGCCGTGTTACCGGAGGTATTCTCTCCCCAGGATATTCCGGCTGTGGAGGATCACCTTTCCGTCCTACGTGCTTCTTGGGTACAGATCCAGAAGTCCCTTGAGGCCTCTGCGCAGCGCCAGAGACTCCAGGCTGATCACAGGCGAGCGCCTGCTCCTTTCTACCAGGTCGGAGACCGTGTATGGTTGTCCACCCGCAACCTCAACCTTCGAGTGCCCACTCCCAAGCTGGCGCCTCGCTTTGTTGGTCCCTTCCGAGTGCTTCGCAGGGTAAACCCGGTAGCCTATGCCCTTGCGCTTCCTCCTGGCATGCGGATCTCTAACGTGTTTCATGTCTCCCTGTTGAAGCCACTGGTGTGTAATCGTTTCACTTCCTCGGTTCCTCGGCCTCGTCCGGTCCGAGTGGGCAATCATGAGGAGTATGAGGTGAGCAATATCCTGGACTCACGCCTGGTCCGCGGTCGGGTGCAGTTTTTGGTCCATTGGCGTGGTTATGGTCCAGAGGAGCGTTCCTGGGTTTCCTCCGCAGATGTCCATGCTCCTGCCTTGCTCCGAGCCTTCCACGCACGCTTCCCTCAGAAACCGTTTTTTGCTCCGCGGAGGAGGGGCCCTTGAGGGGGAGGTACTGTCATGGTCTTACCTTCTTGCTGTTCTCCTTCGTTTGACATGTGCTGGCGGCCATCTTGGTTTCTGGGTTTCTTGTAGCCTTCCACCCTGCGGCTCCTCCTTCCCACTGGGAGGAGCTGGATGCCTAGCTCATATATATAGGAGGTCTGTGGCTTCAGTTCCTTGCTTGGTCCTCCTGTGTTCACATGCTTCTAAGACTGCTGCTGCTTCTGGTTCCTGATCCTGGCTTCGTCTGACTACCCTGCTGGTTCCTGATCCTGGCTTCGTCTGACTACCCTGCTGGTTCCTGATCCTGGCTTCGTCTGACTACCCTTCTGGTTCCTGATCTCTGGCCTCTCAAAGACTCTGCTTCGGTTTCACCATTCGTTTGGACTTTTGCTTTACAGCTTTATTTTCAATAAAGCCTTCTTATTTTCACTTATCTCTTGTTGTACGTCTGGTTCATGGTTCCGTGACACACACCCTGTATGAATGGTGTGCACACAGTACTGTCTGTGACTGAGCCTGCAGCCTCTCACACACGGGCAGGCAACTGCAATATATATATATATACAGGGAGTGCAGAATTATTAGGCAAGTTGTATTTTTGAGGATTAATTTTATTATTGAACAACAATGTTCCCAATGAACCCAAAAAACTCATTAATATCAAAGCTGAATATTTTTGGAAGTAGTTTTTAGTTTGTTTTTAGTTTTTGCTATTTTATGGGGATATCTGTGTGTGCAGGTGACTATTACTGTGCATAATTATTAGGCAACTTAACAAAAAACAAATATATACCCATTTCAATTATTTATTTTTACCAGTGAAACCAATATAACATCTTAACATTCCCAAATATACATTTCTGACATTCAAAAACAAAACAAAAACAAATCAGTGACCAATATAGCCACCTTTCTTTGCAAGGACACTCAAAAGCCTGCCATCCATGGATTCTGTCAGTGTTTTGATCTGTTCACCATCAACATTGCGTGCAGCAGCAACCACAGCCTCCCAGACACTGTTCAGAGAGGTGTACTGTTTTCCCTCCTTGTAAATCTCACATTTGATGATGGACCACAGGTTCTCAATGGGTTCAGATCAGGTGAACAAGGAGGCCATGTCATTAGATTTTCTTCTTGTATACACTTTCTTGCCAGCCACGCTGTGGAGTACTTGGACGCGTGTGATGGAGCATTGTCCTGCATGAAAATCATGTTTTTCTTGAAGGATGCAGACTTCTTCCTGTACCACTGCTTGAAGAAGGTGTCTTCCAGAAACTGGCAGTAGGACTGGAGTTGAGCTTGACTCCATCCTCAACCCGAAAAGGCCCCACAAGCTCATCTTTGATGATACCAGCCCAAACCAGTACTCCACCTCCACCTTGCTGGCATCTGAGTCGGACTGGAGCTCTCTGCCCTTTACCAATCCAGCCACGGGCCCATCCATCTGGCCCATCAAGACTCACTCTCATTTCATCAGTCCATAAAACCTTAGAAAAATCAGTCTTGAGATATTTCTTGGCCCAGTCTTGACGTTTCAGCTTGTGTGTCTTGTTCAGTGGTGGTCGTCTTTCAGCCTTTCTTACCTTGGCCATGTCTCTGAGTATTGCACACCTTGTGCTTTTGGGCACTCCAGTGATGTTGCAGCTCTGAAATATGGCCAAACTGGTGGCAAGTGGCATCTTGGCAGCTGCACGCTTGACTTTTCTCAGTTCATGGGCAGTTATTTTGCGCCTTGGTTTTTCCACACGCTTCTTGCGATCCTGTTGACTATTTTGAATGAAACGCTTGATTGTTCGATGATCACGCTTCAGAAGCTTTGCCATTTTTAAGAGTGCTGCATCCCTCTGCAAGATATCTCACTATTTTTGACTTTTCTGAGCCTGTCAAGTCCTTCTTTTGACCCATTTTGCCAAAGGAAAGGAAGTTGCCTAATAATTATGCAAACCTGATATAGGGTGTTGATGTCATTAGACCACACCCCTTCTCATTACAGAGATGCACATCACCTAATATGCTTAATTGGTAGTAGGCTTTCGAGCCTATACAGCTTGGAGTAAGACAACATGCATAAAGAGGATGATGTGGTCAAAATACTCATTTGCCTAATAATTCTGCACTCCCTGTATGTATATATGTAAATAAATTAAAAAAAGCAGACTGATGTACCAGCCCTGAAAAAGGGCTTTTTGGGGTGCTGTCAGGACGCTGTCCTTACAGCAGATGAGTCTGTGGACACAGAACACTGCCCTAGCTAACACATTCCGTATTGAATCAGCAGCAGCAGCACTGTCCCTCCTCTCACTGAGAATGCAGCTTCCGAATGAATCTAAAATGGATGCTGTCCAGGAGGTGGGAGGGTCTGGGAGGGAGGGTCTGCTGCTGATTGGCTGGAATGTGTCTGCTGACTGTGAGGTACAGGGTCAAAGTTTACTCAATGATGATGTATAGGGGGTGGACCGAACATCGCATATGTTCGCCCGCCGCGGCGAACGCGATCAAGCTATGTTTGCCGGGAACTATTCGCCAGCGAACTATTCGGGACATCTCTTTTGGGCACATGGCCTGAGCGTGCCCTTTACCCCTTGGAGGTGCTGGCCTGC
The DNA here is from genome assembly GCF_905171765.1 of Bufo bufo. NCBI lineage: Eukaryota > Metazoa > Chordata > Amphibia > Anura > Bufonidae > Bufo > Bufo bufo. Next base: position 170,942,240 of record NC_053391.1, on the reverse strand, counting down.
CCTGCAGCCAGTGTATTGTCTGAACAACTGGAGGGGGTTATCACAGGTTATATTTCCCAATGTTTTAGGGTGTACCCTAATTTTGAAAATAAAATTTAAAACCAAAAACCAGTGTAGGCTACCTCCTCCTCCACCGCCGCTTCCACCTACACCGCCACATCCACCGCCTCCTCAACCTCCTACTCCATATGGTCCTGGTCCTCCTAGATCAAGATTATAATTTTTTATTTTTTACGTATTTTATGTTATTTAACCCCTTAAGGACACAGCCCTATTTCACCTTAAGGACCAGGCCATTTTTTGCAAATCTGACCAGTGTCACTTTAAGTGCTGATAACTTTAAAACGCTTTTACTTACCCAGGCCATTCTGAGATTGTTTTTTCGTCACATATTGTACTTCATGACACTGCTAAAATTGGGTCAAAAAACTTAATTTTTTTGCATAAAAAAATACCATATTTACCCAAAATTCTGAAAAATTAGTAAATTTCAAAGTTTCAGTTTCTCTACTTCTGTAATACATAGCAATACCCCCAAAAATTGTGATGACTTAACATTCCCTATATGTCTACTTCATGTTTGTAGCATTTTGGGAATGATATTTTATTTTTTGGGGATGTTACAAGGCTTACAAGTTTAGAAGCAAATTTTGAAATTGTTCAGAAAAATCAGGTTTGAAGTCATATTGTGAGGCTTAGATAATAGAAACCTCCCAAGAATGACCCCATTCTAGAAACTACACCCGTCAAGGTATTCAAAACTGTTTTTTCAAACTTTATTAACCCTTTAGGTCTTCCACAAGAGTTAATGGCAGATTGAGAAACAATTTCAAAATTTCTATTTTTTAGAAAATATTCCAATATAATCAATTTTTTCCTGGAAAAAAACAAGGGTTAATTGCCAAACAAAACTCAAAATGAGTTGCCCCGATTCTGTAGTTTGCAGAAACACCCCATATGTGATCGTAAACTACTGTTTGGCCAAACGGGAGCACATAGAAGGAGGGGAAGACCATATGGGTTTGCAAGGCAGATTTTGCAGGACTGGTTTTGTTTATACCATGTCCCATTTCAAGCCCCCCCTTGCACCCCTAGAATAGAAATTCCAAAAAAGTGACTCCATCTAAGAAAGTACACCCCTCAAGGTATTCAAAACTGGGTTTACAAACTTTGTTAACCCTTTAGGTATTTCACAAGAGTTAATGGCAGATGGAGAAACAATTTTGGAATTTCTGTTTTTTGGAAAATTTTCCATTTTAACCCTTACTTTATTACTGGAAAAAATGGGTTAACAGCCAAACAAAACTCAATATGGGTTGCCCTGATTCTGTAGTTTGCAAAAACACCCCATATGTGGTCGTAAACTACTATTTGGCTAAACGGCAGGACATAGAAGAAGGGGAACGTCATATGGTTTTTGGAAGGCAGATTTTGCTGGACTGGTTTATTTACACCATGTACCCTTTCAAACCCCCTGATGCACCCCTAGAGTAGAAACTCCATAAAAGTGACCCCATCTAGGAAACTACGGGATAAGGTGGTTGCTGTTTTTGGACTATTTTAGGGTAAATATGATTTTTGGTTTCTCTATATTACACTTTTTTGAGGCAAGGTAACAAAAAATTTAAATTCTAAAATTGTTTCTACATTCGCTATTTAGTTTTGTGGAACACCTAAAGGGTTAACAAAGTTTGTAAAGTAACTTTTGAATACCTTGAGGGGTGTAGTTTCTTAGATGGGGTCATTTTTTTGGAGTTTCTAGTCTAGGCTACATCAGGGGGGCTTCTAATGGGACATGGTGTCAAAAAAAAAAACTGTCCATCAAAATCTGCCTTCCAGAAACCATATGGAGTTCCCTTCGTTCTATGCCCTGCCGTGCGGCTATATAACCATTTACGACCACATATGGGGTGTTTCTGCAAACTACAGAGTCAGGGCCATAAATATTGAGTTTTTTTTGGCTGTTAACCCTTGCTTTATTGCTGGAAAAAAAGGATTCAAATGGAAATTTTGCCCAAAAATGGGTGTTTTGGCACCGTTTTTATTTTATATTTTTAACGCTGTTCATCCGAGTTGTTTGGTCAAATGTTATTTTTATAGCGACGACTTTTACGCACGCAAAAATGCCCAATATGAATGGCTCTCAGACTTTGGAGACACTAAGCAGGCATCCTAAAACTGCGGCCCTCCAGATGTTGTAAAACTACAATTCCCACCATGCCCTGCTGATGGCTGTAGGTTGTCTGGCCATGCTGGGAGTTATAGTTTTGCAACATCTGGAGGGCCACAGTTTGAGGATGCCTGCTCTAAAACTAATATTTTTTTGGGGGAAAACAAATGTTTCTGTGTCTCCAAAGTCTGAGAGACATAGTTTTTTATGTTCTCTAGGGGACTGTTGGGGATTATAAAAATTTAGTACTCCATGGAAGTGTGATACTCCCTGAAGCAATCGATAACGCAGAGGCCCGGATGATCAGGGCACGTGTCACATTGAGTAGTGGTGTCCTTCCGTATCCCCCTCTTGTGACACAATCTGCATCTTTTTTGGGTTCGTCCCTTCTTTCCAGTATGGGGGACCACACCTGGGGATAGGTACCTGGAGGGGGTGGGCAGGGAGGCCGCGTTGATTTTTCCGCACGGTCCTACAAGCAAACGTGGATATGGCGGCAAAGGACCTGAACAAGGGAATGCTGGTATAAAAGTTATCCACGTACAAGTGGTAACCGTTATCCAGCAGTGGGTACATAAGGTCCCACACGAGTTTCCCGCTAACACCCAGAGTGGGGGGACATTCTGGGGGTTGAATACTGGAATCTCGCCCCTCGTACACACGAAATTTGTAAGTGTACCCTGAGGTACTCTCACAAATTTTGTATAGCTTCACACCATACCTCGCCCGCTTTGTGGGAATGTATTGGCGGAAACTGAGTCTCCCCTTTAACGCAACGAGAGACTCATCAACCGCGACCTCCCTTCCAGGTACGTAGGCCTGCTCAAATTTGGCCCCAAAGTGATCGATGACCGGCCGTATTTTATACAGCCGGTCATAGGCAGGATCACCTTGAGGTGGACATGCTGCATAATCGGAATAATGCAGACATTTCCGAATGGCCTCAAACCGGGAGCGTGTCATGGCCGTACTGTACAGTGGTGTCTGGTATAGGATGTCCCCACTCCAGTAATGCCTGACACTCGGTTTTTGTACTAGACCCATATGCAGCACGAGGCCCCAAAATGTCCTCATCTCGGCTGCACTGACCGGCGTCCAGCCACCGGGTCTAGCCAAAAATGAGCCCGGGTTTTGAGCGACGAACTGTTGGGCGTACAGATTCGTCTGCTCCACCATCAGATTCACCAGTGGGTTACTGAAAAAAAAACTAAAAAAGTCAATTTCAGTAAACCCCACTGTGGGAATCTGGATTCCAGGATTGCCAGCAAATTCCGGAATCTCAGGCTCAAAGTCCACTGGGGGACTCCGGTGGACTTATTTGGTGGGCCGGGAAACCAGTACGAACCCCAGGGCTCGTACTAGGGTGGGCCACAGGATCCCTAGCATGGTGGCTCATCGTCATCCGATGATGATGAGGAGGATGCGGATGACAAAAGGAACATGGGGTCATCCTCATCCTCACTGGGGCTCTCAGAGTTGGAGGCAATCTGGGCGTATGCTTCCTCGGCCGAGAACATCCAGCGGGCCATGGGTGTGTGTGCGTGTATGTGTGCGTGTGTGGAAAACTTTATTATATGTGCGTGTGTGTGGGGGCAACGGGTGTTCGCGTACTAAAAAAGTTCTGATCAGCGGTACAACGCTGATCAGCGGTGGGGCAGGCGATGCGCTAACAGTGGCCGGACGATAAAAGTGCCGGACAGTCAGCGCACGCAGAAAAGAAAAAAAAAAAGTGGTGGTAAGGGGGCTGGTGGTGAAAGGGGGGGTGGGGGAGGTGAGGGGCTGGTGGGGGGAGCGGGTGGGGGGTGGGAGGGCTGGTGGTGGTGGGGGGAGCAAGTGGCAGGGGAGGGTCTCGGGTCTGATAGATGGATCAAAGAAAGTTTAGGGTAAAAAAAATTTTTTTATTTTTTTTCCTAACTAACTTTTCCCTTCTTTCCCTTCCTAATGGTGCCTCTCCCTCACTGACCCTAACCTACCTGGGTGGCGATGGGTGCAGGAGGGTGATGGATAACGATTAGGGGGACGCAGGGGCTGGTGCTGGACGGTGCTGCCGGGTGCTCGTGCAGAACAGGAAGAGGAGGGGAGAGAGGAGCGCAGGAAGTTTGAATCTCGCGCCTCTCTCCCCTGCACCAATCAGCACCCTGGACAGCGGCGTTCAGCACCAGGGCCAGCACTGCCTCTCCAAATCTTCGGACTGTGATTGGTGGTGTATAATCACGCCACCGATCGCAGTCTTTTTCTGGTTCATCGGGTCACCGGAGACCCGAATGGACCGGCAACGCAGAAAACCGCAGGTCTGAGTTGACCTGCGGTTTTCTGCGATCGCCGATACGGGGGGGTCAAATGACCCCCCTGGCGTTGTTACAGGATGCCGGCTGAATGATTTCAGCCGGAATCCCGTTCCGATTAACCCCCCCGGGCGCCAGAATTGCGATTTAAAGTCATGACGTACCGGTACATCATGTGTCCTTAAGGACTCGGGAAACATGCCGTACCGGTACGTCATGTGTCCTTAAGGGGTTAAAGTCATTTCCCTATCCACATTTGTTTGCAGAGCACTTGCCATGCTCTTAACCACATTTTGACGCCATTTGCAGCCCTCTAGCCCTTTCCATGACATTTTTAGAGCCATTTTAGTGTTCAAAAGTTCGGGTCCCCATTGACTTCAATAGGGTTCGGGGTCAAGTTCGGGTCCCGAACTTGAATTTTTTTCCGAAGTTCGGCCGAACCTGTCGAACCCGAACATCCAGGTGTCCGCTCAACTCTACTTAGAAGTTTAGAAGCAAATCTTGAAATTTCCAAAACTCACTTTTTAAGGACCAGTTCAGGTCTGAAGTCATTTTGTGAGGCTTACATACAATCGAAATCACCCAAAATGACCTAATTTTAGAAACTACACCCCTCAAGGTATTCAAAACAGATTTTACAAACTTTGTTAACTCTTTAGGTGTTCTTAAGAAACAAAAATCAATATTTATTGACCTGATTCTGTAGTTTACAGAAACACCCCATATGTGGCCATAAACTGCTGTACGGGCACACAGCATTGCACAGAAGGAAAGGAAAGCCATATGTTTGTTTGTTGTTTTTTTTGTTGTTTTTTTTATTGAAAATTATAGCACATACAAGTGAAGTACATGTTATAAAAATAACAGATTGGATGACAGGAGATATACATTTAGGTTGCATTACATTGTGTGGATACAAATATACAATGAGCCTCATATTGAGAATTTAAACCACAGTTATTTTAAACACACATCCAAGTATGGATAAGCTTGTCTTATCACCTTAAGTGCACATGGTTTTGTTGGTAAAGCTAATATACCCAAGTGTTTAGGCAAAATTCCTATATTTGGTCCAGGCGCTCCAAGTAGACCTAAAGGAGTTAAACCTACGGTTTTCCCAAGCCAAAATCTCCTCAAACCTGTATATCTGATCCAATTTCTCTGTCCATTGAGATATGGAAGGGACATCTGATGTTAGCCAAAATTTCGGGATAAGGAGGCGAGCTGCACTAAGCATACAGTGGAAAAGGTGAGTGGGGGTCCCTCTAGAGGAGGAGGGGTTGGATCCCAATAAAGTCAGTTGGGGAGACATTGAAATCTCTGCTTTACATATTTTATTAGTTATGCTAAAGATCTCAGTCCACCACTTCTGTATATTCGGGCATGCCCACCAGATATGATATAATGAGCCCCTTTGATCCCTACATCTCCAGCATGTGTCCGACCCATTCAAACAAGTAATGTCCGGGGTCCTATACCAACGACTTAAGACCTTATAGCCATTTTCCTGGGTTCGGACACATCTGGATGATCTATGGGGTAGCAGTAGTAGCTGTGAGACCTCGTCTTGGGAAAATACAACACCCAAATCTTTCTCCCAGTGGCCTATAAAAGCCAGTTTGGCCATAGTTATCGGCGTATTTAGTTTTTTGTATAGTCCGGATATTAGTTTGGTGTGTCTTGAGTGGTCCACCATTAGGCTCTCAAACCGCGTTAATGGGCGTAATAGAGCTTCCAAAGGAATGCTTTTAGTAATGAAGGAGCGAATAAAGGATAGCAGGTGTGGGAAGGGTTTACAATCTGGAAAGGTTTGTAGAATATCCTCGTTGCTCAATACTGTTCCCTCTTCCCCGCATAGAGAGAGAATCTGGATTGTGGAATTCTTGACTGAGAAGGAAAGACAATCTCTTAAATCAGGAGAGGCATGTGCCATGATATCTTTTATCTGAAGTAGAGGTGACGGGAGGGGAACCGCATATTGCGAGGATTGAAGCCAATTCCACGTCGTCAGTGTCGACTTTACAATAAGGTTGAGCGGTTTATTCTGGGTAGGAAACTTTCCCTGTCCCACTAAGAGACCTGAGAGGCACGAGCCCATATCATTCTGCTCCATGCAAACCCAAGGCTTATTTATAGGGCCTGTCAACCATTCCACTACTCTTGACAGTAATACTGCTTTCCCATAAAGCTCAGGATCCGGCAAGCCAATCCCTCCCTTAGCCTTTGGTCTACAAAGAACAGAACGAGCGAGTCGAGCCCTCTTCCCATCCCAGACAAATGAACTGATTTCACGTTTAATTTTGATATAATATGTCTTAGGAATTGGAATAGGCAAGACCTGTTGTAAATAGGTCAGTCTGGACAGAACTAAGGAGGTGACAATATTTTTTCTGCCAAACCACGAAAGCGAGGGGTTCTTTAACAACAACAGTTGGTCAGTTATTGATTTTAAGAGGGGGGTATAATTCAGATGGAATAATGAAGTAGGGTTTGGCCCAATCTTAACTCCAAGATAAGTAATATAGGGGGTATCCCAGTTAAAGGGGGAACTAGCTTTCAATAAATTCCTAACTGGGGTAGGGAGGTCTATGCTTAGTACGTGGGACTTGCTCATATTGATCTTAAAATTAGAATGGAGACTAAACTGTTCTAATATTCTGTATATCAAGGGGAGGGCTTTAGTTGGATTAGTGTTCAGTATAAGAAGGTCGTCTGAGAACGCAGCTACTTTATGTTCATGTTGGCCAATTTTAATGCCTTCAATCCCTTCCTCCTTCCTTAGCGACTGCAATAGTGTTTTCATAACTAACACAAAAATTTGTGGGGAAAGGGGGCATCCCTGTCTGGTGCCATTACGGATAATGAAGGACGGGGACAAAGTGTCAATGATGATAATGGAAGCTGAAGCGTGGGTGTATAAGGATATAATGGCTTTAAAATACGGGGCTGGAAACTTGAAGGCTCGAAGAACCTCTCCCATATATTCCCAGCTGACTCTGTCGAACGCTTTTTCAGCGTCCGTGCTAAGGAGGACCAGAGGACAACCATACTTCTTAGCGTAATATATAGCGTTCAAGACTTTGGCAGTGTTGTCTCTGCCCTCCCTACCACGGACAAAACCCACTTGGTCTCCCTTGATTAGGCATGGGAGAAAGTTGGATAGACGTGATGCTAACATTTTGGCTAGTATTTTTAGATCCAGATTTAACAGGGATATAGGGCGATAGTTAGCACATAGGGAACTATCTTTCCCTTCTTTTGGGATAAGCGTGATATTTGCCCTAGTCATGTCCGTAGTAAGTGGGACACCAGACAGGGAGCAATTGTACACTTTAAGTAGATACGGGCCTAATGTGTTTCGAAAGGTACGATAATATAAAGCAGGATAGCCGTCTGGACCAGGGCTTTTCCCATTTGGTAGTTGTTTAATTGCTGTCATGACCTCTTCTAGTGAAAAGGGAGCTTGGAGAATTTGAGATTGACCCACAGACAGTGTTGGCAAAGATAGTAAGTTAAGGAAGGCCGTAACTGATTTTTCTGGGGGTGGAGGGGGGGGGGGGGATTATTATTCTTTCCTTCAGCATCACTTATGTTGTATAGGGAGTAGTAGAATTTTTGAAATTGTATGGCTATTTCAGGAGTAGTAAATACTTATCCCTTATCTGGGATTTTAATCTTATGTATATAGTTGCGGGATTTCCTTTGTTTCATGCGTTGCATCATAAATTTTGACGCTTTATCCCCGTGCGCATAATATTTGAACTGCGTATGGAGATAATATTTTGCCGAGGTCGTATTGAGGATGTTTTTCAACTTAGCTCTCCTTTCCGTAAATTCTTCAAGGTGTATCTGTGATAAGGATCTTTTCTGCAAGATTTCTAAGCGTTGAATCTGGGACAAAAGGGCTTCAACCAGTTTTTTCCTCTCTTTTTTAATTCTTGCCCCCATGTTAATAAATTGGCCCCTCATGTATGCCTTATGAGCGTCCCACAAGATATGTGGGGAAGTTTCTGGGAGGGAGTTAAGAGAGAAAAACTCTTCTAGAAGTGGCCAAACACTTTTTAAATTGTCTTCAGTTGTTATAAGCTGTTCATTTAGTCGCCACCTAAATGCTCGGGGTGTTAACGATGGAGCCAGGATGTTTAAAAATATAGGCGCATGGTCTGAGAGGATCATGTTGCCTATGTATGCCTGAGAACATAGGCCAAGATGCTCTTTGGATACTAATAAGTAGTCCAGACGGTGATAAGAATGGTGGGGCGAGGAAAAAAATGTGTAGTCCCGTTTGGAGGGATTAAAAAGACGCCAAACATCTAGCAAGGCACTTTGCTGTATTTTTTGTTTGAGGGCCTTAAAAAAAATTGCAGACTTCTTGGAAGTCGTATCTAATAATGGTTCTATTGCAATATTTAGATCACCTCCAAACAGTACCACACCTTCCTTGTACGACTCTAACAGGGAGAGCACTTCCACCAACCAAGATACCTGATTAACATTAGGAGCATATATATTAGCAAAAGTATATTGTTGAGGTAAGGGAGCGTGGAAAGGAAAATGCAGCGGCACTACAAGCATACACCTATGTCTGTAGGTGTCCGTATCAAACCCAGGGGAGGGCAGCCGAAAACAGGTACACAGCAAAGGATGGTGCTCAGCGTAGTTAAGCGGTAAATATGTAGAGATGGAAAGAGAGACGCGGCACTCACCGGACGTTTTCGTGCTTGTAGCTGTTTATTTCTAGTAGGGCTTCATGCGCTGGCAGGGGGGGCGGGATGACCACAGTGTGCGTCGGCGGCGACGGCCGTTTCGCGCTGGAATAGCGCTTCTTCTGGCCGGATATGACGTGCATTTGCACGTATAACCTTATATAGGGGAAGAGAGACCGGGCGTGTCCATGGTAATCCCGACCCTCCCCTGTGCACAAGTGCATTAAAGGTATACAGACAGAGACACAAGTAAACAGTTCAGGTATGCAGATAGATTAATATATGCAAGGCAAAACAATGATGAGATACCCATGCAATAATTGGGCGACAAATTACAGTGGGCAGGCCGAGAATGTTAGAAATGAAAGGAAATTCATGAATTTTTTGGTGCATTGCGCGGGCACAGAGCTTAAAGAGGGCATGATATCATTGATTGTGGAGGGTGGTGTAGACAGTACACACAATTTTGCAAGAGTAGGGTGGTACGGGCAGAAACCAGGAAGGGGAAAGACGGCGCAGCCGTGCCATTACAAGAAGATCGCCATGTCATTCTTGTCGTTGAGACCAAGAGGACCCATAGCATTCGTCCTGATGATCCATCTGGCCTCCCGTTGCAGCAAGAGGCGGTGACGGTCCCCTCCTCGGAGGATGGGTCCCACAGCCTCTATGCCTTCAAAAGAGAGGCCAGATGGATCACCGTTGTGGGCTGCATGTACATGTTCAATGAGGCGAGGGGAACCTCGCCCGGTGCGGATTGAGTTAATGTGTTCACGCACTCGTTCAAACATGGGCCTTATTGTTTTCCCGATGTAAAACATGTTGCAGGTGCAAAAAATGGCATACACCACAAAGGGAGTGCGGCAGTTGATAAACTGTCGAATTGTATGTGTTACGCCCCCTAGGGACAAAGCTTTAGCCTGGGAGTTTTGATGGCAGAAGGAGCAGGTGCCGCATTTGTAGTTGCCTATGGGAATTCTACTGTTTAGCCAGTTAGACCTTTTAGGTTGCCGAAGGACGCTTTGGACCAATTTGTCCCTTATAGTGTGGCATCTCCTAAAAGAAAAGATTGGTTTACTGGAGACTACTGTGCCCAATGAAGTGTCGTGTTTCAAAGTGTCCCAGTTGCTGTGTATAGCCCGTTTGATAATGTCAGCTACGGGACTATACTTGAAGACGAAGGCGAATCTTTCGTCTTTATCACCACCAATGTTGTCCCTGAGGAGACTCGGTCGAGGGCGGATCGCGGCGCGGTGCAGCGCATCCAGTACAGTCCTCCTTGGGTAACCCCTCTCCACAAGTCTGCCCATAAGTAAATGGGCCTGCTTGAAAAAGTCTGTGTCAGTACTATTGATTATACGCAGTCGGACGAATTGTCCGTATGGTACCGCGTCTTTGACAGCGGGAGGGTGGAAACTGGCCTGGTGGAGCAGCGAATTGGTGGCAGTGGGTTTACGAAAACCTGTTGTGTGCAGTTGGCCTTCAACCACGGAGACATGCACGTCAAGAAAATCAAGACATCTGCCTCCGAAGTTGAAGGTGAACTTCATGTTCATCTTGTTAGTGTCATTAAGATACTGCACAAAAAGTCCACACTGCTCTTCGCTGCCCGACCAGACCAGGAACACATCATCCACGTATCTGAGGAACCTATGGATGTGGACAAGAAAGGGGTTACCCAAGGAGAATATGTACGTCTCCTCAAATACCGCCAGATACAGGTTGGCGAAGGTACATGATACAGGTGTACCCATTGCCGTGCCCTGTATCTGGCGGTACCATTGGCGGTTAAACTGAAAGACGTTATTGCTGAGGACCAGATGGAGGGACTCTTGTACAAACTGGGAAAACATTGAGCTTTTTTCTGTTCGAGAGAGGACTAACGCCACCGCTTGGAGGCCTGCATCATGGGGAATGCGTGTGTAGAGACTCTCCACGTCCAAGGACACAAGGTGGAATTCCTCCCGCCACTCAAGTTCATTGATGGCGCGGAGGAAGTCCCCGGTGTCCTTAAGATACGTGGGAGTCCCCACCAGAAGGGGCCTAAGGAGCCAGTCCACATACTTCGAAATAGGTTCCGTCGGGGACCCAATACCAGCAATAATGGGTCTCCCCGGTGGATGGAGTAGGGACTTATGTACCTTCGGCACAAAGTACCACGTCGGGTACTTGGGGAACTTAGGAACAAGCTTCTCCATGATGCTTTTAGGAAGGAAATTCTGATCGACATAACTAGAGAGGAGTGAATGAACCCTGTCAAGGATGGATGGCACGGGGTTCTCACTAAGCTTTAAGTACACGCTGGTATCATCTAGCTGTCTAGAAGCTTCCTCGAGGTAGTAAGCTCTCGACATCAGGACCAACTCAATCCGCACCGGGCGAGGTTCCCCTCGCCTCATTGAACATGTACATGCAGCCCACAACGGTGATCCATCTGGCCTCTCTTTTGCAGGCATAGAGGCTGTGGGACCCATCCTCCGAGGAGGGGACCGTCACCGCCTCTTGCTGCAACGGGAGGCCAGATGGATCATCAGGACGAATGCTATGGGTCCTCTTGGTCTCAACGACAAGAATGACATGGCGATCTTCTTGTAATGGCACGGCTGCGCCGTCTTGCCCCTTCCTGGTTTCTGCCCGTACCACCCTACTCTTGCAAAATTGTGTGTACTGTCTACACCACCCTCCACAATCAATGATATCATGCCCTCTTTAAGCTCTGTGCCCGCGCAATGCACCAAAAAATTCATGAATTTCCTTTCATTTCTAACATTCTCGGCCTGCCCACTGTAATTTGTCGCCCAATTATTGCATGGGTATCTCATCATTGTTTTGCCTTGCATATATTAATCTATCTGCATACCTGAACTGTTTACTTGTGTCTCTGTCTGTATACCTTTAATGCACTTGTGCACAGGGGAGGGTCGGGATTACCATGGACACGCCCGGTCTCTCTTCCCCTATATAAGGTTATACGTGCAAATGCACGTCATATCCGGCCAGAAGAAGCGCTATTCCAGCGCGAAACGGCCGTCGCCACCGACGCACACTGTGGTCATCCCGCCCCCCCTGCCAGCGCATGAAGCCCTACTAGAAATAAACAGCTACAAGCACGAAAACGTCCGGTGAGTGCCGCGTCTCTCTTTCCATCTCTACAAAGTATATTGTTGGTTAGCAATAGTTCCTTTTAAAAAAAGGTATCTACTCTCTACATCTTGAATATGTGAGACATAAGTGAAAGGAAGGCCCCTCCGGAACCCGATGCTCACGCCTCTAGATGCTGCCGAGTTAGAACCGCAGTGATACCAGTGTGGAAATAGAGATCTGGAAAGGTTAGGGTATTTATTAAATTTAAAATGTGTCTCCTGAAGCATCAGGACCGAACAGTTTTCTTTTTTCATATGTGTAAATATTTGGCTGCATTTAGAAGGGGTGTGGAACCCTTTAACATTAAATGAGGCTATACATAGATCAGCCATCTGTCAAAGGGATGTCTAACCGATGTATGCTTTGGGAGATCTTGTGTGGGTGCAAAATGAGGGTACTTAGCCTCTCTTGGCGGAGCATCTGGGTTCCAAAGACATCCTCCCCTTCTACGGGAATGTATCCTAGACAATTGAGAATTCCTGTCATCATAACAAAGAAAATAGAACAAAAGTGAGAAACGTTGCAACGTATGGTTTTAAACAATTTGAAAGTTAGAGCATTTACGCTCTGAAAGGGTAGGGGGGGGGATAGTACACAACATATTGTGACAAAGTGTGTCACCCTCGTATGAATCTATAGATTGGATCCCTGTTAGGTACAAGAATAGGTGGAGAGAAAAAGCATTATATTGGTAGAACATAGGTCATATATGTTACTAGAGACAGAATGTCCCAACTTGAAATACTTAATGGGACCAAGAACTGGAGGTCCATTATATATGATGTAGCAGAACTCTGGCGTAAGTCAAGGCGATCTTTAATCTTCAGTGAGAGGAAGACGTCTTGGCGTGGGTGAGTTGCGACCTCTTCTTGATCTTTGAGGCTTGGCCTGGCGAGGCGTCTCCCATGGGGCAATTGCTGGGAGGTTGGTTGATGATATATTTCCTTGGATAACGTCCCAATTTTCAATGTGGAGATGATCAATTTGCAGGATATCAAAAGCTTTAGTCAGGTCTTGATGCAGTACGCCAGACCTGCAGGGTATTGCGATTGTGAGGTCACGGTTAATGGCAAGCGAGGGTTACTCACAGTTCTGTAGGGAAACCCTGGGCAGGCATACAGCAGTGAAGGAGAGGCTGGCACAGGAGTCCTCTGGGGCACACTCTGTATTTAGGGACCAGGCCTGGTGGTGGATGAGGTGCCCTGGATGTTGCAGGTGTTTTATGTGCCTGGGGCAAGGTCCCTTTGAGGTACGTGACGCCAGTGCCAATTGGACGGTGGCACACCGTGTAGTGACAGGTGGAATAATTGAGGAATCAATAGATAAACCAAACGTATTTTTACTTGAAGAACACGGTTCAAACTTTGTACATACAGTTCAGTTGATAAATGATTGTAATGCAGTTCCTCAGACAATACTTCACAAACAGGTAGACTCCAGATGGCGGCAGGAAATAAACAGGCAAGATACTTGGAGGAACACAATGATGATTGCTTTACAGTGCAACCCTGCTCTATCCCCTTCAGCTATTCTAGCTGGCTGGATGCCAAGGCCCGGATGCCTAAATGCTGGCTTTTATCCTTGGTATATTGGTTCTTTCTCCAATATCGGCACTTGCTGTATTCTATATAACCTCTGTCCATCATGGTACTTATCTGACCTGGTATTGTCCTGACTTGACTGGAGGGTAACTGCTGGTTTTCTCCCAGGAGGTGCTATCCTGCTACTGGGGCGTCTTCAGAGCTAACTAAGGCTCTCTTGATCCACAGGTAGGCTAGGATCCCTCTGCTAGCCCCCTGGTAACAACTAACAGCCTGGGCTGTCTAGCTGCATGTCAGGAGAAGGCCCACAGCTTATCACTAGCTGGTGCCTTACCACTTGTCTCTGCAGACTCCTGACTCTGAACCCCCCACTCCTGTCTGGGCCTGAATACTTATACCAGGGCTACTCTAGCTCCCTCTAGTGTCTAGGATGACTAACTACAGAGACTAGGCCTGATACTTCATAATACAGGGAAAAACATTACATATAAAAAACAATACTTTACAATTTACATAAAATGCACAATAAGAGATAACATCCCTGTCCCTAGTGAGGAGAAGTAACGCACACCCCAATTGACCCTCGTGTAGTGCCCACGCTTAGCTAGTGGGGACACTACATTTAAATGAGGATATGGAAAATCTCTGACCGTTAAATAGAAAGGACAATCCAAAAGGAAAAAGCCACTTATACATCACTTTGTTGTTGCGTAGCCATTCAGTTAGTGGCTTTAGGGCCCTCCTTTTCTTTAAGATGGTTTGTGCCAAATCCTGATATATAGAAATAGGACAATCTTCCACGTTCACTTGTGGGGCATTCCTAGCTCTGTTCAGTATAGCGTCCTTGACAGGGTAGTGGAAGAATTTACAGATCACATCCCTTGGTGGCTCTGTAGGTTGAGGCTTGGGACGCAGTGCCCTGTGTGCCCTCTCAATAATGATCTCATGAGAGGAGTCTGGGCCCAGCAGCTGCATGCAGATATTCATTACTGCTTCATGTATATCACCCGTGCCCACAGATTCTGGTATGCCTCTAAATCGCAAGTTATTGCGTCTTCCCCTGTTCTCCTGGTCCTCCAGGAGTGTGTACAAGGAATTCAGATGTTTCTGGTGCAGGGACAGAGCGGAGGAAGTTTTGTTTTGATGCAAAATAATCACCGATTGTGTGTCCTCTAACACCTCCACACTCCTCCCAATATGGTGCATGTCTTCCTTAATGGAAGCAAGATCTGTTCTGAGGGTATTCAGCGCTTCACTCAGGGCTTCCTTCAGGAACGATCTGGATATAGGCAGGGTATCGACCCCAGGGGAGACCTCCCTTACCTTCTCAGAGGCAGCTGCAGCCTTCACACTGTTCCCCGCTGCTCTCGGTGTTCCGGGCGCCATCTTGGAATCTTTAGCCACATGTTCATGTGCGGCTTTCTTTATAAATTTGTCCATGGAATCGTTAGAAATCGTTTCTTTAACGTGTCCCTGTGTGTCCACGGGTCTGGGGCCACCTATTTTGACCATTCTGGGTCCAAATTGCTGGATGAGTAAGGCTGTGAGGGCTTCTTATACAGCAGAGCTGCACTTCAGGCTGCCATCTAGCTCCGTTGCAGGCTCCGCCCCCGCCATATGGTTTTTTGAAAGCAGATTTCACTGTGATAATTTGAAGCTGCCATGTCGCATTTGATGCACCCCTAGAGTAGAAAATCCAAAAAAGTTTGTTTTTTTACAGATCCACGGATACATGGATCGGATCCGCAAAACACATACGGACGTCTGAATGGAGCCTTACAGGGGGGTGATCAATGACAGGGGGGTGATCACCCCATATAGACTCCCTGATCACCCCCCTGTCATTGATCACCCCCCCCTGTAAGGCTCCATTCAGACATTTTGGCCCAAGTTAGCGGAAATTTTTTATTTTATTTTTTTCTTACAAAGTCTCATATTCCACTAACTTGTGTCAAAAAATAAAATCTCGCATGAACTCACCATACCCCTCACGGAATCCAAATGCGTAAAAATTTTTAGACATTTACAGGGAGTGCAGATTTATTAGGCAAGTTGTATTTTTGAGGATTAATTTTATTATTGAACAACAACCATGTTCTCAATGAACCCAAAAAACTCATTAATATCAAAGCTGAATATTTTTGGAAGTAGTTTTTAGTTTGTTTTTAGTTTTAGCTATTTTAGGGGGATATCTGTGTGTGCAGGTGACTATTACTGTGCATAATTATTAGGCAACTTAACAAAAAAACAAATATATACCCATTTCAATTATTTATTTTTACCAGTGAAACTAATATAACATCTCAACATTTCCAAATATACATTTCTGACATTCAAAAACAAAACAAAAACAAATCAGTGACCAATATAGCCACCTTTCTTTGCAAGGACACTCAAAAGCCTGCCATCCATGGATTCTGTCAGTGTTTTGATCTGTTCACCATCAACATTGGGTGCAGCAGCAACCACAGCCTCCCAGACACTGTTCAGAGAGGTGTACTGTTTTCCCTCCTTGTAAATCTCACATTTGATGATGGACCACAGGTTCTCAATGGGGTTCAGATCAGGTGAACAAGGAGGCCATGTCATTAGATTTTCTTCTTTTAAACCCTTTCTTGCCAGCCACGCTGTGGAGTACTTGGACGCGTGTGATGGAGCATTGTCCTGCATGAAAATCATGTTTTTCTTGAAGGATGCAGACTTCTTCCTGTACCACTGCTTGAAGAAGGTGTCTTCCAGAAACTGGCAGTAGGACTGGGAGTTGAGCTTGACTCCATCCTCAACCCGAAAAGGCCCCACAAGCTCATCTTTGATGATACCAGCCCAAACCAGTACTCCACCTCCACCTTGCTGGCGTCTGAGTCGGACTGGAGCTCTCTGCCCTTTACCAATCCAGCCACGGGCCCATCCATCTGGCCCATCAAGACTCACTCTCATTTCATCAGTCCATAAAACCTTAGAAAAATCAGTCTTGAGATATTTCTTGGCCCAGTCTTGACGTTTCAGCTTGTGTGTCTTGTTTAGTGGTGGTCGTCTTTCAGCCTTTCTTACCTTGGCCATGTCTCTGAGTATTGCACACCTTGTGCTTTTGGGCACTCCAGTGATGTTGCAGCTCTGAAATATGGCCAAACTGGTGGCAAGTGGCATCTTGGCAGCTGCACGCTTGACTTTTCTCAGTTCATGGGCAGTTATTTTGCACTTTGGTTTTTCCACACGCTTCTTGCGACCCTGTTGACTATTTTGAATGAAACGCTTGATTGTTCGATGATCACGCTTCAGAAGCTTTGCAATTTTAAGAGTGCTGCATCCCTCTGCAAGATATCTCACTATTTTTGACTTTTCTGAGCCTGTCAAGTCCTTCTTTTGACCCATTTTGCCAAAGGAAAGGAAGTTGCCTAATAATTATGCACACTTAATATAGGGTGTTGATGTCATTAGACTACACCCCTTCTCATTACAGAGATACACATCACCTAATATGCTTAATTGGTAGTAGGCTTTCGAGCCTATACAGCTTGGAGTAAGACAACATGCATAAAGAGGATGATGTGGTCAAAATACTCATTTGCCTAATAATTCTGCACGCAGTGTATATTCCAGACTTCTTCTCACGCTTTAGGGCCCCTAAAATGCCAGGGCAGTATAAATACCCCACATGTGACCCCATTTCGGAAAGTAGACACCCCAAGGTATTTGCTGAGGGGCATATTGAGTCCATGAAAGATTTAAATTTTTGTCCCAAGTTAGCGGAAAGGGAGACTTTGTGAGAAAAAAACAAAAAAAATCAATTTCCGCTAACTTGTGGCAAAAAAATAATAATTCTATGAACTCGTTATGCCCATCATTGAATACCTTGGGGTGTCTTCTTTCCAAAATGGGGTCACATGTGGGGTATTTATACTGCCCTGGCATTTTAGGGGCCCTAAAGCGTGAGAAGAAGTCTGGGATCCAAATGTCTAAAAATGCCCTCCTAAAAGGAATGTGGGCCCCTTTGCGCATCTAGGCTGCAAAAAAGTGTCACACATCTGGTATTGCCGTACTCAGGAGAGGTTAGGGAATGTGTTTTGGGGTGTTATTTTACATATACCCATGCTGGGTGAGAGAAATATCTCGGTCAAATGCCAACTTTGTATAAAAAAAAATGGGAAAAGTTGTCTTTTGCCGAGATATTTATCTCACCCAGCATGGGTATATGTAAAATGACACCCCAAAACACATTGCCCAACTTCTCCTGAGTACGGCAATACCACATGTGTGACACTTTTTTGCAGCCTAGGTGGGCAAAGGGGCCCACATTCCAAAGAGCACATTTAGGATTTCACAGGTCATTTTTTACAGATTTTGATTTCAAACTACTTACCACACATTAGGGCCCCTAGAATGCCAGGGCAGTATAACTACCCCACAAGTGACCCCATTTTGGAAAGAAGACACCCCAAGGTATTCCGTGAGGGGCATGGCGAGTTCCTAGAATTTTTTATTTTTTGTCGCAAGTTAGTGGAAAATGATGATTTTTTTTTTCTTACAAAGTCTCATATTCCACTAACTTGTGACAAAAAATTAAAAGTTCAATGAACTCACTATGCCCATCAGCGAATACCTTAGGGTGTCTACTTTCCGAAATGGGGTCATTTGTGGGGTGTTTGTACTGTCTGGCCATTGTAGAACCTCAGGAAACATGACAGGTGCTCAGAAAGTCAGAGCTGCTTCAGAAAGCGGAAATTCACATTTTTGTACCCTAGTTAGTAAACGCTATAACTTTTACCTAAACCATTTTTTTTTAACCTAAACATTTTTTTTTATCAAAGACATGTAGAACAATAAATTTAGAGAAAAATTTATATATGGGTGTCGTTTTTTTGCAAAATTTTACAACTGAAAGTGAAAAATGTAATTTTTTTGCAAAAAAAACGTTAAATTTCGATTAATAACAAAAAAAAGTAAAAATGTCAGCAGCAGTGAAATACCACCAAATGAAAGCTCTATTAGTGAGAAGAAAAGGAGGTAAAATTCATTTGGGTGGTAAGTTGCATGGCCGAGCAATAAACGGTGAAAGTAGTGTAGGTCAGAAGTGTAAAAAGTGGCCTGGTCATTAATAGTGTTGAGCGCGAATATTCGAATTGCGAATTCGCAAAGAATAAGAATATTTGCCTCTATATTCGTTAATACGAAATTTTGTTTCCTTTTAAGCTAATAAAATAATAGAAATATAATTTATTAGGCCCAATGCATTTAGCACAACTCACATATTATAAATCACACACAAGCTGTAAGCAAAAGCAGCTAACAGTAGTTTGGATGAGCCAGCTAACCATTACACGAACAGAATTTTTTTACGAATTTAATGGTAGCGAATTTTCGCATACAATATAAGAAAGAGTCAAAATTATATGAGTATTGGGAAGAGCCAGCTAACCATTACACGAACAGAATTTTTTTTACGAATTTAATGGTAGCGAATTTTCGCATACAATATAAGAAAGAGTCAAAATTATATGAGTATTGGGAAGAGCCAGCTAACCATTACACGAACAGAATTTTTTTAGGAATTTAATGGTAGCGAATTTTCGCATATAATATAAGAAAGAGTCAAAATTATATGAGTAACTGAACGCTTTTTACATGTCAAGTGAATTCTCGGCACGGTTGCTTGTCATGGAACATAACCTAGCCTTTGCCTTTGCGAAAAAAAAAACGTCTTTACAACATGCGATCCGCACACAAGCTTTAAGCATTAGCAATAAGCATAGTAATACTTGACTGATGAAATGACTCGAAATTTTTCGAAAATAGTGCTATATACGAAAATCAAGAATATAGCACTATATTCGAAAAATACGGCATATTCGTAATATTCTAAAAGACTGAGTTAGAGCAATATTACGAATATTCTAAAAGACGAAGTTAGAGCAGTATTAAGAAATTTCGTAAAATACACATATAGATTGTAATTTAGCTAATATACTGCTAAAGTATTTTTTTTAATAGTGTACATATTTTCCAAAAACTGAAGTTCAGAAGAGGCCAAAAAAATTAGATAAGAAAAAAAAAAAAGGATTATAGCACTATATTAGCTAAATTACAATCTATGTGTATTATACGAAATTTCTTAATATTGCTCTAACTTCGTCTTTTAGAATATTCGTAATATTGCTCTAACTCCGTCTTTTAGAATATTACGAATATTCTAAATGACGAAGTTAGAGCAGTATTAAGAAATTTCGTAAAATACACATATTAGCCTAGCCATAGTCATAGGAACGTTGCCTTATACAGGAAAAAAAATTCGTACGAAAGTTTTATTCGCATATTATTCGCGAAAAATAATATGGTACCTCCCGCTCATCACTAGTCATTAAGGGTGTTTAAGCTAGGGGGGCTGAAGTGGTTAAAGGTATATTACAATCCTCAATAAGTTTTTTTTTTTTTGGGGGGGGGGGCAATAGGTATATGACACTAGTTGCAATTAGTTATTCCAATAGCGTTTGTACCTCTATCTAGCTGCAGTATCGCAGCAGAACCGCATACAACTGCTGCACAATACAAATGCTCTATAATATACTTTCTATATTAGAAAGTATATTATAAGTATATCACTCCCATCGGTATGTCACACCTATCAATAGCACACCTATACCAGTCCTTAAAAGGACTTTTGTGGCCCTATTAGCTAGCGTTTGGTGTCCCTAACAGCCTGTCTCTGCTCCACACAGCAACCTCTCCCTACACTGGCAAAAAACAGAATGTAAAATGGCTGCCAGATCGGGTTTATTTATAGGGTAGTGGGTGTGTTTGTGTGCTGAAACGTCTCAATTGGCTGTCCTGTACCACCTGTCATGAGTCTAAGTTCGGCACAATGCAAAAGAATATGGCAGCGGCGTACATCGCCATATGTTTGCATGTTTGGCGAACCGCGAACGAGCAAAGTTTGCTGCGAAATGACCGTCGGGCGAACCACAAGGCCATCTCTAATGCCTATTGATGAACTCTATTGCCTATATCAAATATATTAACTTTAGATTTATGTATCTCTGTTGTGCTTACAATGACTAATATCTATGGATTAATTATTATCTATCTTAATTACTAACTACTGCTTATTTGCAACTAATGTCCATTGATGAACTCTATCGCCTATTTATGGACAATCAATGAATAAATGGATCTGTTTGAGGTGGATGTTGGACTCAATCTAATAACTTTATTAAGAGATTTACTAAAGAATATTCTCTCCAAAAAAAAAAAAATTCTCATTGTCATCGGTAAATGTAATGTAGAGGATTTATGGGATTGTTAATTGTATCAATTGAGTTTTGACACTAAAGAAGGGGGAAAAGAAATGGTAAAGACAGAAAATGGAAGGAAAAGGGAGGGGTAAGGAGGAAAAGGGAGGGGAGAGGGGAGGAAAAGGGAAAAGGGAAAAAAAGAGGGAAATAAAGAGGGAATGGAAAGGGAAGGGAAAGAAAAAGAAGGTAAAGGAAGAAAGGGGGAAAAAGGAAAGAAGGGAGGGAAAAAAGAAAAGAGGGAGGGGGAAACGGGAGGGAAAGAAGGGAGGGAGAAAGAAAAAGAAAGGAAAGGTTAAGAAGAAAGATGACAAGCAGAAAGGGGCAGAGAAGAGGAGGTCTGGAGTGTATACCTCTCCCAGAAAAGATGTGTTGAGAATAAAAAGAGATCGGGAAGGCAAAATGGATATATTTCTCCAAGCTCCGCCTACTGTAGTTAATAAGGGGCAGAATAGGTCCAATCCCCAAATAAAAAACCTGGTGAGGAATGGTGAGGATATGGATGATTCTGAAGTGGTGTTACCATCTCCAACGGATCCCACATTTTCCCCTACATTATCTGACATCATGTCAGCAGTGTCTAAATTCAATTTAGTGTTGGAGATGATAACGAAACAAATGGGAGAATTAAAAGCTGAAGTAGAGTTGATTAGAGATGATTGTAAGAAAGTCGGCAAAAGAGTTAGTTGTGCAGAACAAAGAATAAGTGTGCTAGAAGATCAAATGCTCGGAGCTGTTAAAGATCTTAAGAGCCTGAAAAGGGAGAATGAGGCTCTTAGAAAGACAATTACAGAGCTGGAAGATAGGGATAAGAAAACAAACATTAGATTTATAGGAATACCTGAAAAAATGGAGGGTGCAAACTGTGCACAATATATTCAAAACTGGATTATTGAGGTGGTTGGTGGGGAAAATCTCTCTAACTCATTTTTAGTTGAGAGAGCACATAGGATACCAATTAAAAATGTAGTGGGTAATTATCCAAGAAAAATAATAGCAAAAATCATGCCGTTTAAGGACAAATGGGCTGTTATACTTAAAATAAGATCACTTGAATTAGTGGAAATACATGGATCAAAAGTGTCAGTTTATCCGGACTACTCTTCCATAACTGAAAAAGAGAGAGAGAAATATATTGATGTATATTAAACGTAGACTCCGCCAGGCGGATATAGCATACTCTCTTTTGTACCCTTCTAATCTCATAATTGTATATAAAGACCAGGTTAGGTTTTTTCTTCATCTCAGGAGGTGAATAAGTGGATGGAAACTGTGGGTTTATGATCTGCTAAGAGGTATTGTAGTAATACAGGGCGAAGTAGGTAATTGATGTTTGAGAGAAATGGACAGGGACGGAGATGGGGAGGTGGATTTCACATCAGTATAGTAGGGTGTTAAGTCCTTACGCGGGAGTGATACACCAGAGGGGGAGGGATGGGAGAGAGCAAGAAGGAATGGGGGGATTTTTTTTTTTTTTTTGGGGGGGGGGGGGGGGATTGGTTTTGTATTGATATAAAGGATACCAGTGATTATAATCTTATTTTGGAATGTATTGGGGGAGAAAGTGAAGAATTTTGATGTGTTTAGTGTAATAGGTAGATATCTTCCAGCCATAGTATGTTTAACAGAGGCCCATATGTTAAAGGATAGATTGGGTCTTTTAAAAAGAAATGGATATCTTATCAATTTCACTCTGTTTACAGTGGGTATAGTAGAGGGGTTAGTATCCTCATCGATAAAGATATACCATGCTCCATTATTTATCAAAGGATTGATGCAGAAGGGCGTTACATCTTCCTTTATGAATGTTTTGAGAAAGTGAGATGCGTATTTTTTACAGGATAAACATAATTGTTCATTGCTATTGCTGGGAGATTTCAATTGTACGATGAATGAAGATCTGGATTGATTGACTAAAAAAGATAAGTAAAAAAAAGTAGGGGTTACGTAATTAATGAAGTTAACTCAAGAGCTTGGTTGGTGGGATATATGGAGGACTCATAAACCATCATTGAAACAGTATTCTTGTTATAGTATAACTTATGATTCTCTTTCCAGGATTGATTTGGTATTTGGAAATCAGTTTACTTTTCAGAGCAGAGTGGTGGTCTTGTATGAGCTAAGGTGCATCTCAGACCATTCCCCAGTTTTAATAAAGGTGGGTTTAAGGGCAGAAATTGCAAATGGAATTTGTAAACCTTAGGCCTCATGCACACGACCGGTTTTTTTTAAGGTCCGCAAAAATGGGGTCCGTAGGTCCGTGATCCGTGACCGTTTTTTCGTCCCCCATTGACTTTCAATGTAAAGTCAGGAGTCCCTTTTATACCATCGGATCGGAGTTTTCTCCAATCCGATGGTATATTTTAAGCACTTTCCGTCCGCCCATAGGATATAAACGTCCTATGGTATGGGTAGATCTCTACTTCTGAATGGACGTTCCAGAACGTCCGTTCAGAAACTGCAGCTGCACGCTAATCGTGCAGCTGCTGATCGGGTTGCCCGCTGTCAGTGACAGCAGGGCAACCCAGAGAGAAGGCAGGGACAGTGCCCAGGTGTCCTTGCCTTCTAGATCGCTGCATACACAGCGCTCACCGAGCGCTGTGTATGCAAAGTAGGAAGCACATAGCGCTTCCTGTTCCGGCCTCCTGCACTCTCCGGTCCCGGAGAGTGCAGGAGCTGTGTGAGGTCTTTCAGAGGCCTCGATCAGCCCTGCACTGAGGCTGTACAGCGCTGGATTATGCTGTACAGCCTCTCTGGGGGGTGTATTTCTCCTGTAACTGGGGCTACTATGTCAGCCCCAGTTACAGGAGAAATCAACTGTGAAAAAAAAAAAGAAAAAGTGAAGTAAATGTCCCCCAGAGGTCTTGTATGACCTTATGGGGAACGAAAAGTGTAAAAAAAAAAAAAAAAAATATAAAGGGTTGAAAAAAATAAATAACAAAAAGTTTCACATGTAAAAAAAAAAAAGTCCCCAAGTAAGGAATAAAAAAAAATAATTAAAAATAGAAAAAATAAAATAAAATAGACATATTTGGTATTGCCGCGTCCGTAAAAAACAGCTCTATAAAAATATCACATGAACTAACCCCTCGGGTGAACACCGTAAAAAAAAAAAAAAAACTGTGTCAAAACAAGCAATTTTTGTCACCTTACATCACAAAAGGTGCAACACCAAGTGATCAAAAACGCGTATGTCCCACAAAATGGTACCAATAAAACCGTCACCTCATCCCGCAAAAAATGAGCCCCTACATAAGAAAATCTCTCAAAAAATATAAAAAAACTATAGCTCTCAGAACATGGACACATTAAAACATAATTTTTTTGTTTCAAAAATGCTATTATTGTGTAAAACTTTAATAAATGAGAAAAAGTATACATATTAGGTATCGCCACGTCCGTAACAATCTGCTCTATAAAAATGTCACTTGACTGAACCCCTCAGGTTAACGCTGTAAAAATAAATAAATAGAAACTGGGCTAAAACAACCAATTTTTTGGTCACCTTGCCCCATAAAGTGTTATAATGAATGATTAAAAAATCATATGTACCCAAAAATAGTACTAATAAAACTGTCACCTTATCCCCTAGTTTCCAAAATGGGGTCACTTCTTGGGAGTTTCTACTGTAAGGGTGCATCAGGGGGCTTCAAATGGGACATGGCATCTAAAAACCATGTGGAGTTCCTTTGCTTCTGCGACCTGCTGTGTGCCCATACAGCAGTTTATGACCACATGTGGGGTGTTTCTGTAAACTGAAGAATCTGGGTAATAAATATTGAGTTTTGCTTGGCTGTTAACCATCGATGTGTTAAAGAAAAAATTTGATTAAAATGGAAAATCTGCAAAATGATGCCAACATAAAGTAGACATATAGGGAATGTTAAGTAATAAATATTTTATGAGGTATCACTTTCTGTTTTAAAAGCAGAGAAATTGAAATTTAGAAAATTGCAAATTTTTCTAATTTTTTGGTAAATTTGGGATTTTTTCATAAATAAAGGTGAAATATTTTGACTCAAATTTATGACTATCATGAAGTACAATGTGTCACGATAAATAAAGGCGTTCCAAAGTTATTACCACATAAAGTGAGATATGTCAGTTTTGCAAAATTAGGCCTGGTCAGGAAGGGGGCAAATGGCCCAGATGGCAAGTGGTTAACTTGAAGCGTCCCCATCACCATGGGAACGCCTCTATGTTAGAATATACCATCGGATTTGAGTTAGATCGTGAAACTCAGATCCGACAGTATATTCTAACACAGAGGCGTTCCCATGGTGATGTGGACGCTTCAGGTTAGAATATACTAAAAGAACTGTGTACATGACTGCCCCCTGCTGCCTGGCAGGTGCTGCCAGGCAGCAGGGGGCAGACCCCCCTCCCCCCCCTGTATTTAACTCATTGGTGGCCAGTGCGGCCGGCCCCCCCCCCTCCCTCCCCTGTAGTTAACACATTGGTGGCCAGTGCGACTGCACTACAGAACTGACACTTCAGGAAAAAATCTGGTTCTTACCTCACCGAAGCCAGGAACCTCTGTGACACGTATCTTCCGTCAATGGCGGCTCCTTGTTCCTTCTTACATACCTCCCCCCTTTGTTCAACCCTGAGGGGGTGAACACTTGCGAGACAGTGTACGCGGGACAGGGCATCCGCGTTTCCCTGTAACCTGCCTGCCCTGTGTTCCACGGAAAACTTTAAATTTTGCAAAGTCAACGGGAAGCATTAGACAGTCCCACGTCATTGAATGAGGTGTTATCTGCAATAGCTGAAGCTCCACTTGGTAAAACAGCAGGCCCAGATGGATTACCTGTATAATTATACAAAAGAGATATAGAGTTTTGGGTGAATAGATTGTTGGAGGTTCTCTTATATTCTAAAAGAGTGGCACGCTTACCTATTTCACCATTGGCAAGCAAGATCAGACAGTATTACTGTTTTCGGGGATTTGGAGTGAGGGGAAGTGAGGATAAAATATCACTCTATGCAGACAATTTTCTATTTTTTCTTGGTGATACTAATGGGTTTTTAAACTATGTTATGGTGCTGATGGATGAATTTGGTAGCCTCTCAGGTATAACAATTAATTGGAATAAATCAATACTGCTTCCGTTGTGTGATAAGATTGAGGTAATAGATAAGAGGTTAACAATTTTGGACCCTCAGAATAACTTTAAATACTTGGGGTTAGAAATAGCGAAGAATTCTTCTTGATTTATAGAATCTTGCTCCGCTTTTTCCGAAGATTAAAGATAAGATTAAGATCTGGAATAAACTACCTATAAATAAAACAGATAGGATAGGCAGATAGGATAGGCCTAATTAAAATGGTTTTATTACCTTAAGTATTGTATGTTATTAGGAACTGTCCTATTTATTTAGGTAAAGCTGTCTTTAAAGAAATTGAGAAACTGTTTAATGATCTCTGGTGGGCAGGTAAAAGAGTTAGGAATAAATTAAGCTGGTTTACTAGGGCTTATGATTCTGGAGGTTTGGAAGTACTGGATATGAAGCTCTATTATTTAGCGTCTAATATTCAATTGATAATGAAATGGGATCAGATGGATCTCTTAAAATACTTAGTGAGTAATAGTGTAGGTTAATTTCCAAATATTTTTGTTCTTCTTGAATTAGAACAATTATATAATAAAAGAGTATAGAGATTACATTGGTTAAATTCTTAGTGGGGTCCTGGGTCACGCTTAAACAATACCTGCTTTTGGAAGGTTTTACACGATTGACTCCCTTTTGGTATAATAACACATTGGGGGATAACACTTTTGTTGAATAGGCTAAATACTGGACAACAAAAGTTTTTTTGTATTTATCACAATATATTAAGGATGGGGTATTGAAGTCAAAGGAAGAGTTACTAGGGAATCTAGGTGATGATAGGCAGAGTTTGTTTAGATATATACAATTACAGTAGTTGCAATTTTTAAAGGAGTTAAAAAAATAAGATACACAGGGCACTATGTTCACATGATATGTTGAATTTTATTTTAGAGTGGATATTATATAAAAAAAACTAAGAGTAGTTATAGATGGGGGAAAGGATCTAGGTCCATTAACTGTGGAACAATGAAGGAGGTACTGGCAAGCAAGTAGGTGTCTGAGGAATCCACCACATAGAATTACTCAATCGTTTTTTATGTGACTCCGAACTGGCTTCAAAAATTCTCAACTGGTATCGCAGGTGGGTGTACGGGTATGTCCAAGATGTGAAAGTTCTAAAGCGGATATTATCCATATGTGGTGGTGATGCCCTAAAATACAACCATTTTGGCAGGGTCTCATTGAAATGATTGGAGATATTTTTTGTTTTAAGCTATCTTTATGGATTTTTATTTGTGTAGTGGGTTAAGTTCCATATAATCTCCGGAAAATGAACCAGATTATGGTGTACAAATCCTTTTTTCTGGCCCGTTTATTAGTGGCCAGAAGGTGGATGAGAACAGATGTGTCCACTGTTATAGAGTGGATAAATATGATGAGTTTATATAGTTCCATTGAGTAAGCTGGTTACATAAAAAAAAAAAAAATATATTCATCAAAGACTATGGAGTAAATGGAAGATATTTATGGAGATGTTCAGTGGTTAGAATTATATATTTTTTTCATTCCTTCTTGCTCTCTGGGTGGGTAGGTTTGGGTCTGGGTAATATTTCTAAAATGTATACATATATGTTTGCTTTATTGTTTATGTTTGTATATTAATTGATTGAATAAAGAATAAAAGAAAAAAAAAATTGACCTGTGCAGTACATACAACTTTATCCGCATTTGAAAGGGCAATAAGTGGAAGGCTGCTTTCAACACTCGTGATAGTCACTACAAGTATCTCATCATGCCCTTCAGTCTGTACAATGCTCCCGCGGTATTTCAGGAGTTGGTAAATGATATCTTCCGGGACCTGCTCTATGTCTGTGTGATAGTGTACCTGAATGATATACTGATCTGTTCTCCTGATTTGACCACTCGCCGGAGGTAAATACGTTTAGTTTTACAGTGGTTGAGCGAGAATTGACTTTATGCCACACTGGAGAAATGCATCTTTGAAAAATCTAACGTACCGTTCCTCGGAAACATCATCTTGGATGCCCGGTTGCAGATAGATCCTGAAAATTTGAATGCAGTAATGGCCCCGCCCACAGGGTCTTCATGCTATACAATGCTTCCTTGGATTTGCTAATTTCTATCGTCCGTTCATCCTGAATTTTTCTCTTACATCTCCGATCTCCGCTCTTACTAAGAAAGGGGTGAATGCCAGAGTCTGGACTCTTAAGGCTGAAGCTGCCTTCGTCCAATTAAAGAGGTGCTTTGCTTCTGCACCTGTTCTGCGTCAGCTTTTCTCCCCTGCAGAGAGGAATTACTGTATAGAAGAGCTTCTGGCCATAAAACTTGCCTTGAAGG
Source organism: Bufo bufo (assembly GCF_905171765.1). NCBI lineage: Eukaryota > Metazoa > Chordata > Amphibia > Anura > Bufonidae > Bufo > Bufo bufo. The sequence continues at coordinate 170,913,701 of NC_053391.1, read as the reverse complement.
AGTGGTGTTATCTATTGGAGGGGGCCTAGCATCTGGTGATAATCTTTACTGACCAAAGAATCTTACATATCTGCAGACGGCCCAACGTCTGAACCCTCGCCAAGCCAGATGGGCACTCTTCTTCTCCCATTTTGATTTTGAGCTTCACTTTAGCCCGGCTGAGAAGAACATCAAGGCGGATATCTCGGTAATTTGACTTCTCCAACCAGTTGGATGAGCCCCAGTACAGTGTAGATCCTGATCGTTTGCTCACCGTGGCTCCTGTCCTGGTCAAAGACATTCCCCCCAGGAGGACATTCATGCCATCTGCTAAGAGAAAACATATTCTAGTCAGGGGGCACAACTCCAAACTGGCTGGTCACCCAGGGATTAGCAAGACCTTAGAACTTTTGTCCTGCCACTACTAAGGATGTGCGTGAATATGTGCCTGCCTGCACCGTCTGTGCTCAGAATAAAGTCTCCAGGACCAAACCACCCGGGCTGTTGTTACCTCTTCCTGTTCCTGATGCCCCAAAGCAACACATTGCCATGGATTTTATTACGGATCGTCCCTCTTCTGCTGGATGTACAGCTATCTGGGTGGTCGTGGACCAGTTCTCCAAGATGGCGCACTTCATTCCTTTGGTTGGATTACTCTTGGCTGCTGAACTTGCAAAAGTGTTTGTGAAACACATATTCAACTTGCAAGGACTACCTTGGCATATTGTTTCCAGTTTACCTCTAAGCTCTGGAGAGCTCTTTGCAAGCTACTCGAAATTGAGTTCGACTTCTCTTCTGGTTATCATCCCCAGACCAACGGGCAAGTAGAGCAGGGCAAACAAATATTAAAGAATTCTCTTAGGTATTTTGTTTCATCCCAACAGGATAACTGGATACAATTGCTACCTTGGGCTGAGTTCTCCTAACATAACCACTCTAGTGATTCTACTGGATCCTCTCCATTCTTTGTCGTTTATGGACAACAACCTCATACTCTTCTGCATGTTCCTACATCTTTTTGAAGATTTGGTGTGACACTAAGGACTGCAGCGACAAAGCGGTGACTATCATGAAAACAAAAGCAGACAAGAGAAGAAGAAAACCGCGTCAGTTCTCATCAGGAGGTAAGGTATGGCTCTCCTTTAAAAATATCCTCTTAAGGGTTCCCAGTTTCAAGTTTGCTTCTAGGTTCATTGGACCCTTTGAAGTATTGAGGAGGATCAGCGAAGTGACATATAAGTTACATCTCTCTCTCTCTCTGCTTATTCCTAATGCCTTCCATGTGTCCTTACTGAAACCAGTATTTCTTAATCGCTTCTCGACTGCTCCTTCTACTCCAACTCTGGTGTCTGGAGATTCTGACGAGATATTTGAGGTCAAAGACATATTGGAAATCAAGAAGCATGGCAAGAAGACCTATTATCTTGTGGACTGGAAAGGCTTTGGTTCTGAGGAGAGGTCTTAGGAACCAGAGGAGAAAATTCATGCTCGGAACTTAGTAAAAAGGATTCTGTCTCGTCGTGGACTCAAGAAGAGTGGTCATAAGGGGGGGTACTGTAACAGAGGCTTCTGTGCGCCGCTGTTCTCCTGCTTACTGCCGCAGTCTCGGGCATGGTGTTCAGCTGTGATTTGCTGCCAGTGCTTCCCCATTTACTGCTACAGTCCTGGGCTCTGTCCTTGAAGTTACTGTTTGTCTTGGGATCCGCTCCACAGTTCCCTTTAAGCCCTAGCCACAGCATGCTTGCTGCTTGTTCCCTCTAGCACTTCCTTAAGGGCTGGCGCGCTTCACTTCCTGTACTTTATGGGCTAGATCATGTGACCTCGCTGACCAATCCTAGCCCTCCTGCACATATCAAAGTATCTCAGCCCCCTTCCCAGATGCCTCAGTGTCATGGTCCTTGTGCCTTGCTAAGTTGCTGATATCTCTGCTTGTCTTCCTGTGTACCTGACTAGTGCTTGTGTTTCTGGACTCCGCTATCAGTTTGATCCCTGCCTGCTTGCCTAACTTTCCTGTTGCCGACCCATATTGCCTGACCTGTACCAGTGCCCCCTGCCCTGACCTATTGCTTGTTTGACTTTGCCTCTGCCTCATCCTTTGGTCCTGCACTGTTGCTCCTGGTTATGACTCGGTCTGCTGACTACGTCTGTACCTCTGGTACCTTTCTCAGGTACCTCCTGGTCCGCCTGGACTAGCTGCCTTGTGTGCCGACCCTCCTCAAGAGGTAGCAACCTGGTATTCCCCTTGGGAAAGTCTATCTCCACCATCAGGGGTACTGTGGAGATCGAAGGGTTCACTTAGACAACGCCCTTAGAGGAGGTAGGACACGTGGCACAGTGGGTTCACACCCGCTGGTTCGCGACAACAAGACTTATCTGATGGTACTATGAAACCTCACTGACTGAACGTCCTCCAATGTTAGAATAATATAATGGCAATGTATGAACATTATGTATTATATATATTTCTCTGAATAATGGCCATAGAAATTTGGCTTAATTTGTTGTTATGTCTTCTTCTCCAATAGCCATTATCAGTCGATTTCAGATTCACACACCACCCTGTGAGAGGTGCCTGGCACTGCACTTGTTGCCATGTGAACAAGAATACCCCTAATGCACAGACTTTGATTCCCTGTCCATGAATCATCAGCTTCCATCCTGAGTGGGATCTTTGCAGTTGAACTAGACAGCTTCTGGCATGCGTACAGGAGCCAGCTGTCCTGGCGTACAGGAGCACAACCATCCCTGCTATTGTTTGTCATAGGAATTGGCGTCTATTGATTTCCACACTTGGCCTTTTCTGGTGAGAAAATGGTTTTGCAGAAGAAATATTTTATGTATGCAAGTGCCAATCCCCCAAGTACAATTCCTTTGTAAACATGGTTTGATGGTGTAGTCAATGCAGGAGTATAGTCCATTTTTCTTTTCTTTCTTTTTTAACAGACAGAGTAGCAGACTAGAGTCCATTATTCTTGGCCACTCTCCTTGCTTTATTTCCTGAAGTCCTATACTTACAGTTGGTGTTTACTCAACAGGTTTGCTATCTTACCACAATCCGTAGCTTTGGACACATTATTAGAACTAAGTGAATCAATTAATGTTAAAATCCACTCTTCCCTCTTTAAGCAGTACCTGCTTCAACTCACCTAAGACCTTCTAAAGGAATACCTATTAGAGATTATCTGGCAGTGTAACTGTGCCATCGATCACCTGATGAGTGAGTGAAACAGTCTTTCATCGGATAATAGCATCATTCATGCAATCGTCATTTGCTGGCAGCAGATAATGCTATATAAATGGCCCCTGCTGCTGGCAAACAATGAGTCTGTGTGAGGATGTGCAATGGCATTAGAAATCGCTGCTCCCTGTACTCGGAGATCGTTGCATGTCAGGAAGGACAATCGCCTGCAAAATTGGCCAGTATAAAAGGGCCTTTAGTCTATCCTATTACAAATTAATGTACCCAAACTGAGTCCTGATAAAGTGATAATATATCAGTACGCAGATCCCTATTTGATACTTTCCTGAATTTGAGCCCTTGTGTAGCATCCCAAAACAAATCCATATTGGTTTTTAAAACAGATATAAACCACCTTTTTTGTCTCTGGGCAACTCTGTGGAAAAGTAAACAATAAAAAATTATTTAATAATGCAAATGTAACAGGAAATATTTATAAAAGATATTGGTATATGTAAAATATGAACAGATTAATTGTAATTGTCCATGAATGTTATGAGTATGTACAGTCCATAGACAAAATGATAGGCTGTTGTCTCAAAACTTCTGTTATCACAAGTCTTCCTGCTTTTCTTCTTTTTTACACCCATTGCCCTTTTTTACACAGTCAGTATTTGGACAGTATTTTGCATCAGTATTCGTGAGCAAAAATCAGTTGTGGGACCTACAGAGAAGAAGTATAATGGGAATATATGTGCCTCTTCTGTGTTTTGGACCCATTGCTGGTTTTGGCTGACAAATACTGATGAAAAACACTGACCAAATACTGTGTGAAAGTGGCCTATAAGAGATTATTATTTATTGTCTTCTTTTTTCCACCCCATCTTTAGGATCTGGAAACAACAACTTTGTTTCTCTTTTGAATGCTTTCACTTTAAATATGTAAGACTAGAGTTGAGCGGACACCTGGATGTTCGGGTTCGACGGGTTCGGCCAAACTTCGGAAAAAAGTTCGAGTTCGGGACCCGAACTTGACCCGAACTTGATCCCAAACCCGAACCCCATTGAACTCAACGGGGAACCGAACTTTTGAGCACTAAAATGGCTGTAAAAATGTCATGGAAAGAGCTAGAGGGCTGAAAATGTTGTCACAATGTGGTTAAGAGCATGGCAAGTGCTCAGCAAACAAATGTGGATAGGGAAATGACTTTAAATAACATAAAATACGTAAAAATAAAAAATAATAATCTTGATCTAGGAGGACCAGGTCCATATGGAGTAGGAGGTTGAGGAGGTGATGGATGTGGCGGTGTAGGTGGAAGTGGCGGTGGAGGAGGAGGTAGCCTACACTGCTTTTTGGTTTAATTTTTTATTTTATTTTTTTAAATTAGGGTACACCCCAGAACATTGGGAAATATAACCCTCCAGTCTTAATAAACACACATTCAGACAATACACCGGCTGCAGGGCAGGCCAGCACCTCCAAGGCGTAAAGGGCAAGCTCAGGCCATGTGCCCAATTTGGAGACCCAGAAGTTGCAGGGGCTGACCACTGACACTTAGTTCGTGTAGGCGTGTGCACACTTACTGCCCCACCATGTCACACCCCGTGATGTTCACGATCCAATTTGATATCTGCTCTATCAACTTTCGATGTTCTTTTATGCGCCTACCATGGTGATTACGTGTGGCGGGGAATCAGGGTTCCAGGCCGGAGATGGAGCGAGAGAAAAAGAGACCAAATTTAAGGAAGATAAATTTATTTAAAAAAATTGGGATTGAGGAGAAATGTGGGAAAAGATATTGAGGCGCAAATGTGGGACAAATTACAGAAGCCCAAATGTGGGCCAAAAGAGTCAAGCGGAATTGTGGGAAAAGCTATTGAGGCGCAAATGTTGGCCAAGAGTATAGCGGAAATGTGGGACAAAGTATTGAAGCTTAAATGTGGTACAACTTGTTTAAGTTTAAGCATTGAATCAAAGGAGGTGGCGCGCATCAATTAAAGGAGCATTTCAGAAATTTTATTCTCTGTTACCTATGCAGAGCAGGGGTTTATTCACGTCTAAAATTGTATAATGTCAACCCAAGAATGTAACAGAAAAATTACAGAAATTAATTAACCTGTCTACTTGGTAGAGCAGATGTCTATGACAGAAAACAATTGTTTATTGTCACCCGAAAATGTAAAATAAAAATTATTGAAATTTATTAAGCTGTCAACTAGGTAGAAAAGGGGTATATTACACCAAAAAATTGCTGAATTTCACCCGAAAATGTAACTGCCAATTTTTTTTTTGTTAACCGGCCTACTAGGTATAGCAGTGGTACTATACACCCAAAAATTGGTTAATTTCACCCGAAAATGTAACTGACAATTTTTTATTTTTTTTTAAACGGCCTACTAGGTATAGCAGTGGTACTATACACCCAACAATTGGTGAATTTCACCAGAAAATGTTAATGACAATTTTTTATTTGTTTTTTTATCCGGCCTACTAGGTATAGCAGTGGTACTATACATCCAAAAATTGGTTAATTTCACCAGAAAATGTTAATGACAATTTATTTTTATTTTTTACCAGCCTACTAGGTATAGCAGTGGTACTTGTCACGGCTGAGGATGGGGGAAATCCTCAGCCGTGCGGAGACAGAAGATGTCCAGTCGCTACTCGCCAGGAACACCGAATCAGGGAGCAGGTCATCTCCTGTTGCGTCCCTAACGCTGACCCTGTCTCCTACCTGCATGGGCCGACCTTGATGGTAGGATGACCCATGCGCAGGAACCTCGGATCCCTGACTTACCCTCTGACCGGTCCCTGGGCTAAGGAGCAGGGAAAGACAACCCACTCCTCCTAGGCACGGAGGAGCAGGAGTCTCACTGGCCAAGCAGCATGAAGAAGGGGGTACACAAACATGACTATGGATAAGACAGGTGAACCAAACAGTTCCAACCAAACCTGTCTCAGCCTTGCTGACTGGAACCCGTGCTTAGGAAAGGCTGTCCACACAGACAAAGGTAAACAGCACACACATGAAGACACACAGGGACCAGGACATCCATAGCTGCACAAAAACCAAAGACACAAGACATCAACAACACATCACGGTATAAGAACTTATGACCGGAAGGGTGGCCCTTACAAGAAGATGGAAATCACAGGAGGCTGCAACAGCAAAGCATGACTGAAGCAACCTCCTGAGCCTTGCCAAAGTGAGAGGCTTTATGGGCCTAAGAGGCCACACCCAACGGTCAGACACACCCAGTGACATCACACACACTGGGAAGGGAATTAACCCTTCCAGCACCACAGGAAAGGGAAAACACCAACTTAAAGGAACAGTGTCCAACACAACAAACACACTGTGGTTGTTGCCGCAGGCAACGACATGGGTGGCAACCGTGTCCTGGGAGTCAGCCCCAAGGCCGGGACACTGCCACCACATGTACACAACGACAAACGTTGCCACGGGCAACCACAGTGCACACACTATACAGAGTGCACACAGACAAACAACAGTGCATACATACACGCACACAAACTCCAGGGAACTCCTTGGAGCTGGCTTTGGTGTGCTCGGTCCCTTGCTGCGATGGGCATTAGCAGGCGTACTGTCTAGAGGACGGCCGCTCAGCTTTTCACCCTGCTCCCTCTTCTGCTGTGCTGGTGGCTCTGTGCGACCACCGCCTCTTCCTCCGAACAACATAGGTCACTCGCATGACCTTGATTCCATGTGGGGTCGAGGACCTCATCGTCCTCCACATAATCTTCCACCCAGTCTTCACCCCTGACTTCCTTGTCGGTCTGCACACTTTCGAAAGCCCCAGCAGTTGGCACCTGTGTTTCGTCATCATCTGAGACGTGCTGCGATGGTCCTCCAATGTACTCATCTTGAAAGGTGAGTGGTTGGGCATCGGTGCACTCAATCTCTTCCACTTCTGGGGCAGGGCTAGGTGGATGGCCCTGGGAAACCCTGCTAATAGTCATCAAAAAGCAGAAGAGACTGCTGCATGACTTGGGGCTCAGACTGCTTGGCTGATTTGCAAGGGGGTGAGGTAAAAGACTGATGAACATGGGCTGCAGGTGCCAACTGTGAACTTTCAGCAGGAGACTGGGTGGGGGACAATGTGAAGGAACTGGATCCACTGTCAGCAACCCAATCTACTATCACCTGTACTTGTTCAGGCCTCACCATTCGTAGAGCAGCATTAGGCCCGACCAAATACCACTGCATGTTTTGTCACCTACTCGCACCTGAGTAAGGGGTTTTACTTGTGCGAGTAGCTGGCACAGATCGACCACGTTCTCTCCCTGCAACAGGAGCTCCATCAGCAGCACCACGACCTGGGCCACGTCCCCTATTTGACGCTCTCCACATATTTTTCAAATTTAGGATCTTGCCCTAAATGGGTGTTTCATTAATAGTAGAATAGAACGACAGTATGTAAAGGGTGTATCTCACACGGCCTGAACCAGACTAGGCCTCAATAAAAGATTTTATTTGCCCAAAATGGCTGTATTTTAAATGCCTGAATCAAACCCCTGTATGTAGAAGGTGTATCTCACCCGGCCTGAACCAGTGTAGGACTGAACTAAATATTTATTTGCCCAAAATGACTGTATTTCAAATGGCTGTATTTCAAATCCCTGAATCAAACCCCTGTATGTAGAGGGAGTATCTCACAGGGCCTGAACCAGTGTAGGCCTGAACTAAATATTTCTTTGCCCAAAATGTCTGTATTTCAAATGTCTGTATTTCAAATCCCTGAATCAAACCCCTGTATGTAGAGGGGGTATCTCACAGGGCCTGAACCAGTGTAGGCCTGAACTAAATATATCTTTGCACAAAATGGCTGTATTTCAAATGGCTGTATTTCAAATGCCTGATTCAAACCCCTGTATGTAGAGGAGGTATCTCACACGGTCTGAACCAGTGTAGGCCTGAACTAAATATTTCTTTGCCCAAAATTGTTGTATTTCAAATGGCTGTATTTCAAATCCCTGAATCAAACCCCTGTATGTAGAGGGGGTATCTCACAGGGCCTGAACCAGTGTAGGCCTGAACTAAATATTTCTTTGCCCAAAATGGCTGTTTTTCAAATGGCTGTTTCTCAAATGCCTGATTCAAACCCCTGCATGTAGAGGGGGAATCTAACACAGTCTGAACCAGTGTAGGCCTGAACTAAATATTTCTTTGCCCAAAATGGCTTTATTTAAAATGGCTGTATTTCAAATGCCTGATTCAAACCCCTGTATGTAGAGGGGGTATCTCACACGGTCTGAACCAGTGTAGGCCTGAACTAAATATTTCTTTGCCCAAAATGGCTGTATTTCAAATCCCTGAATCAAACCCCTGTATGTAGAGGGGGTATCTCACAGGGCCTGAACCAGTGTATGCCTTAAGTAAATATATCTTTGCACAAAATGGCTGTATTTCAAATAGCTGTATTTCAAATGCATGATCCAAACCACTGTATGTAGAGGGGGTATCTCACACGGTCTGAACCAGTGTAGGCCTGAAGTAAATATTTCTTTGCCCAAAATGGCTGTATTTCAAATGGCTGTATTTCAAATCCCTGAATCAAACCCCTGTATGTAGAGGGAGTATCTCACAGGGCCTGAACCAGTGTATGCCTGAAGTAAATATTTCTTTGCACAAAATGGCTGTATTTCAAATGCCTGATTCAAACGCCTATATGTAGAGGGGGTATCTCACACGGTCTGAACCAGTGTAGGCCTGAACTAAATATTTCTTTGCCCAAAATGAATGTATTTCAAATGGCTGTATTTCAAATCCCTGAATCAAACCACTGTATGTAGAGGGAGTATCTCACAGGGCCTGAACCAGTGTAGGCCTGAAATAAATATTTATTTGCACAAAATGGCTGTATTTCAAATGGCTGTATTTCAAATCCCTGAATCAAACACCTGTATGTAGAGGGGGTATCTCACAGGGCCTGAACCAGTGTAGGCCTGAACTAAATATTTCTTTGTGAGGAGGCGTAAAGGCATGATGTGAGTGCTGTGTTGTACTGCTCCCCCCCCTTCCTTCAAACCCTCAGCCTCTGCTTCTAATCTCCCTCTGACCTCTGATCTCCTGCTGCTTGTGGAGCTCCGTGAATCGTGGGGGATGGGTCACATGTGACTTCTGAGCGGTGTCCGAGCTACAGACTGAGCAACAAGTCCTGCTCCTGCTCTCCTGACCGAGGGAACCGAGGGATCAGAGTGGAGTCTTAAGCTGAAATGCGTTACTTTCCCTCTGTTCCAGTCTCGGGGTGTGCTGCTCTAAGGTGCATCGCTTTGATCTCTGAATATTACAGCTACAGCTGGTGCACCCATCATAAGAAATAGCGTATGGTTCTCCAAAACAGGATATGGAAGAACCAGAGCTGAACGGGAAGGGAAAATGGATAAATTTCTCCAGACCACGGATACGTTCTCAAGTAGAGGCCAAATGAAATCTAACATTCAAAATAAACCCTTGGCCGTGGAAAGTGGGCAAATGCATGAATTGCCCCAACCAGACACTTTGGAAACACCGACACTCGGCGATATTATGCTAGCAGTAAAAAAATCCAATAGTGTCTTAGAAGTAATTACGACACAGATGAGTGAACTGAAATCAGAAGTCCAAATGGTTAGAGATGACGCCAAAAAGTTAGGCGAGAGAGTAAAACAGGCAGAAGAAAGAATTAGTGATGTAGAAGATCAAGTCTCTGAATTATCAAAAGAACTTAGAATTTTGAGAACGGTAAACACAGATTTAATCAAGAAGATCACTGACTTAGAAGACAGGGATAGGAGAAGTAATATCCGGCTTATCGGTATACCAGAGAAAGAGGAGGGTACGAACTGTGTACAATATATCCAGAACTGGATTACTGAAGTGGTAGGAAGGGAAAAATTGTCCAGTCAATTCACAATTGAGAGAGCACATAGAATTCCAGGGAAAAATATACCAGGAAATCTATCTAGAAATATAATCGCAAAAATTTTCCCATTCAAGGATAAAGAAATGATTATGAGGAGAATAAGAGCATTAAAATCGGTTGAAATTAATGGCTCAAGGGTTTCTATATACCCAGATTACTCTGTAACAACGCAAAAAGATCGAGGAAAATTTATAGAAGTGAAAAAAAAGACTACGCCAGCTTGAGATTAAATATTCCCTTCTGTACCCGGCAAAATTTAGAGTGGTGCACAATGATAAAGTTAGTTTCTTTTTTTTCTCCACAAGAGGTACAGAAATGGTTGGAGACCACGGGCTTGGGATAATAATATAATACAAATGTACATAGTAATTTGTTGAAGGTTACTGGGGGAGAGAGGGAGGGGGGGAGGGGATGCGGAGTATACGCCAGATGGGTAGGATTTTCAAGCCCCTTTTGGGTCGAGGGCATCGTGTGAGGGTTGGGGGGGGACGGATCTGGGAGAGGGGGGAGGGATCTGGGAGAGGGGGGAGGGATCTGGGAGAGGGGGGTGGATAGGGGAGGGCAAGGAACATATATATGTTTTTTTTTTGTTTTTTTTTTGTTTTTTGTTTTTCTACAACTGGTATTCGGATATATACTATGAGAAGTAAAAAATATGACTTATACTAAACTTTTATGTTGGAATGTGAGAGGCCTTGGGGAGAAATTTAAAAAACTTTGCAGTATTTGATATTATTGGGAGATATCTTCCAGCGCTTGTTTGTCTGGTAGAGACTCATATGGTTAGAGACAGACTAAACTTGTTTAAAAGAAAATGGATAGCTCACCAATTCCACTCTGTGTTCAATGGGTATAGCAGGGGGGTTAGCATTATTATTCATAAGGATATTATGTGCTCTATAATCTCGACGAACATTGATGTGGAGGGACGGTATATATTTTTATACAGATACTTTGAAAATGTAAAATGTGTACTGGCTGGGGTATACATTCCCCCACCTTATAGACACGAGGTGCTCTTAAAACTATATGAGTTTCTGCTAGATAAAGGTGACTATTTATTAATATTAATGGGTGATTTCAACTGCACAATGAATAACGACTTAGATAGAGTAACAAAAAGTCAAAACCCCCCCAAAAAAACGGTAGTTACCCCGCTGAAAAAACTAATGCAAGAATTTGGGTGGGGGGACATATGGAGGATTCAGAATCCAGAAGCAAAACAGTACTCATGTTATAGTAAGAGCTATGATTCTTTGTCAAGAATAGACTTGATATTTGGTAATCAGTTAACATTACAAAAAAATATAAAGGTCTTGTATGAACCGAGATGTATCTCAGATCACTCTCCTGTATTTTAAAGGTGGGCTTGAAAGTTGAGAATCTGAAAGGGAAGCGTAAAAACTACATGATAAATCCCATATGGCTCAATTTAATAGGCAAAGAAGATCAAATATTAAAGGACGACTTTCTTTTTCCAAATTAATAAGGATACAGCTGGAGTGAATGTGGGACACTGCTAAGGCCTACATGAGAGGATTGATAAATAAAAAGATCATTGAGCTTAAAAAAGGATATAACAAAAAAAAAGGAAGACCTAAGAACTAAGGTGATAAATAAGGAGGCACAGATGACAAGGGAAAAAACACAGGAAACCAAAGACGAGTGGATAAAAGCGGTTAATAATTATGATAACTACATCAAGGAAAGGGTGCAGAATAAAGAATTATTTGTCAAAACTAGAAATTACTGGGTAAACCGGGTAAAGTCCTAGCCAAAATAATTAAGAACATGGAGGCGGTTGAGAATATCGCCGCAATTAGAGGCAAAGATGGCCTACTATATAATGATCAGGAAAAAATACGGGATATATTCAAGACCTTTTATAAAGAACTGTACTCAGTAAAAACCCAGTTACATGGAGAAGAGATGATAAAATATGTGCGAGAAATAAGAACCCCAAAACTCAATGATGATCAACAGACAGCATTAGACCGCCCTATATCCATAAACGAGATATTAGTAGCAATAAATGAAGCACCACTTGGTAAAACATCAGGCCCGGACGGTATTCCAAATGAATTATATAAAAGAGATAAAGAATTCTGGGCAAATAGACTTATGGAAGTATTTGAATACTCAAAAGGTACAGGATCCCTCCCAGAGTCTATGGGAGACGCGACGATTATTTTAATCCCAAAAAAAGATAAAGGACCGATTGGATCCCATATCGTATCGCCCAATTTCACTTATGAATAATGACTGTAAAATTCTGGCTAGGATTTTGGCGAAAAAGGTTGAGGAAGGTCATAGTACAGCTGATCAATGTGGACCAAAACAGATTCATTCCGGATAGGTCTACAACAATGGGCTTGCTTAGGGTCTTAGCAAATATCCAGTTTACAGAGAATAATAAAGAATTGTGCTCTATTCTATCATTAGATGCGCATAAAGCATTTGACTCTGTGAACTGGGACTTTGTATGGGAAGCTATGACAAAATTTGGTATTGGCCCAGGATTTATAGACTGGATGAAGATTATATATAAAGACTCCAAAGCCAGAATATCAGTTAATGGTATATTATCTGATAGCTTCCGTATAGAACGAGGGGTGAGACAGGGTTGTCCTCTCTCCCCCTTGGTTTTTGCCCTGACAATAGAAATCCTGGCTATAAAGGTCAGGCAGGACGTGGATCTGCGGGGCTTTGGACTATCCCTAAGTTCACACCTGAGCGTTTTACAGCGCGTTCCTACGCGCTGTAAAATGCACAACAAGGAGAAACCAATGCTTCCCTAAGGGAATGGTTCTCACCTGGGCGTTTTACAGCGCGTACGATCGCGCTGTAAAACGCCCGACGCTCAAACAAGTACTTGAGCTTCTTTGGGGCGTTTTGTCGCGCGTTCCCGTACATAGACTTTCAGGAACGCGCGACAATGGGTGTTCGCTTGTCTCTGTATGCACGCTTGTAAACGCCCGTACAATCGCGCATACAGAGCACTCCTTTCAGAACGCTCAGGTGTGAATCCAGGGTAAGGGGGAGTGAGGACAAAATCTCTCTATATACAGATGATCTGCTCTTCTTCCTGGATGATACAAATAAGGATCTGCAACGTGTCATGTCGCTGATGGAGGAGTTTGGTAGACAATCGGGTATTCTAATTAACTGGGATAAATCGACTCTGCTTCCTCTGAATGACAAGAATGTGATCTCAGAGGTAAAATTAAAGATTCTTAGCCCCCAAGACCGCTTCAAATACCTAGGCCTGGAAATATCTAAGGACCCTAATAAATTTATAGCACTGAACATTAAACCATTACTTGATAAGATGAAGGAGAGGATTAAAGTCTGGAATAAACTACCAATAAATAAAGCAGACCGAATTGGACTAATTAAAATGATACTGTTACCCCAGTTGCTCTACGTCATTAGAAACAGTCCCATTTACCTGGGGGAATCGGTTTTTCATGACATAGAGAAATTATTCAATGTATAAATCTGGTCAAACAAAAGGGTAAGGAAAAAGATGTATTGGCTTACAAGATCTTACGAACAAGGAGGACTAGAGGTCCCAGATATCAGATTGTACTATATGGTAACTAATATTGCAACAATGATGAATTGGACACAGGTGGACTTTCTGAGCCATTTGGTATATAAGAGTGAGGGTGGCTTACAAGATATATTTACATTACTCGAATCAGGACATCTGGAAAGTACGCACCTATATAAAATCCCATTGGTAAAATCATTGGTGAAGGTATGGAGTAAAGTCAAAAAATCACAGAATTTAGAGGGGCAGATTAAAGTCACACCATTATGGTATAATAAGAGGTTAGGTAATGCTACCTTTTTGAAAGAGGCCAAATACTGGACTAATAAGGGTTTATGGTATATTTCACAATATTTTCAAAATAAAACACTGAAGGATAGGGACACATTATTAATGAATGTAAGGGAAGATAGACAAAGTTATTTTAGATATATTCAGATGGTGGATATTGTTAAAACGGTTATAAAAAAGGAAGATATAGTGATAAAATCACACGAGGTGATGAATTATATATTAGGCTGGAAAGGTAAGCACAAATTGGTGTCAAGCTTGTATAAAAAGATACGAGAAACTAGAAGTGAGGGATTTATTTGTAATAGTAAATTAAAATGGGAGAATGATATAGGGATAATAACAGACGATCAGTGGGGGAAATTTTGGTGTTTTAAACCATATCTGAGGAACCCCTCTCATAGGGTAACTCAGTTTATGATATTACACCGTTTATATATAACACCAAAATGGCTCAAGAAAGTTTCAGCTAAAACGCCCGGATTATGTCCTCGATGTATGAATGATAAAGCGGATATTATCCATATGTGGTGGAGGTGCCCAAAGATTCAACCATTCTGGTGCAGTTTGATTGAATTAATCGGGGATATTTTTAGTTTCAAAATCCAATGGACTGCTTTTGTATGTATTTTGGGTGAAACTTCCCATGAGCTATCAAAGGAGAATGAAATTATGTTATACAAATCATGTTTTATAGCTCGTTTACTGATAGCAAGAAAATGGATGCGCCCTGAGGTACCAACAATAAAAGAATGGGAAAATTTGATGAACTCCAATTGTATAATAGAAAGAGTAGGATATATTAAGAGCAACATAGGTTATAGACATGAGAAAATTTGGGCTCAGTGGTCAAAACATATAAACAAATAGATATGGATATATATACACTGCTCAAAAAAATAAAGGAAACACAAAAATAACACATCCTAGATCTGAATTAATTAAATATTCTTCTGAAATACTTTGTTCTTTACATAGTTGAATGTGCTGACAACAAAATCACACAAAAATTAAAAAATGGAAATCAAATTTTTCAACCCATGGAGGTCTGGATTTGGAGTCACACTCAATTAAAGTGGAAAAACACACTACAGGCTGATCCAACTTTGATGTAATGTCCTTAAAACAAGTCAAAATGAGGCTCAGTAGTGTGTGTGGCCTCCACGTGCCTGTATGACCTCCCTACAAGGCCTGTGCATGCTCCTGATGAGGTGGCGGACGGTCTCCTGAGGGATCTCCTCCCAGACCTGGACTAAAGCATCTGCCAACTCCTGTACAGTCTGTGGTGCAACGTGACGTTGGTGGATAGAGCGATACATGATGTCCCAGATGTGCTCAATTGGATTCAGGTCTAGGGAACGGGCGGGCCAGTCCATAGCATCAATGCCTTCGTATTGCAGGAACTGCTGACACACTCCAGCCACATGAGGTCTGGCATTGTCTTGCATTAGGAGGAACCCAAGGCCAACCGCACCAGCATATGGTCTCAAAAGGGGTCTGAGGATCTCATCTCGGTACCTAATGGCAGTCAGGCTACCTCTGGCGAGCACATGGAGGGCTGTGCGGCCCTCCAAAGAAATGCCACCCCACACCATTACTGACCCAATGCCAAACCGGTCATGCTGGAGGATGTTGCAGGCAGCAGAACGTTCTCAACGGCGTCTCAAGACTCTGTCACGTCTGTCTAATGTGCTCAGTGTGAACCTGCTTTCATATGTGAAGAGCACAGGGCGCCAGTGGCGAATTTGCCAATCTTGGTGTTCTCTGGCAAATGCCAAACGTCCTGCACGGTGTTGGGCTGTAAGCACAACCCCCACCTGTGGATGTCGGGCCCTCATATCACCCTCATGGAGTCTGTTTCTGACCGTTTGAGCAGACACATGCACATTTGTGGCCTGCTGGAGGTCATTTTGCAGGGCTCTGGCAGTGCTCCTCCTGTTCTTCCTTGCACAAAGGCGGAGGTAGCGGTCCTGCTGCTGGGTTGTTGCCCTCCTATGGCCTCCTCCACGTCTCCTGATGTACTGGCCTGTCTCCTGGTAGCGCCTCCATGCTCTGGACACTACGCTGACAGACACAGCAAACCTTCTTGCCACAGCTCGCATTGATGTGCCATCCTGGATAAGCTGCACTACCTGAGCCACTTGTGTGGGTTGTAGACTCTGTCTCATGCTACCACTAGAGTGAAAGCACCGCCAGCATTCAAAAGTTACCAAAACATCAGCCAGGAAGCATAGGAACTAAGAAGTGTCTGTGGTCACCACCTGCAGAACCACTCCTTTATTGGGGGTGTCTTGCCTATAATTTCCACCTGTTGTCTATCCCATTTGCACAACAGCATCTGAAATTGCTTGTCACTCAGTGTTGCTTCCTAAGTGGACAGTTTGATTTCACAGAAGTGTGATTGACTTGGAGTTACATTGTGTTGTTTAAGTGTTCCCTTTATTTTTTTTGAGCAGTGTATATATGTATATATTTTTTTTAATTATTTATTTTTTCATATATATATATTTTTTTTACTTATTTGTTTTTTGTCCCCCCCCCCCCAATCTTCCCGGTGGGTGGGATGGGGGGGGGGGGGGGGGAAATAAGGTTTAAAGGTAATATAAGTGGTGTGCATTTACTGTAATGTATTGGATATTTTATGTATCTCCATGTAGGGGATGTTTTAGGGGTAGGGGAACGAATACCCTACTACATTTTATCGGTGCAATTGTATTAAGCACGCTTACTTCCTCTTGGTTGATACCTGATGTTTTTTTGTTTTGTTTTTTATTATGTAACTGTTAAATGTACTACTATTGTTCTTTTTGTACTTTATTGGATTAAATAAATAAAAAAAATAAAAAAAAATATATTTCTTTGCCCAAAATGGCTGTTTTTCAAATGGCTGTTTCTCAAATGCCTGATTCAAACCCCTGTATGTAGAGGGGGAATCTCACACAATCTGAACCAGTGTAGGCCTGAACTAAATATTTCTTTGCCCAAAATGGCTTTATTTAAAATGGCTGTATTTCAAATGTCTGATTCAAACCCCTGTATGTAGAGGGGGTATCTCACACGGTCTGAACCAGTGTAGGCCTGAAGTAAATATTTCTTTGCCCAAAATGGCTGTATTTCAAATCCCTGAATCAAACCCCTGTATGTAGAGGGGGTATCTCACAGGGCCTGAACCAGTATATGTCTGAAGTAAATATATCTTTGCACAAAATGGCTGTATTTCAAATGGCTGTATTTCAAATGCATGATTCAAACCCCTGTATGTAAAGGGGGTATCTCACACGGTCTGAACCAGTCTAGGCCTGAAGTAAATATTTCTTTGCCCAAAATGGCTGTATTTCAAATGGCTGTATTTCAAATTTCTGAATCAAACCCCTGTATGTAGAGGGGGTATCTCACAGGGCCTGAACCAGTGTAGGCCTGAACTAAATATTTCTTTGCCCAAAATGGCTTTATTTAAAATGGCTGTATTTTAAATGCCTGATTCAAACCCCTGTATGTAGAGGGGGTATCTCACACGGTCTGAACCAGTTTAGACCTGAACTAAATATTTCTTTGCCCAAAATGGCTGTATTTCAAATCCCTGAATCAAACCCCTGTATGTAGAGGGAGTATCTCACAGGGCCTGAACCAGTGTATGCCTGAAGTAAATATTTCTTTGCCCAAAATGGCTTTATTTAAAATGGCTGTATTTCAAATGCCTGATTCAAACCCCTGTATGTAGAGGGGGTATCTCACACGGTCTGAACCAGTGTAGACCTGAACTAAATATTTCTTTGCCCAAAATGGCTGTATTTCAAATCCCTGAATCAAACCCCTGTATGTAGAGGGGGTATCTCACAGGGCCTGAACCAGTGTAGGCCTGAACTAAATATTTCTTTGCCCAAAATGGCTTTATTTAAAATGGCTGTATTTCAAATGCCTGATTCAAACCCCTGTATGTAAAGGGGGTATCTCACACGGTCTGAACCAGTGTAGGCCTGAACTAAATATTTCTTTGCCCAAAATGGCTGTATTTCAAATGGCTGTATTTCAAATCCCTGAACCAAACCCCTGTATGTAGAAGGGGTATCTCACAGGGCCTGAACCAGTATATGCCTGAAGTAAATATATCTTTGCACAAAATGGCTGTATTTCAAATGGCTGTATTTCAAATGCATGATTCAAACACCTGTATGTAAAGGGGGTATCTCACACGGTCTGAACCAGTGTAGGCCTGAAGTAAATATTTCTTTGCCCAAAATGGCTGTATTTCAAATGGCTGTATTTCAAATCCCTGAAACAAACCCCTGTATGTAGAGGGGGTATCTCACAGGGCCTGAACCAGTGTAGGCCTGAACTAAATATTTCTTTGCCCAAAATGGCTGTTTTTCAAATGGCTGTTTCTCAAATGCCTGATTCAAACCCCTGTATGTAGAGGGGGAATCTCACACAGTCTGAACCAGTGTAGTCCTGAAGTAAATATTTCTTTGCCCAAAATGTCTGTATTTCAAATCCCTGAATCAAACCCCTGTATGTAGAGGGAGTATCTCACAGGGCCTGAACCAGTGTATGCCTGAAGTAAATATTTATTTGCACAAAATGGCTGTATTTCAAATGCCTGATTCAAATGCCTATATGTAGAGGGGGTATCTCACACGGTCTGAACCAGTGTAGGCCTGAACTAAATATTTCTTTGCCCAAAATGGCTGTATTTCAAATGGCTGTATTTCAAATCCCTGAATCAAACCACTGTATGTAGAGGGAGTATCTCACACGGCCTGAACCAGTGTAGGCCTGAAATAAATATTTATTTGCACAAAATGGCTGTATTTCAAATGGCTGTATTTTAAATCCCTTAATCAAACCCCTGTATGTAGAGGGTGTATCTCACAGTACCTGAACCAGTGTAGGCCTGAATTCAATATTGGTGCACCAAATGGCGGTATTTAAAACCTCTGAATGGAACCCAAATGTATTAAGGGTGTATCTCACAATGACATCTGCATCAAAGGCTGCCAAGTAAATTTTTTGTGCCCAAACGAGTGTTTGTTTAACAACTGAATTTGACAGCAGTATATAAGCCTGTAATTTCACACGTGCTGATGCTGCAAGGCCTTAAAATAGTGGTTTTGTCAAAAGTGTGTTTTTATAACCCCTGAAAATGATAGTTGTATTTCTAGCTTAAATTGCACACTGACTAATCCAAATGTTGTAGATTGCCAAAAAAGTGTTTTTTTTGTAACAGAATATGAAAGCTGTGTATATTAAACTTGAATTTAACACTTGCAGATCAGGAAAATACATTTTTTGGCAAAAAGTGTGTTTTTCAAACCCCAGAAAATGATGGGTGTATTTCTAGCTTAAATTGCACACTGACTAATTAAGATGTTGTAGATTGCCAAAAATTTGTTTTTTTTGGTAACAGAATATGAAAGCTGTATATATTAAACTTGAATTTAACACTTGCAGATCTGGAAAATACAGTTTTTTGAAAAACAAAAAGTGTGTTTTACAAACCCCAGAAAATGATGGGTGTATTTCTAGCTTAAATTGCACACTGACTAATCCAGATGTTGTAGATTGCCAAAAATGTGTTTTTTTGGTAACAGAATATGAAAGCTGTATATATTAAACTTGAATTTAACACTTGCAGATCTGGAAAATACAGTGTAGGGAGAGCAGCATCCTCTCCCTACACTTGTAACAGCAGAGTGACGTGCAGCGCTACGTGACTCAATCTTATATAGAGCCTGGGTCACATGCTGCTCTGGCCAATCACAGCCATGCCATTAGTAGGCATGGCTGTGATGGCCTTTTGGGGCAAGTAGTATGACGCTTGTTGATTGGCTGCTGTGCAGCCTTTCAAAAAGCGTCAAGAAAGCGCCAAACACCGAACCCAAACTTTTACGGAATTGTTTGGGTTCGGGTCCGATGTCCAACAATCCTAAAGTTTGCTCAACCCTAATTGCAGCCAGATACAACTATATTCCTCAAAGGACTTTTGGGTCTCTAACGATTCCACGCTATTTAGCTTTAGGTTGCGCTAATAATTATATTGCTGCCAGATACAACATTAGTCCTTAAAAGGACTTTTGGGTCTAACAAGATTTTTCACTAAAATATTACTATTTCCCTCCCTACACTATCTGTGTACTTTCACTCCCTACACTAGCTTTACCTGACTAAGACTGAGCCGAATACGTGTCATCGGGTGCTATGTAGCACCCAATGATGCTTTCCGGCCAGCCAATAACTGTAATGCCAGTAGCCAACATGGCTACGGCATTACAGTGAGTGCCAGTACCACCACGCATGTTTATTGCCTGCGTAGCAGGCAACAAACGTGTGGGGATGAGACTCGAGTATCGCACTCGAGCACATGCAGTGTTTGGCCAAACACCGCGATGTGCCAAGCATTGCAATGCTCGAGTAAAATTAGTGTTTAGCAGAGCATGCTCGCCCAAAACTAATATTGATATGTTCAGTTATTTAGTCTGTTTTGGCCCCATAACTGATTAAGCAAGCGAAGCTTGAAGTGATTCTAAGAGTAAAGCCTGTCAACTGCCTGCCATACAAACACAAAGTAACTGTTTCACTACCACAGCGGACTACCTATGCATGTTTCTGCAATGCAAAGTGTTCTACACCAATATAAAGGCTCTCCGCAGCCAGGAAATAACTGATTTTTAATGCTATTTTCACTTATAAATTTGGATCGAATCAAATCTTTTTAGAGAATTCAGCAAACCGTCTGAATCGAATGTTTGAAAAATTCACTTATCTCTACTCCTTATGATAAGTCATCAATATCTGATTGGTGGTGGTCCAACACCTGACTACTACATAGTATATTGAGCTGTCTGGTTCCAGCTCCATACCACTTGCTAGTTCCGGTGACCACAGCTCCTGCTTGTAACAGATTGGTTGGAGTGTCCGGTGTTGGACCTCCACTGAGTGATCGGCTATCAGTATTGAAGTCTTAGAAAACCCCTGTAAATAGAGTGCTTCAGAGCCTCCCCCCCCCCCCCTTAATATTGATAACTGCTGCATATCTGCTGGTATACACAGAGGCCATCAACCATTGCTGAGGGGGAGGAAAGAGTCAGGAAGAGCTAGGCTCATAAATAAAGTGGATGTTGAGTCTGCTGTATTCTTAATTAACGACTTTTAACTAAATAGTGCATGCCACCTTATTAATCAAAACTGTCTAACTATAAAACTGTCATTACTATCCAAAGCAACCTACTCAGTTTTACTCAGTTAAACTAAAAAAGTGAAAGCTGAACTTTGATTGGCTGAAGACCGTCTTACTGTCAATTGTGAGAAATTATGCCCAATAACTTTTTGTGCCATTTGGTATAATAACTCAGCAAACCTGCTGCTTAAGGGGAACCATGTCAACATGAAAATGCAGTACAAACTGTAGACAGCAAGTTATAGAGCAGGAGGAGCTGAGCAGATTGATATATATGTAGTTTTATGAGAAATAGTTTAGTATGACTTGTAATTTATACATTTACATCCCTGCTTATTCTAGGCTTTAAAGTCCAGGAGGTGGTCCTATCAGTGATTGACAGCCTTCCCTCTCATACCATGAATAGAGATATAGCTGTCAATCACTGATAGGACCGCCTCCTTGACTTCAAAGCCCAGAATGAGCAGGAATTAAAATGAATACATTACAAGTTTTACTGAATCTTTTCCCATAAAATATATTTCAATCTGCTCATCTCCACCTGCTCTATTACATGCTGCTGGCATATTACACTGCCTTTTCAAGATGATAGGTTCCCTTTAAACATACCTAAATATCCCTTAAAGCGCATCTGTCATGCTCTGTTTCTGCTGTATGGAGCCTTAATAGGGACCTTTGGGGTTACACAATAGTTTTCTATATCTACTGACCTCAAATGGAATCCAGCAGAAAAAAATAAAAATCTGTTCCATATTCTATCAGACAACACATTACAGAGGTGTAAAGAGGCACCATATGATACTACACAAAGTACTGTATCTACGGCTCCATAATAATGACCCCCAGGGACTCGCTAGCTCTGTGCACCTGGCCCTAGTTCAAGGTCTGGAGCTTCAATAATCAATTGAAAATAAATGAATCTTAAGCAGTGGCTGTAGAAATATTTCTTACCGTACCTCAGTAATGTACCAAAGCAATGAAAAATAATGCTAGAAAACGCAGCATTGCAACTGAAGAGTGTGTCTAATCCAATAATATAAGCATACAAGCCGGTATAGTTCTGCCGTTAGAATTTCAGTATTATAAATATGAATAAGTGCATTTATTAAGAGATAACATCATACAGCATTAAATCACAATCTGAAATATAAGATGTTAAACTGAGATGAATAATGGTGCGATCCTAAAATGAGATGCATTCATCATTTTTCTAATATTCTTTAAGAACATAAAAAACCCTCTCAGTAATTATGCACAATACAGTCTGTATCTCAAATGCGAGGAGTAACCAGTTTTTTATCGCTTATATATTTATGATGAGCATGAATTCTTCTGTTTATAAAAATTGCTAAGGGACTGTACCGTGAATTTATTTAATGATATGTACCATGCTCTCACTTTTACAGTTAAGTGTACTGTGCTAACAATAATAAATCTGTGTAATTTAGCACAAATTGCATTGCTCTATTGGCTGACCTTTGTGCTCATGAAGACTTAACGGGATTTTCCATGATTTTCCATTGCCTGTCCATTGTCCATAAGGTAGGTCTTTAATGTATGACCTCCACCAATCAGCAGAACAAAGAGGTGGCATTCACAGGATCAGTCAAGTGGTCACAAAACTGTAACCACTTTGCAGTTGCATCTACACTGATTTCTAGCCTTCCGCTTTCATCCGCAATTGGAGCCATTCGTTTCAGCACTCAGTATTAGTAAATTGTCAGGAAGCCCACTGCTAATGTCACAGGAGTTTTATGTCACAGGCACTATGTGAGGGCAAATGAGAGGCTAGAAGAAAAAGAGTAAAGCCTCAGATTCAGAGACGATGTGGCTACAAAGGTACTGTTAAAAACCAGTCAGAAGGTCATTATGTCTGTTTTTTCCCCCCTCTAAACCTTTGTATAGATAGAAAGTCCTGGAGTCTCTCAGAGTGAGATGGCTATGCAATGACCCTTTCCACAGTGCTGTGCAACTATAGAGTAATAACAGTGCAAATTAACAGAATATCTATTATCTCTTACATACAGTAAATAACATGAATTTCTGTCTGCCTGTTCTTTATGCATGGCCAAATGACTGGACTAATCTGCACCAAATCTGGCACATAGGTACATCTGGTTTCCGGGAAGGTTTTCGTACAGGTCTCAGCTCTAGGATGTACAGTTCCTGAGATATTGCAAAAATATGTATTAGCCAATAGGAGCTTGCAGCTTTACTCATATTCTGACATGCATACAGTTACATGACCCTTATTAGCCAACAGAAGCTCTCAGGTTGACATACACAGTTTTACACCAGGTTTTCATAACAACACAGCCATTTTTCGTCACTGCTATAGGTTACTGTTAAGGGGGCAGGGTGCTGTGGAGGTCACTGTTAAGGGGGCTGGCCTGCTCTAGAGGTCAATGATAACTGTTAATGAGGTTGGCTGCTGTGAACGTCCATGTTAAGTGGTTGGGGCCCTCTGGAGATTACTGTTAAGGGGTAGACGGCTGTGGAAGGTCACTGTTAAGTGGGCAAGGTGATTTGCAAGTCACATTTAAGTTGGTAGGGCACTGTGGGCGGAAAAATCACTGTTAAGGGGTTGGGGTGCTGTGGAGGTTACATTTTAATGAAGCAGGTCATTGTGGAGGAAACATAGAAACATAGAAACATAGAATGTGTCGGCAGATAAGAACCATTTGGCCCATCTAGTCTGCCCAATATACTGAATGCTATGGATAGCCCCCGGCCCTATCTTATATGAAGGATGGCCTTGTGCCTATCCCATGCATGCTTAAACCCCTTCACTGTATTTGCAGCTACCACTTCTGCAGGAAGGCTATTCCATGCATCCACTACTCTCTCAGTAAAGTAATACTTCCTTATATTACTTTTAAACCTTTGCCCCTCTAATTTAAAACTGTGTCCTCTTGTTGTAGTTTTTCTTCTTTTAAATATGCTCTCTTCCTTTACCGAGTTGATTCCCTTTATGTATTTAAAAGTTTCTATCATATCCCCTCTGTCTCTTCTTTCTTCCAAGCTATACATATTAAGGTCCTTTAACCTTTCCTGGTAAGTTTTATCCTGCAATCCATGTACTAGTTTAGTAGCTTTTCTCTGAACTCTCTCTAAAGTATCTATATCCTTCTGGAGATATGGCCTCCAGTACTGCGCACAATACTCCAAGTGAGGTCTCACCAGTGTTCTGTACAGCGGCATAAGCACTTCACTCTTTCTACTGCTTATACCTCTCCCTATACATCCAAGCATTCTGCTGGCATTTCGTGCTGCTCTATTACATTGTCTTCCCACCTTTAAGTCTTCTGAAATAATTACTCCTAAATCCCTTTCCTCAGATACTGAGGTCAGGACTGTGTCAAATATTCTATATTCTGCCCTTGGGTTTTTACGCCCCAGGTGCATTATCTTGCACTTATCCACATTAAATTTCAGTTTCCAGAGTTCTGACCATTCTTCTAGTTTTCCTAAATCCTTTTCCATTTGGCGTTTCCCTCCAGGAACATCAACCCTGTTACCTTGTTAAGGGGGTGGTCCGCTGTGGAGGTGACAGTTAAGGGGGCAGGGTACTGTGGAGGTCACTGTTAAGGGGGTGGGGCACTGTGGAGTTCACTGTTATGGGGAACACTGTGGATTTCTTTTAACCACACACCCAAACATGAAATAGTTGAAATACACCCGTGTGAAGCCGGGTCATTCTGCTAGTTATATATAAAAATGAATTTCTGTCTGTCTGTTCTTTACGCACAACTGTAGCAATCTGTATCAAATTTGGCATGTATATAAATCAGGTGCTTAGTAAAGTTTTTGGTGTGGTTTCATCTCTCTAGGACGTACCGTTTGTGAGATTTCCACAAAAAAGTGTTTATGGCACCATCACATGACTCATATTAGTCAACAAAAATTTATAGGTCCTTCAATTATTTTTTAACCGACATAAGCATGGTCACATGATCCCCTATTAGCTGAAATGTTCAGGTCCTTCAGTCTTCACATCACTGACATACACAGTTCTACTCCAGGTTTCCATAACAACTCGTCACTATAATCAATCAGGGTACTCCCATGTGTTTTCCATTTCCGCACTGACTTTGACTCAGATACTCAGAATTCATATACAATTCAGCCATATAACATTTTGAATATTTGTTGTTAGATGAGAAGGATACTACTCAGAAGACCTCATGGTACTTTCTTCACTTTATTTTTCACAATTAAAAAGTGTTACATGGCTCTCAGGCCCACTTGTTCAGAGTTTGCCGAGTTGTAAACCACATATTCAAGCGCATGAGTACTAAAATACTTTTTTAACATTTAAATGTCGAACCCCGGAAAGAAACTTGTCAGTCATCATTGGGAGGTGGGGAGGGCAAAGACAGAGGAGGCTGACACGATTTCAGGCTTTTTGATGCAGTTTTTGAAGCTAAAATCAGTTGAGGATCATAAGTGGATAGAAAGTTTTAAGAATAGATAGAACTTCTCCACTTTTTTCGTACATGTATGGCGCTGGAGCGATAGCCAAACATGGTGCCCGCTCGCATGTGCAGAGGACGTCATGGCCAGCACGTCTCTGCTGTTTCAAAGAGCAGAGACCTGTGGCTAATTACTGCGACCAGCAATAATGGCAATCAAGGTAATTAAAGCCTTTAGATGCCGTGATCAAGTAAGATCATGGCATCTAAATGGTCAAAAACTCTGTAGTCAGTGAGGATGCCAGTAATTGATTTGAACGTAGAAGAGGCTGAGAGCATTTGAACTGCAATTCTTATTTTGGCCACCAGGTGGTAGGCCAACATAAGAAATGAGCAATAAACAGTAATAAATTCATTTTAAAAATACATAAAGTAAAAAAAAAACTTAAAAAATATTTTAAAAATGTTGAAGTTTAAATCACCCCCTTTCTGTATAATAAAAAAATAAATACCTAAATAGCAAAAAATATAAACATCATGGCTATCACCGCGACTGAAAAAGTCTATACTGTTAAAATATAAAGATATTTTTTCCAATACGTCGAATAGCGTAACGTATAAAAGGGTCAAAATGGCCAATTTGCCATTTTTTTATTGCTTCTCCTAGGGCAGTGATGGCTAACCTCCGTCACTCCAGCTGTGGTGAAACTACGACTCCCAGCATGCTCCATTCATTTCTATGGAGTTCTGAGAGCAGCCAAGCAAGGGGGCATCTTGGGAATCGTAGTTTTACCACAGCTGGAGTGGCGGAGGTTAGCCATCAGAGTCCTAGGGTCTCTTCCTGTTGGCTGCTGTTGTCCCATAAACATACAGAGGAGAGCAAGAAGAGAGAAGGGAGACGGCGCGTGCATACTGCCAGCATCGTCTCCTCAAACAGCTGATTGGCTGGGGTGCTGGGTGTTGGACCCCTGACGATCTGATATTGATGACCTATCCTGATGAAATAAACTTTTCTAACATTTTTTATTTATTTTTTCCTAACACAATTATTGGGCTTTAGGATTCATACTCCGATACAGTGCTGTGTATGAGAGTACAGACCCAGCGGCCACACCAGTGGCGGATCCAGGGGGGGGGGCAACGGGGCAATTGCCCCCTCCCGAGCTGGCGGCGGAGCACAGGGAGATGAGCGCTTCCATTGTGGAAGCGTTCATCTCCAGTCATCTGTATCGCCGTCCTCAGGGGCTGCGGCAGGGGAGGGAGAGGCGTGTCCCTTTCCCTTCCTCTGATAGGCTGCAGGCACTATGACGTCATCGCGCCGCCTGAGCCATACAGCGCAGGACACAGGCCAGAAGAGGCCTGCATCGCATCGCTGACATGGAGGTAAGTATGTTTTTTTTTTTTTTTTATATATATACAATGCTGTTATTACTAGCAGGGGGGCTGTTATTACTAATAGAATAAAAGCACAAAGTCTCTGTATAGGAAATAGGTCCACTCAAGCGCTGCAGATCCAAAGACAATGTGGGTAAAAGTCTGTTAGATAAAGTGATAGGAGAAAGGATTGCGCTGCAAGAGAGGATTCTTTTAAATGTTCGTATTATTTTCTCTTTCTTACAATCGGAAAAATCTTCAGTTGGATGGACCACATTCAATCATAGATTTTCAACAGATGCATAGAAACCTAAAATGCTGTGAAAAAAACGCACTATGGTGTAGTATGTTCAGACACCTGTCGCATCAGATGTATGCGATATACTCACAAGGATCACTTGTAATGCGCATAGAAAGAGACAGATTTGCCTTCAGTCAGGGAGCTTAGGTTGTAGGGCAGGTCAGGACCAGAAGCCGTCAATTCAGAAGATCTTTGTCTGAACTAGGATCCTACCAGGAGAGCGTCACTCCAAGATATCACCCGTCTCACACTTCCATAAGGCTCAAAAAAGGAAGGAAGGCGCAAAGATGGTGAAGTACGTACCAGTGGTTGCAATTGAAAAGGGTTTATTGTACTTACAAAAAACACAGGAATAAAATCGTGTTAAAAACAATGTATGCTGCCCGACCCGGGTTTCGCCATAATGCTTCGTCTGGGGCGTTAATTGTTGAGTGGAGACAGCTGAATTTAAGTTCACACAAGATACCTCCCTTCTGGTGTGCGGCACCGTGACCTCTCAACATATTTTAACATATTTTAAAACATTTTATTGTAATACATAAAAAGGGGGTGGGAAAAAGAAAAGGAAAAAAAATTACCAGGTTCAAACTACACATATATAAAATAAGACATCAACATAAGGACCCAATGACAGGAATATAGCAGTTGCAAAACCTATAATCCTATCTTTTAAAAAAAAAAAATATATATATTTTTTTTTATTTTATTTTTTTCTTGGTACTCAAACTATACAGGCATTAACATCACATTCTATATTCAACCCCTGAGGTTGAATCGTATTAAGCAGATACATCCACTCTACCTCCCTCCTATTTAAAATTGCGACAAAATCTCCTCCACGTACTGGATTGTGGACTATCTCGATCCCAGTAAAACGCAAACCCCTAGGATTTTTTTCATGATGGATTTTAAAATGCAAAGAGACACTGTGTGACTCGAGTCCCTTTTTTATATTGCAGATGTGTTCCTGAACTCGGGTCTTGAGACTCCGTGTGGTCCTACCCACGTATTGGAGGCCACAAGGGCACTCCAATAGATAGATAACACCCACATGGTTACAGGAGATGTTACCTTTTATTTTAAAAATAGCTCCATCTCTTTTATTAGATTGTATAGTTTCCACAGACAAAGCTCGATCTTTTTGGATGCGGTTTCTGCAGGGTATACAGAAACTGCACCAAGTGAATTTGCTCTTATTTGTTACCATGCGGTTTTTATTATTTGTTGCAAAACTTGCGCTGTGGACCAAATATATTCAATGCTGTTATTACTAGCGGGGGGGCTGTTATTACTGGCAGGGGGGCTGTTATTACTGGCACAGGGGGGCTGTTATTACTGGCAGGGGGGCTGTTATTACTGGAACAGGGGGGCTGTTATTACTGGCACAGGGGGGCTGTTATTACTGGCACAGGGGGGCTGTTATTACTGGCACAGGGTGGCTGTTATTACTGGCACAGGGTGGCTGTTATTACTGGCACAGGGGGGCTGTTATTACTGGCACAGGGGGGCTGTTATTACTGGCAGGGGGGCTGTTATTACTGGCACAGAGGCACAGAGGGGCTGTTATTACTAACGGGGGGGCTGTTATTATTGGCACAGGGGGGCTGTTATTACTGGCGGGGGGGGGGGCTGTTATTACTGGCACAGGGGGGGCTGTTATTGCTGGCACAGGGGGGGCTGTTATTGCTGGCACAGGGGGGCTGTTATTGCTGGCACATGGGGGGCTGTTATTAATACTGGCACATGGGGGGCTGTTATTAATACTGGCACATGGGGGGCTGTTATTAATACTGGCACATGGGGGGCTGTTATTAATACTGGCACATGATTGGGGGCACTATAGGGGCATCTACTGAGGCCACAAAGAAGGGGTATTTTATATGGGCGCTCTGTACAGTACAATTTTATACTGGGACACATTATGGTGGGTACTATGGGGAAGGGGGGAGAGGAGTACTATGGGATCATCTACGGGGGGCACTAAGAAGGGGTATTTTATACTTGCAAATTATGGGGGACACTGAGGGCATCTACTGGAGCATTTTATACTGGTACATTATGGGGGACACTAGGAGGAAGGAGGGTGTGGAGCACTATGGGGGCATTTACTGGGGGCACTATATAGGGGTATTTTATACTGGGACATTATGGGGGCACTATGGGGACATTAGCTCAACTGGGGGCATTACAAGGGGGTATTTTTTGCACTGTCACATTATAAGGAGAATTATTTCTACTGGGAGGGCTTTATTACTCCCCCATGGAATGACCCCCTAGTAGAAGCACCAGCCTCTCCCTGCTCTGCTATCCCTCTGCCCCTTCTCCAAATCCTTATTATGAAATCTTTCTCATTAGGATAAAACACAACATCAGCTCCGCCGAGCCCCCGGCCAAAGTGTTGAAGTGGCGTCCGAGATCCCCAAGGGCCAAGCCAAGTAATTGTAAGTTTTCATGTGAAATATGTTTGTTATACACAGATAGCCTACACTGTGTAGTCTGTTCTGTAAGCACCATTGTTTTGTGGCGGCAGACAGAAAAAAATCTGAAAGTGCCCCTCCCGAGACCAGGCTCTGGATCCGCCACTGGGCCACACTGAGCCATGTACAGCCTGGGACATAACTGCTCCTGCCTGTACCAGCACTGCTCTCCTAAAGCCTGGCATAGACTGGTTATATCTGACTTTAGTAGAACGGGCACAGGCAGAGGAGTGATATCTTATGTGACCCCCTGCCCTGTGCCTGCTCGCTCTGCTCGGGTAATAGCCTGCATACCACATCAGTTGTGCAATGGAGAGGAAACATAAGCAAGAGACTTCCGTTCTAGAGAGGAGTGAGTATCTCACTGGTGTAGCTTGCAGCAATCAGAATATGCATAGTTGATACATATCCTTTGTGAGACAACCTATTAAAGTATATCAGTAATAATAAGTCAGAGCAACTGGACTTGCTATAGTTTTTTCTTGAAGACATTTCACTAGTCATCGATCTGGCTTTTGTCAATTGAGAAAACCAGTTAGTCCGGTTGCTCTGAATTGTTACTGCTGATATACCATCACCTAAATGAACGAGAACCTTCACAAACATTAAAGTTTATGGGTAATTTTAATGTTAGTATCAGAAAATTGCTACTGTACACATATAAAAGAGAAAAATGTGGTCTGTTCCTGAATATATTCCTGGTCAGGAAGCAGTTAAATAATAAACAGAACACAAATTGACAGTTGTGTTACAGATTGTGCTTGTTGGGTTCTGCTAGTAATGTCCATATTAAAAGGTGATATGTTCTTTCCTTCAGCTTTTCCCAAGTGGTATTGAATAAAAGGTCTAGACAAGCTGCGGTTACATTTTAAAAATAATGTTATAAGGTCTACATTGCTTCTTTCTTACTAAAGTTTCTCCTTGTCCTATCAATGTAACATCCACAGGAGCAAGAGCGCACACTTGCAACACAACATACAACCTGTTATACAAGTAATACAGACATACCAGAAAGTGTTATGTGCTGAAAAATGATGGCAAGATGGGATAGCTTTTTAAGCAATTTACTGTTGGAGATAAATGAAAATATTCTATGGTTTAAAAGGTTGTTCCTTTAATAATAGTCATCTATATAATTTAAATTAAAATAGTATATTATCTGAATCAGGACTAATAGTCATTTAGTGACATGGCGATTTTCCGTTTTTGCATCTTTGTTTTATACTCCATCTTTTCCCAGAGACAACCTTTTTTTTAAAAAATTTTTGCATAGCTGTATGATGGCTTGTTTTTTGTGGCACAAGTTGTACCTTCTGATGGCACAACTTAAAAGTGCATATGATGTAAAGGAAAGCTGGGAAAAAAATCAAAATGGGGTAGAACTGGCAAAAACACAATTCAGCCACCATTTTACAGGTTTTGTTTTTACGGCGTTAACTATGTGGTAAAACTGACCCATGACCTTCCTTCTGTGGGTCAGTACAATTATAACAATACCATATTTATATAGTTTTTCTTGTGTTTTAATATTGAAAAAAAAATAATGTTGGAAAAAAATTGCAATATTTTGACCCCCTATAACTTTTTTTTATACTTTTATACTTAATAACAATGATGTTATTTTTTGACCACTGAAGAAGAAATCTTGAAGGTTTCTAAAAGCGTTTAGTGTATGGTGAAATATCCAAACACAGCAATATAAACAGAGTATAAGAATCTGCGGTAAGAAGAAAATTGTACCGCTATGGAACACAGTCAGCATCTCAAAGCCTTCAACCCGCATGCGCGGAGAAGTAAGTGCTGGCACTAGCGCGCAAACGAAGCATGGGAAACAGTGACGTGAGAGATAGACAGCGGCATACGAGAAAAAGAATCACGTATGCATTATTGCTACCAGTAGCATCAAAGAATACATCGAGAGTCTGGTAAGCAGAGAAATATTATACTGCACTTGATCTAAGCGCAGATTCTTATACTGAACAAGCACGCCACCTATGGAACTATGATATAAGGTTGCAATTTTAATATCATATAACAACAACTGTATAATGTACAAAATAGCAATAACAAGACTATTATACAACAATTATTTATACTACATGCAAGCAAGAAAATAACAATAGGATACCTTCTAGATATTTCTAATATCGCTGTGGAACATAAATCATCGTAAATAGTGCGTGAGCTCTGCACTAGGAATTAACAGAGGGACCGTGACTATATATTATTTTAAGTCAAGGACTATATGTGTCATTACTATATTGGTCATTTTTTTTTTTATTATTGTTTTACGGATTTGCATGAATGATATAGGGACATTTGTGTTTTATGTAGAGTATATTGACTTTTAAAGGGCTAATAAGATTAAATTGCTATATGCCGGTGATATGTGTTTTTGATATGGAGCCAGCCGTCAATTAGATATTATTTCTATAGTAGCTAGGTGGTACAGCAAACTGAGCTATATTCCGGTGAGCTCCCTCAACAACATTTTATTTGTACACACCTAGGCTCCTGCCTGTGCCAGCTCCTCTCAGCTCAAGGCTCTAGAGAGCCTTGAGCAGGCCTAGTAGCCTTCATAAGGCCCCAGGCTTCCATAGCAACCAAATGGCTGCTGTGTCTGTTACAAACATAGCTGGAGCTGTTCATTTGCAGACTGTTTTGCCCTGTGCATTTTTTTTTTTTTTTTAAAGAGGCAATACTCTTTTCTTAAATTCAGAAGCCTGCATTTTATTTTATAAAGTCCTGTTACAAAGCTTCTATAGTTTAAAAGGTTGCAATAAGCATTTTTTTTAGCTAAAAACCTATTGCAAAGCTTATAGACAGGGGTGTAACTACCATAGCGGCAGACATGGTACTGCTATGCGGTCCAGGGCAAGAGGGGCCCCAGTTAGGATCATCCCCTTTTTTACTGGGGGTGAAAACTTGGTCAGGACTCTACCCTCTAAAGGAACAACTTTAAGCAAATGAGGCAGTGTAAAAAATGGCCCTAGGGTCATTGAAAAGGGTTTAGGCAGAAACCTTTCTGTCCTGTGTGGGGGGCCTGGTTTGATCCTTGCTATGGGGCCCTTACTTCTCTATGTACGCCACTGCTTATAGAGTTGATAAATGTGCAAAAATCCTATTTTGCAATATCACCGGATATTTTGCTGCAGAGTGCAGATGTTGGACATTTGTACCTTTTTCCCCCCCCAAAAAAAAACTATTGCAAAGAGTCTACAGATTATAAGTGTGCAAGAATCATATTTTGTAGTGTCAGCATATATTTTGCTGTAGAGTGCAGATATTGCATAATTGTAGCTTTTTATTTCCAAAAACCTTTTGCAAAGCTGCTCCAGTTTATGAGTACACTAAGCATATTTTTCAGTAGCAGAATTTTTCAGCTGCTAATGTCTGTCCACTTACCAACATGTTCCATGCCACATGTCTGCTGTTGTTGCTGCCACTTCAGCTGCTACTCCCTGCTGGTAATCCCTTGTATTTCTCCTACTTCCACTACTATTAGAGATCTGCCCCCATTAAATAGGTTGGCCACTCTCTGGTGACCAATTTGTTTGTGAGATGACAATATAACACTTACTAATAAAGCCTATGTTAAAACTCTGCACCATTTTCTATATTTTATAAGGTATGCCCCTTGTTTATAAAGTCTTTTGATCTGTTCACACAAATGTCCTATCCATATGACAGCAGCTGATGGAGAGTCAAGTGACCAGGCTAATGTGATGTCTTCTCCAGTCAATTTACCAAGGGGTAATTTTTGCATGCTTTGTCCCAACATGCCACTGTTTTTCCCCCTCCAGAGTTGATCTCCAGCCTGCCAGCGGCGATCGTTCGCTGGCAGGCTGGAGATGTGTTTTTTTTAAAGATTGCATCGCTATTTTAGAAAATGACTAATTGATCACCTGTGGTGTACCCCATATACACAGCCTCAGGAACTGTTGAGTCAAACAAATTGACTTTGATGTGACGCGAAGCTGAATTTCCTTATGGTTCATGGAAACAAATGTATTATTCCTGAAATAGTGGTAAAAAAAACTAAAATAAAACATACCTCACCCATTTGCTAGAGGAGAGTCCGTCATGACAATCTAGATTGAAAATACCACTCAAAAACTCGGAGAGACATGTGATATCACCACGCCAATGCGCTGGCCAAGCGCGGTGATGTCTTCAGTGATGACGTCACTGCGCCCAGGCAGCATGATGACAGGTTCCAGATCTCATGCGGTTTCTTCAATCAAGATGGCCAAGGCGGCCTCTCCACAAGCAAATGGATAAGATGAGTATGTATTTTTTTAACTTGATTAAAAAAGGCCTCAATTTTAGCATCAAATGCCATGATCAGCAATGAACGCGGTATCTGAGGGGTTCAGTCACGCCGTCCCCCATCATTGCACCTGCTACATATAAAGTAATTTGCTTCATGATGAAGTAATTCTTCACAATTCAAATTTCTTTGTGAAATCCAGTGAAGCAGCCAAATCAAATTTTTCATAATTTTGCTCATCAGAACAGCTGAACTTTAAGCTAAGTTACAGTATTTTTATCTTGTTAAGCATTACTACCTCTGGTTAATGCCTTCCCTGTATTCAATGGAGGCCATTTTGGCACCGAAAATGACAGAAATTCAGGTGGGCCCAGCATGTGAGTGGAACCTGCACTTTCTGAATTATATGATAGCCGCCATGGCACATAACAGGTATATAGTGTTAGGAACCCGTCTAACTAGAGATTGCCTTGATGTTCGGCAAACGGGCTCAAATAATTTTGTACAAAACGATTTGCCAAGTATCTCTAACTTGCTAGTATAGCATTTGCAATAATGTGGTGCTTTGGGAAGTGCTGACTGACCCCCTTTTTTACTTTGCAGTTTGCTGAAGGTGTGGCTGCCTTTCTAGTCGTGCACTTCTGACCAGCTCGTTTGTCTCACAGGTTGATTTTAATTAGTGTTAGTATATAGCCTGGCCCACTCCCCCTCACTCACTGAAACCATATGGCACCAGGAGAGAGATAGTGTGTGGACTCTCATTGCGGTCCCTGGTGACCGTGTGGTGCCGGGGGTGGTGTGGAGTGGGCCCAGCGTGCATGCTGGTTAATGCCTTCCCTGGATTCAATGGAGGCCATTTTGGCACCGAAAATGACAGAAATTCAGGTGGGCCCAGCATGTGAGTGGAACCTACACTCTCTGAATTGTATGTTAGCCGCCATGGCACATAACAGGTATATAGTGTTAGGAACCCGTCTAACTAGAGATTGCCTTGACGTTCGGCAGACGGGCTCAAATAATTTTGTACAAAACTATTTGCCAAGTATCTCTAACTTGCTAGTATAGCAATTGCAATAATGTGGTGCTTTCGGAAGTGCTGACTGACCCCCTTTTTACTTTGCAGTTTGCTGAAGGCGTGGCTGCCTTTCTAGTCGTGCACTCCTGACCAGCTCGTTTGTCTCACAGGTTGATTTTAATTAGTGTTAGTATATAGCCTGGCCCACTCCCCCTCACTCACTGAAACCATATGGCACCAGGAGAGAGATAGCGTGTGGACTCTCATTGCGGTCCCTGGTGACCGTGTGGCGCCGGGGGTGGTGTGGAGTGGGCCCAGCGTGCATGCTGGTTAATGATTTCCCTGGATTCAATGGAGGCCATTTTGGCACCGAAAATGACAGAAATTCAGGTGGGCCCAGCATGTGAGTGGAACCTACACTCTCTGAATTGTATGTTAGCCGCCATGGCACATAACAGGTATATAGTGTTAGGAACCCGTCTAACTAGAGATTGCCTTGACGTTCGGCAGACGGGCTAAAATAATTTTGTACAAAACGATTTGCCAAGTATCTCTAACTTGCTAGTATAGCATTTGCAATAATGTGGTGCTTTGGGAAGTGCTGACTGACCCCCTTTTTTACCTCTGAATGTGTCTGTAATGGTAGGGGTCAGTGAAGCTCCGAACTCCACCCGCACCACTATCCCTACCTACTTGCACAATCTGTACTAGGTGATGGCTCACAATTGGACAACAGTTTCTTCTTAGCTAAGTACAGGGGCCTAACATAAAGGGATAAGAGAAGTCAAACAGAAAGAAGTCAGAACTAGACCGGCAAACAAGGACTGGATCAGAATCCAAAAGCAAAGTCAAAATCATACCAAAGTCCAAACCAGAGAGATATGTCAGAACCAAGACAAAATACAAACACAGAGACAGAGCCAAAAACTAGATGGAAATAGACAATGCTCAGGAACAGGGTCAGGGGCAATCCAAAATTCAAAATGCCAGAGATCCAAACAACAGTACAATACATGCTAGTGAGGCTAAGGAAACCAATAACAAGCACCTGTTGCCAGCAACTGCCTGTTTAAATCTCCCTCTGGGTTAAAGCATTGGCTCGACACTTCTGTTCCCTGATAGGAAAATAAGCTCCTCTGAATGCAGGACTTGTCATGGCAAATGATGAACACAGACAGAGCTGCCATTAAGGGACAGGAGATGCCAAAGGAGCACTGCCATGTGAATTCATGACGGTGTCATCTTCAGTTTACATTATTCTACCATTTCTAGCTGCCTTTTTCCTTTCCATGTTTTATATCTTGAACCCCACAGTCTAACGCTAACACTAAGGGCACTTCAACAAATTATGAGGCAGAAGACCTCTACCCAGTAGGCCATGAGCACCAGGGAAGCACCAATACCACCATGAGTACCAACACCTGTCACAAGCACTACCACTCCCATACTCTCCTCTATGTGTCTCCCATGCAGTTTGCTACACATATCCAGTTGTCAACTGCAAATTTTGGTGGCTCACTGTTGATGAGAATATCCAGTTAAAGTAACACAGTCACCATTTGTGGATAGATTTCACTGTTGCTCCTCACACCCATCTAGTTACATAAACACTCCACTGGTCTTGTTGTTGCTTTCACAAACCCATGGACATAACATCACAGGAAAAAAGAAATATTTGGGCATGTGACCATAGCCCTGAATAAAAGATAAAGAGCAATAAAGGTAAAAGAAATACATTACAAAATCACAGCTCCCTTCATAAATTATTATTTTAAAGGATGTAAAGGCAAACCAGAAAACTCTCTGGTTGTAGTAAACCCTCCCTACACATTCTCAAACTAAAACTTTCTAAAGAGCAAAGGTGTCACTTCTGTCACATATAAACACAATTTCATTATGAAAATAACAGTATTCCATGGAATTACAGTATACCGGCATATAGAAATTTCTCCAAAATGTAACTTCCTGAATGTAACTGTCTACTGTAAAAGAAAATAATAATAATAAAAATAAAATAAAAAATAATAATAAAAAAATGTCAAATCAACTTTGGAAATCATGGAGAATTATTTAAAGGTATTCACTTAAAAGCAAAGTTAGTTCTTTATGAGGTTGTCTGAGTTAAAGCATTAGTTTCATACTTGATTAAGTTCATACTAGTTCACAATCCAGTACAATGTATGCAGAATTAGCAGTAACCGACAGTTCTTTAAAAAAAAATAAGCAAGTCCCATCTCTAAGGGTTTCCTTTACCAATATCTTTTATTCATTGTCATATTGTTTTATTTGAGTGCCATCATGTCTTAAGCTAATATTGTGCTTTGTCTACAGTAGATGTTCAGTTGCTGATCTATTTTATTGATTGCTATGTGAAATTTTGACTTATATTTTGCTTATGAAGAAGAAATTTTCTGCTTCTACAGACATTTCAGCTAGGCGTTCCCTATAAATAATCTAGTATTAGATGTGTGAGCCTTTTGGGAATTTTAGCACTTCAAGACATAGAAGATATAAACTGATGACTACCAAGGAAATGCACACACAGTTTTGATACACGCTTTCTTTCTGATTACTCTGCTGACTTTTAGTAAAACTGCACACAACTATCTGGAGTATTCGCTAATGAGTTAGCATTAAATTTAAGACCAATGGTATCTAATAACATTTGAACTGATTAACCCCTTAGTCACCAGCCTGTTTTGCACCTTGGTGACAAAACAATTTTTTCAAGTGTCTCATTTCAAGACCTGTAACTAGTGTTAAATGAATCGAACTTCATATCCTACCCATACTAACAGCAGAATAAAGTAGAGACAGGTGAGTTGATTTCAGCAGTCTGTCATTTATAAGTTAAAAGTAAGTGATTGCCGAGAACCAATATCACAATCATTGCAGACTAGGCCTGGAAAAGAGTCCCGGCCACCTGAGAAGAGTCATGGTTATTCATGAATTCCTGCTCTCCCTGCCCACCTGCTGATGATTGACAGGCATCTACCTAGTTTTCGAGTTTTCTCCCTTTCTCTCTAGGAGAGAATGGCCAATCTTCAGCAGGCAGGATATTATGAATAACCATGTCTCTTTTAGGTAGATTTGACTCTTTACAAGGCCTGTGCTGCAATGATTATGATGCTGGTTCTTGGCCACTACTTACTTTTAGCTCATGAGTGACACAGTGCTGAAATCAGTATTTTTGTGACTAATTTATGCTGCCCTCAGTGAGGTCAGCATAAAGTTGATGACAGATTCCCTTTAACGCTGTACTGAGACCTGTATGTGCTTTGTGGAGGCAAGATTCATTAAATCCGAAGTTGCTCGAGACTTCGGTGAAGAACTTCAGTCTTCGATACTACGACTTTGGCTTTGGTACCGGGGTACCAGCTGGTGCTGAAGTTGACTTCAGATTCCTGTTTTTAAATGGTTTTAAAGTCGTAGAATCAAAGCCAGAAGTTATTCTGGCACGACTTCAAACTTAACAAATTTTGCCTCCACGAAGTGCATACATTTTAATTATGTATGGAGACAGGTCCGGCATTAAAACGTATAATGATCCGAAGCTCGATTTGCGCAACACTACCTGTAACGGTTTAAATTTTCCATCAATGTAGCCATAAGAAGGCTTTTTTTTTTTGCAGGACAAGTTGTAGTTTTTAATACAGCATTTTGGGGTACACATAACTCCTATGACATTCAGTTTGAAGCATAAGAAACATGTGTATATGTAACTATATATAGGTAACAAATTAGCACTTTTGCACAATAAAATTATTATTTTTTTCTTTCTACAAAGCTGTGTGAGGGCTTGATTTTTGAGGGATGACTTGTAGTTTTTATTGGAATAATTTTGGGATATGTACATGCAAGGTTTTGATCACTTTTAAATTTTTTATGCCTTTCACTAGCAGTGATTCCAAATATGTGGAGTGCTTATTTTTTATTTCTTTTTTCCTTTATATTTCCTTTGGAAATTTTTTTTTTTTCCAGTGAATAAAAAATGTATGTGTTTTTATTTTTTTCCTTTTTATTTTACACTTATTAGTCCCACAAGAGAACCTTGACATAAAATTCTCTGATCAATTCCATAATACACTGTATGTAGTGCAGTATATTATGCTGTCAATAGGTACTGTAAGGCCCCTTTCACACGAGCGAGTATTCCGCGCGGACGCGATGCGGGAGGTGAACGCATTGCACCCGCACTGAATACCGACCCATTCATTTCTATGGGGCTGTGCACACGAGCGGTGATTTTCACGCATCACTTTTGCGTTGCGTGAAAATCGCAGCATGCTCCTCTTTGTGCGTTTTTCACGTAACGCAGGCCCCATAGAAATGAATGGGGTTGCGTGAAAATCGCAAGCATCCGCAAGCAAGTGCGGATGCGGTGCGATTTTCACGCACGGTTGCTAGGAGACGATCGGGATGGAGACCCGATCATTATTATTTTCCCTTATAACATGGTTATAAGGGAAAATAATAGCATTCTGAATACAGAATGCATAGTAAAACAGCGCTAGAGGGGTTAAAAAAATAAATAAAAATCATTTAACTCACCTTAATCCACTTGCTCGCGTAGCCGGCATCTCCGTCTGTCTCTTTTACTGTATAGGACCTGTGGTGAGCATTAACTATAGTTCAAGGACCTGGGATGACGTCACTCTGGTCATCACATGGTACGTCACATGATCTTTTACCATGGTGATTCCCGCACATTTTCCCGCAACGCCCGTGTGAAAGAGGCCTAACTGTCAGGCAGCCTACAAGGCCATGCCCTTGGCATAGAATAAAAGCATCCCTGGGAGCACTGATACCATGTACAGAAAAAGTACACAAAATTTGGCTTTTGGGCAAATTGGCGTAGAGATTTTGCAGCTTTTTGCATTTTTACATCCCTCATCCCAGTTTTTAAACTGTAGATTTTTATTAGCACATTACGTGCAATACAGAAATAAAGAAGAAAAACTAAGTGATATAGCATAGTTTGTACAGAGTCCACAGTGGACCATTGATATGTAAAAAAGGCACAGAGAGAGCGCATACAGCAGTACAAATACCATGACTATGTCTAATAATGTATGACAAAAAACTCAGGACACGGGATAAGACAACTGACAGAAGACAAAGGGAAAGGGACGGATGGGGAAAAGTAATAACAGGGATAATGGGGGGGGGTCCTTAGGGGGATGTCGAGTAAATATTCCATGGAAGCCAGATCGCTTGGAACTGTTCCACAGTGTTGGTAGGGAATGCCGTGAGATAGTCCATGGACCTGAAGCCAAAGACCCTGGCCAGTAGCGTGGACTTGGTGGGAGGGGTTGTCTGTTTCCAGGATTTAGTGATCAAGGTTTTCGCTGCCGTACATAGGGAGAGGAACAGTCTGGAAAAGCACTTGCTCAGCCCCGAGGTGGTAAGTTGAGAAGGTAGACCTTTGGGTCCAGCAGTATAGGAGATCCTTAAAGGGAGTGAGCCACATCTTTTACCTCTTCCCAAGATGGGGTAATGCTAGGGCATGTCCAGAAAATGTGGTACAAGGAGCCTACATTGTTCAAGCACAGCCAGCAGACAGACGGAACTGTGGGGTTTATGCAATGTAGGAGAGCAGGAGTATGATTCCAGTGCAATAGCAATTTATACTGGGTTTCCTTGTACGTTGAAATGTGGGTAGGAAAGTGGGCTTGATATGTTATGTAATTTTACTCCACATTTATTAGCAGGACTTAAAAAAATAAAAAAGAAGTGAATTCAGTAGAGGAAGGGTGGTGTAAAATAACTGGAGTAGCATTTCTGAAGAAAATAAAAAGTTAAGATATATTTGGTGCAAATACAGCAATGCAGAGTCAAGCAGAAACTGACTTCATATATTACCTATGTGATAAATCCCATTGATTCGTCCCCTCCCCTGTTTCTGCTCCATCCTCCCAGAATGTTGTTTTACCTGTAAGAGAAGTGGTTGTGAGTTTAAAAGTAAAGTACAATGTTTT
The DNA here is from genome assembly GCF_905171765.1 of Bufo bufo. Classification (NCBI taxonomy): domain Eukaryota; kingdom Metazoa; phylum Chordata; class Amphibia; order Anura; family Bufonidae; genus Bufo; species Bufo bufo. Next base: position 170,872,769 of record NC_053391.1, on the reverse strand, counting down.
ATGTTGTTTTACCTAATATTACATTTATTTCAAACAAATACCAGGCTGGAACACCCCTCTATAATTTGACATAAACACAACAATGCTGCAATAAATGTCCAATTAATAACCCCAAAGCAGTATTTAACCTCACAATACCATATCCAAATCTGCAATACCGTGCCATATATTGCATACTGCTTCGACATGCAGTAGGTTGCGTGAGAGATTGAGAAAAATAGAAGATAACTGGTAGTAATGGCAAAATGTTTATAGTGTAGCTAGTAGTAACAGCAGAAGTTTTATCCAACCTGACGTACCATATGATAATGTATTTTATTGACAGTTACAGCAGTAAATAGTAGAGGAAATAGATTTAGCTAACACTGGTTCTGTGATCAATTGGTAATTATCGATATTCCAGGTATCTTTACATTTCTGTTTTTAGTAAATAATTGTATTACCATAATTAGCGTTGAGCGAAGCATTCTAAGCGAAATTCGGTCCAAAATTTAGGAAAACTTTGATTCACACCAAATCTGAATTTCCTCACCCTTCGTGGTAATGAATCAGTTTTTCCTAAAATGGCGGCTGCACAAGTTACCAAGTGAAAGTAAGAAGCCCAGAAATGCTAGATCACCGATAATGTTGTGCAGCCAGCCAATCCGCCATCCCCTGTGTTGTCAGAGACCTATACAACTCCCATCCTGAGTAATCTCCGCCTTTGTCCTGTGAGGTGAGCATAGGGATAGACCTGGCAAGTGTCATGCGCTAGGGACAGGGTTGCTGAAAATGATTAACAGAAGAATATTGGAGAGGGAGAGTGCAGGGAAAGTGCAGAGAGATTTATGCTATGTGAGTTTTATTTAATTATTCCTACATTTATTTATTTCTACCTCAGGCGTGAACTAAAATATGTAATTCAATACCAATAAGATGGAAGACTTTATCGTTGCACTGCCATATTGCCAACCAATACAATCCAGTCTACACCCCTTAGGGGGGCCAGGTCTTAATGATGACCATCCTCATCTTTTATTGGCTTTACTTCTTCCAAATCAACATTCAAAGTCTCCATGTCCTAGAAAAGTCAGCAGGATGCAGATAGAGGAGGAGCTGGTTGTTCCTGATGACATATTCTTATCAATATTAGATGATGTGGAAAAGGAGGAAAAGCAGATGACAGAAGAAGGGCTCCCACCTGTTGGGAAAGAGAGCGCTGGGGTTGGAGAAGTGGGTATGCTAGAGCTGAATAATATTCAGTGTTTACCGTCAAATAATCTGCAGGAGATTGAAGGCAAGAACAGCAATAAAATGCATATTGTCCCCCCACCTAAACAGCCAAATGTCATACCAGCAACAGCCCCTGTTTAAAGGTGCTCCGCGGCCGTTAACAATGAAGAAGGACTATACAGTGTGGTCTTTGTTATTAAATGAAAAGCAGCTGAGGGCTAATTGGTCGCGCGGTTCTTGACCGTAGCATGGTCGCTCCATGTGGTTGTACCCTAAGGCAGAGTGGCCTGGGTATACCTGATTTATAGAGATTTGTGATTAATTATTCTTAACAAATTGAATTTCTTCGCTAACTTAGGCGAAGCTGCAGAGTCAAAATTTTCAAAACTTCTACCCATAATATAACAATTTAGGACCATGTTTTCAAAGAACTCTGCAAGTTAGTTTAGTGTCCTCTTTTCCTCCTGGGAATGTATTAATACTGTCCATTGAGAACTGGATGGCACTAGTTAAAGTTGTGTTTCCACACAGTCTGACACTGTTCATTTAGTGCTGCTAGTGCCAGAGTGTGTAGAGATATACCCCTTTGACAAAGGGAATGATAACACCCAGTAAATGTCAAGGAGGAATAACAGAGGAGCATCACAACCCAGAATGATAAGAAAATATTCTTCAGAAATGTTATTTCATTGGCAAGAAGTAATTACTTAAATAGATATACAGAAATACATATACATAGATCCACAGAAAATCTTTTATGGGACAACCCAGGCCTTCTTGCATCCCTCTCAGCGATAATTGGGTAGATTATCATATGCTTCAAGTGTTGTTAGGCTTTATGCTCACCTATGCCATGAACTAAATAGAGATGACAAAGGATTGAGAAAATGTACTTTGGCACGCGAGTTTATTTGGACACTTGGAAAATAAAGTCACAGAAGTCTCTCTTATTCCCAAATTTCTTTCATCCTCCCAATAATATCAGTGCCATTAACAGCATCAGTGCCAGATACTGTTCATTTATGGAATTTTGGTGAACTTTTTTGGTACAAATTAATGTCCATGAATTTATTTCACTTTTGACAAAAATAAGCCTAAATAACACAGGGAAATTATCATATGTCAACATTGCCAAATAAGGAGATAGGCAGCTGTATTTTTCAAAGCTTATAGTTCAACTCTTTCTCTGTCAGAGTTATGGGTGTCATATTTGTTCAGATACCTCTCCACCTTCTGTTTTTAACATTAGACATTGTTGTTTCTGCTCTTGTACATATATTTGCTAAATGCAGTAAATTGTCCTTTTTGGGAGAAATTTTCAACAGATATAAGTGCTTAATTTACTGTATATTAAGATTATGATGGGGAAGATTCTGGAAGAGAAAGGCAATTCCAAAATTTACCAATCACCATAAATAATGTCATAGGTCATAGTTGTGAGGATACAAAAATGTTTGTGTTATTTTGATGTTAATTTAATAAAATGTGTTGTTTTCTTTGTTAATTTAGCATTGTTATTTTTAGTCCCATTAGAGACCTTTCACTTACTTACCTATAATGCACTACATATCTCTTTATATCAGTACGTTGTCTATAAATAATAATAATAATAATAATAATAACAAAATAATAATAATAATAACAATAATAATACTATATTAGCACATATAGGCAAACAAAATGTTTGGAGACAGTGCAGTCTGTGGCTCACTGCTTGTCAGTTTAAGACCCAATAGACATAATTTAAAAAAAAGAGGGCAAAAATTAATAAAGACAAGCATCCTCCTGAAAGGCACCACTAAGCACTGTCAAAGTGCAGGAAGGATCCATTCCATAGTGTCCTATGTAGGAGAATCTACAAAGAACACAATATGTCACCGCATAGCTGCTTACTGTGTAACTACACAAGAAGAAACTACACAAGATAAAAATACAAGGGAGATAGCAGCAGTGTGCCTGCTGTTCTGCAGTTGGTCTGACCTTGGCTGGTGCTGATGCCAGCCCTATTAGCATTTATAGCAGTAGTTTCTTCTTTAAAGCAAACCTTTCACCTGGATTTCACTTAATAAACTATCAAAAGTACCTTATAGATCATCCTCATTGTGTTAGCACACGGTCTTGTCCCGCTTTTCTGGCATGTATATGCATGGAAAAATCGCATAGAGGCGGGGTTAGGGCAGGGGAGTTACAGCCTGGAGTGAGGGAAGGGATACCCCCTTGACTTCTAACGTGACTTGTGGAGCTGGAGAAGAGTACTTTATAAAGCGATTTTTCCATGCATATACATGCCAGAAAAGCGGGACAAGACCATGTGATAACACAATGAGGATGATCTATAAGGTACTTTTGATAGTTTATTAAGTGAAATCCAGGTGAAAGGTTCACTTTAAATTTTCTTTTCTCTCCGGTAAATACCTAATGTTTGGGGCCTGTACTCCAGTGGCCTACATTAAAATTTTTATCCATTGACCACATAATGTACCTCAAGCCACATAATCACAATTTCTTTTATGTCAACTGAATGCCTAATTTTTAAGGACCGTACTCCCATGGCCTAAAATATAATTTTTCTAGGCTCCAGCAGGACACATTTCTGAGAATTTTCCTTTAAAACACATAAAAATGGCTCCTGATTAAAATACATTTTTTTGGGGGGGAATTTTTGCCATTGATCCCCCTCTGGTATTTCACTGTCCATATTGTGGGATGATTTGTGCACTTACTAGTATTTGGTGGCTGAAAATATGACCTGAAGCTTTTTCAGGTTCGCCTGCCATTAAAGTGAATGTTGTCCGCCGCAAAATTGCAGTTCGCGAACATTTAATCGCGTTCGCGAATTGTCCCAGCTGATGTTCGTCCATCCCTAGCTGTCCCCTAACCAGCCATTGTTACCAGACGACGTTCATCCTGTAGTACTGGTTTCTGACAAATAACTTGGCGTCCTCAAAGGGCATAAGCAAACGGCAGGTGTCACGCATGAGCTGCCACTGGCTGACATCGAAGTTACACAGTGGAGTACTGCTATCCGCTTGCATTATCAGGAAATCATTGATGGCCATTTTCTGTTCGTATTGTCGGTCCAACATATGGGTGGAATTGACACATATCAACCTATGTTGGGGGATGCCGTTCTGCCACTGCACCTCAAGGAGGTTTTTTTTGCGGTGTACGAGTCGCTAAAGTGCATGCAAAGTTCCCTGGCCATTTTTGAGATGTCTTGCAGATGGGTGGAAAACTTCAGGAACCGCTTGACAACCAGATTAAGCACGTTTGCCATGCAGGGCGCATGGCTCAGCCTTCCTTGACGCAGCGCCGACACCATGTTCTTCACATTGCCACCATGTTTCCGATTTTCAGTTGTTGTGGAGAAAGCCAGGATTAGATTTCTTGATGCATCACATGGAGCAGTTTCTCCCTTGTGTGACTCCGTTCGCCAAGGCAAACCAGGTGCAAAACAGCGTGACTCCGCCAAGCCCTGCACATATGGTGTGCTGAAGGGGCACTGTGACTTGTCCCTGCAGGCTGAGGACATGGTGGACATATGGCTATGTTGACCTCCTCCGGTGGCTTCACAAAAAACTGCCACACCGCCAAGTGCCTGATTTTTCCCCCAACACTACTCACTGGCTGATTGCTACTGTCGCTTCTTCCGTGAACCCATGCACGACTCCTTTTCGGGCAGGTAGGCTGCTGCAAAGCGGTTGGTCTACCCCGTACCTGTTTGGCTTCCGTCCTTTCACTGCTGCCACCCTGCTGACTCCCAGCCACGCTAGCGACTTGCTGGCTCAGCCGCTGCCTGAAGGGCAAGCTGCCACCCTCTTCTCCAGATGATGACGAAGCCCCTTCTTCACCCAGCTCCCAAGTGCGATCTACTTCATAATCATCAAGTAGTGTCTGCACATCACTGATGTCCTCCTCAACGGACTCTGGGTCAGGAGCCTGACTGCTCCCAACACAAGCTCCTACACGACTCTCTCCTCATCACTATTTGCCTGCCTAGCAGAGGAAGCGGCGGACGTCTCCTCCAGATCTTGGCTTGTCAGTAGCTGTTGACTGTTCTCTATTAGCTCTTTCTTGCTGTATAGTGGAGCTGAGCCCACAGCATATAGTACTTCTCGCGGTGAGGGAATAGAAAAAGACAGAGGCAGGTTGAGGACAGGTGAGGGCACAGGGCCTGCTCCCGGGCAATGCCAACTAAGGGTTGTGTCTGACGAACCCACTGACTGTTGGCTGGGGGTGTCTGATGTCACTTGGGATGATGTGGATGACCGATTTAACCAATCAAGAACCGCTGGGTTGCTGGTCAAGACACGACCGCTAGATGACACCGGGAGCTCTGGCCTCTCGCTGTGACTCTTGCTGCCACGACTCCTTACTCTGCTGTGACCTCTACTTGCACCAGAAACATTTTAGCCTCTGCCACTCCTCTGTGCACTTCTCTGCCTGACATACTTGTAGCTGAACTAATCAAATTAAACAAAAAATTAAAACACCCCTAAAAGCGACAATTATATTTTTCTGTTTGTACTGAAATAGGCCACTAAACGCTTTCACCACAATTAACTGCAGAAGTGAAGTGCGTATTTATTTTTCTTGTAGTACTGAAATACGCCCATATACGCTTTCACCAGAAATAACTGCAACAGTGCAGTGTGTATGTATTTTTATTTTTTTACTGAAATACACCACTATACGCTTTCAACAGAAATAACTGCAGAAGTGAACTGAGAATATATTTTTCTTGTTGTACTGAAATAGGCCACTATATGCTTTCACCAGAATTAACTGCAGAAATGCACTGAGAATATATTTTTCTTGTAGTACTGAAATACGCCCCTATATGCTTTTGCCAGAAATAACTGCAACAGTGCAGTGCGTATATATTTTTCTTTTTTTACTGTAATACTCCCCTATACGCTTTCAGCAGAAATAACTGCAGAAGTCAACTGAGAATATATTTTTCTTGTTGGACTGAAATACGCCCCTATATGCTTTCACCAGAAATAACTGCAACAGTGCAGTGCATATATATTTTTCTTGTAGTACTGAAATACACCCCTATACGCTTTCAACAGAAATAACTGCAACAGTGCAGTGCATATATTTTTTTCTTTTTATACTGAAATACGCCCCTATACGCTTTCACCAGAAATAACTGCAGAAGTGAAATGCATATATATTTTTCTTGTAGTACTAATATAAGATACTAAAGATACTAAGATACAATCCACTAAAGGCTTTTCAATATAGCACTTGTAGCCCAATAACAAAAAGCTGGAATTCTGACAGAGCTGTCTAATGACTATTTGGATCCCCAAATAATCTTTCCCTGCACTTGGAAATCACTTTCCTATCAATGACCCTAGCACCTTCTGACGTCTCTCCCTGCACTAAGATGATGTGAAATGATTCCTCCCTATACTTTCCCTGCACTTATAAATCGTTTTTTTCTGTCTTTATTTTTCCACAATCAGGTTTTTCCAATTGCTGTCCCTAGCACCTTCACACGTCTGTCTCTGCACTCTAAATGCTGGAAAATGTCTTACTCTAAGATGGTCGCCGTTTTTATAGGGCTGTGACATCACAGGGCTGGCTGCTGATTGGCTGCATGCAGGCATGTCAATCTGGGTGATCCCGCCTTCCCAGAGTTCCTTGCCCTGTGTCAGACATATAGCCGCCATTTTAGGAAAAATGTGATTCATTACCACGAAGCGCGAGGAAATTGGTATTCGCTGGAAATCAAATTTTTCCTGAAATTCTAAACGAATACCACTTCGTCAGCTTCAATTCGCTCATCTCTAGTTACCACAATGCCCATATACCAATCTGTAAAGCAAGATGTATAGGCCTTTAACCCCTTAAGGACACATGACGTACCGGTACGGCATGTTTCCCGAGTCCTTAAGGACACATGACATACCGGTACGTCATGTGTTGTTCCGATCACCGCCGCCCGGCAGGCGGTGATCGGAACAAGGTGCCTGCTCAAATCATTGAGCAGGCACCTCGGCTAAATGCGCGGGGGGGTCCCGTGACCCCCCCGTGTTGGCGATCGCAGCAAACCGCAGGTCAATTCAGACCTTTCGGTTTGCTGCGCTTTCTGCAGTTTCTGATCCCCAGGGTCCCTGACTGCGGGATAAGAAACTTTAATATGCCGAAAATATTGATTTTTCACCCCCCCCCTGCACCACTGAATGATTTTATGCCGGCGGGTGGTGCAGGGGGGGTTGCAGGCGGTGCGGGAGGTACGGGAGGCGGGCGGTGCGGCAGGCGGGATCGCGATCCCCCGCCCGCCTCCTCTTGAATATTCATTGGCGTCCAGTGGGTATACCAGAGTGTCAGCACATTGCTGACACTCTGGTATAAACGGCTGACATCTGTGCTGTGATGTCAGATGTTTAACCCTTTCCATACCGCGGTCCGTACGGACCGATGTATGGAAAAGGTTAACAGTCAGGGAGCTGCCTCCCTCTCCCATCGGGGGGCTGCTGTGCCTTTGCAGCCCCCAGACAGGATGGGGTCACAGAGGGAGGGAGCCCCCTCCATCCCCTTCCCCGTCTGCTCAGTTGTGGCAGACGGGGAAGGTTCCCATGGCAACAGGACGCTTTCTCAGGCATCCTGCTGTCCATGTGCTAAAGACATAGATCTGTTCAGACAAAGTGTAAGTAAAATACAGTACAATACACTATATAGTGTACTGTACTGTATTATACAGACATCAGACCCACTGGATCTTCAAGAACCAAGTGGGTCTGGGTCAAAAAAATGTAAAAAAAAAGTGAAAAAAGTAAAAATAAAAAAAAACACATTTATCACTGAATAAAAAATAAATACACTACACATATTAGGTATCACCGCGTCCGTAACGACCTGATCTATAAAACGGTCATGTTACTTTTCCCGCACGGTGAACGCCATAAAAATAAAAAAATATAAACTATGAGGAAATTTACATTTTGCCCACCTTACTTCCCCAAAAAAGGTAATAAAAGTGATCAAAAAAGTCACATGTACACCAAAATTGTACCAATCAAACCGTCATCTCATCCTGCAAAAATCATACCCTACCCAAGATAATCGCCCCAAAAACTGAAAAAACTATGGCTCTTAGACTATGGAAACACTAAAACATGATTTTTTTTTGTTTCAAAAATGAAATCATTGTGTAAAACTTACATAAATAAAAAAAGTATACATATTAGGTATCGCCGCGTCCGAATCAACTGGCTCTATAAAAATATCACATGACCTAACCCCTAAAAATAAAAACGGTGTAAAAAAAGCCATTTTTGGTCATCTTACTTCACAAAAAGTGTAATAGCAAGCGATCAAAAAGTCATATGCACACCAAAATAGTGCCAATCAAACCGTCATCTCATCCCACAAAAAATGAGACCCTACCTAAGATAAATCGCACAAAAACTGAAAAAACTATGGCTCTCAGATTATGGAAACACTAAAACATGATTTTTTTTGTTTCAAAAATGAAATCATTGTGTAAAACTTACATAAATAAAAATAAATTGTATACATATTAGGTATCTCCGTGTCCGTGACAACCTGCTCTATAAAAATACCACATGATCTAACCTGTCAGATGAATGTTGTAAATAACAAAAAAAAACGGTGCCAAAAAAGCTATTTCTTGTTACATTGCCCCACAAAAAGTGTAATATAGAGCAACCAAAAATCATATGTACCCTAAACTAGTACCAACAAAACTGCCACCCTATCCCGTAGTTTCTAAAATGGGGTCACTTTTTTGGAGTTTCTACTCTAGGGGTGCATCAGGGGGGCTTCAAATGGGATATGGTGTAAAAAAAAACAGTCCAGCAAAATCTGCCTTCCAAAAACCATACGGCAAACCTTTCACTCTGTGTGCCAGTACAATAGTTTACGGCCACATATGGGGTGTTTTTGCAAACTACAGAATCGAGGCAATAAATATAGCATTTTGTTTGGCTGTTAACCCTTGCTTTGTTACTGGAAAAAATTTATTAAAATGGAAAATTTGTAAAAAAAATCTGAATTCTGAAATTTTATCACCATTTGCCATTAACTCTTGTGGAACACCTAAAGGGTTAACGACGTTTGTAAAATCAGTTTTGAATACCTTGAGGGGTGTAGTTTCTAGAATGGGGTCATTTTTGGGTGGTTTCTATTATGTAAGCCGCACAAAGTGACTTCAGACCTGAACTGGTCCCTAAAAAGTGGGTTTTTGAAAATTTCAGAAAAATTTCAAGATTTGCTTCTAAACTTCTAAGCCTTGTATCATCCCCCAAAAATAAAATATCATTCTCAAATTGATCCAAACATGAAGTAGACATATGGGGAAAGTAAAGTAATAACTATTTTTTTGTAGGCATTACTTTGTATTATAGAAGTAGAGAAATTGAAACTTGGAAATTTGCAATTTTTTACAAATTTTTTGTAAATTTGGTATTTTTTTATAAATAAAAATTATATATTTTTTACTTTATTTTACCGGTGTCATGAAGTACAATATGTGATGAAAAAACAATCTCAGAATGGCCTGGATAAGTCAAAGTGTTTTAAAGTTATCACTATTTAAAGTGACACTGGTCAGATTTGCAAAAAATGGCCTGGTCCTTAAGGTGAAATAAGGCTGTGTCCTTAAGGGGTTGAAAACTTGATTTCTTTCTGCCCAATATTTCTGACAGAATCAAATATCAATTGCCAAGGATGCATTGTAGATATAATTTATATATTTTTTATAATTGTATTAAAAAATGTTTATGTATTCATTTGTATTTTAAATATTATGCCAGCTCAAGAGGGCATTTGAGCTCAATACAGCACTAAGCCTACCAATTGAGATAGTAGCATGTGCAAGCTTCAGGAATTTTCAATGTCCTTTGATGTTCTATGTCTTTATGTAGCTGTGGTACTTTCTCTGGCTTTAACAAGGTGATGTATTAAATATATACATTCTTTAATCATGGAGTTTTAAACACACTAATAATGTGCAACCATATTTAATGCAGCAATGATTTTATGTAGACTAATTGCAGATTGTTAAGCATTTTTAGTAGATTTTCATCCTAGCTTTCTACAGATCATACAAAAGTTTCTAAACTTCAAAAGTCAAACTTTTAATTAATATTTTACTCTTTATTATGGAATAAAGTTAACAAATTGAGAATACTTAAGATTCCCAAGATAAAAGTGTTCTTAAATATGGTCCTACTCTGTTATTCGTGCTCTATTTTAGTTAACGAGCCAATTTATTTCTACACGCCTACAATAACTGCTCATCTTCCAGCTTGGTCATCTCTTTCATTAAGTGAGAGCTTTATATTTTGAATTACTGCTCAATTTGCCTTTATAGCTTGTGATGATTATCCATTGATGCTAAGGGTGGAATTGGGAATTTTTGCTGAACATACAGAAAGAGAATAATCATTTCAGAGACATAAAGAAAAGCATCAAATGTTTAGTTCGATCAAATACATAAATATGACACTTTTACCTTTACAGTTCAATAGTATAAAAAAGTTACTTAATCTATCTATCTAAAAATATAAAAGCAGCAGCAGCACAGCAGTAGTGAAGATCGGGTGCAATCCCTCATGAACTGTAGGCAACAGAGTCCATAGATACTCTCCAAAAGACAAATAATGAGGCAGCACTTCAAACGGAGATACTGTAAAGGGTGTCAGACCAGTTTATTCTTCTGTAGCAATGTTTCAGCCCAGCTCAATTGGGTCTTTGTCAAGCTTGACAAAGGCCCCATTGAGCTGGGCTGAAACGTTGCTACAGGGGAATAAATGGGTCTGACACCCTTTATCTACGTTGGAGTGCTTACTCATTATTTGTTTTTTTGGAGATTATCTATCTATCTGTCTGGTGATTGTAGGCAGCGACTAACCGACTACACAGCATGTCTCTATAATAGTCAATTTTTTCATCCCTCTCAGAAAGTCGAAAAAATGCCCCCATTTTTGACTGGTAACGAGGATTTTACCATGTGGATAGCAAATATTCATCCCTCTGCTGAGTCCTGACAATGCAGCTGTCACTACACAAGCAGGAAAGCATGCATCTGGCCATTTGGACAAGGGACTTGGAGGGCCTTGCTTCCTCCATCTTCACTACATGCTGCCATGTCTGTTGGGGTCATCTGCATCATCTTTGTCATCGTCCTCCAGCTCCTCATTCTCCTCGCACTCCTCCTGTGACGGCGGACAGGATCTCAGATACACAGATAAACCAACAAACCACATTTTAGGCGAGAAGCAGGGGAAGGGTCACCTCCTAGCAAATCCCTGACTTCTCTCCCTACCCTGCTAAGCCCACATTCAGACCTTGATGGTAGGAATAATGTGTCCTCGTGCCTGGGCTAAAATACCCTAGGATCCCTGAGATGGTGAAAAGGGGAATAGGAGCAGCCTTCTCCCTCAGAACCTGGAGGGGACAGCAAACAACCAAAACAGAAACCAAACTTATCTGATCTGAGCTGGACCAGACAATACTTCCTTCCTTCCTTCCTTGCTTCCAAGGCCAGACTGATTTCTATAACCCACACAAAACACTGGAATTGAGTGAGTTTTAAACCAATGACCCCACCCAGTGCACCTGAAGGGAGGCGGATCCAGCACGACTCCAAAACAAAACAAAAAACTAAACACGTGCTGCTATTCTGGCCGACCTCCGCACATAATCAGAGCAGGGCATGACAGTACCGGACACCCCAGAGCAACCTTATCCGGATGGGATCTATGAAAAGCCCTCACCAGTCGGTTGGCACTGACATCCAGCGCCGGAACCCACATCCTTTCCTCAGGGCCGTATCCCCTCCAGTGTACCAGGTACTGAAGGGAACCCCGAAGAACTCTAGTCGAGAACCCTGGAGATCTCGAACTCCAAATTTCCATCGACCAGAACAGGAGGAGGAGGCAATGGCGATGGTTCCACCGGTTTCACGTATTTTTTCAGTAAAGACCTGTGGAACACATCATGGATCCTCCAAGTCCGCGGAAGATCCAGCCGAAATGCTACTGGATTGATCACCGCAGATATTTTGTACGGACCAATAAATCTTGGACCCAGTTTCCAAGATGGCACTCTCAATTTAATATTTTTAGTGGACAACCACACCAGATCACCCACACACAGGTTCGGACCAGTCACACGTCTCTTGACAGCCATTCGCTTATACCTCTCACCCATCTTCTCCAAATTCCCTTGGATCCTCCACCAGATAGAAGACAAGGCAGAAGAAAATCTCTCCTCCTCTGGCATCCCAGAGGAACCAGTCCCAGAAAAGGTACCAAACTGAGGATGAAAACCGTATGCGCCAAAAAATGGTGACTTACCTGTGGACTCCTGCCTACGGTTATTCAGAGCAAATTCTGCTAGGGACAAGAATGAGGACCAGTCCTCCTGATTCACAGCCACAAAGCACCTCAAGTAGGTCTCCAAGTTTTGATTAGTACGCTCTGTCTGTCTATTCGACTGCGGATGAAAAGCCGAAGAGAACGAAAGTTGAATGCCAAGCCGAGAACAGAACGCCCTCCAAAACCTGGAGACAAACTGCGTGCCCCTATCAGAGACCACATCCGAAGGAATACCATGCAATTTCACAATATTATCAACAAAAATCTGCGCAAGAGTCTTGGCGTTAGGCAGACTAGTTAATGATGTAAAGTGAGCCATTTTTCTGAAACGGTCAACTACCACCAAAATTACTGTTCTCCCGGAGGAATTCGGCAGATCCGTAATAAAGTCCATAGACAAGTGCGTCCAAGGACGAGACGGAATAGACAATGGAAGAAGTGAACCAGCCGGTCGAGTATAAGCAACCTTCGACCGAGCACAGGTTTCACAAGCTGCCACGTAATCCTCAATGCTCTTACGTAACCCTGGCAACCAGAACCTTCGAGACACCAGATCACAGGTGGACTTACCACCAGGATGTCCAGCAAGGACAGTATCGTGATGTTCCTTGAATACCTTGTATCGCAGACCTTCAGGAACAAACAACCTCCCTGGGGGACAAGAACCAGAAGCCCCCTCCTGGGCTCCCAACACCTCCATCTCCAATTCGGGGTACAGAGCGGAGACCACCACCCCATCAGCCAAAATCGGAGCAGGATCCGCTGAATCACCTCCCCCAGGAAAGCTGCGAGACAAGGCATTTGCCTTGATGTTCTTAACCCCTTGGTGAAAGGTAACCACAAAATTGAACCTGGTAAAAAACAGTGACCATCTAACCTGTCTAGGGTTCAGACGCTTGGCAGATTGCAGGTAAGCCAAATTCTTCTGATCTGTATATACTGTAACGGGGTGAGACGCCCCCTCCAACTAGTGATGCCATTCCTCAAAGGCCAACTTGATAGCCAGCAACTCTCTATCACCAACATCATAATTCTTCTCGGCGACCGAGAGCTTCTTGGAGAAAAAAGCACACGGGACCCATTTGCCAGGAGATGAACCCTGCGACAGCACCGCTCCAACCCCCACTTCTGATGCATCAACCTCCACCACGAATGGCTGAGACACATCGGGCTGCACCAGAATGGGAGCAGACGCAAAACACTCCTTAATAGCCGAAAAGGCCTGCAATGCCTCATCCGACCAGACAGAGACGTCGGCGCCCTTCTTAGTCATATCAGTGAGAGGTCTTACAATGGTAGAATAGTTTGAAATAAATTTTCTATAATAATTAGTAAATCCCAAAAACCGCATCAAAGCTTTCTGATTCTCTGGTCGGTCCCATTCCAGAACCGCCCGGACCTTTTCGAGGTCCATACGAAAACCAGAGTCAGAAAGCAGATATCCCAAGAACGGAAGCTCCTGCACTGAAAACACAAATTTCTCCAATTTGGCATATAATTTATTCTCCCGAAGGATCGTCAAAACCTGTCTCACTTGATCCTGATGGGTCTTCAGATCAGGAGAGTAAATTAAAATGTCATCCAAGTAAACCACTATGAACCTCCCCACCAAATGATGGAAAATGTCATTGACGAATCGCTGAAATACCGCTGGCGCATTCGTCAACCCAAAAGGCATAACCAGATTCTCAAAATGACCCACATGCGTATTGAAGGCCGTTTTCCACTCATCCCCCTCCTTGATTCTGATCAGATTGTAGGCCCCTCTCAAATCCAACTTGGAGAACACCTTGGCTCCAACAATCTGATCAAAAAGGTCAGAGATCAAAAGCAGGGAATATGGATCCCGGACCGTAATACGGTTCAATTCCCGGAAATCCAAACAAGGTCTCAGCGATCCATCTTTTTTTTTTACAAAGAACAAACCTACTGCCACCGGAGACTTAGATGGCCTAATATGACCTTTTGCCAAACTCTCTGCGACATACTTTCGCATGACCTCTCTTTCGGGTTGAGAAAGATTGTAAAGCCGAGACTTTGGCAACTTAGCCCCTGGGATGAGATTAACTGGACAATCATAGTCACGATGAGGGGGCAATTCCTGAGCCCCACCCTCTGAAAAGACACCCCCAAAATCTGAGAGATACTGAGGTAAAGCCGTAGTGGACACACCAGAGATAGATGTGCCAAGACAATTATCCGAACAAAACTCACTCCAACAAATGATTTGTCTCGCTTGCCAATCTATAATTGGGTTATGTTTAGTCAACCATGGTAACCCCAAAACTATAGGAGCCGGCAAATCCTTCATGACAAAACAAGACATAATCTCAACATGTGAATCACCCACCCTTAAGTTAATACCATTAGCAATATGAGTGAGACTCCTTTGAGAAAGAGGGGAAGAATCAATTGCAAAAAACGGAATCTCTCTTTCTAAAGTGCAAGTACTTAGACCCAGATTTTGAAGAAAAAGAAAGTCAATTAGGTTTACCCCAGCACCACAGTCAAGGAATACTTCAACAAAAAATTTCTTGAGTCTAGCGCCACCATAGCTGGAAGGAGAAAACGGGTATTACAGGGAGTTTGCATACCTGCCTTTCTTTTTCTCTTCCACCTACGGTTTAACAAAAGGACAAGAAAAAATAAAATGACCACCTTTCCCACAGTAGTAACATAGTTTGTGCAATTTCCTAAAGTGTCTACTACCAGAACGGCAAGAAATCTGACCCAGCTGCATGGGTTCCTCCCCTACCCCAGAGTTACCTGTAACATCACCCTGGGAAGCAGTAGAGACGAAACCACTCACAGAAGGGATCCCTTGCGCGGAGGGAGCCCTACCTCTTTCTCTAATACGTCTATCTAACCGTACTGCCAAAGACATTGCATTCTCCAAAGAATCTGGGTACTCATGAAAAGCAAGGGCATCTTTCAATCTCTCAGATAACCCCTGACAAAACTGACTACGTAACGCGGGATCATTCCACTCTGATTCGGTAGCCCATCTCCTAAACTCAACACAGTAAGCCTCTGCAGTATGTTCACCCTGTAATAAATTACGTAATCTCAATTCCGCCATTGAGACCCGATCTGGGTCATCGTAGATTAATCCCAGGGCCTTAAAAAATTCCTCCACCGACCGGAGGGCCCGAGAACCGGGCGGCAGAGAAAAGGCCTAGGATTGCGCGTCCCCTTTAAGCATAGAAATGATTATACCTATCCTCTGACTTTCATCACCTGACGACGATGGACGCAGCCGAAAATACAATTTGCAAGACTCTTTAAAATGGATAAAGTCATCCGTCCCCCCTGCAAATCTATCAGGAAGAGCAACTTTAGGCTCCCCACCAATTTGACCTGCACCTTATGCCAGAGCATTCTGGCACTGTGTGACCGAACCACGTAGCTCCGCAACCTCTAGGGATAGCCCCTGCATGCGGTCAACTAACACATCAATTGACACCATCACAAAAAAACCGCTGAGCAATGACAGTGAAAGTATTGGTGGGTTATAATGTCACGGCGGACGGGATCTCAGATACACAGATAAACCAACAAACCAGATTCTAAGCGAGAAGCAGGGGAAGGGTCACCTCCTAGCAAAGCCCACATTCAGACCTTGATGGTAGGAATAATGTGTCCTTGTGCCTGGGCTAAAATACCCTAGGATCCCTGAGATGGTGAAAAGGGGAATAGGAGCAGCCTGCTCCCTCAGAACCTGGAGGGGACAGAAGACACACAAACAACCTAGACAGCAAACAACCAAAACAGAAAACCAAACTTATCTGATCTGAGCTGGAACAGACAATCCTTCCTTCCTTCCTTGCTTCCAAGGCAAGACTGATTTCTATAACCCGCACAGAACACTGGGATTGAGTGAGATTTAAACTAATGACCCCACCCAGTACAGCTGAAGGGAGGCGGATCCAGCACGACTCCAAAACAAAAAACTAAACACATGCTGCTATTCTGGCCGACCTCCGCACATAGTCAGAGCAGGGCATGACACCTCCTCCTCCTCTGCCAGTTGATCCTCCTCAAGGCTCAGGTGGCCATGAATCGTAGGCACCATTTATTTCGTCCCCTGGCCAATTAGATTTCTCAACATCTACTCCAGGATATGAAGGAGTGGAATGATATAATTTATACTGTAGTTCTGCTGACTGACAAATAAAGTGGGGAATCACAGATTGGACATGACCCTGTCCACAGGGAAAATAATGGAATGTGGTGAATATTACTAGAAATCACAGAAATACCACTATTCTAAAACATAACCTTTAATTCTTATATATTAAAAGCCAATACACCCATAGTTTGATACAAAAGAAAAATTATTTGAAAATAAATTGAAAAACTGATACAAGGTTGTTTGTAGGAGGGTTGACAAATGTGTTGGAGAGTTTGGGCCTATCCCTAATGTTGACCCTGTCTCTGATGCCTTGCCTACCAACGGAATAGCCGCCCCGATAGGGGCGATTCCGTGTCTCGTACCTCCTGATAACCCTAAGGTCACCCTGACCCGAAATAGTATTACAATTCATTGGACTAGTGGCCCTAAATAGAGACCTGGACTACTATAAGTACAAAAAAATAACAACCAAATGTTATGCCCCAGATGGGGTGACAAAAGCCACCCAAATAACGTATAATGAAAAAGAAATGTGATGTGATTGTGGATACTGTAGAAGTATCCTAAAAAATGTCCTTAAATCGTCCCTATGCGTTTTGCCCAGTTAATTTCAGGCTCCTTAGGGGACATTTTAACATAAAAATACCTCTCACCAAATTGTCACCAGAGCAAAGAGAAAGAGAAAAAAATAAAATAAATAATAATAATAATATATGTTTATAAGATAGTAATGTAGCCGTTAGGATGATAACTAGCGGACAATTAGATATTCAATAAGTAAGGCCAAAAAGTCTATTTCACAAATCCAAATGGAAACAAAATACCCAGCTTATGATGTTATTTACCTTTTGAATAAAGGATGATACTATATATACAGGGAGTGCAGAATTATTAGGCAAGTTGTATTTTTGAGGATTAATTTTATTATTGAACAACAACCATGTTCTCAATGAACCCAAAAAACTCATTAATATCAAAGCTGAATATTTTTGGAAGTAGTTTTTAGTTTGTTTTTAGTTTTAGCTATTTTAGGGGGATATCTGTGTGTGCAGGTGACTATTACTGTGCATAATTATTAGGCAACTTAACAAAAAACAAATATATACCCATTTCAATTATTTATTTTTACCAGTGAAACCAATATAACATCTCAACATTCACAAATATACATTTCTGACATTCAAAAACAAAACAAAAACAAATCAGTGACCAATATAGCCACCTTTCTTTGCAAGGACACTCAAAAGCCTGCCATCCATGGATTCTGTCAGTGTTTTGATCTGTTCACCATCAACATTGCATGCAGCAGCAACCACAGCCTCCCAGACACTGTTCAGAGAGGTGTACTGTTTTCCCTCCTTGTAAATCTCACATTTGATGATGGACCACAGGTTCTCAATGGGGTTCAGATCAGGTGAACAAGGAGGCCATGTCATTAGATTTTCTTCTTTTATACCCTTTCTTGCCAGCCACGCTGTGCAGTACTTGGACGCGTGTGATGGAGCATTGTCCTGCATGAAAATCATGTTTTTCTTGAAGGATGCAGACTTCTTCCTGTACCACTGCTTGAAGAAGGTGTCTTCCAGAAACTGGCAGTAGGACTGGGAGTTGAGCTTGACTCCATCCTCAACCCGAAAAGGCCCCACAAGCTCATCTTTGATGATACCAGCCCAAACCAGTACTCCACCTCCACCTTGCTGGCGTCTGAGTCGGACTGGAGCTCTCTGCCCTTTACCAATCCAGCCACGGGCCCATCCATCTGGCCCATCAAGACTCACTCTCATTTCATCAGTCCATAAAACCTTAGAAAAATCAGTCTTGAGATATTTCTTGGCCCAGTCTTGACGTTTCAGCTTGTGTGTCTTGTTCAGTGGTGGTCGTCTTTCAGCCTTTCTTACCTTGGCCATGTCTCTGAGTATTGCACACCTTGTGCTTTTGGGCACTCCAGTGATGTTGCAGCTTTGAAATATGGCCAAACTGGTGGCAAGTGGCATCTTGGCAGCTGCACGCTTGACTTTTCTCAGTTCATGGGCAGTTATTTTGCGCCTTGGTTTTTCCACACGCTTCTTGCGACCCTGTTGACTATTTTGAATGAAACGCTTGATTGTTCGATGATCACGCTTCAGAAGCTTTGCAATTTTAAGAGTGCTGCATCCCTCTGCAAGATATCTCACCATTTTAGACTTTTCTGAGCCTGTCAAGTCCTTCTTTTGACCCATTTTGCCAAAGGAAAGGAAGTTGCCTAATAATTATGCACACCTGATATAGGGTGTTGATGTCATTAGACCACACCCCTTCTCATTACAGAGATGCACATCACCTAATATGCTTAATTGGTAGTAGGCTTTCGAGCCTATACAGCTTGGAGTAAGACAACATGCATAAAGAGGATGATGTGGTCAAAATACTCATTTGACTAATAATTCTGCACAGGGTGTATATATATATATATATATATATATATATATATATACTTTTTATTTTTTTGTCTTTTATAAATTCTTTTGTTTATATATATATATATTTTTTTTTTAACAAATATCTGTTTATTGATTTTACAATAGTAACATATGCATCAATTGACATCTTGTATGTAAAGATATAATCGAGTTTTACAGCAGTTGTAAATTACAGTTGCAGTTACAGTGAAAGCATACATATATATTTATTGTTCACCCAAATACTTCTAATTGGGGTTTGTGGAGCGAAAAGTTAAGAACGTATTCTATTCATATGACCTTATCTTGGAGCTTAGTTAAGACGGTAAGATATATCGAAATAGGATTTAACTAAGCTGGCTTTGGTGGAAAGCTTTAGTTTACAGATAACATATCAAACAAGTGGAGGTTAAGAACATCCTCCAAACAGCACTAAGCTCGCAAATCACCTTCAGGTCATTTGTCTCACCCAGGTGGGATGAGAATTGTGAGTAGCTAAAAATTAGCCTCCTCTTTAGAGTAAGGGGTTCCACCGTCATGACAAACCACATCAACATAAGGTTCAACCACAGACATTTCAAACTATTCCATCACTGCCTTGATGTCATCCGAAAATGTGGTGAGATTAAGAAATGTTAAACGCAGAGCTCCCCACATATCTCAGTTGTTCATTAAATGTGAACATGTAGGTTTGAAAATATATGAGTTAGTAAGTTGGTCAACCGGGTGAAGTAGCATAGACTAGAAAACTTGTGATGTAATTAGGGATTTCTAACTTTCTTCCAAGGGTACCATAGTTTTAGAAACCTGGAGTGAGACCTATTAGCCCAGCTGCTGAGTTCTTCCATGAGATATAATTGGTCAACTTTAGCTTTCCACTGGGTAATGGAGGGAGGATCAGGGCTAAGCTACAGTAGCGGGATAAGTGATCTAGCTGCTTGGACAAGCCATGTGGGTAGATCATATGGTTTAGGGGACCAACCTTTAGAGGGCAACCACAAGAGAACTGAGATTGCAGTGAGATGAAGAGAGGAGTCGCAAATCTTGTTGATCTCTTTCTCAATTTGAGTCCAATAGCTGGTAATTAGCGGGCAAGACCAGAATATGTCGCCAAGCGTGCCTTTATCCTGAAACAGCGCCAGCAAACATTCGAGTTTGATAAGCCCATTCTATGGAGTTTATTAGGGTCCTTATACCATCTGACCATCGTTTTGTATGAATGTTCTTGAATTTTTACACATCTAGAGAAGCCATGTGATCTTAGATGTATGAGGTCAATATCTGCTGGGCTAAAAGATACTCCTAAATCCTCTTCCCACTGGATAATATAGTCTGGTTTGTTTATTTTTAATGAACCTATCAGATTTTTGTAGATATCAGAGATTATATGTTTAAGTGATGTGCGCTTAAGGATCAGTTGTTCAAACCAAGTAGATTCATCTAGAGTTGCATATTTATCCTGGAGTTTAAAGCAGATATCTTTGAAGATTTTTATATCTAAAAAGGTAGCTTGTTTCAAACGTTGGGAAAAGAATGTTTCCAGATCAGTCGCTGTTTTTGTGTGGATCAGTAGGTCTCTGACATTTAAGTCTTTAAATGTGTTCCAGAGATCTGAAGGATTGGTGACATTAGGAAATATCAGGAATGGGCTGAGTGAGGAAGGCATGAGTTCAGAGGGGACTGAAGGAAGACACAAGTGACTTGACAAGGTGTTGAATACTGAGTAGATCCCTTTTGTCAAACCTCCTATGGGAGGATGAGGTTTTCGAACTCCCCATAATCCCACAAGTTGACAGTTAGTTAGTGTGTTTAATTCTATATCTGAGCCTGAAGTTCTGAAATGAGGAATGCATAGCTGCAGCCATCTTTTCAGTTGGATCGCTTTATAGTACAACTGGGCATCAGGAAGACCCATACCACCATGTGTGCAATTTCTTGTTAGTTTATTGTATGCTATACGCGGTTTTCTGCCTTTCCACAGAAAAGATGTAAATAGTGACCTGGTGGCTCTAAAGAAGGAGTTTGGCAAATGGATAGGAACCATTTGAAGGAGATATAGGAGTTGGGGCATAATATAGGTTTGTAGAAGGTTTTTTCTGCCCAGCCATGAGACATATGGAAGGGACAGAGAGTTCAATTGGTCTTTGACTTTTTTCAATAGAGGGACATAGTTTATGGAGTACAACTTCCTTTGTGAATTTGTAAGATAAATGCCTAGGTATTTGATTTATTCTTGTTGCCAAGTGAAGGGGTAGGAGGTGCACAGCTTATTAATTTGAGAAGTAGAGGCAGTAATGTTGAGAGCTTCTGATTTGGAGTAATTAATTTTAAAGTTTGAAAGTGTTCCAAATTGTTCAAACAGGGCCATTAAAGGAGGGAACGCTTGGGTGGGGTTTGAGATCATGAGTAGAAGGTCGTCCGCGAAGGCGGCGCATTTATGTTCAGTTTGGCTAGTTTTCAGTCCCCTAATCACCGGATCTTCTCTTATTGCTTGCAGTAGCGTCTCCATAGTAATAATGAATAGAGTGGGGGACAACGGGCACCCTTGGCGTGTGCCGTTGTTTATGTTAAAGGGTGTGGATAAAGTGCCGTTGACCCTCACTCTAGCACTAGCTTGATGATAGACATAATCGTGGTGATGAAAGATTGGGGTACACCAAATCTGTGTAGGGTCCTTTGCATGTACAGCCAACCAACTCGGTCAAACGCCTTCTCAGCATCTGTACTGAGAAGGATAAGAGGGAGTTTTTTTTTATCTTTTGTTAGTTTGACCACATGCAGGATCCTACAAGAGTGGAAATTGCCTTCTCTACCCGCTACAAATCCAGCTTGATCAGAGTGAATTATTTTTGGGACTATTTTATTCAATCTATTTGCTAAGATCTTCGCCCATATCTTAACATCTAAGTTAAGAAGTGAGATTGGCCTGTAGCTACTGCATTCCATTTTATTCTTGCCTTCTTTTGCTATTACCGTTATAGTAGCTTCTAAGGTTTTCTTTGGGGGGTGAGCTCCTGTCATCATTGACTGGCACCACGCTGTAATATGAGGGAGCAGTGTAGGGAGGAATTTTTTGTAGTAACCAGCAGGTAACCCATCTGGCCCTGGGGCTTTTCCATTGGGGAGGGATTTAATTATATCCAAAATTTCCTCGCTACCTATAGGTGCTAGTAAGGCCAAGCAGTCCTCATTGGATAGAGTGGGTAGGTTGAGTTTAGTCAGAAAACTATCAATTGATTGTTTATTCACTTCCTTTGAGGTGTCTGGGGTAATATTATATAATTGGCTGTAGAAATGGCTGAATTCAGTTGCTATCTCTTTAGTTTCACTGGTTACAGTGCCAATGTGAGTTTTAATGGATTTGATGAATTGTGCGTCTTTCCTTTTTTTTTATTAAGTGGGTTGTTAGTTTACTACCTCTGTCTCCGTGTGCATAGTGTTTAAATTGTGCATATTTGTAAGCTTTAGCGCATTTAATATTGAGGTGTTCCTTCAGTTTGTGGCGAAGGTCAGCAAGATCATCCTGCATGACTCTCGCTTTGGACTGTTTTTGGATTAATTCCAGCGCTACAATTTGCGCAAGCAGGGAGTTCAGGGTTTTTCGTCTTTCTTTTTTGACCCTGGTGCCCAACGCCACAAACTCACCTCTGATAAAGGCTTTATGTGCTTCCCATACTATGGTCTGGGAGGTATCCGTTGGGTTATTGTCTTGAAAGTATAAGGTCAGCTTTTGTGTAAGATCTGCTAAGGATTGGTCAGAGTCAAGAAAAGTCTCATTAAGCCTCCAAGTCCATTCCCTCACTGGGAGAGAGGAAAGGGTCACGGACGCCGAAACTGGGGCATGATCCGAGACCGTTATTGACCCAATGCTAGCTTTTTTAAGGGTCTCTAGATGGTTTTTGGAAATAAATATATATTCTATTCTCTGGAAAGAGTGGTGGACTTGTGAGTAATACGAAAAGTCCTTAGTTGAAGGATTAAGGGTTCTCCAAGTATCTATTAACTGATTTCTGGATAATAGTTGTTGAATTCTACCCAAGGTCTTCTGTGAAAGAGCTGAAAGACCTTTGGAAGTGTCCAGAAAAGGGTTAAGGGATATGTTTAGGTCTCCTCCTATTAATTTTAGACCTTCTGCAAAATCTCGGAATTTATCTAGCGTGTGGTTAAGCCATTGAAATTGGTCACTGTTTGGGGCATAAATACTTGCTAGTGACACGAGAGTGTGACCAATCTTGCGCTTCACAAATATATATCTCCTTTCAGTGTCAACTAATGTTAGAGTATGTTCAAATGGTACATGTTTGGCTATTGCTTTACTGACTCCTCTAGCAGCTTTCTTGTATGTGGAATGGAACCATTTGTTGTAGTAAAAGTGCAGTAAGTTCGGAACTTTGTCATTTTTTAGGTGAGTCTCTTGAAGAAAGCAAATATCTGATTTGCTTTTCCTCAAAAATTACCTGAGACCTCTTTTGAGGTGAGTTGAAACCTCTGATGTTGAAGGAGGTAGTGGTTATGGATGCCATGACAGTGGAGATTGAGAGGGTGTGGTTTCTTCAGAGTTGTATATCCCTGGAGCCACCTGCGACAAAGTGCAAACAAGAGGAACAGCAGAAAAGTCAATAACTTCTAACATTTCAACAAAAGTAGGTCCTATAATGTTTGTTCTAGTGTTATTCTGCTTCTGGGACCTTCTTTCTCTGAATAATTGAGAGCGGCCATTGTATTGATCGCTATTCTCCATACAGAGAAGGTATGTAGGGACAGAGGGTCGAATCCGATCCCTGATCTGGCACCGCAGACCTGTGCTTATGAAAAAGTAGACATGTTGGATATATTTTCTACTATAATCACTACATATTGTTATGTTTCTGATTAGTCAGACATAGGCCATATCACAGTTGAGAGGATGGGGGGGGAGGAAAAGAAGGGGAGGGGTAGTTGGGGGGGGGGAGGGAACAGGAGGAAGGGGTGAGGAGGGGAGAGAAGTGGGGAAGAATTATGGAACAAGCCTAATAATTTGGACACTATCTAACTGTTTATACCACCGTTATGCGTGACTACCGAGGAAGTGCTCAGCTATCAGACACAACAGCAATATAATATATTCCAAATTACACATGTCTAAATATAAATAAATATGTTAAGACACCTGTGCATTTAGCTCTGATGACATCAGCAAAAAACTGCACCTAGAGGGCATCGACGGAGCCCACCAGGTGTATATCTATGTGGACTATGGTTTTTGCTAGGAAAAATTGTCATAGTAACATCATTATAAAAGACAATATTCAGATTCAAGAATATATAAAAGAATATATAGAAAAATATATAGAAAAGGAGAGCTCATATTAGTATCATATGATCCTGTGATCAACCTCAGTGAGGGTGATGGGTGAAAAGGCAGAGATTAAAGAAATAAGTGAGATTTGGACTATTATATGAGGGAAAGAGGCAAGAAGTATGAATAGGTGAAGGTAAAAAGGGTATGGTAGAGCTACAAGAGTAAGAGGGCCACACTTAGGCAGTGTGGCTCATGCTTGCTATAGGGAGAGAAATAAAGTAAGAGTAGAGGCATAAGGCTTCACGTTACAGAAGTAAGATGTGACT
Organism: Bufo bufo; assembly: GCF_905171765.1. Lineage (NCBI taxonomy): Eukaryota > Metazoa > Chordata > Amphibia > Anura > Bufonidae > Bufo > Bufo bufo. The sequence continues at coordinate 170,848,023 of NC_053391.1, read as the reverse complement.
TCTGATGTTGTTTGAAGAAAGTTAACCCATCTGGAGCTGGAGATCGGGTTCATCTTCTATTCAATCTGGGTTGCTTGTTTCTTACAGGGGTGGACCACATTTCAACCCGTGGAAGCGGAGGTAGTTTCTTGATAGAATTATCCATGGGCATCCATGAGTCCATCGGAATGGGATCCATCTTGAGCTGATTCCAAGCTTCTGGTTAGTCCGCTGGGGTTCGAATGGTGCAGCGTCTCCCCTCAATGCTGAACGAAAGGCTGAACGGAAAGAGCCAACGGTAGAGGATTTTTTGGTCCCTTAGATAATCTGTCAAGGGTATCATGACTCTTCTTTTATATAATGTGGACGGAGCAATGTCCTGGTACACAGAGATTTTGGTACCTTCAAATCGCAGCTCCTTTCTTTCTCTTGACGCTTGAAGCAGGGCCGCGGTACTCCTGAACCTAAGTAAGCCGCAAATAATATCACGTGGCGGCTCGTCTCTTTTCGGGATCGGACAGAGGGATCTATGGATCCTTTCAATGGTGACGCTTTGGGCTTTGTCTTCCCCAAGTAGGTCTTTAAACAACCTCTCTGCAGCTGCTTGTAATTCAGTTGTGCCGACTGATTCCGGTAGGCCTTTCAGCCTGATATTTTTTCTTTTGCTCCGATTCTCCTGGTCCTCTATTTGCAGCAGAGCATTGTTTAGGGAGTGATTTTGGACCTCCAGGAGATCGGAAACAGCGGATGCTCGGTCAGTGAGTAGGGTCTGGTTACTCTCGAGGGACTCCACCCTGTGGCCGAGGGATTTTACATCCTCTCTCATGTCCCTCACCTCCTGTAATAGCGGCGCCATCGCTTGAGCAAGAGAGTCTTTCAAGAAAGATCTCGTTAGGAGAGACCCATTTTCATCTGTCTGCACGAGTTCAGCCTCGTTGCGTCCTCCCACAGCTCCGATATATTCCTCTCCGTTCTTTTCATCTGTGTCAGGTATCGGGGGCTGCGTCGCCATTTTGTTCAGGCGCGCTGGTGAAAGCGCCAGCTTCTTTCTCATGAAGCGATCCATTTCTGTTTGCCCCTTCTTGTGTTTGGGGGTAGCCAGATGTTCCCTAGGCTTGTCTCTCCCAATCTTGACCATTTCAGACTGCTTCTGGGTGTCTTAAAGCTGATAAGCACAGGTCTTGGCGGCAGGAGCTCTGTCTTAGACCTCCATCACGCTCAGCGGTCAGGCTCCGTCCCCTTTATTTTTGTTTTTAAATACCCATAGTGCATAGATATTAATGCAATTAGATCTACATATAGTAATCAGATAAACATTATGCCCCTATATATAGTAGCGGATAAAGTTTTTAGATACCCATGATGCGTAGATGGTAATGCAATTAGATTTAGATACAGTTTAGATGAACATTATGTCCCTATATTATATAGGAGAGGACAATGTTTGGCCAGGCACTGATAAGATAACAGCATTATATTGATCCTGGAAAGAGCGGTGCACAGTCTATCCTGATTACACCATTGGTACTTGCGTGACCATGAAGGTGGAGTGGCCCATGTCCAGTATATGCAGTTCTCAGAAGGTGAAGGGTGGCTGTGTTGTCCGAAAGATGGAGGCAGCCTCCATCTTGTGGACAACACAGCCACCCTTCACCTCCTGAGAACTGCGTATTCTGGACATGGGCCTATGGGTATCTAAAAACTTTATCTGCAAGAATTATGTTTTAGAATAGTGGTATTTCTGTGATTTATTTTAACAAATAAAGTGGCCTCCTGAATGGGCTTTAGTAAACACATGAGCTGCCACTGGCTAATGTGGAAGGTACACCAAGGAGTAAACCTGTTCATCTGCAGCATTAAGAAATTATTGACTGCCTTCCTCTGCCCGTAGTTCCAACAGGTGGAAATGTTGCATATCAGGCGATGTTGGGGAAAAGCATTCTGCCTTTGCAGCTGAAGAAGCGCGTGTTTTGCATGGTAAGAGTGGCTGAAGTGCATGCACAGTTTTCTGGACATTTTTAACAGCTCTTGCAGTTCAGTAGAAAGACTGAAGGAATCAGGTGACAATGAGATTTATGACGTGCACCATGCAGGGCGCATGGGCCAGCCCTCCCTGATGCAGCACAGATTAAAATGCTATTCCCGTCATCAGTAACCATGGTTCCTATATCCAATTGGCGAGGAGACAGCCAGTGTTTGATTTCCTCCCCAGTTTGGCTCCATTCAACCAGGCTGTCCAGGTGCAGAACCTTATAATAATACCTAGCTTTGCCTAGGTGATATGCTGGATGACCACTGTGAACTGTGCCTAGAGGGGAGGGTGAGGACAAGGTGGAGGTTGAGGAGTTAGAAGAGGACATTATGCAACGTGGAGGCGGCATTGCCATCACCTGACCAAGTAGTTGGTGTGCCTGGGCCAGAACCACATTTACCCAGTGGGCTATAAATGACATATTGTCCTTGACCATAGTTACAACCCCATACATCAGCACTGACGTGAATTCTACCAGACACCAAGAGGCCCAAACACTGGCCCACTTTCTGCTCAACATATGTGTGCACGGCTGGTAAAGCTTTTTTACCACTGAGGAAGGGGAGTTACCCCGAAACGCGTATGGTTGGAGTGGCTCAGCAAGCATTTGAATAATATGGACACTCTATGCTTCTATATATGCAAGCAAAACTATTGATCTCCATCTGAATCCAGACGTCCGTAGAGGTCCGGTCTGCAGTTTACAAGTGGAACGCATAGCCGAATACTCTATCCCCCCTCGGCGTAGCTCACGCTGGTCACGTAGATACAACTAAGTCATGTGAGATACCGCCAGGTCACGTGGGAAGCCGTGCAACGACAGTGAGACCACACGGGATGCTGTAGTAGGTCCGGGCGGCGGGGAAAGAAGACATTTGGCATCCACAAGTTTGGTGGTAATGTAATGCATGTACTACAGTACCATTCTTAACATTGTTCCACATTGATTGGAGATATAGAGCGTAGTGGATAATTAGGAGATGGACATTTTCTCATAGCAAGTGATTCAATCCAATACAGGACAATTCCAAGCAGCCCCTTTTCTCAACAGGTGGCACGACTTACCGTCTTATTAATCGTATAAGTCTGATCTATTGGGACATTTTACAGCAACTCTGTTACTGAATATAATAATGAGGTTTGCTATATGCCTGATACTGCCCGTCCATTAGAGCATTTTTCAACGGTCTTTATTTGCAGTCCTGAGTTATTGGCTTATCAGCTATTCACCACCAAGTGCTTAATACGCCAATATCCATTGTGATTTTATTCATTATTATATGTGTTTTAGGCATTTTTATCAGTGTTTAATAAACAATATTCATGATATATTGTTGTCCTGAGCTCTCAGATATTTGAGTGCCCCTCCTTTACTAGACTATTTTCATTTTTTGGAGTTGGGTGATTCCAGAGGAGTGCACCTAATCAATAGGAGTTTCTCAGGTGAGCCGCTAATTTGTACACCAAAGCTTGGCATATAGGACCATGCCAGCAAAACATGGTGTCAGAGCAATCCACCCTTTCCTGTCTGTGTGTATCCTTTGTGACAATGTTGTATAGCTGGATTGTTGGTCAAAACATGACCACTGGTGGCAGCTCTGTCCTGTTGCTGTGACTGCGGCTGCTACCACTCCTCTTCTTCTACTGCTACTTGTGCCGGCTACTGCAATGTTTTTGCCACTGTCAGTTCCTTTGGAGGGCTCAGGCACTGTCTGTTGGCCATAACATACAGTAACTGTATCACTAAAATAACAGATTAACTCTGAATGTCGGTGCACTAGAACATGATGCACACGGCGATATATGACACCTGCCTTTAATACTGAGGCACACTAACTTTGCAACTAAAAAAACTAATTAACTCTGAATTTTGGTGTACTAGAAAGTGATGCACACATCAATACACTACACAGAACAATGGCGGAGACCATGCGTGATGATGGTTTTATAGGGCTTTGACATCACAGGAGATGGCTATCTGCGAAATTGGCTTGCTACAAGAAATTATGGGTGATCTCGCACTCCCGGGCTTCTTACTTTTACTTTGTAACACGTGCAGCCTCCATTTTAGGAAAACCTGATTTGTTACCATAAAGCGCGAGAAAACTCTTTTTTCCTAAACATCGGATCAAAATTTGCTTCCAATGCTTTGCTTCGCTCAACACTAATAAAGACCAAGAAATAATGTGAGATTGCTAAATGCAGTGAGAGTAAAATCAACTGGAAGAGCACTGCCACAGATGATGATCACATTTATTCTGCGTAATATTTCTGGAATAATGTTTAGAGTACATTTAAACTTTATAAAAAAGCACAACATAAGCTCCTATTTCAAGGCCAGAATCGTTTTTGTGAATCTGGTAAAACGGGCAGGTTTTTGGCTTGTCTGGTGGCCAACCAGAGAGAGACTACCAGTATAAGAGAAATCAGGAACTCACAGGGTGCTGGGGTGAGATCTGCAGAGGAGATAAGGGAGGAATTTGTGAGATATTACTCTATCCTTTATAAATCTGAGTCTATGTCCAGTCGCACTGACATAGATCAATATCTTCAAAAATTAGACCTCCCCCAGTTATGTTTTCAAGATAGAGAGTGCTTGGACTCCCCCATTCTTTTAGAGGAACTCCAGGCGACTCTTTCCTCCCTAAAATATAAATCAGCCCCCGGCCCAGACGGATTGCCGTTTGAATTATATAGGTACCACGCCAAATCACTCTTGCCGAGCCTGCTTCTAGTCCTGAATGAATCCCGCGCATGCGGCTCTTTACCTCCATCATTTAGAGAGGCAGTGATTATCCTGGTCTTGAAAAAGGAGAAGGATCCGTGTGATATGGGGTCATATAGACCCATATCACTCCTAAATACGGACTATAAGATTTTCGCAAAATTTTGGGCTAATCGTCTGAAGAGGGTTATAGCGTGTCTGGTACACCCCAATCAGACGGGCTTTATCCCGGGGCGTCAAATACAGATGAGTCTATACAGGGTCTATTTGAATCTATCTGTTGGGGGCAGTATGGACCACTCCATCCTGTCTTTAGACGCCGCGAAGGCGTTTGACAGGATGGAGTGGCCTTTTTTGTGGGCTACCATGTCCCATTTTGGCCTTGGGAATCAGTTTCTGGAAATGACCCAAATGCTATATGAACATCCAGTGGCATGTATCAATATCAACGGTATTAGTTCTTCCCCTGTTATGATGCGGAGAGGGATGAGACAGGGTTGTCCCCTGTCTCCTCTCCTCTTCGCTCTTTTTATTGAACCGCTGGCTTGTCGGATTCGCTCGGATAGCTGTATAGATGGTTTCGGGGTGGCGGGAGTGAGCGATAAAATAAGCTTATATGCTGATGACGTGATACTGTTCCTGGATCAGGGATGGAAAATCCTCCCCTATGTGATAGAGGTAATAGAAGACTATGGTAAACTATCAGGCTATAGGATCAACTGGACAAAGTCATCGCTCCTCCCGCTGAACCGAAAAGCTGTAGATGAGGGGAAGCGAGTTCGTGTTTTGGTCCCGAATGATACCTTGGACTATTTGGGGATTAAGATTGGGGTTCCTATAAATAGGTTTTATGAGCTCAATCTGGCCCCGATCTTGAATAAAGTCAGGGCCAAAGTCAGCGCTTGGCGGAAATTGATATTGGCACAGACGGATCGAATAGCACTCATTAAGATGATTATTTTACCCATAGTCTTGTTTCCATTGTGCGCCTCCCCCATCTGGATCGATGATATCTTCTTTCATAGACTGGAGACTTTGATCAACGATCTAATTTGGGGAAGGAAGAGGGTGCGTATAAAGCAGAGATATCTATGGGTGTCGGAGGCAGATGGTGGGCTGTCATTACCTTTTTTTCAGGGTTATTATTTATGTGCACAGATTCAGCGTTGTTGTTATTCGAAAGAGAGCTTACTTTCACGATATTTGACTAAAGTTTTTGATAAACCAATAGAGAATATTTTTGCATGTTTGGAGACTGGGTTTATGGGAATGAGGAGGTCCTTGTTGATCCCTTGCTAGCTACAGAGGGTGTGGAACAGACTGAAGGAGATTTCTAAAGTTTCTGGTCCGTTTGTTTTTACCCCTCTGTGGGAGAACAGGGGGCTGGAGGAGTTCTTCAAAATTACAGATTTTGGTTATTGGCTACGTAATAGTATCAACACGGTGTCTCACCTTTTTTATATGGGTCGTTTTAAAACACTGTTGGAATTTGGCTTTAACGATAGTTCACCATTAGACTTATTTATGTATGCACGCTTGAAACATATATTTGAAGCCTCTAGGAATAGGGAATAGGGATCTTTCCAAGAGAGAATATATTTTTTGATTTTTGTGAAGCTCAGAAGTTTGAAAAAGTGAAGATTTCTAGATTATATGCTAAACTCCAAATGGCACTGGCAACTGTAACACCTTTTAAAAGCCCAAGTAAGTGGGAGCAAGAACTGAATTGCCCCCCACTACAGTGGTCCACTATTTATAGGAACGTGAGAAAGGCGACAGTTTCCAGAGCGCACAGGTTAATTCAATTTAAGATTCTTCATAGATTGTATTACACGCCCAAAATCCAAGGAAAATTCCCCCAAAATAAAAACCGGGATTGTTGCTGCGCTAAGTGTGGATATGTTAATGCAAACTATGTCCATTTGCTTTGGAGCTGCAGTAAAATAAGAAAATATTGGGATGAGGTTTTCTCTGCCCTACAGGTGGAGTCTTCAATGAACTATAACCCGGGGATTTTGATAGTGATCTTCGGAGACTATGGGTCAGAAGTGGAAGTCCCGCCTGAGGTCAGACGGATTTGGATGAGGGGATTGATGGTGGCTAAAGTTATATTGATAAAGTATTGGGGCTCTGTCTCCCCGCCCTCGACAAGGGAGTGGGGTTCATACCTTCAACAAATTAGAATATATGAGGATATTGAAAGGAAACGGAGAGCTGCACGCAGAACTACATAGATATATTTAATATTGATAATATTCTATACTTGAATGAATGGAGTGGATGACAGCCAATGGGGGGGGGGGTTGTTATAGTTATTTCTCTTATTATTGCAGGGGTGAACTTAGGATGATGTGTAGAATTTCTTTAAAATGATGTTTATGATTGTTATATTGGATACACCGCAGTGATTAATATTGGTTTTATGTATTAATATTATGATCTGAAAAATAAAAAAAAAAATCTTTTAAAAAAAAAGAGTACATTTAAACAAAAAAATCTGATTCTCAAGTTGCCTCAAGGTGCTTGTAGACACAGATTATATTGTGGTGTAAGCGTGTCCCTTTATGGAAAAAAAAGAAAGAAAATGGAACATTTACATTGTCACAACAGATTCTATCAAGGAAAATACAGATGTAGAACACTTGAAAGGTTAAAGAAAAGGAAAATATCCCACAGCACCCCTACGACAAATGAACGATTCCCCTAGATATCTAGCTGGGACACATTGGTGATTCTACTGTAAATTCTATTCAGTGAGAGGGATATTTGCAAAATATGCTGGCTAAACAATATTTTAGAAAGTCTGAAGGATTGACATTCAACCTCTTCCTGACCAACGCCATACATGTATGACACTGTGGGACCTGAATTAAGCTCCAGTGCCATACAGGTATGGCGCACTGATCGGGCAGGTGCAGAAGCTCTGCCCTCCTGATTAGCAGCAGGGGCTTTGCAGTCTATGACAGCCGAGCCCCTGCTGTATGCACCGGCATCGGTGAAAACACTGATGCATTAACCCCCTGCATGTTGCTGTCAGCGCTGACCGCACCATAGAAGGTGATTGTTGATGGTACGGGTCCCCATCCTGTCCCCGGGCTGCAGTGACGGGGACCCGATGACTGGGAAGGCAGCCTGATGCCTTTCAAAGGCATCGGGGCTAGCCTTCTACAGAAAGCCTGCGAGACCCAGCATCCTGGTTACCATTACACTGGTAATGCACAGACAGGCAATGCATTACAATACACATGTATTGTAATGCATTGCAGAGGCGATCAGACCCTTTAAAGTCCCATAGTGGGACAAAGAAAGTTCCAAAAAAATTTTACATAAAAAATGAAAGTTCCAAGTAAAAAAAAGCACCCTTTTCCTATAATTAAGTCATATAAAATTGTAAAAAAAAAAAAAAAGGAAAAATAGACATATTAGGTATCACCGCATCCATATTGACAGCTCTATAAAAATATCACATGATCCACCCCGTCAGATAAACGCCATAAAACAAACTATAAAAACAGTGCCAAACCCATTTGGCCGTCACCTTGCCTAACAAAATGTGTAATACCAAGTGATCAAAAAAAGGTACAAATCAAATTGTCATCTCATCCCGAAATAAATGGAGCCCCTACAAAAGGCAATCACTCAAAAAAAAGGCTCTCAGAAAATGGCAACGCAAAAACAAGATTTTTTTTCTTTTCAAAAATGCTTTTACTGTGTAGAACTTAATAAAAATAAAAAATAGACATATTGGGTATCGCCAAATCTGTAATCAGCTCTATAAAATATTAAATAATCTATCCTGTCAGGTGAACGCTGTAAAAATAAATAAATTAAAACAAGTAATTTTTTGTCACCTCACCTTACAAAATGCATAATATCAAGTGATCAATAAGTCATATGTACTCCAATATAGTACCAATGAAAATGTCACCTCATCCAGCAAAAAATCACTCCCCACATAAGACAATTGCCTTAAAATTAAAAACCAATGGCGCCCATAAAAATAATCCATTGAAATCTGCCAAAGCCATATGGCAGTCCATCCCTTTGGAGTCTTGCCATGTGCCCCACATCAGTTTACCAACAGTTATGTAGTGTTGCCATATTCAGCAGAAAATAGGTAAAAAAATATATGGGCTGCATTTTCTACTGTTAACCCTTGTCAAAATGAACCATTTGGGGCTAAAGCAACATTTTATTGGAAGAAATTAAACTTTTCATTTTCACAGCCATGTAAATTCCGTAAAAAAGGCCTTTGGGGTTAAAGTGGTCAGTATACCCCTTAATATATTCCTTGGGGGATGTAGTTTCCATAATTGGGTCCCAATTTTTGGGTCTAAACTGTAGGGGTACCTCAGGGTCTCTTTTAAAATACAAAATGGTGCCCAAAAACCATATGGCACTCAATCTCACCATTATCATGTGCCCCTACAGCAGTTTACCACCACATATGGGGTATATAACTACAGAATCAGAGCAATACATATTGAGGTTTATTTTGCTGTTAACTCTTGCTGTGTTGCATGAATAATTTTGAAATGTCACCCCCATTTTCCTTTAATTATTGTGGAACACCTGAATAGCAAGGTTTGTAAAATCAGTTTTGAACAGTTTGAATGTTGTAGTTTCTAAAATGGGGTTGTGAGGGATGAGACTCCATCTTGGTGTCTGCAGCAGCCATTTTACATTGTACGACCTCTTTGAAGTTAATTGATCAGAAACTTTGACATGCAAAAGTCCCTGCAAGAAGGAACTTAGCCCCCACCTTTGCTATTTTCCATGGATACTGCTAGCTACTGTATGAAACTTATTTCCTGTATTCTGAATTGGATGTGTCTGCGGTTAATTGACATTAAAATTTTCTGTTTCTATAAGCACATATATGTACAAATATAAACGCAAAAACACAAATGCAATAGCACTTTGCAACCAGCACTCTGCCCTGCCTCTATGCTGGATGTTGAATGAGGCATTGGTGTACATTTTGGCCAAAGAGTAATAAGCCACTCACACGTCAAGGTCGCCTCTATGAGTGGTCCCTAACACTAGTACCTACCTGTTATGGGCCATGATAGCCGCACAAAGTCCAGGGAGCGCAGGTACAGCATGCATGCCAGGCACACTCTGCTTTTAACCCCGTCCGGTGTGTGACAGCTTTCATCGGATCCAGGGATGCAAGTACCAACATGCATGCTGAGCCCACTATATACTTCTCCTGGAGCCAAATGGCTACTGGTAGGCGCTGTAAAAGTAGACTCAGTTTTATACTGACTTTAAAACCAGCCTCCAGGGCAGACTAACTGGTCAGGTGTGCATGACTGCATAGAGATCGCCACGCCTCCAATATATACTACAAAGAAAAAATGTGGGGGATTCAGTCAGCACAACCCTGTATGCAGGTGCACATCGCTATGGCGAAATACATATACAAATGCAAAAACACAAATGCAATAGCACTCTGCAACCAGCACTCTGCCCTGCCTCTATGCTGGATGTTGAATGAGGCATTAGTGAGGCATTAGTGTACATTTTGACTTGTTTGATCATTCGAGTGTCGGTCAAATCAATGCTCAAAATGGGTACTCATTATTGAATGGGCAATAATAATAATAATTTGGAACTCAACATAAATTAGAGTAAGGGATCTTTGCCCCCACAGGGGTAATTTATTGGTGGTTCATTTTATCTAAGCCACTCAAAGTCACTTTATAACTGAATTGGTGCTTAAAAATGGTTTGGGAAACTTTCTGGCATTTCATGACATTTACAAAATGATGCCAACATAAATTATTCATATGGGAAATATTAATTCATAATTATTTTATGAGGTATTACTATCTGTCTTAGGCCTCATGCACACGACCGTTGTTGTGGTCCACATCCGAGCCGCATTTTTTGCAGCTCAGGTGCGGACCCATTCACTTCAATGGGGGCCACAAAAGATGCGGACAGCACTCCGTGTGCTGTCCACATCCGTTGCTCCGTTCCGTGGCCCAGCAAAGAAAATATAGCATGCCCTATTCTTGTCCGTTTTGCAGACAAAAATAGGCATTTCTACAATGGGCCGCCCGTTCCGTTCCGCAAATTGCGGAATGGCACACGGGCGTCTTCTGTTTTTTGCGGATCCGCGGTTTGCATACTGCAAAAAATGGAACAGTCATGTGCATGTGGCCTTAAAAGTAGAAAATTTCTGATTTATAACATTTTTGGTAAAGTTTGGATTTTTTTCATAAACAAAAGTAAAATATATTGACTCAAGTTTACCACTTCAAGTACAATATATCACGAGTATTGTTGAGCGAACAGTTCGAGCATAGTTCGGGTCCGTACCGAATTTTGGGGTGTTCGTGACACGGACCCGAACCCGAACTTTTTCGTAAAAGTTCGGGTTCGTCGTTCGGCATGTATTTTGGCGCATTTTGAAAGGCTGCAAAGCAGCCAATCAACATGCATCATACTACTTGCCCTAAGATGCCATCGCAGCCATGCCTACTATTGGCAAGGCTGTGATTGGCCAAGTGCAGCATGTGACTCAGCCTCTTATAAGCTTGTGCGCACGTCGGGACGTGCTCACTCCCGATGTGAATAGAACAGGGTTAGACGCAGCTGATGCTAGGGCGAGAATAGGCAGGGATAATTAAATAACTGGAAGCAAATTTCTCTCCTCCACCTGTGATTCATCTGAACAACTGCAGCTGAGCTGCTTTTTTGATAGGGATTGGCTATTTTTAGAGTGGCCAGAGTGATTTTTCCATCCACATGTACCCGGGCTGACCGCCGGCCGCCATTTTGCGACTTGTAGTGCTGCAGCAGAAGCTGCCACAGTGTGCATTCCAAAGCTCCAAACAAGGCATACATCTACACCTGGGATTCAGACCAATAGCGATTTAGCAGCACAGTCCAAGGCTATTTTTTTTAAAGGTTGTGCAGACCATTTTGTGGCACATGTTACTGGGCTGATAGGCGGCGGCTATCTTGGGACTAGTGCTGCAGCACAATCTCTCCCAACGTCCATTAATCACTTGTAATAGTGGTCTGTGCCATAGAAATCCTACATCAGGGACTTGGGTGTGCTTGTGTCACCCCTACTAATACCAGTCCACCTGTAATCCATAAAAAAGGCCAAGTTAGTTTATCTGGCGTTCAATATACTAGATACAGTTAGGCCTGCGTTTCATACATCTGGAATTAGCAAACTAATGTGCTGGGGTTGGGAAAACATATATGTACCCATACTAGAATCTGTCAAAGAAAGCGGTACTCACATATAACAGTCATTCCATCTGTAATCCATACAGTCAAAAGACTGAAAGTATTCCAGTGAGGGAATTTTTTTTATTTAAAAAAGGCCAAGTTAGTTTATCTGGCGTTCAATATACTAGATACAGTTAGGCCTGCGTTTCATACATCTGGAATTAGCAAACTAATGTGCTGGGGTTGGGAAAACATATATGTACCCATACTAGAATCTGTCAAAGAAAGCGGTACTCGCATATAACAGTCATTCCATCTGTAATCCATACAGTCAAAAGACTGAAAGTATTCCAGTGAGGGAATTTTTTTTTTATTTAAAAAAGGCCAAGTTAGTTTATCTGGCGTTCAATATACTAGATACAGTTAGGCCTGCGTTTCATACATCTGGAATTAGCAAACTAATGTGCTGGGGTTGGGAAAACATATATATACCCATACTAGAATCTGTCAAAGAAAGCGGTACTCACATATAACAGTCATTCCATCTGTAATCCATACAGTCAAAAGACTGAAAGTATTCCAGTGAGGGAATTTTTTTTATTTAAAAAAGGCCAAGTTAGTTTATCTGGCGTTCAATATACTAGATACAGTTAGGCCTGCGTTTCATACATCTGGAATTAGCAAACTAATGTGCTGGGGTTGGGAAAACATATATGTACCCATACTAGAATCTGTCAAAGAAAGCGGTACTCACATATAACAGTCATTCCATCTGTAATCCATACAGTCAAAAGACTGAAAGTATTCCAGTGAGGGAATTTTTTTTATTTAAAAAAGGCCAAGTTAGTTTATCTGGCGTTCAATATACTAGATACAGTTAGGCCTGCGTTTCATACATTTGGAATTAGCAAACTAATTTGCTGGGGTTGGGAAAACATATATGTACCCATACTAGAATCTGTCAAAGAAAGCGGTACTCAGATATAACAGTCATTCCATCTGTAATCCATACAGTCAAAAGACTGAAAGTATTCCAGTGAGGGAATTTTTTTTTTATTTAAAAAAGGCCAAGTTAGTTTATCTGGCGTTCAATATACTAGATACAGTTAGGCCTGCGTTTCATACATCTGGAATTAGCAAACTAATGTGCTGGGGTTGGGAAAACATATATGTACCCATACTAGAATCTGTCAAAGAAAGCGGTACTCACATATAACAGTCATTCCATCTGTAATCCATACAGTCAAAAGACTGAAAGTATTCCAGTGAGGGAATTTTTTTTATTTAAAAAAGGCCAAGTTAGTTTATCTGGCGTTCAATATACTAGATACAGTTAGGCCTGCGTTTCATACATCTGGAATTAGCAAACTAATGTGCTGGGGTTGGGAAAACATATATGTACCCATACTAGAATCTGTCAAAGAAAGCGGTACTCACATATAACAGTCATTCCATCTGTAATCCATACAGTCAAAAGACTGAAAGTATTCCAGTGAGGGAATTTTTTTTATTTAAAAAAGGCCAAGTTAGTTTATCTGGCGTTCAATATACTAGATACAGTTAGGCCTGCGTTTCATACATCTGGAATTAGCAAACTAATGTGCTGGGGTTGGGAAAACATATATGTACCCATACTAGAATCTGTCAAAGAAAGCGGTACTCACATATAACAGTCATTCCATCTGTAATCCATACAGTCAAAAGACTGAAAGTATTCCAGTGAGGGAATTTTTTTTATTTAAAAAAGGCCAAGTTAGTTTATCTGGCGTTCAATATACTAGATACAGTTAGGCCTGCGTTTCATACATCTGGAATTAGCAAACTAATGTGCTGGGGTTGGGAAAACATATATGTACCCATACTAGAATCTGTCAAAGAAAGCGGTACTCACATATAACAGTCATTCCATCTGTAATCCATACAGTCAAAAGACTGAAAGTATTCCAGTGAGGGAATTTTTTTTATTTAAAAAAGGCCAAGTTAGTTTATCTGGCGTTCAATATACTAGATACAGTTAGGCCTGCGTTTCATACATCTGGAATTAGCAAACTAATGTGCTGGGGTTGGGAAAACATATATGTACCCATACTAGAATCTGTCAAAGAAAGCGGTACTCACATATAACAGTCATTCCATCTGTAATCCATACAGTCAAAAGACTGAAAGTATTCCAGTGAGGGAATTTTTATTTTATTTAAAAAAGGCCAAGTTAGTTTATCTGGCGTTCAATATACTAGATACTGTTAGGCCTGCGTTTCATACATCTGGAATTAGCAAACTAATGTGCTGGGGTTGGGAAAACATATATGTACCCATACTAGAATCTGTCAAAGAAAGCGGTACTCACATATAACAGTCATTCCATCTGTAATCCATACAGTCAAAAGACTGAAAGTATTCCAGTGAGGGAATTTTTTTTTTATTTAAAAAAGGCCAAGTTAGTTTATCTGGCGTTCAATATACTAGATACAGTTAGGCCTGCGTTTCATACATCTGGAATTAGCAAACTAATGTGCTGGGGTTGGGAAAACATATATGTACCCATACTAGAATCTGTCAAAGAAAGCGGTACTCACATATAACAGTCATTCCATCTGTAATCCATACAGTCAAAAGACTGAAAGTATTCCAGTGAGGGAATTTTTTTTATTTAAAAAAGGCCAAGTTAGTTTATCTGGCGTTCAATATACTAGATACAGTTAGGCCTGCGTTTCATACATCTGGAATTAGCAAACTAATGTGCTGGGGTTGGGAAAACATATATGTACCCATACTAGAATCTGTCAAAGAAAGCGGTACTCACATATAACAGTCATTCCATCTGTAATCCATACAGTCAAAAGACTGAAAGTATTCCAGTGAGGGGATTTTGCTTATAAAAAATAATATATTTCATTGTGGTGCGAGTTGAATCGCAACAATGAAGAAAAATACTATTAAGGGACGAGGACGCGGTCGTGGTGGTGTCCGTGGAGCCTCTGTTGCTGGTAGAGGACGTGGCCGTTCGGCCCCAGGCGCACACAGTAGGGAACGAACTCCCTCAACTAGCCGGCAGAATGTACCGCAATATCTCGTGGGGCACAATGCCGCTCTTAGGATGGTAAGGCCTGAGCAGGTACAGGCATTAATCGATTGGGTGGCCGACAGTGCTTCCAGCACGTTCACCACATGGTCTTCCACCCAGTCTTCTGCGGAAAGCGCACAGGTGGCACCTGAAAACCAAGCCCATCAGTCTGTCACATCACCCCCAAGCATATCAGGGAAACGGTCTGAGCCACAAGTTATGCAGCAGTCTCTTCTTCTGTTTGAAGACTCTGCTTCCAGGGTTTCCCAGGGGCGTCCACCTAGCCCTTCCCCAGTGGAGGAAGACATACCATGCACTGACGCACAACCACTTATGTCTCCAGATGAAGAGGACATGGGAATACCACCACAGCAGAGTCACCGACTCTCTGATGATGACGAAACACAGGTGCCCACTGCCGCGTCTTTTTGCAGTGTGCAGACTGAACAGGAGGAGGTCAGGGAGGGAGACTGGGTGGAAGACGATGCAGAGGACGATGAGGTCTTAGACCCCACATGGACTGAAGGTCGTGGCGATGACTTTCACAGTTCAGAGGAAGAGGTAGTGGTGAGACCGAGACAACAGCGAAGCCAAAGAGGGAGCAGGGGGCCAAAGCAGACGAGCCGCCGCCCCCAGAGTTCGCCTGCTACTGGACATCGCCAACAGGGACCCAGCCCCACAAAGGCAGCTTCAAAGAGTTCCCTGGCATGGCACTTCTTTAAACAATGTCCTACCGACAAGACCCGAGTGACTTGCACGCTCTGCCATCAGAGCCTGAGGCGAGGCATTAACGTTCTGAACCTCAGCACAACCTGCATGACCAGGCATCTACATGCAAAGCATGAACTGCAGTGGGGTACACACCTTAAAAACCAGGCACTCGCTGAGGCTCCCCCTGCTCCCTCTACCGCTGCTGCCTCGGCTTCCGCCTCGAGAGGAATGTTGCCACCTGCCGAGCAGCAAACAGAGGATGTGCCACCGACACCACCGCCACCGTCAACTAGCGTCTCCACTATATCACACAGCAGCGTTCAGCTCTCAATATCTCAAACCTTAGAGAGGAAGCGCAAATTCCCCTCGAGTCACCCTCGAGCCCTTGGCCTGAACGCCAGCATTTCTAAACTGCTGGCCTTTGAAATGCTGTCATTCCGGCTGGTGGACACAGACAGCTTCAAACAGCTGATGGCCATGGCTGTCCCGCAGTATGTGGTTCCCAGCCGCCACTACTTCTCCAAGACAGCCGTGCCTTCCCTGCACATGCAAGTGTCCGATAAAATCAAGTGTGCACTGCGCAACGCCATTTGTGGCAAGGTCCACCTAACCACAGATACGTGGACCAGTAAGCACGGCCAGGGACGCTATATCTCACTAACTGCACACTGGATGAATGTAGTGGCGGCTGGGCCCCCGGCGGACAGTTCCTTGGCGCACGTCCTTCCGCCCCCTAGGATCGCAGGGCATCATTCTCTGCCTCCTGTAGCCTCCTCCTCCTACTCGGCTTCCTCCTCCACTGCTTCCACCAGCTCATCCGGTCAGCCACACACCTTCACCACCAACTTCAGCACAGCCCGGGGTAAACGTCAGCAGGCCATTCTGAAACTCATATGTTTGGGGGACAGGCCCCACACCGCACAGGAGTTGTGGCGGGGTATTGAACAACAGACCGACGAGTGGTTTCTGCCGGTGGGCCTCAAGCCAGGCCTGGTGGTATGCGATAATGGGCGAAATCTCGTGGCAGCTCTGGGACTAGCCGGTTTGACGCACATCCCTTGCCTGGCGCATGTGCTGAACTTGGTGGTGCAGAGGTTCATTCACCACTACCCCAACATGTCAGAGCTGCTGCATAAAGTGCGGGCCGTCTGTGCGCGCTTCCGCCGTTCACATCCTGCCGCTGCTCGCCTGTCTGCGCTACAGCGGAACTTCGGCCTTCCCGCTCACCGCCTCATATGCGACGTGCCCACCCGGTGGAACTCCACCTTGCACATGCTGGAGAGACTGTGCGAGCAGCAGCAGGCCATAGTGGAGTTTCAGCTGCAGCACGCTCGCGTCAGTCGTACTGCCGAACAGCACCACTTCACCACCAATGATTGGGCCTCCATGCGAGACCTGTGTGCCCTGCTGCGCTGTTTCGAGTACTCCACCAACATGGCCAGTGGCGATGACACTGTTATCAGCGTTACAATACCACTTCTATGTCTCCTTGAGAAAACACTTAGGGCAATGATGTTAGAGGAGGTGGCCCAGGTGGAGGAGGATGAGGGCTCGTTTCTAACACTTTCGGGCCAGTCTGTTCGAAGTGGCTCAGAGGGAGGTTTGTTTAAGCAGCAGAGGACAGGTTCACAAGTCGCCAGCCAAGGCACTGTACTGGAGGACGAGGAGGATGAGGAGGAGGAGGTGGAGGGGGACGAGGATGACGCAAGTTCACAGCGGGGTGGCAGCCCAGGCCCATCACTGGTGCGTGGCTGGGGGGATACGGTGGACGATGACGATACGCCTCCCACAGAGGACAGCTTGTCCTTACCCATGGGTAGCCTGGCCCACATGAGCGAATATATGCTCCAATGCCTGCGCAACGACAGCAGAGTTGCCCACGTTTTAACGTGTGCAGACTACTGGGTGGCCACCCTGCTGGATCCCCGGTATAAAGACAATGTGCCCACTTTAATTCCTGAACTGGAGCGCGACCGTAAGATGCGCGAGTACAAGCGCACGCTGATAGAGGCGCTCTTGAGAGCATTCCCACATGTCACAGAGGAACAGGTGGAAGGTGAAGGCAGAGGAGTGGCAAGAGGTCGCCAACGCAGCTGTGTCACGGCCAGCTCATCTGAGGGCAGGGTTAGCATGGCAGAAATGTGGAAAAGTTTTGTCTCCACGCCACAGCTATCTGCACCGACACCTGATACGGAACGTGTTAGCAGGAGGCAGCATTTCACTAACATGGTTGAACAGTATGTCTGCACACCCCTCCACATCCTGACGGATGGTTCGGCCCCATTCAACTACTGGGTTTCGAAATTGTCCACGTGGCCAGAGTTAGCATGTTATGCCTTGGAGGTGCTTTCCTGCCCGGCGGCCAGCGTTTTATCTGAACGCGTATTCAGCACGGCAGGGGGCGTCATTACTGACAAGCGCAGCCGCCTGTCCACAGCCAACGTGGACAAGCTGACCTTCATAAAGATGAACCAGGCATGGATCCCACAGGACCTGTCCCTCCCTTGTGCAGAGTAGTCCTTATTAACTGCCTAAAACATGTCTTGTTGTGCTACGGGCCACTTCTTTATTTGATACAAATTTTATGAAACCCACAGTTGAATGAAACTCTTCTCTGTCTGGGCGCCGGGGCCTAACCAGATGAAAGTGGCCGGTTAAACTAACGGGTGACATGAAGCCATAACCTCTGCCATGCTACCTCTGTCTTCTGTCTGGGTGCTGAGGCCTAAGTCAAATAAAGCGGTCTTCTGCTGTGCTGGGGGATATGAAGCTAATCTCTGACCTCTCTCCTCTGTCTGGGTCCAAAGGCCTAAATCACTGAAAGAGGCCTTCTCCTGTGGTGTGTGATATGATGCCAGAATATGTGCTGTGGGGCCTCTCTCCTCTTCCTGGGTGCAGGGGTCAAATAAACTAAATTGTGGCCTACTCCTGTGGTGGCTGATATGATGCCAGAATATGTGCTGTGGTGCCTCTCTCCTCTTCCTGGGTGCAGGGGTCAAAGTAACTAAATGGTGGCTTCTCCTGTGGTGGCTGATATGATGCCAGAATATGTGCTGTGGGGCCTCTCTCCTCTTCCTGGGTGCAGGGGTCAAAGTAACTCAATGGTGGCTTCTCCTGTGGTGGCTGATATGATGCCAGAATATGTGCTGTGGTGCCTCTCTCCTCTGTCTGGGTCCAAAGGCCTAAATCACTGAAAGAGGCCTTCTCCTGTGGTGTGTGATATGATGCCTGAATATGTGCTGTGGTGCCTCTCTCCTCTTCCTGGGTGCGGGGGTCAAAGTAACTCAATGGTGGCTTCTCCTGTGGTGGCTGATATGATGCCAGAATATGTGCTGTGGGGCCTCTCTCCTCTTCCTGGGTGCTGGGGTCAAATAAACTAAATTGTGGCCTACTCCTGTGGTGGCTGATATGATGCCAGAATATGTGCTGTGGTGCCTCTCTCCTCTTCCTGGGTGCAGGGGTCAAAGTAACTAAATGGTGGCTTCTCCTGTGGTGGCTGATATGATGCCAGAATATGTGCTGTGGGGCCTCTCTCCTCTTCCTGGGTGCAGGGGTCAAAGTAACTCAATGGTAGCTTCTCCTGTGGTGGCTGATATGATGCCAGAATATGTGCTGTGGTGCCTCTCTCCTCTTCCTGGGTGCGGGGGTCAAAGTAACTCAATGGTGGCTTCTCCTGTGGTGGCTGATATGATGCCAGAATATGTGCTGTGGTGCCTCTCTCCTCTTCCTGGGTGCGGGGGTCAAAGTAACTCAATGGTGGCTTCTCCTGTGGTGGCTGATATGATGCCAGAATATGTGCTGTGGTGCCTCTCTCCTCTTCCTGGGTGCAGGGGTCAAAGTAACTAAATGGTGGCTTCTCCTGTGGTGGTTGATATGATGCCTGATTCTCTGCTGTGAAACCTCTCTCCTCCATCTGGGTGTAGGGGTCAAAGTCTTTCAAAGTCGCCTTCTCCTGTGCTGATTGATATAAAGCTGATGGTTGTGCCATCTGACATGGTTGCCAGGGTCTGATTCAATGGGGGCCTACTCCTGTGGTGGGTGATCTAAATGCCTGATTCTCTGCTGTGAAACCTCTCTCCTCCGTCTGGGTGTAGGGGTCAAAGTCTTTCAAAGTCGCCTTCTCCTGTGCTGATTGATATGAAGCTGATGGTTGTGCCATCTGACATGGTTGCCGGGGTCCCATTAAATTGGGGCCTACTCCTGTGGTGGGTGATCTAAATGCCTGATTCTCTGCTTTGAAACCTCTCTCCTCTGTCCGGGTGTAGGGGTCAAAGTCTGTCAAAGTCGCCTTCTCCTGTGCTGATTGATATAAAGCTTATGCTTGTGCCATCTGACATGGTTGCCGGGGTCTGATTCAATGGTGGCCTACTCCTGTGGTGGGTGATCTAAATGCCTGATTCTCTGCTGTGTAACCTCTCTCCTCCGTCTGGGTGTAGGGGTCAAAGTAACTAAATGGTGGCCTACTCCTGTGGTGGGTGATATGATGCCTGGTTCTCTGCTGTGGGACCTCTCTCCTTTGTCTGGGTGCTGTGGTCAAAATAATAGTAAGTGACCTTCTCCATTGGTGGGTGACTTGAAGCCTGATTCTGTGCTATGGGACCTCACTCCAATTAATATTGTTTAATTTTTATTTATTTTATGTTAACTCATCATTTCCCTATCTACATTTGTTTGCAGGGGATTTAACTACATTTTGCTGCCTTTTGCAGCCCTCTAGCCCTTTCCGGGTGTGTTTTACAGCCTTTTTAGTGCCCAAAAGTTCGGGTCCCCATTGACTTCTATGGGGTTCGGGTTCGGGATGAAGTTCGGGTCGAGTTCGGATCCCGAACCCGAACATTTTTCGAAAGTTCGGCCGAACTCGTCGAACCCGAACATCCAGGTGTTCGCTCAACTCTAATCACGAGAAAACAATCTAAAAATAGCTTAGATAAATAAAAGCGTTCCAAAGTTGTTACCACATAAAGTGACACAAGTCAGATTTGCAAAAAATGGTCTGGGCAGGAAGGTGAAAACAGGCCTGAGGTAGAAGTGGTTAATATTTATTAATCTGGTAAAACGGGCAGGTTTTTGGCTCGTCTGGTGGCCAACCAGAGAGAGTCTACCAGTATAAGAGAAATCAGGAACTTACAGGGTGCTGGGGTGAGTTCTGCAGAGGAGATAAGGGAGGAATTTGCGAGATATTATTCTACTCTTTATAAATCTGAGTCAATGTTTAGTCGCACCGATATGGATCAATATCTTCAAAAATTAGAGCTCCCCCAGTTATGTTCTCAAGATAGAGAGCGCTTGGACTCCCCCATTCTTTTAGAGGAACTTCAGGCGACTCTTTCCTATCTAAAATATAAATCAGCCTCTGGATCAGATGGATTGCCGTTTGATCTATATAGGTACCACGCTAGAGCACTCTTGCCGATCCTGCTTCTAGTCCTGAATGAATCTTGCGCATGCTGCTCTTTACCTCCATCATTTGGTGAGGCAGTGATTATTTTGGTCTTAAAAAAGGAGAAGGATCCGTGTGATAGACCCATATCACTCCTAAACACGGATTATAAGATTTTCGCCAAAATTCTGGCCAATCGTCTGAAGAGGGTTATAGCGGGTTTGGTACACCCCAATCAGACGGGCTTTATTCCGGGACGACAAATACAGATGAGTCTATATAGGGTTTATTTGAATTTGTCTGTTGGGGGTAGTATAGACCACTCCATTCTGTCCTTAGACGCCGCAAAGGCGTTTTTGTCAGGATGGAGTGGCCTTTTTTGTGGGCTACAATGTCCCATTTTGGCATTGGGAATCCTTTTTTGGAAATGACTCAAATGCTATATGCTCACCCAGTTGCGTATATCAGTGTCAACGGTATTAGTTCTTCCCCCGTTACGATGCGAAGAGGGATGCGACAGGGTTGTCCCCTGTCTCCTCTCCTCTTCGCTCTTTTTATTGAACCATTGGCTTCCCGGATTCGCTTAGATAGTCATATAGACGGTTTTGGGGTGGCGGGAGTGGGCGATAAAATAAGTCTATATGCCGATGACGTGATTCTGTTCCTGGATCAGGGATGGAAAATTCTCCCGTATGTCATAGAGGTAATAGAAGATTATGGTAAATTATCAGGCTATAGAATCAATTGGGCAAAGTCATCGCTCCTCCCGCTGAACCGCAAAGCTGTAGATGAGGGGAGGCGAGTTCGTGTTTTGGTCCCCAATGACACCTTAGATTATTTGGGGGTTAAGATTGGGGTCCCTATAAATAGGTTTTATGATCTTAATCTGGCCCCGGTTCTGAATAAAGTCAGGGACAAAATCTGCGCTTGGCGGAAGTTGATATTGGCACAGACGGATCGAATAGCTCTGATTAAAATGATTATCTTACCGATAGTTTTGTTTCCGTTGTGTGCCGCCCCCATCTGGATAGATGATATTTTCTTTCATAGGTTGGAGGCTATGATCAACGATTTAATTTGGGGAAGGAAGAGGGTTCGTTTAAAGCAGAGATATCTATGGTTGTCGGAGGCAGATGGTGGGCTGTCATTACCTTTTTTTCAAGGTTATTATTTATGTGCACAGATTCAGCGCTGCTGCTATTCAAAAGAGAGTTTACTTTCACAATATTTGACAAAACTTTTTGATAAACCATTTGATAATATTTTTGCATGTTTGGAGAATGGGTTTATGGGAATGAGGAGGTCCTTGCTGATCCCGTGCTCACTGCAGAGGGTTTGGAACAGACTGAAGAAGATCCTTAAATCTTCCGGTCCGTTTGTTTTCCCCCCTCTGTGGGAGAACAGGGGGCTGGAGGAGTTCTTCAAAATTACAGATTTTGGTTATTGGGTACGTAACGGTATCAACAGGGTGTCTGACCTTTTTTATATGGGTCGGTTAAAATCACTTTTGGAATTTGGTTTTACTGATAGTTCACCATTAGATTTATTCATGTATTCACGTTTGAAACATATGGTTGAAGCCTCTAGGAATAGGGGCCGCATTTTTCCACGAGAGAATATATTTTTTGATTTTTGTGACGCTCAGAAGTACGAAAAAGTGAAGTTATCCAGACTTTATGCAAAACTCCGAATGGCACTGGCAACTGTAACACCTTTCAAAAGCACAGATAAGTGGGAGCAAGAGTTGAATTGCCCCCCACTACAGTGGTCTACTATTTATAGGAATGTGAGAAAGGCGACAGCTTCCAGTGCGCATAGGTTAATTAAATTTAAGATCCTCCATAGACTCTACTATACGCCCAAAACCCAAGGAAAATTTCCCCAAAATAAAGACCGGGATTGCTGCTGCTCCAAATGTGGATATATTAACGCAGACTATGTCCACTTGCTTTGGAGCTGCAGCAAAATAAGAAATTATTGGGATGAGGTTTTTGCTACCTTACAAAAGGAGAGTTCAATAAACTATAACCCGGGGATTTTGATAGTGATCTTTGTAGATTGTGGGTCAGAAGTTGAAGTCCCGCCCCAGGTCAGACGGATTTGGATGCGGGGATTGATGGTCGCTAAAGCTATATTGATAAAGTAGTGGGGCTCTGTCTCCCCGCCCTCAACAAGGGAGTGGGGTTCATATCTTCAAAAAATTAGAGTTTATGAGGACATTGAAAGGAAACGGAGAGTTGCACGCAGAGCTACATAGCTATAATTAATACTATTCTATACATTAATGAATGGAGTGGACGGCAGCCAATGGGGGGGGGTGGGGTTGATATAGTTATTATTATATATTGTCGTGAGGGTGTTCTTAGGATGTTGTATAGAATTTTTCTTGTAAGGATGTTTATGATTGCCATGCTAGGCATACCGTTGTGATTATTATTGTTTTATGTATAAATTTTATGATCTGGAAAATAAAAATATATATTTATAATAAATAGAAGTGGTTAATATTTAATGTTTTCAGCAAAGCTTCTTTAATTTTGTAAATGAATGTATAAGGCTTCTTTCACACTCGCGTTAGGTTTGTCCGTCTGCCGGATCTGTACTAACGTTTGCAAACGTGTGCTGCCAGAAGTCCGCCCCGGCCCCATTCACTAGAGATCCGTCCGCAGCACGGCAAACATGCCAAGAGGTGGCCGGACAATAACCAGCAGCACACGTGTGCAAACATTAGTACGGATCCAGCAGGCTGTTCCCCTGCCAGAAAGGCCTGCCGAGCAACTATAACACGAGTGTGAAAGAAGCCTAAGGGAGATAAAGGAGCCTTGTTTCTAGATTTGTTTCGCAATGTGTTAATATAATAGTTAGAAATCAAGGACATCTGCTAATGTTTTAATATATACACACATTCAATTATACAGCTGGCACCTACTGTCACTGCCCGTTTCAGAGTTAACTCCAATCCTAGATGTTTAAATCCTTAGATGTCCACAGCAGTGATGACCGAACCCGGACCGCCACATTCTGGACCGTACCTGACATTTTGGTGTTGCAGTACCGAACCCAAGCACGGATTTTGTCACCAAAGTCCGTGTCTAGGTTCGTTGTTCGTCATTTAAATAAAGCTTGTCTGCACCGTAGCCAATCAGAAAGTGTTTAAGCTGTGGGCACTTGGAAGCCATCACATTCATGGCTGTGATTGGCCGGCGCACCATGTGACCATTCGTGTTGATCGTGAATATTCTAATTGCTAATTTTTATCGCGAATATCGGCACTTCAAGAATTCACGAAGATTTAGAATATAGTGCTATATCTTCGTAATCGCAAATATTCTAGATTTTTTTTTTCATCAGTTCTTGCTTGTGGGCCAATGAGAAGGCTGCAATATCTTTGTCAGAGCTTAACAACATCCCTAGCAACCAATAGGAAAGTTGCCTACCCCTTACTTTATAAGTATTTCCCCAGCAGCCATTTTCTGCAGTTTTTTGCAGTTCTGAGAGAGAGAGAGCAGTGACATTGTTGTGCTCTGTGCTTTCATCTGGATCCTATTCCTTATCCAATTACATTAGATAGTTAGCTCATATATACAGTATATATATATATATATATATATATATATATATAATACAGATAGTTAGTGGGAGATAATCAGTGTAGGTTACATAGTGATATATTGTATCTGATAGGTTCCAGTGCAGGGTGTTAGGTAGTGTGATAGGAATTACTGTGCTGTGCATTTTCTCAAGTCTAAGGAAACTTCTAGCAGCTTGAAAAATGTAGAAAAAGTGACCCACACCTGTATTGTGCGCGCAATACGCGCCTATTACATTGCCGATTTTTGCAATCAAGAAAATAATGACTGGAGATCACAAATTCTAGAATTTGATAATTTATTGCGAATATTAGTCCAATTAGGCCAATATATCAAATGAATATTGCCTATGCTGCTCATCACTATGCATACATAAATGCCGAATAACATGGTGCGCCACCATTCTGCTCCAACTAGTGTAGGAACAGGATGCTGTGTTGGTGACCTGAAGGCATTAATGATCGGTGCAACCTGCGAGACACTAGTGAGACAGAAATACCATATTTAATTGTGCTGTTCAGTCTGAGGGTGACCTGTTAGCATTTTTGTTTGGTGGAATCCTACCCCTTTTGCCCCAGTGACAGGGAAACATAATAGTTAATTGTGTGCGTGAGATATACCTTTTTTTTTTTGTGAAAAAAACTTTACTTGCCACTGTCACAGGGAAAAATAATAGCTAATCAGCCTGATAATTGGGTCGGTGAGACCTACCTATTTTTTTTTTTTTTTGTGAAAAAACACTGTACTTGTCACTGTCACATGGAAATATACAGTATCAGCCTATTAATTGGGTTGGTGAGACCTACCTATTTTTTGGGGGTGAAAGAAAACTACTTACCACCATCACAGGGAAATATAATAGTTAATCAGCCTGATAATTGGGTCGGTGAGACCTACCTATTTTTTTTTTTTTGTGAAAAAACTGTACTTGCCATTGTCACAGGGAAATAAAATAGTTAATCAGTCTGTTAATTGGGTTGGTGAGACCTACCTATTTTTTGTGGTCAAGAAAACTGTACTTGCCACAGTCACAGGGAAATATAAAAGTTAATCATTCTGTTAATTGGGGCACCTCTTTTATATCTGTGACAAATGTTCGTCTGCATCCAGTTTTGTAGGTGACCATTAGAGTTGAGCGAACACCTGGATTTTCGGGTTCGAGAAGTTCGGCCGAACTTCCCGGAAGTGATCGGGTTCGGGATCCGAACTCGACCCAAACTTCGCCCCGAACCCCATTGAAGTCAATGGGGACCCGAACTTTTTGGCACTAAAAAGGCTGTAAAACAGCCCAGGAAAGGGCTAGAGGGCTGCAAAAGGCAGCAAAATGTAGGTAAATCCCATGCAAACAAATGTGGATAGAAAAATGAATAAAAATAAAAATAAAATAAATAAAAATTAACCAATATCAATTGGAGAGAGGTCCCATAGCAGAGAATCTGGCTTCATGTCATAGCAGAGAATCAGGCTTCATGTCATAGCAGAGAATCAGGCTTCATGTCACCCACCACTGGAACAGGCCATTGTCAGATATTTTTAGGCCCCGGCACCCAGACAGAGGAGAGAGGTCCCATAGCAGAGAATCTGGCTTCATGTCAGCAGAGAATCAGTCCTCATGTCATAGCAGAGATTCAGGCTTCATGTCATAGCAGAGAATCAGGCTTCACGTCACCCACCACTGGAACAGGCCACTGTCAGATATGTTTACGCCCCGGCACCCAGACAGAGGAGAGAGGTCCCATAGCAGAGAATCAGGCTTCATGTCACCCACCACTGGAACAGGCCACTGTCAGATATTTAGGCCCCGGCACCCAGACGGAGGAGAGGTTCATTCAACTTTGGGTTGCCCCGCAATATAATGGTAAAATTAAAAAAAGAGGATTGAATGAAGTGCCCTGGAGTGCAAGAATATATTGTTAAGGGGATGTAGTTATAAATGTCTAATCTGCACAAGGGATGGACAGGTACTGTGGGATCCATGCCTGGTTAATTTTTATGAACGTCAGCTTGTCCACATTGGCTGTAGACAACCCAGTAGTCCGCACACGTTAAAATGTGGGCAACTCTGCTGTCGTTGCGCAGGCACTGCAGCATGTAGTCGCTCATGTGTGCCAGGCTGCCCAGAGGTAAGGACAAGCTGTCCTCTGTGGGAGGCGTATCGTCATCGTCCTGCGTTTCCCCCCAGCCACGCACCAGTGATGGGCCCGAGCTGCGTTGGGTGCCACCCCGCTGTGAACATGCTTCATCCTCATCCTCCTCCACCTCATCCTCATCCTCGTCCTCCTCGTCCTCCAGTAGTGGGCCCTGTCTGGCCACATTTGTACCTGGCCTCTGCTGTTGCAAAAAACCTCCCTCTGAGTCACTTCTAAGAGACTGGCCTGAAAGTGCTAAAAATGACCCCTCTTCCTCCTCCTCCTCTGCCACCCCCTCTTCCATCATCGCCCTAAGTGTTTTCTCAAGGAGACATAGAAGTGGTATTGTAACGCTGATAACGGCGTCATCGCCACTGGCCATGTTGGTGGAGTAATCGAAACAACGCAAAAGGGCACACAGGTCTTGTATGGACCGCATTTTATGCAGCAGCTCTGACATGTCGGGGTAGTTGTGAATGAACTTCTGCACCATCAAATTCAGCACATGCGCCAGGCAAGAGATGTGCGTCAAACCGGCTAGTCCAAGAGCTGCGATGAGATTTCGCCCATTATCGCACACCACCAGGCCGTCTGTTGTTCAATACCCCGCCACAACTCCTGCGCGGTGTGGGGCCTGTCCCGCAAACATATGAGTTTCAGAATGGCCTGCTGACGTTTACCCCGGGCTGTGCTGAAGTTGGTGGTGAAGGTGTGTGGCTGACTGGATGAGCAGGTGGAAGAAGAGGAGGAGGAAGCCGAGTAGGAGGAGGAGGCTACAGAAGGCAAAGAATGTTGCCCTGCGATCCTTGGCGGCGGAAGGACGTGCGCCAAACAGCTCTCCGCCTGGGGCCCAGCCGCCACTACATTTACCCAGTGTGCAGTTAGGGAGATATAGCGTCCCTGCCCGTGCTTACTGGTCCATGTATCTGTGGTTAGGTGGACCTTGCCACAGATGGCGTTCCGCAGTGCACACTTGATTTTATCGGATACTTGGTTGTGCAGGGAAGGCACGGCTCTCTTGGAGAAGTAGTGGTGGCTGGGAACAACATACTGTGGGACAGCAAGCGACATAAGCTGATTGAAGCTGTCTGTGTCCACCAGCCTAAATGACAGCATTTCATAGGTCAGTAGTTTAGAAATGCTCGCATTCAGGGCCAGGGATCGAGGGTGGCTAGGTGGGAATTTACGCTTTCTCTCAAATGTTTGTGAGATGGAGAGCTGCCGTGTGACATGGTTGAGATGCTTGGTGACGGAGGTGGTGGTGTTGGTGATACATCCTCTGTTTGCTGGGCGGCAGGTGCCAACATTCCTCCAGAGGCGGAGGAAGAGGCCGAGGCAGCAGCAGAAGAGGTAGCAGGGGGAGCCTGAGTGACTTCCTTGTTTTTAAGGTGTTTACTCCACTGCAGTTCATGCTTTGCATGCAGGTGCCTGGTCATGCAGGTTGTGCTAAGGTTCAGAAAGTTAATGCCTTGCTTCAGGCTCTGATGGCACAGCGTGCAAACCACTCGGGTCTTGTAGTCAGCACATTGTTTAAAGAACTGCCACGCCAGGGAACTCCTTGAAGCTGCCTTTGGGGTGCTCGGTCCCAGATGGCGGTGGCCAGTAGCAGGCGGACTCTCTTGGTGGTGGGTGTTCTGCTTTTGCCCACTGCTCCCTCTTTTGCTACGCTGTTGGCTCGGTCTCACCACTGCCTCTTCCTCCGAACTCTGAAAGTCAGTGGCACGACCTTCATTCCATGTGGGGTCTAGGACCTCATCGTCCCCTGCATCGTCTTCCACCCAGTCTTCCTCCCTGACCTCCTGTTCAGTCTGCACACTGCAGAAAGACGCAGCAGTTGGCACCTGTGTTTTATCATCAGAGGTGTGCTGAGGTGGTATTTCCATGTCCTCATCATCAGGAAACATAAGTGGTTGTGCGTCAGTGCATTCTATGTCTTCCACCGCTGGGGAAGGGCTAGGTGGATGCCCTTGGGAAACCCTGCCAGCAGAGTCTTCAAACAGCATAAGAGACTGCTGCATAAGTTGAGGCTCAGACAGTTTCCCTGATATGCATGGGGGTGATGTGACAGACTGATGGGCTTGGTTTTCAGGTACCATCTGTGCGCTTTCTGCAGAAGACTGGGTGGGAGATAATGTGATAACGTGCTGGATCCACTGTCGGCCACCCAATTGACTAATGCCTGTACCTGCTCAGGCCTTACCATCCTTAGAACGGCATTAGGCCCCACTAGACGCTGTAAATTCTGGCGTCTACTGGGACCTGAGGTAGTTGGTACACTAGGACGTGTGGCTGTGGCAGAAGGCCACGTCCTCTCCCAGCACCAGAGGGTCCACTAACACCACCACGACCATGTCCACGTCCGCGTCCCTTACTAGATGTTTTCCTCATTGTTACCGTTCACCACAACGGCGTTTGAAGTTATTGAGAATGACCCTATCAGCACCTTCAATCTAATATACCCTTTTGTGGAGTGTGTCTGTGAAATCATGAACTTTTTTTTATTTTTTTTATTAGGAACACCTCCTTCATCCGTTTAACTATTGTGGGAGAGGAAATTATTCAGTGGAGTGTGTCTGTGACACTCTGGCAATTTTTTTTTAATTTAGAACACCCCTTTGGCATCCGTCTTACTGTAGAAGGAGAAAAATTATTTTAATATACACTGTATAGTCCCCTGATAGGGGAAGTATGAGACAAAAAATTTTACCCACTTTTAACCCAAGGCCAGGACATACCAGCAACAAACTGTCACACCGTGGCCCTTAGCAACCTGACACAGAATTGATGGACACATGAAAAAAAGAAAAAACTGAAACAGTGTTGACTTCCTCCCCCGCCTCCTACTCCTCTTCCACTTACACCTACACGTCCGCCTCCTCCTCCACTCAGACTTCTATCTCCTTATGTCTTATATTGGCAGAGTAGAGAAATATACCTCTCACACCCACAAAAATGGCTAAAGGTCACACACAAAATTGACAGACACATTTAAAAAAACAAAACAAAACAGAAAGAGTGTGGCTAGGGATGAGCGAACCCGAACTGTATAGTTCAGGTTCGTACCGAATTTTGGGGTGTTCGTGACACGGACCCGAACATTTTCGTAAAAGTCTGGGTTCGGGTTCGGTGTTCGGCGCTTTCTTGGCGCTTTTTGAAAGGCTGCAAAGCAGCCAATCAACAAGCGTCATACTACTTGCCCCAAGAGGCCATCACAGCCTTGCCTACTATTGGCATGGCTGTGATTGGCCAGTGCAGCATGTGACCCAGCCTCTATATAAGCTTGGGTCACGTAGCGCTGCACGTCACTCTGCTGATACAAGCGTAGGGAGAGGTTGCTGCTGCGACGTTAGGGCGAGATTAGGCAGATTAACTCCTCCAAAAGACTTAATTCAGTGATCGATCTCCAGCTGTGGATCATTGAAGTGCTGATATTGAATTGCTCACTTTTTTTAGGCTGCCCAGAGCGTTTTTATATCACTTTTTTCTGGGGTGATCTGCGGCCATTTTGTGGCTTGTGGTGCGCCAGCACAAGCTACCACCAAGTGCATTTAACCATCAATAGTGTGGTTATTTTTTGCTATATCCTACATCAGGTGCAGGCTGAGCCTGTGTCACCCAAGTGCATTTAACCATCAATAGTGTGGTTATTTTTTGGCCATATACTACATCACGTGCAGGCTGAGCCTGTGTCACCCAAGTGCATTTAACCATCAATAGTGTGGTTATTTTTTGCTATATCCTACATCAGGGTCAAGCTTTCATCAAGTGCATTTAACCATCAATAGTGTGGTGATTTTTTGGCCATATACTACATCAGGTGCAGGCTGAGCCTGTGTCACCCAAGTGCATTTAACCATCAATAGTGTGGTTATTTTTTGCTATATCCTACATCAGGGTCAAGCTTTCATCAAGTGCATTTAACCATCAATAGTGTGGTTATTTTTTGGCCATATACTACATTAGGTGCAGGCTGAGCCTGTGTCACCCAAGTGCATTTAACCATCAATAGTGTGGTTATTTTTTGGCTATATACTACATCAGGGGCAAGTTGAGCCTGTCACCCAGCGCCTAAAAAATAGGCCTGACATTTCTATTCCTCCAAATCAGTACAGTTTTAGCTGGTCAAGTTATATTTAGTGACCGTAAAAGCACAGTTTTTGTTCTGGATTGAAAAACTATTCCCAAATTTGCCATTCTCAAAATTAGTAGTTTCTGCTATATCAGGCCTACTTTAAATCTATCCCAAAAAGGATATCTTAGATTCAAGGTGCTGATAGTGTCATTCTGAAAAACTTAACACACACGCTACAGTGCAGATACAAGTCTAATTCTGTGATTAAAGGTATATCTGTCACACAGCGCGTAAAAAATAGGCCTCACATTTATATTCAACCAAATCTGTCATTACTTGTGTGCCTGTATTAGTGTAATACGGTACCTAAATAGATAGCCAGACAGTGTTAGGTGTCTGTAAAAAAAGGCCTGAATTTTAATTCAATACATTGGCCCGAATAATATTTTTCTTATTGTGGTGAACGGTAACAATAAGGAAAACAACTAGTAAGGGACGCGGATGTGGACATGGTCGTGGTGGTGTTAGTGGACCCTCTGGTGCTGGGGGAGGACGTGGCCGTTCTGCCACAGCCACACGTCCTAGTGTACCAACTACCTCAGGTCCCAGTAGCCGCCAGAATTTACAGGGATATTTGGTGGGGCCCAATGCCGTTCTAAGGATGGTAAGGCCTGAGCAGGTACAGGCATTAGTCAATTGGGTGGCCGACAGTGCATCCAGAACGTTCACATTATCTCCCACCCAGTCTTCTGCAGAAAGCGCACAGATGGCGCATGAAAACCAAGCCCATCAGTCTGTCACATCACCCCCATGCATATCAGGGAAACTGTCTCAGCCTCAAGTTATGCAGCAGTTTCGTATGCTGTTTGAAGACTCTGCTGCCGGGGTTTCCCAAGGGCATCCACCTAGCCCTTCCCCAGGGGTGGAAGAGATAGAATGCACTAACGCACAACCACTTATGTTTCCTGATGATGAGGACATGGGAATACCACCTCAGCACGTCTCTGATGATGACAAAACACAGGTGCCAACTGCTGCGTCTTTCTGCAGTGTGCAGACTGAACAGGAGGTCAGGGATCAAGACTGGGTGAAAGACGATGCAGGGGACGATGAGGTCCTAGACCCCACATGGAATGAAGGTCGTGCCACTGACTTTCACAGTTCGGAGGAAGAGGCAGTGGTGAGACCGAGCCAACAGCGTAGCAAAAGACAAAGAGGGAGCAGTGGGCAAAATCAGAACACCCGCCGCCAAGAGACTCCGCCTGCTACTGACCGCCGCCATCTGGGACCGAGCACCCCACAGGCAGCTTCAAGGAGTTCCCTGGCATGGAACTTCTTTAAACAATGTGCTGACAACAAGACCCGAGTGGTTTGCACGCTGTGCCATCAGAGCCTGAAGCGAGGCATTAACGTTCTGAACCTTAGCACAACCTGCATGACCAGGCACCTGCATGCAAAGCATGAACTGCAGTGGAGTAAACACCTTAAAAACAAAGAAGTCACTCAGGCTCCCCCTGCTACCTCTTCTGCTGATGCCGCCTCGGCCTCTTCTGCTGCTGCCGCCGCCTCGGCCTCTTCCTCCGCCTCTGGAGGAACGTTGGCACCTGCCGCCCAGAAAACATGGGATGTACCTGCAACAACACCACCTGCGTCACCAAGCATCTTAACCATGTCACACGGCAGCGTTCAGCTCTCCATCTCACAAACATTTGAGAGAAAGCGTAAATTCCCACCTAGCCACCCTCGATCCCTGGCCCTGAATGCCAGCATTTCTAAACTACTGGCCTATGAAATGCTGTCATTTAGGCTGGTGGACACAGACAGCTTCAAACAGCTCATGTCGCTTGCTGTCCCACAGTATGTTGTTCCCAGCCGGCACTACTTCTCCAAGAGAGCCGTGCCTTCCCTGCACAACCAAGTGTCCGATAAAATCAAGTGTGCACTGCGCAACGCCATAAGCACGGCCAGGGACGCTATATCTCCCTAACTGCACACTGGGTAAATGTAGTGAGCTGTTTGGCGCACATCCTTCCGCCGCTAAGGATCGCAGGGCAACATTCTTTGCCTCCTGTCTCCTCCTCCTCCTACTCAGCTTCCTCCTCCTCTTCTTCCACCTGCTCATCCAGTCAGCCACACACCTTCACCACCAACTTCAGCACAGCCCGGGGTAAACGTCAGCAGGCCGTTCTGAAACTCATATGTTTGGGGGACAGGCCCCACACCGCACAGGAGTTGTGGCGGGGTATAGAACAACAGACCGACGAGTGGTTGCTGCCGGTGAGCCTCAAGCCCGGCCTGGTGGTGTGCGATAATGGGCAAAATCTCATTGCAGCTCTGGGACTAGCCGGTTTGACGCACATCCCTTGCCTGGCGCATGTGCTGAATTTGGTGGTGCAGAAGTTCATTCGCAACTACCCCGACATGTCAGAGCTGCTGCATAAAGTGCGGGCCGTCTGTTCGCGCTTCCGGCGTTCACACCCTGCTGCTGCACGCCTGTCTGCGCTACAGCGTAACTTCGGCCTTCCCGCTCACCGCCTCATATGCGATGTGCCCACCAGGTGGAACTCCACCTTGCACATGCTGGACAGACTGTGCGAGCAGCAGCAGGCCATAGTGGAGTTTCAGCTGAAGCACGCACGGTCAGTCGCACTGCGGAACAGCACCACTTCACCACCAATGACTGGGCCTCCATGCGAGACCTGTGTGCCCTGTTGCGCTGTTTCGAGTACTCCACCAACATGGCCAGTGGCGATGACGCCGTTATCAGCGTTACAATACCACTTCTATGTCTCCTTGAGAAAACACTTAGGGCGATGATGGAAGAGGAGGTGGCCCAGGAGGAAGAGGAGGAAGAGGGGTCATTTTTAGCACTTTCAGGCCAGTCTCTTCGAAGTGACTCAGAGGGAGGTTTTTTGCAACAGCAGAGGCCAGGTACAAATGTGGCCAGACAGGGCCCACTACTGGAGGACGAGGAGGACGAGGATGAGGAGGAGGTGGAGGAGGATGAGGATGAAGCATGTTCACAGCGGGGTGGCACCCAAAGCAGCTCGGGCCCATCACTGGTGCGTGGCTGGGGGGAAACACAGGACGATGACGATACGCCTCCCACAGAGGACAGCTTGTCCTTACCTCTGGGCAGCCTGGCACACATGAGAGACTACATGCTGCAGTGCCTGCGCAACGACAGCAGAGTTGCCCACATTTTAACGTGTGCGGACTACAGGGTTGCCACCCTGCTGGATCCCCGGTACAAAGACAATGTGCCCACCTTACTTCCTACACTGGAGCGTGATAGGAAGATGCGCGAGTACAAGCGCACGTTGGTAGACGCGCTACTGAGAGCATTCCCAAATGTCACAGGGGAACCAGTGGAAGCCCAAGGCGAAGGCAGAGGAGGAGCAAGAGATCGCCAACGCAGCTGTGTCACGGCCAGCTCCTCTGAGGGCAGGGTTAGCATGGCAGAGATGTGGAAAAGTTTTGTCACCACGCCACAGCTAACTGCACCACCACCTGATACGGAACGTGTTAGCAGGAGGCAACATTTCACTAACATGGTGGAACAGTACCTGTGCACACCCCTCCACGTACTGACTGATGGTTCGGCCCCATTCAACTTCTGGGTCTCCAAATTGTCCACGTGGCCAGAGCTAGCCTTGTATGCCTTGGAGGTGCTGGCCTGCCCGGCGGCCAGCGTTTTGTCTGAACGTGTATTCAGCACGGCAGGGGGCGTCATTACAGACAAACGCAGCCGCCTGTCTACAGCCAATGTGGACAAGCTGACGTTCATAAAAATGAACCAGGCATGGATCCCACAGGACCTGTCCATCCCTTGTGCAGATTA
This sequence comes from Bufo bufo, assembly GCF_905171765.1. NCBI lineage: Eukaryota > Metazoa > Chordata > Amphibia > Anura > Bufonidae > Bufo > Bufo bufo. The sequence continues at coordinate 170,813,309 of NC_053391.1, read as the reverse complement.
GACATTAACTACCTCCCCTTAACAATATATTATTGTACTCCAGGGCACTTCCTCATTCAATCCTATTATTATTTTCATTTTACCATTATATTGCGGGGCAACCCAAAGTTGAATGAACCTCTCCTCTGTCTGGGTGCCGGGGCCTAAATGTGTGACAGTGGCCTGTTCCAGTGGTGGGTGATGTGAAGCCTGATTCTCTGCTATGACATGAAGACTGATTCTGTGCTGACATGAAGCCAGATTCTCTGTTACGTGACCTCTCTCCTCTGCCTGGGTGCCTGGGCCTAAATATGTGACAGTGGCCTGTTCCAGTGGTGGGTGACGTGAAGCCTGATTCTCTGCTATGACATGAAGACTGATTCTGTGCTGACATGAAGCCAGATTCTCTGTTACGGGACCTCTCTCCTCTGTCTGGGTGCCGGAGCCTAAATATGTGACAGTGGCCTGTTCCAGTGGTGGGTGACGTGAAGCCTGATTCTCTGCTATGACATGAAGACTGATTCTCTGCTGACATGAAGCCTGAATCTCTGTTATGGGACCTCTCTCCTCTGCCTGGGTGCCTGGGCCTAAATATGTGACAGTGGCCTGTTCCAGTGGTGTGTGACGTGAAGCCTGATTCTCTGCTATGACATGAAGACTGATTCTGTGCTGACATGAAGCCAGATTCTCTGTTACGGGACCTCTCTCCTCTGTCTGGGTGTCGGGGCCTAAATATGTGACAGTGGCCTGTTCCAGTGGTGGGTGACGTGAAGCCTGATTCTCTGCTATGACATGAAGACTGATTCTGTGCTGACATGAAGCCAGATTCTCTGTTACGGGACCTCTCTCCTCTGTCTGGGTGCCAGGGCCTAAATGTGTGACAGTGGCCTGTTCCAGTGGTGGGTGACGTGAAGCCTGATTCTCTGCTATGACATGAAGACTGATTCTGTGCTCACATGAAGCCAGATTCTCTGTTACGGGACCTCTCTCCTCTGTCTGGGTGCCTGGGCCTAAATATGTGACAGTGGCCTGTTCCAGTGGTGGGTGACGTGAAGCCTGATTCCCTGCTATGACATGAAGACTGATTCTCTGCTGACATGAAGCCTGAATCTCTGTTATGGGACCTCTCTCCTCTGCCTGGGTGCCTGGGCCTAAATATGTGACAGTGGCCTGTTCCAGTGGTGGGTGATGTGAAGCCTGATTCTCTGCTATGACATGAAGACTGATTCTCTGCTGACATGAAGCCTGTATCTCTGTTATGGGACCTCTCTCCTCTGCCTGGGTGCCTGGGCCTAAATATGTGACAGTGGCCTGTTCCAGTGGTGGGTGACGTGAATCCTGATTCTCTGCTATGACATGCATACTGATTCTCTGCTGACATGAAGCCATATTCTCTGTTACGGGACCTCTCTCCTCTGCCTGGGTGCCTGGGCCTAAATATCTGACAATGGACTGTTTCAGTGTTGGGTGACGTAAAGCCTGATTCTCTGCTATGACATGCAGACTGATTCTCTGCTGATATGAAGCCAGATTCTCTGTTACGAGACCTCTCTCCTCTGCCTGGGTGCCGGGGCCTAAATATATGACAATGGACTGTTACAGTGGTGGGTGACGTGAAGCCAGATTCTCTGCTATGGCATGAAGACTGATTCTCTGCTGACGTGAAGCCAGATTCTCTGCTATGGGACCTCTCTCCAATTGATATTGGTTTATTTTTATATATTTTATTTTTATTTTAATTCATTTCCCTATCCACATTTGTTTGCAGGGGATTTACCTACATGTTGCTGCCTTTTGCAGCCTTTTTGCTCTTTCCTGGGCTGTTTTACAGCCTTTTTAGTGCCAAAAAGTTCGGGTCCCCATTGACTTCAATGGGGTTCAGGTTCGGGACGAAGTTCGGGTCGGGTTCGGATCCCGAACCCGAACATTTCCGGGAAGTTCGGCCGAACTTCCAGGTGTTCGCTCAACTCTAGTGTTGGCTTCTTCATCCACCTCCTCCGCCTCTTCCATTTACACTGCCATGTCCACAGCCTCCTCAACTTCCTACTCCGTTTGGACCTCCGCCTCTTGGCTCAAGATTGCTATTTTTTGTATTTTATGTTATTTTAAGCCATTTCCCTTACCACATTTGTTTGCAGTGCAATTGTACTACTCCTTACGCCTATTTTGGAGCCTTTTTCAACCCTCTAGTCCTTTCTATGACTTTTCTACAGCCATTTTAGTGCCCCAAAGTTCAGGTCCCCATTGACTTCAATGGGGTCCGTTGTTCTGAGTGAAGTTCAGGTAAAGTTTGGACCCCGAATAAAACTTTGAAATGAAGTTCAGCCGAACCCCTCAAACCCGAACATGCAGCGGTCCTCTCATCCCTAGTTCACAGCATTCAAGTAGTTAGAAAGAGAACCCCCTTTCACTCCATTAGTACTTGACAAAGTACTTGACCCTCATTAATACCATGTACTTATGTCTACTATGGTCTGCCTTTGGGAGCACCTGATTCAGACATTCAATCAGCCTTACTGTAACTGATATAATACGCTCCAATACAGAAGTATTGCAGTTTATTAAATGAGTTATTAGATGTATGTCCAATTCTATAAAAGGGAAATATTATTTTCTGTGAACATCATGACAATATTTTGTTTTTGTTTATTTTGTTTTTTATCTTTTCACCTACTGAAAATACAATAAAATTTAAATTAAAGTTTTTTTTTATGTATTAATATAAATTTAATATTGCCACTAGAGATGAGCGAATTTTATATTTTGAAATTCATTTGCGATTCATTTACTGGTAAAAGGTGAATTGCGTTATGGATTCCGTTACCACGGACCATAACACAATTCTATGAGGCATTCTTTCGAGGCATTCCGTTATTCATTCTATCATTATAGAAGTCTATGGACTGCATAATGGATCCGTTTGTTTTCGTTATGCAGGGGAGTCCTCTCCTGCTTAACGGAAATAAGACGGATCCGTTATGCAGCCCATAGACTTCTATTATGACGGAATGAATAATGGAATGCCTTTAAAGGCATTCCGTTATGCATTCCATGATAGAATTGCATTATGGTCCGTGGTAACGGAATCCATAACGCAATTCACCTTTTACAAGTAAACAAATCGCAAATGAATTTCAAAATATGACATTTTACTGCTCAAAAGGCAGGAAATGCTCAACCCCAAATGCAGTTGTGCATTTTTGCTCGGGGGAGCAGATACTGCGCTTGTGGTCTCTTGCTAAGGGCGATCCCCAGCAAACAATGCATACAATGGAGGATGCCCGCAGCAGACCACAAGTGCCACAGAGACATCCTACACAAGATGGTAAAATGTGTGGATATAGAATAATACATAGAATACCTTATTTTTCGCCCCATAAGACGCATTCCCCCCAAAAAAAGTGGGGGGGAAATGCCCTTGCGTCTTATGGGGCGAATGCTTTCATTTTACATCGCAGTCTGCGATTACATCGCAGTCTCACTGACGTTGCGCGCCTGCTCCTCCCACTTTGCAGGCGGATCAGGCGCGTGACATCAGTGAGTGACGTTACTGCTGCCGTCCGCTCTGCCTGCTATGATAGCTTGTTAGTAAGTTCAGTACTGATACAGGGGAGAGCGCAGCTTTAGTTAAACTTATTAACAGGTTAAGGATTAATGTCTAGAAATACTGGGGTGAGCGGAGGGCCAGTGTATTTGGGGACACTGTTATGAGGGTAATCTGTGGATGACACATATATATCAGTGTCATCCACAGATCCCTCCATAACAGTGCCATCCACAGATCCCCCACCCCTTAACAATGCCATCCACAGATCCCCCACCCCATAGCAGTGCCATCCACAGATGCCCCTTCCCATAACAGTGCCATCCACAGATGCCCCTCCCCAAAACAGTTCCATCCACAGATGCCCCTCCCCAAAACAGTTCCATCCACAGATCCCCCATAACAGTGCCATCCACAGATCCCCCATAACAGTGCCATCCACAGATCCCCCATAACAGTGCCATCCACAGATCCCCCATAACAGTGCCATCCACAGATCCCCCATAACAGTGCCATCCACAGATCCCCCATAACAGTGCCATCCACAGATCCCCCATAACAGTGCCATCCACAGATCCTCCATAACAGTGCCATACACAGATCCCCCACATGACAGTGCCATCCACAGATCCCCACACATGACAGTGCGTCATCAACAGATCTCTCATAATAGTGTCGTGCACAGACCACCATTAGTTCAAAACCCACGAAAAGCACACCTTTTGGTTAAAAATATTTTTTTTCTTAATTTCCTCCTCAAAAACCTAGGTGCGTCTTATAGGCCGGTGCATCTTATAGGGTGAAAAATATGGTAAATAGTTATAAGATTAGGTGCACTACTGTGGTGGATGCAAACAGTAGCATCTGACTAACCCTCACACTGATGTTAAAAATGAGACATTAGCCAGTATATCCTTATATTAAGGACACACCTTAGCCCGCACACCACACCAAGGTTTCTCAAGTGGCACGGGACCTAACGCTAAACACACCTGTACCATATGAGTAGTTCCAGGAGCCAGTGGGCAAATTACAGCAGCTTAAGGTCCGACTTAAAGTACAGCTCCCGGTTCCCTCCAGTGTGACTAACCACACATACAATGGTAGGAGGGAGGAGGCTTAGAGTCCCACCCATGGCTGGCTGATATGTTGCAGGCCTCATAAGTGCACCTAAATGCTGCCTTTTGATACCACGTATTTTTGTAATTTAAATCGTATATTTACATTTGGAGGTGAATAAGCTCCAATTTAAATGCGTCTTGATTACATCCATAGGCAATATTGCTCCCAAACAGCAGTTTACAACAACATATGGGGTGTTTCCATATTCAGGAAAAAATGCAGAACGAATTGTGGGGTGCATCTTCTCTTGTTATGCCTTGGGAAAATGAAAAATTTTGGGATAAAGCAACATTGTATAGGAAATAAAATGCAATTTTTTTTATTTTCACAGCCAAGTGTTTCTAAATTTTGTAAAATGCTTGTTGGGTCACTCTCTGCACCCCTTGATCAATTCCTTAAGGGGTGTATTTCCCAAAATGGGGTCACTTTTTGGGGTTTTCGTCTAGGGGTACCTCAGGATCACTTCAAATGTGACATGGCACCCAAAAACCATTCTAGCAAAATCTGCCCTCCAAAAACAATATTGCACTCCTTTCTTTCTGAGCCCTGCTGTATGCCAATGAAGAGATTTACAACCACATATGGGGTGTTCCTATAAACTGCAGAATCAGTGTAATACATATTGAGGTTTGTTTTGCTGTTAACCCTTACTGTGTTACAGGAAAATGGATTCAAATAAAAAGAAAAAGTGCACAACAAAAAAATGAAATTTTAAAATGTCACCACCATTTTGCTTCAATACCTGTGTAACACCTAAAGGTAACTAAATAAAATCATTTCTGGATAGATTGAGTGGTGTAGTTTCCAAAATACTGTTATTTTTGGGTGGTTTCTATAATGCAGGGATGCTCAACCTATGGCCCTGCAGCTGTTGTAAAACTACAACTCACACCATGGCTGATAGCTGTAGGCTGTCCAGGCAGCTGGGAGTTGTAGTTTTGCAACAGCTGGAGGGCCGCAGGTTGGGCATCCTTGCTGTAATATAAGCCCCTTAAAGTTACTTCAGAACTAAATTGTTTTGAAAATTGTCTTAAAAACTTCAATTGCTTCCAAAATTCTAAGGCTTCTAACATCCTAAAAAAATAAATAAAAAAAATTTACAAAATGATGCCAATATAAAGTAGATATGTGGGGAATGTTAATTAATAACTAGTTTGCAAGAGATCACTATTTATCTTAAAATCTGAGAAATTCAAATTTTGAAAATTGCTAATTTTTCAAATAATTTCTGTAAATTTTGGATCTTTATACATATAGTTAAACCATATCAAATAAAATTCACCACTAACACGAAGAACGATGTGTAACGAGAAAATATTTATAGAATTGCTTTGATCAGTAAAAGCGTTCCAGTGTTTTTACCAGATAAAGTGACACTTGTTAGATTTGAAAAATGCGGCCTTGGCATTTGGTCCAAACTGGCTTTTTCTAAAAGGGGAAAAAAAAAGAAATAACAATCAGAGTAAGCTGTGTTCATCTGGTTTACTATACAGTGCCGCATTGCTCTGGTCCTAGCTGCAAGGATATTGTCATCTCATCTCATCTCATCTCATCTTGATGCCTATTCTGTGAAGTAGTATCGATGATCATCAAATGCAGTTCAAACATATCTCACTGTAAACAACCTCATAGATCTGAAAATGTACATGGCACCATATGCTTGTGACCGCATATGCAGACTGGCACTAACGCTGGAAATCTCCTTTGGGTACTGTGAGAGCTGTGCAAATAAATATTCAATGTAACTTTTCAAAGGAGACTACAAACATAGGAATGCACAAGATACTATTGTTTTATTTATAAGTTTAACCCCTTAAGTATCTAGTAGTTTTTTGGTTTTGCATTATCATTTTTTTCTTTCTACGTTCCAATAGCCATAACTTTTAAAATTCTCAATATTTTTTTGTAATATTTTTTAAAGTGCAACATTTACGGTAATTTACCATATCTGTTATTGGACAATGGAGGATTTTTTTTTTTGTGGGGTTAAAATTAAATAAAGAAACAAAACATAAAATAATTCTGTCCTTATTCTGTGGCTCAATGTGAATGCAGTGATACCAAACTTGTATAGTTTTCTTTGCTTTACTACTTAACCTATGAAAAAAATATATAATCTTATCTTGCAAAGCCATTTTCTAACAGCCATAACTATTTTATATTTCCGTCCACAGAGGTGTATGAGGGCTTGCTTAATGCAGGATGAACTGTAGTTTTTATTGGTACAATTTTTGTGGTACATATGACTTTCTAATTAATGTTATTCAATTTTTTAGGGAGAAAAGGTGACAAAAAAAATTGCGAATAGTGTATTTTTCATTTTTTTTCCGTTACGGCATTCACCACACGTTTTTGAATGCAGTGATACCTGATATATTTCTTTTTTTTATTGTCTACACATTTTTATAAGTAAAATTGGAAAAAGATAGGAATTTAAACTTTTGATGTTTTATGTTTTGAAACTTTTTTTTACTGTTATAATAATAACTTTTAACCCCCTTATGGGTCTAGAACCTGGGATCTTTTGATCTCTTGTCATATACCATAAGGCTTCTTGCACACGAACATTGTGCATCTGTTCTGTGCATTGGGGACAGCAATTTGTGGTCCCCAATGCACAGGCAACGTTCGTGGGGCGGCCGGGACGCATCAAGACCTATTAAACTTGAATAAGTTTGCGATCCGTCTGCACCGCAAAAAAACGGGAACAAGTTCTATTTTTTTGCAGTGCGGAGGCACGAACAGAAACACCACGGAAGCACTCCGTAGTGCTTCCGTGGGGTTCCGATCCGTGTTTCCATTCCGCATTTCCGTGATTGCGGACCCATTCAAGTGAATGGGTCTGCATCCGTGATGCAGAGTGCACATGGGCCGATGCCCGTGTATTGCGAACCCACCATATGCGGGCCGCAATATGGCCATGGGCACACAACGCTCATTTGCAAGAGGCCTACTAAAGATTCTATTAGGGTGAATAAGGTTTTGACAATCTCCCTGCTGAGTTGTGCCTAGTGCACAGCTTATCAGGGAGCTTACCATGGCAGATCTGGAAAGCTTCAGATGGTAACAGATCAGAAGTCGACAATTTCACTGTCAGGGCTCTGATCAGAAGGCAGAGAGAGCTATATTCCTCTGCCTTACCTCAGATATAACGATTGCTGTTGATTGTGGCATCCGAGGAGTTTAATGACAGGGTTTGGTGAAATCGTGATTCCCGTCATTGCAGCCGGATGCCGGCTGCATTATACAGCCATCACGCTTATGTAACAGGCTCACTGCATACATCACCTCAGCCACCAAGACCCATATGTCACAGTGACTGAAGGGTTTAAAGGAATCTATTGTCAGCGACCTCCTTACAGACTGTTTGCAAAGACACATATAGATGTAGTCAAGATAAAATTGACCTTGATAACACATGGCACAGTTGATTATCTCATGACAAAAGTTAGTTGTCTTTTTCTTGCCATTCTTTACTTAAAGTGTTTACCATCAAGTTTAGCTTGGCTGCATCTGTAGCTGTGGTTCACCTGATTAAAGCACTGTTTTTTTTCTTGTTGATCAGAGGCTCTATTCCTCAGTTATTATTTTTATTAATATGCAAACTAGGCATTTTGTACAATGAGGGCTTTACCGTTGCTTTGTTGCACCCAAGCTAGACTTCTTTCTGTGGCCAATCCCTCCCTCGCTGCTTTGACATGGCTGGGCAGGGCAAAGCAGCGAGGGTTGAGCTGGCCACAGAAAGGAGTGGAACTTGGGTGCAACAAGAGTAATGATGATGCCCTCATTCTTCCAAATGCCTAATTTGCATAAGAACCCCTTCCCGCATATGTAACTGTACCGTACATCTAGGTTTCATGTGAGTTTCTGCAATCAGGCGTAAAGTAACGTCTGAACTATTACCGGATGCTGTGACCCTAACAGTACCACAGCTCTGGATTCTCTGTTGTCCCATACATAGGAGACTCTGGAGCAGCTGGCAAGGGACCAATCATAGGGTAATTAGGCTGAAAATGCTGTTTGCAGGCTCTGATATACAGTTATTGACCATGAAGATCAGTGCCTGCAAGAAGGTACTGCTCCGAGCCTCCATTGTGCCCCCTTTGTTCTACCAGTGCCCCCTCGGTCTCCATTTTTCCCCCTGCAGCCCCCTCAGTCCACCATGCCACCCACACCATTAGTGATTCTTAATGGCAGTGTCTTAGGAACTGATTGCCCATCAGCAGCGGGTGTCACTTGTAACATACAGCTGATTATTCTGCAATGGCCAAGATCAGTGCTGATTGGTACGAAGGCCTCCAGGCTTGCCATGTACCGATGCCTGTGAGGTCCTGCTAGAAGCAGAGTTGGATTAGGCCAAATGTCAGTGTAAAACCAGGGCCGTAGCTATAGGGGAAGCAGTGGAAGTGGCTGCTTTGAGGTCCACTCAGATGGGGCCCACTCAGAAGTAGGTATAAAAGATTGTATTGTCAGGACTTCCTTAACAGTATTATAAAATTACAGCAACACTGTAGGAAACAGAAAGAGCTGCTGCCGGGCCTCTTCTGAGAGAGCTATCTTCATTAGCAACAGGAATGAAGATTGCATGGTAGGAGAGGTTGCAAAGAAGTTGCTGGATGGGAGGGGATAGTAAAAAAATCTGCTTTGGGGCTCAATCATTTCTAGCTATGCCACTGTGTAAAACTAACATTACAATGCACTACAATAGATGGCTATTGTGCTATATTGTTCAGCCATTAGACCTACTGGATCTTCAGTAACCAATTGGGACTTTATAAAAAAAAGTGTAAAAAAATAAATAAATAAATAAAAATTTAAGTATGAATCCAAATGGCAAGGCAATTAGCAACATCTAAAGAAGAGCAGGGTCAAATATAGACAGTGAATAAGATTTATGAGCAACAGGTAATTCCTTGCTGCCTCATCATCACCTGTTTACTAGCATTGTTAGCAACATACTTGCCATACACTTAAACCTGCTAGGAGTTTTTGATTGTTTAGCATTTCTGTATATTTTTAGAGTTTTTTGTGCTTCTTTGGCTGGTATAGTGAATTATCTGTGCATTTGTTCCAGATTCTTGTATCATAGTCTAGTCTCTGGTATTGCGTCAGTGTATCCTGGAATCTAAAATTATATTGTGTTTCATCACACCAAGCATAGAAATAGTTTTAGTTGTAGATTCTGTTATCCATTGCTTTTTTTTTTTTACGTGTTTTGGCTGTCTTACAGTGTAATATTATATAGCAGGGTCAGTTCTGCTGTATCTTTATTTCTGCTTACTGTCATTCACCTCTCTCTACCTGTTACCGTCTTCCATCTGCTCTATTGCAAAAATTCCATCCCCTTTATCTATTGCCATTAGTGTTGAGCGAAGCAAAGCATCTGAAGCGGAATTTGTTCTGAAGTTTAGGAAAACTTCAATTTTAAACCAATATCCTGTTGCTTCGTGGTAACAAATCAGTATTCCTAAAACGCTGGCTGCATGTGTTAGAAAGTGAAAGTAAGTGTAGAAGAGGCAAGCCCGGGAACGCGAGGTCACCCATAATGCTCTGCAGCTAGCTAGTCCGTAGGTAGCCATCTCTCTGTAATATCACAGCTAAGCAGAGCCCTATAAAACCCTTATCCTACGTGGTCCTACGTGGTCCCTTATCCTACGGTGTGTATATAAGTGTGCACTGCACCAATATTCATAGCTAATCTGTTTTGTTAGCAATACATTTGTTACCCTATTGCCAACAGACAGATGCCTTGGCCTTCAAAGGAACTGTAGTTTCAAAAATGTCGGTGTATTCGGCACAAGTAGCAGCAAAAAAAGGGGTGGGGGTAGCAGGCGCAGCTACAGGCCAGATCTGCCACTGTCATCCAGCTGTACTAGAATGGTTGACTAAATCTTCACAATCATCTGAAGTTACAACAGATACACACGTCAAGGAATCGGCTTGTCAAAGTCAGCAGAAGGAAGCTGAAGTTCCTTCCCATCGATTTCAATGTCGACTATTGCTCCTGATGCTGCTCCTCCCCGTGACATGTTTCAACAGCAATCAATCACTGAGGCGACTGCAAAAAGACAACAGTAGACATGCACTCATCCAGTGACACAGAAGCGGAACGTGTTCCTGGCCAAGTTAATGCTACTACAATCATTCACTTTCCATGTAATTGACACTGAACCTTTTTAGAGAACTGATGGTTTGTGCCTACCCAAGGTGGAGAGTCCCAAGCTGACATTACTTTTCCCAAAAAGATGTACCAGCACTGCACATGTACGTTCAGCAGAAGGTAGGCCAGTCCTTGGGGCTTTTGGTGTCTGGTAAAGTTCACACCAGCGCTGACGTGTGAACTTGTAACTAGTGATGGACAAACATTGGCTGGGGCGTTTCGCGAACGCGTGTTCGCGATAAAATGTTCGCGAAACGCACGATTGCGAATGTGAGGTAGTCCACACTGTCGCAAGCTAGGTGAGTGCGCTTATCGATCACGATCCCCCCCTGCTACGCTGAACGTCCTTTTCGGACAGGACACTTGACAAGGGGCAAGCCAAGAGATCCATGGCATATTGTGCCAGCTCTGGCCACAGGTCATGCACACCCAGTAGTCAAGGGGTTCCTCGCTTCTCAGAGCGTCCACATCGGCCATTAACCCGATGTAGTCAGTCTAGGCGCTCCGTGAGGCTGGATCCGGATGCTGGGTTGGTTGCAAGAATGATCTCATATCCGAAGTGACCAACACATCTTCAAACCGCCCTCTTTTTGCAGGCACGGTAGGATTGGTACCCGCACCTGTTTCGCTGTGGGTGGAAATTTCTCTGCCAGTGCCAGCAACAGCAGAATGCATCATCTCTCGTAGCAAGGCCTGGAAATGCTATATTCTTACAGCCCTCTGTGATGCTGGTAACATGTCTGCCATTTTGTGTTTGTATTGTACCGGGGGTCTAAGTATGTTTGCCACCCAGTACAAGTCTTTGATGTTTATGCTTTTTATACAGGGGTCCCTCTTCAAACACTGGAACATGAAGGCCCCCATTTGCACTAATTTGGAAGTGGTGGAACACCCTGGCTCCTGCTCATCGCCCAGGAGAATGTCGTCCTCGGTCTCCTCCCAAGCAGGTAGAGCAGAGCAAAAAGAGCAGGCTTTAAACTTTTCGGGGATCCCTGGTGTTGTCAGATATTATCACTGACTTACTACATAATTATTACATAATATTCGCTATATTGCTATATATTAGTTTTTTAGAATATTACGAATATTCTAAAATACTAATATATAGCAATATAGTAAATATTATGTAATAATTATGTGTTAAGTCAGTGATAATATCTGACACTGGAAAAGCTGGGTAATAACTCACTGTAGATCGCAAGTTATTACCCAGCTTTCCCAGTGTCAGATTTTATCACCGAGTTATTACCCAGCTTTCCCAGTGTCAGATATCATCCTTGTGTAGATTGCGAATATTCTAATCACAAATTGTCCATGCAAAAGGCTACACTAATAAGCTTGTCATAAGAATCAGTCTAATATTCTTGTCAGAAGACTATGAAACCAATAGAGGGCGCTATTCAGTTATGAACAGCGCCCTCCTGACCCAGAGACCATTGAGGAGGACATTAGTGATGTGCAGACAGTACTCGATGATGATGAGGTAGCTGATCTCAAATGGGAGCTGGGTGAATTAGGGGCTTTATCATTGGGAAAAGAGGGCGGCAGCTTGCCCAGTAGCAGCGGCTGAGCCAGCAAATTGCAAGCGTGGCCGGGAGTCAGCACGGGGGCAGCAGTGGGAGGTCGGGAGATAAACGTGCCCGGGGTAGACCATCTGCTACACTGTAATCCACACTTTCCATAGAAAACAATAGTGTAACTGATAAGTCCACAAATATATAGTTGTCAGATGGTAAGGTATATTTCACAGACCTGCTAAATTCATTTACTGCACGGACCTGCTGTGTCCCATAAACAAAATCCAGATGGTAATAGGTGGACAAAAACAGGTGGTTAATAGCAGGATCGTGTTAGTATAGTTGGTTAAGGGTATAGTTCCCCTCAATTCAGGTACACAGTATTAGTTAGACAGGGCTGGTATGTTACATTACCGCTCCTGGGTTCTCCAGCTGTATGTTATAGAAGCTCCTTCTTTCAGCCTGCCCAGCATGGCATTCAGTTCGGCTTTACCTTGCGCGGCAATCCGTGTGGTTTCAGAGTCAGACGCTACATCTGAAGGACGTCTGGAGGACGTCCTCAGTGTCCTGAGTCCTACTTTCCCTCCGCCTCCGTTCTCATTAGCTTTAGAGGCACAAGTGTAGCATCAGCACCAAACGCGTTTCAGGGTCTACACCCCTTCATCAGTGGCTATCCCACTGATGAAGGGGTGTAGACCCTGAAATGCATTTGGTGCTGATACTGGACATTTTTGTGAATGAAATTACTTATGGAAACCTGATGCTACATTCCCGTAGATACTTGTGCCTCTAAAGCTAATGCTAATGCTGATACTTGCCAGATAAATTATTTTTGGAAAAATAGGAAAGGTGGAAATAGTAGCAACGTTGATTATAGTACTGATTCATTTCCATCATGGGTGTACAATTCCACAAAATGTGCTCCTATAGGCCAGGAATGTAACAAATATGGAGATACAGCAATTGTCTAACCCCCAATATATTACTTTCCACTTTGATCTCAAAGCATTATGCTTGACAGAGACATGCCACAGCTAGAGTCGGATGGGTCTGTTTACAAGCACTTGAGAGCATTTAGGCTGAGTGTGATAATTGATATCTGGAGCTTCAGGCAGCCACCAATTAGAGGGCAATATTGTAGACTGCTTTAAAAGATCAATTGAACATTCTGGACAGTTCATAGGAAAACTTTAAAGCATATATTTTATAACATATACAGTAAATAAAAATAGATATTGGAGAAAAAAACTTCCCAGTGCAAATGTCCATGTGAAGATTTAAAAGAATAGGAGGATTTTGATGAATCAGAGATCACAGAAAAAGAAACACAGCAAACACAAGCAAGAACCATAGTCAATATCAAAACTGAGATAGAGGTAACACAATCTGCTCTGATGGAGGAATAAGTAAGACTGAGGCTGCTACAACAGAGGAGACAAAAAGTTATACCCCAGAATTGTGTGTGATGTACAGATTGCAACAAAGAGAGTGAATCTGTTAATATTTGTTTTAAAACTGTGGGATCATGGTGCAGATACAATTATTTTAATTAGCAGAGGGGCAATAGACATAAGTGATATTTGTGTAGACCCTGTGGTACATCTAAATATGAGAAGAGCTAGAAACGCAACAGAAAACTTTTCCCTGCTACATTTAGTAAGGAAAACAATTGCCCAAGTATATGATACACCTACTGATCTTGTCACACCAGAGCCATAGAAATCATTGCCAGAGGTTGCACAAAGACTGTGAAAAATCGCATGACTAAATGGGATAATAAGCAATCACTCAGATGAGCCACAACTATAGGTGGAAAGGGACTAGTGTTGATCACTTTGTGATGCTTGGGTGTTCTACCGAGCACCCGAGCACAATGGAAGTCAATGGGAGAACCCCAGGCACCGCACCCCCTGCTCTGAAGAGGGGAGGGTGTTGAGACTCTAGTTCGGCTTAGGAGTCCCTGCTCCATATATAGCTATATCCATGTAATAAAGACGAAAAAGGCAGCCCTCACCTGTGTCTTCTTGCCACGAGCATGGACGTAGGGCCTGGTTTGCACTATAGGTAAGACCTCAGAAAAAAGCTTGTACGTCCAGCTCAAGTGTTCAATGTATAAACTTTATTCCAGCTGCTTTAAAAAACTAGCGGTACACACACAGCTTGTTACGCATTTCAGACCATTATCAATATAGGTTCTTCATCATGACATGATGAAGGACCTATATTGATAATGGTCTGAAACGCGTAACAAGCTGTGTGTGTACTGTTAGTTTTTAAAGCTGCTGGAAAAAAGTTTATACCTTGAACATTTGAGCTGGACCTACAAGCTTTTTTCTGAGGTTATAGCTATATCCATATATGGAGTCAGTGCTTGGGGACACCCCAGTGTATTTAAATCTAATTTCTGAAAAGCTTCTGTCGGGATTTGAACTCCCAACGTTGTACATTAGAGGCAAGAACCTTATCCTATAAAGCTGAATGCTAAACTGTGTACTATTCGGCAGAAAACTTATTTTATATTTCTGTGCAGGTTAACATGTAGCTCTATAGTGTACAAGGTTGGGAGTTTGAATTCAGAAATAGAGATTACATTTATATGTTTAATATTTTTTTTTGTAATTGTAAAAAATGTATGGCACAAAATAAATGTGTAATTATGAAAAAAAATATTATATATATATATATATATATATATATATATATATTTACAGTACAGACCAAAAGTTTGGACACACCTTCTCAATCAAAGAGTTTTCTTTTTTTATGACTATGAAGGCATCAAAACTATGAATTAACACATGTGGAATTATATACATAACAAACAAGTGTGAAACAACTGAAAATATGTCATATTCTAGGTTCTTCAAAGTAGCCACCTTTTGCTTTGATTACTGCTTTGCACACTCTTGGCATTCTCTTGATGAGCTTCAAGAGGTAGTCCCCTGAAATGGTCTTCCAACAGTCTTGAAGGAGTTCCCAGAGATGCTTAGCACTTGTTGGCCCTTTTGCCTTCACTCTGCGGTCCAGCTCACCCCAAACCATCTCGATTGGGTTCAGGTCCGGTGACTGTGGAGGCCAGGTCATCCTGCGCAGCACCCCATCACTCTCCTTCATGGTCAAATAGCCCTTACTTTCAAAGTTTTCCCAATTTTTCGGGTGTCTGACTGACCTTCATTTCTTAAAGTAATGATGGCCACTCGTTTTTCTTTACTTAGCTGCTTTTTTCTTGCCATAATACCAATTCTAACAGTCTATTCAGTAGGACTATCAGCTGTGTATCCACCTGACTTCTCCTCAACGCCACTGATGGTCCCAACCCCATTTATAAGGCAAGAAATATCACTTATTAAACCTGACAGGGCACACCTGTGAAGTGAAAACCATTTCAGGGGACTACCTCTTGAAGCTCATCAAGAGAATGCCAAGAGTGTGCAAAGCAGTAATCAAAGCAAAAGGTGGCTACTTTGAAGAACCTAGAATATGACATATTTTCAGTTGTTTTACACTTGTTTGTTATGTATATAATTCCACATGTGTTAATTCATAGTTTTGATGCCTTCAGTGTGAATCTACAATTTTCATAGTCATGAAAATAAAGAAAACTCTTTGAATGAGAAGGTGTGTCCAAACTTTTGGTCTGTACTGTATATATATATATATATATATATATAAGCATAAAAGATCCACTTTCACTTGAAGACCGGAGTGCTGCCTTACTTTTTTGTTGATTGATAGATAGATAGATAGATAGATAGATAGATAGATAAAATCATACTTCTGATAAATATGAATGCATAATATGTGGGAAACTACTACTGATGTTTTTAGCCATAATATATTTACATATATTATAATATATTATATATTCTAAATATTTAATAATATATGCAAATATATTATGGTTAAAACATACAGTACAGACCAAAAGTTTGGACACACCTTCTCATTCAAAGAGTTTTCTTTTTTTTCATGACTATGAAGGCATCAAAACTATGAATTAACACATGTGGAATTATATACATAACAAACAAGTGTGAAACAACTGAAAATATGTCATATTCTAGGTTCTTCAAAGTAGCCACCTTTTGCTTTGATTACTGCTTTGCACACTCTTGGCATTCTCTTGATGAGCTTCAAGAGGTAGTCCCCTGAAATGGTTTTCACTTCACAGGTGTGCCCTGTCAGGTTTAATAAGTGGGATTTCTTGCCTTATAAATGGGGTTGGGACCATCAGTTGCGTTGAGGAGAAGTCAGGTGGATAATCAGCTGATAGTCCTACTGAATAGACTGTTAGAATTTGTATTATGGCAAGAAAAAAGCAGCTAAGTAAAGAAAAACGAGTGGCCATCATTACTTTAAGAAATGAAGGTCAGTCAGTCAGCCGAAAAATTGGGAAAACTTTGAAAGTAAGGGCTATTTGACCATGAAGGAGAGTGATGGGGTGCTGCGCCAGATGACTTGGCCTTCACACTCACCGGACCTGAACCCAATCGAGATGGTTTGGGGTGAGCTGGACCGCAGAGTGAAGGCAAAAGGGCCAACAAGTGCTAAGCATCTGTGGGAACTCCTTCAAGATTGTTGGAAGACCATTTCAGGGGACTACCTCTTGAAGCTCATCAAGAGAATGCCAAGAGTGTGCAAAGCAGTAATCCAAGCAAAAGGTGGCTACTTAGAAGAACCTAGAATATGACATATTTTCAGTTGTTTCACACTTGTTTGTTATGTATATAATTCCACATGTGTTAATTCATAGTTTTGATGCCTTCATAGTCATGAAAATAAAGAAAACTCTTTGAATGAGAAGGAGTGTCCAAACTTTTGGTCTGTACTGTATATACAGGTAAAACTCAAAACATTTGAAATCGTGTAAAAGTCCATTTATTTCAGTAATGTAAATTAAAAGGAATTGCATTAATGCAGCTTAAAATTAGAATTTTGTGAAAAGGTTCAATATTCTAGGCTCAAAGTGTCACACTCTAGTCAGCTAATGAATCCATATCCCCTGAGCAAAGGGTACCTCAAAATTTAGACTTTGGGGTTTCATAAGCTGTAAGCCATAATCATCCAAATTATAACAAATAAAGGCTTGAAATATCTCGCTTTGTATGTAATGAGTCTATGTCATATGTTAGTTTCACCTTTTAAGTTGCATTACTGAAATAAATGAACTTTGCACGATATTCTAATTTTTTGAGTTTCACCTGTATATATAAATGTTTCTGCCAGGATTTAAACTCCGAACCTTGTACATTAGAGGCAAGGATGTTAACCACTACACTATAGAGCTACATGTTAACCTGCACAGAAATATAAAATAAGTCTTCTGCTGAATAGGAATTCTCACTACATCAGACACTACTATGAGGTTTTTCTGACGCAGTTTAGCATTCAGCTTTATAGCTGAGTGGATATGGTCCTTGCCTCTAATGTACAAGGGGTTGGGAGTTCAAACCCTGGCAGAAACTTTTGAGAAATAGATGCTAAATTTCTGTTAAATACACTAATTTGAGCATCACGCTCGAGCACACGTGGTGTTCGGCTGAACGATGTGCCGATGCCAAACTGGTGTTTGGCGGAGCATGCTAAATCAACACTAAAAGGGACCCTACCTGGAATCTCCTTCCTAGGACCAGCTTACAGATGACCTTGCCCAAATGACTTACAAAGGACACTCTTGGATTGCTGCAACCATTCAACCCTTGACAGAGAACATCCTGTATGAAACAGGTGATGCTTCATCAAGTCAGCTACCATAATTTATAGAGTAATTTAGACAGCACTCCAGTATTTAGATTAATGCTTCTTTATTTGCCGGACATAGAGGTCCTTTTTAGGACTGAAGCAACGTTTCGGGCAAAAAACATGCCCTTCACCAGGCTAGTTGCGTGAGCGGATGCATGGAGGGCCGGCCCTCCATGCATCCGCTCACACAACTAGCCTGATGAAGGGCATGTTTTTTGCCCGAAACGTTGCTTCAGTCCTAAAAAAGACCTCTATGTCCGGAAAAAAAAAAGCATTAATCTAAATACTGGAGTGCTGTCTAAATTACTCTATTACTTACCAGTTCCGAGGGGTGGAGCCAGGAACGCACTTAGACGCGCACCCTAAACCTATCAGTCTCAGATAGAGTGCCGTGGTTGTCTCGTGATTTCTAGCTACAATAATGTATGGCTGCAATAAATGCAAATGAACCTTGAGGAAACAGAAGGAGAAATGTTATTCTACACTGTAGGTGGGCCGTAAATCAAAGCCTTACTACTTGGCATCAACTTGAATGAACAATTAAAGTCAAGCAACTCCAGGGATGCCCAGAGGTGTGGAACAAACTATGTCAACTAGTAAAAAAAAGAACTATGTGGGCCATGTTGATGGTCAAACCAATGTTCCTGGAAATATTGAAGCAGACCACCTATCAAAGGTTAGAAAAGTCAATGGTGACAAAGGTGAACTCACAGTCCTTGATAGGTGGATGCATGAACAATGAATCCAAGCTACCTGCAATTTGGCACAATTCATAGAGATTTCTTTAACACTAAAGGATGCTGATAACATCATGACTAAGTGTCTTTTATGTCTAGAAGGCAAATAGAGACAATGCAACAACCTTTGGGACATTTACACACAGGACAAAATGTGGGCAGGTTGGCAAATTGATTTTATTGGACCTCTTTCAGGGGGGCTTGCCATGTCTGCTTCCACAGCTATTATTTTGCTATCCTACGAAACAGGAAAATCAAGAAACTACTTTGAAACAACTGAAGCAAATGAAGATGTGCTATGGACTACCATAGGAGATCCACACTGATAATGTGTAATACCCCAGAGTGGCATTACTACTTTTTGCACAACCCCACTATCTCCTTTGGGTGATCCTGTGTCATCTTGCATATTTATTGCCATATCCTGCATAATGTGTATGTATATTTCCTTGCAAATGACTGTTAAATTTTAATGTGCCTGGTTCACCAGGAGATGGTGGCAATCTTGGCAGAGCTAGTTTCCCTGGAGTGGAACCTTCTATCCATTCCAGCCCTCTCTAGAGAGTGTGGTTTTATTTAGTGAAGGAGACTAGAGCAGCCCCTGCATGGTGAAGGCTGTGTGCCAGCCAGCAGAGCACCATCTGCTAGGCTAGGCCCAAATAAAGAGTAAAAAGCTTTAGTGCCAGGAGGAAAGATTGAACCCTACACCACTCTGGCATTCCTACACCTGGGTCCCACCATCACCTTCTACAAAGGGGGACTCTATCCCTCATTGCTGAAATGCAACTGGCGTCACAAAAAAAACTCTAAAAACTCTCATAACACCTTTAGAAGAGGCCCCTGGCGCGGGACCGGCCCTCTGCAAATGCTACTTATTTCACAGGACATAACGTCCAAAAATGGGCAAAAGAACATGATGTGCACTGTATCTACCACATTCCCAATTGCTGTCACTTGGGAAAGAGGTTTTCTTTCTGAATAATAGCGTACTTCAAGCTCACACCCCATACCAGAGGATTACATGATTGCACACAGATATAGGGGGTAAGGCTTTACCTTCACAAGTAGAGTTGAGCGAACACCTGGATGTTCGGGTTCGAGAAGTTCAGCCGAACTTCCCGGAAATGTTCGGGTTCGGGATCTGAACCCGACCCGAACTTCGTCCCGAACCCGAACCCCATCGAAGTCAATGGGGACCCGAACTTTTCGGCACTAAAAAGGCTGTAAAACAGCCCAGGAAAGGGCTAGAGGGCTGCAAAAGGCATAAAAATGTAGTTAAATCCCATGCAAACAAATGTGGATAGGGAAATGAATAAAAATAAAAATAAAATAAATAAAAATTAACCAATATCAATTGGAGAGAGGTCCCATAGCAGAGAATCAGGCTTCATGTCAGCAGAGAATCAGTCTTCATGTCATAGCAGAGAATCAGGCTTAACGTCACCCAAAACTGGAACAGTCCATTGTCATATATTTAGGCCCTGGCACCCAGACAGAGGAGAGAGGTCCCATAACAGAGATTCAGGCTTCATGTCAGCAGAGAATCAGTGTTCATGTCATAGCAGAGAATCAGGCTTCACGTCACCCAAAACTGGAACAGTCCATTGTCATATATTTAGGCCCTGGCACCCAGACAGAGGAGAGAGGTCCCATAACAGAGATTCAGGCTTCATGTCAGCAGAGAATCAGTGTTCATGTCATAGCAGAGAATCAGGCTTCACGTCACCCACCACTGGAACATTCCATTGTCATATATTTAGGCCCCGGCACCCAGACAGAGGAGAGAGGTCCCATAACATAGAATCTGCCTTCATGTCAGCAGAGAATCAGTCTTCATGTCATAGCAGAGAATCAGGCTTCATGTCACCCACCACTGGAACAGGCCACTGTCAGATATTTTTAGGCCCCGGCACCCAGACAGAGGAGAGAGGTCCCATAACAGAGATTCAGGCTTCATGTCAGCAGAGAATCAGTCTTCATGTCATAGCAGAGAATCAGGCTTCACGTCACCCACCACTGGAACAGTCCATTGTCACATATTTAGGCCCAGGCACCCAGGCAGAGGAGAGAGGTCCCATAGCAGAGATTCAGGCTTGGGTGTGTCTGGTGTCTGCAGCTGCTGTAAGAGGTTGTGTGATTCAGAGCTCTCCACAACTTCCAAGCACAGGCCTCTCTGGGGAGTTTCTTAACACCTGCTCCCCAGGAGGAGTTCCAGACTTGCGGGGAGTTCCTCAACATCTCTCCCCAGCCCAGGCCCTGCCTCTCCCTAGGGAGCTGGTGGGGTCCTGAGGCCATGGCTTCCCAGAGGAACACTCCTGCTCCCCGGCTTGGGTCGGAGGGGAGTAAGGAGCTACAGAGACCGGCCAGGAGTGATGGCAGCGAGGGGGCAACCACATCAGGACGCGGTAGTGGCAGCCGAGTCCCCCCTGAAGACCTGAAGTCACAAGCAGAGGATCAGGAGGTGTCGTCCCAGGTAGGTTGGGGGTCCCGGAGGGAGAAAGAGGCTACCCAAACCTACAGCTCCCGCGTGGCGTACCACCTCCATGAATTCAAGGAGCTGGGGCGGCACCTCAAGAGCCTGAGCCAGGAGCTGAAAATGCTTAGGGCAAAGGCTAATGTCACGAATAGTAAGAAAAGGGCTCCTATTTCTGAAAAAATTAAGGTGCTCAAGAAGGAGGTAAAAGAGGCACAGGAAAGAAGGGAAAGGCTTCTGAATGAAAGTGGACCTTTTAGGGAAAAACTCCTAAATGAGGAGAGATTCCTGGAAATGGAGGAGAAAAGGAGAGAGCAGAGCGCAAACAGCGACAGTGAAGACAAGGATAGCCGCATACCTGGCGTGGTGTCCGCGTCTGTCACTCGTCGGTCGGTCCGGCCGGAGCCCGCGCCAGCCCCTCCTGACTCGCAGTGGTCTGTGCCAGGTGATTGCAGTATCCCGGCGCAACAAGCAGGGTTGCCCTCGTCCGAGGGAGAATTATCGTCGGCCGCAGAGGCCTTCAGTGAAGAGGAGGGCGGAGGAGGAGGGCTGATGGAGGAGATTCGTCGGCTGGAATCCCCTGTCCAGTTGCAGAACTTTGTTTTCGGCGATGAGCTGTTGGAAGAAACCGGCAAGGAAAAAAAAAAAAAGAAGAAAAACAAAAAGAAGGAAAAACAGCAGGCAGTGGAGACACATTTCATCTATGTTCCTGCGGAGCGCTTGGTGCAGGCTGAAAAGTCTGTGCCAGGTGCTCCGCAGGTTAGTGTCCCCAATTCACTTCCTGTAGCAAGTAACATCCATTCCAAGATGGCGCCGATTGCTGACATGGGTGATGGAGGAAGCGGCAAAATCTTAGCTCAAGTGGGAGCCTCCAATACTGATGGCCACTCCCCAGTGGGAGGGGGGGGTGGTCCGGCGCCGGAGTCAGCTCCTGTGAAAGAGGTGGCCCCGCCCACCGCTCTGGCTACTGCTCTGCCTGCCGTTCCGGTATGTGGGGTGGTGCTGGGGCGGTGTGACGGGATCGCCGTCCCTCCCACTCAAAGTGGTAATAGCCCTGAGTCTCCGCCTGCACCTGCAAAAGTGCGGCGGGGATCAGGGGATGCAGCGGAGAGCGCGGCTGGAGGCGTGGCCGGGGGTGTGTCCGGGGGTGTGTCTGGGCGTCCTCCTATCGGCACGCATGTGGGCGTGGCTGGGGGGGTGCCCGGCCGGGCTTCCGGATGCGCGCCCGGAGCTGTGAGTAATTGCGCAGGCGCAGTAAACAAGCGCCTGCGCATTGAGGAACCAGGGGCCGGAGCTGCTGGAAAGGATCAGCCTGCAGCGCTCCGGTCCTCTGTAAGGAAAGTGAAAGAGGGGTACATTGCGCCAGAGTATATGGCCATGTACATTGCCACTGGGCATGCCCCCCCTGTCTCTGCCTCCTCCTCCAGCGCTGAATTAAGTGCTGGGGAGGGGAGGAGTGCGGTTGCTCATGCCCAGATCCTAAGGGCAGCAGGGGAGGGGAGTGGCTTGGCCAGTGGCAGTGGCAGTGTAAATAATAATAGGGCTAATAAAGTTAATGATTCTAGAAGTGATATGGCGACACCAGTTGCACCAGCTGTCCCAGCAGGGAGACAGGGTGTGTGTAAGCAGGGTGCTGGTAGGGGTGTTGGTGGGGGTGCCGCATCGGGTCCCAAAGGTGGGGTGGATGCTGGGAGACATCGGACCGTCGCTGAGAAAGCGGCGGCTGCGGCTCCTGGTGTCCGCCCTCCGGAGGGGTCCGGCGTGGCATCTGGTACTAGTGTAGTGGGGGGGGCCGGTTCGGTTGCCCCTCCTGCGGCCGTAACACCTGGCAGAAGTTATGCCAGTGTGGCTGCGGCCGTGGGGGGGGGAGGGGCTATCCTCGTTGGCTTCCTCATTCCCAGGAGTCGCGGTTGGTGACTTACAGCGGCGGCTCCTGGAGGCCCTCAAAAAGGGGGAGAGCTCAATGACAGTAGAGGGTGAGAAGGTGGACCTATCCTTATGGATAAACAGGCATGGCCTGCGAGCTTTCCGAGAGGAAAGGGGGGGCGAGACCACCTGGTCCCTGCCCACAACCGGCCCTGGGACCAGACGGAATGTAGTCTGTCTCAAGTGGAGAAGCAATGATGCCTGCCCTACGAGAAAGAGGGTGGTGGAGCTCCTGCTTGAGATGGGTTTCAGGGTGGCTGACATCTTCGCCCTGATACATCCCTATGGTTCCAGGGAGTTCGACATCAGCTTTGCCCGGCCGGAGGGCCTAGAGCTTTTCTGGTCTGGATATGAGCTGGTGAAGAACTTACCGGATTGGAAGGGTTTTTTCGCTCAGGCGATAACCCGGCAGAACAACGTCAAGATTGTGACCGTTTTAACCCGTAACGAATCACTTTCTTGCGTTGATATTCTGACGTGGCTAAGTAGGTATGGGGACGTCCAGGGTGTACCATCCAAAAACCTGGACGAATTTGGCATTTGGTCGGGAGCCTGGACTTTCAATGTGAAGTTGAAATGTCTAGGAAGCACGGTTTCCCACATTCCATCCTCTGCCTTCATCGGCCGGGATAGGATCCTCGTTTTCTACAGGGGGCAGCCTAAGCTCTGTCACAAGTGTGGCAGCCCTTCACACTTCAGCGCCAGCTGCCAAGTGCAGAAGTGCGCGTTGTGTGGAGGGACAGGTCACCTTGCCGCATCTTGTGTGGAGATTAGGTGCAACTTGTGTGGTGTGCTCGGACACCCATTCAGTCGCTGTCCCCTCTCAGAGGTCAATGCGGCCCGAGCTCACGCAGGAGTGGGCCGGGAGGTCTCTTCGGCTGAGGCGGGTGCTGGCGGAGACAGTCGAGTTAAGGGGTCGGTGAAGACCAAGAGCGGTCCGTCCCGGCAGAGGCGGAGGGAGAGGCGCCAGGCGGAGAGGGAACAGAAGGAGCCCCACCAAAATGGGGTGATGTCTGCCCCTCCCCAAGTGGCGGGCTCCCGTAGTTCGGAGACCCTAGAGGACAGGGAGCTAAGTGCGGAGATCAGGAGACTAGACCGGGCCGATGAGACCCAGTCTTCACACTACGAAAGTGCAGAGGGTAGTGAGACTGGGTCTAATATCAATAGACGGAAACGGTTCTCAAAAAAAAAGAGCCCGACCAAAGTAGCCAGGGAAGGCGTAACTGGCTCCCCTCTTGAGCTCTCCAACCGGTATCTCACTTTGGATGAGATCTCCGCCTCCTCTTCATCTGGGGAGGAGGTAAGAAGTGGGGTACCGGGGGCGAAGGTGGGAGGGCTTCCAGGAGGCCCCGTGCCCCTCTCTGGTGTGGATGTAAGGTCCCCAGAAGAGGAGGCAAATCTGATTCCTGGAACTGAGAAAGACAGGGGCGGTACGCAAGAGGGAGCGGTGGTGACAGATGGAATGGACACCACCGTCTCTCTCAAAAGAGGACGCGCCGCCTTAGAGGATAGCCCCGGGAGGGGTAAGAGGGTCGGGAAGGAAGGAGGACATTCAGCTTAAACACCAAGTATGGCGGTACCCACTCAGCTGACACTGGCGACCATTAATGTCGCCAGCGTTAAATCTGATGCGGCTCGCTACACAGCCTTTGATTTTTTCAGCCGAGTTGAAGCTGATGTTTTATTTTTGCAGGAGACCAGACTGTCAAACTTGGCAGAAGTCCACAAGGCGAAGAGGGAGTGGAGATCTGGGCCCTCCTTCTGGTCTCTTGCGGCTGAGTCGTATAGCGGAGTGGCGGTTCTTTTCACCGTACCGGTAGAATGCCGACGGGTGGTTGAGCTGGAAATGGGGAGGTGTTTGATCTTGGATATCCTCATGAGGGGACAGGAACTGCGCCTGATCAATATCTATGGGCCCCAGTCCAGGTGGGACAGGAAATGTCTCTTTATGAGGATCAAGCCTTTCCTTTTTACAAGCCGGCAAGTGGTCTTTGGTGGGGACTTTAACACCATCATAAGGTCCCAAGATAGGGGAGGCACCAGAAACCCGCTGGCTTATGATAGTATAGCTTTAAATAGCATAGCTAGTGAGGCTTGTCTGGTGGATGTCCACATTAGGCACACCCCAGACCACGGGGGTTTCACTTTCTATAGAGGAGATAGGATTAGGTCTAGAATAGACAGGTTTTTTTTGAAGGAGGAGGCTACTTTCTCGCCCTTAAGGGTTGTGGAGGTAGAATTCTCTGACCACTGTCTGATTATGTTCTCTCTGAATATTTCAGAATCCCCCCAAATGGGAAGAGGTTACTGGAAGCTGAATGCGGGAGTCCTGGAGGAAGCAGAGGTAAGACAATCCTTTGAGGACTTTCTTCAGAGTCAGGTAGCTTTGCTGGATCTCTGTGACACTAAGTCAGAGTGGTGGGAGGTATTCAAAGACCGGGCCGCAAAGTTCTTCCGCCAGCTCTCGAGCCTCAGGTCCCTGGACAGGTACCGCCTGTATCAGGGTCTGAGGAGGAAACTCGAAGATCTGGTCTCGACTGGAGGTAGCCGCGAGGATATCTCCAGGGTGAAATCTTTGCTCAAGAGGTGCCAGTATGATAGGCACACATCTTTAGTTTTTGAGAGGGACTTCGGGAAGTACCGCTCGCCCGACCCCTACAGAAATTGTAAGATGTCAGTGAAGAGTAAGTTAGTGACAGGACTGGTTGACAGTACGGGTTCCCTGAACAGGTCCAGATCAGGGATCCTGGAAGTCGTCAGATCCTTTTACTCGTGCCTCTTGGGAAAGAGGGATCTGGATCGGGACAAGATGTCGGATTTCCTGGCTGAAATCACCCCTGAGTCAGAAGCTCACCTCTCTTTTGACGGTTTGGTAGAAGAGATCAGGAAGGAGGAAGTTATCCTGGCGGTGGAAGGGTTAGCTCTGAAGAAGTCGCCAGGCCCGGATGGCTTAACATCCGAGTTTTATAAGACCTTTAAGGACTCTTTATGTCCCCTCTTGACTGAGGTATTCAATGAGTGTCTATCCTCGGGCACTCTGCCTCAGTCAATGAGGAGGTCAGCCCTGATCCTCCTATCAAAAGGTAAAGATCCGAGCCGTATTGAGAACTGGCGTCCCATAGCACTTCTCAATACGGACAGAAAGATTCTGGCCAAGATACTGTTTAACAGGCTGGTGAAATTTGCGCCTCAACTCCTTTCGGTGGCTCAGCATTGCTCGGTTCCAGGCCGCAGCACTTTTAGTGCTGTGCTCGGTGTCCGAGAGGCAGTGGAACAGAGTAGAGCAGGCCACTGGAGGGGGTACATGCTGTCCTTAGATCAAGCAAAGGCATTTGATCGGGTGAACCATGAGTACCTCTGGTCGGTCCTTCTGAAGTATGGCCTGCCGGGGGGGTTTGTCGATTGGTTAAAGATCTTGTATGCGGGGGCGGAGAGTTTCCCGCTTGTGAACGGTTGGTCTGGCTGCCCTTTTGAGGTTGGGTCCGGCGTTCGCCAGGGTTGTCCTTTGAGCCCGCTTTTATACGTGTTCGCGATTGATCCCTTTCTTAAGAGGGTCAATCGTGGACCGTTGGTGGGAGTCGGGATGGATCCGGCGGCGCCGGAAGCCACTCTGAGGTCAGTAGCGTACGCCGACGATGTCACCATTTTCGTGTCCTCGAAAGGGGAGGCGGAATATGTGATGTCTGAGGTGGATCGCTACTCGGAAGCATCCGGGTCCATGATCAACCGGGATAAGTGTGAGATTCTCTGGCTGGGAGGGGGTGATCCAGCTTTTGATCTCCCGGACAACCTCCCAGGGCCCCAGTCGTCAGCCAAAGTCCTAGGCATCCATTTCGGTCATGGGGATTATCCCACTCAAAATTGGGACGACAGGCTTAAGATCGCCGCTCAGAAGGTCGACCAGTGGAAGGGCTGGTCTTTGACCCTCAGGGAAAGGGTGCACCTGATCAAGGCTTTCCTGCTCCCTCTGCTTATCTATTTGGGCAGTGTGTGTATCTTGCCAGAGCCTCTCTGGACTCGGGTTTACAGTCTGTTTTTCCAGCTCTTATGGGGGAATAGACTGAACCTGATCAAGAGGGAGGTGACTTACCGCACGAGGAGATTAGGGGGGTTATCTATGGTCAACCCCGTGGTGTTTCTTGTAAACACATTTGTTAAAGTAAATCTGGCGAACCTCTGGATGGAGAGGGCTTCTCCGTGGGTAGTCTCCTGCCGGGGGTGGTTTCGGCCTTTCTTCCAGGAATGGGAGACAGGAGGGCAAGTGAAGGACTTGCGTACGCCTCACGGATATCTTCCGGCTTACGTCACCCCGATTCTGAAGGTAATCCGCCGGTGGGGTTTGGAGGTAGGGGAAATCAGGACTCTGTCAAGGAGGTCCCTTGACGAGAGGGTCTTGTTGTCCCACTTCCAGAAGCCCCTGGCCCTCAAGGATTGCCCAAGCCGGGATCTAGTCAAGGGGTTACAGTTGCTAAATTCTGCAAGGATCCCCTTGAAGTTTTGGGACTTGGCTTGGCGCTGCTTTCACGGGAGGCTGTATGTAAGGGACAATCTGAAGTACAGGAACTCTGATGAAAGAGGTTGTCCCCGGGAGGAGTGTGGCTCCATACTGGAAAGTATGGAGCACTTCCTGCTCCAGTGTCCCTTTAATACAGAGGTGTACAAACGGGTGGGAGCTTCCATTGGCTGGCCTAGGCTAGCCAGCCTCTCCTATGCGGAGTGGGCCTATGGAGTGCTCAGAGACCTGGGCAGAAGGGACCTGTGCACATGTTTTTTAGTTAGCATAGTGGTTAGGTACTACACGTGGAACGCACGGTGTTTAGTTTCAACAAGGCAGAAAGTCCTCCCAGTGGATGAGGTGTGTAGGAACATTCTGGGAGACCTGGTGAAGGTACGTTCTCTCGAGTACGAAAGACTGGGTACCAGCAGGGCCTCTCTCCTCTGGAGAGGTTTTGCTTTTAGCGTACCATAGCCTAGTAGTACTCTTCCTGGTGGTGGGCTGATACTCTCACCCTAGATTTTTGTTTTGGATAAAGTGTATGGTTTTTGAAAGGCTTGCAAAGGCTGAACTTGGTCCTTCGGGAGTGGTTATGTGTGGTTATAGTAATGTTTATTGTATGGTATATTGTATATATTGTGTATATTATGTTGAAGGATAGGGTAAGCGGGGGTTAGTTAGTTAGGTTGGGTGGGTTAGGGTGAGGGGGGGGACACTTACAAAGTGTGGGGAGGCCTACATCCAGTCCTGGACTACGCGGACATGGGAGGACATGGGGCGAGGGCTGGATGTGGGTGGTGGAGGTAGGGCTGGCCTCGGACTATGCGGACATGCAGAGGACATGAGGCGGAGGTCAGTCCTGGGGGTTTTAGTTTTAGTTTAGGATAGGGAATGGCTAGGGACAGGTTAGGTTAGGGTAAGTTTGTAGTTTGTAGTGTTGTTTATATATATATAAAAAAATAATAATAATAAAAAAAAAAAAAAAATTTAATTAAAAAAAAATATATATATATTTTTTTTTTTCTTAGGGGCAAGTTGCCTGGAGTTGAGTTACGGCGAAGTAGCCATATTTTCGTTTGAGTTTGATTTTATTCTGTGTTTTATTTCAATTTCTTTGGGTTAGGTTATTTCGGCCGAACCGGCTGGGTAAGTTTTATTTATTTTAGGTTATTTATTGTAGGTTATTTATTGTAGATTGTAGGTTTGTAGTTTTATGTGTAGGTATGAATGTGTGTGTGAATGTGGCTGGGGCAGCTGGAATGCTGTCTATGTTTAAGTTTTGTATGTCTGTACTTGTAATTATTTATGTAGCGTTTTGTAATTTTATAATAAAAAAGAGTTCCCATAGCAGAGAATCTGGCTTCATGTCAGCAGAGAATCAGTCTTCATGTCATAGCAGAGAATCAGGCTTCATGTCACCCACCACTGGAACAGGCCACTGTCAGATATTTTTAGGCCCCGGCACCCAGACAGAGTAGAGGTTCATTCAACTTTGGGTTGCCCCGCAATATAATGGTAAAATAAAAGTAAAAATAGGATTGAATGAGGAAGTGCCCTGGAGTACAATAATATATGGTTAAGGGGAGGTAGTTAATGTCTAATCTGCACAAGGGATGGACAGGTCCTGTGGGATCCATGCCTGGTTCATTTTTATGAACGTCAGCTTGTCCACATTGGCTGTAGACAGGCGGCTGCGTTTGTCTGTAATGACGCCCCCTGCCGTGTTGAATACACGTTCAGACAAAACGCTGGCCGCCGGGCAGGCCAGCACCTCCAAGGCAGAAAAGGCTAGCTCTGGCCACGTGGACAATTTGGAGACCCAGAAGTTGAATGGGGCCGAACCATCAGTCATACGTGGAGGGGTGTGCACAGGTACTGTTCCACCATGTTAGTGAAATGTTGCCCCCTGCTAACACGTTCCGTATCAGGTGGTTGTGCAGTTAGCTGTGGCGTGGTGACAAAACTTTTCCACATCTCTGCCATGCTAACCCTGCCCTCAGAGAAGCTGGCCGTGACACAGCTGCGTTGGCGACCTCTTGCTCCTCCTCTGCCTTCGCCTTGGGCTTCCACTTGTTCCCCTGTGACATTTGGGAATGCTCTCAGTAGCGCGTCTATGAACGTGCGCTTGTACTCGCGCATCTTCCTATCACGCTCCAGTGCAGGAAGTAAGGTGGGCACATTGTCTTTGTACCGGGGATCCAGCAGGGTGGCAACCCAGTAGTCTGCACACGTTAAAATGTGGGCAACTCTGCTGTCATTGCGCAGGCACTGCAGCATGTAGTCGCTCATGTGTGCCAGGCTGCCCAGAGGTAAGGACAAGCTGTCCTCTGTGGGAGGCGTATCGTCATCATCCTGCGTTTCCCCCCAGCCACGCACCAGTGATGGGCCCGAGCTGCGTTGTGTGCCACCCCGCTGTGAACATGCTTCATCCTCATCCTCCTCCACCTCCTCCTCATCCTCGTCCTCCTCGTCCTCCAGTAGTGGGCCCTGTCTGGCCACATTTGTACCTGGCCTCTGCTGTTGCAAAAAACTTCCCTCTGAGTCACTTCAAAGAGACTGGCCTGAAAGTGCTAAAAATGACCCCTCTTCCTCCTCTTCCTCCTGGGCCACCTCCTCTTCCATTATCATCCTAAGTGTTTTCTCAAGGAGACATAGAAGTGGTATTGTAACGCTGATAACGGCGTCATCGCCACTGGCCATGTTGGTGGAGTGTTCGAAACAGCGCAACAGGGCACAAAGGTCTCGCATGGAGGCCCAGTTATTGGTGGTGAAGTGGTGCTGTTCCGCAGTGCGACTGACCCGTGCGTGCTGCAGCTGAAACTTCACTATGGCCTGCTGCTGCTCGCACAGTCTGTCCAGCATGTGCAAGGTGGAGTTCCACCTGGTGGGCACGTCGCATATGAGGCGGTGAGCGGGAAGGCCGAAGTTACGCTGTAGCGCAGACAGGCGAGCAGCGGCAGGATGTGAACGCCGGAAGCGCGAACAGACGGCCCACACTTTATGCAGCAGCTCTGACATGTTGGGGTAGTTGCGAATGAACTTCTGCACCACCAAATTCAGCACATGCACCAGGCAAGGGATGTGCGTCAAATCGGCTAGTCCCAGAGCTGCAACAAGATTTTGCCCATTATCGCACGCCACCAGGCCAGGCTTGAGGCTCACCGGCAGCAACCACTCGTCGGTCTGTTGTTCTATACCCCGCCACAACTCCTGTGCGGTGTGGGGCCTGTCCCCCAAACATATGAGTTTCAGAACGGCCTGCTGACGTTTAACCCGGGCTGTGCTGAAGTTGGTGGTGAAGGTGTGTGGCTGACTGGATGAGCAGGTGGAAGAAGAGGAGGAGGAAGCTGAATAGGAAGATGAGGAGACAGGAGGCAAAGAATGTTGCCCTGCGATCCTTGGCGGCGGAAGGACGTGCGCCAAACAGCTCTCCGCCTGGGGCCCAGCCGCCACTACATTTACCCAGTGTGCAGTTAGGGAGATATAGCGTCCCTGGCCGTGCTTACTGGTCCACTTATTTGTGGTTAGGTGGACCTTGCCACAGATGGCGTTGCGCAGTGCACACTTGATTTTATCGGATACTTGGTTGTGCAGGGAAGGCACGGCTCTCTTGGAGAAGTAGTGCCGGCTGGGAACAACATACTGTGGGACAGCAAGCGACATGAGCTGTTTGAAGCTGTCTGTGTCCACCAGCCTAAATGACAGCATTTCATAGGCCAGTAGTTTAGAAATGCTGGCATTCAGGGCCAGGGATCGAGGGTGGCTAGGTGGGAATTTACACTTTCTCTCAAATGTTTGTGAGATGGAGAGCTGAACGCTGCCGTTTGACATGGTTGAGATGCTTGGTGACGCAGGTGGTGGTGTTGGTGGTACATCCCATGTTTGCTGGGCGGCAGGTGCCAACGTTCCTCCAGAGGCGGAGGAAGAGGCCGAGGCGGCGGCAGCAGCAGAAGAGGTAGCAGGGAGAGCCTGAGTGACTTCCTTGTTTTTAAGGTGTTTACTCCACTGCAGTTCAGCAGAAACCACTAATTTAGAGAATTGCAAAATTGGAAATTGTATTTCAACCCAGAACAAAAACTGTGCTTTGACGGACACTAAATAACTTGACCAGCTAAAGCAGTAATGACAGATTTGGATGAATATAAATGTGAGGCCTATTTTTTAGGCGCTGGGTGACAGATATACGATTAATCACAGAATGAGACTTGGATCTGCACTGTAGCGTGTGTGTGAAGTTATTGAGAACTACCCTATCAGCACCTTGAATCTAATATACCCTTTTAGGGATAGATTTAAAGTAGGCCTGATACAGCAGAAACCACTAATTTAGAGAATTGTAAAATTGGGAATTGTATTTCAACCCAGAACAAAAACTGTGCTTTGACGGACACTAAATAACTTGACCAGCTAAAGCAGTAATAACAGATTTGGATGAATATAAATGTGAGGCCTATTTTTTTAGGCGCTGGGTGACAGGTATACGTTTAATCACAGAATTAGACTTGGATCTGCACTGTAGCGTGTGTGTGAAGTTATTGAGAATAACTTGGTGACACTCTCAGCTTGACCCTGATGTAGGATATAGCCAAAAAATAACCACACTATTGATGGTTAAATGCACTTGGTGACAGGCTCAGCTTGCCCCTGATGTAGTATATGGCTCAAAAAATAACCACACTATTGATGGTTAAATGCACTTGATGACAGCTTGACCCTGATGTAGGATATAGCAAAAAATAACCACACTATTGATGGTTAAATGTACTTGGTGGCAGCTTGTGCTGGCGCACCACAAGCCACAAAATGGCCGCCGATCACCCCAGAAAAAAGTGATCTAAAAACGATCTGGGCAGCCTAAAAACAGTGAGCAATTAAATAGCAGCAGTTCAATGATCCACAGCTGTAGATCGATCACTGAATGAAGTCTTTTGGAGGAGTTAATCACTGCCTAATCTCGCCCTAACGTCGCAGCTGCAACCTCTCCCTACATTTGTATCAGCAGAGTGACGTGCAGCGCTACGTGACCCAAGCTTATATAGAGGCTGGGTCACATGCTGCACTGGTCAATCACAGCCATGCCAATAGTAGGCATGGCTGTGATGGCCTCTTGGGGCAAGTAGTATGATGCTTGTTGATTGGCTGCTTTGCAGCCTTTCAAAAAGCGCCAAGAAAGCGCCGAACACCGAACCCGGACTTTTACGAAAATGTTCGGGTTCGGGTCCGTGTCACGGACACCCCAAAATTCGGTACGAACCCGAACTATACAGTTCGGCTTCGCTCATCCCTATTCACAAGTACTTTTCAAAAAAAATAAAAGACCTATTCAACAAGTGTCAGACAAAGTTCCAGTGTGTAGCCCCATGCACAAAGAGTGAGAGGTGGAGTCAGACACCCAAGAGGGAAGACAAGATGAGGAGAAACTTTGGAGATTTTACATAGGTATCAACCTAAACACTACCAATTGCTAGGTTTGCCCAACACCCAGATAGCATCTTGGGGGCAGTTTGAGGAGACTACAAGAAAGGATGATCTGGGAGCACATGACATCAAGTTGGAACAAGCAAGAAATTTATAAGGTACTGTTGCCAAAATGTCCTTTTGGGGAAGGACAGTAAAGTTAAGATTAAACCCAGTGCAGGGGACCCCAAGAACCAACTGAGATGTGGGGAAATTGTAGCAGCTGGATCAGGATCTACTTTGGTAGTGTTGGAAGAATGAGAAATTAACTCTGTTTATTTTCCTTCTGACAGGTCGATTCACATAATGTAAGATGTCTGTGTATAAAGAGTGGTTTGGTCCCACAGCTTCGTTTTGGGAAGCATAGCCTTACTATTTGGACCAATATGGCTAATTTTTTAATTTGGTCGATTGACACCTGCTGAAAATGTAATCTGGTACAAGAGAGACTTGACTGAAAATCAACTATTAAAATATCATTGGTTAGTGGCCAAGATCTTCAAGTAAACAGACTTTTGGATTTGCACCCATGCTCCTGTCTCAGCACAAGCTATGACACTGATGGCAGTACCTATCACATTACAGGACATTTAGTATGTTTTAAACAACCCTTATACCAATATTATTGGTCCTGTATGTAGCAGAGAGAGCTGAGCCTCTAGGACTAATGAGGGCATTTTTTTTAGTTAATATGTCCTTATTACTGCATTACTTTCAATACTCTATGACAGGGATGCTCAACCTACGGCCCTCCAGCTGTTGTAAAACTACAACTCCAGCAATGCCCTTCTGTAGGATGATAGCTGTAGGCTGTCAGGGAATGATGGGAGTTGTAGTTTTGCAACAGCTGGAGCGCCGTAGGTTGAGCATGCCTGCTCTACGATATTTGGTATTGTCTTTGTGGTAACATGCTAGGCCATAGCCTATGTTTCAGAAAAAAAAAAACTCATTCCAATTTGTTAGCTTTTAATGAGCACATATAGTTAAGGCTGCATGCAGCCTGTTATTGTGGGAGGGGCCAGGTCCCCTTACTTAAACCCCCTCGTACAGCTTACCATCACCGCGCCCGCTGACCAGCACTTCCTGTGACGCACGTCACTTCCGGTAAGCACGCGCCCCAGGTAAGTATCACCACGCGCCTCCCGTGGTGGGCTCCGGTCTTTCCGTCTGCTGGGCCGTCGCCGACCGCTGGCCCGCTCCTCCTCATCGCCTTCAGCCGCCGCAGGCTCCCCTCTCCGCCGTCCGGTGGCGTCCGTCCTCTCGCGAGAGGCAGGACGCATGCGCAGCGCCTCGGGATTTGCTCACGGCTGCACGCTGGCCGCCCGGGGGGGGGGGGGCGCACAGCTCTATCCCCCGGGGGGGCCGCACCCGCTGCCCGCCTCCCACACTCCGGCCGGGGCTGTCTCGGCTGACGGCTGCCATGTCCCCGGTTGAAGGCTGAGACATGCGGGCACCTTGTCCTCCCACTCCGGTGGGGCTGCCGCTGCTGCCGCTCAGCCGGGGTGCTCAGGCAGCCGCCACCCGCGCTGTCCCGCGGCCACATCTTAGTTACACAAGTGGCCTGGGGCAGGCGCCTTACTCCCCCACTAGGTAGCTGGTTAAGCTTCCTCCCAATTCATGGCTCCTGCAGCCATGGATCCATGGTGGCCAGCCTGCAGTTGCAGGCAGGCCACGTCCCGCTCCAGGCCCGGCCTGGGCCGGCGGGGACGGCTCTCTGGTCATGACCAACTTTAGGGTGGTCTGAGCCCTGGCACGCGCTAAATTGCCCATCACAGGTGGCCAGATGGGCAAGTCACGGGCCACACCCCCTCCACGTCCCACATGGCCCCATTCAGGTCACCGTGCCTGGCCCGGCATGTCCACCCCCAGGCCCCGCTCCTGCCAGGCTGGCATACGCCACGGTCTCCGTCACACACATTCAGGTCAGATCCGTGGCGCTCCGGGTCCTTCCACGCCCCGGCCTACCCACGGCCTCCCAGCGGGGCCCTTGGGGGCTCCGGCCTTGTTGCTCCCTATGATTCACATGTGTGTTCCTTTCCCAGGTGCCAGTAGCGTTCGTGGTCCCCGTCGTACCTTATCTCGACTTCCCTGACGTCAGGTTAGGTCCTGCAGAAAATCGCTGTCGGCCGCTCGCGGGAAAACTCATACTTGAGGGTTCAGGTAGGTAATCTGGGGCTGCTCCTGGCAGTTCCTCTTCCCGACATCCCGGGTTGCCTCCCAGGAGGCACGCGGGGATGTTTTTCTCGCTCTCAACCCGAGACGTTCAGGTGTCTCCTCTGTCCTGCTTAGCCTGAGGCGTTCAGGTGTCTTCTCTTTCCAGGTACCCTGAAGCGTTCAGGTGTTCTCTCTGTCCATCTTGGCCTGAGGCGTTCAGGTGTCTTCTCTCTCCAGGTTCCCTGAAGCGTTCAGGGGTCCTCTCTGTCCATCTTTGCCTGAGGCGTTCAGGTGGCTTCTCTGTCCAGGTACCCTGAAGCGTTCATGGGTCTTCTCTGTCCATCTTTGCCTAAGGCGTCCAGGTGTCTTCTCCATCCAGGTACCCTGAAGCGTTCTGGTATCTTCTCTGTCCTTCCTTGCCTGAGGCGTTCAGGTGTCTTCTCTGTCCAGGTACCCTGAAACGTTCAGGTGTCTTCTCTGTTCATCCTTGCCTGAGGCGTTCAGGTGTCTTCTCTGTCCAGGTACCCTGAAGCGTTCAGGGTCTTCTCTGTCCATCCTTGCCTGAGGCGTTCAGGTGTCTTCTCTGTCCCAGCACCCTGAAGAGCTCAGGTGTCTCCTCTGTCCATCTCAGGCGAGACGTTCAGGTGTCTTCCCTGCCAGGGGCCCTGAGGCGCTCAGGTGTCTTCTCCGTCCACGGTGGCTGGTAGCGTCGGGGTCGGCCCTGGGCTCGTCAGCCTCAGGTGCAGCCACCTTCCCGGTAGGCAGCCGGTGCATTCAGGCCACGCATCGCCACGCGTCTCGGTACTCCCAGGCCCTCCTTACCACAGTCCCTAGTCTCCGCCTCCTGGTGCCCTTCTTCCTGGTCCATGTTTTATCCACATCTCCCTGTCTCCACATTAGACGACACTACGCTGTGTCCACGCGCACCCGCGATGGCTTCCTGTCTCGCGCAGCATTTTGCTCACGTCACTCCTAACTTTTCCAGTCCTCAGGGCCAGCCGGTTCGTTCCCGTCCATCCTCTGACGGTAAGACAAGGGTGTTGATTCCACGCTCTCAGGTACGTCATCGCATACGTTCATCCACGACCTTCTTAGTCGGGGTGCACGTCCCCATGACCTCTCCAGCGGCCATATTGTTGTCTCTAATTCCAGGTGTTGCAAGGTCTCTGCTATTGTTGAAGCCATGTCACAGGTTTCTGACGTCGACGACACGTTGTCCCTCCCGGGTACGTCGGTCTCCAGCCAAGGCGGCCCAGTTGCCCTCCGTAGATGGACTGTGCCGAGGCTCGTTGCGGAATTGGCCAAGAGAGGCATCAGACACCCAGCGTCACCCAGGAAGGCCGAGTTATACCGCCTATTGATGACCGAGCCCAGCGCTCCTGAAAGGGAAGATCCACCCCCAGCCATCCAGCAGTCCCTGGTGCTGTTGCAGGCCTCCTTGGATTCGCTCATCTCGTCCGTTGCCGACATCAGGACCAGGGTGGTGGACTTGGAGTCCAGAACACCGGCGTCTTCCCAGGCGGTGGTCCCCATCTCCGATCCCCCTCTATTTCAGCTTCCGGCTCCAGGTACGTCCCCGGCTGCTCCGGTGGTGGCTCCTGCGCACTTGGTGCCGGACCACATCAGGAGGGACATCTTGGCAGGCAAGGACGTGAATCTCGCGTCCATCCTGATTGCGTCCCACGATGCCGCAGACAACAAGACTTTTGACTGCGGGGAGGTCTCGGTGGTCCTTCGGGCCAAGGATGGACGTCTCAACCGCAAGCTCTCTGTCGTCGAGTTTGTTTTGGCCTTCGGCCTGTTTAGAGATGTGCTCTGCTCCGCTTTCCCGGCTCGCCGGGAGGAGCTGGACACGTATCTACACAGGGTCACGGGACTTGGGCACAAGTACGGCGGCACGGCTTTTTATGACTACCACCGCTCCTTTTCAGCCAAGGCCGCCGCCGCGCTTGCCCAGTTTCAGTTCTCCGTCAACTGGGCCATGCTGGACATGGAGTTGTTCTGCCAGCATTTCGCCGGTCTCCGGGCCCCCGCTTGTTCGACCTGCCAGTCGATTTTCCACTCTACTGAGTGGTGTCCTCAAACAGCCACGGCCCAACCAGACAAGGCTATTCCAGGCCCCTCTGGGGTCCCCCGCAGTCCCTCCACCACCGATAAGTTGGGTAGACCCATTGTCTACCTTGGCAACAGCCAAGTTTGCAATAACTTCAACTTTGGTTCCTGTCTATTTAGCGGTTGCAGGGCCCTGCACATCTGCTCCATCTGCTTCAGGGCTCACCCCAGGTCCACATGTCCCAAGAAGGCTTACAAGCGCCTATGACTAGCCGACTGCGACATCGACCTCCTGGCTCTCCTGTTACGGGACCATCCGGTGCCAGGGTTTCGTGGACTTCCTGGTCTCTGGCCTCTGCTCCGGGTTTGACACAGGGTTGGTGGCACTACCCCATTCCAACTGGGAGTGCGACAATCTGCAGTCAGCCAGGTCAGATCCCACCGCTGTACAGGAACTCCTGAATTCGGAGGTGGAGAAAGGGTTCCTCCTGGGCCCCTTCAACCAGGTTCCTTTCTCTCGCTGGCGGATCAGCCCCATAGGCATCGTGTCCAAAAAAGATTCGAATAAAAAACGTTTGATTTACGATCTCTCCGCCCCCCATGATTCCGTCATCCCCAGCATCAATTCACTCATCCCTTCTGAAGAATTTTCCATGACCTATGCGTCCATAGACGAAGCCATTGCCCTCATCCTTAGCGCCGGGAAAGGCGCCTGGTTGTCTAAAACTGACATAGCGGACGCCTTCAAACTGCTGCCCATTGCCCCTCACCTTTGGCAGTTCTATGGCATCAGGTGGGAGGGCAGGTTCTATTTTGCCAACAGGTTGACCTTCGGCTCAAAAAGCAGCCCGTGGTTATTTGACCAATTGGCGCAGGCCCTGCACTGGATCCTGATCCACCACGGCAGCGCCCCAGCGGTCATCCATTACCTGGACGACTTCCTCCTCATAGAACCTCCGCTATGTCGGCCATCCGGGCTGCTCTCCCTCCTGGAGATCTTTGCCGGCCTTTCCATCCCAATTTCGCAGGGAAAGACCGCGGGGCCGGTCACTTCCATCACCTTCCTGGGTATTGTCCTGGACTCAGACAGAATGGAAGCCAGGCTTCCTGAGGCAAAGCTGTCCCAGATACGGGAAGTCGTGGCCAGGGCCATCACCTCTTCCCAGGTGACCAAGGTCGAGCTACAGTCCATCCTGGGTCGGCTGAACTTTGCCTTAAGGGTCATGCCCCAGGGCAGGGCTTTCATTTCCAGGCTGCTCTCGCTCCTTCCCTCAGCCTCCGAACCCAGCAGCATTGTCCACTTGGACAGGGCTGCCATGGCAGATTTGCGCATGTGGGACAGCTTTCTGTTATCTTGGAACGGGGTCAGCCTGTTTGTCCCCTCATGGTCCCAGTCATCTACCAGGGTGTTTGCTGATGCCGCAGCATCCCGGGGTTTCGCGGCCATCTTCGGGTCCCAGTGGCTGGCTGGCCCATGGCCTCCTCAGGTCAGTTCCGACCCTTTAGTCCCTCAGCTCATCACCGTTCCTGGAATGTTACCCCATCGTGGCGGCCGCATCCGTCTGGGGTCACCTCTGGGCGAATTCCAGCGTCATGTTTATATCTGACAGTCAGGACCTGGTGGACATCATCTCCAAAGGCCGAGCTAAGTCGGCCAGGGTCATGTCCCTGTTGCGCAAACTGGTCTGGCTGGCCATGACCCATAACTTTCACTTTTCATGTTCCCATATCCCAGGTGCCAGCAACACGGCGGCCGATGCCTTATCGAGGTTCAATTTTCACACCTTCTTTCAGGTATGTCCAGAAGCAGACCGGACCGGGGCCCGGATTCCCGCTTTCAGCGACCTGATGTTGGACTGAGGTCTCTGCTGGCAACCGCCGAGGACCTCAGGCACCGATCCCTTTCGGTCAACACGGCTCGCAACTACGGCACAGGTTGGAACCACTTCCAGAAGTTTTCCAGGGACCATCCCCAACAGGATATGTCCTTCATTGCGTACATCATGGCTTTCATGGCCCATTGCCATGTCAACCTCAAGCTGGCACCCAGCACCATCCGTTTGTACCTGGCCGGGGCACAGCATTTCCTAGCCCTTCAGAACCCAGAAGTACGCGCAGCGTTCACATCCCAAGCCGTCAAGGCCACACTCAGGGGCATTGAGAAAAACAGTAAAGACTCCAACCCGTCCCGTCGGCCGGTCTCCGGTGAGCTGTTTAGGCAGCTGTCTGCATCCCTAGATGGCAATCCTTTTGGCCATTTCACTAGTCTGGTCATCAAAGCCGCCATGTACCTAAGCTTCTACGGCTTCCTTCGTCCAGGAGAATTTTCAGTTTCTTCCCTGAAGACTATCTTCCTGAAAAAGAAGCAGCTATCCTGGAGCCAGGATCATCTGGTATTAAGCCTGCCTTCCACCAAGACGTCCCAAACCGGTCCTCCCATACTGATCCGTTTCTTCAAGTCCGGGAACGCCTGGTGTCCGGTGGTGGTACTCCAACATCTCCTGGGTTCCACACCATCTCCAGATCCAGAGTCTCCGTTGCTGCCATTCCAAGGGAAACCCCTATCCACGTCACAGTTTGTCTCCCACATCAGATCCCTGGTCGCAGGGTTGGGGGTGGACCCCAAAACCATATCAGGACATTCGTTCCGCATCGGAGCGGCTTCAGCAGCTTCCAAGCACGGGACGCCTCCGCACGTCATCCGTCACATGGGTAGGTGGAGATCTGCCTGTTTTTCCCGGTACATCCCGGATCCGCTGACTGAAACCCGGCAGGTATTCCGTTCCTTGGTTTTGTAACCCTGTTCCACATGCATTAAACAGCAGCACTTCTCCTACCTGGTGTCTTTTTGGCCCTCTTTTAGGCAGGCCCACGTCCCGTGGCTCCAGGCACACCCCAGCCACTGTCTAGCCCCCTCCTGTCACCTTACTGACCGTGGCCGCGGCCACAAATAGTTAAGGCTGCATGCAGCCTGTTATTGTGGGAGGGGCCAGGTCCCCTTACTTAAACCCCCTCGTACAGCTTACCATCACCGCGCCCGCCGACCAGCACTTCACCCACCCTTTCCCCCCCCTTTTTTCTTCCTACTCTCCCTAGGGTTGGCCCTCTTTTAGGCAGGCCCACGTCCCGTGGCTCCAGGCACACCCCAGCCACTGTCTAGCCCCCTCCTGTCACCTTACTGACCGTGGCCGCGGCCACAAACTGTATTATGACAAAATTAAATACAATAAGATATATCATAAATGCTTTCTAAGTGATAAAATAGCTACACAAAACTTTATAGGGTAATGCACCTTAAAAACACAATTTCCAAAAAGGCAACACAAGCAAATAATGCAACAGTTTTTATCAACACTTAACACATTAAAAAAACTTTGCAGCAAACTTTAAATTGGTACTAAGCACAACAAAACCATTTAAAATCAAGATAAAATGTGCTACAATGTTTATTTGACCCCTTGCCCGTCAGTCATTTTCAACTTTTAATGTTTTAATTTCTTGCCTTCAAAAAGACGTAACTTTCTTTTTTTTTTACATCCACATAGAGCCTGTTTGTTTCTTTGTTTTTTTAATTTTTTTAATTATTTTTTGTTGTTGTACTTTCTAATAGAATCATTTAATGAAAAAAAAAATGCAAATGTGCCATTGTTTGGGTTTTGTTTTTAATAATTTTCACTTTTACAGTGAAAACTACATGTTACTGTACCTTTATGCTGTGGGTATCTATGATTAGAACAATACCAAATTTATATAATTTTGTTATGTTTTAATACTTTAAAAAAAGGTATAAGCCTTTGAAATCTTTTTCTATGCATCCATATGCTCAGAATAGGGGATAACTATTAGATTGGTGGGGGTCCTACTGCTTGGGACCCCCACCGATCATGGGAAAAGGGGTCCCATACTCCCAGCAGCCCCCCTGAAATGAACAGAGCGGCTAGTCAGGCATGCGTGCAGCTGCTCCATTCATTTCTATGGGAATTCCAGATACAGCCAAGCGCTGTACTCAGCTAACCCTGGAATTTGCCAAAAAATGAATGGAAAAGCTACATCCACGTGCAACTTGCCGCTTGTTGATTGCAGAGGGGGCAGCAGGGGGTACAGGGTCTCCGTTTTCATGCTCAGTTATGTTAGAACTCACTGCTCCTGGGGGGCCCACTGCCACTTACGGAGCTATAGGGGTTGCAGTGGTTGCAGTTGCTCAGTTGGCACAGTTGGTGCTGTATCTTTCGCTTTATAAGATGCAGTGCATCTTACATGTATAAAGCTAATACAAGTGAGTGCTTCCATTATGGAAGCACTCATTAGTCTGCAGGAGGCGGGGGAATGAAGCAATATACTCACTTCTCCTTCCTGGTCTCCTCCGGGCTGGTCTCCACTGTCCTGACTGCCGACAGCAGCAGGACTTAGTGTGCACACTATAACCTGACTCTGCAGGCAGTCAGGTGACTGTGCAGCAGGGGCCCAGAGAAGACCGCTAGACCTGGAGAGTGGTGGCAGAGCAGGAGAGGTAAGTTAATGTATTTATTTTAAAGTCTGATCTAAAGTCTGATACTTGGAGGATCTGACATGGAGGTCTAATAGGGGGTCTGATCTGAGCTCTGATATGGGGGCACTGTCTTATATGGAGTCCTGATCTGAGGTTTCACATGGAGGTGTAAAGGGGGTCTGATATGGGGGGTGGATCTGACATGGAGTCCTGATCTGAGGTCTGATATTGGGGTCTCACATGGATGTCTAAAGGGGGTCTGATATGGGGGTGTCTAACATAAAGGTCTGATAGGTGGTCTCATGTGAGGTTTGATATGGGGGTCTGATCTGAGGATCTGTTATGGAGGTCTGAGCGTCTGATATGTACTGACGCACATTATAAGGGGGTAGT
This sequence comes from Bufo bufo, assembly GCF_905171765.1. Classification (NCBI taxonomy): domain Eukaryota; kingdom Metazoa; phylum Chordata; class Amphibia; order Anura; family Bufonidae; genus Bufo; species Bufo bufo. The sequence continues at coordinate 170,771,069 of NC_053391.1, read as the reverse complement.
TTTTGTACTGGTGCACATTATAGTGGTAGTCTTTGTGTTGGCTCACATTATAAGGGTGTATTTTTGTCCTGGCGCACATGCTCTGTCTATTGCATTCGGCAACATCTATAACATATGCATTTTCATTGTCGCATGGGTCATGCAAAATGACACAAGGGGACCCATTGACAGTTTATCATCTATGGGTCACATGATCCTGGAGCTGGCCCTGGGTGGGGGTTCTACTAGTAGGACCCCCACTGATCTACATAATAGTTATCCCCTATCCAATGGATAGTGGATAACTTCAAATAACTGAAATACCCCTTTAATGGGAACTTTTCAGTTACAGGTCGGAAAGCCTTTACGATGCTTACTGCTGCCATAGTAACTGAATGGCTTCAACAATCTCATTGCCAGGAGGTATTACGTCATCGAAGGGAGACCACAGCATCTGAGAGATTAAATATATGTAAATTTGTGTGCGAACGTAGGTGCTGCCTATGATTGTGTGCTGCATGACACATCCAGTACCTGCTAACTCAGCTTTAGAGCCGACACCATATTTATACAACAGACATCCATCGTACATTCGCAGTGGATGTGCTACGTCAAGTTAACCAATGTATTATCTGTACCTAATTCGAAAAAGCCGTCACATATCACTCATATGAATGAAATGATGCATACAGTACATGCATCAAATGTAGCAGTTGTATACATGCCTAATTTATGTACCAATGCATTGTTAATTTAAAATCCTTTTCTCTGTGACTGTGTTCCCGTGCTTTGATTTTTCTGAATTGGCAATGCTTTCTGTACATACAGGTAATCTCTTTACGGTGTAACAGCAGCAGCTGCAGCCAACATAACACAGCAAATTGTTCAATTTTCCAGCCACAATTTAACAATTTGCCTTACACATCTAATTCCTTTTCAATTACCTTCTGCTGCGGTGGAAAATATTGTTGTCTTAAACAAAGGATTTTTTCAACTCTTCCTTTACGTTTACGGAGCTGTGAGGTCCTTTTTGTTCCTTCAGATGATATGTATTTTAAACAATGATTAAGGGATGTTTTGTTCCTTGTACTGAACTGAGTACAGATCTTGCCTTTATTTTTTGTTCACCATGTGAATTTTGTGTTCACTTTGCGGTAGAACTGGTGTGCATTTTCTAGAAAAAAAATATTAGCATTTTTTTGTTGAACACCTATTTACACTATGCAGAAAAATACTCACATTTTCAGGATCGTGCCATGTGTAAATTTATATAACATTTGTGTGCTATGGTGGATTTTTTCCCTCAAGCGAAAAGCAAGTGTGGTTTCCAAATACGGAAATGTATAAGGCCAGGGCTACACAATGACGTTTGTCGAGTGATTATTTGTTGCAGTAATTTTTTGTAATGATAGTCTATGGTACTACACTGTGACATGTGACATGCTGTCACTGCGACACGACAGTCGTACAAAAATCCAACTTGGATGTTTTTTTTGTGCGACTGTCGACACCATGGACTATCATTACAAAAAATGTCCTGCGACATTACTGCAACATATGGTAAATGACACGCGACAAATATCGTCATGTAGTCGTAGCCTTAACCCTTTCAGTACCGAGCCACTTTTCACCTTAAATCCCAGGTAAATTTTTGCAAATCTGACATGCGTCAATTCATGTGCTAATAACTTTGGAACGCATTTTCTTATCCAAGCCGTTCTGAGATTGTTTTCTCGTGACACATTGTACTTCATGACAGTCATAAATTTGAGTCAATATATTACATCTTTATTGGAAAAATTAACAATTTTCTAAATTGGAATTTCTCTACTTTTAAAGCAGATAGTAATACACTATCACTGAGAACGACCACCTAAAACGTAACTTTTATTGAAAATCATTAAACGCAGATCCCTTACAGGGGACCAATAAACACATGGACAAACACAAAATAGAGCTATTCTGGACCAGGTAGACAGTAAATGCTAATGGATAGAGGAATGGGGCAACACGTATGTGTTCCTAGTGTCTGTTCCTAAATATCCCTCAAATTATCCTCTGCCCAGAGATGCACCTGGATGGTAGGAGCACTTTGTCCGTGTGCCTTGACTACCTGTCCTTATAACGCCCTTGCTAAAGGTAAAGTACCCTATAAGTAGTCTACCAAAGAAAAATAATCTGGGTCTCAGTATACACTAGGTATGATAGATACTAGACAATTATCGAGAACAGTATACAGTTGCAAGAAAAAGTATGTGAACCCTTTGGAATGATATGGATTTCTGCACAAATTGGTCATAAAATGTGATCTGATCTTCATCTAAGTCACAACAATAGACAATCACAGTCTGCTTAAACTAATAACACACAAAGAATTAAATGTTACCATGTTTTTATTGAACACACCATGTAAACATTCACATTGCAGGTGGGAAAAGTATGTGAACCCCTAGACTAATGACATCTCCAAGAGCTAATTTGAGTGAGGTGTCAGCCAACTGGAGTCCAATCAATGAGATGAGATTGGATTTGTTGGTTACAGCTGCCCTGCCCTATTAAAAAAAACACACCAGTTCTGGGTTTGCTTTTCACAAGAAGCATTGCCTGATGTGAATGATGCCTCTCACAAAGAGCTCTCAGAAGACCTACGATTAAGAATTGTTGACTTGCATAAAGCTGGAAAGGGTTATAAAAGTATCTCCAAAAGCCTTGCTGTTCATCAGTCCACGGTAAGACAAATTGTCTATAAATGGAGAAAGTTCAGCACTGCTGCTAATCTCCCTAGGAATGGCCGTCCTGTAAAGATGACTGCAAGAGCACAGCGCAGACTGCTCAATGAGGCAAAGAAAAATCCTAGAGTGTCAGCTAAAGACTTACAAAAGTCTCTGGCATATACTAACATCCCTGTTAGCGAATCTACGATACGTAAAACACTAAACAAGAATGGATTTCATGGGAGGATACCACACAGGAAGCCACTGCTGTCCAAAAAAAACATTGCTGCACGTTTACAGTTTGCACAAGAGCACCTGGATGTTCCACAGCAATACTGCCAAAATATTCTGTGGACAGATGAAACCAAAGTTGAGTTGTTTGGAAGAAACACACAACACTATGTGTGGAGAAAAAGAGGCAAATCACACCAACATCAAAACCTCATCCCAACTGTTTGGGGCTGCTTTGCTGCGTCAGTGCCTGGACGGATAGCTATCATCGAAGGAAAAAAGAATTTCCAAGTTTATCAAGGCATTTTGCAGGAGAACTTAGGGCCATCTGTCCACCAGCTGAAGCTCAACAGATGATAGATGTTGCAACAGGACAACGACCCAAAGCATAGAAGTAAATCAACAACAGAATGGCTTAAACAGAAGAAAATACGCCTTCTGGAGTGGCTCAGTCAGAGTCCTGACCTCAACCCGATTGAGATGCTGTGGCATGACCTCAAGAAAGCGATTCACACCAGACATCCCAAGAATATCGCTGAACTGAAACAGTTCTGTAAAGAGGAATGGTCAAGAATTACTCCTGACCGTTGTGCACGTCTGATCTGCAACTACAGGAAACGTTTGGTTGAAGTTATTGCTGCCAAAGGAGGTTCAACCAGTTATTAAACACAAGGGTTCACATACTTTTTCCACCTGCAATGTGATTGTTTACATGGTGTGTTCAATGAAAACATGGTAACATTTAATTCTTTGTGTGTTATTAGTTTAAGCAGACTGTGATTGTGTATTGTTGTGACTTAGATGAAGATCAGATCACATTTTATGACCAATTTGGGCAGAAATCCATATCATTCCAAAGGGTTCACATACTTTTTCTTGCAACTGTAGATGTACAGTCCCGATCAAGACATGATGTTGCGCTACTCGTCCCGACGCGTTTCCCCTTCTCATTCAGAAGGTTCGTCAGGGGACACAAGTATCAAAAAATCTATTGTCATAACATGTGTGTCCAAAATACGCCACAAATGCAAAGACAGAGACCAAACAAAATAATTCACAAAACAAAACTGGAGCACCCGCAAGCCAACACTGGTCTATGGGAGTGAACACAAAATTCAGGTAGTTACTATATTTGGATAAACCGTACTGAGTACCAGTGAAATACTTATCTGGTGATGAACTTCAGTTTCAACTCACAGACCGATGGTGTATGGCTTGCGGTGCTCCAGGGGGCAGAAAAAGATGTAGCTCCAATGAGTCCATGCACCCACACTTACTTTTAAACCACAGAGGAGGGTGGTCCTGTGTTATTATTAGCCAATCCTGAGCTATACATCTCGTCATGTGGCCAGGCCAATGGGCGGGTTGGTTTAGGTAATGTTTGTATTCAATTTTTATAAATCCTACAAATATGTGTCACGGGCTACAGGGGGTCCAAGTATGTAATAGGATAGTAGGGTGCTACCTGTAAAATTATAAAAAATCAAGCAGACCATATGAGTGGAACGCACGCCTGCCCGAGTCACAGGGGGCGTGTCAAGATGGCCGTGCGTTCCAAAGCAGTCCCGGAAGATCTACATGCGGTTTTTAGTTGGTACACTCCTACCCGAATGCTAGGGACATGTCCCAGTGGCTCTACGTTCCAAGGAAGTATGGTGGTAGTGCTGCATCGCTGTACCGAGATGCACGCCACCCGGAACTAGGGAGGTCGTATCCAAATGGCCGTGCGTTCCGGGGAAAATGTAAAGATGCCCGTGCGCTCCATTGTACTGACGCGCGCGCGCACCAGAAACTAGGGGTGTGTGTCAAAATGGCCATGCGTTCCGGGGAGGTGTAAAGATGGCCGTGCGCTCCATTGTATTGAAGCACACGCCCCAATGAGCGCAGGACTCCAGTAGGTGGAGATATGCGTGCCATACAGACAGCCTAGGGACGCACATCCAGAAAGTGACACGGAGTGCTTGCGTTTCAACATAGAAATATCCCATCATAGAGCGGACCACATTCCGCCCTGCCCACTCAAGATACAAGTCTGGGGCCTTAGGCGGACCGTATATTAACCCCCTAGGTGCTAACTCAGTGGCCCACATCTCCGCTCTTAGACATAGGCGATTGTGGGATTAAACAATTACTGGGGGCAACCTTGGGGTATATTCCTCTGAGTGTACATGGAACACACTGTCTTTGCCATGAAAAAGATACATATGATAAAGAAAATTCGGCACTCAGATATAGAGCAAGCCATACAATACTAAATTGACACTTCATGTGTTGATCTCTATTTCTATCATTTAGTGCGGACGAAGATTAGGAATAAAGAGAACTAGCCTATGGACCAGAGAGTTAGATGAATTACAGGAAACATGAAAATGTTAGTTTCTCATTCAACCCTCCCGGTGACTGTGAGCGGAACCTATAGATCCATTCTTTCTGAAGGATCCTGCGGTCCCAGTCACCTTTTCTGGGAGAGGGTCTCACCAATTCTAGGGCTGAGAAACTCAGGGACTTGGGGTCGCCACTATGGAATTCCCACATGTGGTTTGCTATGGGGGTGTCTTTCTTCCCTGATGCACAAACCTGGTGATGTGACAAGATCGTCTTCTGGACACGGTATATTGATGATGTGTTTATAATTTGGAATGGCGATGCCGATGAATTTGAGTCATTTGTTAAAACCTTGAATATTAATGAACTGGGATTGTCCTTTACTTTTGAATTCCATCCAGAGACTCTAACCTTTCTTGATATTAGGGTCATGAAAGTCGTTGATAGACTTGTCACCACCACGTTCAGGAAGACCACTGCCACAAACAATTTGCTGCAGTGGGATAGCCATCATCCCACGAACTTGAAAAGAGGTATCCCCCGAGGTCAGTATCTCAGAATGAGGAGAAACTGCTCAGATCCGGAGAGTTTTCATAATGAATCTAGAAAATTACAAAACCGTTTTAGGAAAAGGGGTTATCCACAACACGTCTTGAGAGGGGCCTTTCAAAATGCTGCGATGTCCGAGCGTAACTCCCTCCTGGTACACAGGGAACTGAATGACAAGGGTGGAGACATTGTTAGGATTATATCCACCTTTGACGGAAGAAACAAGGAAATCAGTGAAATCATTGGCAAGTACTGGCCAATTCTCCTGATGGACCCTGGAGTATCGGATGTACTCCCCCCGCCCCAGTATTACCTTTAGACGGGGAAGATGTCTTCGTGACCACTTAGTACATAGTCACTATACAAGACCAGCTCTGGGGGGCACGTGGCTAGATCGGAAACCATTGGGCACGTTCCGGTGTGGGTCCTGTATGGCATGCAGCTATTTGAAAAGCACAAAAGCTAACACCTGCTCGGTCACCAAGAAGAATTATGACATCAGAGATTTTGTGAATTGTAGGAGTAAGAGGGTGGTATATCTCGCACAATGTACCTGCCCCAGGGACTCTGTGGGAAAAACCTATAGGGAATTCCGGAGACGCATTCTGGAACATATCAATGATATCAAAAAGAAGAAAGACACCCCCATAGCAAACCACATGTGGGAATTCCATAGTGGCGACCCCAAGTCCCTGAGTTTCTCAGCCCTAGAATTGGTGAGACCCTCTCCCAGAAAAGGTGACTGGGACCGCAGGATCCTTCAGAAAGAAACTGAATGGATCTACAGGTTCCGCTCACAGTCACTGGGAGGGTTGAATAAGAAACTAACATTTTCATGTTTCCTGTAATTCATCTAACTCTCTGGTCCATAGGCTAGTTCTCTTTATTCCTAATCTTCGTCCGCACTAAATGATAGAAATAGAGATCAACACATGAAGTTTCAATTTAGTATTGTATGGCTTGCTCTATATCTGAGTGCCGAATTTTCTTTATCGTATGTATCTTTTTCATGGCAAAGACAGTGTGTTCCATGTACACTCAGAGGAATGTACCCCAAGGTTGCCCCCAGTAATTGTTTAATCCCACAATCGCCTATGTCTAAGAGCGGAGATGTGGGCCACTGAGTTAGCACCTAGGGGGTTAATAATACAGTCCGCCTAAGGCCCCAGACTTTTATTTTAAGTGGGCAGGGCGGAATGTGGTCCGCTCTATGATGGGATATTTCTATGTTGAAACCCAAGCACTCCAAGTCACTGTCTGGATGTGTGTCCCTGGGCTGTCTGTATGGCACGCATATCTCCACCCCCTGGCGTCCTGCGCTCATTGGGGCGTGCGCTTGAATACAATGGAGCGCACGGCCATCTTTACACCTCCCCGGAACGCACGGCCATTTTGACACGCCCCCCTAGTTTCTGGTGCGTGTGCGCGTCAGTACAATGGAGCGCACGGCCATCTTTACATTTTCCCTGAAACGCACGGCCATTTGGACACTACCACTGTATTTCCTTGGAACGTACGCCCACTGGGACATGTCCCTAACGTTCAGGTAGGGTGTACCAACTAAAAAACGCATGTAGATCTTCCGGGACTGCTTTCGAACGCACGGCTATCTTGACACGCCCCCTGTGACTCAGGCAGGCGTGCGTTCTACTCATACAGTAGGTGTTTGTGACATTGTGTTTTCAGCACGACAGCGTCGCGCTGATACTCGGCGACGTGGTGCCGAGATCTCGCACTCACTGGGATAGCGACAGCACATCCCAGCAAGCGCGTCATAGAAGAGGCGGGAGATCCGACTTGGATTCCCGCCAATTCTACACGTGTGCGGCGTTTGTTATGAATCCTGAGGGGGAAGTCCCCGCCGGATTTTAAATAAAAATCCGGCCTGGGTCCCGCCCTCAGGAGCATACCGGGCCCTTAGGTCTGTTATGGGTTGTAAGGAGAGCCCCCCCTACGCCGAAAAAAACGGCGTAGGGGGTCCCCCTACAATCCATACCAGACCCGTATCCAAAGCACGCTACCCGGCCAGCCAGGAAGGGAGTGGGGACGAGCGAGCGCCCCCCCCCCTCCTGAGCCGTACCAGGCTGCATGCCCTCAACATGGGGGGTTGGGTGCTCTGGGGCAGGGGGCGCACTGCGGCCCCCCCACCTCAGAGCACCCTGTCCCCATGTTGATGAGGACAGGGCCCCTTCCCGACAACCCTGGCCGTTGGTTGTCGGGGTATGCGGGCGGGAGGCTTAACGGAATCTGGGAGCCCCCTTTAATAAGGGGGGCCCCCAGATACCGGCCCCCCACCCTAAGTGAATGAGTATGGGGTACATCGTACCCCTACCCATTCACCTGCAAGAAAAGTGGTAAAAACACAAATAAACCACACAGTGTATTAAAATATTTTATTTTTCTGCTCCGGAGGCCGCCCCCTGTCTTCTTTATTAGCTCTTTTACCAGGGGGGGCTCTTCTTCTTCCGATATCCCGACGGGTCTTCTCCGCTATCCGGGGGGGGTCTTCTCAACTCTCCGGGGTTCTCCTTCTGTCTTCTCCTTCTGTCTTGTTGTCTCCTTCTGTCTTCTGTCTCCGGGGGGGGCTCTTCTTCTTCCGATATCCCGACGGGTCTTCTCCGCTATCCGGGGGGGTCTTCTCAACTCTCCGGGGTTCTCCTTCTGTCTTCTCCTTCTGTCTTGTTGTCTCCTTCTGTCTTCTGTCTCTGGGGGGGGCTCTTCTTCTTCCGATATCCCGACGGGTCTTCTCCGCTATCCGGGGGGGTCTTCTCAACTCTTCGGGGTTCTCCTTCTGTCTTCTCCTTCTGTTCTTCTTCTGTCTTCTCCTTCCTTCTTGTTGTCTCGGCGCACCCCGGTTCTTCGTCTCGCGAGACTCGGCGCACCCCGATTCTTCTCTCTGTTGTTGACTCGGCGCACCCCGGTTCTCGCGAGACGAAGAATCGGGGTGCGCCGAGTCTCGCGAGACGAAGAACCGGGGTGCGCCGAGTCAACAACAGAGAGAAGAATCGGGGTGCGCCGAGTCTCGCGAGACGAAGAACCGGGGTGCGCCGAGACAACAAGAAGGAAGGAGAAGACAGAAGAAGAACAGAAGGAGAAGACAGAAGGAGAACCCCGAAGAGTTGAGAAGACCCCCCCGGATAGCGGAGAAGACCCGTCGGGATATCGGAAGAAGAAGAGCCCCCCCCAGAGACAGAAGACAGAAGGAGACAACAAGACAGAAGGAGAAGACAGAAGGAGAACCCCGGAGAGTTGAGAAGACCCCCCCGGATAGCGGAGAAGACCCGTCGGGATATCGGAAGAAGAAGAGCCCCCCCCGGAGACAGAAGACAGAAGGAGACAACAAGACAGAAGGAGAAGACAGAAGGAGAACCCCGGAGAGTTGAGAAGACCCCCCCCGGATAGCGGAGAAGACCCGTCGGGATATCGGAAGAAGAAGAGCCCCCCCTGGTAAAAGAGCTAATAAAGAAGACAGGGGGCGGCCTCCGGAGCAGAAAAATAAAATATTTTAATACACTGTGTGGTTTATTTGTGTTTTTACCACTTTTCTTGCAGGTGAATGGGTAGGGGTACGATGTACCCCATACTCATTCACTTAGGGTGGGGGGCCGGTATCTGGGGGCCCCCCTTATTAAAGGGGGCTCCCAGATTCCGTTAAGCCTCCCGCCCGCATACCCCGACAACCAACGGCCAGGGTTGTCGGGAAGGGGCCCTGTCCTCATCAACATGGGGACAGGGTGCTCTGAGGTGGGGGGGCCGCAGTGCGCCCCCTGCCCCAGAGCACCCAACCCCCCATGTTGAGGGCATGCAGCCTGGTACGGCTCAGGAGGGGGGGGGGCGCTCGCTCGTCCCCACTCCCTTCCTGGCTGGCCGGGTAGCGTGCTTTGGATACGGGTCTGGTATGGATTGTAGGGGGACCCCCTACGCCGTTTTTTTCGGCGTAGGGGGGGCTCTCCTTACAACCCATAACAGACCTAAGGGCCCGGTATGCTCCTGAGGGCGGGACCCAGGCCGGATTTTTATTTAAAATCCGGCGGGGACTTCCCCCTCAGGATTCATAACAAACGCCGCACACGTGTAGAATTGGCGGGAATCCAAGTCGGATCTCCCGCCTCTTCTATGACGCGCTTGCTCTCCATCGCGGCAAGCCAGCTCGGCGCTGGCTCCCGCGATGGGGCTCGTATGTGCTCAATCTCGCCGAGAAATACGGCGAGATTGACACAAAATCGGGTTCACCTACTGTATGGTCTGCTTGATTTTTTATAATTTTACAGGTAGCACCCTACTATCCTATTACATACTGGGACCCCCTGTAGCCCGTGACACATATTTGTAGGATTTATAAAAATTGAATACAAACATTACCTAAACCAACCCGCCCATTGGCCTGGCCACATGACGATATGTATAGCTCAGGATTGGCTAATAATAACACAGGACCGCCCCCCTCTGGGGTTTAAAAGTAAGTGTGGGTGCATGGACTCATTGGAGCTACATCTTTTCCTGCCCCCTGGAGCAACGCAAGCTATACACCATCGGTTTGTAAGTTGAAACTGAAGTTCATCACCAGATAAGTATTTCACTGGTACTCAGTACGGTTTATCCAAATATAGTAACTACCTGAATTTTGTGTTCACTCCCATAGACCAGTGTTGGCTTGTGGGTGCTCCAGTTTTGTTTTGTATTGTGAATGATTTTGTTTGGTCTCTGTCTTTTCATTTGTGGCGTATTTTGGACACACATGTTATGACAATAGATTTTTTGATACTTGTGTCCCCTGACGAACCTTCTGAATGAGAAGGGGAAACGCGTCGGGACGAGTAGCGCAACATCATGTCTTGATCGGGACTCTACATCTATACTGTTCTCGATAATTGTCTAGTATCTATCACACCTAGTGTATACTGAGACCCAGATTAATTTTCTTTGGTAGACTACTTTACCTTTAGCAAGGGCGTTATAAGGACAGGTAGTCAAGGCACGCGGACAGAGTGCTCCTACCATCCAGGTGCATCTCTGGGCAGAGGATAATTTGAGGGATATTTAGGAACAGACACTAGGAACACATAGGTGTTGCCCCATTCCTCTACCCATTAGCATTTACTGTCTACCTGGTCCAGAATAGCTCTATTTTGTGTTTGTCCATGTGTTTATTGGTCCCCTGTAAGGGATCCGCGTTTAATGATTTTCAATAAAAGTTACGTTTTTGGTGGTTGTTCTCAGTGATAGTGATTTGATTCTACAACTACCATATTAATATTTTTTCTAGACGAGAACAGTACTACCTCATAAAATAGTTATCATTAAACATTCCCCATATGTCTACTTTATGTTGGCATCATTTTAGGACGTTAGAAGGCTTCAAATTTTAGAAGCAATTTTTCAAATTTTCATCAAAATTTCCAATACCTTTCTTTTAAGCAACGATTCAGTTTTAAAGTGATTTTGAGGGGTTTATGTAATGGAAACCCCCCATATTTGACCCTATTTTAGAAACTAAACCCCTCAAATTATTCAAAACTGATGTTACAAACTTTGTTAACCCTTGATGTGTTCCACAAGAATGAAATGAAAATCGAGGTTAAATTTCAAAATATTACTTTTTTGGTAGATTTTGTATGTTAATCAATTTTTTCTTGCAAACTGCTCTATGGGCATGTGCCATTGGTCATAAGGAAAGCAGCGCCATATGGATTTTGGAGGCAGATTTTGCTAGAATGGTTTTTAGGCGCCATTTGGTATTTGAAGACACTCTGAGGTACCGCTACAGTGTAAAGCAACTAGACCCCTTAAGGAGTATTTCAAGGTGTGTTGTGAGCACTTTGACCTATCAGGCGTTTCACAAAATTAGGAAATATTTGGCTGTGAAAATAAAAAATTACCATTTTTTCCAGAAAAAGTTGCTTTACACCCACATTTTTTATTTTCACAAGGGGTAACAGGACAAAATAAAAGTTGCTTTACACCCACATTTTTCACTGTCACAAGGGGTAACAGGACAAAATACACCCCACATATTCTTACCCATTTCCCCCTGATAACAGCAATACCCCATATGTGCTTATAGCCTGCCATATGGGCGCATAGCAGGGCTCTAGAAGCAAAGTGCAAAATATGGATTTTGCAGGCTTTAATAAACAGACATGAATTTTAGGTGCCATGTCGCATGTTAAAAAATTCATGTGGTCCCCAGAAATTAAAAACCCCAAGTGACCCCATTTTGGAAAGAGCACCCCTGTACGAACAATTTAAGTGGTGGAAATGGTACTTTTCAGCAAACAGGTGTCTCACAGAAGGCAGAAACACTTGTTAAAGGATTTCAAAGCACATATTTGTGAAAATGAAAAATTAATAGCAGACCCCAATTTTTACTTTCACAAATGGTTAAAGGAGAAAATGCTCCCCAGTATGTGTTTCCTAATTTCTCCCCATTCAGGATACACCCCATACGTGCTTGTAGCATGCTGTCTGGGAGCACAGCAGGCAAATAGCTAAATATGGATTTTGCTGGCAGGCCTGAATTGGCAGACATTGATTTTAGGTGACATGTTGCATTTAAATAATACCTGAGGTCCCTAGAAATTAAAAACTCCAAGAAGTGACCCCATTTTGGAAAGAGAACCCACGTGCGATCATTTTAAGTGGTGGAAAGGGTACTTTTCAGAAAACAGGTGTCTCACAGAATGCAGAATCACTTGTTAAAGGATTTCAAAGCACACATTTGTGAAAATGAAAAATTACTAGCAGACCCCAATTTTTCACTTTAACAAGGGGTTAAAGGAGAAAATGCACCCCATTTTATCCCCATTCAGGAAACACCCCATATGTGCTTGTAGCCTGCTGTATGGGCGCACAGCAGGGCTGTAGAGGCAAACTGCAAAATATGGATTTGGCAGGCCTGAATAAACAAACATGGATTTTAGGTGACATGTCGCATGTTAAATAATTCCTGAGGTCCCCAGAAATTAAAAACCCCAAGAAGTGACCCCATTTTGGAAAGAGCACCCCGTACGAACATTTTAAGTGGTCAAGGGCACCTTTGACCAAACAGGTGTATTACAGAAATTAATATGTAGTGCTTGATGAAAAGTGGATATGTAAGCTCTGTGGACAAAATCAGTTATAAGCTCTTAAAATTACAGGGTACATCAACGATGAAATTATTCCATGGATGAGTGATAGATTCTGAATTGATCCTTGATTTACAGGCCAGGTTTTTCAGGGCAGGTTTCGCAGTGGTGAATGGTGTCTTTCCTTATCCCCCTTTTGGAACACACACTGCATCTTTTTTGGGTCCTTCCCGTTCTCGCTGCACGGTAACGCCGGGAAATGTTCGCCGGGAACTATTCGTGGGCGAATAGTTCGGGACATCACTAATTAGGATTGGTCCTTTGCTGAATTGCTTTTTTTCATTTATAATTTTCTTCGCTCAATTTATACTATCTGTAATTGATCCTAACATTCCTAACCCAATCCATAGAAGTAGAAGTAGCAATATACAGTTGTGAAGAGATGGGTTTCAGAGAATGCAAAGAGGGCTCAAGTCTGAATGCATTAAATGCTTATTTTTATTTTATTTTTTTCTGATGATAGGTGAATAAATGATATTCAATGTTTTTTGAGTGTCGACAAATCTGTTAACATTTCTCTGGTATCAAATAAAATAATTAGAATGGTATAAATTGTCATTCATCCTGGCATTAGCTTTAGGCTGGCAGACACATAAAAGATAGCCTGCCAGGATAAAATATTTACAAAGGGTTTAGTCTCTTTGAAGTGAATGCAATTAATATAGGCATGGTTTTTCGTGTCATGGGATTAGAGAAGAGCGAATGAATTCTATGCAATTCAGATTTATTCTGAATTTCAAAAAAAATAATTGCCTGCCAAATGAACCCAAAGTTTTGGCAATTCCTTTCAAATGAATTGCAGTAAAAATGGCACCCAGCACCATTTTGTAATGAAAATGAGTGTGGAAAATGACAGGAAAGAGGATGAAGGATCACATGACACTGGGAAGGAGCAGGGTTGCCCTGATTGGCTCAGAGGTTGAGAGTCTGATCAGCCAATCAGGGGGCAGTATTCAATCAGATCCTTCTGAACAGACAGAAAGAATACCATTCTGTGTGCAGTTGGAGTTCAGATTGGATGTGTTTTGGTTGTGTCTGCCAAAAAACAATGGCAGACACAAGCCAGTTACTAGGAACACTATAGAGGCACTATAGGGAGAGAATTTGAGATACAATTCAGTAGTTTCCCTTTTTTCCCTATAAACACTATACTGTGCATTATTATTGATTAAGTACTGTGCTTCAATAACAGCATTTATATAGCACTTAAAGGGAGTCTTTCACCTAAAATCACCATTATAGAAAACTAATGTAGCGTGCCAGTCCGCAGGGGTAGAACACGTGAGGTTCACGTTGGGCCAGAATGTACATACAGTTCATCGGTTACTCACGGTTTAACAGACACCTCCCTGGGCCAGCAGTGCAGTGAAGGGGAGAACGGAACTGGATTCTCCGGGGCACACTATTAAAGGGGACACCAGCCAGGTGATGATTGAGGTGCCCTTGATGGTGAATGGGTGTTGAGTGCTTGTGCGGCTGGGCCCCTGATTTAGGTATTGTCGTGACGCCAGCACCTTGACGGTGCATATTGTTGTTGAGAGTGGTAGTAGTATGAAGTTAGAAGAATGAGGCAGGTTTAAATCCAACTGTAAACCTTACTATAACCAGGTTCTTGATAACAGATTACATCCAGTAATAAAACAGTCTCTGGTATATATACAAGTTGGATGTGATGAATCCCAGTAACAGGCTGTACTGGTAGTAATGTGACAGGCTAGGGTAGTTAGTTAGGTACTCACTGATATTCAGCTCCTTGCCTTGCTTCAGTCTCATTTGAGGTAATTCCAGTCTTGATCTTCTACATGTGATACAACAGAACCTTTATCTGTACTTAGAAAACGGTGAGGCTGCCGGAAGCTAATAAGTCCTTCACCTAGATATAAAGGCGCCTAGAGCCTAGAATAATGTCTTTGTCCTTCCTTTGTCTTTGTCCAATAATAAACTTGACCAGAAATTCACTTGTTACTCCTGAAGAGTTAATAGTAGAATGTAGACTTTCCTCTGCCTGTCTTCCCGGCTTTGATACTGAGGTGTACGATGGCATCTCTGGGCCGTGGAGCCCCAGAGAAAGCTGAGAGGAGAGGGGACCTCTCCTTCCCCTTAGCTCCTCACTTCTCATCTCCTTCTCCTTCACAAGTCCAAACTCAAAACTCCCTAACTAGGCCTGAACTGCACTATATATATTGTGGTGCTACCCCCATCTAGTGGTGAGATGTATGTGGTGCAAAAAGGGATGTCACATGATCACACAATACAGCATGAAATTACAGAAGACAAGAAAAAGCTTTTGCAGTTCCCACATAAGCTAATGGGACGCTGCACTAACATCAGAATCTCCATTACATTCCCCATATTAGAATGCTACCTTCCATATTGCTGTCCATCGCCCATTTTCTCAGAAAAAAAACTTTTATTCAATTTGATAATTAACTTCTATAGGTGCCCAGGGGCGGCGTTCATGCGGCCGGTGCCCAGGCCCCTTGGTGGTTTTCATATAAAACCCCTCCCCTTTCATCCCTCTGGCCTGTCCTAGGTTCTCACTAAGAGGAGGATGTAATCAGAAGATCCTAGGGCGGGCCAGAGGGGTGAAAGGGGAGGTGTTTCGTATAAAAAGCGACGAGGGGCCTGGGCAACTACCGCATGAACATCGCCCCTGGGCACCTTCAGAAGCTAATTAACATATTGAATACAAGTGTTTTTCGGTGATGGACAGCAATATAGAAAGTAGCATTCTAAATTAGAATGCTACCTTCCATATTGCTGTCCATTCCCCATATTAGAATTTCTAATATGGGGAATGTAATGGAGATCCTGATGTTAATGTTCTATAATGGTGATTTTAGGTGAAAGACTTCCTTTAACCTTTAATGCATTGTATTTCATCAAGATTATTACTGAATGTGTGGTGCTGGAATAACAGCATTTATATACTATTTAATGCTTTAAATATTGTATTGCATCAAGAAAACCACATTATTACTGAATGCATTCTGCTTGCAATAACAGCATTTATATACAGTTAACCGTTTCCGCATTATATTATGTCAAGATGATCACAGTTTTAGTGAACATTTTATATTGCAATAACAGCATTTATATACAGTACCATTTAACTAATAAAACATTATATTGCATCAAGATGCAAGCAGATATAGTGAACATGTTGTGCTGCAATAACAGCATTTATATACCAGTTAACCGTAAACACATTGTGTTGCGTCAAGATACCCGCAGTTTTTTTTAACACATTGTATTGAAATGACAGAACTTATATACCAGAAAACCATTAAGGCCTCTTGTACACGACCGTATGTATTTTGCGGTCAGCAAAAAATGGATCTGCAAAAAATATGGATGACATCCGTGTGCATTCCGTATTTTGCGGAACGGGACAGCTGGGCCCTAAGGCCTTATGCACACGACCGTTGTTGTGGTCTGCATCCGAGCCGCATATTTTGTGGCTCGGGTACTGACCAATTCACTTCAATGGGGCCGCAAAAGATGTGGACAGCACTCCGTGTGCTGTCCGCATCCGTTGCTTCGTTCTGTGGCCCCGCAAAAAAAATATACCATGTCCTATTCTTGTCCGTTTTGCGGACAAGAATAGGCATTTCTACAATGGGCCACCAGTTCCGTTTGGCAAATTGCGAAAGGCACACAGGCTGCTTACGTTTTTTTCAGATCCGCGGATTGCCAACCGCAAAAAACGGAACGGTCGTGTGCATGATGCCTAAATAGAACAGTACTATCCTTGTCCGTAATGCGGATAATAGGACATGTTCTATTATTTTGTGGAAAGGAAATACGGAAACTGAATGCACACGGAGTATCTTCCGTTTTTTTTTCCGGACCATTGACATGAATGGTTCCATATACGGTCCGCAAAAAAAAAAAAACGTAACGGACACGGAATTAAAATATGTTTGTGTGCAAGTGGCATAACACATTGTATTATATCAAGATATCCACAGTTGTATGGAACACATGGTGTTGCAATGACAGCATTTATATATCAGATAACTATTAACACATTGTATTAGATAAAGATAATATACCCGTAGTTTTAGTGAACACTTGATATTTCAATAAAAACATTTATATACTAGTTAACGTTTAACGCATTGCATTGCATCACGGTTACCATGCATTACTTCTGAATGTGTTGTACTGTAATAAATACATTAATATAATATAGCAGTTTCATTCCACACATTGCATTACTATTGTAAATACCAGTGTTCAGTGTGTTTATAGAAGAGGAGTAACATTTAATTGTGCCTCTATCTTTAAATTACAAAAAAAAATTTTTTACCCCAGCACACCTTTTCGATATCCACACTGTACAGCTGCTGCTCCCAAATAAAAGCGATATTCTTTCCGGGCTTGTTCAACCTTAGCCACTGTTTTTCTTCAACACTTGTTTGTATATAAATCAGGGTGGATAAAAATCAATGATTTAAAAAAAAAAATCTAAAAAATCTGATTTTTTTTTATTTAAAATCTGATTTTTTTTATATAAGACGCTTTATGAGGAAAATATATTACCATCCAAAGTATATTCCATCATGAAATAAAGATTTGTTTTTTAATTATGTAGAATAAGGCTGTACGTGGACTCCCATATTGTTGAATGGATTAGGCAGTGGCTGAGGGACAGACAACAGAGGATTGTAGTTAATGGAGTATATTCAGACCATGGTCTTGTTACCAGTAAGGAACCTCAGGGATCGGTTCTGGGACCCATATTGTTTAACCCCTTAAGGCCTCAGCCCTATTTCACCTTAAGGACTTGGCCATTTTTTGTAAATCTGACCAGTGTCACTTTAAGGCTGCGTTCACACGAGCGTGTCCGGATTAGTTCCGGATGCGTCCCGGTGTGTTGCGGCAAACCCGCGCGAGTAGGAATGCAATTGCAGTCAGTTTTGACTGCGATTGCGTTCCGATGTTCAGTTTTTATCGCGCGTGTGCAATGTGTTTTGCACGCGCGTGATAAAAAAACGACTGTGGTACCCAGACCCGAACTTCTTCACTGAAGTTCAGGTTTGGGTTCGGTGTTGTGTAGATGTTATTATTTTCCCTTATAACATGGTTATAAGGGAAAATAATAGCATTCTGAATACAGAATGCTTAGTAGGTGATCAATTGAGGGTTAAAAAATAAAAAAAATTAACTCACCTTGTCCTCTTGTTCGCGTAGTTCTCCCGGTCTTTAGTTCTTTAAAAAGATGAACTATGGGCTAAAGGACCTTTGGTGACGTCAGATCACATGCTCCAATCACATGGTACATCACCGCGGTGATGTACCATGTGATTGGAGCATGTGATCTGACGTCACCAAAGGTCCTTTAGCCCATAGTTCATCTTTTTAAAGAACTAAAGACCGGGAGAACTACGCGAACAAGAGGACAAGGTGAGTTAATTTTTTTATTTTTTACCCCTCAATTGATCACCTACTAAGCATTCTGTATTCAGAATGCTATTATTTTCCCTTATAACCATGTTATAAGGGAAAATAATACAGTGTATAGACAGTCACCTAGCAACCGTGCGTGAAAATCGCACCGCATCCGCACTTGCTTGCGGATGCATGCGATTTTCACGCAACCCCATTCACTTCTATGGGGCCTGCGTTGCGTGAAAAACGCAGAATATAGAGCATGCTGCGATTTTCACGCAACGCATAAGTGATGCGTGAAAATCATCGCTCATCTGAACAGCCCCATTGAAATGAATGGGTCCAGATTCAGTGCGGGTGCAATGCGTTCACCTACCGCATTGCACCCGCGCGAAATCTCGCCCGTGTGAACGCAGCCTAAGTGCTGATAACTTTAAAAAGCTTTGACTTATCCAGGCCATTCTGAGACTGTTTTTTCGTCACATATTGTACTTCATGAAACTGGTAAAATGAAGTCCAAAAAATTAATTTTTATTTATAAAAATATACCAAATTTACCAAAAATTTGTAAAAAAAATTGCAAATTTCCAAGTTTCAATTTCTCTACTTCTATAATACACAGTAATACCTCCAAAAATAGTTATTACTTTACATATGTCTACTTCATGTTTGGATCATTTCGGGAATGATATTTTATTTTTTGGGGACGTTACAAGGCTTAGAAGTTTAGAAGCAAATCTTGAAATTATTCAGAAATTTTCAAAAACCCAATTTTTAGGGACCAGTTCAGGTCTGAAGTCACTTTGCGAGGCTTAAATAATAGAAACCACCCAAAAATGACCCAATTCTATAAACTACACCCCTCAAGGTATTCAAAACTGATTATACAAACGTCGTTAACCCTTTAGGTGTTCCACAAGAATTTATAGAAAATAGAGATACAATTTCAAAATTTTAACTTTTTTGGCAGATTTTACATTTTAATAATTTTTTTCCAGTTACAAAGCAAGGGTTAACAGCCAAACCAAACTCAATATTTATGGCCCTGATTCTGTAGTTTACAGAAACACCCCATATGTGGTCGTAAACCGCTGTACGGGCGCAGAAGGAAAGGAATGCCATACGGTTTTTGGAAGGCGGTTTTGCTGGACAGTTTTATTTTACACCATGTCCCATTTGAAGCCCCCCTGATGCACCCCTAGAGTAGAAACTCCATAAAAGTGACCCCATCTAAGAAACTACACCCCTCAAGGTATTCAAAACTGATTTTACAAACGTTGTTAACACTTTAGGTGTTCCACAAGAATTAATGGAAAATAGAGATACAATTTCAAAATTTCACATTTTTGGCAGATTTTCCATTTTAATAATTTTTTTCCAGTTACAAAACAAGGGTTTACAGCCAAACCAAACTCAATATTTATGGCCCTGATTCTTTAGTTTACAGAAACACCCCATATGTGGTCGTAAACCGCTGTACGGGCACACGGCAGGGCGCAGAAGGAAAGGAATGCCATAGGGTTTTTGGAAGGCAGGTTTTGCTGAACAGTTTTTTTTTGACACCATGTCCCATTTGAAGCCCCCCTGATGCACCCCTCGAGTAGAAACTCCAAAAAAGTGACCCCCATTTTAGAAACTACGGGATAGGGTGGCAGTATTGCTGGTACTAGTATAGGGTACATATGATTTTTGGTTGCTCTATATTACACTTTTTGTGAGGCAAGGTAACAAGAAATAGCTGTTTTGGCACCGTTTTTATTTTTTGTTATTTACAACATTCGTCTGACAGGTTAGATCATGTGATATTTTTATAGACCAGGTTGTCACGGACACTGAGATACCTAATATGTATACTTTATTTTTATGTATGTAAGTTTTACACAATGATTTCATTTTTGAAGCAAAAAAAAATCATGTTTTAGTGTTTCCTTAGTCTGAGAGCCATAATTTTTTCAGTTTTTGGGCGATTACCTTGGGTAGGGTATAATTTTTGCGGGATGAGATGACGGTTTTA
This sequence comes from Bufo bufo, assembly GCF_905171765.1. Taxonomy (NCBI): domain Eukaryota; kingdom Metazoa; phylum Chordata; class Amphibia; order Anura; family Bufonidae; genus Bufo; species Bufo bufo. Next base: position 170,750,736 of record NC_053391.1, on the reverse strand, counting down.
TTGGCACTATTTTGGGGTGCGTGTGATTTTTTTTATCGCTTGCTATTACACTTTTTGTGATGTAAGGTGACAAAAATGGCTTTTTTCACACCGTTTTTATTTTAATTTTTTAGGTCATGTGATATTTTTATAGAGCAAGTTATTACAGACGCTGCAATACCTAATATGTATACTTTCCTTTTATTTATGTAAGTTTTACACAATGATATTTAATTTTTTAAGCAAAAAAAAAAACATGTTTTAGTTTTTCCATAGTATGAGAGCCATAATTTTTTCAGTTTTAGGGCGATTACCTTGTGTAATTACTCATACAGCTTCCGGCCTGTGAGATCCAGGGGGCTGGATCTCACAGGCACGTCACAGGAAGGCAGCATCGATGCCTCAGGAAGGCATCGCGCTGCCTTCCATGCCATCGGGTCCCCCTACAGCCGCATGGGGACCCGATGGCACCACCGCCCGCCGGATAAGGTAAAACCGCAAACCGCAGGTCAGAATTGACCTGCGGTTTGCAGCGATCGCCGATGCGGGGGGGTCACATGACCCTTCCCCCGGCATTGTGACAGGATGCCCGCTGAATGATTTCAGCGGACATCCTGTTGCGATTAATCCCTGCCGTGCCGCAATGCCGTTTTAAAGTTAGGACGTACCAGTACGTCCTGGGTCCTTAAGGACTCGGCAAACATGGCATACCGGTACGTCCTAAGTCCCTAAGGGGTTAATATCTTTATCAGCGAAATTGCAGAAGGCCTCAATGGTAAGGTGTGTCTTTTTGCTTATGACACAAAGATTTGTAACAGGGTTGATGTTCCTGGAGGGATTCACCAAATGGAAAAGGATTTAGGAAAACTAGAGGAATGGTCAAAAATCTGGCAACTAAAATTTAATGTTGATAAGTGCAAGATAATGCACCTAGGGTGTAAAAACCCAAGAGCAGAATATAAAATCAGTGATACAGTCCTAACCACAGTATCTGAGGAAAGGGATTTAGGGGTCATTATTTCAGAAGACTTAAAGGTAGGCAGACAATGTCATAGAGCAGCAGGAAATACTAGCAGAATGCTTGGGTGTATAGGGAGAGACATTGCCAGTAGAAAGAGGGAGGTGTTCATGCTGCTCTACAGAGCACTAGTGAAACCTCATTTGGAGTATTGTGCTCAGTACTGGAGACCATATCTCCAGAAGGATATTGATACTTTGGAGAGAGTTCAGAGAAGAGCTACTAAACTAGTACATGGATTGCAGGACAAAACTTACCAGGAAAGATTAAAGGACCTTAACATGTATAGCTTGGAAGAAAGACAAGACAGAGGGGATATGACAGAAACTTTTAAATACATAAAGGGAATCAACAAGGTAAAAAAGGAGAGAATATTTAAAAGAAGAAAAACTGCTACAAGATCAGGAAGTATTACTTTACTGAGAGAGTAGTGGATGCATGGAATAGCCTACCTGCAAAAGTGGTAGCTGCAAATACAGTGAAGGAGTTTAAGCATGCATAGGATAGGCATAAGGCCATCTTTCATATAATATAGGGCCAGGGGCTATTCATAGTATTCAGTATATTGGGCAGACTAGATGGACCAAATGGTTCTTATCTGCCAACACATTCTATGTTTCTATATGTGTAATTTTTTTTGTAAATAAATTCCATTAATCCATTCACAATGTCATGCTCTTCCAGACGTTTTTGTAAGATTATTGGGCAGTTTCTCTGCCTAAAAGATATTATCACAGATGCTTGGTTTACTTTTGCAGTTCTCAAAACTGAATTTGACTCAGCAGATATCACATGCCTCTTCTTCACAGCAAAAATGTTATAACATGAACAGTGTTGAGAAAAATACCTTAATCACAACTTCTACAAACCTATGAATGCAGAATCAACCTAATCAAACTAATATGAAAAGTCGTTATTCTAAAAATCTTCATCTACTTGCATATTATAAGTTATACCAGCAAGAATTAGTCTTTATGTAGAAAACTATGATTTAAATCAAGCCTTACTGACTAGTGATTTAAATTGTGATTTAAATTGTGATTTAAATCATTTTGATTTAAATCAAATCCACCCTGATATAAATACATGCAGGCATTCTGACCTTGTTAACACATAATTTATTTGATGCTTGTGCAGAACAAGCCATTGTTTCTTATGAAATTAACCATACAGGTATAAACAGGGGCAGGGGTTTGCCCCTATTAAGGCATCATTTTTGGAAACTTGGTCCTAACAAGCCACAGTTTTTTCTGATATCACTGTATGTGTTTAAACACCATCTGCCCTCAGTAAAGGACATTTCTTGGAAGAGTTCTAACATCAAAATGCACTGTACATGAGACAGGGGACAGTTTTTTTTTTTAACAGATTTTGTTAACATCGCCAACCATGTGTTTACTCATAGCTATACAGATGTCAGTGTCACTGTGACATAATTTGCTATTGCTGTTTTACATTAAAGGGATGAAAAGGATAGGGAGGTGGAGAAAATGAGCAAAAAATCTTAAAAAGCAAAAAAAGAATTGAAAACAATAAGATCTAGGAGTCATAGGACACCTCAGAGTTTCATATGCCAATTTTCAGGCCGATTGCATTTGATTAATTTACAATCAAATTTTTTTAAACATTTAAAGAACTTGACACAAAATTAATTTTAAGAAGTTTGCTCATCTCTAAAATATTCTACTCTGGGAACGCTCCTTTAAACTAGTCAAAGGTCAGTCTACAGTGAATAAAAGTTGAAATTTAAACCAAATGACTAAGGGCTCTCTACTAGGGTTGAGTGAACCCCAACTGTAAAGTTCGGGTTTGTACTGAACTTTAGGATTTTTGGACCCCGAACCCGAACATTTCAGTAAAAGTTTGGGTTCGGGTTCAGTGTTCGGCGATTTCTCAGCGCTTTTTGAAAGGCTGCAGAGCAGCCAATCAACAAGCGTTTAGCTGTGTGACCTTAGAAGCCATCACAGCCATGCCTACTAATGGCATGGCTGTGATTGGCCAGTGCAGCATGTGACCCAGCCTCTATATAAGCTGGAGTCATGTAGCGCTGCACGTCACTCTGCTGTGCTTAGTGTAGGGAAAGGATGCTGCTGCTGTGAGGGAGAGAATAGGACAAAATCTTTAATCAGAACTCCAATTGAACTCAGCGATCTACATAGATTTATTTGTGTGGGTGCAGTGCACAATCTTTTTACCTTGCCCTGAGCCCAGTGACAAAGAATAATAACTTTTATCCGTCTGTTAGTTGGGTGGGCGGCGGCGGCCATTTTATGCAAGCTCAGTACACCAGCACTGCATCTGTGCTTTTGTGACATTCAAATCCAAGCTTGAAATACTGCAATAATAATCTGGTTTTAAAAAAACACCCTTTTTTTGGCAATATCCTACATCTGGTGCCTTTGCAGCAATAGTTAGTGTGCAATTTAAGCTAGAAATACAGCTATAATTTTCTGGGTTTAAAAAAAAAAAATTTTGGGCAAAATACATGATTTTACAGCCCTTGCTGCATCTGCACGTGTGAAATTCAAGCATTATATACAGCCATCATATTCTGTAAGTAAAAAAAAAAAACTTTTTGGACAAAGTACTTAATATTGCAGCCTTTGCTGCATCTGTGATTGTTAAAAACAAGCTTGAAATACTTCAATAATTTTCTGGCTTTGAAAAAACACCCATTTTTGGCAATAACCTTCATCTTGGGCCTCTGCCGCATTAGTAAGTGTGCAATTTAAGCTAGAAATACAGCAATAATTTTCTGGGTTTTAAAAAACACCCTTCTTGGGCAAAATACTCAATTTAACAGTCCTTGCTGCATCTGCACGTGTGAAATTCAAGCATCATATACTGCTGTCATATTCTGTTATTATAAAAACACCTTAACAACTTAATTTTGCAGCCTTTGCTGCATATGTCATTGTGAGATACACCCTTTAGAAACTGTGGTTCTATTCTGCTATTAATAAAACACCCCTTTTGGGCAAAAAATATTTAATTGCAGCCTAGTTTGCATCTGTACATGTGAGTTACATCCTTTACATACTGTGGTTCTATTCTGCTATTAATAAAAAACACATTTTGGGCAAGATCCTAAATTTGAGAAACATGAGGAAAGAGTGAAATAAGGGACGTGGCCCAGGTCGTGTCGCTGCTGGTGGAGCTCCTGTTGCATCTGTGGTTGATCTGTGCCAGCTACACGCACAAGTGAAACCCCTTCCTCAGGTGCAAGTAGGCAACAGAACCTGCAGCAGTATTTGGTGGGGCCTAATGCGGCTCTACGAATAGTGAGGCCAGGCGATAGTAGATTGGGTTGCTGACAGTGCCTCCAGTTCCTTCACATTGTCTCCCACCCAGTCTCCTGCTGAAAGATCAGAGTTGGCACCTGCAGCCGATGTCCATCAGTCTTTCACCTCACCCTCTTGCAAATCAGCCAAGCAGTCTGAGCCCCAAGTCATGCAGCAGTCTCTTCTGCTTTTTGATGACTCTGTTAGCAGGGTTTCCCAGGGCCATCCACCTAGCCCTGCCCCAGAAGTGGAAGAGATTTAGTGCACTGATGCCCAACCACTTATGTTTTAAAGATGAGTACATGGGAGGACCATCACGTCTCGGGTGATGACGAAACACAGGTGCCAACTGCTGGGGCTTTCGAAAGTGTGCAGACCGAAAAGGAGAGCAGGGGTGAAGACCCGGTGGAAGATGATGTGGAGGACGATGAGGTCCTTGACCCCACATGGAATCGAGGTCATGTGAGTGACCTGTGTAGTTCGGAGGAAGAGGCGGTGGTCGCATAGAGCCACCAGCACATCAGAAGAACAAAAACGCAAGTGTGAAAGTACCCTTAAAACTCCTGTTTTCTTAGATTTCTGAGTTGTGTTATCTAATCTAAGCAAACACCACTTCACTTAACCACTTCAGCCCCCCTAGCTTAAACACCCTTAATGACCAGGCCACTTTTTACACTTCTGCACTACACTACTTTCACCATTTATTGCTCGGTAATGCAACTTACCACCCAAATTAATTTTACCACCTTTTCTTCTCACTAATAGAGCTTTTATTTGGTGGTATTTCATTGCTGCTGACATTTTTACTTTTTTTGTTATTAATCAAAATTTGCAATTTTGCAATTTGCAAAAAAATGAAATTTTTCACTTTCAGTTGTAATTTTTTTTTTTTAAAAACGACATCCATATATACATTTTTCTCAAAATGTATTGTTCTACATGTCTTTGATTAAAAAAAAAATGTTTGGGTAAAAAAAAAAAATGGTTTGGGTAAAAGTTATAGCGTTTACAAACTATGGTACAAAAATGTGAATTTCTGCTTTTTGAAGCAGCTCTGACTTTTTGAGCACCTGTCATGTTTCCTGAGGTTCTTCAATGCCCAGACAGTAGAAAAACCCCACAAATGACCCCATTTCGGAAAGTAGACACCCTAAGGTATTCGCTGATGGGCATAGTGAGTTCATAGAACTTTTTATTTTTTGTCACAAGTTAGCGGAATATGATGATTTTTTTTTTTCTTACAAAGTCTCATATTCCACTAACTTGTGACAAAAAATAAAAACTTCCATGAACTCACTATGCCCATCACGAAATACCTGGTAATGTCTTCTTTCCAAAATGGGGTCACTTGTGGCAGTTATACGGCCTTGAAATCAAAATCTGTAAAAAATGGCCGGTGCAATCCGAAAGGTGCTCTTTGGAATGTGGGCCCCTTTGCCCACCTAGGCTGCAAAAAAGTGTCACACATCTGGTATTGCCATACTCAGGAGAAGTTAGGCAATGTGTTTTGGGTGTCATTTTACATATACCCATGCTGGGTGAGATAAATATCTCGGTCAAATGCCAACTTTGTATAAAAAAATGGGAAAAGTTGTCTTTTGCCAAGATATTTCTCTCACCCAGCATGGGTTTATGTAAAAAGACACCCCAAAACACATTGCCCAACTTCTTCTGAGTGCGGCGATACCAGATGTGTGACACTTTTTTGCAGCCTAGGTGGGCAAAGGGGCCCACATTCCAAAGAGCACCTTTCGGATTTCACCGGCCATTTTTTACAGATTTTGATTTCAAACCATTTCTCACGCATTCGGGCCCCTAAAATGCCAGGGCAGTATAACAACCCCACAAGTGACCCCATTTTGGAAAGAAGACACCCCAAGGTATTTTGTGATGGGCATAGTGAGTTCATGGAAGTTTTTATTTTTTGTCACAAGTTAGTGGAATATGAGACTTTGTAAGAAAAAAATAAAAATAAAAAATCATCATTTTCCGCTAACTTGTGACAAAAAATAAAAAAAAATTCTAGGAACTCGCCATGCCCCTCACGCAATACCTTGGGGTGTCTTCTTTCCAAAATGGGGTCACTTTTGGGGTAGTTATACTGCCCTGGCCTTTTAGGGGCCCTAATGTGTGAGAAGTGGTTTGAAATCAAAATCTGTAAAAAATGCCCTGTGAAATCCGAAAGGTGCTCTTGGGAATGTGGACCCCTTTGCCCACCTAGGCTACAAAAAAGTGTCACACATCTGGTATCGCCGTACTCAGGAGAAGTTGGGCAATGTGTTTTGGGGTGTCATTTTACATATATCCATGCTGGGTGAGATAAATATCTCAGTCAAATGCCAACTTTGTATAAGAAAATGGGAAAAGTTGTCTTTTGCCGAGATATTTCTCTCACCCAGCATGGGTATATGTAAAAAGACACCCCAAAACACATTGCCCAACTTCTCCTGAGTACGGAGATACCACATGTGTGACACTTTTTTGCAGCCTAGGTGGGCAAAGGGGCCCACATTCCAAAGAGCACCTTTCGGATTGCACCGGCCATTTTTTACAGATTTTGATTTCAAGGCCGTATAACTGCCACAAGTGACCCCATTTTGGAAAGAAGACATTCCCAGGTATTTCGTGATGGGCATAGTGAGTTCATGGAAGTTTTTATTTTTTTTCACAAGTTAGTGAAATATGAGACTTTGTAAGAAAAGAAAAATCATAATTTTCCGCTAACTTGTGACAAAAAATTAAAAATTTGAGGAACTCGCCATGCCCCTCACGGAATACCTTGGGGTGTCTTCTTTCCAAAATGGGGTCACTTGTGGGGTAGTTATACTGCCCTGGCCTTTTAGTGGCCCTAAAGTGTGAGAAGTAGTTTGAAATCAAAATCTGTAAAAAATGCCCTGTGAAATCCGAAAGGTGCTCTTTGGAATGTGGGCCCCTTTGCACACCTAGGCTGCAAAAAAGTGTCACACATCTGGTATTGCCGTACTCAGAAGAAGTAGGGCAATGTGTTTTGGGGTGTCATTTTACATATACTTATGCTGGGTGAGAGAAATATCTCGGCAAAAGACAACTTTTCCTATTTTTTTAAACAAAGTTGGCATTTGACCAAGATATTTATCTCACCCAGCATGGGTATATGTAAAATGACACCCCAAAACACATTGCCCAACTTCTCCTGAGTACGGCGATACCAGATGTGTGACATTTTTTTTGCAGCCTAGATGAGCAAAGGGGCCCAAATTCCTTTTAGGAGGGCATTTTTAGACATTTGGATCCCAGACTTCTTCTCACGCTTTAGGGCCCCTAAAATGCCAGGGCAGTATAAATACCCCACATGTGACCCCATTTTGGAAAGAAGACACCCCAAGGTATTCAATGAGGGGCATGGCGAGTTCATAGAATTTTTTTTTTTCTCACAAAGTCTCCCTTTCCGCTAACTTGGGACAAAAATTTCAATCTTTCATGGACTCAATTTGCCCCTCAGCGAATACCTTGGGTGTCTTCTTTCCAAAATGGGGTCATTTGTGGGTTGTTTGTACTGCCCTGGCATTTGAGGGTATCCGCAATCATTACATGTATGGCCAGCATTAGGAGTTTCTGCTATTCTCCTTATATTGAGCATACGGATAATGAGATTTTTTTTTTCCGTTCAGCCTCTGGGCTGAAAGAAAAAATGAACGGCACAGATTTCTTCATTCGCATCATTCAATGTGGATGAAAAAATCTCTGCCAAAAAAAAAAAAGGAGGGGAAAGGCGTCTGCCAGGACATAGGAGCTCCGCCCAACATCCATACCCACTTAGCCCGTATGCCCTGGCAAACCAGATTTCTCCATTCACATCAATCGATGTGAATGAATAAATCATTGCCGGGATTTTTTATTATTTTTTTTATATACAAAGTGTTTGCCAAAGTATATGAACACCGCCGCCTCCTCAGCTCATATGCCTCGGCAAACGTATCTTTTACTGCAGAGGAGAAATCTCGTCTTGCAGCGCCGCATACACCGACTTTTGTGTAATCTGACAACAGCGCAATGCTTCTGTCAGAATGCACATCAGTGCTGCAGCTAGTTGATCGGTTGGTCCACCTTGAAGGTAAAAAAAACAAAACAAAAAAGAAAAAACCAGGCCGCAACGCAATAAATTTATTAACTTTATAATAAAATTTGAACGTAACATATAAACTTTATTTAACTTTTTGAACTGAACGTTAAATTTTTTGCTTACCGGTGATTATTTTTTATTTTTTTACCTTTATAGGACAAACCTCTCCTTCCCCGTGGGACAATGTGCAAAGCGCAAATCGCGCAAAGATGTGGCGAAGTACATTATGCACTTTATCCTAGGTGAAAGGAGAGGTTTGCAGCAGCTGTGAGTGTAAGGGCCCTAATAGCCCTGTGTGCCTGTCCTGTGAGATGCAATCCCTATGCTAAGTGTACCTGTGTGTGGTACTTCCGGAAACACTCCCCTAAGCATAGGGCAGGGTGGTCAGGGCAGTCAGGACTGAAATAGCAGGTGTCACGCCTTATTCCACTCCTGCTACAGACACGACATCTTTTTCGGGGTGACGGTTGGGTTGAGGTACCAGCAACGACATTGGGGAAATGTCGCTCGTGTAGACGGCTCACTACACTGGTGGATGGGGCCACGGAACCTCCTGGATACAGGAGGTTCTCGATGATCTCTTCCTGAAATTTGAGGAAGGATCCTGTTCTCCCAGCCTTACTGTAGAGAACAAAACTATTATATGCAGCCAATTGATTCAAATATACAGACACCTTCTTATACCAGCGTCTGGTGCGTCGGGAAACTAAATAGTGAGCCAACATCTGGTCATTGAAGTCCACCCCTCCCATGTGAAGGTTATAGTCGTGGACTGAGAGGGGCTTTTCAATGACACTGGTTGCCCGTTCAATTTGTATTGTCGTGTCTGCGTGAATGGAGGAGAGCATGTAAACGTCACGCTTGTCTCTCCATTTCACCGCGAGCAGTTCTTCGTTACACAAGGCAGCCCTCTCCCCCCTTGCAAGACGGGTGGTAACGAACCGTTGGGGGAAGCCCCGGCGACTAGGTCGCACGGTGCCACAGCAGCCAATCTGTTCTAGGAACAAATGCCTGAAGAGGGGCACACTTGTGTAAAAATTGTCCACATAAAGATGGTACCCCTTGCCAAATAAGGGTGACACCAAGTCCCAGACTGTCTTCCCACTGCTCCCCAGATAGTCAGGGCAACCGACCGGCTCCAGGGTCTGATCTTTTGCCTCATAGATCTGAAATTTGTGGGTATAGCCTGTGGCCCTTTCACAGAGCTTATACAATTTGACCCTATACCGGGCGCGCTTGCTTGGGATGTATTGTTTGAAGCCAAGGCGCCCGGCATACCGATTTGTTTCTGCCACGACTAAGTCCAAAAGCTCCGCAGTCAAGAACAGCTCAAAAAATCCCAGTGTCGAAACGATCTGAGCTGTCTCAACCCGAACTCCAGACTTGGCGGTGAAAGGGGGAACTACAGGTGCAGCTGAAGTTGGGGACTGCCAATCAGGGTTTGCCAGCACCTCAGGGACTCTAGGGGCTCTACGGGCCTGTCTGTGCGGTGGCTGCGATGGGGTAACTATTGAACGTGCCACCGTACCAGCTTCAACTGCCCTTCTGGTGCTCGCCACTTCACCATGTTGTACGGCAGTGCTGGTACTAGGTCCAGGATGGGCTGCACTGCTGGTGTATGCCTCACCACGTAATCCGAAGCGCCCGCCCCCACTCTGCTGCCCTTGAAATGGATCCTGCGCAACCTGTGGTCTAGCGACACGGGGCCGGGTACGCCTGGTGCTATCAGGGACCTCAACCTCCTCATCCGAACTTTGGGTCAGACTGCCACTGCTTTCTACAGGTTCATATTCTGACCCACTAGATTCATCAGATGAGGGTTCCCATTCCTCATCCGACTGGGTCAGAATCCTGTAGGCCTTTTCAGAAGAATACCCCCTGTTTGACATTTGGACTACTAAATTTAGGGGTATTCCCTGAGACTACCCAAGAAAAAAAGCAAGCCTGTCTTACAAATGGGAGGCTAGTGAAGTACCGGAGGCCGCTGCGATTGATAAAAAATATCAAAACTGATTTTTTTATCGCCGCAGCACTTGTAAAGTGATTGTGCAGTGATCAAAAAAAATAATAATTTTTGTCACTGCGGCGGGGCGGGCGTGGGTGAACGCACGTGTGGGCGACCGATCAGGCCTGATCGGGCAAACACTGCGTTTTGGGTGGAGGGCGAGCTAAGGTGACACTAATACTATAATAGATCTGACTGTGATCAGTTTTGATCACTTACAGATACTATAAAAGTACAAAAGCTGATTAGCGATACGCTAATCAGCGAATCAGTGACTGCGGTTCGGTGGGCTGGGTGCTAACCGACGCTAACTACCTAACCAAGGGGCCTAAACTATCCTAAAACCTATCAGTCAATACCAGTGAAAAAAAAAGTGACAGTTTACACTGATCACTTTTTTCCCTTTCAGTAGGTGATTGACAGGGGCGATCAAGGGGTTAATTGGGGTGATACTTTCATCACCCCAATTAACCCCTTGATCACCCCTTGATCGTCCCTGTCAATCACCTAGTGAAAGGGAAAAAAGTGATCAGTGTAAACTGTCACTTTTTTTTTTCACAGGTATTGATCTGGGGGCTAAGTGTGGTGTTGGTGGGTACTCACTGTGATGTCTGATCCTCTGCTGGAACCAACCGACCAAAAGGACCAGCAGAGGAGCAGAGAAGCCATTTAACACCTTATATTTATAAATATAAGGTGTTAGATGGCTTGTGATTCGATATTTTTTAAAATCAGCAACCTGCCAGCGATGATCATTGGCTGGCAGGTTGCTGACGAAATACTCCTCTAACTTTTGCCGGCCCGCAATGCGCATGCGCGGGCCGGCTCTGACCGAAATCTCGCGTCTCGCGAGATGACGCACGGATGCGTCCAGGAGGAATGAATCGACCGCCTCCAGGACGCATCCGTGCGTTAGGCGGTCCGGAGGCGGTTAAATTGCTTTTCAATGACTTTTGTCTCAAGTTAACGCGATGAGTTAAGAAATTTGAGTTAAGAGCTGGAATGCTAACCCTGCTCCATCTGTACCACTGCTATATCTAGTAGAAAGGTAAAAATAATCACTAATTTGTCTGTTACATTTTCGGGTGAAATTCACAAATTTTTGGGTGTAATATACCACTGGTATACCTAGTAGACAGGTAAAAATAATCACTAATTTGTCTGTTACATTTTCGGGTGAAATTCACCAATGTTTGGGTGTGATATACCACTGCTATACCTAGTAGACAGGTAAAAAAAAATCACTAATTTGTCTGTTACATTTTCAGGTGAAATTCACCAATTTTTGGGTGTGATATACCCCTGATCTACCTAGTAGACAGGTTAATAAATTTCACAAATTTTTCTGTTACATTCTTGGGTTGACATTTTATAATTTTTGCCGTGAATAAATCTCTGCTCTGCATAGGTGACAGGGACATAAATTTCTAAAATTTGTCTTTAATTGGCCCTTTCATTCGATCCTTCTGCTTTAATAATTTGTCCCACATTTCCGCTTCATCCCATTGCAGCCAATGACCTACCTGTCACGGATGTAGTAGGGGAGAACACCAAAAGACAATCAAGAAGAAAGGGGAAAGACACTAGGCCTCACCGCTAGGGAAGGAAAAGGGTCACCACCTATAAAACCCTGCTCCTGGCCCTAACTCCTATCCGTATGGGCACCTCTCGATGGTAGAGATACCCATACACGGGAACCTAGAAAACCCTGGTGACCCTCAGATGCCCTAAAGATAATGACAGGGCAGAGACCACCTGTTCCTTCCCTGGTGAAGGAACTACTAGCATCTCACTGAAGCCTAGTAAACAACCGGGGGGGGGGGGGAATACAAAACACGCCAAGCGGAACACTTAACTTCAGAGGATGAAGGATGAACAGGACTTCAACACGAACCACACTCCAGACCAAATGAAGCTATCCCAAGCAAGGAGTGATGGGAAAAGTCAGACTAAATAGGGTGTGGTAGAGGTCACATGATCCACACCTGAACAGGAGGTTTGGACATACCAGCAACACACAGACAAAGTGAAACCAAAAGAGGCTGTCAGATCACTAATGCATAGATAATCTTTCAGACCTTCTGGAACCTGTCACAGATGTGACACTACCTTGGATGAGGTCTCCCTTTCTCACGCTCTCCCTCTCTGGTGTGGAACCCCGATTCGCTGATAACCGTGATCAACATGGTAGGCTCAGAAAAGAACATCAAAAGTTGATAGAAAAGATCTCCAAATGGATGGTGGACGTCACAGGGGCGTGCGATCAGGCAGAAGTTATCTGGAGTCAACAAAGCGGCAGCAGGGCCTCTCCTGGCTAACGTTTCCAAATCCAAAATACCCATACCCCAGTGACATTCCCTATAATTTTTTATCAATCATTCAAATAACAGGGCATCTTAAGAGTCCTGTATTGCTATTTATCTTCACTACCTCCCCGAGTCGGGAGTGAGTAATTGCCGCGCACCCCCTCCTTTCCTTGAATTCTTCCGTTTTAATAGCTTCTCCCACAATTCCGCTCGATCACAATAAAATTTCATCCATTGATCTCCTTTTGATGTGGTCTCTCTTTCTCACGCTGCCTCTCAGGCGTGGAACCCTGATTCGCCGCTAACCGGGATCAACATGGTAGGCACAGAAAAGAACATCGAAAGTTGATAGCGCAGATATCCAATTGGATCGTGAATAGAGTTGAGCGAACACCTGGATGTTCGGGTTCGAGAAGTTCGGCCGAACTTCCCGGAAATGTTCGGGTTCGGGAACCGAACTCGACCCGAACTTCGCTCCGAACCCGAACCCCATTGAAGTCAATGGGGACCCGAACTTTTCAGCACTAAAAAGGCTGTAAAATAGCCCAGGAAAGGGCTAGAGGGCTGCAAAAGGCAGCAAAATGTAGGTAAATCCCCTGCAAACAAATGTGGATAGGGAAATGAATAAAAATAAAAATAAAATAAATTAAAATTAACTAATATCAATTGGAGAAAGGTCTCATGGCAGAGAATCAGGCTTCATGTCATAGCATAGAATCAGGCTTCAAGTCATAGCAGAGAATCAGGCTTCATGTCATAGCAGAGAATCAGGCTTCACGTCACCCACCACTGGAACAGGCCATTGTCAGATATTTAGGCCCCGGCACCCAGACAGAGGAGAGAGGTCCCATAGCAGAGAATCAGGCTTCATGTCATAGCATAGAATCAGGCTTCAAGTCATAGCAGAGAATCAGGCTTCATGTCATAGCAGAGAATCAGGCTTCACGTCACCCACCACTGGAACAGGCCATTGTCAGATATTTAGGCCCCGGCACCCAGACAGAGGAGAGAGGTCCCATAGCAGAGAATCAGGCTTCATGGCATAGCAGAGAATCAGGCTTCACGTCACCCACCACTCTAACAGGCCACTCAGTATCTCTCAGATTTTGCGGGTGTCTTTTCGGAGGGGGGCGCTCAGGAATTGCCCCCTCATCGTGACTATGATTGTCCAGTTAATCTCATCCCAGGGGCTAAGTTGCCAAAGTCTCGGCTTTATAATCTTTCTCAACCCGAAAGAGAGGTCATGCGGAAGTATATCGCCGAGAGTTTCACAAAAGGTCATATTAGGCCATCTAAGTCTCCGGTGGCAGTAGGTTTATTCTTTGTAAAGAAAAAGGATGGATCACTGAGACCTTGTTTGGATTTCCGGGAATTGAACCGTATTACGGTCCGGGATCCGTATCCCCTTCCTTTGATCTCCGACCTTTTTGATCAGATTGTTGGAGCTAAGGTGTTCTCCAAGTTGGATTTGAGAGGGGCCTACAATCTGATAAGAATCAAGGAAGGGGATGAGTGGAAAATGGCCTTCAATACGCACGAGGGTCATTTTGAGAATCTGGTTATGCCTTTTGGGTTGACGAACGCGCCAGCGGTATTTCAGCGATTCGTCAATGACATTTTCCATCATTTGGTGGGGAGGTTCGTGGTAGTTTACTTGGATGACTTTTTAATTTACTCTCCTGATCTGAAGACCCATCAGGATCATGTGAGACAGGTTTTGACGATCCTTCGGGAGAATAAATTATATGCCAAATTGGAGAAATGTGTGTTTTCTGTGCAGGAGCTACCATTTTTGGGATACCTGCTTTCTGACTCTGGTTTTCGTATGGACCCCGAAAAGGTCCGGGCGGTTTTGGAATGGGACAGACCAGAGAATCAGAAAGCTTTGATGCGGTTTTTGGGGTTTACTAATTATTATAGAAAATTTATTTTGAACTATTCTACCATTGTAAAACCTCTGACTGATATGACTAAGAAGGGCACCGATGTCTCTGTCTGGTCGGATGAGGCATTGCAGGCCTTTTCGACTATTAAGGAGTGTTTTGCGTCTGCTCCCATTCTGGTGCAGCCCGATGTGTCTCAGCCATTCGTGGTGGAGGTTGATGCATCAGAAGTGGGGGTTGGAGCGGTGCTGTCGCAGGGTTCATCTCCTGGCAAGTGGGTCCCGTGTGCTTTTTCTTCCAAGAAGCTCTCCGTCGCCGAGAAGAATTATGATGTGTGAGATAGAGAGTTGCTGGCCATCAAGTTGGCCTTTGAGGAATGGCGTCACTGGTTGGAGGGGGCGTCTCACCCCGTTACAGTATATACGGATCATAAGAACTTGGCTTACCTGCAATCTGCCAAGCGTCTGAACCCTAGACAGGCCAGATGGTCACTGTTTTTTACCAGGTTAAATTTTGTGGTTACTTTTCGCCCGGGGTTAAAAACGTCAAGGCGGATGCGTTGTCTCGCAGCTTTCCTGGGGGATGTGATTCAGAGGATCCTGCTCCGATTTTGGCTGATGGGGTGGTGGTTTCTGCTCTGAACCCTGAATTGGAGATGGAGGTGTTGGGAGCCCAGGAGTGAGCTCCTGGTTCTTGTTACCCAGGGAGGTTGTTTGTTCCTGAAGGACTGCAATACAAGGTATTCAAGGAACATCACGATACTGTCCTTGCTGGACATTCTGGTGGTAAGTCCACCTGTGACCTTGTGTCCCGGAGGTTCTGGTGGCCCGGGTTACGTAAGAGCATTCAGGATTACATGGCAGCTTGTGAAACCTGTGCACGGTCAAAGGTTGCTCATACTCGACCGGCTGGTTCACTCCTTCCTTTGCCTATTCTGTCTCGTCCTTGGACGCACTTGTCTATGGACTTTATTACGGATCTGCCAAGTTCCTCCGGGAAAACAGAAATTTTGGTGGTAGTTGACCGTTTTAGTAAAATGTTAACTAGTCTGCCTAATGCCAAGACTCTTGCGCAGATTTTTATTGATAATATCGTGAAATTGCATGGTATTCCTTTGGATGTGGTTTCTGATAGGGGCGCGCAGTTTGTCTCCAGGTTTTGGAGGGCGTTCTGCTCTCGGCTTGGCATTCAACTTTTGTTCTCTTCGGCTTTTCATCCGCAGTCGAATGGACAGACAGAGCGTACTAATCAAAACCTGGAGACCTACTTGAGGTGCTTTGTGGCTGAGAATCAGGAGGACTGGTCCTCCTTCTTGTCCCTAGCAGAGTTTGCTTTAAATAACCGTAGGCAGGAGTCCACGGGTAAGTCACCATTTTTTGGCGCATACGGTTTTCATCCTCAGTTTAGTACCTTTTCTGGGACTAGTTCCTCTGGGATGCCAGAGGAGGAGAGATTTTCTTCTGCCTTGTCTTCTATCTGGCGGAGGATCCAAGTGAATTTGGAGAAAATGGGTGAGAGGTATAAGCGAATGGCTGACAAGAGACGTGTGACTGGTCCGGACCTGTGTGTGGGTGATCTGGTGTGGTTGTCCACTAAAAATATTAAACTGAGAGTGCCATCTTGAAAACTGGGTCCAAGATTTATTGGTCCGTACAAAATATCTGCGGTGATCAATCCAGTAGCTTTTCGGCTGGATCTTCCGCAGACTTGGAGGATCCATAATGTATTCCACAGGTCTTTATTGAAAAAATATGTGAGACCGGTGGAACCATCACCATTGCCCCCTCCTCCTGTTCTGGTCGATGGAAAGAGTTCGAGATCTCCAGGGTTCTTGACTCTAGAGTTCTTCGGGGTTCCCTTCAGTACCTGGTACACTAGAGGGGATACGGCCATGAGGAGAGGATGTGGATTCTGGCGCTGGATGTCAGTGCCAGCCGACTGGTTAGGGCTTTTCACAGATGCCACCCTGATAAGGTTGGTCCCGGGTGTCCGGAGGTCACCCGTAGAAGGGGGGTACTGTCATGCCCTGCTCAGACGATGTGCGGAGGTCTGCCAGATTAGCAGCACGTGTCTAGTCATTTGTTTTGTTTTGGAGTCGTGCTAGATCCGCCTCCCTTCAGGTGCTCTGGGTGGGGTCATTGGTTTAAATTACTCTCACTCCCAGGGTTCCGTGCGGGTTATAGCTTCTGTCAGGCTGTGGAAGCAAGGAAGGAAGGATTGGCTGTTCCTGCTCTGATAAGATAAGTTGGTTTCTGATTTCTTTGGTTTGCTGTCTGGTTCTGAGGGAGCGGGCTGCCCCTTTTCCCATTTCACCATCTCAGGGATTCTAGGGTATTTTCAGCCCAGGCACGAGGACACATTATTTCCACCATAAGGGTCTGAATGTGGGCTTAGCACTATAGGGAGAGCTGTTAGGGATTTGCTAGGAGGTGACCTTATCCCCAGCTTCTTGCCTAGAAACTTGTTTGTATAGTTATCTGTGTTTCTTAGATCCTGTCCGCCGTGACACTTGGTCTTCCAGCAGTAACAATGCTCTATTGAGCTCTGCGGCATGACCACTCAGGCATTCCGCCACCCCTGTGGCGTGCGACCGCAGCTCTTGGGCAGCATGCTCCAGGGCCTCGACTCTGTGACCCACCTGAGATATCTCCGTTTTTTATCGGCCAGTTCTGTCAGGACCGATCTAAGGGCTTTGTCCAGTGCTTGACCGAGTATTTTAGTGAGAAAGGACTTGGACACAGGCGCCGGGTCCCGGTCATCAGTTGCACCGCATTGCTCACTATCTGCTTCTGAGTCTTCGGCTTCCGCTTCTGTCTCGCGTGCCGCCGCCATCTTGGCATTAGCTCCCGGGGAGTGTGAGCTTCTCTTTTTAAGGAATTTCTGCATGTCTTGCTGCCCTTTGTGAGATCTTGGCATATCCGGGGGGTCTAGTCCCTTGTCTCGACCGTATTTGACCATTTCTGCTCAGGTCACTGCTGATTAAAATGCTGTAGATGCTGGAACGTGGAGGAGCAGCTCTTTCACGCAGCCATCCACGCCAGTGGCCAAGCTCCGCCCCCCATGGTTTGAATTTTATGATTGAAATTTTTTTTGCTCTTTTCACTCTTTTGACAATTAAAGGATTTACGGTACTAAATTTTTTTCTTTTTTTTTTCTTTTTACAATATATTTTACTAAAGTTCTTGACTTTATTTTGGATATTATGTAGATTGCAAAGGTTCAAAAAGAGAGTATTTATATCCTTTGTGTAGGGCATATTTAAATATTTTATTTGCAAATTACATACAGGGCTCTATATTTGCATTGCTCTGTAGGTCACTGGCCACCATATGAATTAAACATTAATTATCCAAGCTTTATTTTCAGACAGATCAGTGTTGGTCTATGTCTGCCTTTGCAGTACAGTATACTTATGTAGGACTCCTTGTTTTATTTAAAGGTCAGTCTGATTTATTTTGGCTGCCAGGAACTTCTATAAAAAGATAATCATTCTTTTTATCACTTTAAATGGTAAGCAGACTTTGAAGTTCCTATTTCTAAAAATAGCAGAAATAAACTGTGTTGGTATGAATATGCACATTCAGAAAATGTCTCTGCAGCATTATTATTTGAAAATGCATAAATATTCTACTTTTCTGCATTTCCCTTGCTTTTGAATTTAGAAAATAAAAATTCCAGAGTATCAAATTTGTAAAACAAATTAAATCAAGCTACTTGGGATTTATCTGGTTAAGAATAATGGATAATATGTATTGTCATCCTGTTATAATTCAGTTTTGTTTCAAGTAAAACTGACAATATGCATTAGATGGGCTAAAAGTCTACTAAACCTGTCGATATTGGTGGGATCATCTATCTAGGTATATAATGGCTACCTGACCTGATACTTTTGTTCTGAAGAAGACAAACCACTGTCTGTCCAGAGCATCCTCCCTTATTCCATTCACAGCACATGTATAATTGTCCGAGCTAAGTATGCATATGTATGGGAGAATTGGGTGAAACAGTCGTTGGCTAAACAAATGCTTGGCCAGCAGTTATATCATATGTATGGCCAACATAAGACTTGTACATTTATAGCTTTAAATTAATGGTATTACTGCATCTGTAGCAACCCATACTGAAATCAATGCATATATTATTCATACAAACTAGTGTTGAGCGAATCAAAGCTAAACAAATTTACTTTGATACGAAATTCAAGTAAAATTTGATTCACCACAAAGAGAAATTTCCTGGCATTTTATGGTAATGAATCGATATTTCCTGAAATGGTGGTAAAAAAATAATAAAAGAATAAAACATACTTACCTCATCCATTTGCTCGCGGAGGCCCCATTGCGGCCATCTTGATTGAAGAAAACGCTCCATATCTCTCGTGCGCTGATGTGTGATGTCAAAGCATCCTCCTAGTGTGATCACGTGGTGATGTCATCACATCAGTGTGAGCAAGATTTGCCGCATTTTCTTCAATCAAGATGGCCACGGCGGCCTTTCCACAAGCAGATGGATGAGGTATATATTTTTTTGTTTTTAACCTCTGATTAACCCCGAAAAGGTCTGAATGTGACTGTCATATACTGCGATCGGCATTGAATGCGGCATCTGATGGGTTCAATGATTCTCATCTCTAATAAAAACAATGCCATACTTGATATGCCCTTTGTACTCCAAAATATTGCCAAAAACACTACAATTCATCCCACAAACAAACAAACAAACAAACCCTAAAATAGCTATGATACATGATTGGAAAAATATATATTTTTTTCTATTGTGCATGTAGTAAATCATAAATATATAAAAAAAAATAATTATATTTGTTAGTGTTATAATCGCAATGACACAGAAGAAAGTAGAAAACCATCCTTCATGCAGAAAAATCAACAGAAAGATCAAAAAAAATGTTATGGCTTTTCAGAATGTGGTAATTAAAGAATAAAATCCTTTAGTATGCCACATGCTTAAGTAGTTAAAAAATTTGATATGTAATAGACAGGAACAATATAATATGAAATTATTTTATACCAGATACAATATTTTTAAACTATAGTATTATTCATAAGATTGAAATGAATTAGCTGTAATTATATGCTGATGGATATCATGAAAATCATAGCTTGTAGTATATAAATAAAGATATCAACCTTGTATAGTTAGTGGAGCTAGATATAAGTGTAGCATTAACGACCTGCAATTGCCAATTTATTCTCACAGCTGGAAAAAAGTCTGTCCCTCATATTGTAATTATATAATTTCTAGAATAGATTAATCAACTTAATAATGCTAATAATAATAACTCAAAATAGCATTTATTAACACGTTATTACTCTATATTTTAATAAGTAGCATCTTATTGCTGATGGATACAGCCGTATTCCTTTCAATAACAGTAGGTGACTTCAGTTGTCTCTAGCATAGTTTTTTTTACCTGGGTAACATTCTGAGAGCTATACGCTTTGCCCATGCATAAATTAGATACCGTATATACAGTACATGTTTCTTTGTAACAATATTGTATCACTGACCAGCAAAGAAATATTCAAACATAACCGTTACTGTTCCAATGTAAAGCATTAAAGGGAGTCTGTCACCACATTTGAGCATATTAGACTGATCAAATAGCATTATATGTGCCACCCAGAACTTAAAAACGGTACCTTTGTTGTATCTAATGGAGTTTTCTTTCAGCCAAAAGTGAACTTTTAAGATTCTGTAAATGCGCCCTCTTAAGTGCCCAGGGCAGCGTCTCAATCGTCCGAGCCCCAGGAAGCACCTCTTCAACGGCTCATAACCCCGCCCTCCGTCTGCCTCTGCCCGCCCGTTTACTCTCCTCCTCTCTCCTTTTCCACTGCGCTACGAATTTGACCGCGCAGCCACAGTGGAAAAGGAGAGAGGAGGAGAGTAAACGGGCGGGCAGAGGCACACGGAGGGCGGAGTTATGAGACGTTGAGGAGGTGCTGCCTGGGGCTCGGACGATTGAGACGCCGCCCTGGGCACTTGAGAGGGCGCAATTACAGAATCTTAAAAGTTCATTTTTGGCTGAAAGAAAACTCCATTAGATACAACAAAGGTACCGTTTTTAAGTTCTGGGTGGCACATATAACGCTATTTGATCAGTCTAATATGCTCAAATGTGGTGACAGACTCCCTTTAAATGCTCATTAACATAGACTGACTGAACAGGGCAGGAAGGAATGGTTCATACCCAATAATTGCCTTCTCATCAGAGGAGGTGAGAGTTGCATTTACACTACTGAGATTGGTAGTCTCCATACAGATTCAATGTTTCTAGACAGCAGATCTCTTTATACAGAACTATTTGCTGCCCAGAAGCCAGGGGCCCAATGCATATGTGTCAAACTCCAAACTCCCAGCACTAGGGCTAAAGGCATTCTCAAATGGACATTACATTCCTCACTATCACACATATAGGAGAATATTGCACTGAATACTGTACCTTTTTCATCCAGTGACATCTCCTCTTATGTAAAATGTCCCTTTCCTCATCTTCCTTATTCAGCCCAGAAAACACATGAAGGCTTTTTCCAGCAGCATCTCCATTTTGCAGAGTTTGCCACAAGGACATCTTAGATTCCTAGGCGGCGTGACTTGGCACTCATCAGAGCAGCAACATGCCTCTTTAGCTCTGTCTGCTGAAGTCTTT
This sequence comes from Bufo bufo, assembly GCF_905171765.1. NCBI lineage: Eukaryota > Metazoa > Chordata > Amphibia > Anura > Bufonidae > Bufo > Bufo bufo. The sequence continues at coordinate 170,729,495 of NC_053391.1, read as the reverse complement.
AAAGTGGCTCACAGAGAGCTAATGTATTCAAGCAACCTTATACCCTACAAATACCTCCAGAGGTGTTGAGTAACAAGTTGAAATGACCAGGGCAAAAAAAAGAGTGGAGATACCCTCAAAACTCACTGCTTTCTTCAGCCCAGCTGCTCCCCAAGATGATGACGGTTAGCAGGAGAACATGGCGCACAGGTGAGGGGATACATCCACCAGCATTCCTCCTTCAGTGCAACTTTCCAGTCACTTTCCTAGCCAAAGAACAGGGATCTCCCCACGTGGATCCCCCTGTTTTTATGGGGAAAAGTCTACCTCCTCCTCCCCCATTCAGCACAGCCACAAACAAGCTGAAGATCGCACTTCAAGCCCCATCTCTGTGGAGGCAATGAAAGATCTATTATCACACCACTAAAAGACATAATGATTTCCAAGCAGCTATATCCTCTCTAAGATCTGAAATGGTTGCCAAAGGCGATCACACAGCACACTTGTAGGAGAAAATGAGGGAGTTCACCACTGTGCACAACAGCTTGGTAGACGCTCACAACCTGGTAGAGAATGATATTGTGGCAATTAAGCTTAAACTGGCAGACTTAGGCTGGGTTCACACGAGCGTGTCCGGATTAGTTCCGGATGCGTCCCGGTGTGTTGCGGCAAACCCGCGCGAGTAGGAATGCAATTGCAGTCAGTTTTGACTGCGATTGCGTTCCGATGTTCAGTTTTTATCGCGCGTGTGCAATGTGTTTTGCACGCGCGTGATAAAAAAACGACTGTGGTACCCAGACCCGAACTTCTTCACTGAAGTTCAGGTTTGGGTTCGGTGTTGTGTAGATGTTATTATTTTCCCTTATAACATGGTTATAAGGGAAAATAATAGCATTCTGAATACAGAATGCTTAGTAGGTGATCAATTGAGGGTTAAAAAAAAATAATAATTAACTCACCTTGTCCTCTTGTTCGCGTAGTTCTCCCGGTCTTTAGTTCTTTAAAAAGATGAACTATGGGCTAAAGGACCTTTGGTGACGTCAGATCACATGCTCCAATCACATGGTACATTGGAGCCTGTGATTGGAGCATGTGATCTGACGTCACCAAAGGTCCTTTAGCCCATAGTTCATCTTTTTAAAGAACTAAAGACCGGGAGAACTACGCGAACAAGAGGACAAGGTGAGTTAATTTTTTTTATTTTTTAACCCTCAATTGATCACCTACTAAGCATTCTGTTTTCAGAATGCTATTATTTTCCCTTATAACCATGTTATAAGGGAAAATAATACAGTGTATAGACAGTCACCTAGCACTTGCTTGCGGATGCATGCGATTTTCACGCAACCCCATTCACTTCTATAGGGCCTGCGTTGCGTGAAAAACGCAGAATATAGAGCATGCTGCGATTTTAACGCAACGCATAAGTGAAGCGTGAAAATCATCGCTCATCTGAACAGCCCCATTGAAATTAATGGGTCCAGATTCAGTGCAGGTGCAATGCGTTCACCTACCGCATTGCACCCGCGCGGAAATCTCGCCCGTGTGAACGCAGCCTTAGAGGACTGTTCTCGTAGAAACAACATTCACTTTAGGAATATCCCTGAATCCATACAAGATTCATAGCTGCAAGAATTCCTGGTGGATTTAATTTACCTTCTCCTCCCTCATGCTTCTACTGAGGATTTCCTTATGGACAGATTCCACAGGATTCCCAAACCTAAAAACCTTCCAGCAGCATCTCCTAGAGACATTATAGCTCGTCTCCATTTCTACCATATTAAACTAACAAGACCAGCGTGGTGTTAAACAGGCAGGAAGTGCTCAAGCCAATATGCAGTTGTGCATATATATACAGGGGAGCTAATCTTGCACTTGTGGCCCGTTGCTAATGGCAATCCACAGCAAAAATGCATACAGTGGAGGATGCCTGCAGCGGACCACAAGTACCACAATAAACATCCTACACAAGATAGCAATTAAGTGGATGTGAGAACCAATATAACAATCTAATAACAACAAGAAGAGGTGCACTCTGAGATCTTCCTAAGCCCTTAAACTGATGTAAAAATGAGAGATTAGCAAACATGTCCTACCAGGAGGACATGTCTGAGCCCGAGCACCGCACCAAGGATTCTCAAGTAGCTCGGATCCTAACACTCACCTACCTGAGCCGTATGGGCAATAGCAGGGGCAAGTGGGCGAATTAAATATTAAAGAAGGTCTCCTGAAAGCAGCAAAATATATTCTTGATCACTTTAGACAAATTTTCTTATTCTCTAGCTGAATTTGCAAAATTCACGCATATCCACGAGAACAAAAGATCCCATATAGATGGGATTTCCCAGTAAAGCTCATCGTCCACTGCAACGGTGTGTCTCATGTTCTAATGATCTCCAAAGAAGCAGCAGCATTTCTCACAAAACATTCTCTACCTCAGCCACTAGAGGGCTTAGGCAGTCCACCAAAGAAGAAACCTTTCACCCTGTCTCCTGAGTGGACAGTGGTTGGATCTCCTAAAGCTACCACTTCACCTGGGTGAGACATATCTAATCTAGACCCTAGGTCTATGACCAAGTTGGAGTAAAGGTGCCTTTTTGTCTTTCATGTCTACAGCATGTACCACACATTGGTCGACTTGCTTGCTCACTATTCTTTACCAATGGGACTGTAAGACATCAGTATTGCTGTTCATAAGTTCTCAGCTAGTATACCTCCTCACCTTCCCACAATCCCCCCGTTGATGGCTGCATGGAGCCATAAAGGTACACATAGAATTGGACTGAATATGTTTTTGGTTATCGTTTATTATATTATATTTAGGCATTGTGTTTGTCTGCTATATTGCAGTATTTTGCTTTAAGGATAAATGTCCTTCAATTAAGGGGCCTCCACCAACTCCGGCTGTGCCTTCTCTTTCTAGCACTATCCTAAAACCAACTAAATGGTTCTTAAAATGGCTTCTTTAAATATAAAATGCCTTAACAGCCCTGCAAAGTGCTCTTTTTGTTGGAAGGAAGTGCAAAGTCTCAAATGCAATATTATTTGCACCCAGCAAACACACCTGAATGAGGCGAATAGTCCTAGAATCCATCATAAAGATTATTTTTTTTTTTCTGCTATTGAAAAAAAAAGGTGGCGTATTCATTGCTATAAAAATTTCTGTAGAATTTCATCTAACAATTTACCAAGCTTACCCCAAGGGTAGATTCATAGTCTTGGTGTATAATATCAACAACTGTTCTTACACTCTGGTGTCCCTATATGCATCTAATTCCTAATCTCTACACTGCGTGCAGAATTATTAGGCAAATGAGTATTTTGACCACATCATCCTCTTTATGCATGTTGTCTTACTCCAAGCTGTATAGGCTCGAAAGCCTACTACCAATTAAGCATATTAGGTGATGTGCATCTCTGTAATGAGAAGGGGTGTGGTCTAATGACATCAACACCCTAAATCAGGTGTGCATAATTATTAGGCAACTTCCTTTCCTTTGGCAAAATGGGTCAAAAGAAGGACTTGACAGGCTCAGAAAAGTCAAAAATAGTGAGATATCTTGCAGAGGGATGCAGCACTCTTAAAATTGCAAAGCTTCTGAAGCGTGATCATCGAACAATCAAGCGTTTCATTCAAAATAGTCAACAGGGTCGCAAGAAGCGTGTGAAAAACCAAGGCGCAAAATAACTGCCCATGAACTGAGAAAAGTCAAGCGTGCAGCTGCCAAGATGCCACTTGCCACCAGTTTGGCCATATTTCAGAGCTGCAAAATCACTGGAGTGCCCAAAAGCACAAGGTGTGCAATACTCAGAGACATGGCCAAGGTAAGAAAGGCTGAAAGACGACCACCACTGAACAAGACACACAAGCTGAAACGTCAAGACTGGGCCAAGAAATATCTCAAGACTGATTTTTCTAAGGTTTTATGGACTGATGAAATGAGAGTGAGTCTTGATGGGCCAGATGGATGGGCCCGTGGCTGGATTGGTAAAGGGCAGAGAGCTCCAGTCCGACTCAGACGCCAGCAAGGTGGAGGTGGAGAACTGGTTTGGGCTGGTATCATCAAAGATGAGCTTGTGGGGGCTTTTCGGGTTGAGGATGGAGTCAAGCTCAACTCCCAGTCCTACTGCCAGTTTCTGGAAGACACCTTCTTCAAGCAGTGGTACAGGAAGAAGTCTGCATCCTTCAAGAAAAACATGATTTTCATGCAGGACAATGCTCCATCACACGCGTCCAAGTACTCCACAGCGTGGCTGGCAAGAAAGGGTATAAAAGAAGAAAATCTAATGACATGGCCTCCTTGTTCACCTGATCTGAACCCCATTAAGAACCTGTGGTCCATCATCAAATGTGAGATTTACAAGGAGGGAAAACAGTACACCTCTCTGAACAGTGTCTGGGAGGCTGTGGTTGCTGCTGCACGCAATGTTAATGGTGAACAGATCAAAACACTGACAGAATCCATGGATGGCAGGCTTTTGAGTGTCCTTGCAAAGAAAGGTGGCTATATTGGTCACTGATTTGTTTTTGTTTTGTTTTTGAATGTCAGAAATGTATATTTGTGAATGTTGAGATGTTATATTGGTTTCACTGGTAAAAAAAAATAATTGAAATGGGTATATATTTGTTTTTTGTTAAGTTGCCTAATAATTATGCACAGTAATAGTCACCTGCACACACAGATATCCCCCTAAAATAGCTAAAACTAAAAACAAACTAAAAACTACTTCCAAAAATATTCAGCTTTTATATTAATGAGTTTTTTGGGTTCATTGAGAACATGGTTGTTGTTCAATAATAAAATGAATCCTCAAAAATACAACTTGCCTAATAATTCTGCACTCCCTGTAGGTTTTTTCAGTTCTGTCTTGGACTCCGTTTCCTCATGCAAAGCCGGATCCATGTTTATATGCAGGGATTATAACCTGGTCATGGACTCTCAACTTGAATCTTCTTGTGTGAGTAAAAACAGTGACTATAAACTAAGAGATCTCTGTCACAAAGAGGAATTATTTGATGTCTAGAGAATTTTTTATGCCTCAGAGAATGATTTTTTCCTTTTACTCTAACTCACATAACTAGTATTCACAAATAGATTTTTTTTTCTAATAGACAAGTGGCTATTGCAGAGGGTCCTAGACTCCAGGATAGGCCTGATTACTTGGTCTGATCATGCCCCAGTTTTAATTACTATTCAATAATCTTACAATTTTCAACACTCTTCTCCTTGGAGTCTAAACCATTTACTACTTTCTAATAAGCACTATAAAGACCTTATTTTCGCCTCCCTTACAGAATATTTTCACCATAATGCAAATGGAGAAGTTTATCCCCTTATGGTATGGTGCACTTACAAGGCAGTAATTAGAGGCCTATATCTTAAATATGCTGCCATAGAAAATAGGAAAAGATTAGCCAAACGTGAAGACCTCCACGCCAAGCTTAGAGATCTGGAAAACATTAATAAATTATCATGCCTCCACAAGAGATCCCTTGCAATCCATCACTTAGAAGAATTGACCACTCTTAGAACAGAACTTAAAAACTTACTAAACGCCAAAGCCGCTAAATACTATCTATCCTCCCAACACAAATTTTTTGCTCATGGGAACAAGGCCTCCAAGTTTATGATGCAACGGATCAAACGTAGAAAATTAGCTAGACATGTATCTTCCATCAAAACTTCCCAAGGCCAACAGCTCTTCTCCTCAGAGGCTATAGCGGAGCAATTCAAGCTTTTTTACGAAACTCTGTATAACTTACCCCCCCCTGCAGAAGACTCGCTTACTCAGAATAGAGATATTTCAGTTAAGGCCTTTCTAGATACATTAAATCTGCCTATATTATCCCCAGATCAACAAAAAACCCTAGAAAAACCCTTTACCTCATCTGAATTAGCTGCAGCCCTTAAAGCCTCCCCAAAAGATAAATGCCCAGGCCCGGATGGTTTTCCCTCCACTTATTATACAACCTTCCAAGACTCTCTGATCCCATATCTCCTCCCGGTCTGTAACCTTGCTCTTTGCAACCAACCTTTATCAGTTGATATGACTAACGCTTTAATCACTATAATACCTAAAGAAGGAAAAGACCCTACCTCCTGCGCTAATTATCGCCCGATATCCTTACTGAATACAGACTTAAAAATTTTGGCAAAAATGTTAGCCACTAGACTTCAATCTTTTCTCCCTAACCTAATCCACCCTGATCAAGTGGGATTTGTGAAAGGTCGGGAGGGAAAGGAAAACACCACTAAAGTTCTTGATGCCCTCTTCTATGCTTCTCATAAAAAAAGACCCTTAGTATTACTCGGTACCGATGCTGAAAAAGCTTTTGACCGAATAGACTGGTCGTTCATAAGACATACCCTACATAAATTTCATATCCCTAACCCCTACATTAATGCTGTTTTTGCAATGTATACAAATTCCTCTGCCTCAGTCCTGGTCAATAACCTTATTTCCGCCCGCTTCTTAATTAAAAATGGTACACGTCAAGGCTGTCCTCTCTCCCCCCTTATATTTGTCCTAGTGATGGAGACTCTTTTGCAGGCTTTGAGACAAGAAGAGGGCATCATTGGACTAAAATTAGGCCCAAAAGAATTTAAATTGGCGGCTTTTGCAGATGATCTGCTTATCACCACAACAAATCCCACTAAATCTATGCCCCTAATAGTATCCCTTCTGAATAGATTCGGTCTCCTCTCAAATTTCAAAGTTAATCCACATAAATCCCAGATCCTTCATATTGGATTATCCCCGACACAACTTTCCGCCCTTCAATTAAATTCCCCTTTTAACTGGTCTGGTAGACATTTGACATACTTAGGCATTAAATTAACTTCCCATCTCCCAGAACTGTTTCAGCTCAACTACACCCCCCTCCTGAAGGCCATTGTTGCTCAGCTCGATTCCCTGGATCACCCTTACTTGTCTTGGTTTGGTAGAAAAAACCTGGTGATGTCCCTGGTAATTCCAAGACTTACTTACCTCCTGCAGGTCCTCCCAATTGCCATCCCTAGGTCCTTTTTTAGGTCTTTGAACTCCCAGATCCGGAAATTTATTTGGCAAGATAAAAAACCTAGAATTTCCTTTGCTACATTAACAAAGCCTAAACAGCTAGGAGGGATAGGTTTACCTGACCCAGAGCTTTATATGAAGGCTATACACTTAACTAGAGTGATTGATTGGCTTCGGCCTATAAATCACAAGCAATGGTTACCGTTAGAAAATATTTTCTTTCCTTCTACTATTAGAGCCCTGCTGCTGTCGGACAGCCCTCTCCCTGCCTTCTCCTCTATTCCAAACCCTATAGTTCGCACCTCATTAAAGGTATGGAAGTGGTTTTCCGCCAATTGCTGTGCCCTACCTCTGCCCTCCCCTCTCCTCCAGGTAGGAGATATTATCTCATTAGCTCCAAAAGAGCTGAAAGACTCATGCCCTCTAAGGATCAGATCATCTACTAAATTAATAACTGATCTTCTGGACGTTAACGGGTGTGTCCTCTCTGGGGAGTCTCTTTCAAACAAATTGGAAGCTACTCCTTTACATACCTTACTCCTTACTTATATCAGTAAAGAAATCAGCCTTAGAACTAAATCCCTAAATATGCAGAAACCCCTAGATTGGTTTGAGAGTCTTTTGAAGTCTACAAATTACCCATCTAAGCTAATTTCCGTTCTTTATAAAAAACTTACCCTATCCTCTCCAAGTGGCAAACTAGCAGTAATAACACAATGGGAAAAGGATCTGGGAAGACAATTCTCTCAATCGGAAATGACTAAACTCTTCATTGCACCACACAAACTCTCAAGATGTGTTAGAATACAGGAGAACGGTTATAAGGTATTATCTAGGTGGTACAGAACCCCAGACAAGATCTCCTCGTTCTATCCAAGTGTCCCAGACAAATGCTGGAGATGTGAGAAAAATAAAGGTTCTTTTTTCCATATCTGGTGGGAATGCCCTCTGCTAAAGCCCTGGTGGGAGAAAATATTCAAATTAACCAATAACATATGCAAGACTAACCTCCCCACTTCCCCTGAGATTGCACTATTGTCCTTTGGCATACAGGGGGTGGACGTCCACAAAAAAACCCTCTTTTCCTTTCTGATATCAGCTGCACGTCTACTCATCCCCATAAACTGGCGCAGTTCAGTCATCCCTTCTATAGACCACTGGATAGCCAAAGTCGATCAATTCTACCGCCTTGAAGAACTCTCACATTGGGAGTTAAAATCAAGAAATACATTTCTTAGTATTTGGTCTTTATGGAAATTATATAGAAATTTTACTTAATATCTTTTATTTTATATCCAGGTGTTCCGAAGTTCTTTGTTACACTTTCAGGTTTTCTGACATATGCATATGATATCTATAATGGATATTCATATTTTGTCTTTACACAGTTGTGACGATTGTAACTCAAGCTTTATACTGTATTTGCACTATTGTGTGATATTTTACAATATTCATATGTATGGATTATTTAAAAAAAAAAAAAAACAATAAAAATTGTTTAAAAAAAAAAAAAAAAATTATCATGCCTCACATTAAAAACCCTTAGAAATTAAATCTACCACCTCATGTAAACAACCTTTGAACGAGATGTTAGACAGTCTAAAGCCCAAGTCTATAGACAAGGTAATAAGGCCTCCAAAATGTTGGCAAATAAAATCAAGACTAGATCAGCCCATTCAAGAATCCCATATATTTGGTCAACCCAGAGGAGCAAAATAATGAACCCCAAAAAAATAGCAGATGAATATGCCAACTTCTTTATGAATTTCTACAATTTAAGGCAAGACCCTAATACATATCAACCTGTCAGATATTAACAACTTTCTTCAGAGGATATCCCTCTCAGATATCTCTCAGGCTCAGTTAGATATCATTAATGCAGATAATATGCTCCTAGAAATATCAGACACTATAAAATCCCTGAAAATAAATATATCATCAGGCCCAGATGATCTTATTAATGAATATTATTGGACTTTCTCCCATATTCTAGCTCGTCGTCTACTTTGCTTCTTTCGGAACTTCACCCAATTAGGGCAGATCAGAAATGCTTCAGGCCATTATTATTACACTGCCCAAACCTGGTCAGTTCCCTGATAACCCAGCTCACTTTAGGCCTACATCATTGTTAAATTCAGATGAAAAAATCCTAGCCAAACTACTAGCTAATAGACGTGCAGACATCATACCATCTCTGATCAACAATGACCAAGTGGGATTCATCAAACACCACCAAACATCAGACGATACTAGACATTTTCTGGATCTGATTGAGATTGTCCGATCTCATTGAACGCCTGGGGATTTTTGGATTTTTCGTTACATAAATTCAGGATCTCTGGTCCGTTCTTATCAGCACTACTGTCCTTATATACTACCGAACAAGGATATGTCTATGCCTCTTGGTTTAAGTCCTGCACGTTTCCAACTACAAATGGTACAAGACAGGGTTGTCCACTTTTCCCTCTTATTTTCACACTCATTATGGAACTACTGGCTCTTCATTATGGAACCATTGGCTCCTCTAACAATATCTCATGTATTTAGATCTCAGACAGAGAACACTGTATGGGCCTCTTTGCAGACTTATCATGACCAATACTATACAATCACTACAGGCCATATCCAAAATAATCACTGACTTCTCTTAAGCATCCTATTACAAAATCAAAATCACAAAATCACAGATCCTTAGCCTAGGTACTCCCAATAAGACTGTCCTAGTTCTTAAAAAATACTTTCATTTTAAGTGGGTTAAACACTCACTTCCATATCTAGGAATTAAGCCTACAGCATCTCCCCTTAAAGCTTTTGATATTAATTACCCTCCTTTATTACAAGAGAATAAAATGTAACTGGCTAGTCTTGGTATAGTAGCAGTGGTGAAAATAATTATTAGAAATATACCAATTTCTGTCCCTATCTCTTACCTTAAACAAGTACAGAAGGCCATATTGAACTTTGTGTTGGGTGGAAGAAAACAGAGTCAATTCGGATATTATTTTCCTTACTAGAGGTCAAGGTGGCTTAAGTTGCACTTCTCTGATTCAACATTATAAAGCCACGATTCTACAACAATTGAAGCGCTTATGGCACGAACATGAGTTCAAAGCATGAGTACAAATGGAAAAATATAATTCATATAAGTCATCTCATTATCACTAGATGCAAACTGTTAAACATGTCCATACAATTAACACCTATTTCAATCTTAGAGACCACCATACCGGATTCAGACCTCTCTTGCTGGAAAGACAAAGGTATTTGTAAAATAGGTAATTTTTAGTTGACGGAACCTTTATCTCCTTCTCACAGAGAAATATAATATTTCTGCTATATAAATACCTTCAAGTTAGGCCTCATGCACATGACCGTTGTGTGCATCCGTGGCCGTTGTGCCGTTTTCCGTTTTTTTTCGCAGACCCATTGACTTTCAATGGGTCCGTGGAAAAATCGGAAAATGCACCGTTTTTCAGCCGCATCCGTGATCCGTGTTTCCTGTCCGTCAAAAAAATATGACCTGTCCTATTTTTTTGACGGACAACGGTTCACGGACCCATTCAAGTCAATGGGTCCGTGAAAGAACACGGATGCACACAAGATTGGCATCCGAAGATCCGTCTGCATAAAAGCTTTTTCAGAGATGAGTTTTCATTTTGTGAAAACTCATATCCGACAGTATATTCTAACACAGAGGCGTTCCCATAGTGATGGGGATGCTTCTAGTTAGAATATACTACGAACTGTGTACATGACTGCCCCCTGCTGCCTGGCAGCACCCGATCTCTTACAGGGGGCTGTCATCCGCACAATTAACCCCTCAGGTGCTGCACCTGAGGGGTTAATTGTGCATATCATAGCCCCCTATAAGAGATCAGGGGCTGCCAGGCAGCAGGGGGCAGACCCCCCTCCCTCCCCAGTTTGAATATCATTGGTGGCCAGTGTGCGGCCCCCCCGGCCCCCCCCTATTGTAATATCATTGGTGGCCAGTGTGCGCCCCCCCGCCCCCCTATTGTAATATCATTGGTGGCCAGTGTGCGGCCTCCCCCGGGCCACCCCCCCTTCCTCTATTGTAATTTCATTGGTGGCCAGTGTGCAGCCCCCCCCGGCCCCCCCTCTATTGTATTAATATCATTGGTGGCCAGTGTGCGGCCCCCCCTCCCCCCCGATCATTGGTGGCAGTGGAGATTCTGATCGGAGTCCCAGTTTAATCGCTCTGGGGCTCCGATCGGTAACCATGGCAACCAGGACGCTACTGCAGGCCTGGTTGCCATGGTTACTTAGCAATATTACAATATTAGAAGCATCATACTTACCTGCTGGCTGCTGCGCTGTCTGTGTCCGGCCGGGAGCTCCTCCTACTGGTAAGTGACAGATCATTAAGCAATGCGCCGCACAGACCTGTCACTTACCAGTAGGAGGAGCTCCCGGCCGGACACAGACAGTGCAGCAGCCAATAGAGGGAGGGGGGGGGGGCCGCACACTGGCCACCAATGATATTACAATAGAGGAGGGCCGGGGGGGCCGCACACTGGCCACCAATGATATTGAAACTGGGGAGGGAGGGGGTCTGCCCCCTGCTGCCTGGCAGCCCCTGATCTCTTACAGGGGGCTATGATACGCACAATTAACCCCTTCAGGTGCGGCACCTGAAGGGTTAATTGTGCTGACCACAGCCCCCTGTAAAAGATCGGGTGCTGCCAGGCAGCAGGGGGCAGTCATGTACACAGTTCGTAGTATATTCTAACTAGAAGCGTCCCCATCACTATGGGAATGCCTCTGTGTTAGAATATACTGTCGGATCTGAGTTTCACGATGTAACTCAAATCCGATGGTATATCCTAACAGAGCCGTTCCCATGGTGATGGGGACGCTTCAAGTTAAAATATACCATCGGATTGGAGAAAACTCTGATCCTATGGTATATTAACTCCTGACTTTACATTGAAAGTCAATGGGGGATGGATCCGTTTCAAATTGCACCATAATGTGTCAACGTCAAACGGATCCGTCCCCATTGACTTGCATTGTAATTCAGGACTGATCCGTTTGGCTCCGCACGGCCAGGCGGACACCAAAACGACTTTTTTTTTTTTAATGTCCGTGGATCCTCCAAAAATTAAGGAAGACCCACGGACGAAAAAACGGTCACGGATCACGGAAAAAACGGACCGCAAAAAAAAACGGTCGTGTGCATGAGGCCTTAGACATATATTACTCCCAGCTCATCCTTTTGACACGCCTGCAAATTCTCAATCCCAATCTGCACTGTCTACTTGGTTACACAACAACTCTTCTACTGACACGGGTATATCAAGAGCTTACACTATTCTTATATCTCCCACAGAGGACCCCTTACAAACATTAAAATCCCAATGAATTGCTGACCTCTCAACTTCGAAAATGCATAGAATATTCCCTGATTTTCCTTCTACCTGTTGGAGATACGGGAACCCGGAAGGTACATTTATATGCTGTGGGTGGAAGTGCAAAGAAGTACACATGCTATGTAAACAAGTCTTCCAAATTATATCAGAGATATGTGGAATATTAACCACCTCAACCCCCCTAGCTTAAACACCCTTAATGACCAGACCACTTTTTACAATTCTGCACTACACTACTTTCACGGTTTATTGCTCGGTCATGCAACTTACCACCCAAATGATATTGACCTCCTTTTCTTCTCACTAATAGAGCTTTCATTTGGTGGTATTTCATTGCTGCTAACATTTTTACTTTTTTTGTTATTAATCGAAATTTAATGATTTTTTGCAAAAAAATGAAATTTTTCACTTTCAGTTGTAAAATTTTTCAAATAAAACTACATTTCTATTTAAATGTTTCTCTAAATTTATTGTTCTACATGTCTTTGATAAAAAAAAAAATGTTTGGGTAAGAAAAAAATGGTTTGGGTAAAAGTTTACAAACTATGGTACAAAAATGTGAATTTCCGCTTTTTGAAGCAGCTCTGACTTTCTGAGCACCTGTCATGTTTCCTGAGGTTTTACAATGCCCAGACAGTAGAAAAACCCCACAAATGACCCCATTTCGGAAAGTAGACACCCTAAGGTATTCGCTGATGGGCATAGTGAGTTTATAGAACTTTTTATTTTTTTGTCACAAGTTAGCGGAAAATTATGATTTCAAAAAAGTGTCACACATGTGGTATCGCCGTACTCAGGAGAAGTTGGGCAATGTGTTTTGGGGTGTCTTTTTACATATACCCATGCTGGGTGAGAAAAATATCTCGGCAAAAGACAACTTTTCCCATTTTTTTATACAAAGTTGGCATTTGACCGAGATATTTATCTCACCCAGCATCTGGTATATGTAAAATGACACCCCAAAACACATTTCCCAACTTTTCCTGAGTACGGCGATACCACATGTGTGACACTTTTTTGTAGCCTAGATGCGCAAAGGGGCCCAAATTCCTTTTAGGAGGGCATTTTTAGACATTTGGATCCCAGACTTCTTCACACGCTTTAGGGCCCCTAAAATGCCAGGGCAGTATAAATACCCCACATGTGACCCCATTTTGGAAAGAAGACACCCCAAGGTATTCCGTGAGGGGCATGGCGAGTTCATAGAAGTTTTTTTTTTGGCACAAGTTAGCGGAAATTGATATATTTTTTTTTCTCACAAAGTCTCCCTTTCCGCTAACTTGTGACAAAAAATAAAATTTTACATGAACTCACCATGCCCCTCATAAAATACCTTGAGGTGTCTTCTTTCCAAAATGGGGTCACATGTGGGGTATTTATACTGCCCTGGCATTTTAGGGGCCCTAAAGCGTGAGAAGAAGTCTGGAATATAAATGTCTAAAAAATATTTACGCATTTGGATTCTGTGAGGGGTATGGTGAGTTCATGTGAGATTTTATTTTTTGTCACAAGTTAGTGGAATATGAGACTTTGTAAGAAAAAAATAAATAAAATAAAAATATCAATTTCCGCTAACTTGTGCCAAAAAAATGTCTGAATGGAGCCTTACAGGGGGGTGATCAATGACAGTGGGGTGATCAGGGAGTCTATATGAGGTGATCACCCCCCCGTCATTGATCACCCCCCTGTCATTGATCACCCCCCTGTAAGGCTCCATTCAGAGGTCCGTATGTGTTTTGCGGATTCACGGATCCATGGATCGGATCCGCAAAACACATACGGACTTCTGAATGGAGCCTTACAGGGGGGTGATCAATGACAGGGGGGTGATCAGGGAGTCTATATGGGGTGATCACCCCCCTGTCATTGATCACCCCCCTGTAAGGCTCCATTCAGATGTTCGTATGTGTTTTGCGAATCCGATCCATGGATCCGTGGATCCGCAAAACACATACGGACCTCTGAATGGAGCCAGCCTTACAAGGCGGTGATCAATGACAGGGGGTGATAAGGGAGTCTATATGGGGTGATCACCCCCCTGTAAGGCTCCATTCAGACGTCCGTATGTGTTTTGCGGATCCACGGATCCATGGATCGGATCCGCAAAACACATACGGACGTCTGAATGGAGCCTTACAGGGGGGCGATCAATGACAGGGGGGTGATCAATGACAGGGGGGTGATCAGGGACTCTATATGGGGTGATCACCACCCCTGTCATTGATCACCCCCCTGTAAGACTCCATTCAGACATCCGTATGTGTTTTGCGGATCCACGGATCCATGGATCGGATCCGCAAAACACATACGGACATCTGAATGGAGCCTTACAGGGGGGTGATCAATGACAGGGGGGGGATCAGGGAGTCTAATATGGGGTGATCAGGGGTTAATAAGTGTCAGGGGGGGTGTAGTGTAGTGGTGTTTGGTGCTACTTATTACAGAGCTGCCTGTGTCCTCTGGTGGTCGATCCAAGCAAAAGGGACCACCAGAGGACCAGGTAGCAGGTATATTAGACGCTGTTATCAAAACAGCGTCTAATATACCTGTTAGGGGTTAAAAAAAATCGCCTCTACAGCCTGCCAGCGAACGATCGCCGGTGCGTCCACCCAGAACAACAGGGCCGCCGCCAGGACGCAATCCTGCATACGGCGGTCCTGAGGTGGTTAATTCCTCTATCCCTCCTCCTTGTAGCACTTCTATCTATTAATTTTGATACTTTTTTCATTTTTTGCAGGCACAGTGATTAGCCACCTTTTCATTATCACTAGACAATTACATGTCATTAGAAAGATTAAAAATTACCCGCAATATCTGAGGTTATCAGAGGTGTCCAAGACAACTGTTGGTTTGAGGGGGCTGTTGCATCTGCCTTTCACCGTAAGGCCTCATGCACACAAACGTTTTTTTTCACGGTCCGCAAAAACGGGGTCCGTAGGTCCGTGATCCGTGACCGTTTTTTCATCCGTGGGTCTTCCTTGATTTTTGGCGGATCCACGGACATGAAAAAAAAAGTCATTTTGGTGTCCGCCTGGCCGTGCGGAGCCAAACGGATCCGTCCTGAATTACAATGCAAGTCAATGGGGACGGATCCGTTTGACGTTGACACAATATGGTGCCATTTCAAACGGATCCGTCCCCATTGACTTTCAATGTAAAGTCCGGAGTCCCTTTTATACCATCAGATCGGAGTTTTCTCCAATCCGATGGTATATTTTAACTTGAAGCGTCCCCATCACCATGGGAACGCCTCTATGTTAGAATATACTGTCGGATATGAGTTAGATCGTGAAACCTCATTTCCGACAGTATATTCTAACACAGAGGCGTTCCCATGGTGATGGGGACGCTTCTAGTTAAAATATACTACGAACTGTGTACATGACTGCCCCCTGCTGCCTAGCAGCATCCGATCTCTTACAGGGGGCCGTGATCAGCACAATTAACCCCTCAGGTGCCGCACCTGAAGGGGTTAATTGTACTATCATATCCCCCTGTAAGAGATCAGGGCTGCCAGGCAGCAGGGGGCAGACCCCCCCCCCCCCCCTCCCCAGTTTGAATATCATTGGTGGCCAGTGCGGCCCCCCCCTTCCTCCATTGTAATAAATCGTTGGTGGCACAGTGTGCGCCCCCCCCCCTTCCTCCCTCTATTGTAATAATTCGTTGGTGGCACAGTGTGCGCCCCCCCCCCCTTCCTCCCTCTATTGTAATAAATCGTTGGTGGCAATCATTGGCCCCCCTCCCTCTATAGCATTAACAACATTGGTGGCCAGTGTGCGGCCTCCCATCTCCCCCCCCGATCATTGGTGGCAGCGGGTTACTAGCAATAGTACAATAGTAAAAGATTCATACTTACCTGGGAGCTGTGATGTTCGTGTCCGGCCGGGAGCTCCTCCTACTGGTAAGTGACGGTTCATTTAGCAATGCGCCACACAGACCTGTCACTGTCACTTACCAGTAGGTGGAGCTCCCGGCCGGACACGAACATCGCAGCAGCAGGTAAGTATGAATCTTCTACTATTGTACTATTGCTAAGTAACCATGGCAACGAGGACTGTAGTAGCGTCCTGGTTGCCATGGTTACCGATCGGAGCCCCAGCGATTAAACTGGGACTCCGATCGGAACTCCGCTGCCACCAATGATGGGGGGGGGGAGATGGGAGGCAGCACACTGGCCACCAATGTTGTTAATGCTATAGAGGGAGGGGGGGGGGCAATGGGGGGCGCACACTGTGCCACCAACGATTTATTACAATAGAGGGAGAAAGGGGGGGGGGGGGCGCACACTGTGCCACCAACGAATTATTACAATAGAGGGAGGGAGGGGGGGGCCCACACTGTGCCACCAACGAATTATTACAATAGAGGGAGGGGGGGGGGCCGCACTGGCCACCAATGATATTCAAACTGGGGAGGGGGGGGGAGGGTCTGCCCCCTGCTGCCTGGCAGCCCTGATCTCTTGCAGGGGGATATGATAGTACAATTAACCCTTTCAGGTGCCGCACCTGAAGGGGTTAATTGTGCTGATCACGGCCCCCTGTAAGAGATCGGGTGCTGCCAGGCAGCAGGGAGCAGTCTTGTACACAGTTTGTAGTGTATTCTAACTAGAAGCGTCCCCATCACCATGGGAACGCTTCTGTGTTAGAATATACTGTCGGTTCTGAGTTTTCACGAAGTGAAAACTCAGCTTTGAAAAAGCTTTATGCAGACGGATCTTCGGATCCGTCTGTATAAAAACTAACCTACGGCCACGGATCACGGACACGGATGCCAATCTTGTGTGCATCCGTGTTCTTTCACGGACCCATTGACTTGAATGGGTCCGTGAACCGTTGGCCGTGAAAAAAATAGGACAGGTCATATTTTTTTCACGGCCAGGAAACACGGATCACGGATGCGGCTGCAAAACGGTGCATTTTCCGATTTTTCCACGGACCCATTGAAAGTCAATGGGTCCGCGAAAAAAAAACGGAAAACGGCTCAACGTCCACGGGTGCACACAACGGTCGTGTGCATGAGGCCTAAGGAGGCATTTAACAAACTATATGGGGATCTGTTTTTCTAGCCCTTATCACTCCTCATTTCTGCAATCCAATTCTCTTGTTTTCTGATTTTTGGTGGTTAAGGATAAGACGGTGAATTTGGGGTATTTACTGTACTTCAGAATAGTAATTTTCTATTCATAACCTTTAACTACTAAAATTGTAACACCAGCATTATGCCTCCATCTGGGCATGAGTCTCCATTGTTAGCTCTCATATGTTATTTACACTTGGTCAAGCTAAACTACCACTACAATACTATAGTCCATCCTTTTTGTATTTTGTACTTTGTACTTTGTATTCTATACTTTGTACTTTATTATACTACCTCCTATTGCATACCTCATGTATTTAGATTGTATTGAAAAAGCTTTCAATAAAAACCTCATGTTTAAAAAAAATAATAAAAAATCCTTGGTGTCCCAATAGTTTTATCCTATGCTACCCCCAATAATGTGTCTGCTGTTCTGTCCAATGTGCCAAAATACTATACTTACAAAATAAAAGTACCATACAGATAGTCCTCAAAGTGCTCTCAAAAGTCCCGCCAATAGTATTAATTCTCTCCCAAAGTTCCCACATTACTAATTGTGCCCCATACAGTGAAAATGCTCTCCAATAGAGACTTTGTAAGTCATTGCTCCCTCTATAATGTGACCAATAACACTAATGCACTCACAGAACCTTCAGTAGTTATAATGTCCCATAATACCCCCAGTACTAATAAAGCCCCTCTATAACCCCCATAAGTTATATTGCCCCTACAGTGCTCCCAGTAGTAATAATGTCACCCCAGTATGACAGTAGATATAATGCCCCCATAGTGCCCCTAATAATTATAATGTCCCCCTGTAGTGCCCCTAATAGTTTAGAATGCCCCCCGTACTGCCTCCAGTTGGTAAAATGCCCATCAGGGGGTATAATAGCCACTTTAGTGCCCCCTGAATCCATGTTTTTTCATGTATGTAGAAACTTATTCTGTTCTAGCAAAGTTTCTGTTCTCTGTAAAATGAATCTTATCTCTTTGGCACTACTCCCAGATATTTCCCCAAATATGGAAGTTCCGCTTTTTGCTCTATTTGCCTGTAGGATAGAATGTGTTGACCTATGATAGGTTGAATAAATAACTTACTTTGATATGCTAATATAGGGGTGTAAACCCCTCTATATAATCTGTGTGTACTAATAATAAACTTTAGAGCGTTCATTCAGTACATCATTGTTGTGTCTGTTATTTCCTACTGAGTGAAGCGCTCTCCTGACGTCAGTACAAGACTCAAACCAAGCCGATACTAGAAGTTCGGTACCAAGGGTACCAAGTGGGACGGAGATTTCCTATCAGTTTGGGGGCTCGTGTCCGGTATCGAGACGGTCATCCTCGGGCCCGGTAAGAAAGACATCTGTTATTGTCCTCTGGCCAATCCGAGGACCACGTCTCGATCTAGTAAGTAGAACCCAAAACTTCTAGTATAACCACTGTATCAGGGATACAGGGAACAGACTCCGGGAGTCTGGGAAGAAGTGACCAGGGGACTCCGGGAGTCCGCCGTGTGGATCACTCAAAGAAAATAAAAGTGCACTAGAAAATATTGTCTCAGGGAGACAAGAACCACTGTATCAGGGATACAGGGAACAGACTCCGGGAGTCTGGGGAGAAGTGACCAAGGGACCCGGGGAGTCCGCCGTGTGGATCACTCAGAGAAAATAGTGCACTAGAAAATATTGTCTCAGGGAGGCAAGGACAGAGCTTGGTTTGACTCTTTTAAAATTGTTTAGAGTATAGGAATATTAGAGTTGATATAAGGATACTGATGTCCGGGTGGTAAGTGTACGGACTGAAGTTGACTATCTACATAGAGTTATAAGGAAATTGTATTGTTGTTTTACTGTGTTGCGGAGGTCCGCAAGACGCCCCACCTCCCCGGCTAGGAGCAATCCGTTGACCCGGGGATAGGTGAACGCAAGTGGCGGACCAAAACAACAAATTATCTGTTTGATGAAACTCACTGATATTTTGTGATCAGACCTGAGTCCTTCGTCTAAGTTGACAGGAATTGTTGGAGCCTGTACGGTTCAGTACAGCCAGTCCGAGAGAAGTGACATCATTAAAATATCAGACGGAATGGGGGCACAAGGGTCCAAAACAGAATACCCCAAACCTGAGACAGGAGAAACAGATAAAGTTTATGTTGCACGGTGTAGCCCCACAAATTATTTCTTAGTTAACCCATGGGTAGACAATTTGGCAGGATGTGATATTAATGGAGAATTGAAAGTTAAAATGTGAAAAAGAATGTTACAGAGAAAGTGTGGCCCCGGACAGCAAGTCTCCTGGCTGGCAACAGGGATTAAAATCTGTAAGAATCTGTGAAGTTAGAGCTTATAGACTGTGGACATCAGAACTCCTGTGATGGTGAAGAGGGGGTTCTAATGAGTGAGAAAACAGAGCAGTGTCAGGATGTTAATTTATGGCACTAGCAAGAAAGAAAGTGCCCCAGTGTCTGCAATCAGAAAGGCGCTTGTGTTAAATGTTCAGAAATAAAACTGGTTAAGTTTTGTTACCCTAATGATATGTGTGTGTTTAAATAGGGAAGATCCTAGCACTAACAGAGATTAGAGCAGTAAAAGATGGTCAGTTAATTGATAAGTATTGTACCTAGTGTGAGCCCCAGAACACAAAGGTGTTAGAAAGATATCTCTGTTGAAGTAGTTCTACTTTCCAGAGTGTGAGAAGAAGCAGTATTGACTGGTGCAGTATCTGTAAAAGTTTGAGGAATATTTAAGACGGTTGAACGTCCTGTGATGGGCTGATTCACTTTCCCCCGACTTAACAGAGAAACATTCCTGAAATAAGAGAAGCAGGCAAAGAAAAAAAGGGGAGGGAATCATTCAGAATAAGTGATGTTATATGTGTAATAACATTATACAAGACGAAGAATTGTTTAATAATTTTCTTTCTTCTTTCCCAAGCAGTGTAATGTGGGAATCCAGCTTTTAACAAAAATGATTATATATGTGCAACACTTAACTAAGACCACCTGGCATATAAGATGATTTGGGTTTAACAAAATTACTGTATGATTATAACAAGTATATTGTCTTATTATAAGAGTTGATTAATCACAGAGTGAAGACCAGAAGACATTGGAAAACACAGCACAACAGCGACATAGACCATCAGCAATTCTGGGTGTGGTGTGGCTATCTGTTTCTAGGAAAGCTGTGTTTGTCTGTGCTGCAAGTTTTGGGATGAAACAAAGAAAACTGTGTGGCTGGGTTGGAAGACATAACTGATTCAGTGGAATGTGAATGGGTGTGGCTTTTAGTTGAAGTTGTGTCGAAAATGTGTGAAGACTGATGGATGTTTTTAGCAGAGCTGTGTATGCAATTCATATTTTATGTATAAGGGAGTGGTTATAAGTAGGGATGAGCGAATCCGAACTGTATAGTTCGGGTTCGTACCGAATTTTGGGGTGTCCGTGACACGGACCCGAACATTTTCGTAAAAGTTCGGGTTCGGTGTTCGGCGCTTTCTTGCCGCCTTTTAAAAGGCTGCAAAGCAGCCAATCAACAAGCGTCATACTACTTGCCCCAAGAGGCCATCACAGCCTTGCCTACTATTGGCATGGCTGTGATTGGCCAGTGCAGCATGTGACCCAGCCTCTATATAAGCTTGGGTCACGTAGCGCTGCACGTCACTCTGCTGATTCAAGCATAGGGAGAGGTTGCTGCTGCGACGTTAGGGCGAGATTAGGCAGATTAACTCCTCCAAAAGACTTCATTCTGTGATCGATCTCCAGCTGTGGATCATTGAAGTGCTAATATCGAATTGCTCACTTTTTTTAGGCTGCCCAGAGCTTTTTTATATCACTTTTTTCTGGGGTAATCAGCGGCTATTTTGTGGCTTGTGGTGCGCCAGCACAAGCTACCACCAAGTGCTTTTAACCATCAATAGTGTGGTTATTTTTTGCTATATCCTACATCAGCTGCAGGCTGAGCCTGTGTCACCGAAGTGCATTTAACCATCAACAGTGTGGTTATTTTTTGGCCATATACTACATCAGGTGCAGGCTGAGCCTGTGTCACCCAAGTGCATTTAACCATCAACAGTGTGGTTAATTTTTTGCCATATACTACATCAGGTGCAGGCTGAGCCTGTGTCAACCAACTGCATTTAACCATCAACAGTGTGGTTAATTTTTGGCCATATACTACATCAGGGGCAAGTTGAGCCTGTCACCCAGTGCCTAAAAAATAGACCTGACATTTCTATTCAACCAAATCTGTACTGTTTTAGCTGGTCAAGTTATTTGTAGTGACCGTAAAAGCACAGTTTTTGTTCTGGGTTGAAAAACTATTCCCAAATTTGCCATTCTCAAAATAAGTAGTTTATGCTATATCAGGCCTACTTGAAATCTATCCCAAAAAGGATATCTTAGATTCAAGGTGCTGATAGTGTCATTCAGAAAAACTTAACACACACGCTACCGTGCAGATACAAGTCTAATTCTGTGATTAAACCTATACCTGTCACACAGCGCAAAAAAAAATAGGCCTCACATTTCTATTCAACCAAATCTGTACTGTTTTAGCTGGTCAAGTTATTTGTAGTGACCGTAAAAGCACAGTTTTTGTTCTGGGTTGAAAAACTATTCCCAAATTTGCCATTTTCAAAATTGTGGTGAACGGGAACAATGAGGAAAACATCTAATAAGGGACGCGGACGTGGACATGGTGGTGTTAGTGGACCCTCTAGTGCTGGGAGAGGACGTGGCCGTTCTGCCACAGCCACACGTCCTAGTGAACCAACTACCTCAGGTCCTGGTAGCCAGCAGAATTTACAGCGATATTTGGTGTGGCCCAATTCCGTTCTAAGGATGGTAAGGCCTGAGCAGGTACAGGCATTAGTCAATTGGGTGGCCGACAGTGCATCCAGCACGTTCACATTATCTCCCACCCAGTCTTCTGCAGAAAGCGCACAGATGGCGCATGAAAACCAAGCCCATCAGTCTGTCACATCACCCCCATGCATATCAAAGAAACTGTCTGAGCCTCAAGTTATGCAGCAGTCTCTTATGCTGTTTGAAGACTCTGCTGCCAGGGTTTCCCAAGGGCATCCACCTAGCCCTTCCCCAGGGGTGGAAGAGATAGAATGCACTAACGCACAACCACTTATGTTTCTTGATGATGAGGACATGGGAATACCACCTCAGCACGTCTCTGATGATGACGAAACACAGGTGCCAACTGCTGCGTCTTTCTGCAGTGTGCAGACTGAACAGGAGGTCAGGGATCAAGACTGGGTGGAAGACGATGCAAGGGAGGATGAGGTCCTAGACCCCACATGGAATGAAGGTCGTACTACTGACTTTCACAGTTCGGAGGAAGAGGCAGTGGTGAGACCGAGCCAACAGCGTAGCAAAAGAGGGAGCAGTGGGCAAAATCAGAACACCCGCCGCCAAGAGACTCCGCCTGCTACTGACCGCCGCCAACTGGGACCGAGCACTCCAAAGGCAGCTTCAAGGAGTTCCCTGGCATGGCACTTCTTTAAACAATGTGCTGACGACAAGACCCGAGTGGTTTGCACGCTGTGCCATCAGAGCCTGAAGCGAAGCATTAACGTTCTGAACCTTAGCACAACCTGCATGACCAGGCACCTGCATGCAAAGCATGAACTGCAGTGGAGTAAAGACCTTAAAAACAAAGAAGTCACTCAGTCTCCCCCTGCTACCTCTTCTGCTGCTGCCGCCTTGGCCTCTTCTGCTGCTGCCGCCGCCTCGGCCTCTTCCTCCGCCTCTGGAGGAACGTTGGCCCCTGCTGCCCAGCAAACATGGGATGTACCACCAACACCACCACCTGCGTCACCAAGCATCTCAACCATGTCACACGGCAGCGTTCAGCTCTCCATCTCATAAACATTTGAGAGAAAGCGTAAATTCCCACCTAGCCACCCTCGATCCCTGGCCCTGAATGCCAGCATTTCTATACTACTGGCCTATGAAATGCTGTCATTTAGGCTGGTGGACACAGACAGCTTCAAACAGCTCATGTCGCTTGCTGTCCCACAGTATGTTGTTCCCAGCCGCCACTACTTCTCCAAGAGAGCCGTGCCTTCCCTGCACAACCAAGTGTCCGATAAAATCAAGTGTGCACTGCGCAACGCAATCTGTGGCAAGGTCCACCTAACCACAGATACGTGGACCAGTAAGCACAGCCAGGGACGCTATATCTCCCTAACTGCACACTGGTTAAATGTAGTGGCTGCTGGGCCCCAGGCGGAGAGCTGTTTGGCGCACGTCCTTCCGCCGCCAAGGATCGCAGGGCAACATTCTTTGCCTCCTGTCTCCTCCTCCTCCTACTCAGTTTCCTCCTCCTCTTCTTCCACCTGCTCATCCAGTCAGCCACACACCTTCACCACCAACTTCAGCACAGCTTGGGGTAAACGTCAGCAGGCCGTTCTGAAACTCATATGTTTGGGGGACAGGCCCCACACCGCACAGGAGTTGTGGCGGGGTATAGAACAACAGACCGACGAGTGGTTGCTGCCGGTGAGCCTCAAGCCCGGCCTGGTACTGTGCGATAATGGGCGAAATCTCGTTGCAGCTCTGGGACTAGCCGGTTTGACGCACATCCCTTGCCTGGCGCATGTGCTGAATTTGGTGGTGCAGAAGTTCAACTACCCCGACATGTCAGAGCTGCTGCATAAAGTGCGAGCCGTCTGTTCGCGCTTCCGGCGTTCACATCCTGCTGCTGCACGCCTGTCTGCGCTGCAGCGTAACTTCGGCCTTCCCGCTCACCGCCTCATATGCGATGTGCCCACCAGGTGGAACTCCACCTTGCACATGCTGGACAGACTGTGAGAGCAGCAGCAGGCCATAGTGGAGTTTCAGCTGCTGCACGCACGGGTCAGTCGCACTGCGGAACAGCACCACTTCACCACCAATGACTGGGCCTCCATGCGAGACCTGTGTGCCCTGTTGCGCTGTTTCGAGTACTCCACCAACATGGCCAGTGGCGATGACGCCGTTATCAGCAATACAATACCACTTCTATGTCTCCTTGAGAAAACACTTAGGGCGATGATGGAAGAGGAGGTGGCCCAGGAGGAAGAGGAGGAAGAGGGGTCATTTTTAGCACTTTCAGGCCAGTCTCTTCGAAGTGACTCAGAGGGAGGTTTTTTTCCACACCAGAGGCCAGGTACAAATGTGGCCAGACAGGGCCCACTACTGGAGGACGAGGAGGACGAGGATGAGGAGGAGGTGGAGGATGAGGAGGAAGCATGTTCACAGCGGGGTGGCACCCAAAGCAGCTCGGGCCCATCACTGGTGCGTGGCTGGGGGGAAACACAGGACGATGACGATACGCCTCCCACAGAGGACAGCTTGTCCTTACCTCTGGGCAGCCTGGCACACATGAGCGACTACATGCAGCAGTGCCTGCGCAACGACAGCAGAGTTGCCCACATTTTAACGTGTGCGGACTACTGGGTTGCCACCCTGCTTGATCCCCGGTAAAAAGACAATGTGCCCACCTTACTTCCTACACTGGAGCGTGATAGGAAGATGCGCGAGTACAAGCGCACGTTGGTAGATGCGCTACTGAGAGCATTCCCAAATGTCACAGGGGAACCAGTGGAAGCCCAAGGCGAAGGCAGAGAAGGAGCAAGAGGTCGCCAACGCAGCTGTGTCACGGCCAGCTCCTCTGAGGGCAGGGTTAGCATGGCAGAGATGTGGAAAAGTTTTGTCACCACGCCACAGCTAACTGCACCACCACCTGATACGGAACGTATTAGCAGGGGGCAACATTTCACTAACATGGTGGAACAGTACGTGTGCACACCCCTCCACGTACTGACTGATGCTTCGGCCCCATTCAACTTCTGGGTCTCCAAATTGTCCACGTGGCCAGAGCTAGCCTTTTATGCCTTGGAGGTGCTGGCCTGCCCGGCGGCCAGCGTTTTGTCTGAACGTGTATTCAGCATGGCAGGGGGCGTCATTACAGACAAACGCAGTCGCCTGTCTACAGCCAATGTGGACAAGCTGACATTCATAAAAATGAACCAGGCATGGATCCCACAGGACCTGTCCATCCCTTGTGCAGATTAGACATTAACTACCTCCCCTTAACAATATATTATTGTACTCCAGGGCACTTCCTCATTCAATCCTATTTTTATTTTCATTTTACCATTATATTGCGGGGCAACCCAAAGTTGAATGAACCTCTCCTCTGTCTGGGTGCCGGGGCCTAAATGTGTGACAGTGGCCTGTTCCAGTGGTGGGTGATGTGAAGCCTGATTCTCTCCTATGACATGAAGACTGATTCTGTGCTGACATGAAGCCTGAATCTCTGTTACGGGACCTCTCTCCTCTGCCTGGGTCTAAATATGTGACAGTGGCCTGTTCCAGTGGTGGGTGACGTGAAGCCTGATTCTCTGCTATGACATGAAGACTGATTCTGTACTGACATGAAGCCTGAATCTCTGTTACGGGACCTCTCTCCTCTGTCTGGGTGCCGGGGCCTAAATATGTGACAGTGGCCTGTTCCAGTGGTGGGTGACGTGAAGCCTGATTCTCTGCTATGACATGAAGACTGATTCTGTGCTGACATGAAGCCTGAATCTCTGTTACGGGACCTCTCTCCTCTGTCTGGGTGCCGGGGCCTAAATATGTTACAGTGGCCTGTTCCAGTGGTGGGTGACGTGAAGCCTGATTCTCTGCTATGACATGAAGACTGATTCTCTGCTGACATGAAGCCTGAATCTCTGTTACAGGACCTCTCTCTTCTTTCTGGGTGCCGGGGCCTAAATATGTGACAGTGGCCTGTTCCTGTGGTGGGTGACGTGAAGCCTGATTCTCTGCTATGACATGAAGATTGATTCTCTGCTGACATGAAGCCTGAATCTCTGCTACGGGACCTCTCTCCTCTGCCTGGGTGCCTGGGTCTAAATATGCAACAGTGGCCTGTTCCAGTGGTGGGTGACGTGAAGCCTGATTCTCTGCTATGACATGAAGACTGATTCTGTGCTGACATGAAGCCTGAATCTCTGTTACGGGACCTCTCTCCTCTGCCTGGGTGCCTGGGCCTAAATGTGTGACAGTGGCCTGTTCCAGTGGTGGGTGACATGAAGCCTGATTCTCTGCTATGACATGAAGACTGATTCTCTGCTGACATGAAGCCAGATTCTCTGCTATGGCATGAAGAGACTGATTCTCTGCTGACGTGAAGCCCGATTCTCTGCTATGGGACCTCTGTCCAATTGATATTGGTTAATTATTTATTTATTTTATTTTTTATTAATTTCCCTATCCACATTTGTTTGCAGGGGATTTACCTACATGTTGCTGCCTTTTGCAGCCCTCTAGCTCTTTCTAGGCTGTTTTACTGCCTTTTTAGTGCCGAAAATTTCGGGTCCCCATTGACTTCAATGGGGTTCGGGTTCGGGACGAAGTTCGGGTCGGGTTCGGATCCCGAACCCGAACATTTCCGGGAAGTTCGGCCGAACTTCTCGAACCCGAACATCCAGGTGTTCGCTCAACTCTAGTTATGAGCGGTTTGTGAAAAGGAGTACATGAAAATGTGAATGCGTATGGAGTACGATATTTGTTTTCATATAATATGTGCATTGAGAATTTTATTTTATTTTTCTTGGAAGATTTTTGGTTTTTATTGGTGCCAACAGTGTTGATTGAGCTGTACATATTTTTTTTTAAATTGAATTCAATGAAAAGTTTCTTATGGGCCCTTTGTGTGTTCATGTCGTATTGTCAGATCTGTCTGTTTCAATGTTTGAAGTTATGTATTACATGTTAAGTGTTGTGCTAAACATCAGAGCTCTGTTCTCATGGACAGCTGGGACACTACTGACAGACAGATAGAGGACCACAGCGTCTGACTGAAATCGGTGGGCTTAGATGACTCAGAGCGGAGGGAGGAGGATAGGGGTGGACGTTACAGAAAACGACAGCCCTTGTGCCCATCCCCTAGTTATTAGACACTCCCATGGAAGAGATTCATGGACTGTTGGAAGCTGGAGGCGGGACTCCCTAC
This sequence comes from Bufo bufo, assembly GCF_905171765.1. Taxonomy (NCBI): domain Eukaryota; kingdom Metazoa; phylum Chordata; class Amphibia; order Anura; family Bufonidae; genus Bufo; species Bufo bufo. The sequence goes on along the minus strand of NC_053391.1, from coordinate 170,702,017 downwards.
CCTCCAAAACGACAGCCTGATTATCTCTACATTCATTAACAACCTGTCGGACAAATTGGTGCTCACAGTAAAACAAAGCTTGTCCTCGTGGACCTCAGATGATACAGCACAATTTGAGAAACATCTTTATGAAAAGGAATCCTCACCCACTCATGCTTATGCCAATAACAGGGACAGTGGCAGGGGTAGAAGGAGATGGGGTCGCACTGGTTATGATCAGAATACATAGTGGCAACAGAAACCAACACGAGAACAGATACCCAACAATTGTTGTTATAATTGTGGAAAAGAAAGGCATCTTGGAAGAGGTGATTTCACCCTTCAGCACCCCTATAAATCCTGTGGCAAAGGCAGACGGTGCGTTTTGTACAGGATTTAAGGGCCATCAACAACATCATTGTGCTTATAGCCCCCGTTGTACCAGATGTTACCCAGCTATTATCTGCCATCCCAGCAGACGCTGTTTGTTTCAGTGTGATAGATCTGAAAAATGCATTCTTTTCTATCGCAGTTGACAAGCGGACCAAACCATGGCACCCTTCCCCCCCCCCCCCCCCCCAAGGTTCCGGGTTGTTGCAATACGTGGATGATTTACTGTTGTGCAGTATGTCAGTGGAGGCCAACATTAAGGATGGTTTATCTCTGTTACAATGGTTGTTTGAATGTGGACACAAAGTGTCATTAGGGAAAATGCAATGGTGTAAGCAGCAAGTCGAATACTTGGGGTTTGTCCTCACAAAGGGGGAAAGAAGGATCAGTCCAGAGAGAGTCCAGTCTGTAGTGGGCCTGGTCACCCCGCACTCCAAGAAGGAAATGCTATCCTTCCTTGGAATGATAAACTACTGCAGACAATGGATTCCAGACTGTTCCTACTATGACAATGTCTTGAGGACAAACCAGATTTAATAAGATGGTCTTTAGAAATGTACAATGCATTTGATTATTTGAAATGTTCATTAATGTCAAGTCCAGGATTGGGCCTCCCTGACTACAAACTGCCCTTCCACATGTTTGCACGACAAAATTGTAAAACCATGACAGGCGTACTGACACAAGAACATGGAGGCAAGTTGCGCCCATGTGCATTTTTCTCGAAGGTAACGCTCACCTCTGTCCAAGGGAAGCCAGCATGTCTGCGTTCTCTTGCAGCCTGTGCTATGATGGTAGAGTTGGCAACTCCTTTCACAATGGGACATTACACCATTTTGCACACCACCCATGATGTTGTAGGTCTACTCAAGGGCATCCGCACACACAACACATGTCTGCACTCAAAATCAAATATGCTTCCCACACCTCAGGTCCAGCACCAATACTGAATGCTCTCTTAGGCCTTAAAGGACAAGAAGATTGCCTCGCAGACACACATGACTGTTTACAGGTCCTAGAACATGAAACTTCTCCAAGACATGATTTGTCATCCACACCCATTGAAGGAGCTCCAGAAGTTTTTGTGGACGGGTTATGCACCAGACCAAATGACACCAAATACTGTACAGTCTATGCCATTGTTATGCTCCCAGATGTCGTCCTAGAGGCGAAACCCATAAAATTCAAGTCTGCACAGGCAGCTGAGCTCATTGCACTCACTAGAGCATGCATTATACATACTGACAGACCTGTCACCATCCACACTGACAGTAGGTACGCACATGGAGTAGTTTGGGATCATGGAATGATTTGGCAAAGGAGAGGGTTCACAGCTGCAGATGGTAAACACATCTCACACTCACAGATCTACTTGAAGCCATCAGACTACCCTCACAATTAGCAATTGTCCACTGCAAGGCACACACCAATGGCAAGGATCATGTCTCACAGGGCAATGCACTGGCAGATAAGGTGGCGAAACGAGTGGCCAAATGCAACCCCACAGGTCCGTGTAACCATTGGGAGATGCCATGTCTGGCACCTCCAACCTCTGAGATGTCGCAAATGCTTACTGATCTTCAAAGGTATGCCACTGAACAGGAATGGCAAGACTGGTGTTATCCAGTATTCCGGAAAAATCCTAAAACAGGATTAGTCTGCAAAGAAGGGAAGCCATGCATTCCCCAACACAGTGCTTTCATCTTTATAGCACATTTCCACGGAGTAGGACATAACAGCATTCACCTCTAAACTCAACAAGGAAATTGCTAAATCATTAGAGATAGAATGGAAATTCCATATCACCCACAGAGCTCAGGAATTGTGGAACGCATGAACAGGACAATCAAAGATAAATTGAGGAAGGCCACCGCAGGTACCTTTGAATAATGGAAAGAGATCCTACCCATAATACTTACAGAGATAAGGATGACACCCAATAAGAAGTTAGGGTTATCAACATTTGAGATACTTATGGGAAGGGCTTTCCCCACCCCCTGGGCCAGACGCCCAATGATAGTGCAGAAAGGGGACCTTGATTTAATAAGGGAAGAATATGTCACCAGGTTGATACAGGTGCTTGATAAAACTGAGGAAAAAGTTGCTTGTAAGTCTCCCTCTCTTCCACAGGAACCCACCCACCTATACAGGGTGGGGATGAGGTGGTGATCAAAACATTGAAGAAAGGAAGAGCCCAAGGTGATTTCGTATATGGCCCACCTACTACCGTGGTCGCAGTAACCAGAACAGCCGTGCTCACTGAACAATCTCCAACGTGAATTCACACCACCCGAGTGAAGCTGGTAAAAGCAAGAGAGGAGGCAGAAACAGAGGCAGACAGCCTTGGCCTTGAAAAAGAACCAGAGGTACTAACGGGGGCAGACAGCCCTGACCTCCAACTGAATGGAACTCTTCCCCTGTTCTGGGAGATGGTCGAATGCACTGATTACGATTGCAGTAGCCTCAATGACCTTATTGACTTTACCAACTAATAGTATGGGAGAAGTAGCCATAACTAATAATCACTTTCTGGTACAACTCATCTAATACCCACCGAGCTACCTATACTTTCTGTTTATGTGATATTATCACTTGCAATCATCTTACTTTGGGTGCAGGAGATTACTCTGGCAGTGCTTCTCAGGCATATATTTGTGTTACAGAGGAAGCACACATGGGAGGAACGTAAAAAATTTCACCAAAGGTTATTGTCACAAATACAGGGAGTGCAGAATTATTAGGCAAGTTGTATTTTTGAGGATTAATTTTATTATTGAACAACAACCATGTTCTCAATGAACCCAAAAAACTCATTAATATCAAAGCTGAATATTTTTGGAAGTAGTTTTTAGTTTGTTTTTAGTTTTAGCTATTTTAGGGGGATATCTGTGTGTGCAGGTGACTATTACTGTGCATAATTATTAGGCAACTTAACAAAAAACAAATATATACCCATTTCAATTATTTATTTTTACCAGTGAAACCAATATAACATCTCAACATACACAAATATACATTTCTGACATTCAAAAACAAAACAAAAACAAATCAGTGACCAATATAGCCACCTTTCTTTGCAAGGACACTCAAAAGCCTGCCATCCATGGATTCTGTCAGTGTTTTGATCTGTTCACCATCAACATTGCCTGCAGCAGCAACCACAGCCTCCCAGACACTGTTCAGAGAGGTGTACTGTTTTCCCTCCTTGTAAATCTCACATTTGATGATGAACCACAGGTTCTCAATGGGGTTCAGATCAGGTGAACAAGGAGGCCATGTCATTAGATTTTCTTCTTTTATACCCTTTCTTGCCAGCCACGCTGTGGAGTACTTGGACGCGTGTGATGGAGCATTGTCCTGCATGAAAATCATGTTTTTCTTGAAGGATGCAGACTTCTTCCTGTACCACTGCTTGAAGAAGGTGTCTTCCAGAAACTGGCAGTAGGACTGGGAGTTGAGCTTGACTCCATCCTCAACCCGAAAAGGCCCCACAAGCTCATCTTTGATGATACCAGCCCAAACCAGTACTCCACCTCCACCTTGCTGGCGTCTGAGTCGGACTGGAGCTCTCTGCCCTTTACCAATCCAGCCACGGGCCTATCCATCTGGCCCATCAAGACTCACTCTCATTTCATCAGTCCATAAAACCTTAGAAAAATCAGTCTTGAGATATTTCTTGGCCCAGTCTTGACGTTTCAGCTTGTGTGTCTTGTTCAGTGGTGGTCGTCTTTCAGCCTTTCTTACCTTGGCCATGTCTGTGAGTATTGCACACCTTGTGCTTTTGGGCACCCCAGTGATGTTGCAGCTCTGAAATATGGCCAAACTGGTGGCAAGTGGCATCTTGGCAGTTGCACGCTTGACTTTTCTCAGTTCATGGGCAGTTATTTTGCGCCTTGGTTTTTCCACACGCTTCTTGCGACCCTGTTGACTATTTTGAATGAAACGCTTGATTGTTCGATGATTACGCTTCAGAAGCTTTGCAATTTTAAGAGTGCTGCATCCCTCTGCAAGATATCTCACTATTTTTGACTTTTCTGAGCCTGTCAAGTCCTTCTTTTGACCCATTTTGCCAAAGGAAAGGAAGTTGCCTAATAATTATGCACACCTAATATAGGGTGTTGATGTCATTAGACCACACCCCTTCTCATTACAGAGATGCACATCACCTAATATGCTTAATTGGTAGTAGGCTTTCGAGCCTATACAGCTTGGAGTAAGACAACATGCATAAAGAGGATGATGTGGTCAAAATACTAATTTGCCTAATAATTCTGCACGCAGTGTATAGTGATGTAGACGTTTCCCTCACCCAGAACCAAGTATACTCCGTGGGAGATGTGTATTGGATCTGTGGAGATGGAAAGATAAGATCCAGGTTGGAAGGTACCTGGAAGGGTGAATGTGCGCTTGCCAAGGCTATAATGAATATGCACATTTTTAGTGAAACGGATGTACTAGGACAATGAACACTGAAAAGGAGTAAGAGAAATAACCCCCTCTCGAGTTTTGATCCCCATGTGTATATAGATGCAATAGGTGTCCCAAGAGGGGTCCCAGATGAGTTCAAAGCTAGAGATCAGGTAGCTGCCGGATTTGAATCAATATTTTCCATCATTACTGTCAATAAAAATGTGGATTGGACAAATTACATATACTACAATCAAACAAAATAATAGCAAAGACAGGTGCACGCTGCAATCTTTCTAAACCCTCAAACTGATTTTAAAATTGAGAGATTAGTCAACATATCCTACGGTGTAGGACATGTCTAAGACCGGGCACCACGCCAAGGTTTCTCAAGTAGCCCGGGACCTAACACTCTCCTAACTGAGCCGTATGGGCATTACCAGGAGCCAGTGGGAAAATTACAGGAGCATGAGGCCGACTCACAAACAACTCACCAGTTACCTCCAGCATAAAACCATGCTTGCAGTGGGAGGAGGGAGGAGTCTGCAAGTCCCACTCAAGACTGGTTGATATAGCCCAGGCTTCACAGGTGCACCTAAATGTGACCTGTAGATGGAAAACAGGCACATTTAAATTGGAGTTTATACACCTCCAGGAATCTCTATATATACAAATTGAAAAGACTAGCGTGGTATTAGAAGGAGGTGCTCAAACCCACATGCAGTCGTGCATATATATAGGGGAGCAAATCCTGCACTTGTGGCCCGTTGCTAATGGCGATCCCCAGCAAAAATGCATACGGTGGAGGATGCCCGCAGCGAACCACAAGTACCACAATAGACATCCTACACAAGGTAGCATTTGTGTGGATGTAATAATCAATATAACAATATAACAAAATAATAGCAAAGACAGGTGCATGCTGCAATCTTACTAAACCCTCAAGCTGATTTTAAAATTGAGAGATTAGTCAACATATCCTACGGTGTAGGACATGTCTAAGCCCGGGCACCACGCCAAGGTTTTTCAAGTAGCCCGGGACCTAACACTCTCCTAACTGAGCCGTATGGGCATTACCAGGAGCCAGTGGGCAAATTACAGGAGCATGAGGCCGACTCACAAACAACTCACCAGTTACCTCCAGCATAAAACCATGCTTGCAGTGGGAGGAGGGAGGAGTCTGCGAGTCCCACTCCAGACTGGCTGATATAGCCCAGGCTTCACAGGTGCACCTAAATGTGAACTGTAGATGGAAAACAGGCACATTTAAATTGGAGTTTATACACCTCCAGGAATCTATATATACAAACTAAAAGGACTAGCGTGGTATTAGCAGGAGGTGCTCAAACCCACATGCAGTCGTGCATATATATAGGGGAGCAAATCCTGCATAGGTTTTATGCTGGAGGTAACTGGTGAGTTGTTTGTGAGTCGGCCTCATGCTCCTGTAATTTGCCCACTGGCTCCTGGTATCGCCCATACGGCTCAGTTAGGAGAGTGTTAGGTCCCAGGCTACTTGAGAAACCTTGGCGTGGTGCCCGGGCTTAGACATGTCCTACACCGTAGGATATGTTGACTAATCTCTCAATTTTAAAATCAGTTTGAGGGTTTAGTAAGATTGCAGCATGCACCTTTCTTTGCTATTATTTTGTTATATTGTTATATTGATTATTACATCCACAAAATTGCTACCTTGTGTAGGATGTCTATTGTGGTACTTGTGGTTCGCTGCAGGCATCCTCCACCGTATGCATTTTTGCTGGGGATCGCCATTAGCAACGGGCCACAAGTGCAGGATATACTACAATCAGCAAAGGTTTGTAAACTATACCAGAGATGCATTACAAGGGATAGCAGAAGAACTACAAGCAGATTCAATCATGACATTCCAGAATAGGATGGTGTTAGATATGATTCTCGCAGAGAAGGGTGGAGTGTGCCAAGTATTGACTGATCCAACCTCCTGTTGCACATACATACCAAATAATACTGGCCCCACTGATAAGGTCACAATAGCTATAAAAAAGCTTGAAGATCTGTCAAAAGAACTGAAAAAGAATTCAGGTATAAATAATCCATGGGATCAATACTTTGGGTGGTTCACAAATTAGAAACAAGGTCTCATGCAATTGGGAATTGTTATATTAATAGTAATTGTAGTAATAGGTGTAGTAGCATTATGTGTTATTCCTTGTGTGAGACGAATGCTAGAAAAAGGGATCTCTAATATGTCATTATATCAGACTATTTTACCCCAGGAGGATCGAAGCCCAGATGGGTATAAAAAAATTATCTAACAGTATATAGAGAGAAAAGGGACAAGGGATTCCTTTCTCCCCATCTATGGCCTGAGTTGCCAAAGAGTTGACTCGGCAGTGATGATGAAATGAACGTACTGTCTGCGCATTGTTATGCATTGTTATGCCACCTGCACCATTCTACTGTTTCATAAGCCTCGGGCCTAGTGGTCTGTGACCTGTAAGATTGTATGTTATGGCAGGGAGTCATTGAATGTCCCACTGCAGTAACACAACTGTATAGTTGTCCTGAGGATGACAATACAGTTGTATAGCTGGCAGTTATTGGGTTAAGCCCTGGATGTTCTACCTAGCGATACTCCTGCCAGAAACAATATCTTTTAGTGATGCATCAACAATGCTTTTATCAGATGAATGAGGTGATAGGTGAAAACTACAATTACATCAGAAAGAAGACACTGATACTAAAGTGGGGACAATCAATTCAACAACTAGGGTAAAAGAAAAATAGGTAAAAATACCTTAATATTAGGCTCTGTTGAGGATGGAGTAATTGTCTTGATAACAACAACCCCATGCTGCCATATTAATCAGCACCCCCCACTGGCAGATTTTCCTGCAGTTCTGGTAGAAGCTACAATGGAGTGGGTAAAAGGAGATGTGATGTCACTGTTCTCATGTCGCTGATGGTCATGTGGCTCTAGGCTATATAAGTAAAGTGTGCAAGCACTTAATTTAGCCTGAATATGCCTGTGTGGGTTAATGCTTAAGGTTAGTAAATAGGGGTTAGTGGGTTATAGTTGGTGGGTTAGGGTACCACTGAGATTACTGACTCCAGAGAGAAGACCATTCCATTGTTGTCTTGTAGAAGCTAGAATGGAGTAGGTAAAAGGAAGTGTGACATCACAGGTCACATGTTGCTGATGGTGGTCAGTGGTCTGAGATATAAATTTCACCTGGTGGCCTACGGTACATATATGTACACTGATGTATACACTATACCTGTATACCTGTATCCACTGCATCTATTATATCGTATAATACATGCAGTGTGTACAGAAATATAGTATATATACAATAACAGTGCACTGATATGTGAGGTAATTGCTATAATAGATGCAGTTAGTACAGATATATCAGCATGTAACACCCCTTTGGGCAGCCATCAGTAGGCACGGTGTATGGTTGTTCTCACCTCACTATAGCGCAGTGCCTCATATTTTGCTTGGAGCTCCATTGGATAGCAGGAGGGTCTTCCTCTTCTGCCAGGAGCCAACTTGGGAAACCTCTGCCCAGTTCAGTACACACTCACCCCGGGAAGGAGTTAACTGGTCAATAGATTTATCTGGAAAGAGTGAACAATGGTGAAGAACATAAAACTAATGCAATAAAAGGAACAAAGCACAGATTGCAATTCTAAGAAAAATCCCTGGTTAGGGGGTGGGCTACCTGTAACAGTAAACAGTGACGGTGATCACATACTCTCTCCTTTGAAAGATGAAAACAGTATGCACTTCCCAGCTATGAATTCCTAGCACTCAGCTTACTATGCCCTACTGTCTAGCAATTAACCCAGTCCGAAAGTTGAGGTCCGGTTGCAAAAAACATTGGTGCGCTATTGTTAGTGCACTTATGATGATCCTGCACAGGAAACAGCTGGGGCTGCAGCATTCAGAAGCTTGGATGGCAGTGGAGTCGGGGTAAGATCCTCCTGGGATACAGGCTTGGCTGTAGTGGTAATGTAGCAGCTGAGATTTTTATTTTTACACTGGAAACAGAAGAGCTGCCTGGGCTGTGCTGAAGGATTAATGCAGCATCTGAGCTTTCTCTTCTTATACATGAATCACAGCAGCTGTCAGGACTGTGCTGTAATGTATATAATGGAGTGGAGAACCGCACTCAATTCAGTTGGTTCTGGTGCCAATCAAGGGCTGAGAACAACCAATGTACATATAGCGAAATTGAGGCACACAGATTTTTTGTATTGCAATCAAACTTTTTTTATTTTTTTATTTTCACTGTAGTTTCATCCAATTTGCCCAATATTTTTCTTCAATGTACAAACAGAATATCTGGACCGGATGTTTCGGTCATTTCAGACCTTCATCAGTGCTGTAATGTATGCACAGGAGCAAGGTACATATCTGTCTGTGGAGATCTCTCAGTCTCTTCCTCTCCTGCCCATGCTGCTGTACTAATATTCTAATATGATTGCTGTTCCTCTTCCTTACTTAGCCTTCTCCCCTGGTCCTTCTGATATTGGCTGCCGGGAGGAGCAAGGGCTCATGGGATTTGTAGTCCACTTCACCTCAGAAGAATCGGCACTATTGCATGCTGCTGTGAGTCCCTGCTTGTAATTGACAGCCATAGCATCCACTAGACCGACTGTTTTCTCTGCAGAAGTTAAAAGTATACTACTTTATATACTATATACCTCTACACACTGCATCTGACATATCAGTATGCCACGGGTACAGATATTTATGGACAGTTATAAATTGTAGTCACTATACGTGCATGAAGTATTGGAGGTTGTAGTTCAGGTTAGGGATAAATATAGGATTATTGTTAGGGATATTGTTACTATTAGGGTTAGGGATAGTATTAGAGTTTAGGGTTAATATTAGGTTAAGAGGATGACCTCATTTTACCCACTGCATTTACTGACTCCAGAGAGGGGACCTCCTTTTACCCATTCCTTTCTAGTCTCATCCATCCAGTTCTTCAACATCCAAATGGTGAAGGACCTTTGATGATGTCACCTTCCGAACCTAAGAACTACACCATTGTCATTGCAGTTCCTTTATGCAGGTCAGGACCTGTGATGACATAACCAAAGGTCCTTTATCTTTCTAGGGCTCTGAACTTCACTAGAGATTCAGGGTTCACATAATCAGTGAAGTTAATATAATGTCTTGAGATGAGCGAATCGAATCCCACAAAGTGAAATTTTATCCTAATTTCTCGCCTCAAAGCCGAATTTCCTCGTGCTTTGTGGAAGCGAATCAATTTAACCTGAAATAGTGTAAAAAACAAAAAAAAATCATACTTACCTTCTCCATTTGCTCACGACGGGCCGCCAGCCGCCATCTTGATTGAGATCTAGGCTGAAATCCCGTGTGTCATGACGTAATCTCACACCGCACAAGATTTCGTGCCAGATCTTCAAGCAAGATGGCGACGACCTGCCTGCAAATGGAGGCGGTAAGTTTGATTTAATTTTCTTTTAATGTTAAAAACAGTGTAAAATTACACTCAGATGCCGCAATCATGTATGAATGCGGCATCTGAGGGGTACAATGAAAGGGGGCGGCGCTATTGCAGCTCCCTGTCATTGCACCCACGACGGTACTAACAAAAAAATGCGCTTAATGACAAAGAATTTGTCACAAAGTAAATTGCTCATCTCTAATAATGTCATGTCAGGTTGTTGGGCGCCCCTTGGCAGTTTGATGCTCAGGGCAACCCATATTACACCACTGATCCTAGAGATATATGTCCACCTGTGTGAAAAATTATTGCCAATATGATATGTACTCTTATCTTAAGATAATGTGACTCCCGGCACCTATGGGAGGTCAGGCCAGGTGCTGCGATGCGGACTCGCTGCGGGATGCTCGTCTGCAAGGGGCCTAAGGGGTTGTCTCACTTGAGCAAGTGGCATTTATCATTTAGAAAATGTTAATACAATCCATTTATTAATGTATTGTGATTAGAGTTGAGCGAACACCTAGATGTTCGGGTTCGGGGAGTTCGGCTGAACTTTAAAAAAAAGTTCGGGTTCGGGACCCGAGCTTGATCCGAACTTGGACCCAAACCCGAACCCCATTGAAGTCAATGGGGACCCGAACTTCACTTTATTATTTTCTGTTATAACATGGTTATAACGGAAAATAATAGTATTAGCTTTTCAGATCTGAGTTTTCACGATCGTGAAAACTCAGATCCAACAGTATATTCTAACACAGAGGCGTTCCCATGGTGATGGGGACGCTTCAAGTTAGAATATACTAAGAACTGTGTACATAACTTCCCCCTGCTGCCTGGCAGCACCTGATCTCTTACAGGGGGCTGTGATCCGCACAATTAACCCCTAATGTCCTGTGCGGCCCCCCCACCCCTAATTAAAATCATTGGTGGCAGTGGCCACAGGTTAACAACCCCCCACCCCATCATTGGTGGCAGCTGAACGGCAGTTCCGATCGGAGAGTTCCAGTTTAATCGCTGGGGCTCCGATCAGTTACCATGGCAGCCAGGATGCTACTGCAGTCCTGGCTGCCATGGTTACTTAGCACTTTTAGCAGCATTATACTTACGTGCGCTGTCTGTGGCCAGCCGGCGCTCCTCCTACTGGAAAGTGACAGGTCTGTGCTATAAGCAATGCGCCGCACAGACCTTTTACTTACCAGTAGGAGGAGCGCCGGCCGGCCACAGACAGCGCATGTAAGTATAATGCTGCTAAAAGTGCTAAGTAACCATGGCAGCCAGGACTGCAGTAGCATCCTGGCTGCCATGGTAACTGATCGGAACCCCAGCGATTAAACTGGAACTCTCCGATCGGAACTGCCGTTCAGCTGCCACCAATGATGGGGTGGGGGGTTTTAACCAATGATTTTAATTAGGGGGGGAGGGGGGAGGCCGCACTGGACACCAATGATTTTAATAGGGGGTGGGTGGGGGGGGGGGGGCGCACTAGCCACCAATGATTTTAATTAGGGGTAGGGGGGGAGAGGGGAGGCTGCACTGGACACCAATGATTTTAATAGGGTGGGGCCGCACTAACCACCAATGATTTTAATAGGGGGGGTGGGGGGGCCGCACTGGCCACCAATGATTTTAATACTGGGAGGGAGGGGGGTCTGGCCCCTGCTGACTGGCAGCACCCGATCTCTTAGAGGGGGCTGAGATCCGCACAATTAACCCCTCCGGTGCCGCAGTTATGTACACAGTTCTCAGTATATTCTAACTTGAAGCGTCCACATCACTATGGGAACGCCTCTGTGTTAGAATATACTGTCGGATCTGAGTTTTCACGATCTAACTCAAATCCGATGGTATATTCTAACATAGAGGCATTCCCATGGTGATGGGGACGCTTCAAGTTAAAATATACCATCGGATTGGAGAAAACTCAGATCCGATGGTATATTATTTTTACCCGAACACCGAACCCGAACCCGAACCCAAACTTTTACTGAAATGTTCGGGTTCGGGGTCGGGTGCCGAACACCGTAAAGTTCGGTACGAACCCGAACTTTACAGTTCGGGTTCACTCAACCCTAATTGTGATTGTTCATATTGCCTGCTTTAATGGCTTGATTCCTTTTTCACATTATACACTTCTCGTTTCCATTGTTAAAACCGCTCAGCAATCCAGCAGATGTGGATGTGCTTGCACACTATAGGAAAAAAACACCAGCCTTATGCACTCCCATAGTCCCAGCCACCAGAGAGGCTAACGCTTTTTCCTATAGTTGGCAAGCCTGACCTCTGCTGCTGATTTGCAGCAGGGTGGTCATAGCCATGGAAACAAGCAATGTACAGATTCAGGCTAGCTAAAATTGACTCTGATAACACGTCACAGTGTAATCACGTTATCTCATGACAAAAGCCATTGAAATCCACTGAAAATGTAGTTAACTTTTTCTTGCCATTCATTACTTGACATGTTGACTAGTGTTGGGTGCGAATATTCGAATCGCAAATTTTAATCGCAAATATCGGCACTTTGAGAATTCGCGAAGATTTAGAATATAGTGCTATATATTCGTATTCGCGAATATTCTAGATTTTTTTTCATTAGTTACCTCTAGGGTTGAGTGAACCCGAACTGTAAAGTCGGGTTTGTACCGAACTTTAGGATTTTTGGACCCCGGACCCGAACATTTTCGTAAAAGTTTGGGTTCGGTGTTCGGCGCTTTCTTGGCGCTTTTTGAAAGGCTGCCCAGCAGTCAATCAACAAGCGTCATACTACTTGCCCCAAGAGGCCATCACAGCCATGCCTACTAATGGCATGGCTGTGATTGGCCAGAGCAGCATGTGACCCAGGCTCTATATAAGCTTGGGTCACGTAGCGCTGCACGTCACTCTGCTGTTACAAGTGTAGACTCTTTGCGATCAGATGAATAAGGTGAGTATTTTTCTTTTTTTTTTAACAGATTAACCCCTAACAACCTTCAATGGTCATCTAAGAGGCTGCAATCAGCGATGAACGCAGCATATGAGGGGTTCAATGACAATCGAAGTTTGCTTTATGGCGTAATTAGTTTTTGAAGCAAATTTCTTTGCAAATTCGTTGAAGCAGCCAAATCGAATTTTTGAGAAATTTGCTTATCTCTAGGAACTGCCATCATTAGTCTCCATACAACCTTCGTTTCTGAGGACAGAGGGCTGTTTAGATAGCACTATGATATTCCAGGATATGTTGTGAGATTCCCAGCTTTGAAAAGAAAAACAAATGCATTACTCTATTGGCAATTTCAGAAGCACAATACTTCAAACTGCTGAATCATCTAACCATTTTCTTGTACAGGAGTTTTCATTGATGATGATTTAGCAGTAAAGACAAACATTGACCTTTGACTAGGTTAAGTAAGTGATTTGAGATCGAAGGATCATACCCCCCCCCCCCCCCCCCCAATAGAGTGCACAAACCACACATAGTTTAACTACAAATTACAATAGATTTGCAATGAGCATTTGGCCATGCATCGTACATAATAACATAGTAACATAGTTTATAAGGCTGAAAAAAGAAATCTGTCTATCCAGTTCAGCCTGTTATCCTGCAAGTTGATCCAGAGGAAGGCAAAAAAAAACTTTGAGGTAGAAGCTAATTTATCTCACTTGAGGGGAAAAAATTCCTTCCCGAATCCAATAAGGCAATCAGAATAACTCCCTAGATCAACAACCCATCTCTATTAGCTATAGCCTGTAATATTATTACACTCCAGAAATACATTCAGAGAGTTCCATAGTCTCACTGCTCTTACCATGAAGAATCGTCTTCTATGTTTGTGTACAAACCTTCTTTCCTCCAGACGCAGAGGATGTCCCCTTGTCACAGTCACAGTCCTGGGGAGAAATAGATGATGGGAGAGATATCTGTACTGACCCCTAATATATTTATACATAGTTATTAGATCTCCCCTCAGTCTTCTTTTTTCTAAAGTGAATAACCCTAATTTTGATAAACTTTCAGGGTACTGTAGTCCAGGGTACTGTACAATTCAAACTTTTTGAACCCATGATTTTCACTACTACTTCAAGCCGCACAGGGGAAGGCTTAATTGCAAGACCATAATACTGTAATTACGGTAGTTGTAAAAACATTTGTTTTGCAGTTGTGACACAGTGAGGGGTTGTGTCTGGCAAGGCAGGTATTTTCCTCCCAGGATGTGCGGCTGGGCTAGTTTCCAGCCAGGTGAGATCAAATACCGGACCGGAGTTTAAGTGCCGATCCGGGTTTTGGAAGCACCTGGCTGTCCTTAAATTGGCAGCTGGGCTCAGCAGAGATGTCTCTGTTTTTGGGATCTGAGGCTTTGTGCCGTGCTGGAGGGCTGAGAGCCGCAAGGTGAGGAAACAGGCCCCCTAAAGCCTGCTGTGGACTACTGGAGGCAGAACTGCCAGCAAGTTGACTTGTGCTATATGAACTTTCTTTTGTGTGTGAATTAACATCAAGATTGCAAAGTAATGTGCTGTTTTGTGCAATTGCCTCAAGTGTGAATAAACACTGACATTTTTAGTTAAGAACTTGAATTTTGCCTCTGTACTGCACCCACTTACCCTATCTACCAGAGTGAATCCCCACAATTGGTGGAGGATGCGGTCAAGAGCAGTGAGGCTGGCGTGAAAGCCAATATTTTTGGTTTCTGCATTTTTCAGGCACGGTTGCATATTGTACATTAAACCAGCTGTATTACAACCAGTGCCCCACAACAAAATGGAGGCTGTTGTGAAGGCCCTCATGGAGGCTAATCTGCAGCAGCGATAGACAAACCTGCAGCAACACGAGGCTAATAAGCAGCAGCAGGAGACTAACCAGTTGCTGCTACAACAAGTGATGGTTTTGCAGACAGCAGGAGCAACCCCGTGCATCCACGATGCCCGTAAAGTAGTCCGTGCCACGATTCCAAAGATGACACCTGCAGACGACATTGAAACCTACCTGGCGATGTACGAAAAAAGTGTCCATCAGGGAAAAGCTACCCCGTGACCCGTTGGCTAATGTTGTCGCTCCATTCCTGGCATCCGATTCCCAGCGGGTGTGTTTTGACTTGCCGGACGATCAAGCAGCCGACTACCGAAAAGTAAAGAGTGTGATTTTGGCAGGACTGGGGGTAAATGTGTTGGTCCGGGCCCAGCGGGTACATCAGTGGGGGTTTAAGCCAGATGAGCCTGCGAGGGACCAGTATTATGACTTACTCCACCTCTTGCAAAAGTGGCTACAGCCTGATGTGCTGAGTCCCACGGCTATGCTGGATAGACTGTTGGCTGATATGTTCTGGAGGGCTCTGATATCCCCTCTCCAGCAATAAATCGGCCAGGTGTTTCCTGGCAACGCCCTAGAAATAGTGGACCTGGTGGAGTGCTGCGAGGCTACTAAGAATTTTACAGGGGGTTATTTTGGGAGGAGGGCAGTCAAACGCCATAAATCTCCATCCCAGACCCAGAGACTTGTACCAACCAAACCCACCCGGGGTGTACCCTCTATGAACCTGGATCCGATAGTCTGCTGGCAGTGTCAGAAACCTGGCCATGTAAGAGCTGACTGTCCCCATCAGGTGGAACCCATGGATACTAACTATGGCAACCATCAGTCGCTATATGCCAGGAAGCTGTGTGCAGCAGGTACCCCAAAAACTCTAAGCCACCTGTGCCAGGTGGAGGTACTGTAGGAGACACTCCAGCGGAGGCTCTGCTGGACTCAGTGAGTCTGGTGTCCCTAGTAAGAGCTCCCCTGGTACCGGAAGCGGAGTATACTGGCAGGGTCATGTGCATCTATGGAGACTTAAAATACTATCCCACCACCCTGGTGTCTCTAAGCACAGGGGCTGGCAGATGGACACACTAATTGGCAAAAGTTGCCCCAAATTTACACTACAAACTTATAATAGGGAGAGACTTCCCGGGTTTCAAAGCACTGTGGCCTGCTTTGAGAGTGACTGATACCCATGAGACAGGGGCAACCCTAGCAGAGTTGCCCGGCTCAGGGGGAGACCAGAACCCTGGGAACCTGAGACCGAAGGGCCAGCGGTAGGGGTAACCGCCACTTTGGTGGAAGAGGGGGAGACAACCCCGCTAAGTGTGATGATGGGAGACGTGGAGGACTTGGCGACGGGTCCTGAATTGGCAGACCTCAATGTCTCCGGGGATAATTTTGGTACCGCCCAACGTCGGGACCCAACCATATCCCACGCCTAGGAAAATGTGTTAATAGTAGATGGTGAACCACAACAACCTGGGGTAGAGTCAGTGTTTCCCCGTTTGTGGTTCATCAGGATATGTTGTATCGGGTAAACTAACTACTGGGTGAGCCTATTGAAAATTTGGTGATCCCCAAGGCTTATCGCAATCTTGTGTTAGATCTAACCCACCAACACGTTCTCAGGGGTCACCTGGGGCTGCAGAAAACTCAGGATCGTATGCTACAGCGGTTTTACTGACCCAGCATATTCAAAGAAGTGGAAGAGTTTTGTAAGTCTAGCCCAACCTGCCAGATTACTAACCCCAGCCACATTTCTGTAGTCCCTTAGTACCTCTCCCAATTATCGAAGTACCGTTTGACCGAATAGCTATGGACTTCATAGGCCCAGTACCGAAGTCCGCCAGAGGGCATCAACACATCTTAGTCATTCTAGACTACGCCACTCGGTACCGAGAGGCAATGCCACTGCGACATGTCTCGGTCAAACTCATAGCTAAGGAGTTAATGGATAGGTTTTCCTGAGTAGGACTACCTATAGAGGTTCTGACTGACCAAGGAACCCCTTTTATGTCCAAGGTGATAAGGGAACTCTGTAAGTTTCTGCACATAAAACAAGGGGAGGGTGCCTGTTTCATAGAAAAAGGTCAGAAATGGATGGAAACACCACCAAAATGCATCTTGGACTTCCAGGTTGTTGCTGGAAACAATGTTGTCCAAGTAGTACGCCACTTTTACAGATTGACAATATCACGCACAAAACCGAAGATAAAATCGATTTTAGAGGAAACATTGTTAGGAAACATTCTTTCCTGTATATTTACTTGTATATAAAGTGAAAGTGCTGCAAAAAATTACAAGGAAGAGGCACTATGATACAACCTGTATATCACATAAAGAAGGGCCTCATTCACATTGTGGTAAATTTGTTCAGGTAGTGGGACTCCTACACTCATAAAGCCTATGCACTAAGTAAAAGGGCTGCCAAAAATTACAAGGAACCGGCACTCCAATACACCCTTTATTACACATAAAGGAGGAAATCATACACAGCCTTGAAAAATTATGATTGATGGTCTGCTGGTGACCTTCAAAAACATTTGGAGCAAACGCCTGCTGATCCGAACATCTAAAACATTATGGGCGAGGGCCTGCTGTCGCTTTGGTGACTCTAGATAACCTGGGGCCAAAGGCACGTCCCCGTGACGGCGACAATCCATTCGGATGTCTGCCCTTTCAACTTTAAATGTTATTTTCAGTGCCAACCACAGTGACCACGGATAAGGGGGAATCAGTGTTCAATTCCTGTGAAGGAGCTTGAGAAGCGGCTACGGCTACCACATCCAAGCAAGGCAGCATGTGTGCAAATTACCTATTAGGTATAATTAGGTGAGGGCCTGCAGGTGAGCTGACCCTGTAAAAGATTGTAGGTGAGGGCCTGCTGGTGACCTGACCCTCTAAAAGATTGTAGGTGAGGGCCTGCAGGTGAGCTGACCCTCTAAAACATTATGGTTGAGGGCCTGCTGCTGATCTGACCATTTAAAAAAATATGGGAGAGTGCCTGCTGCTTAGCTGACCATTGAAAAAATGTACAGTGTTCAAAGCAGGCCCGGGTCGCCTGAATACTTCAGCTAGAAATGATGGAATAGGACCGCGGTCTACGGAAAAATTACATTGTATGTCCCAGATAAATTTTTGAAACGCACACGTTACACTGCAGATGTGGCCCTAGTAAAGTCACTGTCAGTAGCAGACACCATCTATGGAAAAAGTACAATGTATGTCACAGATACATTTATGAAGCACACACGTTACACTGCAGATGTGGCCATGGTAAGGTCACTGTCAGAAGCGGACAACATCTTCGGAAAAAGTACACTGGATGTCACTGATATTTTACACTGGAGATGTGGCGCAGCTAATCGCACTCTCCTCAGCGGACACCGTCTATTAAAAAAGTACACTGGATGTCATAGATATTTTTGGGAATGCGCACACTTTACACAGGAGATGTGCACGGATAATTTAACTGTACACAGCGGACACCATCTACGGAAAAAGTGCACTGGATGTCACTGATATTTTAGGGATGCGCACACTTTAAACAGGAGATGTGGCGCGGATAATTTAACTGTCCGCAGCGGACACCATCTACGGAAAAAAGTACACTGGATGTCACTGATATTTTAGGGATGCGCACACTTTACACAGGAGATGTGGCGTGAATAATTTAATTGTCCGCAGCGGCCTATTACATGGTATACAGCGCAGGATGCACTAAAAATACATATTGCTGCTATCACACACAAAAGTCCTTAAAAGGACTTTTGGGTCTCTGAAAAGTTTTTTGTCTAAAAATCTTCCTATTATACTCCCTACACTGTCTGTCCATTCCTATGCACAGCTCTCCCTAACACTGAGCAATTTAGCGCAGGTTGCGCTGCAAACATATATTGCTGCTGTCACACACAATAGTCCTTACACTCCCTACACTTTCTCTATCCTTTCCTATGCTCAGCTCTCCCTGACTATGAATGAGCCAAACATGTGTCATCGGGTGCTATATAGCACCTGATGACGCGTTCCGGCCAGCCAATCACTGTAATGCCAGTTGCTAACATGGCTACTGGAATTACAGTGAGGACAGCACTTACTTGTACATTTATTGGCTGTGTAGCAGCCAACAAAGGTGCGGGCATGGCGCTCGAGCACATGCGGTACTTGGTACTATTCATTATCCGTAAAGCAATTGACAAAACTTAACTGGATTCCTATGCTTTTCATATTTGTCAAAAAATATGAATTCCCAAGGTTTCTTAGAAGGTGACATATTATACATGTAGAACGAGCTGAACTTTAGCACTGATTTTTTACTTTGCAAGTATGTTAATAAAAATGTGTTATAGGACAAATGGTGACTCTTTCTCACCACTGGCACACTAATTAAAGCAACCTGCAACAGAAGATGACTGATAACTTGACATATACATGAGGCCATAAGCTGGGACTAGCTTGTTTGCACAGATAATGAGACAGTAGAAGAGCTTTAGTTAAAGGGCTCTGAAGGTAATCAGAATTTATATGAGCTGACATTTTTTCTCTGTAATATTTGCTTGAAAGTGAACACAGTTTTTCCCCCGATATTTATTTCATGAAGCTATGAAATCCATATGACTGCCATAAAGGAGACAGTAGGCTTTTCATCTAGTTGGGATATTTTTACAGATTCAAAGACAGACAGAAATAAACTTAAAAGAAGATAACAAGCAAAACTTTCTAAAGTTTTGTATAGTAACTGTATCTTAAAAATCTGGGTACTGCAATAGCATAAATATACTATATACTATATAGCATTCTTGAGATTTTTTTCTAAATTAAGCATTGCATTTAAATAAAACTCCACAGTTAAGGCTCCATTCAGATTGCATTCAGCTCCATGGCATGATACTATGTGCCTGTAGAGTTTCATATATTTCCTACTGACTGTCACTGTACCTAAAAGTGACTTACTGTATGCCAGCTAAACATTCGCCAGAAAGACACTCTTTTGGCATATGTATAGCTAATACATGTTTATCATATTTCCTAATATACAGAGACATGCAAAAGTTTGGGCTCCTTTAGTCAAAATTACTGTTACTGTGAACAGTTCAGAAAGTTGAAGATGAAATGACCTGCAAAAGGCATACAGTTAAAGATGACACATTCCCTTTGTATTTTAAACAAAAACTATTTTTATTTTATTTTCATCTATTACATTTTCTAATTGATAAAAAAAAGGAAAAGGGCCCAAAGCAAATTTTGGGCACCCTGCATGTTTAATAACTAGTAGCACCTTCTTTGGAAAGCATTAAATCTTGTAAATGCATTTTGTAGCTAGCCAAGAGTCTTTTAAATTTTGTTTTCATCCATTCCGCCTCGCAAAAGTCTTCCAGTTCTGTGAGATTCCTGGATTGTATGTAGTCTTATTGTAATTTTAGATTTTTTTGATTGTGGATTTTTGGTGTGTTTGGGATCATCACTAGGGATGAGTGAACCCGAACTGTATAGTTCGGGTTCGTACCGAATTTTGAAGTGTCCGTGACACAGACCCGAACCCGAACATTTTCGTAAAAGTCCGGGTTCGGGTTCGGTGTTCGTCGCTTTCTTGGCGCTTTTTGAAAGGCTGCAAAGCAGCCAATCAACAAGCGTCATACTACTTGCCCCAAGAGGCCATCACAGCCTTGCCTACTATTGGCATGGCTGTGATTGGCCAGTGCAGCATGTGACCAAGCCTCTATATAAACTTGGGTCACTTAGCGCTGCACGTCACTCTGCTGATTCAAGCATAGGGAGAGGTTGCAGCTGCGACGTTAGGGCGAGATTAGGCAGATTAACTCCTCCAAAAGACTTCATTCTGTGATCGATCTGCAGCTGTGGATCATTGAAGTGCTAATATCGACTTGCTCACTTTTTTGAGGCTGCCCAGAGCGTTTTTAGATCACTTTTTTCTGGGGTGATCGGCGGCCATTTTGTGGCCTGTGGTGCGTCAGCACAAGCTATCACCAAGTGTATTTAACCATCAATAGTGTGGTTATTTTGTGCTATATCCTACATCAGCTGCAGGCAGAGCATGTGTCACTGAAGTGCATTTAACCATCAACAGTCTGGTTATTTTTTGGCCATATACTACATGAGCTGCAGGCTGAGCCTGTGTCACCGAAGTGCATTTAACCATCAACAGTCTGGTTATTTTTTGGCCATATACTACATGAGCTGCAGGCTGAGCCTGTGTCACCGAAGTGCATTTAACCATCAACAGTCTGGTTATTTTTTGGACATATACTACATCTGGTGCAGGCTGAGCCTGTGTCACCCAAGTGCATTTAACCATCAATAGTGTGGTTATTTTTTGGCATTATACTACATCAGGGGCAAGTTGAGCCTGTCACCCAGTGCCTAAAAAATAGACCTGACATTTCTATTCAACCAAATTTGTACTGTTTTAGCTGGTCAAGTTATTTGTAGTGACCGTAAAAGCACACTTTTTGTTTTGGGTTGAAAAACTATTCCCAAAATTGCCATTCTCAAAATAACTAGTTTCTGCTATATGAGGCCTACTTGAAATCTATCCCAAAAAGGATATCTTACATTGAAGGTGCTGATAGTGTCATTCAGAAAAACCTAAGACACACGCTACCGTGCAGATAGAAGTCTAATTCTGTGATTAAACCTATACCTGTCACACAGCGCAAAAAAAAAACAGGCCTCACATTTCTATTCAACCAAATCTGTACTGTTTTAGCTGGTCAAGTTATTTGTAGTGACCGTAAAAGCACATTTTTTGTTCTGGGTTGAAAAACTATTCCCAAATTTGCCATTCTCAAAATAACTAGTTTCTGCTATATGAGGCCTACTTGAAATCTATCCCAAAAAGGATATCTTACATTGAAGGTGCTGATAGTGTCATTCAGAAAAACCTAAGACACACGCTACCGTGCAGATAGAAGTCTAATTCTGTGATTAAACCTATACCTGTCACACAGCACAAAAAAAAACAGGCCTCACATTTCTATTCAACCAAATCTGTACTGTTTTAGCTGGTCAAGTTATTTGTAGTGACCGTAAAAGCACACTTTTTGTTCTGGGTTGAAAAACTATTCCCAAATTTGCCATTCTAAAAATAACTAGTTTCTGCTATATGAGGCCTACTTGAAATCTATCCCAAAAAGGATATCTTACATTGAAGGTGCTGATAGTGTCATTCAGAAAAACCTAAGACACACGCTACCGTGCAGATAGAAGTCTAATTCTGTGATTAAACCTATACCTGTCACACAGAGCAAAAAAAAACAGGCCTCACATTTCTATTCAACCAAATCTGTACTGTTTTAGCTGGTCAAGTTATTTGTAGTGACCGTAAAAGCACACTATTTGTTCTGGGTTGAAAAACTATTCCCAAATTTGCCATTCTCAAAATAACTAGTTTCTGCTATATGAGGCCTACTTGAAATCTATCCCAAAAAGGATATCTTACATTGAAGGTGCTGATAGTGTCATTCAGAAAAACCTAAGACACGCTACCGTGCAGATAGAAGTCTAATTCTGTGATTAAACCTATACCTGTCACACAGCGCAAAAAAAAACAGGCCTCACATTTCTATTCAACCAAATCTGTACTGTTTTAGCTGGTCAAGTTATTTGTAGTGACCGTAAAAGCAGACTTTTTGTTCTGGGTTGAAAAAGCATTCCCAAATTTGCCATTCTCAAAATTGTGGTGAACGGGAACAATGAGAAAAAAAACATCTAATAAGGGACGCGGACGCGGACGTGGACATGGTCGTGGTGGTGTTAGTGGACCCTCTGGTGCTGGGAAAGGAAGTGGCCGTTCTGCCACAGCCACACGTCCTAGTGAACCAACTACCTCAGGTCCCAGTAGCCAGCAGAATTTACAGCAATATTTGGTGGGGCCCAATGCCGTTCTAAGCATGGTAAGGCCTGAGCAGGTACAGGCATTAGTCAATTGGGTGGCCGACAGTGGATCCAGCACGTTCACATTATCTTCCAGTGGTGGGTGACGTGAAGCCTGATTCTCTGCTATGACATGAAGACAGATTTTGTGCTGACATAAGGCCAGATTCTCTGTTACGGGACCTCTCTCCTCTGTCTGGGTGCCGGGGCCTAAATATGTGAAAGTGGCCTGTTCCAGTGGTGGGTGACGTGAAGCCTGATTCTCTGCTATGACATGAAGACAGATTCTGTGCTGACATAAGGCCAGATTCTCTGTTACGGGACCTCTCTCCTCTGCCTGGGTGCCTGGGCCTAAATATGTGACAGTGGCCTGTTCCAGTGGTGGGTGACGTAAAGCCTGATTCTCTGCTATGACATGAAGACAGATTCTGTGCTGACATAAGGCCAGATTCTCTGTTACGGGACCTCTCTCCTCTGCCTGGGTGCCTGGGCCTAAATATGTGACAGTGGCCTGTTCCAGTGGTGGGTGACGTGAAGCCTGATTCTCTGCTATGACATGAAGACAGATTCTGTACTGACATAAGGCCAGATTCTCTGTTACGGGACCTCTCTCCTCTGCCTGGGTGCCTGGGCCTAAATATGTGACAGTGGCCTGTTCCAGTGGTGGGTGACGTGAAGCCTGATTCTCTGCTATGACATGAAGACTGATTCTGCGCTGACATAAGGCCAGATTCTCTGTTACGGGACCTCTCTCCTCTGCCTGGGTGCCTGGGCCTAAATATGTGACAGTGGCCTGTTCCAGTGGTGGGTGACGTGAAGCTTGATTCTCTGCTATGACATGAAGACTGATTCTGCGCTGACATAAGGCCAGATTCTCTGTTACAGGACCTCTCTCCTCTGTCTGGGTGCCGGGGCCTAAATATTTGACAGTGGCCTGTTCCAGTGGTGGGTGACGTAAAGCCTGATTCTCTGCTATGACATGAAGACAGATTCTGTGCTGACATAAGGCCAGATTCTCTGTTACGGGACCTCTCTCCTCTGTCTGGGTGCCGGGGCCTAAATATGTGACAGTGGCCTGTTCCAGTGGTGGGTGACGTGAAGCCTGATTCTCTGCTATGACATGAAGACTGATTCTGCGCTGACATGAAGCCAGATTCTTTGCTATGGCATGAAGAGACTGATTCTCTGCTGACGTGAAGCCAGATTCTCTGCTATGGGACCTCTGTCCAATTGATATTGGTTAATTTTTTATTTTTTTTATTTTTATTTTAATTCATTTACCTATCTACATTTGTTTGCAGGGGATTTGCCTTTTGCAGCCCTCTAGCTCTTTCCTGGGCTGTTTTACAGCCTTTTTAGTGCCCAAAAGTTCGGGTCCCCATTGACTTCAATGGGGTTCGGGTTCGGGACGAAGTTCGGGTCGGGTTCGGATCCCGAACCCGAACATTTCCCGGGAAGTTCGGCCGAACTTCTCGAACCCGAACATCCAGGTGTTCGCTCAACTCTAATCATCACCCATTTGTAGCAGCCATCATCTTTTCAACTTCAATTTTCACAGTTGGTGTTATGTTTGCTTCCAGAATTTACTGGAATTTTATTGAATCCATTCTTCCCTCTATCCAATGAAATGTTTCCGGTGCCAATGGCTGCAACACAACCCCAAAGCACGATTGATCTTCCCTGCATGTTCTTTTCATGAAATTCTGTGCCCTTTCTATTCCAATCATACCCTTGCTCCTTGTGTCCAAAGAGTTCTATTTTAAATATCATTAACAAACTTTGTTTATCATTCTGTTTCCGTACAGCATAAAAATGTATGAGTTCTAGTAGGAAAAATTTGGCCGAAGTTTCACTAGACTTCGGTAAACATAGTAACATAGTTTGGCCGAAGTTTCACGAGACTTCGGTAAACATAGTAACGACTTTGGTATTCCTATATGCCTATTTAAAAACATTTCGGAAAGTGCTAAATATTCTGCTAAATATTTCTGAAGGTTGTTTGCAGTCAAATGGGGGTTCTGATTTGATTTCTTACAATCCTATGAACAGCTGTCTCTGAAATTTTTATTGGTCTTCCAGACCTTCTCGTGACCTCCAATGTTTATTTAACTGCCATTCCTTAATTACATTTTGAACTGAGTTAATGTCAACCTGAAAAAGCTCTGCTATTATCTTATAACCTTCTCCTGATTTGTGGGCCTCAACCATTTTCATTTTCAGGGTGTTAAGCAGTTCATTAGAAGAATCCATAATTGCTGTTTTTTGGGACAAGGTTAGAGGAGTCTGGGTATTTATAAAGCTTTGAAATTTGGCCTTTCATCTGGCCTTTCCTAACATTGATTGTGAACAAGTCTTAACTCAAACAAGCTATTTAAGTTATCTGAACGCTCAAATCTCTGTGGGTTCCCATACTTTTGCAAGCTATTACTTTCCTTTTTTCACTCTAAAATTGTACAAAATCAAAATACTATAAAATATCTTAAAATGTTGAAAACTGTGCCTCATTTTTAACTTTATGCCTTTTGGAGATCATTTAATCTTCAACTTGCTTAAAGGGATTCTGTCACCAGGTTTGGGGCTATAGAGGTACGGACATGCACGGCTAGATCGCAGCTAGCATGTCCGCAATATATGTGTCCTATAGGGCTGTGTGGTTTTAATTTCTTTAAAAAGGGATTTTATAGATATGTAAATGAGTGTTGAATGTGTCCAAGGGGCTGCACTAACCTTACTTGTGCCCAGCCGTGCCCAGCCACGCCCGCTTGTGAAGGAGCCCAGCATCGCCTATATCTCCTCCTTTCATCAACGATAGATAGCCGTAATCTTGCGATGCGCGAGCTAGCGCATGCGCAGTGCCGGTATAGTGTTCCTTCCCTGTGCTGGCATCAACTTCAGGGAAAGAACTGTGCATGCGCGAGCTTGCGCATCGCGAGATTACGGCTATCTATCGTTGATGAAAGGAGGAGATATAGGCGGTGCTGGGCTCCTTCACAGGCTGGCGTGGCTGGGCACGGCTGGGCACAAGGAAGGTTGGTGCAGCCCCTTGGACACATTCAACACTCATTTACATATCTATAAAATCCTTTTTTAAAGAAATTAAAACCACACAGCCCTATAGGACACATATATTGCGGACATGCTAGCGGCGATCTAGCCGTGCATGTCCGTATCTCTATAGCCCCAAACCTGGTGACAGAATCCCTTTAACTGTTCATACAGTAGTAACAGTAATTTTGACCAGGGACACCCAAACTTTTGAATGCCACTATATATATGCTGTAATAGTGCCTAAATGGGCTATGAATCTTGCCTATCAGTTCACATAACGGTTTGGCTTTCCGTAATTCTAATCCATCAGAAGAAGAGAAAAAAAAATCCTGCAAAAATCCTGCAATAAATGGATCTTGTTACATCAGTTGGCATTCGTTTGAGCCATTTCTGTCTGAGATCCGTTTTTATTGATGCAGTACTTTTATTTCCTGTCCGTCCGGTTTACGTTATGCTGAAGTCCTCTCCTGCATAACGTAAACCGGACAGATCCGTTATGCAGGCCATATACTTCTATTATGACGGAATGAATAACGGAATGCCTCTAAAGGCATTCCGTTATGCATTTCGTCAAGGAATTGCATTATGGTCCATGGTAACGGAATCCATATTGCAATTCAGTAAATACCACATCACGAACCCGCACACAAACTTCAAAATATGAAATTTGTTCATCCCTAGGTGCTATATTTTTAAATGCTTTATATTCCATTTTAATAATGCTAATAATAATAACACTAATAATAAGGAATATTGTTACAACAATGTAACAAGAAGTTATTGCTTAAAAGGTTGTCTAAAGTTTAACAAGACATGCTCTAGCCTCAGGATACACCATAATTATCTGATTGTCAGGGTTTCAGGGTGTTGGAACACAGACAATCAGCTGTTCTGCAATTGTTCTGGTACCAAAAGTCAGCACCATAACTACACAGCACTGTGTAATACATAGACACAGTGAGCTAACCAGTAGGGGCTTATAATATACTTTATTTGCCTGTGATCTCTGTATCGTAAGATTCAAAATCTGATCACGTGATCCCATCCACTGCTTTATCATGTACACCCTTCTCTATTCCCATCCAGGGAGAAAGTCTGAGCACTTCACTACCTAACTGGTTTTCATTGGTCAGTGAGTTGTAACGAAATGTAATCCCCCATCCCTGGTGAACATGCAGATGCATATAGCCGTGTACTGTATGTCCTTTAGTATGAGAGTATGTTCCAAGACTTGGGGCTGGATTCCATTACTGCCCACTGACCCATGCAAATCAGTTAGGCTGTAATGCACTGAGATGCTACCTGGACCAGAAGTGAAGTGCTGAATGGAGCATTGCATAGGGTCATGTTTCAACCTTGCGATACAAATGTCACAGGTACAATCATAGGTAATAAAGTACAATAAGTTAGAATGTTAAAGCTGTGTACTAAGATAGTTTTGCCCAGTCAAACGCATAGATGTGCTAAGTAAAGGGCCTGAATTAGTTCACACATGACTGTAATGCTAATGTTATAAAAAAAGCCAAACTGATGGCCTTTGCACAAGTCATCACACTCTGAACACTGTTGAAGGCCGGGATACTTTTCAAACGCCACCAGCAGAAAGGGGAGCTTTGGCAGAGCCATTTCCAGGTGTCAGTTAGTGATGAGCAGCAGGTCCCATATTCGAATTCGCAATATTTAGCGAATATTAACTAGAATATTTGTTTCATATTCTCGAATATTCATATTCGAGATTATTTTCGCAATTGCGATTAAACTAAAATGTAAAAATTGCGTAATGCGAAGTTGATCAAAAAAGAATATATAGCAGTAAATATAGTGCTATATATTCGTTTTAAAAATATTCGTATATTCTAAAACAAGAATATATCGCAATATATTTTTTTTAATAGTGTACATTTTTTCAAAATCTAAGTTCAGAAGAGAAAAAAGAAATAAGACTATAAAAAAAGATTATAGCACTATATTAGCTAAATTGCTCTATATTTGTATTTAGCGAATATTCGCTACATTGCTATATATTCTTGTTTTAGAATATGACGAATATTCTAAAAGACGAATATATAGCAATATAGCAAATATATTTGTTATTTAGAATATTCGCCTTTTTTCCCCCCCAATCTGTACAGTTGTTAGGATACTCCTCCCCGACAAGCATCCCCGTCACCATGGGAACGCCTGTGGGTTAGAATATACCATCGGATCTGGGTTTTCACGATCGCCGGGAAAACTCAGATCCTATAGTATATTCTAACCCACAGGCGTTCCCATGGTGATGGGGACACTTGTCGGGGAGGAGTATGTGAACAACTGTACAGATTGGGGGAAAAAAAGGTGAATATTCTAAATAATGAATACATTCACTATATATTAGTTTTTTTGGAATATTTGTCAATTTTTTTTCTATATAAAAACATAATTCCTTTCTGCTTAAGTTGCTTGTGGGCCAATGACTCATTGGTCCACAAGCAAGAAGCAGGGAGGAATCATGTTTTAAGATGGAAAAAAATTCGGAATATTCGATATACCGAATATATAGTACTATGGTCGAAATATTTGTGAATTCTCGAAGTTGCGATATTCGCAAAAAAAAATTGTTATTCGAATATTCGCGCTCGACACTAGTGTCAGTAGCAGGGCGGATGGTGGCTGGGCACACCGGTCACAGTTGGGCACAAAGTAAATAGTAATGAGCGACAGGGGTCATATTCAAATTCGCAATATTTCGTGAATATTTTGCAGAATATTGGTCGAAAATTCCCGAATTTGAATATTTGTTATATTCTACATATTTTTTTAACTCGAAAAATCGGCAAGGTAATGATCGCGTAATATGCAAATATTACACGATCAATACAGGCGTGGGTCAAAAACAATATATTTTTTCTATCTGAAGTCATGATTCCTCCCTGCTCAAGTTACTTAAGCAGGGAGGAATTAAGACTTAAGATGGAAAAAAATTATGAATATTTTAAAAAACAAATATATAGAGCAATATAGCTAATATAGTGCTGTATTCGTTTTTCAGAATATTCGTAATATTCTAAAACAAGAATATATAGCAATATAGGGAATATTCGGGGAAAAAAAACGAATATAGAGCAATTTAGCTAAAATAGTGCTATAATCTTTTTTTTTATAGTCGTAATTTTTTTCCAATCTGAACTTCAGATGAGAAAAAAATTACAACTATTAGACAAAGAAGATTATAGCACTATATTAGCTAAATTGCTCTGCATTCGTTTTTTTTTTTTTTTAATTCTCTATATTGCTATATATTCTTGTTTTAGAATATTATGAATATTCTAAAAAACAAATATATAGCATCATGTTGAATATATTAGTTTTTTAGAATATTCGTCTTTTTTTTTTTTTCAATCTGTACAGTTTTTCCACTTCGGCATACTCCTCCCCGACAAGCGCCCCGTCACCATGGGAATACCTGGGGGTTAGAATATACCATCGGGTCTGAGTTTTCACAATCTCACTGAGATCATGAAAACTCAGATCCGATGGTACATTCTAACCCTCAGGCATTCCCATGGTGACAGGGACGTTTGTCGGGGAGGAGTATGCCGAAGTGGAATAACTGTACAGATTGAAAACAGAAAAGATAAATATTCTAAAAAACGAATATATTCAATATAGTGCTATATATTCGTTTTTTAGAATATTCTTCATTTTTCCTATCTAAAGTCATGATTCCTCCCTGCTTAAGTTGATTGTGGGCCAATGACTCATTGGCCTACAAGCAAGAATCAGGAAGAAATCATGTGTTCAAAAGTGAAAAAATGACGAATATTCGCTATAACAAATATATAGCACTATATTCAAAATATTTGCGAATTCTCGAAGTTGCGATATTCGAGATAAAAATTTGCTATTCAAATATTTGCGCTCAACACTAAAAGTAAATACCGTGACACTACGCAGAGGCAAAAATAGAGAAACATGAGAATTGTCAGTAAACATAAGCCAGGGCACAAGAACCAGAAGACAACCAAAACCAGAGCTAGAGTCAACGACCAGAGAAACCACTCACCAGATAGCTTCAGATCCAGAACCAGGAAAGCAACTGAATAATCAGTGGTGAGTGAGGGAAAAGACCAGGTTTAAATATCCCTCCACAGATCACCTGACACTGCTGAGGTCAAACCCAATCTCCACCCTCAGAACAGGGAAGCACAGGTGAGGGCTGAGAGTGTGCAGAGGAGGGAACCTCCCACCACTTATCTAAGTCAGGAGACATAACAACAGAAGTCCTTGGCAACAGCTGACCCTAGGGGTTCCGGTGTCCTGGGACCCCTGGCCAGCATCAGCGCTGGGAATGACGGCGTCCCGTCTTCCAGCAGTACCAAGATCCAGAGTGGATCTCACAGAGTTACACGCGCAATGGGTGAGAAATGTCCCGCCAGAGGCCCGGTGACAACCTGGGAGAATGAGAGACACGTATTTGCGTGGTGACATGCTTCACGTGAGACTTCGTCTGTCTCCCTGGCTGCCTGGCAATGACATACTGTAATTATTGCAGCACATATAACTGTACAATACAAATGAATGGGGTTTTGAAAAATTCCATTCATACACTTGAAATCTGTGCAGAGTTAGGAGTATTTTCATATCCACAGCATTTTCTATATGTACTGTATAATTTTTTTATGCTAAATACGTGCAGTGAGTTATAGTAAAACCTGCTACAAATCCACAGCACAATTGCCCAAATTTATTAATGTATCTGCTTCAAAAATCTGTCTAAAAAAGTGGTGTAAATTGGTGCAATTTGGTGCATCTACACATTTTTCCATGCTCAAAAAAGGGAGTGACGATTAGCTGGAACTTTACAGGAAAGGGCCTAGGATGCATCATTTTGCACAATTTTGGAGCGACAATCTGTTTCAAACTAAGCCGACTGAGCCACTGTGATAAATCTGGTGCAGGTCTAGACAGCCTGTCTATGTTTTTGATATTTGAAGACTTAATAAATCTGGGCCAATGTGCACAGATTTTGGCATGAGTTAACTGTTCATTTTTGGCCAAATATACAGCACGATGAAAATATTATGGCATGTGTGAGTCTTACATGAGCATGATGCTACTTTCACATAGCAGCATCGATGAATTACCAGTCAACCACACAGATCAGGGCAGATGACAACCACCCGGGTCAGGAATATACACCCTACACACAGTCAAGCTGGAGACAGAAAGCGACAGCCAGCATGCACCACCCAAGCAGCCAGCGTACACAGGAGTCGCCCTACAGCCAGCATACACCCCAACACGTGTAAAACATGAACTGCCCTGTGATCCAAGCACAGAATATCCACATTCACAGGCCCATGTTCACACGTAGAAGACCGCAGCCAGCACACAGCACTCAAGCAACCAGCATTTACAGGAGACAGCCTGCAGCCAGTATGCAGCCGGCCTGCACGACAAAAGTGTTAGGAACTACACGGAGATGCAGGGCATAGCTTAAGGTTAAAACAAAAGCATCTAACAGGTCTAGTAGGAAGCACACAATTTATCACACGTATGAGCCACTGTGATAATTTTTTCATCTTCAGACTGCTCAGCCTAGGTTTATGCTACCTAAACTCACAAACACCTCATAGTTTGAGAGACACTAATCTTCGGTGGTAGCCTCATGCACATGACAAATCTATGATACAGTGTCAGATGTAACTTGACATGATTTGCATCAGTATCATAAACTATTGTAAGTCCAGAAGTAATATAAATATATCAATTTTCACATTGCATGACAAATAAATTGCTAAGCCACAGATAGGTTGGTATTATCAACAACCCATCTGTTTGTCTTCCAAATGTCTTATTTTTCCTCACAGATATTTTAATTATTATATTTTCTACTCATGTTTACAATGTTCCCCATCTTTTATTATTTTGTCCTTTACAGCTCATAAAGTCTGCTATTGTTGTTTAATGTGTTCAAATAATAAGTTGCAAAACAAGCAGAATTAAACAAAAAACTAACAAACTTACTAACTACTATTTAGAGTACACTACTTTTATATTTTATAGGTTCAGACTTGTTCAAATTAAGTAATAGTTTATCTCAAACATTTATAGGCCACAGTTAACACACTGAACACAGAGACCCACGTTCAGACAGAGAAGATTGCAGCCAGCACGCAGCACCCAGGCAACCAGCATACACAAGTAGCAGCCCGCAGCCAGTATGCAGAGCATATGCAGATAGTGTACACAGCAAGCAGTGTTGGGAACTACACAGTGATGCAGACACAGCAATAAGTAACATAGGGAACTGCACTGTGACATCTTGTTAAATATTTAGGTAGCATAAACCTAGGCTGAGCAGTCTGAAGATGCAAACATTATCACAGTGGCTCATACATGTGATACATTGTGTGCTTCCTGCTAGACCTGTTAGATGCTTTTGTTTTAACCTTAAACTATTGATTGCTTTACTTTATACCCATTATTTCCCCCTTAATACCTTGGCTCACTGTGCCAGACTTTCAATCATGCCACTTTGCTTCTAAGTTGCTCCTTATCTAGTAAGGGACAAAATATGTAAGGAACATATCACTTTTGGTGCAAATGAAGTTAGAATTCAAGTGCATTTAGCTTAGCAACCCCATCCCCCATGTCTATTCTTTGTGATTTGGAGGACTTCCTATTTTGCTTATTTTAGTTGTTTTTCTACTGCATCCCAAATGTCATCAAAGTAAGCATTTGAGGCAAACTCTCTCAAAATGAAATTAAGTTTTATAGCAATATTTAGAGGCATACAATTGGATTTTCAGGCACTATGATCAATTAGTTACCTATTTCTAGATCTCGCTTGTACACTTGCCAAAATGTATAAAACATATGACAAGTTATTAATTTCTATAGCCTTCTAGTTGGGTTACCTCGATGGTCTAGTTTAGAACTTATTAATCAATGTTCGCTGAGACAAACCAGATCATAGTGATTCCTGAGCCTCACCAATGGTTGAGGACCATGCCAAAATTTCATTTCTCTCCTGAACCCATTATAAAATTAACAGAACCAAACTTAGAAAGAACTGTGCAGCATCTTAACACTTATTAGATTTGCCACCGAAACTGGGCTCCACCAACATCTCACAAACACCTCATAGTTTGAGAGACACTAATCTTCGGTGGCAGCCTCATGCACATGACAAATCTATGATATAGTTTCAGATGTAACTTGACATGATTTGCATCAGTATCATAAACTATTTTAAGTCCAAAAGTAATATAAATATATATATATTTTTTTAATTTTCACATTGCATGACAAAAAAATTGCTAAGCCACAGATAGGTTGGTATTATCAACAAGACACCTGTTTATCTTCCAAATGTCTTATTTTTCCTTACAGATATTTTAATTATTATATTTTCTACTCATGTTTACAATGTTCCCCATCTTTTATTATTTTGTCCTTTACAGCTCATAAAGTCTGCTATTGTTGTTTAATGTGTTCAAATAATAAGTTGCAAAACAAGCAGAATTAAACAAAAAACTAACAAACTTACTAACTGCTATTTAGAGTACACTACTTTTATATTTTATAGGCTCAGACTTGTTCAAATTAAGTAATAGTTTACCTCAAATAAGCCCTTCTACATGTGTTTATACATATCAATTAGCATTATTGGTTTTTATCTGGACTAATAAAGAATTCTTATTGAGTGCTGAATTTCAGCTAGGTTCTGGATGCTACTACTACAAGTATTTGAGGCAGTGACCTCGCAAAGGGTGTTGCCTAAGTATTAGGTCTGGTAAATATGTATATGTAGTATGTTTGTACTCTTTTTTTTATCTGAATCATTTTAAATTGTATGAGAAAGCATCTTTCTTTTGCATTCCTTGATTCTTTCTGTAGTGCCCTAAATTACATTGCAAACCACTAAGTGTTACTATTACTGTATTTTATGTATTATGTGCATGTACTACAAATCCCATTAGGTTGTATGGGGAGTGGGAGGTCCATAAGGCTAGTCAGGATTTTCTCCACCCTTCCTCTCTAGGATGAAGATTCTGGAGTTAATGGCTGCCTGCTTAGGAGTGAAAACCTCAGAGCAGCAAAGGAACAGCTCCTATACGGAGATTCCATTCTCCTACAGCCCACAAGCAAGTTATCTGCCAACCCTCAGATGAGAAAAGATCTATAGAAGGTATAGCCAACAGAAAGGGATTGTGGACTTTGGCAAAGAAGGTTAGAAAATCACTGCTAATCTGGCGACAGCATGTGGTAAAAACACTGTAAGCTACATGCTAATCACCATAACCAAAGGACAGGAGGGTCCCCTGTTCATAGACTGTATTCCTCTGAGGATACAGTGGATATCATATACTTATATACATCTGATGATAGAGAAAGTGCATCCCTTTAGGCCTCATGCACATGACCGTTGTGTGTTTTGCGGTCCGCAAATCCGCAAAACACGGATTGAGTCCGTGTGTGTTCCGCAATTTGCGGAACAGCACGGACAGCCATTGATATAACTGTCTATTCTTGTCTGCAAAACGGACAAGAAAAGGACAGGTTATATATTTTTTGCGGACCACGCAACGGAGCAATGGATACGGACAGCACACAGTGTCCTGTCCGCATCTTTTGTGGCCCCATTGAAGTGAATGGGTCCGCATCCAAGCTGTAAAAACTGTGGCTCGGATGCGGACCAAAACAACGGTCGTGTGCATGAGGCCTTAGGCTGTGTAAAGGAGGGACTGACCAGTCTGATTGAGAGAGAGAAGGAAGCTAGCCTCCATATATAACCTTTGGGAACATGTGAATAGTGCTTTTGTCGATCACCTGCTGACTGGCTTCAGTAAAGTACTGTGGATTTGTTATACCAACACTGGTCTCATCACTATACCACACTACATTTGCTCTGTAAGAGACTCTGTCTTGCACTATAAAACAGCAACATCAAGGGCACCTCAACTGCCATTAGGCAGGAGAATCCCAGAACCAGAGTGTGCCCTGAAGGGAAGAACTGGTATCCACTTCCCGTCACTGCACATCATCCCAGGGAGCTTTAGGATACTGTGAGTACGACTACTGCACCCATCCAGCCACCCACACTCACTCGCTGCCCCTGTGGCCCGATCACTGTATATTTTTTGCATCATAAACAGGATCAAATCCTCTTGCATCATAAACAGGATCAAATTACAAGAGACTGTAGGTTATCCATCTTTATTCTGCATTTGTGAGAGAATTTGCCAGAGTGTTACAAGAAAACTGCTTGCTGTGACCTATTGTCATCTTAATTACCTTGTGAGATCGTTTTTGTGGCGCAAGTATTTTATGCTGATCATCTACAAACCCCCTACTACATGTATGCCACATCAACAATTTTTAATTCTTAACTTTTTGTGTCATTGTTTTCTTAAAAGTAGAAAAAGTGGATGGAGACAGCACGTCCTGTTGTGAAAGATTTATTCCAGATGCAACATTTCGGCTTAGAGCCTTTATCTAGCATGCTTACACCAATTGTGCAGGGATTTAAATACCCTGATAGTGACATCATCAAAAAATGCTGGTCCACCCCCCTAGCCAATGACGGCACTGGGGTCAGAGGTGAGATCAGACATAGATAAAGTATATGCAACATAAGGAATACTTACAAAATGTATCACAAATACATATATAAAAAAGTCATTGAAGATGGAAAATGGATAACTTATCAAAAGTTAGTGTTGCAATTAGCAATATATGGTATAACTGTATATGGTCCGTGGGTATGATTGATGATAGAACAACGGCTGGAAATTTCCATTGGTCAATTAGAAGGTGCCACACTAAGAGAATTTAAATCCTGGCCAAGGTCAGAGAAGAGAACAGTGGAACAGATATTTGAAAGACTAGGCTACTTTTGAACACAGAACTATGCCTAAGATTAAGTTTTCAACAAGAAACAGCAGCCTGGTGATTCACTCATAGGCTTTATATTTTCTTCACAGGAAGCACTGAAGGCTTTTATACATGTAGACCCCCCATGAAGCAGAAAACCAAGAAAAAAACTCTGAGAGAGCAATTCATTTAGGGTGCCAGTACAGAAACTTAAGGAACCAGTTAAGATGCTGGCTGTTCTACCGTATATCCAAATTCCACATTCCTAGACTTTAAAGAGCTAGCTATCAGCATTCCAGGGAAAGACTACCAAGTAGAACCTGCCAAACCTGTGGTAATGCCAGTGAATAAGTCTACTATGCATCCAAACATTAGTCTTCTGGCCAGCCAAGAAGCCCAAGCTCCAGTTCCAGATTCTATTGCTATCCTAACAAATCAAGTTAATCTCCTGACCAAAAGTATGGAGAAAATCTGTCAAAAACTTGATCAGTGGGAGAAACCACTATTGCTAGAGGATGAGACTCCACTACCCAGGAAACAGTTCCCTCCTGATCTTAAAGAGACTAACCACAAGAGCTCTCGTAGACAGCCCACTGACCGTTTTGATGAGCAAATGAAAAAATGATGAAAAAATGCTTCTGGCGATGATGGAAGAGGATGTGACACAGGAGGAGGAGGAGGAAGAGAGATCATTTCATAGGGTTTCTGGCCAGTAATTCACAAGAGGCTCCGAGGGTGAGTTCCTGCACCCACAAAAGCCAGGTACCTGTCCAGACAGGGCACAGTTCTGGAGGATGAGGAGGTGGAGGATGAGGAGGAGGAGATGGAGGAGGAGGAACAGTGTTCACAGCAGGGTGGCACCAAAACCAGATCATGGCCATCACTGATGCGTGGCTGGGGGGATACAGAGGACACAGATGATACATCTCCCACAGAGGACAGCTTGTCGTTGCCTCTGGGCAGCCTGGCACACATGAGCGATTACATGCTGCAGTGTCTCCGCAACGACCGCTGAGTTGCCCACATTCTAACTTGTGCTGATTACTGGGTGGCCACGCTGCTGGATCCCTATTACAGGGACAATGTACCGTCCTTAATTCCGTCACTGGAGCGTGATCGTAAGATGTGCAAATACAAGCACTTGCTGGTAGAAGCGCTGCTGGTGGCATTCCCACCTGACATCGGGGGCACAGTGGAAGCACAAGGCGAAGGCAGAGGAGGAGGAAGAGGTCACCAACGCTGCTGGGGCACCACCAGCACCTCAGAAAGCAGGGTTAGCATGGCCGAAATGTGGAAAAGCTTTGTCAGCACGCCACAACAACCAGCTCCACCAGCTGATATGGAACGACTTAGCAGGAGGCAGCATTTCAGCAACATGGTGGAGCAGTATGTGTGCACACGCCTACACCTACTGAATGACTGGTCTTCCCCCTTCAACTTCTGGGTCTTCAAATTAGGCAGATGGCCTGAGCTTGCCCTTTACGCCTTGGAGGTGCTGGCCTGCCCTGCAGCCAGTGTATTGTCTGAACATGTGTTCAGGACAGCAGGGGTCGTTTTCACAGATAAGCACAGCCGCCTGTCTACAGCCAATGTGGACAAGCTCATGTTCATTAAAATAAACCAGGCATGGATCCCACAGTACTTGTCCGTACATTGTACAGAATTGACATATATACCGGCCTTACCCAGCCATTGTTATACTACAGCGCAATTGCTCATTGTTGTTTTTTATTTTATTTCCCACTCTTTTGGAGTGTAGCCTAATTTAAAAAAAATATATATAAAAAAATAAAAACAATTCAAAAACAAATACGAGTGTTGGCTACCTCATCCTCCTCCACCGACGCTTCCACCTACACCGCTATGTCCACCGCCCCCTCAACCTCCTACTTCATATGGACTGCCACCTCATACATTAAGATTGTTTTTTTTTTTTGTTTTTTTTTTGTACGTATTTTATTTTATTATATGTCATTTCAATAATTTGTCTCTTACATTTTCGGGTGAAATTCACCAATTTTTGGCTGTGATATACATCTGCTCTATCTAGTAGACAGGTTAATAAATTTCACTAATTTGTCTGTTACATTGTCGGGTAACTTTCACCAATTTCTGGCTGTGATATACCCCTGCTCTACCTTGTGGACAAGGAAATACATTTCACTAATTTGTCTGTTTCATTCTTGGTTGACATTTTGCCATTTTTGCCGTGAATAAACCCCTGTTTTGCATAGGTCAGAGTGACCGAAATTTTTTTAAATCGTCTGTTCCATTGGTTGGTGACATTAACCCATTTTTGGCAATGGAAAACCCCTGCTCTGCATAGGTGACAGGGAATTAAATTTCAAAATTTTGTCATTAATTGATGCGCGCCTCCTCCTTTCATTCGATGCTTCAACTTTAACAACTTGTCCCACATTTCCGCTCGATCACATTGTAGCCATTGACCTCCCTTGGATGTGGTATCTCTTTCTCACGCTCCCTCTCCGGCAAGAAACCCTTGAGTTTAGAACATTCTAGAATTTAGAACATTCTATTCTTGATATTATAAAAAAAATGCAAGCACCAGCATGAAAATAATGAAGTATAAGAAAATGTATGATGAACAGACAAGTAATTCTTTTTACATGCCGCTGATACTACTCTCCAAGATGGCGCTGAGAGACCCTACCACACTCCCAGCGGCCATCTTAGCTATGGTAACTTCTTCACCAGCGGCCATCTTAACTAATACAATTTGTGCCTGGCTGCTGTCTTAAAGAGGACCTTTCACCTTGAAAAACATTGTGAACTAAGTATGCTGCCATGGAGAGCGGCGCCCAGGGATCTCACTGCACTTACTATTACCCCTGGGCGCCGCTCCGTTCTCCCGTTATGCCCTCTGGTATCTTCTTTCACTAAGTTATAGTAGGCGGTGTCTGCCCTTGTCCTCCTTCTCCTAGGCTGCAGCGCTGGCCAATCGCAGCGCACAGCTCACTGCCTTGGAGGTTTTTTTTCTCCCAGGCTGTGAGTTGTGCGCTGCGATTGGCCAGCGCTACAGCCTAGGAGAAGGAGACGCCCACAGGACAAGGGCAGACACCGCCTACTATAACTTAGTGAGAGAAGATACCGGAGGGCATAACGGGAGAACGGAGCGGCGCCCAGGGGTAATAGTAAGTGCAGTGAGATCCCTGGGCGCCGCTCTTCATGGCAGTATACTTAGTTCACAATGTTTTTCAAAGTGAAAGGTCCTCTTTAACTCCTGCAACTTCCAGCCGGCCCAGTGGCCATCTTAACGAAGGGAACTTCCTGCCCAGCAGCCATCTTAGTTACTGGTATTTTTCCTGATACGGCTACAAGCACGAGAAAATACACATATATCTAAGTAGCTATACATAGATTATTGAACTCAGTAAGTGAAGGATACACATATAATTAAGTATTACTGGTAGTACTGTTTAATTGTTTAATTAGATAAAATGCCTAAACTTCTCTGTTTGTGTTTCCTTTACTAGGATTAGGTTAGCACTTGGAGGCAACTTCATCTCGATCCATAACAGGACCAGAGGTCAAGTGAAGTACTCAGCCCTGGGGTTCCTGCCCATCTGCTAGAATCACAAAAGGAGGGGATTGTGATGGAAATGGTCCCCAGACAGATTCTGTTCTTTCTGTTTTTCATATGATGTTGCTGAAGAATGCCAACCTTGAGATAAGATACTGCAGAAGTAGTAAGGAAGAAAGAATGCTGACAGGCAGTGAAGGACATCAGCAAGCTAATGAAAGGTGTAGACATGCTCCCCCCAATGGTAAACTGAGAGTAGTAGTGAGAAAAAAGCATGTATGGAAATAAAGGTTAGTTGAAAGATAACAAGATCACAGAACAGGCAGAAGTCTTCCTGTGAGAGGCAAGTGTATAGAGGAGGAGGTGTAAAAAGACAGAAAAAGTCGGGTTATGAAAGTTATCATGATAATGTTAAACCACCTCCCAAACAGAGAAAGGAAAAAGTAAGTCTACCACCCTATAATGGTCCTGGGTGATGGACCTGCAGAGTCTGCGGGACCCAGAACCCAGATGTGAGAGAAAGTTGTGCTGTGTGTGTGTTAAAGGAAATATTAATTATTGATATTTTGTGTTAATCTCAACAATTAATATTCATAAATAGGCATGAGTCGTCTGTTGACGTTTCCTCCTATTTATACCTTAACCCCTTAGGGATCGGGCTCATTTTCACCTTAAGGACCAGGCCATTTTTTGCAAATCTGACCAGTGTCACTTTATGTGGTGATAACTTTAAAACGCGTTGACTTATCCAGGCCATTCTGAGACAGTTTTTTCGTCACATATTGTACTTCATGACACTGGTAAAATGGAGTAAAAAAATTTGCAAATTTCCAAGTTTCAATTTCTCTACTTCTATAATACATAGTAATACATACAAAAATAGTTATTACTTTACATTCCCCATATGTCTACTTCATGTTTGGATCATTTTGGGAATGACATTTTTTTGGGGGGGGATGTTACAAGGCTTAGATGTTTCGAAGCAAATCTTTCAAAAACCCACTTTTTAAGGACCAATTCAGGTCTGAAGTCAATTTGTGAGGCTTACATAATAGAAACCACCCAAAAATGACCCCAGTCTAGAAACTACACCCCTCAAGGTATTCAAAACTGATTTTACAAACTTTGTTAACTCTTTTAGGTGTTCCACAAGAATAAATAGAAAATAGAGATAGTTTTTTTTTTCCAGTTACAAAGCAAGGGTTAACAGCCAAACAAAACTCAATATTTATGGCCCTGATTCTGTAGTTTACAGAAACACCCCATATGTGGTCATAAACTGCTGTACGGGCACACGGCAGGGAGCAGAAGGAAAGGAATGCCATACGGTTTTTGGAAGGCAGATTTTGCTGGACTGGTTTTTTGACACCATGTCCCATTTGAAGCCCCCCCTGATGCACCCCTAGAGTAGAAACTCCAAAAAAGTGACCCCATTTTAGAAACTATGGGATAGGGTGGCAGTTTTGTTGGTACTATTTTAGGGTACATATGATTTTTGGTTGCTCTATATTACACTTTTTGTGAGGCAAGGTAACAAGAAATAGCTGTTTTGGCACAGTTTTTATTTTTTGTTATTTACAACATTCATCTGACAGGTTGTATCATGTGGTATTTTTATAGAGCAGGTTGTCACAGACGCGACAATACCAAATATGACAACTTGTTTTGGTTGTTTGTTTCAGTTTTACATAACAAAACATTTTTTTTAAAAATGATTCTTTAGTGTCTCCACATTCTGAAAGCCATAGTTTTATTTATTTTATATGTTAGTTTTACACAATAATATCATTTTTAAAACAAAAAAAAAATCATGTTTTAGTGTCTCCATATTCTGAGAGCCATAGTTTTTTTTCAGTTTTTGGGCGATTATCTTAGGTTGGGTCTCATTTTTTGCAGGATGAGATGACGATTTGATTGGCACTATTTTGGGGTGCATATGACTTTTTGATTGCTTGCTATTACACTTTTTGTGTTGTAGGGTGACAAAAAAATGGCTTTTTTTTTACACCGTTTTTTTTTCTTTTCTTTACGGTGATCACCTGAGGGGTTATTACGGATGCGGCGATACCTAATATGTATACTTTTTTGAATTTACTTAAGTTTTACACAATAACAGCTTTTTTTAAAACAAAAAAAAATGATGTTTTAGTGCCTCCATATTCTCATTTTTTTTTTTTTTTTTTTGGGCGATTGTCTTAGGTAGGGGCTAATTTTTTGCGGGATGAGGTGACCGTTAGATTGGTACTATTTTGGTGGGCATACGCCTTTTTGATCGCTTGCTGTTGTACTTTTAGTGATGTAAGGTGACCAAAAAATTGTTTATTTAGCACAGTTTTAATTTTTTACGGTGTTCATCTGAGGGGTTAAGTCATGTGATTTGTCTATAGAGCCGGTCGATACGGATGCGGCGGCGATACCTAAAACTTTTTTGTACTTTATTTGGGGGAACTGACATATTTATTTATTTATTTATTTTTTTACTTGAAACTTAAAATTTTTTGGGGGGAAAACTTTTTTTTTAAACTTTATTTTTCACTTTATTTTTTGTCCCACTTTGGGACTTCAACTTTTGGGGGTCTGATCCCCTTTCCAATGCATTCTAATACTTCTGTATTGGAATGCATTGGCTGTATGAGTAATAC
The DNA here is from genome assembly GCF_905171765.1 of Bufo bufo. Classification (NCBI taxonomy): domain Eukaryota; kingdom Metazoa; phylum Chordata; class Amphibia; order Anura; family Bufonidae; genus Bufo; species Bufo bufo. Next base: position 170,660,017 of record NC_053391.1, on the reverse strand, counting down.
AGTGTGTATTACTCATACAGCTTTCTGCCTGTGAGATCCAGGGGGTTGGATCTCACAGGCTCTTCACCGGAGGGCAGCGGCTATGCCTAAGAAAGGCATCACGCTGCCTTCCATACCATCGGGTTCTCATTACAGCAGCACGGGGACCCGATGGCACCGCCGATCCCCGCCGGAACGACCCATAAACGCCGCAAACCGCAGGTCTGAATTGACCTGAGGTTTGTGGCGATCGCCAATATGGAGGGGTCACAGGACCCCCCTGCACATTGTCCCAGGGTTCAGCAGGCACCCAGTTACGATCACCGCCCACCACGCGGCGGTGATCGGAACTACACATGACGTACCGGAACTCAAGGGCTTGGGACTAAGCAACTGTGTAGCCGTAAGAAAACCACTAATCAGTAAGGCAAACCAGAAAAAAAGGCTCCAATTTGCTAGGGAGCATAAAGATTGGACTCTGGGGCAATGGAAGAAGGTCATGTGGTCTGATGAGTCAAGATTTACCCTGTTCCAGAGTGATGGGCGCATCAGGGTAAGAAGAGAGGCAGATGAAGTGATGCACCCATCATGCCTAGTGCCTATTGTACAAGCCTGTGGGGGCAGTGTTATGATCTGGGGTTGCTGCAGTTGGTCAGGTCTAGGTTCAGCAACAGTATGTGCTCCAAGAATGAGGTCAGCTGACTACCTAAACATAATGACCAGGTTATTTCATCAATGTATTTTTTCTTCCCTGATGGCACAGGCATATTCTAAGATGACAATGCCAGGATTCATTGGGCTCAAATTGCGAAAGAGTGGTTCAGGGAGCATGAGGCATAATTTTCACACATGGATTGTCCAACCCCATTCAGAATCTTTGGGATGTGCTGGAGAAAGCTTTGCACAGCAGTCAGATTCTACCATCATCAATGCAAGATCTTGTTGAAAAATGTATGCAACACTGGATTGAAATTAATCTTGTGACATTGCAGAAGCTTATCGAAACAATGCCATAGTGAATGCGTGCCATAATCAAAGCTAATGGTGGTCCAACAAAATATTTTTGGTGGTGACTTTTTTTTTGGACGGGCAGTGTATGTCCTCCCCTGACTTAATCTCCACGGACACCCGTTCTTGTGTAGGAGTGGATGGGAAAGTACCGTATTACACTCCCATTTTGACAGAACCCATCTGTTAGATATCCCCTCAATGACTAGGAACTTTGTTTGTTGGCCGTTAGAGATGAAACTTCATGGTCAATGTTTGTGTCAGTACTCCCAGTAGAAAGAGAAGGCAGCCCTGCTTGCGGAACCAACGGACGTTGGCAAGCTCCCAGTTCCTCCAGTGGAAGTGGAGATGAAACCTGGTGCCCCACTTCACAGGAAGATGCAGTATCACTTGAGTATGGCAAAATCAGAGGCCATATCTCAAACAGTCCGAGACTTTTTGAAAAAGCGGAGGTTATCAAGGAGATTGTATCTCCTTCTAACACTCTTTTGTACCCTGTGAAAAAGAAAAGTGAGAAGGGCAAACCCACCCAGTACCAGAAGGTACATGACCTACGTGCTGTCAATGAAGTCACAGTTTGTAACAGGCCATTTGTGCCCAGCACACACACCTGGTTGGCTCAGGTTTCCACTACCCCTACCCAATCCACTGTGATTGATTTGACAAATGTTTTCTTTTCAGTACCACTACATTCAGACAGTTGGTAGTTGTTTGCCTTCGCACATGAGGGTAAACAGGATACCTGGGTGGTACTGCTGCAGGGAGCCCAGAAACATCAATGCACTGAGGACATTTTTGGACCTTGTTCCTTATTGCAGACCTTAGATAAGTTTTATGTAGCCTCTTTATGATTGTTTATCTTTTATTCCTTTCCACTTTATAAATGAGGTGGTAGATACCTTTATGCCCTAACCCTGGCAATTTTGTGTTCCCCCACACTGGGCCAATCAAATTATTACATTTAGATTGTATTGTATTGTATAGAAGTAAATGGCCATGCCTCAGCTGTCCTCACCCAACTGCATGGCCAGCAACAACGCCCTGTGGCATATTATTCAGCTAGACTTGACCCATAGACAGAGGTGCCCCTTTCAGTATCAGAGCTGTAGCAGTTGTACAACCAAAGCTCTGAGATAGTCCTGAACCACAAAAGTGACAGTACTTGAAAGTACAACCCAAAAATATTTTTGTTGCCCACCATTTGAGAATGCAGTGTTCCATTTTGTTGCCTAACAATGTTACTGTCCAAAGGTGTAATACGTTGAATACGGCCAACCTGTTGACTCTGGAACAAGGGGGGAGGGAAGAGTTAGGGCATTTAAAAAAACTTTTCTTCCAGATCCAGAGGAAGAGGCTCAGACTGTTTGTAGATGATGTCACGAGAGTGGGATTTGACGAGATGGTAAATCAGTCATTAGATAATCCAGAGCATGTGCTCTTTGTGGATAGATCGAGGTATGGCCAGGATGGCAGGTACTACACAGGTTGGGCAGTGGTGATTAAACATGACACTAAAAATAAGAGTCTTTACTACCACATATGTCTGCCCAAGAAGCAGAGCTAAGGGCTCTGGAGATGGCTTGCCGATACGCAGAGGAAAAAAAGCAGCCAACATTTACGCTGATTCCAGGTATAGCCCATGACTATGGGCCCATTTGAAAGCCACAGACTTCCTGACCATTTCAGGTAAAACCCATCAAAATGGGGAAGCAGTGAGGTCTCTTATGGAAGCTCTCATGTCGCCAACTTGAGTGGCGGTGAAAAAACAAAGGTTACTGTAAAACAGACTCAGAGGAGAAAAAGGGAAAAGCCAAGACAGATCAGGCGGCAACAATGTCTGCCAAATTGCCTAGGCAGACCCCTGCCTTAGTGGACACAGCTCAGGTCCCTGAAATAACGCCTCCTGTCTCCATCGAAGTTATTAAGACCTTACAGGACCAGGCGGGGAAGGAGGGAAGGGACTGGTGGATGTAAAAAGGGGGGACTGCAAATGAGGAAGGGCTAAAACAGTTCCAAGGGAAACTCTGCCATCCCAGGTCCCTCTAATCCACTATGGCACAGGCAACCCATGGGGTGATGCACCAGTCAAAAAACTGCATTGTGTGAATTAGTACATGGTAGGCACTGTAGCAGCCAGATATACTCAAGTATGTATGATTTGTGCATAGAACAACGTCAGCAAGGTGGTTAAGGTACCCCAGAAACACACGTCTTGCCCTTTGCATCTGTTTCAACGCTTGCAGACTACATTCAACTACCCAAGGTGGGAGTGTATAAGTATGTATTGGTGTGTGATGACTTGTTTTGAGGATGAATAAGAAAATGATCACTGATGAAGGGACTGATTGTCCCGAAACGCGTTTGAGGAAGTTTGGGGACTTACTATTACCTCGATTTATGTTGAAATTATTCTGGACTATATAAAGCTTAAAAACGAATAAAAATAATCGGAGCGCTCTAGTATAAAAGTTTACTTAATCAGAGACTTCATCACGTCACTGGTCTGGCCTTTTGTCACGGTTAAGGAAGGTAGAGAGGAAGTGCACCCCCTAAACTGCCACCCTCAACCCTGTCCCTGCCTACTTGCACCACCCGCCCTAGGTGACGGGGCGCAACTGGGTGACGGTCCCTGCCTTACGTAAGTGTAGAGCACAGCGAACAGAGAGAGAGAGGAACAGACAGCCAAGGCAGAAGGCGGTACACAAGACTAAGGCAAACGGAAAGACAGGGAGGAATATAGTGGGGAGTAAGGGTCATGTGACGTGGCCAGCATCACATGACCGACAGACAGACAAGTCGAGCACCGAGTGATCAGCTCGGCGCTGTCACGGTGGGGAGTGGGGGAAACCCCCCACTGTGCGGTGTCAGAGGGTAAAGGGGATCAGCCTGGCCAAAAGGAGTAATAAGGGAGCAGGTCACCTCCTACCGCGTCCCGATGGTAGGACGACTCATACTCAGGATACCTAAAGACCCTAAGTCGCCCTGGTAATCCCTCACCAAGGAGCAGGGAAGAGACGACCTGTTCATCCCAGGAATGGAGGAACAGGAGTCTCTATCTGAGGCCAGGCTGCAAGGAGAGGGGAACACATACAGCATATGGAGATGGCAGGTAAGTAAAACCAGTAACACACTTACCTGCCACAGACACACTGACTGGAACCCGTGCATAAGTGCTGATGTCCACACCAACATAAAAGGACACAGCACACACCACAAACCACACAGGAACCCAGGAGACCATAGCTGCAATAACGTGAGACACCACAAGAACATCTTCTATCTTCTATGACCACAAGGGTGGCCCTAACTGGACAGATGGAATATAAAGACCAGGAGCATAGCTCCAGCACACACCATGGCTGGAGTACCCTCCAGCTTCAGGCATCCAGCAGAGGCTAAATAGCCCAAGCAGCCACACCCACACACACATAAACCCAGTGTTAACAAAACACTAGGAAGGGAGTTAACCCTTCCAAAACCAGACAAGGGAAGGAAGCCACTTAAAGGGGAAGTGCACACACAAGCATACCAATGCACATGTTACCACCGGCAACAGCATGCGTGGCAACCATGTCCCGGCAATCACGCAGAAGGCCGAGACACTGCCACCGCCTGCTCTAACAGCAACACGTTGCCGCGGGCAACCGCAAGTGTAGCAACAGTGTCACAGCGCACACCATAGGCTGTGACAGGCGCTCAAGGCAGACCTAGGAGCAGGGAGCCTCCCAGCTAGCAAAGCCGCCCTGGGAACGAGGCCAAACACAGATCTTCGCTCCCGAAGCTAAGCAGGTCTGCAGCTGATGGGAGACCGAGCACGCCTTCGGCGCCCCGTTACTGTACCCCCCCTTTTACAAGGGGCCACTGGACCCAAGCATTGTGGACGAGGTTTCTCAGGGTGTTCCCCGTAAAACTTAGCAATTAAGCTGGAAGCATGCATCCTAGACACAGGTACCCAGGACCTCTCCTTGGGTCCAAAACCTTTCCAGTGGACCAGGTATTGAAAGGAGTTTCTAACCTTTCTAATATCCATGATGCTAGAAATGACAAATTCTTCCTGACCTTCAACCTCCACAGGGGAGGGAGGTTTTTTAGAAGGAACCACTGGCGACACATATTTCTTGAGTAAAGACTTATAAAACACATCATGTATACGAAGGGAGTCGGGAAGTTTTACTCTAAAAGACACCGGGTTAAAAACCTCAATAATATAATATGGTCCTATGAAACGCGGAGAGAATTTTCAAGAACAATGTTTCAAAGAAAGATTCTTAGTCGACAACCATACTTTATCGGCAAGTACGAAATTGACTCCCTTGGAACGTTTCCTATTGGCATGTCTACGCTGAAACTCCTGGGCCTTTTTCAGGTTCGCTTAAACCTGCGCCCAGACTGTGCACAGTCTAGAGGTGAAAGCATCTGCCTGTGGGTTGAGTGAGAACGCAGAGGAATTAGAGCTAAAACGAGGATGAAAACCACTATTACAAAAAAAAGGAGATACTCCCGTGGACGAATTGTCAATGGCAAACTCTGCCAACGGGAGATATCTCACCCATAAAAGCTGATTGTGCGATACATAACACCTCCGGAAAAGTTCTACTGCCTGATTTAACCGTTCCATCTGCCCATTAGTCTCTGGATGGAAAGCAGACGAAAAGGATAAAGAGATGTTGCATCTTTGACAAAAAGCTCTCCAGAATCCAGAAACAAACTGAACGCCCCTATCAGAGGCAATATTTTCAGGGACACCATGTAGGCGTACCACATGTTAAATAAACAAGGATGCTAAGGTTTTTGCATCAGGGAGCTTACTTAAAGGAACAAAATGCGCAATCTTGCTAAAACAGTCAACCACTACCCAAACTACTGACTTCCCCTTGGAGGGGGACAGGTCAGAAATAAAATCCATGGAAATGTGTGACCATGGTTTGCAGGGAATGGGTAGTGGTTGTAGTTCACCAGCGGGATGTGTTCTCGGGGTCTTAGTTCTGGCACATACCTCACAAGCCAAAACATAAGATCGTACATCCTTAGACAAAGTAGGCCACCAGAAGGACCTCAGCAGCAATTCTTTAGTGGCAGCGATGCCTGGATGACCACACAGAACAGAGTCATGACACTCACCCATAAGACGAAAACGAAAATGCTCGGGAACGAACAACCTATTTGAAGGAGTTTGTGGAGGAGCAAGTTGCTGAGCTCGTTGAATTTCAGAGGAAAGATCCGAGGATATCGCTGCCACAAAGATGCTTGCCGGTAAGATGGGTTCAGGAGGAGTTTCAGGAGGTTGGATGGCATTAAAACTACGGGACAAGGTATCTGCTTTAATATTTTTACTTCCTGGCCTGAAAGTAACAGAGAAGTTAAAACAAGTAAAAAATAGAACCCACCTAGCCTGCCTAGGATTAAGGCGTTTAGCCGCCTCAGGAAACACTAAATTCTTACGATCAGAGAGGACCGTAATACAGTGTTTAGCCCCTTCTAAAAAATGCCTCCATTCTTCAAATGCCCATTTTATGGCCAGTGACTCACGGTTTCCAATGTCATAATTTCTCTCTGAAGGAGAGAACTTGCGAGAGAAGAAGGCACACGGTCTTAAATTTGTGAAGTTGGAAGACCCCTGGGAAAGAATGGCCCCCACGCCATCCTCCGAGGCATACACCTCCACCACAAAAGGTTCCTCAAGATTAGGCTGAACCAAGACTGGGGCCACTTGAAAACAATTTTTTTAAGTCTCAAAGGCCTGACGGGCCTCCAATGACCAGTTGACAAGATCAGACCCTTTCTTAGTTAAATCAGTAAGGGGCTTAGCGATAACAGAAAAATTATTTATGAATTTACGATAAAAGTTGGCGAATCCTAAAAGTGTTGCAGTGCCTTTAAGGAGGATGTTCTTACCCAGTCTTGGATAGCCTGAACCTTACTGGGATCCATTTTAAATGAATGTGGAGTAAGAATGTACCCAAGATAGGGAATCTCCTGAACTCCAAACACACATTTCTCCAATTTAACAGACACATGATTCTCCCTGAGGATTTTAAGAACAGATCTGATGTGAGATACATGGGCATTCAAGTCAGGTGAAAAGACAAGAATATCATCAAGATAAACAATCATAACTTTGCCGATAAGTTCTCTAAAAATGTTGTTCATAAAGTTCTGAAACACAGCTGGGGCATTACATAGACCGAATGGCATAACAAGATACTCAAAGTGTCCCTCTGGGGTATTAAAGGCCGTTTTCCATTCATCACCTTCCTTAATACGAATCAAGTTATAAGCCCCCCCTCAAATTGAGTTTAGAAAACCAAGAAGCACCCAATATCTGGTTAAATAAATCCGGAATCAACGTAATTTTATTCAAGTTTCTATAATCAATACAGGGTCTGAGACCACCGTCCTTTTTCTTAACAAAAAAGAACCCAGCTCCAAAGGGCGAGGTGGAGGGCCTAATATGTCCCTTCTTAAAACTCTCCTGGATGTAGTCTCTCATGGCAGTGCGTTTAGGACCAGAGAGATTGTAAATGCGTCCCTTAGGAAACTTGGACTCTGGAACTAACTCAATAACACAGTCATAAGGCCTATGGGGTGGGAGAGTGTCGGTCTCAGCAGTGGAAAAAACATCATGAAAATCAGCAATAAAGTGGGGAATGGCATCAAAAGAAACTCCATCTTGAACTACCATTGAAAGTGACAGAGTTGTTCACTTCACCTGTGAAGTAATGCATTAGATGATGAAGATTTTGGGTGTAGAACAGGCCTTACATGCTTCGTACCATCCACAAAGCAACGGTAGGGTAGGAAAAAAGGAACTGAACAGGACACTAAAGTTAAAGATTCAAAAAGTAATGAACAGAGTGCCTGCTGGTAGCCCTCTTTTCAGTAAGGTATACCCCTAATAGTAAGACAGGCCTTAGTCTCTATAGGATACTTTTTGGGTCAGCCCCTAGGACAGGATTGTATTTCCCACAGCAGCTCCAGATGCAATATGGTTGTCTGACAGATTATGTGACCAGTTTGCACAAGACTAAAATACATTCTCGAGTTTTTGCTTCACTTCCAGATCCTGAAAAAGCACCAGGAATCCACCCACTTGTGTCTGGAGATTGGGTGCTTCCTAAAAGACACATTAGAAAAGTCCTCAAACCCTGAATTGGTGGTCCATTCCAGGTGTTGCTGACCAGTGATGGCCAGTTCGCATTGTTCGCCCGCGAACATATGCGGGCTGCCATCTTTTTTCACAAGTCCGTCGAGGCACAGGTAAGCCCTTACCTGTGCCTGTGCACGAGCTGGTCTGAAAAAACAAGTGCGATCACCGGGAGCAGGCAGTTCCGAGAACAGCCCGATGAAGGCCCCCGGTGGCTGTTCTCGGAACTGCCTGCTCCCGCTGACTGCACTTGTTTTCAGACAGGCTCACGCACAGGCATAGGTAAGGACTTACCTGTGCCTCGCTGGACTTGTGAAAAAAGATGGCAGCCCGCATATGTTCGCGGGCGAACAATGCGAACTGGCCTTCACTGTTGCTGACCACAAGCACATCAGTGAAGCTCAAAGGAAAGCCTAATTGGATCTACGCCAGTCATTGTAAGAAAATGTTGTAATAATATGGATTTCAAATGAGATAGTAAAAATAGGTTTCTGAGCTGTGAAAAAGTTGTGTAAAAGGAAGAACAAAGCTTTTACAGCCCGATACTTCAAGCCCAGTGACCCATGAATAGTATTGCCCAGAGATTCCCAGTATTAATAGTTTTTATGTTCACAATAATCGATTGACTGATAACAACCCGCTGGTGCACCTGAACACAGTCAGAATAGGAACTGTAGAACTGAGATGGGCCTCATGTCTTGGAAAATACCACTTTGTGGTCAAATACAGAACAGGCAAGTCAATTGAGAATACAGATTTATTATCTAGAAAAGACCCTACTAAACAGAAAGAAATCTAGGAATAAGTTGAGATGTCAAATTTCTAAATGCTATAGAGATAGCGAAAACAGCTCTTCATGCAACGAGGGCTGATGTTGAGAAGAACCCTAGATCCCATTACCAGTGATCAACTGCATCAAATTGTGGTAGCTCACAGAGATGCCAGAACTGTCCTTAATATGTACCACAACTGGAAGTTTGGGTTTGACGGATTCGACCAAACTTCGCAAAACAGTACTTGACCCGAACTTGAACCCGAACCCCATTGAATTCAATAGGGACACGAACTTTGGGGCACTAAGGCCTCTTTCACACTTGCGTTGTTGGGATCCGGCATGCACTTCCGTTGCCGGAGGTGCCTGCCGGATCCGTAACAACGCAAGTGTACTGAAAGCATTTGAAGACGGAACCGTCTTCCAAATGCTTTCAGTGTTACTATGGCACCCAGGACGCTATTAAAGTCCTGGTTGCCATAGTAGTAGTGGGGAGCGGGGGAGCGGTATACTTACAGTCCGTGCGGCTCCCCGGGCGCTCCAGAATGACGTCAGAGCGCCCCATGCGCATGGATGACGTGATCCATGTGATCACGTGATCCATGCGCTTGGGGCGCCCTGACGTCACTCTGGAGCGCCCGGGGAGCCGCACGGACGGTAAGTATGCTGCTCCCCTGCTCCCCGCTACACTTACCATGGCTGTCAGGACTTTAGCGTCCCGGCAGCCATGGTAACTATTCAGAAAAAGCTAAATGTCGGATGCGGCAATGCGCCGAAACGACGTTTAGCTTAAGGCCGGATCCGGATCAATGCCTTTCAATGGGCATTGATCCCGGATCCGGCCTTGCGGCAAGTCTTCAGGATTTTTGGCCGGAGCAAAAAGCGCAGCATGCTGCGGTATTTTCTCCGGCCAAAAAACGTTCCGTACCGGAACTGAAGACATCCTGATGCATCCTGAACGGATTACTCTCCATTCAGAATGCATTAGGATAATCCTGATCAGTATTCTTCCGGCATAGAGTCCCGACGACGGAACTCTATGCCGGAAGACAATAACGCAAGTGTGAAAGAGCCCTAAAATGGCTCTCAAAAAGTCATGGAAAGTGATAGAGGGCTGCAAAAGGCAGCAAAATGTGATTAAGAGCATGGCAAGTGCTCTGCAAACAAATGTGGATAGGGAAATCACTTAAAATAACATAAAATACTTAAAAATAAAAATAAAATAATCTTGATCTAGGAGGAGGAGGTCCATATGGAGTAGGAGGTTGAGGAGGCGATGGATGTGGCGGTGTAGGTGGAAGTGGCAGTTGTCATATATCTTCTATATGAAAAGAATTTTCATATAAAAGAGAGGATAAAAAAAATATAAAAATATATTATCCTTCAGGCGGACATAAAAACGCCTCTAAGTTCTTTTATCAAGTATCTTAATTTGATTTGTGCAAGCAGTGAAACAAAGGAACAATTGTATATGCAAAAATATATAATCGTTTATTATAAAAACAAAGAATATAAAAACAATACAACTGCAAAACAAATGATGAAGTTACAACGTAACATCCGAAATGTACCACACGGTGGTGCTAACACACCCCTATCTGATCAGCACAGTATGATTTATTGATACATGACAACCAGTGTCATACTTTTAACAAACGGACTCATATACCAAGAGAAACTTAGGATCTTCTGTTATCAAACAGACTATAACAATAAAACACGGATTTACAGGAAAATAACTGTTATCCCTTGACTCTGTTTTCCTAGGACCAATCAAAAATATATGATATTAATATGATAAAATATTCAGCTCGGCAATCAGACTAAGGAAAATAACTTCCCAAGGATTTGGTCCTCTTTTCAAATAATGTCAGATCTTCCATTAACAATATGCATCTTTGCTAAGAGAATAATCAGCATTATGGAGGCACCTAACACTATATATTCCCACAATATGGGAACTCTTGACTATATACCGAGAGAAATATCTTATTAATATCATGAGTAGTAGGCAAAATATACGTTACCGGGTCAAAGGTAGACAGAGTTCAGATGGGACCAGTTCTGAGGAACTTTCCTAGTAATCCAAAAAGAGTAATCCAAGTTTCTTCTGGTAAAGTTTTCTTTTTGATTGAATGAATGGATGGATCAATGGATCTTTTCTCTAGCTTTCTTTTTTTTCTCTTGCTAACCTCCTCTGCTACTCCGGACACGAGTAATTATTCCCCCCCTTATCTAAGAATTATCCCCTTTAGATTATGGATTCCCAATCAGGTAGGGTGGGTGTATTCGCATGCTAATAACATCATGACGTGATCTTAACTCCTAAAATGGTATAGAGCAAATAATGAAATAATATAATGTTGCCCATCTGACTCCAGATGGCACTGCGGTACTGTAGGTGAATATAACAACTTTTTAAGCATTAAAATTAAATATCTAATAATACTTTCACAGGACCTCAATGACCTTTCTACCATAAATCACTGAGGAAGGTCTTTTACTTACACTTTTAATTACCTATATCCTGGACTTGTTGGAGTTGAGTGTCTTCTCTTATCTTTTTGAAATATGGGTTGACTTGATGAAAATTTTATGTAGCGGCTTTGATGCTGGGCATCGGAACTTGTAGATTTCCCTTATGTACTCCCATGAATACCTATTGTTTTGAAATCCAATTAACTTAAACTTACTTGTTTCTGTAGTTGTTTCTTCTAAATGGTAAATACATGGTATAACATATATATAAATCGATACATTGTTACACATAGATAACACATTATATGAATTATTGATTAACATATGTTGTAAACTAAATATACCATACAGAGATATATATATAATATAATTATGTATATATAAATTGAAGCTCATACAGCAGGTGTGCGATAAAGACATGAATCCTTATCAAGTAACCTTGTTCCCTCCATGTTTTAGGGAGTTGACTTACTCCTTAACAGATGGTCTCATATCTTCAGCACTAACCTTTTAAATACAATGTCCATTTATGTTCCCAATTATTTTTTTTTTTATATAGACTGAACGTGCCATGAACTCATCTTGGCTTCCTCAGCCACATAATATAATTTTGGTTCAGGCTGGTCTTATTCTTAAAGGCAATGAGATGAGCATTCATTTTGATTATAATGTCATTAGATAATATTGTATACGTATGAAAATGCACAACACAGTAAGAGGAGAAAGTAGTCAACACTGGTTTTTGTTTTTTATTTTATTTTATTATTTATTTATTTTTGTTTAAGTTTGGGTAGACCCCAAAACATTGGGAAATATAAAAAATAAAACAAAGAGAAAGTGCGCTGGAGTACAACAATGGCTGAGTGAGGCCGGTAGACATGTATATTCTGCACAAGGTACGGACAAGTCCTGTGGGATCCCTGCCTGGTTCATTTTAATGAACGTGAGCTTGTCCACATTGACTGTGGACAGGCGGCTGCGCTTGTCTGTGATAACCCCCTCCTGCCGTGCTAAACAAACATTCAGACAATACATTGGCTTTAGGGCAGGCCAGCACTTCCAAGGCGTAAATTTGGAGACCCAGAAGTTGAAGGGGGCAGACCCATCAGTCAGTACGTGTAGGCGTGTGCACACATACTGCTCCACCATGTTGCTGAAATGCTGCCTCCTGCTAAGACGTTCCATATCAGCTGGTGGTGCTGGTTGTTGTGGCATGCTGACAAAACGTTTCCACATTTCGGCCATGCTAACCCTGCCTTCTGAGGTGCTGGCGGTGCCCCATCTGCATTGGTGACCTCTTCCTCCTCCTCAGTCTTTGTCTAGTGCTTCTACTGAGCCTCCGCTGTCAGATGGGAATGCCATCAGCAGCGCATCATCAGTGTGCGCTTGTAGTCGTGCATCTTCCGATCAGTAACAGACGTTTTTACTAAATTTAGTTCCCTGTCAGCAATGCAGAGCAAATGGGTTAATATCAACCATCAATGTAACAGATGAATTTTAGAAATTTAGGTCCCTGTCACCTATGCAGAGCAGAGGTTTGTATACGGAAAAAATGGTAAAATGTCACCCAAGAATGTAACAGACGATTTTTAAAAATTTAGGTCCCTGTCACCTATGCAGAGCAGGGGTTTATTCCTGGCAAAACTGGTAAAATGTCAACCAAGAACTTAACAGACGCTTTTCCACCCTGCTCCCTCTTCTGCTGTGCTGGTGCCTCTGTGCGACCACTGCCTCTTCCTCCAAACTGCACACGTCACTCGCATGACCTTGATTCCATGTGGGGTCTAGTACCTCATCATCCTCCATATCATCTCTCACCCACTCTTTACCCCTGCCCTCCTTGTCGGTCTGCAGACTGCAGAAAGCTGCAGCAGTTGGCACCTGTGTTTCGTCATCATCAGAGACGTGCTGCGGTGGTCTTCCCATGTCCTCATCCTGAAACACTGAATGACATGGGGCTCAGACTTCCTGCCTGATTTTCAAGGGGGTGAGTTAAAAGACAGATGGCCATGGGCTGTAGGTGCCAACTCTGAGCATTCAGCAGGGGACTGGGTGGGAGAAAATGTGAAGGAACTGGAGGCACTGTTATCCACCCAATCTACTATTGCCTGTATTTGTCTTGGCCTCACCATTCGTAGAGCCTACCAGGCCTACCAAATAATGCAGAAGGTTCTGTCGCCTATTCGCACCTGAGGAAGGTGTTTCACTTGGGCGTGTAGTTGCACACATCGACCATGTCCTCTACCTGCAATAGGAGCTCCACCAACATCAGCAGCACCACGTCCAGGGCCACGTCCCTTATTTGACGTTCTCCTCATTCTTTGCGTTCACCCACGAAACTAACAGATGGTTTATGTCAGGCGACAATGTAACCTCTAATAGTCAACAATTAAGTTCACTGACAGTAAGGCTGTGCCAGTGTCATAAAGAGAAAAAAAATATTGAGGTCACACAACAGTGTGACAGTTGAATTTAATACAAATACTTTACTGTCAAAAAAAATGTGAATTTGTCAAACTGCAATGTAACAGCAGTATATACTGTACTTTTTTTTTTTTTTTTTGACTGCCAGAAATACAGGGCAGGCTGCAAATGTACAATCTAGACCAAAAAGTGTTATTTCTTCAACCAACAATGTAACATCAGTATTTAATGGTTTTATTGGGCTGTCATAAAAGCAGCGTAGGCCGCAAATGTACTTTCTCGCGCAAAAGATGAAAATTTGGCACCCAACAATGTAACAGACGCATTTGTAGAGCAGGGGTATATCACAGACAAAAATTGGTGAATGTCACCCAACAATGTAACAGACAAATTAGTGAAATGTATTTCCCTGTCCGTTATGTAGAGCAGGGGTATATCACATAAAAAAAAATTGGAATGTCGCCCAATAATGTAACAGACAAATTAGTGAAATGTATTTCCCTGTCTGTTTTGTAGAGCAGGGGTATATCACAGCCAAATATGCAAATATGACAACCCCTGAACTCAGAGACGGATTAACTATATTATTGTGCCTGGCACATATGCAGGTGCAGGTGTACTTTACAAAAAGAAATGTTTTGTCGCCCACCAAACTAACAGATGTATTACGTATTAAATTATTAATATTTCTTTTACAAGTTGCATTGCGCCCACCAAAAAATTGCTGTAGAAAGGTCAGCCACAGATTGAACATACAGATAAATTATCTTTCTGTGTCAGGGCTGTAAATGTGGTGTATTGCACATGTGCCCTGGCTGTACAATTGTATACCTGGCCTATGTTGGTGCAGGAACCCACCATCCGAGCCACTTGTGAATGACTGGTCTGATAACCGTGGAAATGTCACCCCATACGCAAACAAATGGATTTGCTGAATGTATTTGCCTGGCTGTCACATATGCAGCACAGGCCGTAAAGGTATTTTCTGACCAAAGAAAAAATTTCACCAACAATGAAACCTTTCACCAACACAAATACAGAGCTGGCCGAAAAGGTACTTTATGGCAAAAAAAAGAGGTTTTTTTCACAAACAATGTCAAAGTTGTATTTAATGATTATATTTCACTGCAAAAGGCAGCAACATTTTCTTAAGAGCATGACAAGTGCTCAGCAAACAAATGTGGATAGTGAAATGACTTAAAATAACATAAAATACGTAAAAAATAAAAATAAAATATTATCTTGACTTCCGGTTCCGGCGCCTCCATGTGAAGACGCAGAGTAAGAGAGCTCTCCGGTCACCCGCCACTATACCGGACTAACTGCCCACACCTAGCAAATCCACATATCGGTGGAGCCCACCAGCGAATCCGCATCGGTGTTGTCAATATGGGCAAAAAACTGAAAGGCAAGCTTCCAGCAGCTGCCCAGCAGGACGACTCGGCGTTTTCAGACATGGCGCCTAAGCACGAGGGGGCGGACTTACAACTAGCTGAGTCTGAAGATGCAACTCCCGTCGGAACATCGCAAGAAGTGGAGGTACCATTAACACAAAACATGGACCAGTTGATTAAATATATCGACTATAAAGCTCTAGCCACAGAAGTGGCAACGCAGCTAGTCCCTGATCTGCGGGACACTCTGGCCTCCTCCGTAGCAAATGTGTCCAACAGGACTCACCTCACCGGAGCCAAGTGGATACCGAGAAATACCCGGAGACAGGCTCAGAAATCGATGACCGGGGATGGATGACTTTCCTGATGACCACACCAGATCCCCGTGACAAATGGGGAACTCCCGACAGCCATGGGTCCTCTTTGATCACCGGGAGAGTGGGGACCCTAGGGTGCACTACAGCCTCCCATATAGGGCTGAGGCAGTGCAGATCTTATCAGAAAAACTCTCCTGGTTCTAAGGTTCACAAGTATGTTTCGGTTTAAATGTTTGGAACTTCTTCTTCGCTGTATTTTTGCCTGCCCCGCAGACCAGGTCCTGACAAGTGGCGTGCTAATTAATCCCTTGGGCAAACTGTAAATAACGAGGCGGTTTGGGCTGGGTGACTGGGGGTCCCAATAGAAATTAGCCTTAAAAGTGTATTGCTAAAGTCACACACGTGTGACACTGGGGAGCTGGGGCCATGAGTCGCTGACCTCACAACTAGCCTCGAGGAATCTAAGATGGATGCTAACACAATGTACATGTGCCTTTTCTTCTATCTAGAGTTAGAGGGTGTACCTGGAAACTTGATGTATATTGCTGTATATTGCTTCTCTTCCATGAGGAAAAAAGTGAAGTATAGAAAAGTATTTAAGAGGTCTTGGGGAATCGTAGAAAGACCTCTGACTTTGCTGAGTTTTGTTCTATTGTTAGTTAGAGGGGATCTTCAGGGGGAAGACATGGGTAAAGTTAGGGGCCTTAGAGTGTGTATGCCATCATCTGTCTTTATTGCCTTGTATAGGATGACATCACTGTTAGATGCGTATAGTATCCTGGAACGTTAAGGGGCTGCGCTCCCCTCACAAGCGCACTAAGATCTTGAGACACTTAAAACATCTAAAGGCGGATATAGCCCTTCTACAGGTTCACACACCTGTTGAGGGAAGATTTCACTAGACTGGAAAAATTAAAAGGGAAAGCATTAGGCTCAGCATCTGTCAATAGAAAGGCGGGAGTGATAGTGTTAATACATAAAAAACTGTCATATACTATTCTTGACTCGTCAGAGGACGAGGAGGGTAGGTGGTGTCATATACAACTTAGTACACTGGCGGGCGAGATCAGCCTGTACAATATATATGGCCCTAATGGGGAAAACAAAAGGTTCTATACAGACATGACGGCAAAAGTAGCCCAGGACGCCACTCAAATCAAAATCGTAGGCTGGGGATTTTAATGCGGTATGTGATTTGAATGAAGACAGGAGAAGCGCGGAGCCCAAGGTTCCGGCCCTACAGGTGGGAGACGGGGTATTGAACACATTCCTGTCTGAAATGGCTATGGTTGACATTTAGAGACTGACACATCCAATAGATAGGGACTTTACCTTCTTTTCTCATGCTCACACTTCATGGTCCCTGATTGACTACTTCTTTGTACATAGCAACTCTCAATATAGAATAACAGACCCACAGATACACGACCTGATTATCTCAGATCATGCTCCTATCTCAATTAACCTGTTAGAAAAACACCCCAGAGGGTCAGATTTCCTTTGGCGTTTTCCATCCTATTTATACACGGACGAGCAGTTTAAGGATATACTGTATTGAGAGGGTGGTACCTAGAGTTTAAACAAGACAATATATCACATGTTGATGACCACCTAACATTTTGGAACACAGCCAAAGTGGTCCTCAGAGGCCGAATTCTAGCGTATGTAGGAGGCTTGAGGAAGAAGGTAACACAGAAATTACAAGAGATGAGTCAGTCCCTACGTAAGGCATATACCAGATTTATTTTACTCCCCAATGAGTCCCACAAACAGACATGGCAGGAAGCGAAGAGGGAATATGAGATATGGTATAAGAGGAAAGGACAATTAGACAGGTCACACACGGAGGCAAATTTTTTTCGGTTAGGCAATAAATCGGGGAGACTACTGTCCTCTCTAATTAAAAACTCCAGACAGCAGCAACACGTCCTCAAGCTAACAGATGACAAAGGGGTCTTACATAACGAACCGAGTAAAATAGTCTCCATGCTAGGAGATTTCTTTGCCACACTATATAAAGAACCTGGCCAGATTGACCCAATGTCTGACTTCTTCTTGCGCTGTACATCCCTTCCATCCCCTTCTCAAGAACAACTAGATTTGTTAAACGCGCCTATCACGGAGCAGGAAACACTACTAGCTATTAAGAACCTGCACCTACACAAAGCCCCAGGACCAGATGGCTACTCTGGGGAATTCTATAAATTATTGGGAAAGGAGGTAGCAGACCCGCTTACAAAAGTATTCAACGACCTGTTGGGAGGATCCCCACTGTCACCATCTGGCAACTTAGCTTATATAAAACTGATCCCTAAACCGGGGAAAGAGACTTTACAGCCCTCCTCGTATCGCCCTATTTTATTGATAAATGTAGATCTTAAATTGGTGGCAAAAATAATGGCAGATAGATTATCCTACATCATGCCGGATTTGGTCTCGCCCTCCCAGTCAGGTTTCATCAGAGGCTGTTCCGCTGTGTCTAACATACGTAAAGTATTGACAGTGCTAGATGAAGTTCAGTGGAGAACGAAAACTTGCTCATTGCCTTCTCTGCTGGCGATAGATGCAGAGAAGGCTTTTGACAATGTGAGATGGGACTGGCTTGGGAGGGTGATGGATAGGATGCACATAGCGGGCCCATTTAGGCAATTTATTTCGGCCTTATATTCCTCCCCAATGGCAAGGGTGGCTCCTTTTCAACATGGCATTGGAACTGCTGATTCGCCTGTTGGAGGAGGGGGACATCTTAAAAGGTATTAGGGTGGGCAGGCATGAGGTTCGTACATCACTATTCGCTGATGATCTTCTCCTTTTTCTGGCCGACCCAATTGAGGATCTGGAAAAAATACTCCAGCTTCTGCAATCTTTTGGTCCAGTCTCAGGATTCAAGATTAACACAGACAAATGTGAATTATTACCATTAGGGACATCCTCACTTAAAGGCAAATTACCCTCCACTTGTTCACAACTGTCAGTCTCTGTCTTACTTACCTGGGCATAAAAATTGGGAAAACAACCAACACTCTCTACTCGCTAATTTACATCCCTTTATTCCAGTCCATCATTAAAGATCTTAAGAGGTGGAATAACCTTCCGCTATCATTGACAGGCCGGAGTCACCTACTCAAAATGAATTGCTTCCCAAGGCTACTATATCCGTTACAAACAGTCAGACGTTTCTCACATTCAATCAGCTTTTGTCTCTTTTCTGTGGGCTGGGAAGAAACCGCACATTGCTCTATCTAAGCTAATGTTAACAAGATCTCGGGGAGGTCTAAATGTCCCTAATTTGAGATTATATAAGCTGGCCTGCCTTTTCAGGCACTGTATTGATTGGGTACAGCAGACGAGCTACTATTCAAACTATTAGTCACTTGGAACAACAATTATCTGTTAAATGGCCATCAATCAATATACTTCATTCTAGGAGGAGCGCCCTACCTTTACAGTTGAAACACTCGGTCATTATTAGGGACACGCAAGCAGGGCCGGACTGGCCATAGGGCAGACCGGGCATTTGCCCGGTGGGCCGGGCCGCCTCAGGGGGGCCGCCTCAGGTCTCAAGTGGGTGTGCCGGGTATGGCCTAATCACACCCCTGTGCTCCGCCTCCTGCTCTGCCGCCTGCCAGCCCCGGCCGCATAGCCTTAATCATGAGTGACACAAAGAAGACACATACTGACTGTCTGAGTCTGTAGAGTAGAGACAGTCCACCCCCACTGCTCCGCCTCCTGTGCTCCGCCTCCGTCACTCCATCTCCCGGCGTCCGGCAGCGTAACATCACTCATTTCGACGTCACGCGCCTGCTCCGCCTTCATTAATAAAGTGGGAGAAGCATGCGCGTACGTCACGTTACGCTGCCGCCGGCCGCCTAGTTTGAATGTTGAAGAGCGGGACTGGAGCCACCAGCTTCTGCCTGCCTGCCCCAGTAGTGCCCAACTGGCTGTGGCTGCCGCCTGCCCATGCCCACAGTGAATGGATGTGGTGAGCCGTGAATGACAGTCTTTTGTGCACTGCAGCACTGACTACTGTCTGTGAAAAAGAAAAACTGTGAATTGAACTTGTACTTGTGAATACAATCGGAGTCCTGACTGTCCCAGGCAGTAAGTTAGTGATAGTGATAGATTATTAGATAGTAACTTATGTAAGTGAGCAATTGAGCTTGTAAATAAACTTGTGCAAAGTATATGAGTAGTTACTAACTACTCATATACTTTGCACAAGTTTATTTACAAGCTCAATAGCTCACTTACATAAGGAACGGTGGGGTCTGTCTTACAATAGGGAGGGACACTGTTATGGGGGGGGGGAGATATCTGTGGATGATGTGGATGATGACACATATATATTGCACAAGATGCTTGCGCTGCCATATATGTGTGTCATCCACAGATCCCCCCGGCCACCCATAACAGTGTCATCCACAGATGCCGCCATAACAGTGCCATGTAATCCACAGATATCCCCTTAACAGTCTATTAAGGGGATATCTGTGGATGACACTGTTATGGGGGGTGGTCTGTGGATAACACACTGTTAATAACAGTGCATCATCCACAGATGCCCCCATAACTGTGTGTCATCCACTGATGCCCATAACACTGGAGTGTCCTCCACAGATGCCCATAACAGTGCGTCATCCACTGATGCCCCCATAATAGTGTCATTCACAGATGCCCCCATAACAGTGCATCATCCACAGATGCCCCCATAATAGTGTCATCCACAGATCCCCCATAACAGTGCGTCATCCACAGATGCCCCCATAACAGTGTCATCCACAGATGCCCCCTAACTGTGTGTCATCCACTGATGCCCATAACAGTGTGTCATCCACAGGTCCCCCATAACAGTGTGTCATCCACAGGTCCCCCATAACAGTGTGTCATCCACAGGTCCCCCATAACAGTGTGTCATCCACAGGTCCCCCATAACAGTGTGTCATCCACAGGTCCCCCATAACAGTGTGTCATCCACAGGTCCCCCATAACAGTGCGTCATCCACAGGTCCCCCATAGCAGTGCGTCATCCACAGATGCCCCCATAACAGTGTGTCATCCACAGGTCCCCCATAACAGTGTGTCATCCACAGGTCCCCCATAACAGTGTGTCATCCACAGGTCCCCCATAACAGTGTGCAATCCACAGATCCCCCATAACAGTGTGTCATGCACAGATCCCCCATAACAGTGTGTCATCCACAGGTCCCCCATAACAGTGCGTCATCCACAGATGCCCCCATAACAGTGTGTCATCCACAGGTCCCCCATAACAGTGTGTCATACTGTCATCCACAGGTCCCCCATAACACTGCGCCTGCGCACTGAGGAGAGACAGAAAGGAGGGCAAATAATCAGTGGAAGCAAGCAGAGGACGGCACAGCAGACGACTGAATAGCTTCTTTTGTAAGTAAATTGTTTTATTATAAATGTAGTTTAATGTTTTTGTCTTTTATTATATTCTGGCTTTTGCTTGGTTATGTATGATGCTTTTTGATAATAAGTAAATGTAGTGGTGCTATAATGTGGACCCCAGGCCTCTCTGATGTCCTGCAGGCTGGCGCTGTGGCAGCATACAGTTGGTCAGGCAGCAGAAAGGCTCTGGGGCTGTCATTATGTGTTCTGGAACTTTTCCCTTCACAGCCACTGCTATCTCTCTCTTTTACAGTGCAGACTCTGCAAGAGGCTTTCAGTTTGCTTTCCGTCCTCTTAAAAGTCTATTGGAATCAAAACGGATCCATCTGGTTCCTGTTATGCAAGACGGAAAACAAAGTCCTGTCAACAGGACTTTGTTTTCCGTCTTGCATAAGGGGACCCAGACTGATCCGTTATGCTTTCTCATAAACTTCTATTAGGACAGAGCAAAACGGAATACCTCTTAAAGGCTTCCGTTTTGCATTCCATCTGGCCATTCCGTTATATTCCGTTTGGAACGGAACCTATAACGGAATGGCATAACGCAGATGTAAACCCACCCTGTACGGAAAAGGTGGTATTTGCCAGAGTTGCTGGAGAACTGTGAGTGCTATTTCGGGGGCACTGACCTGTACAGGGTGTGGAGGATGGGGAAGTTGAGATCCACTGAGGATATTATAAGACTTTTCTGTAGCTTCCTATATTGTTGCAAGATCTGTATGTTGGTTGTTGCAAAGCTTGTGTGTTGGCTGAAGCCTTCCTATCTTACTGGTGTCTGGCCCTGCCCCTCAATTGTGCTTCCGGGTTTGGTTCCGCCCCTAGACTGCAAGAGGGTGGGGCCTGTTGGGGGTCATGTGATTGGGCTGCTCAGTCAAAAATGCCCGGGCCTATTTTTTGTCCCAGTCCGGCCCTGCACGCAAGTAGCCTGAAAAGAAGTGCGCAAGCTAGCCAGGAGATCCCACTTGGCATCAAGAGACATGGAGCTCTGGCGTCACCCGGAATTTCCTCAGGGAGCTCAGAACAAGCTGTTTGAAATCTGGAGAACCAAGCAAGTGAGAACATTTTCAGATCTCCTAAATATTCCAGAGAACAGGTACCTTACCTTCTCGAAATTGTGTGCCAAATTTAACATCAGTAAAGCTCACTCTCTACCGTATCAGCAGGTTCTCTACTTTTGCAGGCAGAGGTTACTGGATGTCTCGGGTGAATGCCAGAGCTCCTCAATGATTTTCTCCCTAAACCGTAGGGAACCGAAACTCTCCCTGGCACAGTTATATAATACCATTAGGGAAACCGGAGATAGAGACACACCTCTTTAAAAAATGGGAGAGGAAACTGGGCACCCAGCTCTCGGTGGACGCAGTATTAGCAGGTTGGAATAGAGTGTGTAAAGCAATACCATGCGAAAAATGGAGAGAATCACACTTCCGACTAATACATTCAGCCATCTATGCTTTCTCAGTTGTTTGAGGGAGGGGGGACGCCAGCTACTTAACAGCTTGCCCGAAGTGTGGGTTGGAGGGAGCGGACTTAGCACATTGTATTTGGCAATGCAAACATACACAATAATTCTGGGGTAGGATTTCGGGGTGGATATCAGATACCTGGGATATTAAACTTAACTTCACACCAGAGACTTTCCTATTCCACATATTTGACAATGCTTCTCCGGCTCCACTGGTGGTAGATGTGGCTCTCTTGGTGGCTTTGAGAGGCCTTTTGCAACAATGGCTAGTACCAAGAGTGCCAACAGTGAATGAGATAAAATCTCAATTACTACATGTAATGTATATTGATAAACTTGACACTGAACAACACAAAGACAAGAAGACAAAGATATTCTTTCGCAAATGGAAGACCTTTATTGTAAAACACCTTACACAACATGATATTAATAATCTCATGGAAAACTTTCAATACACCGAATGGTATGCGAGAGAAGACCTGAGGGGAAAATTGGGGAAGCTGAGGGTAGGATCAGAATGTCACATGTAGTGTCTTGAGAATCCGGAGATCTGTCGGGAATATGATTTGCAACAGTTAAGGTTATCACAATGTTGGACCCAAGGGATGGTGGTGATCACGACTCTGAGGCTTCAAGTTATGGGGAGGGAGGGAGGGGCGGGATGGTTTTGACATCCAGTTGATATTGTCTTTATATTTTTAAAAGAAAAAAAAAATGATGCATCTGAATATACCTTGTATCACTTACTTGCTGTACTTGTACTTCGTATTCTATATTGATGCATTCAATAAAAATACATTAAAAAAAATAATAATAATAATAATTATCTTGATCTAGGAGGGGGAGGTCCATATAGAGTAGGAGCTTGAGGAGGCGGTGGATGTGGCGGTGTAAGTGGAAGCGGCGGTGGAGGAGGTAGCCAACCCTGTTTTTAGTTATTTATTTTTTGTTGTTTAAATTAAGGTACACCCCAAAACATTGGGAAATATAAAAAATAAAACAATGAGAAAGTGTGCTGCAGTATAACAATGGCTGGGTGAGGCCGGAATACATGTCTATTCTGCACAAGGTATGGACAAGTACTGTGGGATCCATGCCTGGTTCATTTTAATAAACGTGAGCTTGTCCTCATTGGCTGTGGACAGATGGCTGAGCATGTCTGTGATAACGCCCCCTGCCGGGCTAAACACACGTTCAGACAATACACTGGCAGCAAGGCAGGCCAGCATCTCCAAGGTGTAAAGGGCAAACTCAGGCCATGTGCCCAATTTGGAGACCCAGAAGTTGAAGGGGGCAGATCCATCAGTCAGTATGTGTAGGCGTGTGTACACATACTGCTCCACCATGTTGCTGAAATGCTGCCTCCTGCTAAGACGTTCCATATCAGCTAATGGTGCTGGTTGTTGTGGCGTGCTGACAAAGCTTTTCCACATTTCGGCCATGCTAACCCTGCCTTCTGAGGTGCTGGTGGTGCCCCAACTGCGTTCTTCCTCATCTTCCGATCACGCTCCAGTGACGGAATTAAGGACGGTACGTTGTCCTTGTAATGGGGATCCAGCAGCGTGGCCACCCAGTAATCAGCACAAGTTAGAATGTGGCCAACTCGGCGGTCGTTGCGGAGACACTGCAGCATGTAATCGCTCATGTGTGCCAAGCGGCCCAGAGGCAACGACAAGCTTTCCTCTGTGGGAGGTGTATCGTCTGTCTCCTCTGTATTCCCCCCAGCCACGCACCAGTGATGCCCATGAGCTGATTTGGGCACACCCTGCTGTGAACACGGTTTTTCCTCCTGCATCTCCTCCTCCTCATCCTCCATCTCCTCATCCTCCAGAACTGTGCCCTGGCTGGACAATTGTGTACTTGGTGTATGTTGGTGCAGGAACCCACCCTCGGAGCCACTTGTAATTTACTGGCCTGAAACTCTTGTAAATGATCTCTCTTCCTCCTCCTCCTGTGCCACATCCTCTTCCATCAACGCCCGAAACGTTTTTTCAAGGAGACATAGAAGTGGTATAGTAACGCTGAGAACGGATTCATTGGCACTGGTCATGTTGGTGGAGTACTCGAAACAGCACAACAAGGCACACAGGTCTTGCATGGAGGCCCACTCATTGGTGGTGAAGTGGTGCTGTTCTGCAGAGCGACTCACCCGTGCGTGCTGCAGCTGAAACTCCACTATCACCTGCTGCTGCTCGCACAGTCGGGCCAGCATGTGCAAGGTGGAGTTCCACCTTGTGGGCACGGTGCATATGAGGCGGTGAGCGGGAAGGCCGAAGTTACGGTGCAGCACAGACAGGTGAGCAGCAGCAGGGTGAGAACGCCAAAAGAGCGCCCAGACGGCCTGCATTTTCTGCAGCAGCTCTGACATATTGGGGTAATTTTTCAGGAATTTCTGCACCACCAAATTCAGCACATGCGCTAGGCAATAGATATGCTTCAAACTGGCTAGGCCCAGAGCTGCTACGAGTTTTCGCCTATTATCGCACACCACCAGGCTGGGCTTGAGGCTCACTGGCACCAACCACTCATCGGTCTGTTGTTCCATGCCTGTCCAAAGCTCCTGCCCGGTTTCAAAACTGCCTGCTGTTGTTTACCCCTGGCTGTGCTGAAGTTAGTGATGAAGGTGTTACGCTGACCGGATGAGGAGGCAGTAAAGGATGAGGAAGCGGAGAAGGAGGAGGAAGCAACAGGAGTCAAAGAGAAATGCCCTGCAATCCTCGGTGGTGGAAGGACATGCGCCAAACTGCTATCTGCCTCAGGCCCAGCCGCCACTCCATTTATCCAGTGTGCTGTTAGTGAAATATAACTTTCCTGACCATGCTTACTGGTCCACGTATCCGTAGTTATGTGAACCTTGCCACATATGGCGTTGCGCAGTACACACCTGATTTTGTCCCCCACTTGGTTGTGCAGGGAAAGGATGGCTCGCCTGGAAAAGTAGTGGAGGCTGGGCACAACGTACTGTGGGACAGCTGCCACCATCAGATTCTTAAAACTGTCCGTGTCCACCAGACGGAATGAAAGCATTTCAAAGGCCAGGAATTTGGAAATGCTGGCATTCAGGGCCAGGGATCATGGGTGGGTAGGGGGGTACTTCCTCTTTCGCTCCAGTGTTTGGGAGATGAACACTTCCATGGGACATTGTGGAGATGCTTACTGACCAAGGTGGTGGCGTTGCTGGCACATCCTCTGTTTGCCGGGTGGCAGGTGCCACTGTCACTCCAGAGGGTGATGAAGAGGCTGAGACTGCAGCAGAAGAGGAAGCAGGGGGAGCCAGAGACCTTTTTTGGTTTTTGAGGTGTCTTCTCCACTGCAGCTCGTGCTTTGCACTTAAATGCCTGGTCATGCAGGTTGTGCTCAGGTTGAGAACTTTTATGCCTCGCTTAAGGCTATGACTGCACAGCGTGCAAACCACTCGTTTCTTGTTGTCAGCACATTGTTTGAAGAACAACCACGCCAGGGAACTCCTTGGAGCTGGCTTTGGTGTGCTCGGTCCCTTGGTGCGGTGAGCAGTAGCAGGAGAACTGTCTAGGGGACGGTGGCTCTGCTTTTGCACCCTGCTCCCTCTTTTTCTGTGCTGGTGGCTCTGTGCGACCACCACCTTGATTCCATGTGGGGTCGAGGACCTCATCGTCCTCCACATCGTCATCCACCCAGTCTTCACCCCTACCCATTCTTGTTGACTGCAGAAAGCCGCAGCAGCGGCACCTGTGTTTCTTCATTATCCGAGATGTGCTGCGGTGGTTCTCCCATGTACTCATCCTAAAACATAAGTGGTTTGGCATCGGTGCACTCAATCTCTTCCACTTCTGGGGCAGCGCTATGTGGATGGCCCTGGGAAACCCTGCCAGCAGAGTCATCAAAAAGCAGAAGAGACTGCTGCATGACTTGTGGCTCAGACTACTTGGCTGATTTGCAAGGAGGTGAGGTGAAAGACTGATGGCCATGAGCTGCAGATGTCAACTCTGATCTTTCAGCAAGGGACTGGGTGGGAGACAATGTGAAGGAACTGGAGGCACTCTCAGCCACCCAATTTACTATCGCCTGTACTTGTTCTGGCCTCACCATTCTTAGAGCCGCATTCGGCCCTACCAAATAACGCTGAAGGTTCTGTTGTCTACTCACACCTGAGGAAGGTGTTTCACTTGGGCGTGTAGCTGGCACAGATCGACCATGTCCTCTCCCTGCAACAGGATCTCCACCAACACCAGCAGCACCACGACCAGGGCCACGTCCCTTGTTTGACGCTATCCTCATTTTTTGCGGTCACCCACCGAAGTAACTGATGTTTTTACTAAATTAAGTTCCTTGTGAACAATGTTAATGGGTTAATGTCACCCAACAATGGAACAGACAAATTTTAGAAATTTAGGTCCTTGTCACCTAGGCAGAGCAGGGGTTTTTGGATGGGAAAATGGGTTAATGTCACCCAACAATGGAACAGATGAGTTTTTTAAACTTATTGCCTGGTCTGCTATACAGTGCAGCCAGCAAAGGTTACTTTATTGCCAAAATAAGATTTTTTCTAACACACAATGAAACAGATGGATTTAACTGTATTTCTTTAACTACTAGAAATGCAGCACAGGGCAAAAAGGTACTTTATTGCTCTCAAAAAAAGTTTTTTTTACCCTAAATGAAACTGATGGATTTAGCAGATTATATTTTACTCTCACAAATGAAGCACAGGGGATTTTAGCATAAAAAATGGTGGATATGTCACCCCTACAATGGAACAGATGGATTTGCCAAATGTATGTGCCTGCCTGTCACATGTGCAGGCCTCAGAGGTACTTTACACCCAAAAATGGGAATTTGAAGCCCAAAAATGTAACAGCGGTATTAAATGGTTTTATTTGACAGACAGAAATGCAGCGCAGGCCGCAAATGTACTTTCTAGCAACCAAAATTTGAATTTTTCAGCAAAAAATGTAACTGCAGTATTTGGCGGTTTTATTGGACTGTCAGAAATGCAGCACAGGGCAAAAAGATACTTTATTGCTCCCAAAAAAGTTTTTTTTTTACCCTAAATGAAACTTGAACCCAAAATTTTATGAAAATGTTCGGGTTCAGGTCCGGGTACAAAAAACCCTAAAGTTCGGTACATACCCGAACTTTACAGTTCGGGTTCGCTCAACCCTAACCACAACCAGTCCAGACACTTTGCTGTACAGAAATCAGAAACCACCACTCGCCAAAGATTCTACTGGATTGGAATAAAAGGAGAAATTGAAAACTGGTGTCGAGAATGTTCTACTTGTGCTATTAGAAGAGGGGAGAAACATGATCAGAGAGCTCCTCTGCATCCTCTTGTGAGCTGTACACCTCTGGACATAGTGGCCATAGACCGTGTCAAGTTAGATACAAGCCGCTCAGGCTATACCTATGTCAAATTTGCAGTTGCTGTACCTGTGAAATAACTGCCAAAGCAACTGCAATTGCCTTTTGGAAGAACTTTGTGCTACTACGGATGCCCTTAGAAGATCTTAACAGACCAGGCATCTGCCTTTGATTCCTAACTCTTCCAAGAACTATGCTCACTCCACAACTGTCAAAAGCTCAGAACATCAGCATATGATCCTCAAGGTAATGGACTTTGTGAAAAGATGAATCATACTTTAATTGAGATGCTGAACGACTTGACCAAAGAACTATTTGGCCGACTTTGGTGCCTGAGCTGGTGTACCTCTATAACTACACCATCCATTGTGCTACTAGACACACACCATACTACTTATGTTTGGCCATCAAGGTAAACTACCAGCAGACCTCATCTTAGAAGTATCAGTTCCAGACGCCATCAATCCTTTACAACAGACAGAATGGGTGAGTAAACATCAAAAACACCTAGTTTATTCTCAAGAGATTGTTCAAATCTGCATGGCAAATGCACACCAGAAACAACAAAGAGACTATAACTATTCTGCCAAAGTAGAGCCTTTTAAAATTAGTGACCATGTATGGCTGAGAAAAAACCATCGCACCAGCAAACTGGATAGCAAATGGGAAAGAGAGCCTAACATCATCACAGCTCTCCCCTTCCTGGGACAGATGTCTGTGAAATCACCAAAGAAAACAGAGCACCTCCAGTAGTGCATCACAACCGTCTCAAATTATGCCTAAAAGAGACTGTTTAGGAAGAAGTTTTAATTTGAGGAACCAAAGTTGTATGTTCCAGTGCAACCATTGATACCCATAACGAAACAATTATTGGACTCAGATATGTTTTCATTGGTTTCTTATGTCCTCAACATGAGCATCACCCACAGTCAAACGGATATTGTGAACTATGCCCTTTAACGATTTTTGAGAAAGTGGAGCGGAATCGATAGCAAAAACAGGTATATCCTTTCCCAAAGTGCATACCTGGAAACCATGTGTTATAGCAAATTGATTATCAATGAGATTGACAGCTGCTCCACTATCTACAAAAATCTCACAAACAATGTTCTTGCTATCTAGCGCCACCCTGGCAGGTAGGACAAAACGGGAACTACAAGCAAACGGCAAACCTTCAATTTCCGCATCAACCTTGCCAATAGTAACAGATGGAAAGTTTTTAGAGGTTTTTTTTCTTTTTGTTTCTTTATTACCCTCAGAAAACTCAGTGAATCTCTTAGAGGGGCAAACATTTGCCAAATGATTTATACCTCCACAACAGAAACAAACCCTCCCCTGAGAGCTGAATCCTCTACTACAGAGGCAAGCAAACCCAGCTGCATGGCCTCCTGCTCAGAGGGGATTGAGAGAGACTGAGGCCCCTGCGCACTGAATGAGACCGCCCCACTGTCCTTGGACTGAATATGACAGGAAGGAGTTATCTCTCCTCTCTCTCTAAGACGCCTGCCAATACGAACAGCTCGAGACATGGCAGACTCCAATGAGGCAGGTCTCTCATGAAAGGCAAATGCATCTTTCAATCCCTCCGAAAGACCATGGCAAAATTGACTTCGGAGTGCAGCATCATTCCAGCCCATTTTTGAAATCTGAACAATATATCTCTGCAGACTGTTTACCCTGGCATAAAAGATGCAGTTTAGATTCAGCCAGAGCAATTCGATCCGGGTCATCATATATCTGCCCCAGGGCTACAAAAAATGTATCCACCGATCGGAGGGGCCGTGCCCCCACCGGCAGCGGAAAGGCCCAAGACTGAGCGTTATCCCTGAGCAGCGAGATGATGATCCCCACCCTCTGCTCCTCATCACCAGAGGAATGGGGAAGTAGGCGAAAATGGAGTTTGCAAGCCTCTCTAAAATGAACAAAATTCTCACTACCCCCGGAGAACGTATCCGGAAGCGAGATCTTAGGCTCGGAACAAACTCCATGAACGCAAGCAGAACCGGTCACCTGAAACTGAGACACAGTTTTACGGAGATCTGCTACCTCCAGTGAAAGACCCTGCATGCGGTCAATCAAGGCTGAAACCGGATCCATGCTTAAGACAGTTTTGGTGGTTTATAATGTCACGGATGGTGTTGCAGAAAACTGGAAGTTATAAATAAACATTCTGACTTGATCCCAAACTAAGGAACATATGGGTGTGCCCTATAAAACCTCTAGAGCTCTCCCTGACTGCTCTGCCCATGGAAAGATCTTTATGATAGATAATTGCATGCCCTCGTACCTAGACTGTATGACACCTGAAAACCCTATAATAGTGAGGGGACACGACCACCGACTCCCTGCACTTAATACGGAGGGAGTCAGGGTCACCTAGAATCAAGCCAGCACGGAAACACAAATAAAGGAAAAGACTTATCTGAGGAACCAGCAGTTGCAGCATCTAGCAGTTAACACAATCCAGGAAGTAGTATAAACCGCAAAGCGAGGCAGTATGGGAGGGAATATAAAGGGAGGCAATCAGTGTAAATAGATGACAGCTGGGAGAAGGAAAAGAGATGACAAAGTGAAACCAAGACAAATAACATCATGCAAGAGGTACAGAAGAACGTCTGCCAGACCTTCTCAGAGAGCTGGCGGTGACAAAAGGGGGCACAGAAGGCATTGCTACTATAAAGGTGCCACAGAGGGAATTGCTACTATAATGGTGGCACAGAGGGCATTGCTACTATAAAAGGGCACAGATGACATTACTACTATAAAAGGGGAACAGAGGGAATTATTACTATAAAGGGGACACAGAGAGCATTGCTACTGTAAAGGTGCCACAGAAGGCATTGCTACTATAAAGGCGGCACAGAAGGCATTACTACTATAAAGGGGCACATAGGGCATTACTATTATATAAGCGCACAGAGAGCATTGCTACTATAATGGGGGCACAGAGGGTATTGCTACTATAAATGGGGCACAGAGGGCATTGCTACTATAAAGGTTGCACAGAGGGCATTTACTACTATAAAAACCCATAGAGGGCATTGCTATAATGTGTGTGTGTCTGTCCCTGTTCTTATGTCTTGACTCTGCTGTATCTGAACGTGCAGGGCAAGAAGAAGGAAGAGGAGGCAGCGCTACCAACAGGGAGTCCTGTGGGAGAGGCACAGGGAGGCACACTAAGAACGCAGGTAACACTAACACATGATTTACACTAGTGTTATCTGTGGTTTTACAAAGGACCACATTATCAGCACTAGTGTTTTCTGTGGTTTTACATAGGACTACAGGTAACACTACAACATGATCTGCACTACAATTATCTGTGGTTTTACATAGCACTGCAGGTAACACTACCACATGATCTACACTAATGTTATCTGTGGTTTTACATAGGACTGCAGGTAACATCTACTATAGTATCTGTACTCAGAGATGTATCACTGTGTTACCTGTGGTGTTACATAGGACTGCAGGTGATATCAATAACACTATCTGTACTTGTACCGCCCCAGATCTGGCAGGACAGTCTCAGAGTTCGGTGGCTACTTGGCTTTCATATAATTTTTTAATAGGAGGGGGGCACTATTAACATTTTTGCCTCTGCAGCAGAAGAGCTAGAATTGGCCCTGATCTCTATCAGCATCAATATGAACAATTATTTTGATAGTAGAGTATTTGGAGGCATTGGGCAGCACTATAGGTACTGTAAAATACTAGTGAGAATTTGGGCAGCAGCAAGCATGGTATTAGTGATGCCAGTAAGATGACAGTCTTAAAAGAAGACTTTTGTTGGTAAAGATCCTTGTACTGTGATGGCTAACCTACGGCACTCCAGCTGCGGCAAAACTACGACTCCCAAGATGCTTGGCTCCATAGAAATGAATGGAGCATGCTGGGAGTCATCGTTTCACCACAGCGGGAGTGCTGGAGGTTAGCCATCACAGTCCTAGGATAAGTTTCAAACTGAATTTTGCAAATATGTCTTAGTTGCAAACTGTGCTGGTGAAGACTTCATGGTGGAGAAGAATAGAAAAATGAGTGACTACAATTAGAGAAGAAGAGGATCTACACAGGATGCTACTGGTATTTTGCATCCTACTGTATCTGATCAGTTCTTAGTACTTATATTATCCAGCATTGCTGAAAAATATTGTGCGTCAGCAAAAGTAGTGAAGGTAATTTTTAAAAGCAGTTGCAAATGCTATTGTAACTGCATTAATAAATTGCTTCTATTGTTTACATTATGGTGTGTTGTTTGTCATTGTCCTGAAGCAGCTTTAGCTAGAAATACAACCCTGAGAAGAACACATACAGCTTCTATGCAGACACACTACTGTATGTGAAATGCAGGAATTTAGCATACTGATTGCTGCGGGCACTTAATTACTTTCTGTTGGTGTTAGTATTCAGCGAATTGAAGCATCCAAAGTGGAATTTGATCCAAAGTTTAGGAAAAATTTGATTAATCACCAATCCATGTTTCCCTGCGCTTCGTGGTAACAAATCAGTTTCTTCTTAAATGGCGGCTGCACACGTTACAAAGTGAAAGTAAGAAGCCTTGACTAGTAATCAGCGGCAGTGGCAATATTCGATTTTGCGATTTTTCATGAATATATGGGCGAATATTCGTCATATATTCGCAAATTAGCTATCTTCACTTTTTTTGTCATTGCGAAAATCGCTGTGTAAAAGTCGCTTAATGCACTTGTGCAAAAAGGGGTGTGGCTTAGCAACAGTTTTTGAACTACCCGAAGTTTGAGGCGATTGGAAAAGATGGTCGGAAGCAATTTTCAAGACAGTGAGGAAGAACTCCTGATCACTGTAAGTAATTTCACATTACACCAGTGTATTTGATTACATTTCACATGCATGTCAGACCATGTCGCTTTATATGCAGATAGAGTGTTATAACATATTCGCGATTGCAAAAATCACAACTTATGATGCAAATGTTTTTTTTTTTCCGCAATACATACTACTTCACTTTTTATCAGATTTAAGTAGATATTACTGATTGGTGCACTAAGTATTGTTGTGACATAACAGCACTATGTTTGTAGCATGTATGTATGGACAGCAGAGAAATATCTCTCACATGCACATTGCACATCCATTTTCCTGCCACACACTATATACCCCCCACCGCTGGCGGATCCAGGGGGGGGGCAATGGGGCAATTGCCCCCCCCGAGATGCTCGGAGGTGGGGGCGGCGGCCGCAGGGCACAGGGAGATGCGCTCATCTCCATAGTCATCTGTATCGCCGTCCTAAGGACAGCGATACAGATGGCTGTGCTGGGAAAGCGAACGGGCAGGGAGAGAGAGGCGTGTCCCTTCCCCTTCCTATGATGGGCTACAGGCACTAGGCCGGCAGCCTATCAGAGGCTGGCCCAGGCGGCGCGATGACGTCATTGCGCCGCCTGAGCCGTACACGGGACACAGGCCGGAAGAGGTCTGCATCGCTGCCATGGAGGTAAGTATAATTTTATTTTTTTTTATGTATATATATATATATATATATATATACAGGGTGGGCCATTTATATGGATACACCTTAATAAAATGGGAATGGTTGGTGATATTAACTTCCTGTTTTGTGGCACATTAGTATATGTGAGGGGGGAAACTTTTCAAGATGGGTGGTGACCATGGCCGCCATTTTGAAGTCGGCCATTTTGAATCCAACTTTTGTTTTTTCAATAGGAAGAGGGTCATGTGACACATCAAACTTATTGGGAATTTCACAAGAAAAACAATGGTGTGCTTGGTTTTAATGTAACTTTATTCTTTCATGAGTTATTTACAAGTTTCTGACTACTTATAAAATGTGTTCAATGTGCTGCCCATTGTGTTGGATTGTCAATGCAACACTCTTCTCCCACTCTTCACACACTGATAGCAACACCGCAGGAGAAATGCTAGCACAGGCTTCCAGTATCCGTAGTTTCAGGTGCTGCACATCTCGTATCTTTACAACATAGAAAATTGCCTTCAGATGACCCCAAAGATAAAAGTCTAAGGGGGTCAGATCGGGAGGCCTTGGGGGCCATTCAACTGGCCCACGACGACCAATCCACTTTCCAGGAAACTGTTCATCTAGGAATGCTCGGACCTGACACCCATAATGTGGTGGTGCACCATCTTGCTGGAAAAACTCAGGGAATGTGCCAGCTTCAGTGCATAAAGAGGGAAACACATCATCATGTAGCAATTTCGCATATCCAGTGGCCTTGAGGTTTCCATTGATGAGGAATGGCCCCACTAACTTTGTACCCCATATACCACACCATACCATCAATTTTTTTGTTCTAACAGTCTTGGAGGGATCTATCCAATGTGGGTTAGTGTCAGACCAATAGCGGTGGTTTTGTTTGTCAACTTCACCATTCACATAAAAGTTTGCCTCATCACTGAACAAAATCTTCTGCGTAAACTGAGGGTCCTGTTCCAATTTTTGTTTTGCCCATTCTGCAAATTCAGTGCACCGATCTGGGTCATCCTCGTTGAGATGCTGCAGTAGCTGAAGTTTGTAAGGGTGCCATTTGTGAGTAGCTAATATCCGCCAAAGGGATGTTCGACTAATGCCACTCTCCAGTGACATGCGGCGAGTGCTACGCTGTGGGCTCTTGCTGAATGAAGCTAGGACAGCCACTGATGTTTCTTCATTAGAGACAGACTTCATGCGTCCACATTTTGGCAAATCCAACACTGAACCAGTTTCACGAAACTTAGCAAGCAGTTTGCTAACTGTAGCATGGGAGATGGGTGGTCTCATAGGGTGTCTTGCATTGAAATCTGCTGCAATGACCCGGTTACTGCGTTCACCAGACATCAATACAATTTCTATCCGCTCCTCACGTGTTAACCTCGGCGACATGTCAATGGCCGTAAACAAAGAGAAACTTGTAAATAACTCATGAAAGAATAAAGTTACGTTAAAACCAAGCACACCATTGTTTTTCGGGTGACATTTCCAATAAGTTTGATGTGTCACATGACCGTCTTCCTATTAAAAAAACAAAAGTTGGATTCAAAATGGCCAACTTCAAAATGGCCGCCATGGTCACCACCCATCTTGAAAAGTTTCCCCCCTCACATATACTAATGTGCCACAAACGGGAAGTTAATATCACCAACCATTCCCATTTTATTAAGGTGTATCCATATAAATGGCCCACCCTGTACAATAGTTTTACACATTAGGGGGGCCTCTTGTTACTGGCACATTAGGGGGGCCCCTTTTGTTACTGGCACATTAGGGGGGCCCCTCTTGTTACTGGCAAATTAGGGGGGGGCCTTTTGTTACTGGTACATTAGGTAGGCCCTCTTGCTACTGGCACATTAGGGGGGCCCTCTTGTTACTGGTACATTAGTTGGGGCCCTCTTGTTACTGGTACATTAGGGGGGCCCTCTTGTTACTAATACATTAGGGGGGCCCTCTTGTTACTGGCACATTAGGGGGGGCCCTCTTGTTAAAGGCACATTAGGGGGGCCCCTCTTGTTACTGGCACGTGATTGGGGGGCACTTCTTACTGGCACATTATTGGTGGGCACTATAGGGGCATCTACTGAGGCCACAAAGACGGGGTATTTTATATGGGGGCTCTGTAGAGTAGCATTTTATACTGGGACACATTATGGTGGGTACTATGGGGAAGGGGGGAGAGGAGTATTATGGGGTCATCTACGGGGGGCACTAAGAAGGGGTATTTTATACTTGCAAATTATGAGGGACACTGAGGGCATCTACTAGGGCACTATATATGGGGCATTTTATACTGGTACATTATGGGGGCACTAGGAGGAAGGGGGAGAGGAGCACTATGGGGGCATTTAATGGGGACACAATATATGGGTATTTTATACTGGCACTTTATGGGGGCACTATGGGGACATTAGCTCAACTGGGGGCATTACAAGGGGGTATTTTTTGCACTGTCTATTATAAGGAAAATTATTACTACTGGGGGAATATGATGATGGGCTTTATTACTCCCCCATGGTATGACCCCCTAGTAGCAGCACCAGCCTCTCCCTGCTCTGCTATCCCTCTGCCACTTCTCCAAATCCTTATTATGAAATCTTTGTCATTAGGATAAAACACAACATCAGCTCCGCCGAGCTTCCGGCCAAAGTGTTGAAGTGGCGTCCGAGAAGTGGCGTCCCAAGGGCCAAGCCAAGTAATTGTAAGTTTTCATGTGAAATATGTTTGTTATACACATATAGCATACACTGTGCCACACAATACACTGTGCCACACACAATACACTGTGCCACATACACTGTGCCACACACTGTGCCACACATTGGGTAGTCTTGTGGCGGTGGACAGAAAATAATCTGGAAGTGCCCCTCTCGAGATCAGGCTCTGGATCCACCACTGCTCCCCACACACACAAACACAGTCTATATATTAGAGTTTGTGTCCTGTTGGTCAGGACTCAGGAGAAACTTTCTTTGTCTTACAGCCAGTATTTGCTGGCTCATTTAGAGCATTTAGAGTTACCCAGGATGCACCACGGGGAGGCGAACCAGCTGTACACCCCAAACCATACCGTCACTTCACTAGACAGGTACATCTCTGCTCAGCTGGCCAATATCCAATTGCTCAGACCCCACACACATACAATCGCAATACAATCCGATCGTATAACGGTAACATTAAATCTAATATTTCCCCTTTGAAGACAAAATACTTTTTGATGTTTTGCTGAGGACATTATTTTCAATATTTGGATTAAAAAAATTGGGATTATATGCTTGCATCTTTATACTGCAGCGCGTGTTGGAGCGGGGCTACGACTGCACCCGGGTCCGCACCGAGAAGCAGCGTATTGTTTGGGAGATCCATTATGAACTTTGGAGAAAGTTTAACAGCAGGCACCAGAGTATGGCCGTATTAGGCTACTTTCACACTTGCGGCATTGTGAACCGGCGGGCAGTTCCGACGACGGAATTGCCCGCCGGATCCGCAGATCTGCCGCTAACTGAAAGCATTTGTGAGACAAATCTGGATGCGGTTCCGTCTCACAAATGCATTGCAAGGACGGATCCGTCTCTCCCCTTATCATGCGGAAAGACGGATCCGTCTTGTATCTTTTTTCACATTTTTACCGGTCTGCGCATGCGCAGGCCGGAAGGACGGATCCGGCATCGTGGCTGCCTTCCGGGAGGGCCTGTGAGATCCAGCCCCCTGTATTACACTGGTAATACACTTATAGCCAATGCACTACAATACAGAAGTATTGCAATGCATTGTAAAGGGGATCAGACCGCCAAAAGTTGAAGTCCCAGAGGGGGACCAAAAATAAACTGAAAAAAAAAAAGAGTTTAAAACATTTCGGTTTAAAAAAAAAAAAAAACATTTTTAAAGAAAAAAAAAGCATCCCTTTGCCAAAATAAAGTTAAATAAAATTTTTAAAAAAATAGTGAAAAAAAGAAAAGAAGACATATTTTGTATCACATGACCTTACTTACCAGGCACTGATGTTTGCGGTGTTGCTGGGGAGTCAGCGTCATGTGATCAGGGGTGTATCACGTGATCGCTCTCTCCTTGTTGGACTTCCTGACATGGGCAGTCAGGTTGCCGGGACGCCAAGCCACATGTATTACTCCATGCTGGGCAGATATGGTTCTGATTTCATATTATTTCCAATTATTTTGCTCATATAGTATAAAAAAAAATCTGTTTCTGTATGAAGAAAACTTACATTTGCTATAAACCCATACTAATCATGGATCCATCGTACAGGAAATCAAATCCTTGACAGCACTGTACAGGGCCTTGACTAACTGATAGTGTGAATATTTGTGGATAGTGTATGTAATCAATTACACTTCTGTTACATTTAATTTACTTTAATTAAACTTTATAGACCTATATTTCAACCTGGTTGAAAAGAATGTCCCTACTTTATTACACGATGCAGAATTGTTGCCCATGTCTTCTTTATAGCAATGAAAAAATAGGTTTTCTTTAGAAGCGGTAAAGAAAGACTGGGGCATATAGGAAATTAGATTAGGTTTTTTGTAGCAATGAATCCTGTCGTAGTGATTACTCCATAGCCTTCTAAAACACTATTTCTGATATCATTCCTGTCAAGTAAGACCCTGAAGGGTCTAATATATCACTGCATTCTCCTGAGCTGTTGAAGTAGGACTTGGTAATGCTATTTCAGCTTGTGTTTGTACATATAATAATGCTCCGGATGCTATATTCATTTTCTGTAACAGCTGTTTTTTAAAGCCCAGATGGCTGTTATACTATCTTGTTTTTTTTTTCCTTCTAGATTCATGATTCTTTTCCAGTGACTACACAAAAGAATCAAAATTCATTGTGAGGAACTCTTCAATCACTCTAGAGCTTTAACATTGTTGTAACTACTTTGCTAGTTTTGCTCCACTTAATAGATTCTTAAACCTAACTTGATTAAGTTGGTGTAACAATAAAGACTCTATGGTATCCTTCTCAGGCATTGCAAGAAAAGAAACCATCTAGAATACCTGAGCTTTGTGGTGTCTTTTAATACTCTATTCAGCTATTTTAACAATACTGTTGACTAGACTGTTAGAATTTTATGGTGGATCAGAAATGAAGCACTATCTACTACATACACAGCGTAGGTAGATGGCTCAATGTGAACCATGGTAAGGCAGTAGCACTCACACAAATACCACAACACTTCAACTAGAGGATCCTAATATGATAGCGGGATTTGATGACCTAATCTTAGGATAGGACATCAATAACATGATATCAGGAAACACCTTTAGTCATGTACGGTATAGTATAATAGCTCTGTCTAACATGTATATGTGCTAGTATATGTGCCAGGGAGTGTGATACGGTAGATGATATTGCTTGGTATCCATGGTTGTTGGATATTATTTTCTGGCAACTAGAAGAGATTGTCGTTTACTGAAAAGTTTGGATACTAAAGAAGTGTATATTGAGGCAAGGTGCAGGGTACCGTAATGGATGGCAGATACCTCGGTGAGGTAAGAGCCGGATTTTGTGTGTTAACAGCAGAAGCTGTTGACAACTTTAATACTTAGTATGGCTGCAAAGCCAATCCGGGCTGGCTTTTATTGGGAGTAGGTAAAGAGTTGGGCGGGTGCCTACTCCATATGTTCCAGAACCAGGTTTTGGAGCTGGTATTTAAATTCCCAGGCAGCAACCTCAGCTTGGAGGAGAAGGAAGGAAAATCACTGAGAGTCTGGGTGGTTTTTGCAGTGTGTGGAGCTGAGGCCTGGACCCCAACACAGGCATACAGAGCGCCCAGCATCCTGTGAGGAAACTTTATGTGGCTGTGCGATCGTCCAGGACAGGACTCATTCCAGTAAAGGAGCCAGGTGAAGATCTGTGTCATTTTGTGTGTGAACTAACACCAAGTGATTGTTCTGCTTTTTCTGTTTGAGCAAGTGTGAAGTAAACGCTCTTTTGCTTCATTACCTGGACTCCATTTGCCTCTATACTGCACCCGCACCCCTGTCTACCGGAGTAATTCCCCACATTTGGTGGAGGATGCGGGCAGTAGCAGTGAGGCTGGCCTGAGGGCCAGGAAAGTTTTGTTTTGCCTTAAACACCGGTTGATGTCATACATTAAGCCGGCAAAGCTGGGCCCTGAGTTCCCTGACAAGATGGAGGCTGTTGTGAAAGGCCTCGTCGAGGCTAACCTGCAGCAGCGGGAGGCGAACAAACAGCATTAAGAAATTAACCAGCTGCTGTTACAACATGTAATGGCGTTGCAAGCAGCAGGAGCAACCCGAGCACTTTTGATGCCAGGAAAGCGGTTCGGGCCGCCATCCCAAAGTTGGGTTCCTCTGACGATGTCGATACCTACCTGGCAGTGTTTGAGAAAGTCGCCATCCGGTAGAAGTTGCCCCGAGACCAATGGGCCGAGATTCTCGCTCCATTCCTGTCGTCTGGACCCCAGCAGGTTTTCTTCGATCTGCGAGGTACCGTTTGAGCGTATCGCGATGGACCTCGTAGGCCCGTCCCGAAGTCCGCTAGGGGTCACCAACACATCCTGGTAATCTTGGATTATGCCACACGGTACCCCAAGGCGGTGCCACTTTGTCATACGTCGGCTAAGTTAATAGCCCGGGAGTTAATGGAGATGTTCTCCTGAGTGGAGCTCCCTAAAGAGGTATTGACTGACCAGGGGACCCCGTTTATGTCCAAGGTCATGAGGGAGCTATGTAAATTGTTCCGCAGACAGACGGACTCGTAGAAAGGTTCAACCAGACTCTAAAAAATATGTTAAAACGGGTGTTATCTAAGGATGGGAAGGATTGGGATCTTCTGTTGCCCTATCTTATGTGTCCCAGGCGTCGACGAGGTTCTCGCCCTTTGAACTGTTGTATGGTCGGCATCCGCCAGGTCTGCTGGACATAGCCAAAGAGGCGTGGGAACAACAACCTACTCCCCATAAGAGCTTGATTGAGTATGTCACCCAGATGCAGGAACGGATGGAGAAAGTGCTGCCACTGGTAAGGGAACATATGGAAGCCGCCCAGCGAGCCCAAGGGGGGTATATAATCGCCAGGCTCGGGTGCGGAACTTTAACCCTGGAGACCGGGTTCTGGTACTGGTCCCTACAGTAAATTTTTGGCTAGGTGGCAGGGTCCATACGAAATACTTGAGAAAATGGGAACAGTGACCTACAAGGTACACCAGCCCGGACGGAGGAAGCCGGCGAAGGTGTACCATGTGAATTTATTAAAGCCCTGGTGAGATAGAGAGACCAGTCCGGACGGCCGCCCTCGGCCAGGGTTTTTAGGGTTAGAGTGTCCAGTTCCCCGGTCTAACTCGGGGGAAGCTGTTGCCACGATAAAGGTTGCTAACAGTCTTCTAAACAGGCTCAATAGGTCAAGGAGTTTGTTAGCAGGAACACGGATGTGTTCTCGGACCTTACGGGACGCACCTCTGTTGTCCGCCATTTCATTGTCACGGAACCTCGGGTCAGTGTCCAGTTGAGACCATATCGGGTACCTGAGGCCGGCCGAGAAGCCATTTTAGAAGAGGTGCAACGGATGTTACAATTAGATGTCATCGATGAGTCGAAAAGCAAGTGGGCTAGTCCAATAGTCTTGGTGCCCAAGCCGGATGGGACCCTACGCTTCTGTAATGACTTCCGCAGACTAAATGAAGTCTTCAAATTTGACAAGTACCCTATGCCCCGTGTGGATGAGATGATTGAGAAACTAGGACAAGCCCGGTATTTTTCTGTGCTTGACCTCACCAAAGGGTACTGGCAGGTACCCTTAATGGAGTCTGCCAAAGAAAAAACGGCTTTTGTTACACCGCAAGGCCTGTATCAGTTTAAGGTATTACCCTTTGGTCTGCATGGAGCCCCGCCACTTTCCAAAGGTTAATGGATATTGTCCTGCGACCCCATCGTCAGTACACCTCGGCCTACTTGGACTATAT
Organism: Bufo bufo; assembly: GCF_905171765.1. Classification (NCBI taxonomy): domain Eukaryota; kingdom Metazoa; phylum Chordata; class Amphibia; order Anura; family Bufonidae; genus Bufo; species Bufo bufo. The sequence continues at coordinate 170,618,854 of NC_053391.1, read as the reverse complement.
CCTCGTCCACAGTACCGACTGGGAGAGTAATTTACCTAAGGTGCAGGCTGTAGTGGACTCCCTTAGGAAGGCAGGCTTAACCGCAAATCCGAAAAAATGTGCAGTAGGTTTAGAAGAGGCCAAGTACCTGGGATATGTAATTGGTCACGGAGTTATAAAATCTCAAGTACACAAAATTGTCGCAATCAGAAATTGGCCCCGGCCCGTAACTACTCGGCAGGAAAAATCATTCCTGGGAATTGTAGTATATTACATGAGGTTTGTGCCCCACTTTGCCACTATAGCTGCGAAACTGACAGGGTTATTAATGGGGCGTAAGTCAGGGACGGTCCGCTGGAATGAACAGGCGGAAAAGGCTTTCTCCTCCTTGAAGTTGGCCCTGTGTGGGTCCCCGGTTTTGGTAACCCCCGATTTCAAGAAGGAGTTCAAAGTCAGACCGACGCCTCTGAGGTTGGCCTTGGGGCTGTACTGTCTCAGGAAGTCAACAGGGAGCAGCATCCCGTTGTCTTTTTTAGCCGTAAACTCACCCCAGCCGAGACCAGGTATAGTATAGTATAGTATAGTATAGTGGAGAGAGAGTGCCTCGTCATCAAATGGGCACTCGAGGCTCTCCGTTACTATCTGTTGGGCAGAAGCTTCTGCCTGGTGACTGACCACTCCACTCTTAAGTGGATGAGGGTACTGTAATGGATGGCAGATACGTGTCACCGAGGTTCCTGGCCTCGGTGAGGTAAGAGCCGGATTTTGTGTGTTAACAGCAGAAGCTGTTGACACCTTTAATACTTAGTATGGCTGCAAAACCAATCCGGGCTGGCTTTTATTGGGAGTAGGTAAAGAGTTGGGCTGGTGCCTACTCCCCACATTCCAGAACCAGGTTTTGGAGCTGGGATTTAAATTCCCAGGCAGCAACCTCAGCTGGGAGGAGAAGGAAAGAAAATCACTGAGAGTCTGGGTGGTTTTTGCAGTGTGTGGAGCTGAGGCCTAGACCCCGACACAGGCGTACAGAGCGCCCAGCATCCTGTGAGGAAACTTTATGTGGCTGTGCGATCGGCCAGGACTGTTTCGAGTACTCCACCAACATGGCCAGTGCCGATGACGCAGTCCTCAACGTTGCTATCCCACTTCTATGTCTCCTTGAAAAAACGCTTCGGGTGATGATGTAAGAGGATGTGGCACAGGAGGAAGAGGAGGAGGAAGAGGGATCATTTCCACAGTTATCAGGCCAGTCATTCACAAGTGGCTCAGAGGGTGGGTTCTTGCACCAACAGAGGCCAGGTACACATTTGACCAGCCACGGCACAGTCCTGGAGGATGAGAAGGAGGAACCGTGTTCACAGCAGGGTGGTACCTAAAGCAGCTCATTGGCATCACTGGAGCGTGGCTAGGGGGGATACAGAGGACACAGATGATACACCTCACACAGAGGACAGCTTGTTCTTGCCTCTGAGCAGCCTGGCACACATGAGCAACTATATGCTGCAGTGCCTGCGCAATGACTGCCGAGTTGCCCACATTCTAACCAGTGCTGATTACTGGGTGGCCACCCTGCTGTATCCCCGCTAAAAGGACAATGTGCAGTCCTTAATTCCGTCACTGGAGCATTATCGGAAGATGCACAAGTACAAGCGTACACTTGTAGACACACTGCTGATGGCATTCCCACCTGACACCAAGGGCTCAGTGGAAGCACAAGGCGAAGGCAGAGGAGGAGGAAAAAGTCGCCAACGCAGCTGGGGCACCGCCAGCACCTCAGAAGGCAAGGTTAGCATGGCCGAAATGTGGGAAAGCTTTGTCAGCACGCCACAACAACCAGCACCACCAGCTGATGTAGGACGTCTTAGCAGGAGGCAGCATTTCAGCACCATGGTGGAACAGTAAGTGTGCACACGCCTACACGTACTTACTGATGGGTCTGCCCCCTTCAACTTTGCGGTCTCCAAATTGGGCACATTGCCTGAGCTTGCCCTTTACGCCTTGGAGGTGCTGGCCTGCCATGCAGCTAGTGTATTGTCTGAACGTTTGCTTAGCACGGCAGGAGGGGGTGATCACAGACAAGTGCAGACGCCTGTCCACAGCCAATGTGGACAAGCTCACGTTCATTAAAATGAACCAGGCATGGATCACACAGGACTTGTCCGTACCTTGTGCAGAATAGACAAGTATACCGGACGCATCAAGCCATTGTTATACTCCAGCGCACTTTGTTTTCTTTTTAATATTTATCTATGTTTTGTGGTCTTCCCAAATTTATAAAAAATTGATAAATAAAATAAAAAACTACAAAAATAGTGTTGGCTACCTCCTCCTCTTCTACCACCACTTCCACCTACAACGCCACGTCCACCACCTCCTCAACCTTCTACTCCACTTTGACCTCCGCCGTCTAGTTCAAGATTATTATTTTTTACTTTTTTTTTAATTCTATGTTATTTTAATTCATTTCCCTATCCACATTTGTTCGCAGGGCAATTGTCCTGCTCTTATCCCTATTTTGCTTCTATTTGCAGCCCTCTACCCCTTTCTATGACTTTTTTAGAGCCATTTTAGTGCTCCAAAGCTCGGGTCCCCATTGACTTCAATGGGGTTCGGGGTCAAGTTTGGGCCAAAATAAAGGGAATTTTTTTTTAAAAAATAGGGAAAAAAAGAAAAGTAAACATATTAGGTATCACCGCATCCGTATCGACCGGCTCTATAAATATATCGCATGACCAAATCTTCAGGTGAGCACTGTCAAAAAAATAAAATAAACACTATGCTAAATAAACAATTTTTTTGTCACCTTACATCACTAAAAGTGCAACACTAAGCTATCAAAAAGGCCTATACCCCCCAAAATATTATCAATCTAACCATCACCCCATCCTGCAAAAAATTAGCCCCTACCTTAGATAATCGCCCAAAAAAAAAAAAAAAATATGGCTCAGAATTTGGAGACAATAAAACATAGTTTTTTTTTGTTTAAAAAAGGCTGTAAAACTTAAGTAAATAAAAAAAAGTATACATATTAGGTATTACCACGTCCGTAACGACCGGCTCTATAAAAATACCACATGACTTAACCGCTCAGGTGAATACCATTAAAAAAAAACCAGTGTCAAAAAAGCAATTTTTTGTAAACATACATCACAAAAAGTGTAATAGCAAGCGATCAAAAAATCATATGCACCCCAAAATAGTGCCAATCAAACAGTCATCTCATCCCGCAAAAATGATATCCTACCTAAGACAATCCCCCAAAAAACTGTAAAAACTATGCCTCTCAGACTATGGTGACACTAAAACATGATTTATTTATTTTCAAAAATTATATTATTGTGTAAAACTTAAATAAATAAAAAAAAGTATACATATTAGGTATTACCACGTCCGTAATAACTGACTCTATACAAATACCACATGACCTAACCCCTCAGGTGAATACCGTAAGAAATCTAAATAAAAACGGTGTCAAAAAAGCAATTTTTTGTCACCTTACATCACAAAAAGTGTAATAGTAAGCGATCAAAAAGTCATATGCACCCTAAAATAGTGCCAATCAAACTATAATCTCATCCCGCAAAAATGATACCCTACCTAAGACAATCACCCAAAAAGCTGAAAAAATTATGGTTCTCAGACTATGGTGACACTAAAACATGATTTTTTTTGGTTTTAAAAAAATGATATCATTGTGTAAAACTTACATAAATAAAAAAGTAGACATATTATGTATTGTCGCGTCCATAATAACCTGCTCTATAAAAATATTACATGACCTAACCCTTCAGATGAATACTGTAAAAAATAAAAAATAAAACGGTGTTCAAAGCCATTTTTTGTCACCTTACATCACAAAAAGTGTAATAGCAAGCAATCAAAAAGTCATATGCACCCTATAATAGTACCAATCAAATCGTCATCTCATCCCCAAAAAAATTAGCCCCTACACAAGACAGTCATCCAAAAAAAATAAAAAATACGACTTTCAGAATGTGGAGACACAAAAAAATCTATATTTTTTTTCAAAAATGCTTAGTTATGTAAAACTGAAACAAACAACCAAAAAAAAGTTGTCATATTTGGTATTGTTGCGTCTGTAACAACCTGCTCTATAAAATAACCACATGATCAAACCTGTTAGATGAATGTTGTAAATAACATAAAATAAAAACGGTGCCAAAACAGCTATTTTTTGTTGCTTTGCCTCACGAAAAGTGTAATATAGAGCAACCAAAAATCATATGTGCCCTAAAATAGTACCAACAAAACTGGCACCTTATCCCGTGGTGTCCAATTTGGGATCACTTTTTTGTAGTTTCTACTCTAGGGGTGCATCAGGGGGGTCTTCAAATGGGACATAGTGTCAAAAAAACCAGTCCAGCAAAATCTGCCTTCCAAAAACCATATGGCATTCTTTTCCTTCTGCGCAATGCCGTGTGCCTGTGCACCAGTTTATGACCACATATGGGGTGTTTCTGTAAACTACAGAATAAGGGCCATAAATATTAAGTTTTGTTTGGCTGTTAACCTTTGCTTTATACTTGAAAAGATGGATTAAAATGGAAAATCTGCCAAAAAACTGAAATTCTAAAATGTCATCTTTATTTTCCATTAATTCTTGTGGAACACCTAAAGGATTAAGATAGTTTGTAAAATCAGTTTTGTATACCTTGAAGGGTATAGTTTTTAAAATGGGGTCACTTTTTTGGAGTTTCTACTCTAGTGGTGCATCAGGGGGTCTTCAAATGTGACATTGCAGCTTAAAATTATCCCAGTGAAATCTGCCTTCCAAAAACCATATGGCGTTCCTTTCCTTCTGCGCAATGCCATGTGCCCTTACAGCAGTTTACGACCACATATAGGGTGTTTCTGTAAACTACAGAATCAAGACAATAAATATTGAGTTTTTTGGCTGTTAACTCTTGCTTTGTTAGTGAAAAAAACATTGTTTAAAATGGAAAATCTGCCAAAAAAGTAGAATTATGAAATTTCATCTCCATTTTCCATTAATTCTTGTGGAACACCTAAAGGGTTAACAAAGTTTGTAAAATCAGTTTTGAATACTTTGAGGGGTGTAGTTTCTAAAATAGGGTCATTTTTGGGTGGTTTCTATTATGTAAGCCTCACAAAGTGACTTCAGACCTGTACTGGTCCTTTAAAAAGTGAGTTTTGGAAATTTTCTGAATAATTTCAAGATTTGCTTCTAAACTTCTAAGCCTTCTAACATCCCCAAAAAATTAAATAGCATTCAAAAAATGATCTAAACATGTAGTATACATATGGGGAATGTAAAGTAATAACTATTTTTGGAGGTATTACTATTAGAAAAAAACTGAAATTAGCAAATTTGCTAATTTTTCAAAATTTTGGGTAAATTTGGTATTTTTTTTATAATTAAAAATACATTTGTTTGACTCAATTTTACCACTGTCATGAAGTACAATATGTGACGAGAAAACAATCTAAGAATGGCCTGGATAAGTAAAAACGTTTTAAAGTTAACACCACATAAAGTGCCACATGTCAGATTTGCAAAAAATGGCCCAATCCTTAAGGTGAAATATGTCGGGGTCCTTAAGGGGTTAATATGTATCAAGTTGAAGGGATTACTCTGAGAGTCTGCAAATTAATCCTGAATCCTGTTAAGTAATTAAAAGTTGAGCAATATTAGTGTCCACAGTCTGGAAATTTTATTCTGCGTCAGACAGTACAGAAGGGCTGAAATAAGAGGATATTAAACTTTCAAGGTTACACAACATATATTTCCACTTTATTCTTGTTATTTTAACTTTGCACAGTTAGATGGCTGAAAGATTTGTGGAATATCTCAAGGGTAGTTTTAATAGACAGACACCTCCATAGTATATAATCATGCTCCCAGGGCATAAAATGCAAATTGTTATTTATAGCTATTGACAAAACAAGCAAAGAAGACAACCTGAAGCCATGTCATATAAAGCAATTTCACGCACTCAAGTACTATAGAAAAAAAATAACAAGTTTTGTCATTTAGTGAGTAATGGAATTATGTGGATTTAATGGAAGAAAGATTGAATAGTTTTGTACTATAAAATGCAAATTGATCCATTTTTGATGTTTTCATGGAGTTTTTATTATTTCATTTTTTATTCTAGATAGGTCTGTTGATCACATAAATATATTTTTTTTAATGACAAATTGTCACCAAACTAGCCAGCCCTTAAGAAACATGCACCCACAGCCGTCTCAAACAATCCCATCATCATTCGAGCATACAGTGTATTAGAGTCTATCCTCTGCGGGTAAATAACACTGAATTGTGGCAGGTAGATATAATGGACAGGATTTCTGGAGTCTTGTAATCTATCTTCTAGGTCATCTTTAGGCTAGGGCTACACGATGACATGTGTTGTGCAACAATAATTCGCACGACACATAAAGAAGGACCTATATACACTCACCTAAAGAATTATTAGGAACACCATACTAATACGGTGTTGGACCCCCTTTTGCCTTCAGAACTGCCTTAATTCTACGTGGCATTGATTCAACAAGGTGCTGATAGCATTCTTTAGAAATGTTGGCCCATATTGATAGGATAGCATCTTGCAGTTGATGGAGATTTGAGGGATGCACATCCAGGGCACGAAGCTTCCGTTCCACCACATCCCAAAGATGCTCTATTGGGTTGAGATCTGGTGACTGTGGGGCCATTTTAGTACAGTGAACTCATTGTCATGTTCAAGAAACCAATTTGAAATGATTCGAGCTTTGTGACATGGTGCATTATCCTGCTGGAAGTAACCATCAGAGGATGGATACATGTTCTCATTCTGTTTACGCCAAATTCGGACTCTACCATTTGAATGTTTTAACAGAAATCGAGACTCATCAGACCAGGCAACATTTTTCCAGTCTTCAACAGTCCAATTTTGGTGAGCTTGTGCAAATTGTAGCCTCTTTTTCCTATTTGTAGTGGAGATGAGTGGTACCTGGTGGGGTCTTCTGCTGTTGTAGCCCATCCGCCTCAAGGTTGTGAGTGTTGTGGCTTCACAAATGCTTTGCTGCATACCTCGGTTGTAACGAGTGGTTATTTCAGTCAACGTTGCTCTTCTATCAGCTTGAATCAGTCGGCCCATTCTCCTCTGACCTCTAGCATCCACAAGGCATTTTTGCCCACAGGACTGCCCCATACTGGATGTTTTTCCCTTTTCACACCATTCTTTGTAAACCCTAGAAATGGTTGCATGTGAAAATCCCAGTAACTGAGCAGATTGTGAAATACTCAGACCGGCCCGTCTGGCACCAACAACCATGCCACGCTCAAAATTGCTTAAATCACCTTTCTTTCCCATTCTAACATTCAGTTTGGAGTTCAGGAGATTGTCTTGACCAGGAGCACCCCCCTAAATGCATTGAAGCAACTGCCATGTGATTGGTTGACTAGATAATTGCATTAATGAGAAATAGAACAGGTGTTCCTAATAATTTTTTAGGTGAGTGTATATGTGTGTATGTATATATGTTCCACAATCACTCAAAAACGCAACCATCAATTTCAACGAATCTTGGTATATCCCTTGCTACCTGGAAAGAAATCTTGTGGGGGTCGTACGCCCCTACACAGCAGCTGCATGGAGTTTGTATGCTCCAACCAGGGGCATACATAGAAATCATGGGGCCCCATAGCAAAACACAGAATTGGGCTCCACCTCCCCCCCTTGCTATAAAAAAATGAATTATTGTAGCTGATCCATTGGGGTGTGGGGTTTAATCTGATGTTGTTGAGTCTTTTTTTTTTACTATTAATAAAATTGTATGTATATTATGTTTGCTATTTCAGCACGCAGCATCTAAAGTGTTACAATGGCAGAACTCAAGCTACTGTAGCTCCAATCCTGCCAGCTGCAGCAATGTGTCACCTGTATGTTATAATGGACACCAACAGGTAATGGTGCAAGCTCAACTCCTGTGTCTGCACCATGTATGTGCCTGTACATAGCAGTAGATAATGAGGATAATAATAATAATAAAAAATATATATATATATATACAAGTTCTGAGGGGGGTCCAGTCCCTGCATCCCCTATATTGCCCTAATAGAAATAGGGTATTACTAATAGAGTAATAAGGAGCAGGAACTGGACTTGTCTCAGAACTTAAACTTTATGTCTATGTGGGTTTGTGTATAGTTGAACTGTACGGATGTAGTAGGGTTAACACACATGCTTTATGAGACATGTTAGCTAAACTAAATGCAACTAAATGTGTTAAGCAATTGCTTTTCAATGGCTTTTGTTTCAAGATAACGCGATGAGTTAAGAAATTTGAGTTAAGAGTGTGAGTGTTACCCCTGCTACATCTGTATGTATAAACACCAGCACATCCACCTGTGCCCCCTCCACATTGCAGTATTATGTGTCTTTTTACACTTACACACAATGTGATGAATGCTGCAGCTACATGTCAGCTCACCAGCAGGTTGGTTCAGGGTGTTGGATCCTTGGATTTAATCAGTTACACAGAGCTGAGGTCCACTCTGGAGCAGGAAGAGCCTTCACACAGTGCTCTCATTACTCCTGTAATGACGCTGGACTGAGGCACATCCGCACGCGAAGTTAGAAGCAGATCCAAGAGTGGAGGTTAGGTGGCTCTGCCTACAAGTCAGCTGAACAGTAAGTAGCAGAGCATCTCACTGCTTATTGGCCAGCTGACTGTTCTCACAGATAGAAGCTAATGCTGGCAGCAGTGGCAAGTAGCAGGGGCTTCAGGAAGAGTACGCAGGAGGGCTGACATTTATCTGTCCAGCATCTGTATGTGGCGTGTATTCAGGTCGGAAAGGGGGCAGGGCCATTCAACCTTGCAGGTCCCCCGAAGCCCACGGGCCCCATAGTAACTGCGTGGTCTGCCGCTATTGACGGCACGCCACTGGCTCCAACTGTTTCTGCTACACACATTGTTCTGTAACTCAAAAATTAATTGATCAATTTCTACTAAACTTGGTACACATATCACTTACTATCTGGGAAAGAATTCTGTGAAGGTAACATGCCGGTACACAATGAGTTTCTGTCTGTCCCGACATCTGTCCGTCTGTTCTTTATACGCGACCAAACAACTGGACCGATCTTCACCAAATTTGGCACACAGGTACATAAGATGTCTTGGGAAGGTTTTAGCTCTCTAGGACATACCGTTCCTGAGATATTTACAAAAAATTACCTGCATTAGCCAATACAAGCCTGCAAGTCTTTCTCTTCATATTCTAACTGCCATACACACAGTCACATGTCCCTTATCAGCCAATAGAAACTCGCAGGCCCTTAGTCTCCACATACACACAGTTTTACTCCAGGTTTCCATAACAACCCAGCAATTGTTCTTCACAACCCAGCAATAAGTCGCACGACACATAGGGCACAACTACACTGCTACATGTGTCGCATGCTATGACTGCGATGCAACAGTCGCAGAAAAATCCATTTTGGATGGATTTTTTGCAACTGTCGTGTCGCAGTATGTCACATGTTGCAGTTTACACCATAGCCTATCATTATAAAAATTGTTCAGACAAAATTTGGCGGGGCACTGTGGGGGGGTCAGTGTTAAGGGGTGGGGGACTGTGGAGGTCACTGTTAAAGGGGCGGGGTGCTGTAGAGGTCACTGTTATGGGGAATACTGTCGATATCTTTTAACGACACACACAAACATTAAATGAAATAGATGAAATATACCCATGCGAAGCCGGATCCTTCTGCTAGTGATGTATAAATTCTGCAAGTTCCACACATGTTTTTCACTTACTATGAATGCAATATGTGGACCATCTATAGTTTTGCTGAGCTGAATTTAGATGATCACAGGGTTCTGTAACGATATACTCCTCTTTAAAGACCCTATACTTCTAAATTAGATACTACACATTTGATAATGCAATTAATATATACTGTATATAAAAAATGAGTACATGAATCAGAAATGTTTTTTTTTTTTATTCCTGGAATGACTTAAGAGGAAAGACAACCAAGAAACGAAAAAAATGAATACAATATAGGAAAAGCCCTCATATACAGCTAATCAAGAGATACTACAGTACATGCTCTCTAAATAAAATTGGGCGTAAACAGTACTTAAAAGCTCAGTACGTGTAAAGGGGGAATAGTAATCATCAATATTTATGCAAATATTGATAATTAATATTCATAAATGGGAGGAGCCATCTAGTGATAACTCCGCCCATTTATGCCTTTATATAATAACACAATACCTTCGCTATGCTCTACACTGATCACTTATGCTAACTGCATGCGCCTTACTAACTCGCTACCGCTAACAAGTACACGCTACACAAAAGGGTACAAATATAACAGTATTTATTACACCAAGCAATACACTAACAATACACTACGCACGCAGTACACTACAATACACTACGCACGCAGTGCACTACAATACAGCACTAAATATACCATCCTAAACTACACTACCCATTCCCAATTCTACCCATCAACTAACTATACAATTCACACATTTAAGTATATGAACCCACCCCACCTGACTATTCACTGTCCCTACGGGGTATGACGAAGGGTTTAAAGGATTTGTTTGCAGAGCAGAAGCATGCTCTACAGGACCAGGGTAACCACTAGGGGTTAATCAGGGTTAGGGTTCCAGGGGTCAGCAGGGGATCAGGGGATATAGGGTTAACCAGGGATCAGGGTAATAAAGGGTTAATCAGGGGAGGTGGTGTGGTCAGAGTACAGGGGTCTATGGGGGGGTGAACCAGGGGAGAGTAGGCACACAGGGACCAGGGGAGACCAGGGGTGACCAGGGTTACCAGGGGGGTCACAATGGGGTTAATCAGGGGTGATCAGAGGTGTTGGGAAAGGGTTGGCAGGCAAGGGACCAGGGGTACACCAGGGGAGAGAGCAGTAGGGGATAGTCTGGCAGGAAAGGGGTTAAGAACAGCAGCAATGCTGCTGAGGTACTTAGGGTTTCTGCTCGTTGTCCAGGGTGATCCTCGCCAGCCAGGGGGCCTCCTTCTGGGGGGTGGGTGCGGCAGGGGTCCGGTCCTTCTCCCAGAGCGCAGGGCGCGCTCTCTTCAGGTGGGGGAGGGGTCCCGATGTCCTGAGCGCCGATGCGCTATACCAGGTGGGGGCCCCGATCCTCCACCACGAGTACAGGGGCCATGTCCTAAGCGCCGATGCACTTATCAAGGTGGGGGTCCTCTCCTCACCTCCCCGAGTGCCAGGGCCGCCGGATATTTATCCCCCCGGCGGCCCACACTCCCGCGCCACCAGGGGGCGCGCGCGCGCACCCACACCACAGTGCAGGACATGTGGGCCGGCGCGGTGAGATGACGTCACCGCGCCTGCCCGCACGTCCCTGCACGCGCGCCGCGTGCACTTGCTGACAGGCGGGAGATCCTTTGATCTCCTGCCTGTAGCTCCCAGCATTCCGGACATCGCAAGGGAATTGCGATGCCAGAATGCACATAATAGAGTGAGCGGAGGTATCTCCTCTCTCTCTATTATGCTTAATTATCTCCAGCAGGACTGCAGATAATTAGAACAAAAGGATTCAAATTCTATTGAATTTGAATCCTTTTGAGGTCACCAGAATGACCGGACCTTGTCCGGTCATCCTGGCGCCTTCACTCAGATTACATCAATGTAAATGCTTGGGGCACATTTACATTGATGCATCTGTGTCCATGTAAGGAGGGGGGGGATTTATATGGTATGGGGATATGACAAGGGGGCATAATATGAATATACATGTGTATCGATGCTTGGGGCACATCCATACACATGTATACATTAGTCATACTTCTAAGGGGGATTATATAAGGAACCACATTAATATATATATATATAAGGGGGCACATATAATAAGGGACACATCACAAGCCCCTACATCAGGGGGCACAAGCCCCTACATCATAAGGGGGCACAAGCCCCTACATCATAAGGGGGCACAAGCCCCTACATATCACATATATCCCACAGGGGCCTTCATGAGCCCCTGTGGGCCACTACGGGCAGATGTGCGCAGATGCTGGGAACATCCGCGCACATCCTCCTATAACGTGATTAATGCATGCATATATATCATACATGCATGCACGTGTTTGCATGTATGTATGTATATATATATATGCATGCGTCTCAACCCTTCCCTCAACAATCCCCCTGTTGTCGGACTATTTAATACGACAATATAATAGGGGAACGGGTTGAGGTATATTTGCCCCCCTTCAACCCCATCTTTGGTGGAAGTTCAGGAAGAACTGTAGTGCACACTGATCTTTAGGTACTTAGACATCCCTCATCCAGTTTCCTCCGACCTGCCCTTCACCGCAACCTCCTCCTCCGTCCACAGGATACACCGTCTTCTTCTTGACATCTTTAGGATACCACACACCCACAGTCTCTCGGTTATTCTGCCGATCTTCAGGTATCTTCGCCCCCCCCCCAATTCTGGAGTGGGTTCACCCTTACAGTCTTTAACTGGCCTTTCTATAACAGTCTCTTGGTGTCGGCCACCCCCACTTTGAAATGACCACACCCCCACAGTCTCTCGGTAATTCTGCCGATCTTCAGGTATCTTCGTGTCCCCCCCAATTCTGGAGCGGGTTCACCCTTACAGTCTTTACCTTTCTATAACAGTCTCTTGGTGTTGGCCACCCCCACTTTGGAGTGGCCACACCCCCACAGTCTCTCGGTAATTCTGCCGATCTTCAGGTATCTTCGCCCCCCCCAATTCTGGAGCGGGTTCACCCTTACAGTCTTTGTCCCAACTTTCTTCTATTCAACGTCTGTTTCCATCTTGATGGGTGCAGTTCTCCCGTGGACAGATTAATAGGTCTTTACAAGGCAGGTCAAACTCTTAAGCGGTGATGTCATGGTACCTAAATTCTACTGCGGAGAACACCTCCGCCACACTACACCTCCAGCCCTTCCCTTAAGAACCTCACCGTTCCAGGGTTCAAGGTGGCAAATGAATGATGCCTGTCCCTATCGTGACCTAACCTTATCCCCATTCACACAAAACACATGTCACATCCCTCCCAACACCACCAAAATCATTATATGTATGTGTACCCATAGAGACTCATGCAACCTGGCATATCTCTACACCTCCAAAGACACAGGTAGGTCGCAGACCCCTGTGTCAATGGGAAACGACTATAGGATGCAAATGTGTACAGCCGAATATAGGCTGTCACACATTTGCACCTAGAGTGTCCATGGGTACACAATCAACCGACAAACAAAATCAATACATGTACAATACAATGTGCTATGGGGTTTCAGGGTAGTACAAGTTATACGTCCCGAACCCTCATAGGAAACAAAGTGTGTCCATACAATATTTGGCTACAGGAACAATGTTGGAGTTATGTCCTGAGCCTCCTCCTCCGGATAGTTCTGTAAAGTTCTGTCTGGTTCTGGTGTATTTGGTCAATAAGTCCCTTGACCCTCCGATTACGATGACCAGAACCAGAAAAAGTTTCACTGGGTGAAACAAGTGATAAGTTCTTCCACCCGAACGTCTCCCAAGTCTTCCTCCAGAGCCTAAATAATGCTCCCGCTGGATTGTGGCAGTCTTCATTGCTATAACACCTCTAGGCAGAGGTCGCTTTGTTGCCAAAATCCAGTGGGATCCTCTGGAGCTTCACAACAGTGTCAGGGGGAAAAGCTGGCTCTTCTGTGGCATCTCCTAGGTTTTTCTTCCGCTCCATATAAAATCACACCTATGGCAGAGGAAAACACCAGGCGCTCCCAGGGGAATTTCTCCCCTAATAGTGCAATTAATGTGAAAATTTCCAGTACCAATACCTTTGACCCATGGGTAGAGAAAGGTATTGGGCTGCCCTTTGTCTCACAGGACCCCTCGTCATCCCAACACTGGTGTCTGAATATCCTACCTTCAGAGGATCGTGTCCCTCTGCACCAACAGATAAGGATGACCACCCTACTAGGTTAGGATAACTGGAGCTCTGTGGACAAAGCACCATCTTGTTATTGATGGCACCGTATCCCCGTCCACTCGTGTGTACCCAGGCCGATTTCCCCCTGTGATCCCATCTTGTGGAGGCCCGCAGAACCAATGGCATAGGCATGCCCTGGCTCCCCAGGCCCCCACAACACAAGAACACAGTCCACACTCTGCTGCCAAACACTCTGCGTCCAATCCCTATCAGAGCTGTGTTACCTGACCGGACTAGAATTAAGTGCGCAGCACAACATTACACCAATGTTGTCTGTCCGCCCCAGTCCCCAGCGCAACACAGTCCTACCGAAAACCTGGAGCACAACAGTGCTATCTGTATCGATCTGAGACCCTGGTTGCCCAGAATAATATCACATCATCCTTTGTGTGCTGCATGGAGAAGGTCCTTATGCCTTCTCCCGACCAGCAGGATTTCCCGTGTGATATTATCTGCTCGCGAACCTATACGTTCTCGATCCACAGTATAACACTGTTCCACTCCAAGGGGACACAGAATGAAACAAAGACAGCAGACGGGACTTACAACACTACATAAATCAGCATGGTAGAACACATCCGTAGACAAGGACCACCACCATCAACATCAAGAAGAACGTACAAACAGATAACAAAAACACACAACATGGACATACACAGGGAACAAACTGTGTAACAAATAGTACAGGGGTGTCAAATGTTGCCTAGCCTAGCTTGGCCACTCTGACCTCTCAGCAGCTGGTGATGCTGCTGAGAGGTAACCCCGTTATGGCCAGGCTGACTAGACCCCACTGCACAATTTGTTACCTGGCTGATACTGTTGGACACACTGCAATTACTTGCACAAGGGCAATTCCTTGCAATGTGTCCTTTGTTCCCACACCTGAAACACGTGACTTGGTTTCCTGTCCTGTGTGTTATGTTCCTATCTGTTTTGCAGTGTCTCGCTATGTGACCTAGGCCACCACAAGCAAAACATCTGATGTTTGCTCTGCATGGCCCAGGTCCATCTACACTGCAGCCGTGCTCCCTTCTCCTGAATTGTTCCATCCTCAGGGACGCACTCTTCACCACAGTTCTTTTTCCCAAAGTCAGGGAAAAATCTCTGTTAGTCTGGACCGGCTTGACCTGATGATTAGACCGGTCACAGACTACTCTCCCCCCTTGTGGCCCTGCACAGGGCAACATTTTGGGAGATTCCGACCCTGGCTTTATGGAAAAAGAAAGGGCAGGCACCAACTTGGTGATAACCTGTTGCATGCCAGACATTAGCTGGGACCTTACAGCAACCTGAGCCTTCAATTTGGCTACCGTCACGTCAGTAGAGGCAGTCCGCTCCTTGAAGGCATTGACTTCAGTATAAGACTGAGTCAACTTAGCCTCAATTTCCTCCTTCTGCCTCTGCAGCTCTACCAACTGTGACTCTATCCTAGCCACCTGCGCATCTCGGTCAACAGTAGACTGCACATTCTCTGCCAGCTGTGCCCGCAATGCCGAAACCTGGTCCGAATTACTAGCACAGCATTGGCAGTGAATGGCCGGAGGAATTGTCTCCGTTGACTGAGACACCAGCGCCACTTCCTTTGGCTTACAGATGCTAGCCTCAAACGTATGAACGAGTTTGGCTAGCATCCGAAGCCGTTTGGTGGCCTTGTTCAAAACCGTCCGTTTGTTAACACAAAGCTTGTCGTAACTACAAGCCTGTGCTAACAAATCGGACCACAGCATTTCTGCTGACTTGTATGTAGTGGAGAGGATGGGGTTAAATGTGCTGTGTCTGCTCAAGTGTTGCAGTGTGGGGAAGTCCATACTCACCGTTTGATGAGTGTCCATCTTCTCCTTGGCGCCGTATCTCGCAGCTGCTTGGAAGAAGTCCATTTTCCCAGATCGCCTCTTCCCGACCAGCCTGACTTGTACGCCGCTCCCACGAAGATGGATCTCCTTCAGTGACGTGTGCTCTTCTCCCTTGCAATCACTTGAGCGATGCTTGTTGGTGCTGTACTTTTCCGTGTCTTCTTACCCCAGCAACGGTGACCGTGTAAAGCAAATACAAAAATATTAATTCACAGAACAATTATAGATTCTCTGCAAAAGATTTTGTTTTATTTCTGGTACTCTAAGGGAAGTATCGCTTCTCCTGTACGAATTATCGGGTCCTAGACGCTCAGACACTCCGCTGACCGCGTCTCTCCTGCCCGCTAATTCACAGTACTAGCGACCCTCAACCTTAAGACCAAAAATAAGCGCAAAATCCACGCAGTGGGCCTGGCTCGCCAATGTAAAGGGGGAATAGTAATCATCAATATTTATGCAAATATTGATAATTAATATTCATAAATGGGAGGAGCCATCTAGTGATAACTCCGCCCATTTATGCCTTTATATAATAACACAATACCTTCGCTATGCTCTACACTGATCACTTATGCTAACTGCATGCGCCTTACTAACTCGCTACCGCTAACAAGTACACGCTACACAAAAGGGTACAAATATAACAGTATTTATTACACCAAGCAATACACTAACAATACACTACGCACGCAGTACACTACAATACACTACGCACGCAGTGCACTACAATACAGCACTAAATATACCATCCTAAACTACACTACCCATTCCCAATTCTACCCATCAACTAACTATACAATTCACACATTCAAGTATATGAACCCACCCCACCTGACTATTCACTGTCCCTACGGGGTATGACGAAGGGTTTAAAGGATTTGTTTGCAGAGCAGAAGCATGCTCTACAGGACCAGGGTAACCACTAGGGGTTAATCAGGGTTAGGGTTCCAGGGGTCAGTAGGGGATCAGGGGATATAGGGTTAACCAGGGATCAGGGTAATAAAGGGTTAATCAGGGGAGGTGGTGTGGTCAGAGTACAGGGGACTATGGGGGGGTGAACCAGGGGAGAGTAGGCACAAAGGGACCAGGGGAGACCAGGGGTGACCAGGGTTACCAGGGGGGTCACAATGGGGTTAATCAGGGGTGATCAGAGGTGTAGGGAAAGGGTTGGCAGGCAAGGGACCAGGGGTACACCAGGGGAGAGAGCAGTAGGGGATAGTCTGGCAGGAAAGGGGTTAAGAACAGCAGCAATGCTGCAGAGGTACTTAGGGTTTCTGCTCGTTGTCCAGGGTGATCCTCGCCAGCCAGGGGGCCTCCTTCTGGGGGGTGGGTGCGGCAGGGGTCCGGTCCTTCTCCCAGAGCGCAGGGCGCGCTCTCTTCAGGTGGGGGAGGGGTCCCGATGTCCTGAGCGCCGATGCGCTATACCAGGTGGGGGCCCCGATCCTCCACCACGAGTACAGGGGCCATGTCCTAAGCGCCGATGCGCTTATCAAGGTGGGGGTCCTCTCCTCACCTCCCCGAGTGCCAGGGCCGCCGGATATTTATCCCCCCGGCGGCCCGCACTCCCGCGCCACCAGGGGGCGCGCGCGCGCACCCACACCACAGTGCAGGACACGTGGGCCGGCGCGGTGAGATGACGTCACCGCGCCTGCCCGCGCGTCCCTGCACGCGCGCCGCGTGCACTTGCTGACAGGCGGGAGATCCTTTGATCTCCTGCCTGTAGCTCCCAGCATTCCGGACACCGCAAGGGAATTGCGATGCCAGAATGCACATAATAGAGTGAGCGGAGGTATCTCCTCTCTCTCTATTATGCTTAATTATCTCCAGCAGGACTGCAGATAATTAGAACAAAAGGATTCAAATTCTATTGAATTTGAATCCTTTTGAGGTCACCAGAATGACCGGACCTTGTCCGGTCATCCTGGCGCCTTCACTCAGATTACATCAATGTAAATGCTTGGGGCACATTTACATTGATGCATCTGTGTCCATGTAAGGAGGGGGGGATTTATATGGTATGGGGATATGACAAGGGGGCATAATATGAATATACATGTGTATCGATGCTTGGGGCACATCCATACACATGTATACATTAGTCATACTTCTAAGGGGGATTATATAAGGAACCACATTAATATATATATATATATAAGGGGGCACATATAATAAGGGACACATCACAAGCCCCTACATCAGGGGACACAAGCCCCTACATCATAAGGGGGCACAAGCCCCTACATCATAAGGGGGCACAAGCCCCTACATATCACATATATCCCACAGGGGCCTTCATGAGCCCCTGTGGGCCACTACGGGCAGATGTGCGCAGATGCTGGGAACATCCGCGCACATCCTCCTATAACGTGATTAATGCATGCATATATATCATACATGCATGCACGTGTTTGCATGTATGTATGTATATATATATATGCATGCGTCTCAACCCTTCCCTCAACAGTACGCCAGACACTGAGACTAAGGCCTCATGCACACGACCATTGTGTGTTTTGCGGTCTGCAAATCGCACATCCCCAAAACACCGATGGCGCACGTGTACGTTCCACAATTTGCTGAACTGCACGGACAGCTTTTACTATAACTGCCTATTCTTGTCCGCAAAGCACGGACAATAATAGGACAGGTTATATTTTTTTGCGGACCACGGAACGGAGCAACGTGTGCTGTCCGCCTCTTTTGCGGCCCCATTAAAGTGAATGGGTCCGCATCCAAGCCGCCAAAACTGCAGCTCTGATGCGGACCAAAACAATGGCCGTGTGCATGAGGCCTAAGAGGCAGGCCTCACCTAGTTTCTGGTGAGCGAACCATAGATTTGACAGATGTCAGATGACATTTGCGTAGCACAGGCTTCTATGTTTGCAGTAATAATTGGTTTAGCAACACAATTGACTCCTTTTGTGCTTAGTTTAACCCCTTAACTACCAAGCCACTTTTCACCTTAAATCCCAGGCCGATTTTTGGAAATCTGAAATATGTCAATTTATGTAGTAATAACTTTAAAACTCTTTTACTTATCCAGGCCATTATGACATTGTTTTCTCGTCACATATTGTACTTAACCACCTCCGGACCGCCTAACGCAGGATCGCGTTCCGGAGGTGGCAGCGCTGCGCACAGTCACGCATATACGCGTCATCTCGCGAGACGCGAGACTTCCTGTGAACGCGCGCACACAGGCGCGCGCGCTCACAGGAACGGAAGGTAAGAGAGTTGATCTCCAGCCTGCCAGCGGCGATCGTTCGCTGGCAGGCTGGAGATGTGTTTTTTTTAACCCCTAACAGGTATATTAGACGCTGTTTTGATAACAGCGTCTAATATACCTGCTACCTGGTCCTCTGGTGGTCCCCTTTGTTTGGATCGACCACCAGAGGACACAGGTAGCTCAGTAAAGTAGCACCAAGCACCACTACACTACACTACACCCCCCCCCCCCCCGTCACTTATTAACCCCTTATTAGCCCCTGATCACCCCTAATCACCCCTGATCACCCCATATAGACTCCCTGATCACCCCCCTGTCATTGATTACCCCCCTGTCATTGATCAACCCCCTGTAAAGCTCCATTCAGACGTCCGCATGATTTTTACGGATCCACTGATAGATGGATCGGATCCGCAAAACGCATCCGGACGTCTGAATGAAGCCTTACAGGGGCATGATCAATGACTGTGGTGATCACCCCCCTGTCATTGATTACCCCCCTGTAAAGCTCCATTCAGATGTCCGCATGATTTTTACGGATGCACTGATAGATGGATCGGATCCGCAAAACGCATCCGGACGTCTGAATGAAGCCTTACAGGGGCATGATCAATGACTGTGGTGATCACCCCATATAGACTCCCTGATCACCCCCCTGTCATTGATTACCCCCCTGTCATTGATTACCCCCCTGTAAAGCTCCATTCAGATGTCCGCATGATTTTTACGGATACACTGATAGATGGATCGGATCCGCAAAACGCATCCGGACGTCTGAATGAAGCCTTACAGGGGCATGATCAATGACTGTGGTGATCACCCCATATAGACTCCCTGATCACCCCCCTGTAAAGCTCCATTCAGATGTCCGCATGATTTTTACGGATGCACTGATACATGGATCGGATCCGCAAAACGCATCCGGTCGTCTGAATGAAGCCTTACAGGGGCATGATCAATGACTGTGGTGATCACCCCCCTGTCATTGATTACCCCCCTGTAAAGCTCCATTCAGATGTCCGCATGATTTTTACGGATGCACTGATAGATGGATCGGATCCGCAAAACGCATCCGGACGTCTGAATGAAGCCTTACAGGGGCATGATCAATGACTGTGGTGATCACCCCATATAGACTCCCTGATCACCCCCCTGTCATTGATTACCCCCCTGTCATTGATTACCCCCCTGTCAAGCTCCATTCAGATGTCCGCATGATTTTTACGGATGCACTGATAGATGGATCGGATCCGCAAAACGCATCCGGACGTCTGAATGAAGCCTTACAGGGGCGTGATCAATGACTGTGGTGATCACCCCATATAGACTCCCTGATCACCCCCCTGTCATTGATTACCCCCCTGTAAAGCTCCATTCAGATGTCCACATGATTTTTACGGATGCACTGATACATGGATCGGATCCGCAAAACGCATCCGGTCGTCTGAATGAAGCCTTACAGGGGCATGATCAATGACTGTGGTGATCACCCCCCTGTCATTGATTACCCCCCTGTAAAGCTCCATTCAGATGTCCGCATGATTTTTACGGATGCACTGATAGATGGATCGGATCCGCAAAACGCATCCGGACGTCTGAATGAAGCCTTACAGGGGCATGATCAATGACTGTGGTGATCACCCCATATAGACTCCCTGATCACCCCCCTGTCATTGATTACCCCCCTGTCATTGATTACCCCCCTGTAAAGCTCCATTCAGATGTCCGCATGATTTTTACGGATACACTGATAGATGGATCGGATCCGCAAAACGCATCCGGACGTCTGAATGAAGCCTTACAGGGGCATGATCAATGACTGTGGTGATCACCCCATATAGACTCCCTGATCACCCCCCTGTAAAGCTCCATTCAGATGTCCGCATGATTTTTACGGATGCACTGATACATGGATCGGATCCGCAAAACGCATCCGGTCGTCTGAATGAAGCCTTACAGGGGCATGATCAATGACTGTGGTGATCACCCCCCTGTCATTGATTACCCCCCTGTAAAGCTCCATTCAGATGTCCGCATGATTTTTACGGATGCACTGATAGATGGATCGGATCCGCAAAACGCATCCGGACGTCTGAATGAAGCCTTACAGGGGCATGATCAATGACTGTGGTGATCACCCCATATAGACTCCCTGATCACCCCCCTGTCATTGATTACCCCCCTGTCATTGATTACCCCCCTGTCAAGCTCCATTCAGATGTCCGCATGATTTTTACGGATGCACTGATAGATGGATCGGATCCGCAAAACGCATCCGGACGTCTGAATGAAGCCTTACAGGGGCGTGATCAATGACTGTGGTGATCACCCCATATAGACTCCCTGATTACCCCCCTGTCATTGATTACCCCCCTGTAAAGCTCCATTCAGATGTCGGCATGATTTTTACGGATGCACTGATAGATGGATCGGATCCGCAAAACGCATCCGGACGTCTGAATGAAGCCTTACACGGGCGTGATCAATGACTGTGGTTATCACCCCATATAGACTCCCTGATCACCCCCCTGTCATTGATCAACCCCCCTGTCATTGATCAACCCCCCTGTCATTGATCACCCCCCTGTCATTGATCACCCCTCTGTAAGGCTCCATTCAGATATTTTTTTGGCCCAAGTTAGCGGAATTTTATTTTTTTTTTCTTACAAAGTCTCATATTCCACTAACTTGTGTCAAAAAATAAAATCTCACATGAACTCACCATACCCCTCACGGAATCCAAATGCGTAAAATTTTTTAGACATTTATATTCCAGACTTCTTCTCACGCTTTAGGGCCCCTAGAATGCCAGGGCAGTATAAATACCCCACATGTGACCCCATTTCGGAAAGAAGACACCCCCAGGTATTCCGTGAGGGGCATATTGAGTCCATGAAAGATTGAAATTTTTGTCCCAAGTTAGCGGAACGGGAGACTTTGTGAGAAAAAAATTAAAAATATCAATTTCCGCTAACTTGTGCCAAAAAAAAAAAAATTCTATGAACTCGCCATGCCCCTCATTGAATACCTTGGGGTGTCTTCTTTCCAAAATGGGGTCACATGTGGGGTATTTATACTGCCCTGGCATTCTAGGGGCCCCAAAGCGTGAGAAGAAGTCTGGTATCCAAATGTCTAAAAATGCCCTCCTAAAAGGAATTTGGGCACCTTTGCGCATCTAGGCTGCAAAAAAGTGTCACACATCTGGTATCGCCGTACTCAGGAGAAGTTGGGGAATGTGTTTTGGTGTGTCATTTTACATATACCCATGCTGGGTGAGAGAAATATCTTGGTCAAATGCCAACTTTGTATAAAAAAATGGGAAAAGTTGTCTTTTGCCAAGATATTTCTCTCACCCAGCATGGGTATATGTAAAATGACACCCCAAAACACATTCCCCAACTTCTCCTGAATATGGCGATACCACATGTGTGACACTTTTTTGCAGCCTAGGTGGGCAAAGGGGCCCATATTCCAAAGAGCACCTTTAGGATTTCACAGGTCATTTACCTACTTACCACACATTAGGGCCCCTGGAAAATGCCAGGGCAGTATAACTACCCCACAAGTGACCCCATTTTGGAAAGAAGACACCCCAAGGTATTCCGTGAGGGGCATGGCGAGTTCCTAGAATTTTTTATTTTTTGTCACAAGTTAGTGGAAAATGCTTATTTATTTTTTTTTATTTTTTTTCATACAAAGTCTCATATTCCACTAACTTGTGACAAAAAATAAAAACTTCCATGAACTCACTATGCCCATCAGCGAATACCTTGGGGTCTCTTTTTTCCAAAATGGGGTCACTTGTGGGGTAGTTATACTGCCCTGGCATTCTAGGGGCCCAAATGTGTGGTAAGGAGTTTGAAATCAAATTCTGTAAAAAATGACCTGTGAAATCTGAAAGGTGCTCTTTTGAATATGGGCCCCTTTGCCCACCTCGGCTGCAAAAAAGTGTCACACATCTGGTATCTCCGTAATCGGGAGAAGTTGGGGAATGTGTTTTGGGGTGTCATTTTACATATACCCATGCTGGGTGAGAGAAATATCTTGGCAAAAGACAACTTTTCCCATTTTTTTATACAAAGTTGGCATTTGACCAAGATATTTATCTCACCCAGCATGGGTATATGTAAAAAGACACCCCAAAACACATTCCTCAACTTCTCCTGAATACAGAGATACCAGATGTGTGACACTTTTTTGCAGCCTAGGTGGGCAAAGGGGCCCACATTCCAAAGAGCACCTTTCGGATTTCACAGGTCATTTACCTACTTACCACACATTTGGGCCCCTAGAATGCCAGGGCAGTATAACTACCCCACAAGTGACCCCATTTTGGAAAGAAGAGACCCCAAGGTATTCGCTGATGGGCATAGTGAGTTCATGGAAGTTTTTATTTTTTGTCACAAGTTTGTGGAATATGAGACTTTGTATGAAAAAAAAAAAAAAAAAAATCATCATTTTCCACTAACTTGTGACAAAAAATAAAAAATTCTAGGAACTCGCCATGCCCCTCACGGAATACCTTGGGGTGTCTTCTTTCCAAAATGGGGTCACTTGTGGGGTAGTTATACTGCCCTGGTATTCTAGGGGCCCAAATGTGTGGTAAGGAGTTTGAAATCAAATTCAGGAAAAAATGAGGAGTGAAATCCGAAAGGTGCTCTTTGGAATATGGGCCCCTTTGCCCACCTAGGCTGCAAAAAAGTGTCACACATCTGGTATCCCCGTACTCAGGAGAAGTTGAGGAATGTGTTTTGGGGTGTCTTTTTACATATACCCATGCTGGGTGAGATAAATATCTTGGTCAAATGACAACTTTGTATAAAAAAATGGGAAAAGTTGTCTTTTGCCAAGATATTTCTCTCACTCAGCATGGGTATATATAAAATGACACCCCAAAACACATTCCCCACCTTCTCCTGAGTACGGAGATACCAGATGTGTGACACTTTTTTGCAGCCTAGGTGGGCAAAGGGGCCCATATTCCAAAGAGCACCTTTCGGATTTCACAGGTCATTTTTTACAGAATTTGATTTCAAACTCCTTACCACACATTTGGGCCCCTAGAATGCCAGGGCAGTATAACTACCCCACAAGTGACCCCATTTTGGAAAGAAGAGACCCCAAGGTATTCGCTGATGGGCATAGTGAGTTCATAGAACTTTTTATTTTTTGTCACAAGTTAGTGGAATATGAGACTTTGTAAGAAAAAAAAAAAAAAAATCATCATTTTCCGCTAACTTGTGACAAAAAATAAAAAGTTCTATGAACTCACTATGCCCATCAGCGAATACCTTAGGGTGTGTACTTTCAGAAATGGGGTCATTTGTGGGGTGTTTGTACTGTCTGGGCATTGTAGAACCTCAGGAAACATGACAGGTGCTCAGAAAGTCAGAGCTGCTTCAAAAAGCGTAAATTCACATTTTTGTACCATAGTTTGTAAACGCTATAACTTTTACCCAAACCATTTTTTTTTTACCCAAACATTTTTTTTTTATCAAAGACATGTAGAACTATAAATTTAGAGCAAAATTTCTATATGGATGTTGTTTTTTTTGCAAAATTTTACAACTGAAAGTGAAAAATGTCATTTTTTTGCAAAAAAATCGTTAAATTTCGATTAATAACAAAAAAAGTAAAAATGTCAGCAGCAATGAAATACCACCAAATGAAAGCTCTATTAGTGAGAAGAAAAGGAGGTAAAATTCATTTGGGTGGTAAGTTGCATGACCGAGCAATAAACGGTGAAAGTAGTGTAGGTCAGAAGTGTAAAAAGTGGCCTGGTCTTTCAGGGTGTTTAAGCACTGGGGGCTGAGGTGGTTAATGACATTGGTAAAATTGGGTGAAAAAATATTTTTTTTATTTATTCATAAAAAATACCAAATTTACCCAAAATTTAGAAAAATCAGCAAATTTCCAAATTTCAATTTCTCAACTTATATAATAGATAATAATAACTCCAAATATAGTTATTACTTTATATTCCCCATATGTATCTCGTCCCATATTGTACTTCATGACATTGGTAAAATTGAGTAAAAAATGTCATTTTTATTTATAAAAATATACCAAATTTACCAAGAATTTTGAAAAATCTGCAAATTTCCAAATTTCAATTTCTCGACTTTTATAATAGATAATACCGTATTTTTCGCCCCATAAGACGCACTTTTTCCCCCCAAAAAATGGGGGGGAAATGCCCCTGCGTCTTATGGGGCGAATGCTGACAGTTTAACATCGCTGGATGCAATGTACGAGCGAGCGGGGGCCAGGGGAGGGACTTGGAGGAGGAGCTGGGGGCCGGAAATAGCGAGGGGGGCGGTGCAGTCAGTGTACTATAGCCCCGCCCCGCCGCTCGGGTAGAGTAATATAAAATGTCTTATTCAATTAAAATGTATTACATATGCCCCCCTCACTCCTAAATTCCTAATAGTACCTTACATCCTATACCTAATAGGTTCTGTACAATGCCGGCAGGCAGGCCGGGCGGGCGGCAGCGTAACTCCCTGATGTCACGTGCCTGCGCCGCCTACTTTATGAATGAAGCAGGCGGCGCAGGCAAGTGACGTCAGTGAGTGACGCGCCGACCGCCCGGCCTGCCTGCCGGCATTGTACAGAACCTATTAGGAATAGGATGTAAGGTACTATTAGGAATTTAGGAGTGAGGGGGCATATGTAATAAATTTTAATTGAATAAGACATTTTATATTTGTATACTGGGGGGGGTGGCGGCGGGGGGGGTCTGATCCGTGGATGGCACAGTTAAGGGGTGTGGGTGGGGGGTCTGTGGATGGCACTGTTATGGGCTGGGGGCTCTGTGGATGGCACTGTTATGGGGTGGGGGGGTCTGTGGATGGCACATATCCAGCCACAGATCCCCCTGTAACAGTGCCATCCACAGATCCCCCCTGTAACAGTGCCAGCCACAGATCCCCCCTGTAACAGTGCCAGCCACAGATCCCCCCTGTAACAGTGCCAGACACAGATCCCCCCTGTAACAGTGTCCGTCATCCACAGATCCCCCCTGTAACAGTGTCCGTCATCCACAGATCCCCCCATAACAGTGTCCGTCATCCACAGATCCCCCCCATAACAGTGTCCGTCATCCACAGATCCCCCCATAACAGTGTCCGTCATCCACAGATCCCCCCATAACAGTGTCCGTCATACACAGATCCCCCCATAACAGTGTCCTTCACAGATCCCCAGTAATAGTGCCATCCACAGACCACCATTAGTTCCAAAAGCACACCTTTTGGTTAAAATTTTTTATTTTTCTTATTTTCCTCCCCAAAAACCTAGGTGCGTCTTATGGGCCGGTGCGTCTTATAGGGCGAAAAATACGGTAATAACTCCAAATATAGTTATTACTTTACATTCCCCATATGTATACTTTTATGGATATGGATCATTTTGAAAAGGACATTTTATTTTTTTCGGACGTTAGAAGGCTTAGAAGTTTAGAAGCAAATCTTAAAATATTTAAGAACATTTCCAAACACCAATTTTTTCAGTACCAGTTCAGTTATGAAGTCACTTTCTGGGGCTTACATATTAGAAACCACCCATAAATTACCCCTCAAGATATTCAAAACTGATTTTTAACCCTTTAGGTGCCCCACAAGAATTAATGGTAATGACATTAAAAAAATTCACTTTTTTTTTAGCAGATTTTAAATTTGAATCTATTTTTTCTGCAACACATCAAGAGTTAACAGCCAAAATAAATAAAAAATCTATTACCCTGAATCTGGAGTTTACAGAAACACCCCATGTGTGCTAAAAAACTGATGTAGGGGCGCACAGCATGCTTCAGAGTGGAAGGAGCACCATATGGCTTTTCGAGAGCAGATTTAGCTGGAATGGAAATCGGGAGTTATGTTGCATATGAAGACACCCTGAGGTGGCCCTACAGTGGAAACCTCCAAAAAGTGACCCCATTCTGGAAACTATACCCCTCAAGGAATATTTAAAGATGTGTAGTGAGAACTTTGTCCTCAAAGTGGATTCATTAAATTGACTGTGAAAATGAAAAATATTTTTTTTTTCCAGAAAAATTGACTTTAGGCCCAAATGTTTATCACTTTCACAAGGGGGAACTGGAGAAAATGCACCCCCTAATTTTTTGCCAATTTTCACCTGATCACAGCAATACCCCATATGTGTTTGTATACTGCTATATGGGTGTACCACAGGGGTCAGAAGGAAAGGAGCACCAAATGGCTTCTAGAAGGCAGATTTCAATGGAATAATTGACAGGCGCCATCTTGCAATTGAACACACGCTGAGGTACCCCTAGAGTGGAAACTCCCAAAAAATGACCCCATTCCGGAAACTACACCCCTCAAGGAATATTTCAAGGTGTGTAGTAAGCACTTTGACCCATCAGGCGTTTCACAGAATTAGGAAACGCTTGGCTATGAAAATGAAAAATAAAATATTTTTCCAGAAAAAGTTGCTTTAGAGTCCATTCACACGTCCGCAACGTGTTTTGTGGATCCACCGAGCCGCGGATCCGCAAAACACGGACAGCGGCAATGTGCGTTCCGCATTTTGCGGACCGCACATTGCCGGCACTATAGAATATGCCTATTCTTGTCCGCAATTGCAGACAAGAATAGGACATGTTCTATTTTTTTCGGAAACGGAATTGCGGACCCGGAAGTGCAGGTCCGCAATTCCGTGTCCGGGCAGCACACAGGAATGAATGGGTCCGCAATTTTGCGGAACGAAATTGCGGACGTGTGAATGGACCCTTACACCCACATTTTTTACTTTCAGAAGGGGTAACAGGACAAAATGCACCCCAAATTTTGTTCCCCATTTACCCCCGGATGTGCTCAAAAATTATGTATGGGCGCACAGCAGGGCTCTAGAGTGAAACAGCTAAATATGGATTTTGCTGAACTGAATTGATAGACATTTATTTTAGGTGCCATGTTGCATTCAATAAAGTGACCCCATTTCGGAAAGAGCACCCCCATACGAATATTTAAAGAGGTGGAAAGGGTGACTCACAGAAGGCAGAAATACTAGAGAATGCATTTCAAAGCAAACATGTGTAAAAATGAAAAATTACTAGCCGATCCCAATTTTTCACTTTCACAAGGGGTTAAAGGAGAAAATTTCTCCCCTTTTTGCAAACAACCCATATGTGCTTGTAGCCTGTTGTATTGGCGTATCACAGGCCTCTGGAGGCAAAGTGCAAAAAAAGTTTTTTGCAGGCCTCAATAAACAGACATATATTTTAGGTGCCATGTCGCATTAAATTAATTTCCTGAGGTCCCCAGGAATGAAAAACCCCAAGAAGTGACCCCATTTCAGAAAGAGCACCCCCCCCCCCCCCCGTACGAACATTTTAAGGGGCAGAAAGGGCACTTTTGACCTAACAGGTGTTTCACAGAAATGAATATGTAGTGGTTGGTAAAAAGTGGATACAGTATGTAAGTTATGCAGACTAAATCAGAGATATAAGGTGGTAAACTACAGGGTACATCAAGGATGAAATTAAATGAATGCAACATAGATGAATGGTAGGTTCTGAAACAATCTTTGATGCATAGGCCAGGTTGTTCTGGGCAGGTTTCGCAGTGGTAAATGGTGTCTTTCCTTATCCCCTTTTTGGAACACACCCTGCATCTTTTTTGGGTCCTTCCCTTCCTCGCTGTTTGGGGGACTTCACCAGGGAAATGTTGCCCTGGTACAACTCGGGCACTGTAACTTGCAGATGTACTGGGGCCCTCCATTGCTTGATTTGGAAGAATTAGGGCCTTTATCACCACCTCTTGAAATTGTAGGAATGTTCTGGTCTGGCCTCTAGATCTAAATAGTACGTATGCCTTGTACAGCGCCATCTGTATGAGGTGCATGGCTAACTTTGTGTACCGCACTTTTGTTTTTTGTGTGGCACTGTAGGGCTTCAAAACTTGATCTGAAAGATCAACCCCGCCCATTGCCTCTTGTAGTTCTGAATGCAGTCTGGTTTGGGGACAGTGGTAGTGGTACCACGTACAGTGGCAGGGGAGCTGGTATTACTGTGAATAGTGGTCAGTACAAGGACATCCCTCTTGTCCTTGTACTTAAAAACCAACATGTTCTCATTGAGGAGACCACGGCTGTCTCCTTTTCTTAGTGGTTGCCCTACCAGGCATCTAGGGAGGCCACTCTGATTTTTGGGTACTGTGCTGCACGCCACAGTACCTCTGGATCTTAGTGTCCAGAACAGTGGTAGACTCGTGTTGTAATTATCCACGTATAGATGGTAACCCTTATCCAGCAGTGGGTGCAGTAAGTCCCACATTATTTTCCCACTAACTCCTAGGACGGGGGGCATTCTGGGGGTTCAATCCGGGTGTCCCTCATTTCCTAATCCCGGAACTTGTCAGTGTACCCAGAGCTACTCTCGCAGACTTTATACAGTTTTATGCCATACCTTGCCCGCTTGCTGGGCAGGTACTGGCGGATCCTTACCCTCCCTTTGAAAAATTGCAGGGATTCGTCTAGGCAGACATTTTGTTCTGGGGTGTACACTTCTGAAAACTTTGCGTTGAAGTGGTCAAGGACGGGCCTAATTTTGAACAGACGGTCAAATGCGGTGTCATTCTGAGGTGGGCACTGTGCATTATCGTTGTAAAGCAAAAGCTTCAGTATTGATTGGAATCGATTATGGGCCATGGTATTACTGTAAATTGGAGTGTAATACAAGACATCCGCACTCCAATACTGATTAATCTTAGTTTTTTATTTACTAGGCCCATATGCAGCAAGAGCCCCCAAAAGGTCATAATATCTTCTGCATTTACTGGGGTCCAGCCTTGGGGTCTAGCATATGGAGATGTAGGGTGCTGGGAAATAAATTGCTGGGCGTATAAATTTGTTTGGGTTACCATCAAATTTAGAAACCAACAGAAAAAATGGTGTGGTGTTAAAAAGGGCAGGAAATGTTTAAACCCATATACAGTTGTGCATGTGTATACAGGGGAGCAAATCCTGCACTTGTAGCCTGTTGCTTGCAATGGAATGAGGGAGGAGTCTGCGAGTCCCACTCAAGACTGGCTGATATGGCCCAGGCCTCGCAGGTGCACCTAAATGTAGCCTGTGGATGGAAGACAGGCACATGTGAATTGGAGTTTATATACCTCCAAGCATCTCAATATACAAACCAACTGAAAAAATTGTGTTGTTTTAAACAGGCAGGAAGTGCTCAAACCCATATGCAGTTGTGCATATATATATATATATATATATATATATACAGTACAGACCAAAAGTTTGGACACACCTTCTCATTCAAAGAGTTTTCTTTATTTTCATGACTATGAAAATTGTAGATTCACACTGAAGGCATCAAAACTATGAATGAACACATGTGGAATTATATACATAACAAACAAGTGTGAAACAACTGAAAATATGTCATATTCTAGGTTCTTCAAAGTAGCCACTTTTTGCTTTGATTACTGCTTTGCACACTCTTGGCATTCTCTTGATGAGCTTCAAGAGGTAGTCCCCTGAAATGGTTTTCACTTCACAGGTGTGCCCTGTCAGGTTTAATAAGTGGGATTTCTTGCCTTATAAATGGGGTTGGGACCATCAGTTGCGTTGAGGATAAGTCAGGTGGATACACAGCTGATAGTTCTACTGAATAGACTGTTAGAATTTGTATTATGGCAAGAAAAAAGCAGCTAAGTAAAGAAAAACGAGTGGCCATCATTACTTTAAGAAATGAAGGTCAGTCAGTCAGCCGAAAAATTGGGAAAACTTTGAAAGTAAGGGCTATTTGACCATGAAGGAGAGTGATGGGTTGCTGCGCCAGATGACCTGGCCTCCACAGTCACCGGACCTGAACCCAATTGAGATGGTTTGGGGTGAGCTGGACCGCAGAGTGAAGGCAAAAGGGCCAACAAGTGCTAAGTATCTCTGGGAACTCCTTCAAGACTGTTGGAAGACCATTTCAGGGGACTACCTCTTGAAGCTCATCAAGAGAATGCCAAGAGTGTGCAAAGCAGTAATCAAAGCAAAAGGTGGCTACTTTGAAGAACCTAGAATATGACATATTTTCAGTTGTTTCACACTTGTTTGTTATGTATATAATTCCACATGTGTTAATTCATAGTTTTGATGCCTTCATAGTCATGAAAATAAAGAAAACTCTTTGAATGAGAAGGTGTGTCCAAACTTTTGGTCTGTACTGTATATATATATATATATATATATGGGAGCAAATCCTGCATTTGTGGCCCGTTGCTAATGGTGATCCACAGCAAAAATGCATACAGTGGAGGATGCCCGCAGCGGACCACAAATACCACAATTGACATCCTACACAAGATAGCAATAATCTGGATGTGATAACCAATATAACAATTTAATAACATTTGCAAAGACAGGTGCACTCTGCGGTCCTATTAAACCCTCATACTGATGTTAAAATTGAGAGATTAGCCAACATATCCTACTGTGGAGGACATGTCTGAGCCCTAGCACCGCGCCAAGGTTTCTCACGTAGCTTGGGACCTAACACTGAGCTACCTGTGCCGTATGGGCAATACCAGGTGCCAGTGGCCGAATTACAGGAGCTTAAGGTCTGACTCATAGCCAACTCACCAGTTACCTCCAGCATGTAGCCATGCTTGCAAAGGGAGGAGTCTGCGAGTCCCACTCAAGACTGGCTGATACTTGAGAAACCTTAGCGCAGTGCTCGGGCTCAGACATGTCCTCCACAGTAGGATATGTTGGCTAATCTCTCAATTTTAACATCAGTATGAGGGCTTAGTAAGACCGCAGAGTGCACCTGTCTTTGCAAATGTTATTATATTGTTACCATCAAATTTATAAAATCTTCAGAGAAAAAGATTTAAAAAAAATCAATTTCAGTAAAGCTCTGAATTCCTGATTTGCCCACAAATTTGGGTCTGATAATTCTCAGGGGGTGGGGTCCATTTGGGCTCACTCTGGGGGGCTGACTCCTCTGCTATCCTGGGGCGCCTTCTAGAGGGTCCCTCATCAGCGGATGATGATGATGAGGGAGTAGAGAAGTAGAGGAAAGTGGCTTCCTCTTCTCCCTCGCTAGCAGTCTCAGTATCGGATGCAAGAATGACATATGCCTCTTCAGCTGAGTACACTCGGGATGAATGGGACATTTTTATTTTATTGGGGTGTAAAGTGTGAAATGTGTAAACCTTTATTTAGTGTGAGGGGTGTGTATGTAGCATTACTTATCACATATGAAAGGGCTTGTAATAAATTTGAAATTAAATTTAGAAGAAAAGTTGTAAAAAATAAAATAGTCTTTTCTGCAACAAAAAAAAAGCATTTTATGAAAAAAACTAATTTCTGCACAAAAAAAGTATTTTCTGCACAATAAGTAATGGACACTACTGATTGGTGCTCAGTGGTTGCAAAATGCATGCACGCAGATGGTGCATTTGTGCAAAAACCTGAACTCACATTAACTGAAATTTATATATATATTTAACTAACTACCACTAACTGCAGGTATTTTTTCACACCAAAAAAAAATAAAAAATGTGCAGATGCTACTGAGCACACTACTGATCGGTGCTCTGTAACACACACGGACGCACTCAGATCGTGCGTGCATGCAAAAACTGTAGTATAAAAATTCACTACAGTGAACACTGGCTAAAAATGTAACTATATATTTATATAAAGCCCTAACTACCAGTTCTTCATTTTTAACCCAAAAAATCAAAAATTGGCAAAAAAATTAGCACAAATAATCCCCAGGTGTTGATCAAGCAGGTACGCACTGAACAGCACTTGGCGGTCCACAGCTCGCATGCAGAAAAAGTGGTGCAGAGATGGAAAATGGTAAAAAAAAAGTGCATGGACCAAATGGTGTCCATAAAAAAAAACGGGGGGGACAAGGGGGAGGGGGATACGGGGTCTAGGAGGGGGGGCGGGAAGGGGCAGGGACGGAGGTTGGTTTAGGGATCTGGAGCAGCTGCAAATGAAAAAAAAATCAGTGCAGCTATTCCAGATGTTATTCTTCTTTTGTTCTTCTTTCGGCAGAAAAAGGGTTAGATCGCAGTGGTGGTGCACCACGAGTCCCAGCAAGCCAACAGCAGCACAGAAAGACACAGAACCCCTCTGCACGCAGTGACCAGCTAGAATGGCTGCATGCAGTGAAGTTCTGCCTCTTCCTGTGCAGCTATAGCGCTGCCATTGGCTGAAGCGTTGTTCCAGCCAATAGAAGCGCTGGCAGGGGACCCAAAACACTGGTGTACCCTGCCTGACCTAGGAGGAGACAGGTGCTGACTTGTTCAGCATCGGTTACCTCCACATGACACCCCCGCCTGCAGCTCCGTATCGCATGTCTGCGGAATCCAGTTAATAGCAGCGATCGGGGCTGCAGGGGAAGGAAATACCTTCCTGTGCCCCTAGGAAACATGGCTGCCTGCCGTACAGAGCAGCCATAGTACCCCGGTCACCGAGCGATTTCACTCAGGGACCGGGTGTACACAGCGCCGTAGCTCTATGGAGCTGGGATTTCAGACCATGCTTCCAGTGCCGTACATGTACGGCGCTGGTATCCTTAGGGTTAATATTCTACTGGATTTGAGAAATACATTTTAACAACTTAAGGACACAGCCTTATTTCACCTTAAGGACCAGGCCATTTTTTGCAAATCTGACCAGTGTCACTTTAAGTGATGATAACTTTAAAACGCTTTGACTTATCCAGGCCATTCTGAAATAGTTTTTTCGTCACATATTGTACTTCATGACACTGGTAAAATGGAGTAAAAAAAAATATTTTTATTTATAAAAAAAATACCAAATTTGCCAAAAATTTTGAAAAGTTAGCAAATTTCCAAGTTTCAATTTCTCTACTTCTATAATACATAGTAATACCTACAAAAATATTTATTACTTTACATTGCCCATATGTCTACTTCATGTTAAGATCATTTTGGGAATTACATATTTTTGGGGGACATTACAAGGCTTAGAGGTTTAAAAGTAAATCTTTAAATTTCTCAGAAATTTTCAAAAACCAACTTTTTAGGGACCAGTTCAGGTCTGAAGTCACTTTGTGAGGCTTACATAATAGAAACCACCCAAAAATGACCCCATTCTAGAAACTAAACCCCTCAAGGTATTCAAAACTGATTTTACAAACGTTGTTAACCCTTTAGGTGTTCCACAAGAATTAATGGAAAATAGAGATACAATTTCAAAATTTCACTTTTTTGGCTGATTTTCCATTTTTATATATTTTTTTTCCAGTTACAAAGCAAGGGTTAACAGCCAAACAAAACTCAATATTTAGGGCCCTGATTCTTTAGTTTACAGAAACACCCCATATGTGGTCGTAAACTGCTGTATGGGCAAACGGCAGGGCGCAGAAGGAAAGGAATGCCATACGGTTTTTGGAAGGCAGATTTTGCTAGACAGTTTTTTTTTGACACCATGTCCCATTTGAAGCCCCCCTGATGCACCCCTAGAGTATAAACTCCATAAAAGTGACCCCATCTAAGAAACTACACCCCTCAAGGTATACAAAATTGATTTTACAAATGTCGTTAACTCTTTAGGTGTTCCACAAGAATTAATGGAAAATAGAGATACAATTTCAAAATTTCACTTTTTTGGCAGATTTTCCATTTTAATATTTTTTTTCCAGTTACAAAGCAAGGGTTAACAGCCAAACAAAACTCAATATTTATGGCCCTGATTCTGTAGTTTACAGAAACATCCCATATGTGGTCGTAAACTGCTGTACGGGCACATGGCATGGCGCAGAAGGAAAGGAATGCCATACGGTTTTTGGAAGGCAAATTTTGCTGGACTGTTTTTTTTTATTCCATGTCCCATTTGAAGCCCCCTGATGCACCCCTAGAGTAGAAACTCCAAAAAAGTGACCCCATTTTAGAAACTACGGGATAGGGTGGAAGTTTTGTTGGTACTAGTTTAGGGTACATATGATTTTTGGTTGCTCTATATTACACTTTTTGTGAGGCAAGGTAACAAGAACAACATTTATCTGACAGGATAGATCATGTGGTATTTTTATAGAGCAGGTTGTCACGGACGCAGCGATACCTAATATGTATACAATTTTTTTTATTTATGTAAGTTTTACACAATGATTTCATTTTTGAAACAAAAAAAAACATGTTTTAGTGTCTCCATATTCTGAAAGCCATAGTTTTTCAGTTTTTGGGCGATAATCTTAGGTAGGGTCTCAATTTTTGCGGGATGAGATGGCGGTTTGATTGGCACTATTTTAGGGTGCATATGACTTTTTGATCGCTTGATATTACACTTTTTGTGATGTAAGATGACAAAAAATTGCTTTTTTTACACCGTTTTTATTTAAAAATTTTTACGGTGTTCACCTGAGGGATTAGGTCATGTGATATTTTTATAGAGTAACTTATTACGGACGCGGTGATACCTAATATGTATACTTTTTTTTTATTTATGTAAGTTTTACACAATGATTTCATTTTTGAAACAAAAAAAATCATATTTTAGTGTTTCCATAGTCTGAGATCCAGAGGGTTAGGTCATGTGATATTTTTATAGAGCCGGTCGATACGGATGCGGCGATACCTAATATGTATACTTTATTTTTTATTTATGTAAGTTTTACACAATAATATCCTTTTTGAAACAAAAAAAAAATCATGTTTTAGTGTCTCCATATTCTGAGAGCCATAGTTTTTTCAGTTTTGGGCGATTATCTTGGGTGGGGTATGATTTTTGCGGGATGAGATGACGGTTTGATTGGCACTATTTTGGGGTGCATATGACTTTTTGATCGCTTGCTATTACACTTTTTGTGATGTAAGGTGACAAAAAATGGTTTATTTAGCACATATTTTTATTTTTTACGGTGTTCATCTGAGGGGTTAGGTCATGTGATATTTTTATAGAGCCGGTCGATACGGATGCAGCGATACCAAATATGTATACTTTTTTTTTATTTATGTAAGTTTTACACAATAACAGCTTTTTTTTTTTTTTTTTTAAATGATGTTTTAGTGTCTCCATATTCTGAGCCATAGTTTTTTATTTTTTGGGGCGATTGTCTCAGGTATGGGCCCATTTTTTGCGGGATGAGGTGACGGTTAGATTGGTACTATTTTGGTGGGCGTACGCCTTCTTTGATTGCTTGCTGTTGTACTTTTTGTGATGTAAGGTGACAATTCTTTTTTTATTTAGCACAGTTTTTATTTTGTATTTTTTACGGTGTTCATCTGAGGGGTTAGGTCATATGATATATTTATAGAGCCGGTCAATATGCACGTGGCGATACCTAATATGTAAAAAAAAAAAAAAAATCCCCTATTTTTTACCAATTTTTTTTTACTTTATTTGGGGAAAATGAAGTTTTTGTTTATTTTTACTTGAAACTTAATTTTTGGGGGGGGAAACTTTATTTTTTCAACTTTTTTTTCACTTTATTTTTTGTCCCACTTTGGGACTTGAACTTTTGGGGGTTTGATCCTTTACAATGCATTCTAATACTTCTGTATTGGAATGCATTGGCTGTATGAGTAATACAGTGAGTATTACTCATACAGCTTCCGGCCTGTGAGATCCAGGGGGCTGGATCTCACAGGCTCATCACCGGAAGGCAGCGCAGATGCATCAGGAAGGCATCTCGCTGCCTTCCATGCCATCGGGTCCCCCCCACAGCCCCATGGGGATCCGATGGCACCGCCGATCACCGCCGCCGCATAAGGTAAAAGCCGCAAACCGCAGTTCTGAATTGACCTGTGGTTTGCGGCGATCGCCGACATGGTGGGGGTCACGGGACCCCCCACGCATTTAGCCGAGGTGCCTGCTCAATGATTTGAGCAGGTACCAGCTTCCGATCACTGCCCGCCGTGCGGTGGGGATCGGAAATACACAGGGCGTACAGGTACGCCCTGTGTCCTTAAGTACCAGGACATAAGGGCGTACCTGTACGCCCTGTGTCCTGAAGAGGTTAAGATATATTGAGGTCATCTTTCAAAATATTTTTATGGATTTCAATCAGCAACGAGGCCAAAGCATCACAATTTTCTGGCTGGTGAATCCCCAGTAGAAAAAGGTTCAGAAGTTCAAGTCTAAATGGATCCCACTGTTTTTAGTTGGGGCTATTTTAAACCAAAGCAATGTAATGTAAGCACTTTCAGGATCACGTACCGTACATCCTAGCCCGGTTACAACTCAAGATGTACATGGGTTGCGTGAGATGACAATGCAAGAGCTTATATTTGCAGGTTATATTTTTTGGGGAGACTGTTCAAACATTACTTTACTTTACTGAACAGTGTGAGCACAGCACCACACAATAGGTCTGTACCAGTGCATCTGGCTAAGGATGATGTTATTTCCTAATGAAAGATTATATGTTTTTATAATTTTGTATATCTTCAATAAATACTCAATAACATAGAGTTAGAATGATTTTATTATTATTATTAATAGTAGTAGTAGTTCACATCACAGTTATGTATTCCGTTATGGCTTTCCGTTATAACATGGTTATAATGGAAAATAACGGAATCCATAAGACAGAAATCAAAACGGAAACCTATAGAGGCATTCCATTTTGATCCGTCATAATAAAAGTATATTGGCAAGCATAACGGATCCGTCTGGTTTCCTTTATGCTGGACGAAAAACAAAGTTCCGTTGA
Source organism: Bufo bufo (assembly GCF_905171765.1). Taxonomy (NCBI): domain Eukaryota; kingdom Metazoa; phylum Chordata; class Amphibia; order Anura; family Bufonidae; genus Bufo; species Bufo bufo. Next base: position 170,581,169 of record NC_053391.1, on the reverse strand, counting down.
AAGAATTGTCTGCATAACACTGCTTATTCTATGTGATTTCAACCTGCTGGAATTCCACCTAGCAGAAGTGTCTGTACCAGAAGTGTGAAGCTGTGAATGATTTTGTCATGCACCAGATGAGCAAAGAGCATGTGTTGTTTCAAGGTCAGGCAGTGACAGCTCATCAGAGACACCTGTTGCAAACATAGGCCCATCAATGAGGCCATTAGATTGGTCAGTAGGGATCAAAGAGGTCATCCCCTTGTTTTATCTTAGAACATATATTCACGCTAATGCAACAAGGCACAGTGAAAGAAAAACAGCTTACACATTTTCCTGGCCACTCTATAGCTCTTGGGGACTCACATGAAGAATGTCCCATGGGGAGGAAGTGTAGCATGAGGAGCTATTACTGGAGGAGGAGGAGCAGGAGGAGAAAGAGTTGCTTGTGCAGAAGGACGAGGCTGATGACAACAACACTGGCCACAGTTAAAAAGAACTTGGTCTTTGGGCATGCTGGTGAGAGTGACAAGTTATAGGCATGCTTGCTTATGTAATGACAGTCATATCCTTAATATCCGGAAATCTGATGATTACTGGATAACCATGCTTTTAGACAATGTGTTTCAAAGCAAATTAGGGGAATGTTTTCTTGTTGCCAAAAGGGATTGTTTGATTACCAGGACACATTGTGTATGCATTTTGCTGCTGCTTTCGGCGATGCCTGCCGCCCAGTTGTCTGAGGCCTTCCTCCACCCCAGCCAAGTTAAACACCTACTGTCGTCTCCTCTATCAGAAGCAGCAGAAGACGAAGCAGCTAGCTCAGTATCATTATCCAGAGATTTTTTTTAATGTGCCGCGCCAGGCTGACACAAATCAGAAGATGTAGACTTACCACCTCAACACCCAGATTCAGTACTACCTGGGCTGTGGCCTTTCTCCAGCACATAGTGTTCCTTGACCCCCATTGACTTCTGGGTAGTCAGATTGTGACAGTGGCACCAGCTGGCCCAGTATGTTCTCCACTCCAGCTTCCAGTGTCATCTCAGAGAGGGTTTCTAGCATGACAGGTGGCTTTGTGACAAAGTTGTCCTTCACCAGTGTACAAAACATCACGGAACAGGAATGGATCTGTGAGGATTTTCACACTCCTTCAGCTAAGGTCAATGAATAGATCTGCTGTTGTTGAAAGTGACCCATCATGTCACTGTCTACCGGTCTACAATCATGTACCATATAGCTGCTGTTGCCATCATGCCACTGCCCCTGTCTGCCTGTCTACCTAACATCAGGCAAGAGAGAAAGAGCTAAAATTTGAAAAATTATTATAAAATGGGATAACTAAAAGACCTAGGCTAACTTAGAGTGCCATATACCCATTTTCAGGCCAATTGGAGCAACTTTGATTTGTGTAGAATTGATTTGGCCACAAATCAAAGGTTTTGAAAAATTAGAAAAATTGGACATGAATTGAATTTCAAAAAGTTTGCTCATCTCTAATTGAATTCATTGGGATACAAGGCACTGTGTAAAACAAAAAAATAAAAGATCATGTTGTCAGGAGCCCGTTGGGCCAATGCTATGAGAACCTAAATAGCAGGATTATCAGCCTATTGTATATATATATATATATATATATATATATATATATATATATGTACAAGTCAAGCTAACTTATATTGTATAATCTGGATGCCCTGCTAATGCATTTTCGTGCCCTGGTGTACTGCTGATATACAATTCTTGACATTCGGCGCAGCATTATTAATCGCAGGGACAGAATTTCACCTCAAGTCATTACTGATTTATTTCCTTCCTTGCCATTTATTCAGAAATGACACAAATCCATCAGACTCCAAAGTGGAAGTTTGTCAAACACTGCCTTTAAGGCCGTGAGGGAAGATGAAAGGTTTACGGCACAAAATCTCAAATGTTTTCTAACAGGCTTTTAAGGCTTTACTAACACAGTCTTTCTAGTGACAGCTTGCTGCATATTGTACTCTAAGCACATACATGGAATATGCAGAACTTGATTTGCAATTCATCTGGTTTGGATCTCATCCTATTCATTTAGTTAAATATAGAGGTTCACCACACTCCAGGCACTTCTGAATTTTAATCGACTTTTCTAGTGGTCAGGTATCACTTTCTATAGTGATTGCATATAGTAAATAAACACTGGAGAGATGAAAAATCTGACAGCTCTTGAGGTCATATAAATAGGATGGATAGATAGATAGATAGATAGATAGATAGATATTGACAATGTACTTACATTTGTATTATAAAATATGAATACACTACATTCTCAAATATATACATGAACTGTGGAAAAGTAATCTTCTAACATGCTTTTTAGTGATACTTTAATATACATTGGTTGGAACTGATCCACGAGTCTTATTTTTTTTGCATTCCTTTTCATATATTTTCACATTGTTGTAACATCTTACTGTGAGATACTGTGAGATAGAGCCAAACACGGCTGGCTCCCGTGTGCCTTCGCAATTTGCGGAATGGAACAGAAGGCCTATTATAGAAATGCCTATACTTGTCCGCAAAACGGACAAGAATAGGACAGTACTCATAATTTTTGCGGTGCCACAGAACGGAGCAACGGATGCGGACAGCACACAGAGTGCTGTCCGCATCTTTTGCGGACCCATTGAAATGAATGGTTACGTATATGGACTGTATGCGGAACGCAGAAAAGGACCGTATACGGAACCCAAAATACATTCATGTGAATGAGCCCTTATACAGTATATTAGACTGTTGTCACCTAATATATGAGTAGATGGAGTACTGTGTACGGTTCTGGGCTCCTATGAACAAGGCAGACATAGCAGAGCTGGAGAGGGTACAGAGTAGGGAAACTAAAGTAATAACTGGAATGGGGCAACTACAGTACCCTGAAAGATTATCAACATTAGGGTTATTCACTTTAGAAAAAAGACGACTGAGGGGAGATCTAATTACTATGTATAAATATATCAGGGTTCAGTACAGAGATCTCTACCATGATCTATTTATACCCAGGACTGTGACTGTGACGAGGGGACATCCTCCGGGTCTACAGGAAAGAAGGTTTCTACACAAACATAGAAGAGGATTCTTTACGGTAAGAGCAGTGAGACTATGGAACTCTCTGCCTGAGGAGGTGGTGATTAGTGATGGATGAATATAGCAAAACACTATATTACACAAATAGTCCCACAACATGGACAGTGATATACCAGAGGGGAATCATTGTCAAAAATGTATTTTAATCAGGGTTCATTTTTATGCGTTTTAAAGGGAAACTCTCAAAAATGTGCCTGCTGGAGCCTAGAAAAAAAAAATGTTTAGGCCACGGGAGTACGGGCCCCAAAAATTAGGCATTCACCTGACAGAAAAGAACTTGTGATTATGTGGCAGGAGGTACATAAGGCAAGCAATGAATAAAATTTTTACTGTAGGCCACTGGAGTAGAGGCCCCAAAAATTTGGCATTCACTGGACAGAAAAGAACTTTGACTGATGTGGCTTGAGGTACATTAGGCTTTCACTGGATACAAATTTTACTGTAGGCCAGTACAGTACAAATGTTGCATTCACCGGACAGAAAAGAACTTTAGCTGATGTGGCTGGAGGTAAATTAGGCGTTCAGTGGATAAAAATGTTACTGTAGGCCACTGGAGTAGAGGCCCCAAAAATTAGTCATTCACCTGACACAAAAGAACTTGTGATTCTGTGGCTGGAGCTACATTAGACGGTCACTTGATAAAAATTGCACTGTAGGCCACTGGAGTAGAGGCCCCAGAAATTAGGCATTCACCTGACAGAAAAGGCCTTTTATGCCGCTGTATATCTGTCAGCTAAGAACCATTCTTTGTTCTGGGTCGTGGCGGATATGTGTGGGCTGGTATGAGGGAATTCAGTTACACGTGGTCATCACAGGTGTTGAATTCCTCCTATATCCATGTCTCATTCATTTTTAGAAATGTGAGGTTGTCCACATTGTTGTGAGCTAGGCGAGTGCGCTTATCGGTCACGATCCCCCCTGCTGCGCTGAACATCCTTTCAGACAGGACACTCAACGAGGGACAAGCCAAGAATTCCATGGCAAATTGTGCCAGCTCTGGCCACAGGTCAAGCCTGCACACCCAGTAGTCCAGGGGTTCCTCGCTTCTTGTTAACCCGATGTAGTCGGACACCTGTTGGTCTAGGCATTCCCTGAGGCTGGATCCGGAGGCCGGCTGTCGATGGGTTGGCTGCAAAAATGATCTCATATCCATAGTGACCAACACATATTCAAACCGCCATCTTCTTGCAGCCGTGGTAGGATTGGTACCAGCACCTGTTTCGCTGTGGGTGGAAATTTCTCTGCCAGCGCCCGCAACAGCAGAATGCAGCATATCTTGCAGCAACGCCTGAAAATGCTGCATTCTGACAGCTCTCTGTGATGCTGGTAACATGTCTGCCATTTTGTGTTTGTTCCGGGGGTCTAAGTACATTGCCACCCAGTACAGGTTAGAGCATGAAGGCCCCCATTTGCACAAAATTGGAAGTGGTGGAGCGCCATGGATCCCCCAAAAGTTTGAAGTCCCCCTCAAAGCCTGCTCTTCTTGCTCCTCCTCCTCCTCCCCCCAGCCACCATCCTCCCCTGACTCCTCTTCAGACTCCGGCTGACTTGTCTCAGATGGAGTAGCCCCCCTTGGAATTCATTCAGCATTGCAACTTTCTCATCTTCCTGTTCCTGCTCCTCGACAGCTTAATCAATGACACAATGCAATGCATGCTCCAGAAAAAAGGCGTAAGGTACAATGTCACTGATGGTGCTCTGGCTGTGACTGACTAGCTTGGTGATCTCATCAAACTGCCGCAGAAGTCTGCATGCGTTGCGCATGAGCAGCCACTGGCGCGGTGAAAAGAAACCAAGGTCCCCAGAACCTGTCCTGCTGCAGAGTTTGTACAGGTAATCGTTAACGGCATGTTTCTGCTGGAGCAGCCTATCAAGCATATACAAGGTGGAGTTCCAGCGTGCCGGGCTGTCATAAACCAGACGTCTGACGGGCAAGTGGTGTCGCCGCTGAACATCAGCAAGGCGAGCCATGGCAGTGTAAAATATCTAAAATGACCAGAGATTTTCCTAGCCTGCCGTTAAAACGTCCTGGACCCCAGGGTATTTGGCAACAAATTGCTTCATGACTAAGTTCAGGACGTGTGTCATTTTGCCCTGTTTCAGTGCACTCAGCAGATTGGCACCATTGTCGCACACCACTTTACCAACTGTCAAATTGAGCGGGGTTAGCCACTGATAGGCCTGTGACTGCAGAGCAATGCAGCAATGCAGGACCGGTGTAGCTCTTGGCTTCCAGGCACAACATCCGCAGCACAGTATGGCAACGTCTCACCTGGGACGTCAAATAGGTTCCGGGGAGCTTGGTGGGGCGCAGCGGAAGTGGCAGTAGCATTGGAAAAGGAGGAGTCAACCGAGGAGGAGACGGAGGATGGAGTAGCAGGAGGAGAAGAAGAGTCAGGCCTGCATGCAATCCGTGGCAGCAACACCAAATCCACACGGGAGCCACAGGTTACATGCTTGACATTTGTCTGAAGGCTCACCCAGTGGGCAGTAAAAGTTATGTACCTTCCCTGCCCGTGTTTGCTAGACCACGTGTCTGTGGTCAGATGTATCTTGGCAACGACACTGTTTGCCAGAGATATATTCACTTGCCGTTGAACATGGCCATATAGCTCTGGGATGCCTTCTGGGAGAAATATTTCCTTCCGGGGATCTTCCATTGCGGTGTGCCAATGGCCACAAATTTTCTAAAGGCCTCCGAGTCCACCAGTTTATATGGCAGTAGTTGGTGGGCTAGCAGTTCTGACAAGCCAGCGGTCAGCCGTTGGGCAAGAGGGTTATCCCACGTCATCACATTTTTACACTCGAACATTTGGGTCACGGAATTCTGCCTTATGCCAGATGAACGTGGCATGGTGGAAGGTGGAGTGGAGTACAAATAAGAGAAGAGAGGAGAAGAGGCAAGACGTGGAGCGCCGGGAGTGTGGCTTTGTGGTTTCTGATGGCGTTGCTCCCACTGGGCTCGGTGATGAGAGGATATTTACCTTCTTAAGGCGGTCGTCCCAAAGTGAGTGTTGGGCTTACCGCAACTTATGCATTGACAGCACAGGCTGCAGATGGCAACACTATTGTCAGCAGTTGACAAGTTAAAAAAAGCCCACACTGTGGAGCCATGTGCCAGCATCCTGGAAGCGCCAGAAGTGACCATGCATGGTGAATAGCTAGCTCCAGATAAATTTGCAGTCTACTATTTGGCTCGTGTGCCCTGCGAGTTCTGCCTGCTTCTCCTCCTTCTCCTCCCTATCTGTTACTCCGTCTCTCCCTCTGAACTCCCCTCCTCTTCCTCTCTTGTGGGCACCCACGTGACGTCTATCGACACGTCATTATCCTCACCTTCACCACCACTGACAGTTAAGATCTAATAGTAGGCAGAGACAGAGGGGACCTCCCTCCTTGGGCTGATCTGGGTACTGTCGTCAGACAACTGGGTGGCGGCCGTTGCTACCTCCTCTTCCTCATCCGATATCAAGAATGGCTGCGCATCAGTAAGGTCTGGGAATAAATGGGAAAATAATTCCTCTGACTCATGTGGAGAGACTAAGGTGGTGGTGGATTTGGGGGTGCACACAGCTAAGAGTGAGGGGGTGCAGATACAGAGGATGAGGAGGGTGCAGAAGCAGAAGGGCCAGCGAGCCACTCAACCAACTCTGGTGCTTTCTTTGAATTAATCGCATGTGCTTTCTCCAACTTCCCATTTAGGCTCTGGCCTGGTGCACCTGCCCGACCCCTACCACCCCTGCAGAATGGCCTGCCTCTTCCTCTGCCTATCATTTTCAAAATGATGCTGTGCCTAAGTCCCTAGAGAAGAGCATTATTTGTGGAAGCAATTATAACACACCCCTCAATCAGTTTTTTTTGGGGGGGCAACTGGTATATCACAACCATTGCAATTATCTGTTCCAATAGCGTCTGACCCTCTATATAGCTGCGGTATCACAGCAGAATCGCATATAAGTGCTGCACAGTTCAAATACACTATATAGAAAGTATATTATAGGTATATCACACCTCTGCCTCAATCAGTTTTTTTGGGGGGCAACTGGTATATCACACCCGTTGCAATTAGTTGTTCCGATAGTGTTTGTCCCTCTATATAGCTACGGTATCACAGCAGAACCATACACAACTGCTGCACAGTTCAAATGCACTATATAGAAAGTATATTATAGATATATCCCACCCCTGCCTCAATAATTTTTTTTGTGGGTCAACTTTTATATCACACCTGTCGCAATTAGATGGTCCAATAGCGTTTGTCCCTCTATATAGCTGCGGTATCGCAGCAGAACCGCACACAACTGCTGCACAGTACAAATGCACTATAATATACTTTCTATGTTAGAAAGTATATTATAAGTATATAACGCCCCTCTGTATATCACACCTATCAATAGCACACCTATACCAGTCCTTAAAATGACTTTTGTGGCCCTATTAGCTAACGTTTGGTGTCCCTAACAGCCTGTCCCTGCTCCACAAAGAAACCTCTCCCTACACTGACAAAATGCAGAATGTAAAATGGCAGCCAGATCGGGTTCTGTTATAGGGTAGGGGTGTGTCCATGTGCTGAAACGTCTCAATTGGCTGTCCTGTCCCACCTGATGGATGTGTCATGGGTCAAAGTTCAGTTCAATGCAAAAGAATATGGCACGCGCGAACATCGCCATATGTTCGCATGCTCGGCAGATCGCGAATGCTCAAAGTTCGCAGCGAACCTACTGCTGGGTGAACCGCAAGGCCATCACTACTGGCGATAGTGAGTTAACTAAAATAGTTCAAGAGGGGCCTGGATGTATTTCTGGAGTGTAATAATATTACAGGCTATAGCTACTAGAAGCAAAGAAAACTGTTCCGACACTGCAATTTTTCTCAATTAAATCTTCCTCTTTATTTCCGGTAACAATGTCAAAATGCGGACAAGTTCAAAAACAAGCAACAGCATGTGAGCTGGACAAACAAACTGCTATATATAGCTACTAGAGATGGGTTGTTGATCCAGGGAGTTATTCTGATTGGAGTTAAGTGGGGAAAATTGGCTTCTAACTCACAGTTTTATTTATTTTTTTGCCTTCTTCTGGATAAACTTGCAGGATAACAGGCCCAACTGGATGGACAAATGTCTATTTTTGGCCTTATATAATATGATGCAATATAAATATATCTATTTTTCGGCAGCTCTCCTGTGTTTACATGATGTTGCGTATTCTGAAATTGGATAGAAGCTGCAGATCAAGGTAACTCTGTTCCTGGGTCTTTCCTTGCATGGGTTTCTGCTGGTATCAGCTCGGGGATGATGTCACAATGAGAACATACAGGGAAGTAGAGGAGTTGGGTTCTGTTATAACTATAAGAAAATAAGTTGTATTTACTATAAATCTGATGTGAAAGTAAATACATAAGTATTAGACAAAGAAGAGCTGCTGCAAGGAAGACCAGAGAGATAGGGGCAGAATAATATACAGCCACATACTAGTCACCTAATAGATAATATTTCAGTTGATTCACAAGTGCATATTTATCATTTCAACTGTGCCATTTTTCTGTGTAATTGCATTATAAAATGGTGTTAGAGAAATAAATATACTAGAAGAATGACCCAGCTTCGTACAGGGGTATTTTGTTTGTGTGTGTGGTTAAAAGATGACATTCACTGTGGCTCCATAAAGGTAACATTCCAGATGCATCCCATAACAGTGACATAAATAGTGCCCCCATAACAATGACATCCGCAGTGCTCCCATAACAGTGACCAGTGATGAGCGTCAGGGGCAATATTCAAATTTGCGATATTTTGTGAATATTTGGGCAAATATTCGTCATATATTTACGAATTCGCGAATTTGTGATCTCGTTTTTTTTTTTTTCCATTGCGAAAATCGGCAATTGGAAAATTCGCAATAAAATTAGCGGTATGAAAATTAGCGATCAACACTACTCCGATAGGCAACTTTCCTATTGGTTGCTAGGGATGCTGCTGTGCCGATATTCGCAATAAATTTGCAACAAATTCACAATAAATTTGCAACTAGTATATTCGTAAATACGAAGATACAGCACTATATTCTAAATATTTGTGAATTCTCGAAGTGGCGATATTCGTGATTAAAATTCATGATTCGAATATTCGTGCTCAACACTAACAGTAACATCCACAGAGCCACCATAACAGTGACATATACAGTGCCCCAATAACAGTGATATCCCCATATCCACCATAACAGTGATATCTAAAGAATGCAAATAACTGTGACATCCAAAATATTCCCATTACACTGACATCCACAGAGGGCCTATAACAGTGATATCCACAGTTGCCCCAATAACAGAGATTTTTATATTTCTCCCATAATAGTGACATCCACAGTGTCCCCAATAACAGTAACATCCACATCATCCCTAACAGTGAAGAAAAATGACTGGGTTGTTATGGAAACCTGGGGTAAAACTGTGTACAGTATGTCAGTGAGGCTTAGAGTGAAGGACCTGCAAGCTTCTATTGGCCAATAGAGGTCATTTGGCTGTGGGTATGTCTACTATTTTTGCTAAATAATGAAGCACCTGCTAGTTTATATCTACAAGAGACTATCTGAATAACCTGGCTTTGCACAGGTGTATTTCATTTGTTTTTTGTGCGTGTGGTTGAAAGATATCCACAGTGCTGCCCATAACAGTCAACTCCACAATACCCTGTCCTTTTAACCTTGACCTCCACAGCATTTCTTCACCCTTCACAGTGACCTCCACAGCGCCCGCTCCCTTAACAGTGACCTCCACAGCATCCCACCCCCTTAACAGTGACTTCCACAGTGCAACACCCCCTTAACAGTGACATCCATTCTAGCCTTATAACAGTGAAGAAAAATGTTTGAGTTGTAATGGAAACTTGGTGTAAAACTGTGTGTATGTCAGTGAGGCAAAGACTGAAGGACTTGCAAGCTTCTATTGGCCAATAATAGTCATGTGACCATGTGTAAGTCGGTAGATTAACATTGTGTAACAGGTATATAGATGACTGTCTGATAATGTGGGAGGGTGAAGATTAGAACAAGGGTTAAAAGACTTCCTTAATAATATAAATAATAACAGCTGGAACCTAACTTTTACAAGCGAGATTAGTTCTGAGAGCATCAACTTTTTAGATCTTAGAATATTTGAGTAGGACAAAAAATTTAAAACAAAAACCTTTTTTAAGCCAACTGACGTCAATGGGTACATTGACACAACTAGCTGCCACCACAGCCTCTGGATAGCTAATATCCCGAAAGGACAATTTATGCGCATTCAAAGAAATTCTACAGATAGAGAGGACTACAGAAAACAAAGTGGAGTTATGATAAAACAATTTGAAGAGGGGGCGGAGCTAGCCGCGAGCCGAGATGGACGCCTGATCTAAGAGCTCCTCACAGACACAGCTGCTTTTTCGGCATAACGGGCGACTTTATCCCCTAATATGGTGAAGCCTAACAAGGACAGAAGTGACACAGCTTCTGGCACACACAAGTTGAGCCATACCCAGTCAGAGATGGATCGTTTCCTTAAGAAGAGGAATTTCTCTCCGGCACACAGAGCTAAGATGGCGCCGGAAGGGGCCAGAGCTGCCGCGCAGACCGAAGATTCAGATGGAGAAAGTTCCTGTGCTATGTCGGAGGGAGCGGAGTCCTTGGATCTTCCACTATCTAGGGCCTTTTTCAAGAAAACGCTGTACAAGACGCTGCAACCAGGGGTCAAGTCCTGGGAAAAAAAGTGTGGGAACTCACCCAAATGCCTCCGCGTGACGTCGCGGCGTACGCAAAGGGCAGGGGAGGTTGGGAGGAGGAGCAAGTAAGTACCGTATTTTTCGCCCTATAAGATGCACCGGCCCATAAGACGCACCTAGGTTTTAGAGGAGGATAATAGGAAACAATATTTTTCATTCCACCTCAGGTCAGACCAGCCATCAGACCCCAAATGTTAATTAGACCTCAGCTCACAGGCACAGCCCCAATGCCTCAGATCAGACCCCCATGTCAGCCATCAGCCCTCCATGTCATATTTCTCCCTGTCCATGGCACAGACAGACTACAGACATTGTCTCCGGCCCATCATGTAACCCCATCCTCACCCATGTCACATTTCTCCCCCTCCATTTGATTGCTCTAACACCTAAAGAAAAAATAATAATTTAAAAAACCTGATGTTTCTCCAGATGATCTTATGCTAAAAGTAGTGGTAATAGAGTCTCAAAGGTCTATAGAAGCAGGTACACTATTTTTACAAACCTTTGAGACTCTATTAACACTACTATCAACATCAGGTCATTTAGAGAAACAACAATTATGTTTTTCCTTTAGGTGTTAAAACATAACTTTCATTTGATTGCTGTAACACCTAAAGGAAAAATCATTTTAAAAACCTGCTGTGTCTCTAGGTGACCTTATGTTGACAGTAGTGTTATTAGAGCCTCAAAGGTCTGTAAAAATAGGGTAACTGCTTCTATAGACCTTTCAGACTCTATTACCACTGCTATCAACATAAGGTCATCTTGAGAAACAGCAGGTTTTTAATTTGTTTTCCTTTAGGTGTTCAAGCAATCAAATAAGTTATGTTTTAACACCTATAGTAAAAAAAAAATTTTTTTAAAAACTTGCTCTTTCTCTAGGTGACCTTATGTTTATAGTAGTGTTAATAGAGTCTCAAAGGTCTGTAAAAATAGGGTAACTGCTTTTATATTTTTTTTACTATAGGTGTTAAAACATAACTTATTTGATTGCTTGAACACCTAAAGGAAAACAAATTAAAAACCTGCTGTTTCTCAAGATGACCTTATGTTGATAGCAGTGGAGGTCCAGCCATGGATGCCATTACCTGAGGTCCTGGGTATACCTAACTTACCTGAAATACCAACATGGCAGGTGGTCAAAAAACCAAATTCTCCGAAGAATCGGAAGACCTGAAGAAACCGGAGGACTTATCTGATCCCTCCATAGGAGGTTCTATGAGTCGTCTGGTGATGCAGACCACAAAGGGTCATTTTATGGCCATCTTTATGTAACTGTTCTATTCATTCCAGCTTATCAGTTATATATACATACTCCACGCCATTGATTTGTTCTCTTTTCAGGTTTTTCCTGTTGGCGTGCATTTGCTTCCTGGATCACTGGCCATCCGCATTGATGGTGGGGATCCGGGGACCACATATGCGTCTTCCCTTGTCGATATTCAAACCTATCTGCCAGAAGCTGATAAGTATACATATTGCTTTATTTCCTTGAAGGTTTTACCTTTACTTACCTTCCTGTTCTCCTCGTCCGTTATGCAATGAGGTGTAATAATTGATTTATACAATATGCTGCCAGTCTTGATGCTAAAGGTTCTCCTTCTCACCCGTAAGGGGTGGGGTGTTTCTACGGGATGGGCATGCTCTCCTCCCTATTATGTTGGGGGGGGGGCATGGTCGGGCTCGGTGAAACGCCAACACCTCATTTACTAATCATATCTCATGATATTGCAAACTCCTGGTTCTTTGTATTAGTTTTTTGTAAAAACTGTTATTCCCTTGTTCTTAAGTTCTATAAGGCCTATGGTAAGCATATGTCCCCACTGGTCCTGATGAAGTATGGCTAATTTAAAGATACTGTCTCATAATGTGAATGGGCTGATTGCCCCTCAGAAAAGAAGACAGATTCTCAATATGTTATACAAACAAAAGGCGGATATTGTCTTGTGGCAGGAGACACATTTTCGCCATAACCACATCCCCTCTTTACCCACAAACAAATACTCCCAATGGTTCCACGCTACACACTCTTCAGCCTCTAGGGGTGTATCCATAGCTATTAGTCCCTCGATTCCCTTCCGCTTGGTTAAATCCTACATTAATTCGGATGGTCGCTTACTTATAATTCAGGGTACTATTTTTAATTTCAAGATTACTATTGCAAATATTTATGCCCCCAATTCTCGCCAAATCCCATGGTTGATTAAAACACTCAAGAGGATTAAGGACTTCTCCGAGGGTATGTTGATAGTAGGTGGTGATTTTAACATCTCACTGGACGTCTCCTCACACAAATCCACTAAAATAGCTAGAAAACAGATGGTGAGACTAATGCTGGCTATGGCAGAGTCACGCCTGATTGACGTTTGGAGGACCATACATCCCTCGGAGAAGGACTTCACATTCTTTTCACAGGTCCATAACACGTATAGCAGGATAGATTATCTATTCTTACCAGATTCCCACATACAATGTGTGAAAAGTGCAGAGATAGGGAACTTGGTAGTGTCAGATCATGCTCCCATCATGATGACTTTCTCCCTCCAATGCCTTCCGCATAAGACCTGGTCATGGAGACTGAACACTACACTTTTGGAATCTCAGGGCCATATAGATTCAATTGGAGAAAAACTAGAGAATTACTTCAGGTTCAATACCAATCCTGAAACTACGACTCCAATACTCTGGGAGGCTCATAAGGCCTATATTAGGGGTGAGCTGATAGCTTTGGGTTCATATGTTAAAAATAAATCTACTAAAGAGCTGATGTTGTTACTCAGATACAAACACAAGAAAAATTGCATAAACTATCACATGCTGAAGTCCATCAAGAAGCTCTGCTGGTTCTGAGACGTAAGGTTAAGGACCTCCTCAATCTTAAAGAGGCCAAATCCCTTTTACGCTTGAAGAGTAAGATCTATGAACATGGGGATAAGGGTAACAAAATGATGGCACGTTTAATTAAAAAGAGGAGGGAGAAAACCTTTATTTCCTCCATCAAACCTGAACCCTCCTTGAGAGTAACCTCCACTCCCCTCATTGCCAAAGCCTTCCAGTCATTCTATTCTAATCTCTATAACCTTCCTTCACCAGATGCTGATTTAGATTCCCCTGGGAAGTCCAATCTAGACCTCATTGAGGATTTTTTGTCCTCCATTAATTCCCCTTCTCTTTCAGATGAGGACAGACAGCTGCTCATTAAGCCCTTTTCCATTTCAGAGGTAGACAAAGTTCTCAGCACTATCCCCATAGGGAAAAGTCCAGGACCTGATGGTCTACCTATCATCTATTATAAGAAATTTAAAAAGCAATTGCTTCCACATTTCACTAACCTGTGAAATTCATTGTTGGGGGGGTTTGCCTTTGGCTCCCCAGGCCTTGAGGGCACATATTACTATCTTACATAAAGAGGGTAAGGACCCTGAGGATTGTGGGAGCTACAGGCCCATCTCACTACTCAATTGCGATTTAAAATGGTGGTCCAAATTATTAGCATATAGGATATCCCCATTGCTTAATAAACTAATTGACCCTGAACAAGTGGGGTTTGTCCCGGGAAGAGAGGGGAAACACAATATTTGGAGGATAATACACTTAATTCATTATGCTCAAATTACAAACACGCCCATATTATTATTAGGAACTGATGCGGAGAAGGCATTCGACAGAGTCAGCTGGGATTTCATGAAGGCCACTTTATTGAAGTTTGGTTTACCATCAGTATTTGTTTCAGCCATCTTCTCACTGTACTCTTGTCCTACAGCACAGGTTTTGGTGACTGGAACTCTGTCGGATGCCTTCCCCATCAAGAATGGGACTAGACAGGGGTGCCCCCTCTCCCCCTCCCTTTTTATTTTGTGTTTAGAAATGTTTCTACTCAAAATTAGACAATCAGACAAGATTAGAGGGGTTTCCCTGGGTAAATATCAGCACCGATCCGCAGCATTTGCTGATGATCTTTTAATTGTTATCTCCAACCCTGAAGAAGCCTTGCCCACCATCATGTCCTTGTTTGACAAATATAGTGTAGTGTCCAACTTCAAGATCAATTTTTCCAAATCAGAGGCCCTCCCGATTAATGTCCCCAACAAGGTCCTAGCCACTCTTAAAAGATCCTCTGCGTTTAAATGGCCTGACACCTCAATTAAGTTTTTAGGAGTTAATGTCTCTGCTAACCTAAACCTCTTGTTTAGACTCAACTATATGGCCCTATTAACTAAAATTAGGTCTTTCATCTCCTCTTTAAAAGTCCCCTATATGTCCTGGTTTGGGAGGAAGAATCTCCTCTCCACGTTTGTACTACCCCAACTGCTATATTTATTCCAGGCCCTCCCGATACATATCCCTAATTCCTTCTATACTCAGATCAGAAGCATATTCACATCATTCCTATGGAGTACTAAAAGGCCAAGATTAGCCTACTCACTCCTTTCTCAGAAAAAACCTAATGGTGGTATATCCTTACCGGATATGGCATTATATAATAGAGCTATTCAACTAGCTAAATGGGCACTTCTAACAAATGACAAAATAGATGCTCCTTATTTGGATATAGAAAGGACCCTATTAGGAATTCATAGGAACGCTATCCTGTGGTCCCAGGAGGCTCCTCTTTCTCTTTGTCCAGGGATGAGCTTGCTGACCAAAAGCATGCTTGTCAGTCACCGCAATTCCCCAGTGGCCCCACCCAAAGGGTTTAATGTATCTAAACTGGCCCCTTTAGATGTTCTCCCCTATCTCTTTAATGGGATTGGAGGGAGGGACGAGAGCTGGTGGCATTCCCTAAGAGGCATTAGAATAGGTGAGGTAATGGAGCTTAACTGTTTTCTACCTCTGGAAGATATCCACGCCAAATTAGGTAAAAATCCTCCTACCCCAATTCAAATGTGGGATTTCAGAAACACATGTAAAAAACTTGAAAAAAAACAGGAGTGTAAGTTTTCTGAACCCACGTGGCTAGAAAATCTTTCTATACTACCGAAACCCTTGAAAAAGTCACTTTCTGTTTCATACAATAACCTTCTAAATAAGTCTAGTAACCCCAAACCTTATTTCCTACGACAATGGGAAAAAGAGATAGGAAGAGGCTTCTCTGATACTGAGACTTCTATAATTTTATCACATGCAGCTGGGTTCTCCACTTGTGTTCGCTTTCAGGAGAACTCTTATAAAACTATTACGAGGTGGTATAGGACCCCAGAATATTTATTTTTCATAGGTCTTTCTCCCAATAACAAATGTTGGAGGTGTCAAGCAGAAGTGGGATCTATGATCCACATTTGGTGGTCATGCCCCCTATTAATACAATTTTGGAAGGATATTGAGAAAACTATCAACTCAATATGCAATACTTCTATAACACTCACTCCGGAATTGGTATTGCTTTGGATCCCTACCGCTAATTTCCGTCCTTCAAAGAATAACCTCCCCACACATATGATCGCCACGGCAAAAATTCTAATCCCCACAAAATGGAGAGACTCTACTCCCCCTGACCTAACCATGTGGTATAACAAAATGCTTCATAGATTGGAAGAGGTGTTAGGTTGGATCCATGATAATAGAAATAAATACTAAAAATAAATAATAAAAAGCGCAAGGGGTAAGAGATGAGGGGATCCTAGATGAACTTGAGAAATAACAAGAGGATTGTATGTGATCATAGATTAGACAACAGATTCATATATGATGGATAATGTCTCCCCCCCCCCTCTCCCCTTAGTCATATTTAAGGGTATAATATTCCCTTCACATTCTGTGGATTTTCAGACGCAGACTTACTTTAGTTATACAACATTATACATGCTTCAAAGGATTTTCTCTACTATCTTACCCTTACAGGGTTAACATTGTCTCATTCACATAGTGCCTTATGTGTTTTCCCCCTTATTGTTCACCTTCCTTTCATGTTTTTTCCCTTTTCTCTCCTTTGTTTATCTAAATGTGACTTGGATACATATTATGACTATGTTCATATCCGATTATTTTTGTACTCAATACTCTATTTTCATTGTAAGTCTTATGACAAGAATCGTATTATAGACTTTTTTGTGCCTTATTTGAAACAATAAAAAGAGATTTACTAAAAAAAAAAAATATTTGAAGAGATAGGGTATAACAAAAGATTGGGTATAGGGTATAACAAGGACACCTTAATAAAGATCAGGGATATTGTAGAAACAAGAGATAAAAAAGAAAAAAGATGTAGGGAGGACAAAGAGAAGGACTTTAGGTTCACTTTTTTTACCCAGTTTAGTGCAATCATGGGGCCGTTAAAAAACTAGCTACGGAAGAATTGGTCAATTTAAAAAAATGACCCGACTATGGGGGACATTATCCCTGACAAACCTGAACCTTTATTCCGAAAAGCAGAATTGAGAGATGCTTTGGTGCATAGCCACATCCCTAAAAAGGTTGAAAAGAAATAAAAAAATCAATTCACATGGTGCGGTTTCTGCATCGCTTGCAGGAACCGCAACATGGAAGATAAAAAGAAAAGTAACGGAAGGCGGAGCTAGCGCCTGAACTGACTGGACGCATGCAGCAGTAGCTCCGTCAGTTAAATCGCCCTTTTCAGCCTGTTTGATCCAGGATGGTGAAGATTGGAGTCTCTAAAACTGGTGATTCCTCCAGCCAACACAGAACCTCGAATACCAAAGGGGAAATGGATAAATTTATCAAAAAAGCGGCCTCTGCCTATGCCGCAAGAGAATCCAAGATGGCGTCGACCTCGCCGCGCATCGCAAGCCATAAACAGACGGAGGCTCCTGATACCACTCACGGAGGTGAGGACGATGCAGACACCCTGCCCATCTCCCGTACATACCTCAGGGAAGCCCTCGCCTCCTCCCTGGCATCTGCCTTGGAGCCCCTGAGCTCCAATCTCCTGGCAATAAAGCAAGACGTCCGACACATAGGACGCAGGGTGGAATCGCTGGAGGAGTCACAAGCCGCCATGATACAACACCAAACTGCGGTGAAACACAACCTCCACGCGATACAATCCAACATGAACTTTCTCTATAATGCTGTAGAGGACCAGTAAAATAGAGGGAGGCCCAACAATCTGTGATTCAGGGGTATCCCAGAGTCGGTTACCCCTGGGGACATACCCAATACTATTGTTCAAATATGCCTCTCCCTCCTGGACCCAGACTCTGCACATGAAGTGCTCCTGGAAAGAGCCCACAGGGCCCTAAAGCCCAAACCAGCCTCCACAGCCCCTCCCAGGGATATAATCTGCAAATTTTTAAATTTTCCTGTAAAAGAGGCTGTTATCTCCAAAGCCAGGGAAGAAAAATCTGTCAAATGGGATGACCAGGACATTCTCATATTTCAGGACCTTGCCCAATCGACTCTGAGGAAGAGAAGAGCCCTAAAGCCTCTAACAGATTGGCTCAGATCAAAGAATGTCCCGTACAGATGGTCCTTTCCTTTTGGACTCTCTTTTATGCATGAAGGTCTCAGAATGAACATCTCCTCATTCCAGGATTTGGATCAAGTATTTGAGCATCTGGGGATTGAACCGCTAGAAATGCAGAATTGGGACCCTGTCCAGGACTTAGCTAACCTGCCTAGCCTCCCACCTCTGGGGCTCTGGGAAAAACAGCAAACCCCTAAACCCCAAAGGGGCAGAAGAGGAAACTCCAAATCAACACCCAGAAGGCTCACAATGGGAGAATAAGATGATCCTTTCCCAGCTTGTTCAATACCTCCCCACTGGGGCCATACCCCCCCAAATCCATCTGCTGCCTTCTCTCACCCCTCTTCCTGTCACTCCTCCATCCTCCACACTCCTCTGATACTCCTCCTCTGACCTTCTTCTGGATCCCCATCTTGAACAAGGGCGATACACCATGTTATAGTGTAACCCCCCTCCTTTCCCTCCTCTCCTAACTTTTACTGCTCTCTTACTTCTCAACTCTCTTGCTCTTACAATACATCATTGTAATGTTTTGTATAAGGTTTACCCTCCCAAACAATCCTCATTGGGAGCTGTGCCACTCTCTACTCTGTGATCAGCATATGCTCCTGTTCAATATGTTATGTGTTAATGTTCCTTTTAACCTTACTTTTGACATGGGTGGTCTGGAAACAGACTGAAGTACCACTCTCCGGGTTGGTTGCTGGGGCCTTCCTCCTCTCGGGGTGGCACCCCCCCTCCCCTTCTTGCCAATCGATTATATTTGCATGGCCTGATTATTTTCTGCATCCCCTTCCTCCACCCTCACATTCCAACATGAATGACCTTAGAATAGCTTCGTATAATGTTAAAGGGCTGAGGTCACCATCAAAGAGATGCCAAATTCTCTCACTTTTGAAAAAGGAGAGATGCTCGATAGTTTTTTTCCAGGAAACTCATTTCAAACATGGCAATTACCCAAACCTCTCCTTCTACAAATTTCCCAGTTGGTATCATTGTGGGGCTTGGGGTGCCACTTCGAGGGGGGTCAGTATTGGCTTTCATAAAGGGCTAGCCTTCCAGTATAAATCACGCATCCAGGACCCTGAAGGTAGATACCAACTCCTAAAAGGCCTAATAGGGCAGACCCTATTCATACTGGTTAATATATACGCTCCGAATATAGACCAAGTTACCTGGCTTTCCTCCCTCATTTTGCTAATAGAAGCCCACAGAGAAGGGATACTAATTATAGCGGGTGATTTTAACTTGGCCCTCCATCCTCTCGTAGATACCTCCTCCAAGAGATCCTCTATCCCCTCAAGAGCTCTCAAACTACTACAAACCAAACTTTTTAATTTAGGGGTACTAGGTACTTGGCGCTGCCTCAACCCTAACTCACTTGACTATTCTTTTTATTCCTCAGCAAATAACTCTTATAGCAGGATAGACTACATCTTTATCTCAAGAGAACATTTGCAATCCTGCTCTTCAGCCAAGATTGGAGACATGACACTCTCGGACCACTCCCCAGTATTCTGTGATGTTCGTCCTGCCTCCAGGTCGGGTAAGAATATTAATTGGAGGTTCAATGAGTCCTTGCTGGGTAACCCTAACCACAAATCCCAAATCTCTTCCTTCCTAGATGACTACTTCTCTACCAATCACACCCCAGACATATCCCCCCAGGTTTTATGGGATGCCCACAAAGCTTATATTAGAGGTAGATTAATTGGCCTCTGCTCTTTCCTTAAAAAAGAATCAGATAAAAAATACACAACTTTGTTGTCAAGAATACATACTTTAGAAAAAGCCCATAAGCAATCCCTACTTGCTAAGCATTTGGCGGAACTCTCTTCCCTTAGAACCGAATTGAAGAATCTTCTGAATGAATGTTCGGCCAAGTACTTCCTGTCTGCCCAACAGAAGTTCTTTGCACACGGTAACAAAGCATCAAAATTTATGATGCAGAGAATCAAACAGAGAAGGGGCTCCCGCCATGTCCAGAGCATCAAATCCCCTCAGGGAGACCTTTTATTCAAAACAGAAGAAATTGCCGAGCAGTTCAAACTTTTCTATGAGTCATTATATAATCTACCAACCTCTAAACCCCCAGATCCCTCCCAGGGGAGAGAGGCCAATATCAACTCATTCCTGGAATCACTCCAACTCCCGACTCTTACAATATCCCAGCGAAACTCTCTAATAAAACCGTTCACCATCTCTGAATTGACGTTGGCTGTTAACTCCACCCCTAAAGGTAAATGCCCAGGCCCTGACGGCCTTTATTATCATATTATTCAGCCTTTAGAAACTCCCTCCTTCCCTTCCTACTACCCATATGCAATCTCTCTTTGCTCAACCACTCCATCTCTGCTGATATGACTAGAGCCACCATCACAATCATCCCCAAAGAGGGCAAGGACCCAACAATGTGTTCCAATTACCGTCCCATCTCATTACTTAACGTAGATCTTAAATTATTAGCCAAGATGCTTGCCACTTGATTACAAGACCTTCTAGCCAGCTTGATTCACTCTGACCAGGTGTGATTTGTCAGGGGACGTGAAGGGAAGGACAATACCACAAAGGTTTTAAATGCCCTATACTATGCTACTCACAAATCCACTCTTGATCGGCACGGACGCCGAAAAAGCATTTGACAGGGTTGACTGGTCCTACATCAAGTTGGCTCTGTCTAGATTTCTGATCCCAGAGCCCTACATCGAAGCGGTGTTCTCTATGTATACCCACTCTTCGGCATCTGTGTCGGTCAATGGAATCTTATCCTCTTCTTTCCCAATCAGGAATGGAACGAGACAGGGGTGCCCTCTTTCCCCCCTCCTCTTTGTCCTAGTGATGGAGACCCTTCTGCAAGCTCTCAGACAGGAAAGTAAAATCAGAGGCCTATCTGTGGAAGGTTGTGAGTTCAAACTTGCTGCTTTTGCAGATGACTTACTGATCCTTACAACTAACCCCTGCAAATCTATGAATATTTTAAAGTGAACCCCTCCAAATCTCAGGTACTACATATTGGCCTCTCACCCCCTGCTCTCTCGTCCCTCCAGAAGAACTCCCCATTTAACTGGCACACCCAACAATTAACATATCTTGGGGTGAAGCTCACTCCCTATCTATCTGATTTATTTAAAATTAATTACAAACCCCTTCTACTCTCAATGGCTGCCCAGTTGGACTCATTGGACTTTCCATACCTTTCCTGGTTTGGGAGGAAGAACATCCTCATGTCACTTATCTGATGAAAGTACTCCCTATTGAGATCCCCAAAAACTATTTTATCACTCTGAATAAGATGATCCGCAGATATATATGGCAGGGGAAAAGCTCACATATTTCATTTGACACGCTTACTAAGTCTAGAGCTCACGGAGGCATTGGTTTGCCTGACCCTGAAACTTACATTAAAGCTATCCAACTCTCCAGGGTTGTGGACTGGGTCAGAAGCCCCTCCCATAAAACATGGATTGTCCTGGAGAATGCCTTTCTTTACACCCCTACCCGGGCCCTCCTGCTGGCTGACAGACCACCTCCGTCACCTAGCTTGATACCCAACCCCATGATTCGTAACACATTAAAGGTTTGGGGGTGGTTCTCGGCCAGTAGTGGGGCTTTGGCACTACCCTCTCCTCTCTTACTCGTTAAAGATGTTTTAGCTCTAGCCCCTAAAGAGTTAAGAGAAAGCTGTCCTATCCCCTTAAGGTATTCCAAGCTCCCCCTATCCGACATTTTGGATTCAGATGGCTGTATACTTCCTGAAACTGAGCTTCACATGAAGTTGGGACTACCCACTCAAAATCATATGCTTATGCACTTTCTTAGGTCAAAAGCACTTCTTCTTATAAAAAATACCCTTCCCCCGAGAGAAGCTAGCTGGTTTGAGAGGCTGATCGGCAATCTGCTACCCCCTCCCAAAACAATATCAACAATATATAAGCCACTTAAGACATCTCCTTCTTGTCCAAAAACCCCTGCAATAGGTCTTTGGGAGAAGGATTTAAAGCGGACCTTCTCGTTTTCTGAAACAGCAAAAATTTTGATCACACCCCATAAGATCTCTAGATGCATCAGCATCCAAGAAAACAGTTACAAAATTCTACTACGCTGGTATAGAACCCCAGACAAGACCTGTCTTTATAGACCAGGATCTCCAGATGTTTGTTGGAGATGCCTCAAAGAAAAAGGTACCTACTTCCACATCTGGTGGTCTTGCGAATCAATCAAGGCCTGGTGGTCTGAAATAGTAAAAGCTAGCAATCAGATTTGAAAAACCTCTTTTCCCTGCACCCCGGAACTGGTCCTGCTTACTCTCGGGGTAGGAGGAATAAGCTCACATAAGGTCTCTCTCTTCTCTTTACTACTGGCAGCAGCCAGATTGCTTTTGCCCTCCCACTGGCTCTCCTCTGAAACCCCTAAGATAGATCACTGGGTAAATAAGGTCGACCAGATCTACAGATTCGAGGAAATCTCTCACTGGGAATCAGGGACTAGGTCTACCTTCCTCCAGATATGGTCACCCTGGAGAAGATATAGAAACTTCTCATGACCCCCCTCTCTACTCCACTCTGCCTCACCTGTGACGCAGGAACCATGCCTTAACATAAGTCATACTCTCACTAAAGCAATCACTCCGAAGATTCCCATGTCTAACTGTTGTTATGGTTTTATTACTGTCTATATGTATTATTTTGCCCACGCACTCTGGTTTACACTGATCATGGTACATATCTATTACCTTCATGTGTAATTATTATTTGTATGATTTTACATGATATCACAGAATGTATGGCTATCTTTAACTACTTGATAAAACAATAAAAATTGTTAATTAAAAAAAAGAAAAAAAAAGAAAAGGAACATCCAAAAGACAACATCCAAAAATGTTCAGATCTATGACATTAAGGGAGAAATTACTTGTGAGCTTATGGGGGTAATATACCTTCTGAAATGTCCCTTTGGGTTAATATACATCGGGAGGACCATGCGCAAATTAAAAACAAGAATTCAAGAACATATTAATAACATCAAAAAAGGCCTTGAAACCCACAGTGTGCCCATGCATTTAAAAAAAATGCATGAGAAAAACCCGAAGGGATTGTGGTTTGCAGGAATAGAAAAAGTGAAACAGAATTGGCGAGGTGGAGATCCGGTGGTGGCTATTAATCGCCGGGAAGTAGAATGGATTTTCAGAATGCAGTCTTTGCAACCGGATGGTCTGAACATCGACCTTGATCTGAAACCCTGCCTGGTAGAATAGCTGGGAGTAGCGGAGTTTAGTAGCTGTGAATGAACCAGAATTGGAATCCCCATTAGCTAGTAAGAATTGCGGGGTGGACTTTTTTATGACTGGATCCATGACACATGAGTATAGCGAAACAATGTTAGGTAGTTAATTTAGTTATCTTAGATTGTTGGAATAGTAGGATTTGATAATGACTGAAGCTGTTGTATTGCATTGTTTTAAAACAAGAGATTATGTCTAAAGAATGTTATTATTTACATATTTTATGGAATTTAAGAAAATGGGTGTTTTAAATGGAAGGGGGTGGGAGGAGTATGTATGTTTTCTGTCATCCCAGACCCATATAAAAAGAATGCCCATATGTGGTTGTAATATCAACTCCTGATGAAGCTATTGTGGTGAAACCTGGGTCGGGCGGTCTTGTAACTAAGCATAAACTTTTTTGCGTTGCTCAATGTCTACTGATTTTATACTTTTGTGAGTATAATAAAACCTAATTCTATACAGAAAAGTGGTGGATCTTTACTATGTGCCTTAACCTTTATAACCACAGAAGGGTTGTTTTGTGATAAAGACCATCCTTTGTTGAAATCTCGATGTTTGGCAACACTAGAAAATTGACATATCCTATCCTTACTAATACTCAGAGAATATAGCCAAAGTGAGGCAGCGCGACCCCTTCGTTGAAATCACTGAAGGACCTGAGAGCTTCTGTTGGCTAATATGGGTTATGTTATGGTGCCATATTTGAATTTTTTGGGGAATATCTCAAGAATGGTATGTCCTAGAGAGCTGAGATCAGTCTAAAACCTTTCTAAGCACCTAATTTATATGCCAAATGTGGTGCAAATTGGTCCAGTCATTTGCCCATGCATAAAGAACAGACAACAGACAGACAGAAATACATTTTTATATAGATGAGATATATACACATAGAGAGAGTTAGTATATCATATAAAATATCAAGAATATTATCCACAGGATAATTGAAGCACTTTCTTTGAATAGGTCATTAGTATCTGATCAGTGCGTGTCCGACACCTGTGACCCCTTCTGATCAGCTGTTTTAGAAGGAACCAGTGCTTTCAGTAGCACTACGACCTTCTCGTAGCTTTCACTAAGGCAAGTGACATCACCTTTATCAGTCACATGGCCTAGATGCAGCTCGGCCCCAGTGAATGGGTCTGAGTTGTGATACCAAGCACAGCTGCTATCCAAATGACAGCACTGCTCTAAACCCGACTGTCGGACCCCCAGAGGATAGGTCCCGACTGTCGGACCCCCAGAGGATAGGTCATCAGTAGTAACATCTCAGAATGCCGCTTTAAGGCTGAACTTTCTCTTTCAGATTTTTATATTGTTTTTCCCGACTGTCGGACCCCCAGAGGATAGGTCCCGACTGTCGGACCCCCAGAGGATAGGTCATCAGTAGTAACATCTCAGAATGCCGCTTTAAGGCTGAACTTTCTCTTTCAGATTTTTATATTGTTTTTGAAGCCAAATTTAGGACTAATTTCAAATACAGAACACTCTGCCTCTCTTTTCTCCGTTTATTATTCATTCCTGGATTTAGTTAAAAAAAAAAAAAATGGACATGGAAACCTACTCTAAAGAGCTTATCTGAGATGAGTGCCAGTCTTGTCTATGAGAATTGCTCCTCAACTCAATTCACTTAAATGGGACTAAGCTACATTATCAGACCCAGACCATGGATAAACTTACTACTTGCCATGTCTCAGTACTTACTGTAGGATTTGAGGGATTGTGCAACTAACGACAATTATTTTCTATCCACAGGACAGGGGATAAGAGTGTGATTGCTGGGATTCTGGCTGCTGAGCTGCCCCATGTGAATGGAAAGGTGGTGCACATACATGTCCACCACTCCATTCAATTCTATGGGAATGATGTGAGCACTGTACCTGACAGTCACATAGAAGTGATTAGAGCAGTAGACATGCATGTGAACCACTGCACCATTTTCATGGAGCAATTTGGTAGCATTTGCAGTACTAGTGATTGCTGAGGGTCCCAGTGGTTGGACCCCCAGTGGACCCCCAGTGATCAAACACTAATGCTTTATGCTGTATATTGGGGATAGGTGTTAATAGCAGCACAATGTCTTTTTACCTACTGTATGTCTTTTGATATTTACAGTTAGAAGGAATATTTCCATCTGAAAATGTGTGGCATACCCATAAATGGTATACATAGGTGTGGGACTCTCTCCGATCTCAATAATGGAGCTCCTTCCTGCGCTGCCACTGGGAAAGAGATGCTCTTGTGTAGCTCTTTCCATACACTTCTATGGGATTTAATAAAATAGTCATTTACTTTGCTGTTTAAGGAAGTCCCATACAGTAGGTGAAACCTATACTTATCAGCCATTTATGGCATATTCTGTTAATATGCCATAAAAGTCAAGTTAGGATAAGCCCTTTAATCTGGAAATTATAATGATGACTTATCCTCAGGGGTTTGAGTCCCGGCATCCCTGCCAATCAGCTCTTTCGGGGAGCCGCTGCACTAACTGGAGCTTTGTTGAGCGCCATGGGCTTTCCAAGCATTGTACTGTACATTGTATAGTGGCAGTGCTTGGTATTGCAGCTCAGCTACGTTGACTTGAATTGGGCTGAGCTGCCACATCACCGATGTATGGTGACATCACTGGTCTAGGAAGAGGCCATGAAACTCACTGAGTGTCCAACCTCTTCTGACAGCTGATTAACGGGGGTCTCAGGTGTTGAAAACTCACAAATCCAAAGGATAGGTTATCAATATAGTTTCCCAGATAACCGCTTTAATTATAATTAAATCAATAAGAGTCTATATTAGGTCAAACTTAGCTCTTTAATTTTAGACAATAGAACAGATTATTATATTTATTGCGTTTATCATCATAAATATTATTCTACAATGTTGGTGCATGATATTTTCCAGGTTAACATTACTCTTTTCCAGCCTGCAGCTTTGGCCTATATTCTGTTCTGGACAGACTGCCTGCTGTGTTCTGATTTCTCTGGAGTGTGACTTATCTGAGCATTGCTAGGCATGCTACATTTGCAGCGCTACTTTTCAGATAATGCTGTAGAAGTGCTCAAAACCACATTTACCATAAACTACGTATCTGAAATTTCCATCTGTGTGACAAGCCTGGAAAATTGTAAATTATTCAGATTGCTGTATTTTCACAGGCAGCTGGTATTCAAGCAATTATAGAGCCTGCAAATGCTATCTTGTACAAAAGATAAGTGAGGTTCCTGTATGTGACTGCAGAAAGATAATCAATAATCTATTATATCTAATGAAAATATGTCCAAAACAAAAATCCCACAAGAAAAGAACAGAGCATTGTATGTATTTTATGTCAATTATGTTGGTGTCAAACTGCTCAGGATTGTGACACTCCTGATTTCAGCATCACTGGGCTTATAGTATATTCACAATGTCTGGTACTGGAAGAGCATAACTGTATTTTACAATAAAATCATGAGGCAAAAAGAATAGGGGAACATGATTATAACAACTAAAAACTTTCAAATATGACTCAGTGCCATAGAAATGGAAATACTATTTATCTCATCTTATTTTTTATTATTATATTTTTTTACAATAGTTTAAAAACCAAGAAACCTCCCTAAACGACCACCTCTTTGAAAAGACCACCCCACATAATAACCAGATATGTGACCAATTTGCAACTATATTGTAGTCTTTGTACAATTGTCCACCTTAAAAAGACCACCTCTCATTTTGACGGGTGACCAAACTCTTTGAATTGGTTATTTGCTGGATGTACAGACCACATGCAATGCTTTTTTTTGTCCTTTTTTGACACAGCTGTGTCTTTTAAAATGAAATTCAGCATGGGGCAGCAAGGCCAAGCAGATTACAGAAGAGAACTAGTGGAGGGAAAGTGGCTGCCAAGCTTTGAATCTCTTCTCTTGATTTCTTCTTCTCACCACTGATATATCTCCTGATTTAATGCAGAGGAATCAAGGAACCACTTATTGGAGCAGAGAAAGGGAACAGAGAACAGGAGCTCCTAAGCTCTATGGGCAACAGATGTCATGATGCACATGAACAGAGCTCAGCCTGTTAGTTTGCCACAACCAGCTAATGAAGGAGTATCACTTGTGGGAAAGCAAGTTATCCATGTTGGGTAGAATAAAACTAAAACTAAATGTAATGCTAGAACTGAGAAGAAGGAAGCCATTCTGAGGACTGAGGGTAGGGGAACTATGTAAGAGGATAAAAAAAAGGGGCATCATAGGGGGTGAAACCTGACCACTGAGCGAGATGGAGGTCTGAGACAGAGCTCCTGCTCCATAGACCTGTGCCTACCTACAAAAAAAAAAACAACCTGAGCAAAAATGGTGAAGATCGGGAGAGACACGCTGAGGGAACATCCTACAACCCCTAAACACAAGAAGGGGCAGACAGAGATGGATCGATATGTGAGGAAAAAGCTGGCTCTCGTACAAACAAGATTCACGTTTTACTCGCAAGTCCATCACACATATCAGAGATTAGATTATATATTAATCTCTGATAATCAACTAGACATGCTTCAGCAATCTGTCATTGGCTCCATAACAATATCAGATCATGCTCCAGTATCAACATCTATATCATTCTCCTCCCCTCCTGTCAGAGAATGAACGTGGCATCTAAACGAGACCCTACTAGATTCGGAAGAAAAACACTCACAAACTTTCCTTATATTTCCAAGATAACGCACAGATAGACACCTCCCAGGCCATAGTTTGGGAGGCAGACAAGGCTTATATCAGAGGAGAATTTGTGACGTTAGGCACTAAGATTAAAAAAGACAGACAAAAAATACTAAACTCATTACTGTCCCAAATTGCATCACTGGTAACCATTCAGAAACAATTTAAAGTGAGAAATATGCAAACAGATCTGGCTGCTCTGCGCCAGAAATTAAAATAATTGCTTAATATTGTAACGGGGTTCCGAAGGTGCACTCGGTCCCCCATTGCCCGCAGAACTGTTGCTTAGCTTTGGGAATGAGGATCTGTGTTTGACCTCATTCCCAGGGCGGCTTTACTGCTGGGTGGCTCCCTGCTCCTAAGTCTGCCTTGAGCGCCGAGCTGATCACTAGGTGCTCAACTGGTTGGTCTGTCGGTCATGTGACGCTGGCCACGTCACATGACCCTCACTCCCCACTATAAATACAGGCAGCCTGCTAGCCACAGGTTGCCTGTTAATTTCTAGGTTCCTGGCTATTTGTTGGACTACTGAATACTCACCTGATTCCGTTCCCTGACGATCCTTTTGCCTGCTCCTCCTGTACTGCGCATCCATCCTGGTATTGTGACCTCGGCTCCCACCTGACTACTCTCTTAGGACTCCTCTTGTACTTCTCTACTCTCCTGGTATTTGACCCCGGCTTCTCCTGACCATTCTTTGCTTAACCCTTTGTACTGCGTAGCTCTTTTGGTTCTGACCCGGACCGTTCATGTTCCGTATTTTGTCTTGTCTGTCTTCCCTGCACGTATCCTAAGTTAGGGACTGTCGTCCAGTTGTCCCCTGTCATCAGGACTCGTGAGGCAAGTAGGCAGGGCCAAAGGTGAGGGTGGAGCGCA
Source organism: Bufo bufo (assembly GCF_905171765.1). Classification (NCBI taxonomy): domain Eukaryota; kingdom Metazoa; phylum Chordata; class Amphibia; order Anura; family Bufonidae; genus Bufo; species Bufo bufo. The sequence goes on along the minus strand of NC_053391.1, from coordinate 170,552,040 downwards.
GTGGTCACTATCCTTCCCCCTGTGTGTGTGTGGACGTGACCGTTACAAATATCAAATGCGCCAAAGCATATCAATATACAAGGTTTAAATACTATGCACATGGGGACAAAGGTAACAAATTGATGACTTACTTAATTAAAAAGCGGAAAGACGGTGGGGCGGAGCTAGCGCCGGACAGAGATGGCTGCACATTGCTGAGCTCCGTTATACAAGCCGTCTCTAGCACTCGCTTACTGAAGCTATCAGCCTGAAAATGGTGAAGATCGGTAACCCCAAGACTGGTGAATACCTGAATCCAAATAAAAGACCCTCTCTGTCAGTGGCGAAATGGACAAATTTATTAAAAAAGCGGCCTCCTCTTTTGTGGCGCGAGATTCCAAGATGGCGCCGGCACAGCCTGCACAGTCTCACAGAGCCAACGCACAGGAGAGATCCGATGAGGACAGCGATGCTGATGAGCCGCAAGGTAAGGGGACTCTCCCCATAACCCGGCACTATTTAAAACACACCTTGTGCAAAGCCATGGAGCCGATCCTTAGCGAAATCGCCGCTATGCGCCAGGACATGAGGCAGGTGGGGGACAGGGTGGAGGCACTTGAGACCCACCAGGCTATGGTCTTAGAACATCAGAATGCCACTTCCAGCTCCTTTCAAGAGTGCAGCGCTTACCTCAATGAACTGCATAATGCCCTAGAAGATCAGGAGAACAGGGGGCGCCGCAATAACTTGCGCATACGAGGGATCCCAGAAACTGTTGCCTCTGGAGACGTCCCAGCAGCAGTGAAACACCTCTGCATCTCACTCCTGGGCCCAAACTATGCTCCTGACATAATAATTGAGAGAGCTAATAGGGCATTGCGTCCCAAACCTAAACCAGAAGACCCTCCTAGGGATGTGATCTGTAAATTTCTCAATTTCCATGTCAAAGTGGCTGTACAAGAAGCTGCAAGGAACCGTCCGGAAATCCTACTTGAAGGAGCACAAGTATCCATCTACCAAGACTTAGCCCCTTCCACGCTAAGAAAGCGCAGAATCCTGAAACCCCTAACAGAATGGCTGCGTTCCAATAGGATCCAATATAAATGGAACTTTCCGTTTGGCCTATCTTTTTCCTAAGCAGGTCGCCGCTTTAATATCCTGTCTCAGTCTGATTTGGATGAGATATATGATGTCCTACAAATCCCTCCTCTACAGATTGAAAATTGGGACTTATTCCAGGACATTGCTGCTCTTCCAGAAGTCCCCACCATAACGCCTTTCACTCTGATGCAAACCCCTAAAGCCCACAAAGCTGGTAAAAGGGGAAGACAACTTACCCCGAAGAGACTTGCTCAGGAACTGTAATCCCTCCTAAGATGGTTCTTCTTCATCGTGATTCGTCACCTGAGAACTCTCTCCAAAGATGTTGCCGTTCACCCTAGGATCAACCGACAGATGTCACCCCACCGCACAGATATATTGCAGCGAAACCCGAGGGAGTTTTATTCATCTGGCATGTGTTACTATCTGTCTGGGTCCCTTGTGTTTCCCCTCCAGTCTTCTTGTCCCTTGTCTCTTGTCTTCACCTTTTAAAACCTGTTTGTCTGTGTCTCATGCCCACCAGATAATTATTATGTGTTCAACCCTATGCTCAAGACCAGATAGTTTGTCATCCTTATGAATACTCAACTGTATCCTAGTATGCTTATATTTCCATATTGGCTGCCTTAAAATGTGCTTGACGGCGCACAACCAGGTCTGTTGACCTCATCCCCTTATGATTAGCGTAGGGGTGACCTTACGTTTAAAATGTTTATTCTTGGTATTATTCCATGTTCTTATGTTTTCCCTTTTTCCCATGTTTGATCTAAGGTACATAACACTCCTGCCTTACCATTGTAGAGGACGACACACTGAATTTTGGATCCAAGTCTTCCCTCCAGAGCAGATGATCACCATCCTACCTGTAAGTGTTTTCTTCTGGGGGAACGACACACTGATGCTCTTTATATTCCACTTATCACACGATTATGGCTGATCTTCAAATTGCCACCTATAATGTGAGGGGTTTTAACTCTCCATCCAAGAGAAGCCAAATTTTTGCGATGTTACGCAAAGAGGGCTCAGATGTGTTGCTTCTTCAGGAGACACATTTCAGGTTCAATCTTTACCCCAACCTGGAATTTTCACATTACCCTGTGTGGTTCCACTGTGGGGGGAACTCATCAGCACCTGGGGGTGTAAGCATTGGTTTTAAAAGAAAAGTTCCCTTCAAATATACTGATCACATCCAAGACCCTGAAGGGAGATTCTTTTTGGTTAAAGGGATTATAGGTTCTCAAACATACACTTTCATAAACCTATATGCCCCCAACACCAAACAAGCCTCTTGGTTTTCTAGCATCTCCCAAACTATTGAGACTTTCAAAGAAGGTTTTGTGATACTGGGAGGTGACTTTAATATTGCACTTGATCCACAACTGGACTCATCCTCTTATAAATCGGTCCACTCACTAAGCTCTTTAAGACAGATCAGAGATATACTATGGGGCTTGCACTTGGTGGATACCTGGCGTACTCTGCATCCAAATGATGTAGATTACACCTTTTTCTCGCACGTCCACAACACATACCATCGTATTGACTACTTGTTTATCTCCAAGGAACACCTCCAGCACTGTCCAACATCTAAGATCGGCTCTATCCATATATCTGACCATGCACCTGTTCACCTTTCAATTTCATCCCCTACTCGCAACACCACATGTTTTAATTGGCGCCTTAATGAGTCTATTATAGGAGATCCCAATACTATTAGCAAAATTTCCTCACTACTAGATGAATATTTCAAGATAAATAACCACCCCTCTCTTTCCCTTCAGACCCTTTGGGATGCCCATAAACCCTTTATAAGGGGACATTTTATCAGCATAGGATCTCACATAAAAAAACTTAGAGAAAAAAATATAGAAACACTCCTATCCAAAATTAAAAACTTGGAAACTCTGCACAAGCGTTCTTTAGGTGATTCACATGGTCAGGACCTTTCTAATCTTAGAGCGGAACCTAAACTCGCAGCATAAATTTTTTGCTCACGGTGATAAGACTACTAAGTTCCTGATGAGTAGAATTAAGGCTAGAAGAGCTGACAACTACATACATCAAATAGCCTCACCCAATGGAGAGCCATTTTTCTCTACAAAGCAAATAGCCAATCAATTTTGAGTTTTTTACGAGGAATTATACAATATCCCTCCTCCCCGTCCTCTGAATCCCATCTGTCTTTAATCTCCTCCTTCCTCGAGGCGAACACTCTCCCCACGCTTACTGAACCCCAAAAAAACTCTTTAGCAGTGCCCTTCTCTATTGAGGAACTATCTGCAGCTCTTTCCCAAATGCCCCTAGGTAAAAGCCCTGGTCCCTATGGACTCCCAACATCCTATTATAAAACATTCAAGAACCAACTTCTCCCGAGTCTTCTTAATGTCTGCAATCTTACACTCCAAGGCAACCCTCTATCAAGAGATATGACAACAGCGCACTTGGCACTGATTCCCAAAGAAGGAAAAAGGACCCTAAATTATGCTCAAATTATAGACCCATTTCCCTTTTAAATACTGACCTCAAACTTTTAGCAAAAGTGCTAGCTAACCGTCTTGCGAACTTCCTTCCCTTCTTGATACATGGGGACCAGGTGGGCATCGTCCGCAACAGAGAGGGCAAGGACAACACAACTAGGGTGATCAATGCATTATGCCATGCCAAGCATACTTCATCTCCTCTCCTTTTACTCAGCACTGATGCTGAAAAAGCTTTTGACAGAATTAATTGGACATATTTGAAGCAAGTATTGGTGGGCTTTGGCCTACCTGGTCCCTATGTCCAAGCAGTTTTTGCTATGTACGCACAGGCCACAGCCCTAGTAATAGTTAATGGCGATCTTTCTACACCTTTCCACATCCACAACGGAACCCGTCAGGGTTGCCCCGTGTCCCCCCTCCTCTTTGTTCTAGCAATGGAACCCCTCCTAGCTACAGTGACATTAAGGGCAGCATTTGCCGACGATGTGATGATTATGACGACAAATCCCAAAACTTCCCTAATTAGCATACAAAACCATTTACAACAATATAGCTCCATCTCTAACTTCAAGATCAACGCAGGTAAATCCCTAATTCTCTGTTCAGGGTTGTCTGCCCAATCAAAATGCGTATTAATGAAAAATTCTCCTTTTAACTGGTCCTCCCCCACTATCACCTATCTAGGAGTTAAAATCAGCCCTCATATTTCAAACCTTTTCTCCCTAAACTACACTCCCCTTAAGACCTCCTTATTTAAAGCCATTGATAACTTACAAGCTAGGGCCCCCATGCTCTCCTGGTTTGGACGTAAGAATCTCCTTACCTCACTAATTCTCCCGCGCCTTACATACCTCCAACAAGTCCTTCCAATCCCTATACCTAATTCCTTTTACACGTCCTTGAAACAAAAATTTAGATCTTTCATTTGGAACGGCAAAAAAGCACGACTCTCCTACAAACTTTTATCCCATCCACGTCAACTAGGTGGCATTTGACTTCCTGACCCGGAATTATATGGGAAATCAATACTGTTGGCTAGGGTGGTGGACTGGCTCCGCAACTCCAACCATAAGCCATGGGTAGATCTAGAGCAAAGCATACTAGGCCTGCCGTTCCGGACCGTCCTTCTGGGTCACCAAGTCCTCCCACATATCCCAATGCCTAATTACCCAATTTTGAAAGCAACACTGGACGCATGGAGGTGGCTGAGCTCCTCCTAATGTTCAGTTCCCTTCCCCTCCCTAATACTGACAGTTGCAGACATTTTAGGCACATCTTCCCTAAATTTACTGGAATCCTCTTCCAAAATGGTCAGATCTTCCTCCTAACCTATTAGCAGTCTTCTGGATTCTCCAGGAACACTGTTAAAGGCGGATGCCCTACAAGCTTTACTTAACCCCTATCCTTGTGACCTCACCTTAATACCACACATCAAATCATTCCTTACAAGAAATAATGCTAAAGGGGAACTTCTTCGCCCAATGGGTTGGTTCGAAGCTCTCATTACCATTCCCAAACCCCCCAAAAAATTAATTTCACAAATACACAGTAGATTACGTGCCTCCCCCCTCACCACTAAACCGGCTTTCATACGTAATTGGGAAAAAGAAACTGGAATAGATATACCTATTACTGTATTGCCAGAAATATTCAGCCTCCCACACAAGGCCTCTCGTTGTGTACGCATCCAGGAAAACGGATATAAAATCTTAACCCAATGGTATATAACTTAAGCTAGATCTTCTCATTTTGCTGAATCTTCCTCAGACAGGTGCTGGAGGTGCTCTAAGGAAACTGGAACCTTCCTCCATGTCTGGCGGAATTGCCCAGCAATTAACAAATTGTGGTCGGACATTTTTCAAATAAGTAACCAAATCTGTCAGACCTCAGTAAAGATGTCCCCATGTGGAGCCTTATTATCCTATTTCACCGAGGCAAATCATAACCCCCCCCAACCACCTCTTTAAACAACTCTTGATTGCAGTGCGCCTATTGGTCCCTAAATATTGGCTCCAGACCTCATTACCAACTATAGAACAATGGAAGCTGAAGATAGACCAGCTCTATCATTTTGAGGAGCTTTCCTCTTGGAAATCTCGTACACACCCAGCTTTCCTGAAACTCCCGAGATTGTTCAATGGGTATATAAGGCCAACCAGGCGGCGCTCTTTCAGTTGCATCTGAGGGCGGGGGTCAAAGCGCCCCCCCACCCCCCCTCCGTTTTTTTAATCATATTATATTGACGTCATATTGTAACATTCCACATTACTTAACATCATGGTAATCTGAATAGTCAAGGTGAATATCTGACATTGAGTGCAGTAGAAGTGAGCTAGAGGTCAGGCATGTAATTTGCTATTATGTCTGTATTCCTTCCATGGGGTCCAGAGGCATAGGAAATTAGAGTGGGACCTATTAGCCCAGCTTGCAAATTTTTCCATAAGGTAACTTTGGTCTACCTTCGTCTGCCATTGATCTAGGGTTGGAGGGTCTGGGCTAAGCCAATGAAGGGGTATTAATGATCTGGCAGCCTATACTAGCCGTGTAGGGAGGTCAAAAGATTTTGGGATCCAGCTCGTTGAGGGTAGCCATAATAGTACTGAGGTAGATGAAAGTCTGATGAAGGAACCACAAATGTGATTTATCTTATTTTCTATCTAGTCCCAAAATCCTTTAATAATAGGACATGACCAGAAAAAGTGGCTCAGTGAGCCTTCTTTTTGTGAGCATCTCCAGCAAGCGCCTGCCTCCCTCAATCCCATTCTGTATAATTTGCTTGGGTCATTTTACCACCTGGTCATTGTCTTATAAGAGTGTTCTTGGATTCTAGCGCATCTGGAGAATCTGTGTGATCTTAAGTATATCTTATCAATTTCACCTTCTTGTTTTGTTGAATACATAACTTTATTGATACACAAGCCTGGCTGCACTGCACAGTGATGAGTTACAGGATGGACATGCCCCCCCCCCCCCACTCTGCTCTGCCTGCAGCTAATACACCCACAACAACTTCTGTGTCCATCTTTCTGCACACAGACATGAATCGACTTCTCACTCAGTGTCTAAATCCCATCACTGACCGTCCACAGGCTCGGCCCTCACTATCTCCGGATTGTAATAAACAGCTGGAAGCAGCAAGCACACCCAAACACATCTGTATGTAATCCTATCCTGTGTAATACAGCCTGCTGAGCTGTGTATCTAAACCAGACATGGGCCACGGTCCTGGGGGCCGTGTTCAGTGGTGATCTGCTGCCAGTTTTTCCATTCAGCCCTGGCCACAGCATGCTTGCTGCTTGTTTCCTGTAGCATTTCCTTAAGGGCCGGCGTGCGTCACTTGCTGAGTTTTATGGGTTGGATCATGTGACCTCGCTGACCAATACTATCCCTCCTTCACATATATAATTGGTTCAGCCCCCTTCCCAGATGCCTCGGTGTCAAGATCCTTGTGTCCTGCTAAGGTCCCTAATTTCTGCTTATGTTCCTGTGTTACTGACTCGTAACACACCTGTTTGATCTCTGCCTGCTAGCCTTGAATCTCCTGTTGCCGACCCAGATTGTCTGACCTGTACCTGTGCTGCCTGCCCTGACCTATTGCCTGTTTTGACTTCGCCTCTCCATCATCCTTTGGTCCTGCACTGTTGCACCTGTTTACGACTCGGCCTGCTAACAATGCCTGTACCTCTGGTACCTTGCTCAGGTACCTCCTAGTGTGCATGGTCCAGCTGCCTGATGTGCCAATCCTCCTCAAGAGGTAGTGACCTGGTGTTCCCCTTGGGAAAGTCTATCCCCACCATCAGGGCTACTGTGAAGATTGAGGGGTTCACTTAGACAACGCCTATAGAGGAGGTAGGACACATGGCACAGTGAGTTCACACCCGCTGGTTCGTGACATACACCTTGGGTCTTCATGAAGTCATCACATATATATTCAGATTAATTTAATTGAACCCCACCAAAAAAAAGTTTAATTTAAACTGTGTGTAAACTGAATAAACGGAAACAAACGATTGAGGCTTGAAACTCAATTTCTTGTTATCACTCACAGGTAGATTTCTGCCCTACACTGTGTCTTGTAGTAATCAGTGTGTATATGTATATGTGTATATCAAAACAACTGTTACAGAAAGGGGACATAATTAGATTTTTTTTATTTTTATTAATCTTTATTCCATGTATACTACACTGTAAAATATAACATAATTTTATATTTTGTCCTCAAAACAAGAAATAAAACCTGCCAACCACCCAAGACCCTAAAAAGAGAACATAGCAAAAAAAAAGAGAACCCAGTATAATTCCAATATTATATTCCTTTCTGTACACTACTCCAAATCAAATTATGGAAGAGACACCTTAAAACGCTCATGAATAAAAGTAGCACTTTTTGCTACTAAAAAAATAAAAAAATAAAAATTATGAAAAACAAACTATTTCTGTTTTTAAAATTTTCCCTGGAATAAAAAAAAAAAAGACACAAAAATATGCATCGCAGAAAAAAAGGCACAATAAATTGTTATGTAGCCAAACAAAAAAAAGGTACGGTTCTTAAAGACCCTAAACATCGGAAAATACGTCTGGTCAGGAAAGAGGGTAAGTTGACCGACCTTTAAACTGGTTAAGTAGTTTCTCAAAAGTAAGCTTGTGTGTTACTGCTTAATACAGAATACCATTAATAGGAATGAGATTTTTTATAGAACATGGCATCATCAAAAGAATTAATTGTAAGCAAGATAAATGCAGCTGTCTGATGTAGCCCGCATAATGGTATCACAACAAAGCTGCCTGTTGAGTGCAGAAAATATAATGCTCTGTAGCTTCCTGGTCTATCCTATTTCTTTCATTTGAGCTTGATTCCAAAACCATGTATATGCACATATATTCTGCACATGCTTTATTCTGTAAAAACAGAAACCTATATTATAATGTAATGTCACCATTTTCTTATAGAACACAGAAAAAGGTAAATCATAAAACTCTCATAAAGCAAGAATTTTCCATTCTGTAAACATAAATAGAACAATATAGGAGACGAACAGGACAGCAATGATATAGTAAAAAAATGATATAGTAAAAAAAGATCACGTAGGTATTACTTTTGGGGGATTAGGAACATAAAAATGGTTGTGCAATTTTCTCCAGTTTTACAGCATGACGGGGTCATTTATCATCACTTGTACCAAAAAGTATTTCCTCTTCAACTCATCATGTTGTTTTTGTTCTTACTTTAGATTTTTCCTTCTGCATTCTACCATTCTTCAATAAATATTAAAACTCGGAGAACTACAGTACATTCAAAGACATAAATCTGTAGTCACCTTGCACGATAATTTAATATCTCCTACAATATTGCCATTTGGTTGATGTAATCCCCAAGAGCTTTAGAATAGCATTGTACTGTATCTTTTCATTTTGTGCATCAATTACTCTACAAAAAGAAGAGGATTTGTGGATGGTTGAGTTGAGAAAAAGTTTTTAAGATAGTTCACTAGTTCACTTTAATATAGAACATGGAGAGCAAATTAATTAAACTTTATCATATCATGAAAATATTCCTATCATCTTTTCAAATTTATCTTAATTACAAGTATTAATTGCAAGTATATGATTCATGGATATTTCAGTAATAACCCATTCAGTAGTGCAAGGCATTATCATGGTACACAAGCTGACTACCAATGCTATTCAGTCAGACTCCATCTATTTTGCTTCAAGTGTTCAGCTCTCAAGGGATGCAGCAACCATATGGCTCTTGAAACAGACACCTCGCTAGTAATCAAGGCTTTGAAATGCATTGTTTATGTAGTGGATTCATTTTTTATTAATGTAATCACTGGAAAAGTTTAGGAAAAAAAAATATTATGTGTTTTGTATATGCAAAAATCTAGATGAATCTTTCAAATGTCATTCAAATCTCCACCACTAATGCTATGTACTGTCAATGTCATGAATTAAACAATAATTTAAGCAGAAAAATAAGACAAAATGAGAAAATATTAACAATGAAGGCAACCACAGCAAGGGAAAGAATACTGTCTACACTTAGTATACCTGGAACATTGTATATTTTGCCACAAAATAATCCTAAAGCCCTGTTCACATGTAAAAGTAATATGCCAGTTACTATTTGGGGGATTAAACTGCAAGGAGGAAGTTAAAATAATAAAACAACTTAAACTCGCCTTTTAAAATTCCCTCTGATCAAGCACGACCGCTCTGAATTCTCTCCCTGGCTACAGCTGAGACATATGGGGTCATTTATTAAAGGGAACCTGTCACCGGAATTCTGTGTATAGAGCTGAGGACATGGGTTGCTAGATGGCCGCTAGCACATCCGCAATATCCAGTCCCCAAAGCTCTCTGTGCTTTTATTGTGTAAAAAATAAAATAATTGATACATATGCAAATTAATCTGAGATGAGTCCTGTCCCTGAGATGAGTCCAGAGTGAAGGAGCCCAGCACCGCCCCGCATCCTCCGAATCTCCTCCTTGCTCCCCGACATCAGAAAGCTAGAGCGCCGTAATCTCGCAATGCGCGAGCTAGCGCATGCACAGTTCCTTGCCTGAGGCTGATGCCACCACAGGGAAGGAACACTATGAGGACACTGCACATGCAGTGGGCCTGCAATCTGGGCCAGAAATACTGTACGCCTAATATAGAAATATGGGTATACTAGCAGAAGGACCCGGCTTTGCACGGGTATATTTAATCTATTTCATTTAATGTTTGTGTGTGTCGTTAAAAGATAAACAGTATCAACTAGAACAGTGACATCTACAGTACCCCGCCCCTTTAACAATGACCTCCACAGCGGCCTGCCCCCTTAACAGTAACATCCACAGCACCCTCTCCTTTAACAGTGACCTCCACGGCAGCTGCCCCTTTATTAGTGACCTCCACAGTACCCCGTCTCATTAACAATGAGTTCCACAATAACCCACCCCCTTAACAGTGACCAGTTAACAAAGCTCCATTCCCTTAAAATGTGACCTCCACAAAACTCTGCTTCCTTAACAGTGACTTCTACAGCACCCTGCCCCTTAACACTTACCTCGATAGTGGACCATCCCCTTAACAGAGACCTCCACAGCATCCCACCCCCTTAACAGTGACCTCCGTAGCATCCCACCCTTTTAACAGTTACCTCCACAGCATCTCGCCCCCTTAACAGTGACCTCTACAGCAGCCCACCCATTTAACAGTCACCTTAACAGCATCTCAACCCCTTAACAGTGACCTCAACAGCAGCTGCCTCTTTATTAGTGACTTCCACAGTACCCCATCTCCTTAACAGAGATTTCTGCAACACTCTGTCCCCTTAACAGTGGGCTCTACAGAAATCTGCCCCTTAACACTGACCTCCATAGTGGACCGTCCCCTTAACTGTGACCTCCACAGCAGCCTGCCCCTAGGGTGGCCAGAGGTCCAGTTTTAGGATGGACAGTCTGGCTTTCAAACTCCCTGTTCTTTGTCCAGCGTAGGGCCTGGACGAACAAAGGGATGTCTTTTTGAATAGCTCACTCTCAGACAAGCTGGGTTTTTATGGAAACCTGGTGTAAAACTGTGTATGTAGAGACTAAGGGCCTGCTAGCTTCTATTGGCTGATAAGGGTCATGTGACCAGGCTTCTATTGGCTAATGCATTTTTTGGGAATATCTCAGGAATAGTACGTGCTGGAGAACTGAGACCTGGTCTAAAACCTCCCAAGACACCTCATGTACCTGTGTGCTAAATTTTGTCATTGTAAATGTGACGGTGCAGATTCCTTTAGCGGACATAAACACATACATACACTCAGCTTTATATATTAGATTAGGCATATGTCTATATAAGGCGTCTATATTAGACATATTTAAAATAATAAATCTATAGTTTCCCCCCGAAAAAATTTGAACTCGGACAGCCTATAAAGATTTGACAAGATTTTGGCGCCTAAATCCTGATATAAGCAGCAGACATTCCTTTGCCATTCATGTGAATGGGGCCCATTCATCCGCTGCAAGTAAAAACTCCATAATGAAATAATGAACAGATTATTTTTGCATTTCTTTTCTTTTTGCATTTCTTGTAAGCTACCTCCCCCTCCCAGGCTAGAAGCCCAAAAGGTTTACCACACTATGAATACATACCTACCTCCTCACACTAACTGCATTACACTCATCTTTTACTTATGGACCTACAGTATATGTGCCAATTTGGTACTATTTATGTGTGCAGCCTATTAAAGGTGGGTTAGGTTGTACATCAGCCAAAGGCAGAAAAAGGCAAGCCACACAAAATTTCCCATCTTTTTGCTTTCCTCTCAAATCCAAAAGTATAAAATGTTGACATTGTACAGTATCAGAATCAATAGTAACACATCAGAAGCAAGCTCAGTACATTTATACAGTATCACAATTAGGCACGGTACAGAGATACCCTGCCATATGGCTTTTTACCATATGAAACCATAACTCCCTCTCATCATGACCTGAACAATGATAATGGTATGCTGGGAGTTGTTTCACAATAAAGATTCGAACACCACATTATCTGAGTTAAAATGGAAAGTAAATAATGTAATTCAGTGACTAACTGGTGACATCCACTTTGATTAGAATTTTTTTTTTTTTCTCTTCCTCCTCCCAAACAGGCTTTTCTCTTTTTCTTTCTTTTTTTTTTTTTTCTTTTTTTATCACTGTATTATACCTATATGAATTATTTTATTTTTTGACAAATTGTAATTGTTCATTTTTGGAACATAAATCAAAGTATCTAATATAAAAAAAATTGCAAAATAAAAATTATTAGTGTCAAACTCTAATGCTCTTTTACATAGGCCAATAGATTGGTCAAAGATCGAGAATTAAGAATGCTATTTACCAATCACTACCATTTGCATTACTTGGCAGATTCCCGCTGGACCAGTCTGCCAGGGGGTCACCTGAAATGTTTAAACAGGAACTGCACTCATGATGCAAACCTTGTAGCATGAGGGCAGGTACAAGGCTATAAGGGAATAAACACCTGTGATGACATCATCATTAGTCCTTAACACCCTATGAGTACAGGAACTGCATTGATAATCAGTACAGATCCAAGATTAGGATGGCTAAGGCCCCTTTCACACGGGCGAGTATTCCGCGCGGATGCGATGCGTGAGGTGAACGCATTGTACCCGCACTGAATACCGACCCATTCATTTCTATGGGGCTGTTCAGATGAGCGGTGATTTTCACGCATCACTTATGCGTTGCGTGAAAATCGCAGCATGCTCTATATTCTGCGTTTTTCACGCAACGCAGGCCCCATAGAAGTGAATGGGGTTGCGTGAAAATCGCAAGCATCCACAAGCAAGTGCGGATGCGGTGCGATTTTCACGCGCGGTTGCTAGGAGACGATCGGGATGGAGACCCGATCATTATTATTTTCCCTTATAACATGGTTATAAGGGAAAATAATAGCATTCTGAATACAGAATGCTTAGTAAACTAGCGCTGGAGGGGTTAAATATTTTTTTTATTTAACTCACCTTAGTCCATGTGGTGAGCATTAAATACAGTTACAGGACCTTTGATGACATCACTCCGGTCATCACATGATCTTTTACCATGGTGATGGATCATGTGATGACCGGAGTGACGTCATCAAAGGTCCTGTAACTGTATTTAATGCTCACCACAGGTCCTATTCAACAAAGGAGACAGAAGGAGATGCCGGGCCGCGATCAAGTAGACTAAGGTGAGTTAATTAAAAAAAAAAAAAAAATTTAACCCCTCCAGCGCTGTTTTACTTTGCATTCTGTATTCAGAATGCTATTATTTTCCCTTATAACCATGTTATAAGGGAAAATAATACAATCTACAGAACATTGATCCCAAGCCAGAACTTCTGTGAAGAAGTTCGTGTTTGGGTACCAAACATGCGTGATTTACAATGTTTTGCATTACAATGTTTTGCACTCATGCGGAAAAATCGCGGGTGTTCCCGCAACGCACCCACACATTTTCCCGCAACGCCCATGTGAAACCAGCCTAAAGGACCTATGAAGACATCATCAGAGGTCCTTAACCACGTAAACCCACAGTTCAGTTGCTATGACAGCATCCGATCTTCTGAAGACTTCGAGGGCAGCCATAACAAAGTTCCTGTCAAACCCAAAGGAACATAATGATTCTCCCATAGGCTGCAATGGGACTTGTATAAAGTATGTATTAAACTTATCCCACAAAAAGCAAGTCTTCATAAGGCTATTGGAATGTAAAAAGAAAAAGTTATGGCTCCCGGAACGCAGGGAGTAAAACACAAGAATGAATAAAATCGAAAATTACTGTGTCAGTAAGGGGTTAACTGAGGACAATGTTTCTGCCAGTGAAGGAGGGGTAGTGAAAGGGTAATTGTGCTGGGAAGTATTTTTTGCTGCATGGTAGCATTTATTTTGTGTCACATAAACAACTTGATCACTATAGAAAATTGGGTCCTTTGTCAGGTGATTGGTGGCACTTGTAGTCGAACAGAAAAGAGCATCCATATGAATGTTTGTTCAGGATAAAGGGCTCATTCCTCTGTCCGTGTAACAGGACCCCATGTAATTGAAATCACTCTTAGTATGAAATAAAATCTCATTCTTGGAAATAAGAATTTACCTTCTGCATTGCTTTTATTTTTGTGGACTATAGGCTGGGGCAAATTTTCATAAGAAAAACTGAGGTTTCAGAGAGCCTAAAAAAGGCTCCATATCAGGCAGCTGTTACTAGGGCATGGGGGGAGGGGGCAGCGAGCAGATATACAGGGGCAGGTATGAAGGAAGCACAACCTTCCCCTACTACCATGTAGCTTAATGCTGCATTAGCCTCTTCTGCTCCTGTGAAACAGTGCAGGCAGTGTAATGAAATCATTGCACTAAATTTATCCCTGAGAAAGTGCTTATCGTTTGGACAGTTAGGATTGTAGGACTTCCAGCAGCACCATTATGATATGCAATTATATCTGTGTCTTAAGGTGAATTTACATGTACCAATAATCGGCCAGACTCTGGCTATTGAAATGTGCCGCCGATCACTCGATGGACGAGTAAAATGCTCATTCAAAAAGTGATCCTATTGTTCATGCAGGCACTCCAATCATCGTTCCTGGGCAGCAGATTGTGCTGTCTAAACAGCAATCTATTGCCCAGAAACAATTATTCTGTATGGGGAAGAGGGATCGCTATAGCCCCTGCTCTTTCTCATACTATGCCAGCGCTCAGCACAGATACAACTTGGAATGATGCATGCATTTATTTTAGCTCAGATATACAGCAATTGTTCCAATTGGGATACTCTTTAAGATTGCCAGAAAATGGAAACTGGGGCTTGTTGTCAACCTGATATTAAAATCAGTAAGATAAAACAGTGGGCTAAGTTGTGACAGAGTTTTCATCATGCATGCCATTTATAACAACGTTAGGTTTTTATATGGCAGGGGAACTTTTTGGTCGCTATCTACTATATGAAATTTATGTTACTCGTGTCATATACAGTGGATATAAAAAGTCTACACACCCCTGTTAAAATGTCAGGTTTCTGTGCTGTAAAAAAATGAGACAAAGATAAATAATTTCTGAACTTTTTCCACCTTCAATGTGCCCTATAAACTGTACCACTCAATTAAAAACAAACTGAAATCTTTTAGGTGGAGGGAAGAAAACAAAAAAAAACTGAAATAATGTGGTTGCATAAGTGTGCACACCCTCTTATAACTGGGGATGTAGCTGTGTTCAGAATTAAGCAATCACATTCAAAATCATGTTAAATAGAAGTCACTATACACCTGCCGGTATTTAACGTGCCTGATTAACCCCAAATAAAGTTCAGCTGCTCTAGTTGGTCTTTCCTGAAATTTTCTTAGTCGCATCCCACAGCAAAAGCCATGGTCCACAGAGAGCTTCCAAAGCATCAGAGGGATCTCATTGTTAAAATGTATCATTCAGGAGAAGGGCACAAAAGAATTTCCAAGGCATTAGATATACCATGGAACACAGTGAAGACAGTCATCCTCAAGTGGAGAAAATATGGCACAACAGTGACATTACCAAGAACTGGACGTCCCTCCAAAATTGATGAAAAGACGAGAAGAAAACTGGTCTGGGAGGCTACCATGAGGCCTACAGCAACATTAAAGGAGCTGCAGGAATATCTGGCAAGTACTGGCTGTGTGGTACATGTGACAACAATCACCCGTATTCTTCATATGTCTGGGTTATGGGCTAGAGTGGCAAGACGAAAGCCTTTTCTTACAAAGAAAAACATCCAAGCCAGGCTACATTTTGCAAAAACACATCTGAAGTCTGTCTCCCAAAAGCATGTGGAAAAGGTGTTATGGTCTGACGAAACCAAGGTTGAACTTTTTGGCCATAATTCCAAAAGATATGTTTGGTGCAAAAACAACACTGCACATCACCAAAAGAACATCTTACCCACAGTAAAGCATGGTGGTAGCAGCATCATGCTTTGGGGCTGTTTTTCTTCAGCTGGAACTGGGGCCTTAGTTAAGCTAGAGGGAATTATGAACAGTTCCAAATGCCAGTCAATATTGGCACAAAACCTTCATGCTTCTGCTAGAAAGCTAAACATGAAGAGGAACTTCATCTTTCAGCATGACAACGACCCAAAGCATACATCCAAATCAACAAAGGAATGGCTTCACCAGAAGAAGATTAAAGTTTTGGAATGGCCCAGCCAGAGCCCAGACCTGAATCCGATTGAAAATCTGTGGGGTGATCTGAAGAGGGCTGTGCACAGGAGATGCCCTCGCAATCTGACAGATTTGGAGTGTTTTTGCAAAGAAGAGTGGGCAAATCTTGCCAAGTCAAAAGGTGCCATGCTGACTCATACCCAAAAAGACTGAGTGCTGTAATAAAATCAAAAGGTGCTTCAACAAAATATTAGTTTAAGGGTGTGCACACTTATGCAACCATATTATTTTAGTTTTATATTTTTTTTTAATGAGCGCGCTGATTCCAAATATAAACTCGGAATTTGCCTGACATGTCCAGATTTTAAGTACATGCAAAGCCTATTCAGTTATAATATTAATGCATTATATTGGAGATATTCCAATGGACATGTCCAGACCTGTTCGGACGCACTCAGGCTGATGTCAGCAGTAAGTAAATAAAGGCAAGCTGGATAAAGAGATCTGTTATAGTGCTATCAGATTTGAAACTTAAGATGGATAAATGCAAATGTGTTAACGATCCAGACAATTTCTGCTACATACAGGTGAAACTCGAAAAATTTGAATATCGTGCAAAAGTCCATTTATTTCAGTAATGCAAATCAAAAGGAATTGCATTAATGCAGCTTAAAATTAGAATTTTGTGAAAAGATTCAATATTCTAGGCTCAAAGTGTCAGACTCTAGTCAGCTAATTAATCCATACCCCCTGAGCAAAGGGTACCTCAAAAATGTGACTTTGGGGTTTCATAAGCTATAAGCCATAATCATCCAAATTATAACAAATAAAGGCTTGAAATATCTCGCTTTGCATGTAATGAGTCTATCTCATATGTTAGTTTCACCTTTTAAGTTGCATTACTGAAATAAATGAACTTTGCGCAATATTCAAATTTTTCGAGTTTCACCTATATGTGGGAAATGCACTACTTATGTTCAGCGCAAGAATCTGACAAAGCAGTGTGTCTTGCAGCTTGGGATGCATTTGTGCTAGTAGTGCAGAACTTCCTTGGGAACAGACGAGCTGCAAACTATGCTGAATTAGTAGACAACATGCTTACAGCATATGAACAACTAGGTGCCAAATGTCATTGAAAGTGCATTTCTTACATTCCCATCTTGACTTTTTCCCACCCAATTTGGGACACGTAAGTGACGAACATGGAGAGCGGTTCCATAAAGATATTTCTACAATAGAGAACAGGTATCAAGGCCACTGGAATCCTAACACGATGGGGGACTACTGCTGGTTTTTGGAATGGGAAAATATGACCTTTCACAAACGCAAAAGCAGATGCCTGAAGCACTTTTAACAGTACTGGGCCTTGCTCACATAAGACTTTTTTAAACTGAAAAACAAGACTTTTTGAAATTTTGTTATTCCATTACGATTTCATACACTGTTTACTGGAGTAAAACTTGTTCTGTTCAAAATTATTCAATGCTTTCAAAGTGCTTAATTCATTTAGGCATATTTATGCATAGCAAAATTTTGTGACTTGTTACAACAATTCTGACTTTGGATTTGTAATCCACACACTCGATTTAGTATAGGACAAATGTTTTTTACCCAGTAGCAGACAAAAAAAATAATAATAATTGTTGCATTGTTATGAATGAGTATCTTGTCAGCAAATTAACTTATGGCCATAATTTTTGCTTAGGGAAGATCTTTGCACTGCAATTGATGCCAGAAATACGCCAAATTTAGGAATATTTCTGTTTAATAAATGACCCCCAAAGTTTTGCATGTGATATTCATACATATTTGCAGTGTTCAGATGAAAAATAATACATGCTTTGTATTAATAGTGTGGAAGTTAGTTGTTCTGTTCATATAGAAAGGGGTTCTCTGGGCTTTTGAAAAGCCCTGTTGTCAGTACTTACCCCTCCATCACGCTGCCGAGTCTGTCCTCTCTGCTGCTCTCATGCTGGCTGGAGACTCCTCAACTCAGTTCCCAATGTGTTCTTGAGTATACATGTGTATGGGTTCAGCATAACTATGATCTTATGTTTCTGCACATTTCCTGACATTGTCTGAAGGCAGCTCTTCCATCTAGGAATATACATGAATGTTGAATGCATGGCTAATCCAATCAAGAATTTTATGGTAAACCCAGGGGAGACAATTGTTAGCTGACAACTATTTTATGCATATTGCTTGTATTACCCATAGTAAATACAGTAGAAAGTTAACATTATGTCTGGGTACCTGAGAAAATATATTATTGCACTTATTTAAAGGAGTTGCTGGGGAAAACTAATTATTTAACCACCTGACCTAATTATACCAGATTTCTTTCAAACTGTACTGCGTTTTGTGTCTTGGTAGTCGGTAAACAGGGGTCAAGTTATTTATGATTTTATTTTTATGTAAGAATCTAGTGCGTGTTATTATCTTGTTGCAAGAAGATCGGCATGCGTGATAATCTTCAGTTTTAACTGAATTTCAACAAATGTGCACATATCAATTTCGAGAAAAACCCCATGTGTATTGTGTGCAAGAAAATTAACAACATCTACAGGCTGTTAAATAAAAATGAAGTCTTATTGATCCTAGTAGTCACAGACTTGTTATAATGATGCCAGAGCTAAAACGTTGAGCAGCAGCAGAAGCAAAGTTGCAATAAAAAAGAAAAGCCTAGCTTTTTAAATATTCTTGCTACATATGTAATGAGAATCAATATATTGCTGTGTCAGTAGAAAAATGGGAAGACAACAAAAATCTGTCGCTAAAATATTGCTATAGGTACATTTTTGTTAAGAATTCACTTAAATAAATGTGCATAATCAGTGGAGGAGAATGCTCTTTAACTATGCAAAAGGATAACATTGAGCAGAGAATCACCCAGTGGGCACATGGCACACGGGAGTGAGTGCACAACATATAGCTAAGCAATATATATATATATATATATATATATATATATTGTGGGGGTTCGCTCTGGTAGGCAGGACAAGCGGATGCAGTACAAAGGCAAAGACATGTTTGTAACTCAAAAACTGCAGTGTTTATTCACACTAGTTGCAGGTTTACAGTATGACAGTCCATTTTCAGTATTAGTGTTAGTTCACACCCAAAACAGTTCATACAGAAAAACATTCACCTTTGATCCTGGCTGAATGCTCAGCCTCAGAAAGCCCACCTGCAGGCTTTAGGTGACCTGCTCACCCGTCTTCAGATTTCACCCCACACACAGGCCTCAGATCTCAGCAGAGTTTCACACAGCTCCAGTGTCAGAGAGGAGTAATCCACCCACCTGACACTGCTGGCTGATTTTTTATAGGCCTGTCAAAACCCGGCCTGGACCGTGAGGAGTAGTTACCCACTCAGCACTTTGACTACTCCCAGTAAGAGCCATCCCGGATCAGCTATTTACAGCCATACTAGATAGCAAGGTGTCACACAGCAACTGCTGCTGATACATGAAAACTGGCTTTTACTCCACCGAGGCCAGGAACCTCGGTGACATATATCTACCATTTACGATGATTCCTTGTACCTTCTTACAATATATATACTGTGTATATATATATATATATATATATATATATATATATATATATATATATAGCACTGTGCAACAGTTTTAGGCAAGTGTGGGAAAACATGCTACAAAGTAAGAATGCTTTCTAAATAAAATTTCTAATAGCTTATTTTCATCAATTAGCAAAATCGAAAGTGAATGAACAAAAGAGAAATCTAAATCAAAGCAATATTTATTTTTGTGACCACCCTCTGCCTTCAAAACTGCATCAATTCTTGTAGGCACACTTGCACACTGTCTTTGAAGGAAGTCAGCAATGAAATCTTTCTGTCTCATCATGTTATCCCGGAGAGACTAGATGATTTTGAGATCAGGGCTCAGTAGTTACCATATCATCACTTCTAGGACTCCTTGATGTTCTTAACAGTGAAAATACTATAGTTCTGCTGCAGAATAAGGATCAATGCATGATTTGTAGAGCATATAACATTCCTGATGCTGGGTTGATGCTCTTCTACTGCGTTGTCCAGCCCTCCTTGAGTAACGGCCCATCTACTGTTATTGTTTCCAAGATTTTGAGGCTGTGCTTATAAACACAGCAAATCTTCTTGGGACAACATGTGTGGTTGTGGAGGAGCAGGACTATCTGCACAGCTTAATTGTTCAGCATCAGCAGGTATCACCTCCTGCTACCAACAAGGACAAGAACACTAACTAAACACAAACTGAAGAAGAATAAATCAGGTTGGATAAGGATGGAGCAATTGTATGTGGGAATCAGCATCACTTCCTTTTTTGGGGTTGTCTTGCTGTTGGTTTTCCATTGAAACTGTTGTCACTTTCATTTGCACCAAAGCAGAAAAAATCAGTCACAATCTGTAATGATTCCTAACTGGACAGATTAATATTGCCAAATTGAAAATGCTTTACGACAGCCACATGGGCCATAGACACAATGGTCTGGAAGGGACCTCATAGACTTCTATGGGAGAGTTTTCTAGGCATGCTCTGTGACCTTTGCAGAGGTCATTGTATGAGGAAAGAATAGATAAGCTTTGACATTCACCTATTATGAATAGTTGATCCTATCTCATCTGTCATTGTATTCCTGCCTATAATGATATCACCTCTGTGTATAGATAAGCAGGTAACCACAGTAAATTGATCTGTGCAGACCAAGTAGTTCCAATTATTAGGCCTAGTGGCAAATACTAAAACTGCAGGATTTATGGTTTTTTGTTTCAATATAGATATTGACATGGGAAATTAGAATTATCAATAAAAAATATCAAATTTGTGTCTGAGTGAATTCTACACAAATCAAATATGCTCAAATTGAAAATTGGTATATAACAGTCTGAGGTCTCCTAGGACTCTGATTTTTTGTTTTTCTCTTTCTCCCCCTTCTTTTAAACTCTTGACCATAAATTCAGCAATAGCAAATAATGTGTCACGAGGGTGTCAAGAACCACGCCTGACTCCGTTATACCCGGGGTCAGGAAGTCGCAGCGGTTGGCTGCGCGCTCTATGTAAGATAGGGCTGTTTCCTTATGGTAGCTTTCTGGGTTTGCTTTGCAACCCTTTTGGCTCACTCAGGGATCCGTAGCTCTTTCTCCTCAGCTGTTCCTTGTCCAGCACTCCCAACCTCCTTATATTCCCCTCTCACACTTCTCTGGTTGCCAGATATAGAGCTTCCTGCCTGGACATCTATTCTGACCCTCTGGAGCTGTGTTGCTGCGTTCTCTGGTTGTTGGTCCAGAACGCTACCCTCTGGATCCCTGTTGGGCCTTTGTGGTCTGCTGTGGTCGCCCACCTGGGTGTGTTTGTCTGTGTTGTCTGTCCTCTCCCTGGTGTTTCCCTCTTAGTGTCAGTGGTGCTGACTAGCAATCCCATCGTCCCGTTCACTATCTAGGGCTCATTTTAGGGAAAGCCAGGGTTTAGGCACGTGATCGCCGCACGGGTGAGGAACCCGTCTAGGGACGTCAGGGCAGTCAGGTGCCAGCCGCAAGGTGAGTCAGGGGTCACCACCTTTCCCTCTCCCTTGGGCAGGGCTTTCCCTTTTCCCTCCCTGTGCGTGATGCCGGTCATTACATAATGTCAATGTCACAATAAAACACACTGTTAAGGAAAAAAAAAAAAACAGTGGCTTGTTGGGACTAAGTGTCCAAAAATTATACCTTAATAGGGGCAGATGCCTGCACATATTTATATGCACGCACATTTTAATGTCATGACAGTAGCTTGTTCTTCATAAGCATCCAAAAATTATGTGTAACGGGGGCAAAATGCCTGACCGTATTTATACACACATAAGTGTTAATTGTGAAAAGAAACAGAGGCTTGTTCTGAATGAGTCTGGAAAAATTCTACTTTTTGCGCACTGTGATGACCATTGTGAGCAGCAGCATCGTTCCATGAAGTGCATGAGCCGGCGGGATCTCGGCCAGTGCACTGGATGACGTAAGAGGCTTACAGAGCGTGCCAAGCAACAGGCTGGGGACAGGTTATGCTCAATCAACACTAATGAGCGGTCATGTGACATGCTTACATCACCAAAGGTCCTTTACCCTCAAATTTAATTATTCCCGGTTACACTGTATCCTCTAATATACAGCTGAAACTCGAAAAATTAGAATAGCGTGCAAAAGTCAGTTTATTTCAGTAATGCAAATTAAAAGGAATTGCATTAATGCAGCTTAAAATTAGAATTTTGTGAAAAGGTTCAATATTCTAGGCTCAAAGTGTCGCACTCTAGTCAGCTAATTAATCTATAACCCCTGAGCAAAGGGTACCTCAAAATTGTGACTTTGGGGTTTCATAAGCTGTGAGCCATAATCATCCAAATTATAACAAATAAAGGCTTGAAATATCTTGCATTGCATGTAATGAGTCTATCTCATATATTAGTTTCACCTTTTAAGTTGCATTACTGAAATAAATATATGTTGCACAATATTCAAATTTTTTGAGTTTCACCTGTATACCTAGGAGCATTGTATATAGTGGTTTTGTTGAAGTTTTTCCCCCAAGTTGTCACCAAAGCCACAATAAAACCGTGATGTACAATAATCCCCAAACACATATGTCTGTAGAGCTGTGCAGGAGTGAAGAGCGGCCTGGGCACTTACAGCCCGAATGCTGCCCCTAGGCACTTGCAAGCCCTCATTTAGATATGAATAAAACTCTTTTGCCCTTGGTGAACATCCAAACAAATAGACAAAGGTACCAATTAACTAATCTTTAGTTATGTTACAGTACTATGTAAGCAATCTACAGTATAAGGGCAACTTGTGGTCACAGACTCCCTTTAATCACCAGATGCGTTTCGGAAACTTGTTGCTTCTTCAGTGGTAAAAAAAAAGAAAGTATTATAATAATAATAATAATACCATTATTTTTACCACTGAAGAAGGAACAAGTTTCCAAAACACGTCTGGATATTAATAAGACGGCAAAATCGGCTGAATATACTGCAAGTGTAATCTGGGAATAATAATCTGAATTTCGAAAAGAAAAGATTTCAAGTCTGGTGTTGGTAAGAGCAAAGTACGCATGCACGAAGATATACCGAGCTTGCAACCCTAGGCGAGAGGGATGTATGCAAGGGAACGCTGAGACCGGTAAGAAATATTGCTTCCATAAGCACACCCTAAATGGTGACATATTAGGAGATTATTATAATATCTATGGTCCCTGTTGCTTATTTTTGAAAATACAGCATTGCACTTCCAATAAAGTCCACAAATAGAGGATAGACTGTGGTGTGAACTGGTACTCTATATAAAGTGCTGCAAAGCACATAATCAAAGAGCAATTAATATAAAGTGGATTGTCTAAACCTAGCAATATATTGCAAGAATTAAGCCATAAAGACCGTCGTTATAATTGACACATGCAAGAGCTCTGCATGTGATTTTAAAAGGACCGTGACTGTGTTGTTGAGATTTACAATCATAATTATAGTATTTTATAGTATTTAATGAGGGTCAGGATTTATTAAATGTATGTATAATATGTATATGGTTATTAAATGTATCTACTGTGAGCAAATCAGATTTATTTTCGCACAATTAAATAAACCTCTCCTTCTACAAACACACAACACACTGGTATTGACAATATAGTTTGGTAACAATGTCTTTGAACTACACGATCTGATGAAGTAGTGCAATGGTTGCAGTAAAATGTGTTTAAACTATGCGTTCAATAACACTGGTATAAACAGGGGTGCCTTCTTGATGAGGTAATGCGATATGATGGCCTCAGGCAGCACTGTTCCAGGACTGTAGAGTGACAATTTGGCCTCCAGCTCTTCACTCCTGCACAGCTCTACAGACATATGTGTTTGGGGATTATTGTACATCACGGTTTTATTGTGGCTTTGGTGACAACTTGGGGGAAAAACTTCAACAAAACCACTATATACAATGCTCCTAGGTATACAGGTGAAACTCAAAAAATTTGAATATTGTGCAACATATATTTATTTCAGTAATGCAACTTAAAAGGTGAAACTAATATATGAGATAGACTCATTTCATGCAATGCAAGATATTTCAAGCCTTTATTTGTTATAATTTGGATGATTATGGCTCACAGCTTATGAAACCCCAAAGTCACAATTTTGAGGTACCCTTTGCTCAGGGGTTATAGATTAATTAGCTGACTAGAGTGCGACACTTTGAGCCTAGAATATTGAACCTTTTCACAAAATTCTAATTTTAAGCTGCTTTAATGCAATTCCCTTTAATTTGCATTACTGAAATAAACTGACTTTTGCACGCTATTCTAATTTTTCGAGTTTCAGCTGTATATTAGAGGATACAGTGTAACCGGGAATAATTAAATTTGAGGGTAAAGGACCTTTGGTGATGTAAGCATGTCACATGACCGCTCATTAGTGTTGATTGAGCATGCTCGGCCGAACACCAGTTCGGCTCACGCATCTCGATGCTCGGCAGATGGTGGTACTCAGCCGAGTACCGCATGTGCTCGAGCGCAATGCTCGAGTCTCCTCCCCCCACGATTCTTGGCAGCCAATAAACGTGCAGGTAAGTACTGCCCTCACTGTAATGCTGTAGTTACGGGCATTACAGTGTGTGGTTACGGGCATTACAGTGTGTCACCGCCGGCTCTGGGAGATATCTTAGAAGTTCAGATAGACGGAAGACTCAGGAGTCGATCTGACAGATCTCTAATGTTTTCATTGTTGTTGACAGGTTTCCACCCCTTCGCAGGTGTTGCTCATTATCAGTCAGGTGGCCCCTTTATATGTTCCGCCTTTAACTAGTTTCCCTGCGGCTAATAGTTCTTCTGAGGAGTGCTCTGCTTGTGTAGTGATTCTCCTGTTCCTGTTGCTTCTCAAGCTAAGTATCTGTGACACACCATGTAATTTTTCCATAGACGGTGTCCGCTTCTGACAGTGACCTTACCAGGGCCACATCTGCAGTGTAATTTGTGCACTTAAAAAATGTATCTGTGACATACAGTGTACTTTGTCAATAGATGGTGTCCGCTTCTCACAGTGACCTTACCAGGGCCACATCTGCAGTGTAACGTGTGCGCTTCAAAAATGTATCTGTGACATACAGTGTTCTTTATCATTAGACGGTGTCCGCTTATGATAGTGACATTACCAGGGCCACATCTGCAGTGTAACGTGTGCGCTTAAAAATTATTCTGTGACATACAGTGTACTTTTTTTCGTAGACGCTGCGGGCAGTGACATTACTGGTGGTACCTCTCCTGTATAACATTTCCTCATCCCAAACACCTGTGACACTCCCTGTAATTTTTCATTAGCCGCAGGTGACAGCATTGACATTATCCGCGGGATATCTCCTGTGCGACGTTTCCACATCCCAAATATCTTTATAAATTTGTTTGCGCATACACTTCCAAATCCTTCGCTACCCTATGTGTGACAGACTTTCAATCATATATAACATTTAATATGAGAAAGGGGTTTTAGCAGCTCTCACCTCTAGTCACCTGCATGAAGCACGGAAAGGAGTGGCTTGAACCTAGCCACACTTGATAAGTCCAAGAACAAAAAGAAAGGTTGATTCCAGCTTCAGCATATAAAAAGTTTTCTTTATTTGGCTTGTAGTATAAAATCCAACAAAAATGTCACATGGAGAGACACAGAAAGATTGTGACGCGTTTCGGGCTGTGGTATTGAGCCCTTCTTCAAGACAATACAAAGGTGTACTAAAAACAAATGTTTTATATACCACACAAATAGATTACTCCTCCTTCTCTGATTAATTGGAGACTGTGTCCCAGACCCAGGTGTTCCTGGATTAGGAGATCCTCCCAGGAACATGTGGGTGGGGACGCAGTACTTCACAGACTTTCACATTCAAAAAACATATATATATTGGTGCACTACATATACTGCAAGGTTAAATCATGCTTTCTATTCAAACCCTTCGGTATGCAAGTGTCTAAAATGAACATCCAATATGTTTCCCTACTCAGAAGCTTCTGTTTGCGATCGCCTCCTCTGACAGGTGTGGAGACCACCTCCACTCCCTGTACAGAAAACGCTGAGATATCGCCCTTGTGAACAGTGGCAAAATGTCTTGTTGCCGCTGAGACATTGCGGGACATAAAATGAGGGACATCACTTAAATGTTTTCTTATACGCACCTTCAGTTCATTGGTGGTACAACCCACATATTGTAGGTTGCATATTTTACATGTTATAACATATACTACATGGTCTGTTTTACAGTTTATATATTGTTTTAGCATATGTTTTTTGTTATTGGCCATAGATGTGACCTCTTTCGAGATAAGCATGTGTTGACAGCAGATACATTTTTTGCTGCCGCATTTATAATTCCCGTTTATTTTAGGCCAGGTATTAATTCTGGGAAAATTTTCCCTAAATAAACTTGGGCTGACTTTTTGGCCCACTGTAGGGGCTCTTTTTGCTACACATCTTATCCCTGTAGATGCTATATTTTTCCATTCTTCATTATAGTTCAAAACATGGAGATGTTTATGTATAATTTTGCAAATCTTAAAATAATCCCTACTATAATTGGTAATAAAGGTGATAGGTTTTTCTTTATTAGTAGTGTTTTCCTTTATCATTACATTTTTGCGCTCCCTGTCATTTATGTCCCCATTAACATTTTTGTTCTCATTGTCTATGTTCTTATTTTTATTTCTTTTTGGAAAAATGAGGGTTTCCCTATTTTTTGATCTGGCAAAATTAATGCCTCTATTAATATTGGTTTGGGTGTAGCCCCTCACCTTTAATCTGGCTGCAGTATTTTTAGCCTCTCTTTCAAAGAGCTCTTGGGTAGAGCAATTCCTCTTAGCCCTTATCATTTCTCCCTTGGGGATATTTTTTAGGACGTGTGGTGGATGGCAGGAGGAGGCAGAGAGAATAGTGTTGCCAGCTGTAGGCTTTCTATGGGTGTATGTGACCACCCTGCTGGTGTCATTATCGCCCTCCAGACATAGATCCAGAAAAACAATTTTCTCTGGGTCGCTGGAGAAGGTGAGTTTTATTGATGTAGTACAATTGTTCAAATATTCTATACACTCAGCTATTCTCTCTGTGTCCCCCTGCCAAACCAACAACATATCGTCGATATAACGACCGTACCATTTAAAATCTTCTCTATAGGGATTATTGTCAGAAAAAAGGAAACTATTCTCCCACCACGCCATATATATATTTGCTATTGACGGTGAATATTTAGCTCCCATAGGGATTCCTGATTGCTG
Source organism: Bufo bufo (assembly GCF_905171765.1). Classification (NCBI taxonomy): domain Eukaryota; kingdom Metazoa; phylum Chordata; class Amphibia; order Anura; family Bufonidae; genus Bufo; species Bufo bufo. Next base: position 170,524,553 of record NC_053391.1, on the reverse strand, counting down.
TAAATAATATTTTTTGTTGAACATAAAAAAATTATGTCTCATCAAAAAATCCAAAACCAAACATAAAAATTCCTGCAGTTCTAGAGTATAGTTACTGTAATGTTCCAAAAACCATTTTAAAGCAACAATAGCGGATTGGTGGGGAATGTTAGTATATAATGAGGAAATATCTGCTGTCACCCATATAAAGTTTTTATGCCAGTCAAAAGAGAGAAAATTACCCAAAACTGTACCAGTGTCTCTTAAATATCCCAGTATTAATGGCACAAGTGGTTGTAACAGAGAATCTGCCCACTCCGATAAATTTTCAGAGTATGAGCCGATACCTGCCACAATTGGGCGTAGTAGGGGAGGGAAGCCTGGTTTATGGATTTTGGGGAGCGCGTGAAAAATGGGTGTAATTGCATGTTCCACATACATGAACTCAACTTCTCTTTTAGACAATATGCCCAAAGAGTGACCCCTATCCAAAATAGTATTGAGTATTTTCTGACAAGGGAGGAGAGGGCTGCAATCCAATGAGAGATAGATATTAGAGTCTTTCAACAATTCCAGAATCTGATTCTTGTAAAGCTCACTATCAAGGATCACGACCGCTCCTCCCTTGTCAGCTTTCCGTATCACAACATCTTGCATATTTTGTAATTCTAGAAAGGCTTTATGTTCATTTTTTGTCAAATTATTTTTCAATACTTTGCCATCTGAGATAGCTTTCAAAGCACATAGATCCCTCTGGATCAAATCCTGAAATCTGTCAAGGACCTCGGATCGGGACTGTATAGGGTAAAACCTCTTATTAGAGGTTTTATATGTGGTGGATCTATTACACAAACAGTCCCCATCCGGGCCCCCACACATCTCCTGGAGTGAAGAAATCTGCACTAGGTCTGCAAAAGTAAAACATGGACACATATTTTCAGTTGTAATATCACATGGTATATCATTGACATTCGATGTATCCTCTGTTGTAACATTAACATCCTCATTAGTAAACGAGAAGTGTTTCTTCAGTTTTAATTCCTATTGATTAATATTGCTGGTGTAAATAACTAATAACTTTAACCTAGTTATTTACACCAGCAATATTAATCAATAGGAATTTAAAGTTAAGTCTTAGTTAAGTTAGGTAGGTGCAGGAAAATTGGTGGTAATTCAGTCCAAATGGACATTAGTAGTAGTGTATGTTGGTTAACACACCATATCCCTGCTCTTAAAGGGGAAGTACAGAAATTGTGTTTCTTCAGTGTCATTTTCCTAGCAAATTTGTTGACATCTATGATTGTATGATATAAATCAAAACTGCGGGAGGGGGAGAAAGAGAAACCCTTTCTCAGAACCCTCTCCTGGCTCTTTCTTTAGGCTTGGGATCCACAAAACCTGCTATATATTTTTTGGAATATGTCTGCGGCATTACGCTCAATGGAGCAATGTGAAGACCGCATGAAAAAGATGGACAATATTTTCAATACAGCAGGTACATCCAAACAGGGTGAAATTGATTTAAAAATAAAAATGACGTCACTGGAGAAACTTCTGGCAAAGGAGTTGAAGACATGGTGGGACTGCACATCCCTAAAGAAATACCTAGATAAGAATATGGTGCCAAGGGGATTGCGGCTAAGAAAGCAACCAACCACGACTTACTCTGATTCTTTTACCACACAATGGTACAACACTCTATCAGAATGTTCCATCAAATTAATGGAGTTAATTATTTCACATGAAGAAATCGCTTTAAAAGAAACCCATGATGAGATCAAAGTATTGCAAGAGGACTTAAAACACCATGAGAGCTTTCAGGATATGGATGCCAAACTGAATGAGAACCTGAATAAACTGGAGGATATGCTCATTGAGTTCAAACAGAACAAATTTAATCGAGATCTCCTGGATTACAGCACAAACTCAGTATACACCTGGTCTAATAATAAATCAGGAACTCCCCGATCCATTCTTAAAAAAATTAATCGGTTCAAGTCTAGAGCAGAACGCAACACAGGCGTGTCATTTAGTTCCACGGACATGGACTCTTTAGAATCCAATTCAGACAATGCGGAAAGCTCTAGTACTCATGTGGAGGGATCAGCAACAGGAGGCTCTACTCACCGTAATCAAGCAAAAAACGCAGGGCGGGGAGAAAACACCGAAAAAAGCAGGCGATATCTGAGCCGCAAGAAACAGCCAATGACATACAGGTGATTAACCTTTCCTCAAAGCCCATCTCCCTATTCCAGGAGAGGGTTCTGAGAAAGGGTTTCTCTTTCTCCCCCTCCCGCAGTTTTGATTTATATCATACAATCATAGATGTCAACAAACTTGCTAGGAAAATGACACTGAAGAAACACTTCTCGTTTACTAATGAGGATGTTAATGTTACAACAGAGGATACATCGAATGTCAATGATATACCATGTGATATTACAACTGAAAATATGTGTCCATGTTTTACTTTTGCAGACCTAGTGCAGATTTCTTCACTCCAGGAGATGTGTGGGGGCCCGGATGGGGACTGTTTGTGTAATAGATCCACCACATATAAAACCTCTAATAAGAGGTTTTACCCTATACAGTCCCGATCCGAGGTCCTTGACAGATTTCAGGATTTGATCCAGAGGGATCTATGTGCTTTGAAAGCTATCTCAGAGGGCAAAGTATTGAAAAATAATTTGACAAAAAATGAACATAAAGCCTTTCTAGAATTACAAAATATGCAAGATGTTGTGATACGGAAAGCTGACAAGGGAGGAGCGGTCGTGATCCTTGATAGTGAGCTTTACAAGAATCAGATTCTGGAATTGTTGAAAGACTCTAATATCTATCTCTCATTGGATTGCAGCCCTCTCCTCCCTTGTCAGAAAATACTCAATACTATTTTGGATAGGGGTCACTCTTTGGGCATATTGTCTAAAAGAGAAGTTGAGTTCATGTATGTGGAACATGCAATTACACCCATTTTTCACGCGCTCCCCAAAATCCATAAACCAGGCTTCCCTCCCCCACTACGCCCAATTGTGGCAGGTATCGGCTCATACTCCGAAAATTTATCGGAGTGGGCAGATTCTCTGTTACAACCACTTGTGCCATTAATACCGGGATATTTAAGAGACACTGGTACAGTTTGGGGTAATTTTCTCTCTTTTGACTGGCATAAAAACATTATATGGGTGACAGCAGATATTTCCTCATTATATACTAACATTCCCCACCAATCCGCTATTGTTGCTTTAAAATGGTTTTTGGAACATTACAGTAACTATACTCTAGAACTGCAGGAATTTTTATGTTCGGTTTTGGATTTTTTGATGAGACATAATTTTTTTATGTTCATCAAAAAATATTATTTACAGCAATCAGGAATCCCTATGGGAGCTAAATACTCACCGTCAATAGCAAATATATATATGGCGTGGTGGGAGAATAGTTTCCTTTTTTCTGACAATAATCCCTATAGAGAAAATTTTAAATAGTACGGTCGTTATATCGACGATATGTTGTGGGTTTGGCAGGGGGACACAGAGTAAATAGCTGAGTGTATAGAATATTTGAACAATTGTACTACATCAATAAAACTCACCTTCTCCAGCGACCCAGAGAAAATTGTTTTTCTGGATCTATGTCTGGAGGGCGATAATGACACCAGCAGGGTGGTCACATACACCCATAGAAAGCCTACAGCTGGCAACAATATTCTCTCTGCCTCCTCCTGCCATCCACCACACGTCCTAAAAAATATCCCCAAGGGAGAAATGATAAGGGCTAAGAGGAATTGCTCTACCCAAGAGCTCTTTGAAAGAGAGGCTAAAAATACTGCAGCCAGATTAAAGGAGAGGGGCTAGACCCAAACCAATATTAATAGAGGCATTAATTTTGCCAGATCAAAAAATAGGGAAACCCTCATTTTTCCAAAAAGAAATAAAAATAAGAACATAGACAATGAGAACAAAAATGTTAATGGGGACATAAATGACAGGGAGCGCAAAAATGTAATGATAAAGGAAAACACTACTAATAAAGAAAAACCTATCACCTTTATTACCAATTATAGTAGGGATTATTTTAAGATTTGCAAAATATACGTAAACATCTCCATGTTTTGAACTATAATGAAGAATGGAAAAATATAGCATCTACAGGGATAAGATGTGTAGCAAAAAGAGCCCCTACAGTGGGCCAAAAAATCAGCCCAAGTTTATTTAGGGAAAATTTTCCCAGAATTAATACCTGGCCTAAAATAAACGGGAATTATAAATGCGGCAGCAAAAAATGTATCTGCTGTCAACACATGCTTATCTCAAAAGAGGTCACATCTATGGCCAATAACAAAAAACATATGCTAAAACAATATATAAACTGTAAAACAGACCATGTAGTATATGTTATAACATGTAAAATATGCAACCTACAATATGTGGGTTGTACCACCAATGAACTGAAGGTGCGTATAAGAAAACATTTGAGCGATGTCCCTCATTTTATGTCCCGCAATGTCTCAGCGGCAACAAGACATTTTGCCACTGTTCACAAGGGCGATATCTCAGCGTTTTCTGTACAGGGAGTGGAGGTGGTCTCCACACCTGTCAGAGGAGGCGATCGCAAACAGAAGCTTCTGAGTAGGGAAACATATTGGATGTTCATTTTAGACACTTGCATACCGAAGGGTTTGAATAGAAAGCATGATTTAACCTTGCAGTATATGTAGTGCACCAATATATATATGTTTTTTGAATGTGAAAGTCTGTGAAGTACTGCGTCCCCACCCACAGGTTCCTGGGAGGATCTCCTAATCCAGGAACACCTGGGTCTGGGACACAGTCTCCAATTAATCAGAGAAGGAGGAGTAATCCATTTGTGTGGTATATAAAACATTTGTTTTTAGTACACCTTTTTATTGTCTTGAAGAAGGGCTCAATACCACAGCCCGAAACGCGTCACAATCTTTCTGTGTCTCTCCATGTGACATTTTTGTTGGATTTTATACTAATATAACAAAACAATAACAAACATAGGTGCACTCTGCAGTCTCACTAATTCTCAAACTGATTTTAAAATTGAGAGATTAGTCAACATGTCCTACGGTGTAGAACATGTCTTAAGCCCGGACACCACGACAAGGTTTCTCAAGTAGCCCGGGACCCTACACTCTCCTACCTGAGCCATATGGGCGATACCAGGAGCCAGTGGGCAAATTACAGGAGCATAAGGCCGACTCGCAAACAACTCACCAGTTACCTCCAGCATGTGGCCATGCTTGCAATGGGAGGAGGGAGGAGTCTGTGAGTCCCACTCAAGACTTGCTGATATAGCCCAGGCTTCACAGGTGCACCTAAATGTGACCTGTAGATGGAAAACAGGCACATTTAAATAGGAGTTTATACACCTCCAGGAATCTATATATACAAACTAAGAAGACAGGTTGGCATCAGCAGGAGCTGCTCAAACCCACATGCAGTTGTGCATATATATAGGGGAGCAAATCCTGCACTTGTGGCCCGTTGCTAATGGCAATCCCCAGCAAAATGCATACAATGGAGGATGCCCGCGGCGAACCACAAGTACCACAATAGACATCCTACACAAGGTAACAAGTGCGGATGTGATAATAATATAACAATATAACAAAACAATAACAAACATAGGTGCACTCTGCAGTCTCACTAATTCTCAAACTGATTTTAAAATTGAGAGATTAGTCAACATGTCCTACGGTATAGAACATGTCTTAAGCCCGGACACCACGACAAGGTTTCTCAAGTAGCCCGGGACCCTACACTCTCCTACCTGAGCCATATGGGCGATACCAGGAGCCAGTGGGCAAATTACAGGAGCATAAGGCCGACTCGCAAACAACTCACCAGTTACCTCCAGCATGTGGCCATGCTTGCAATGGGAGGAGGGAGGAGTCTGTGAGTCCCACTCAAGACTTGCTGATATAGCCCAGGCTTCACAGGTGCACCTAAATGTGACCTGTAGATGGAAAACAGGCACATTTAAATAGGAGTTTATACACCTCCAGGAATCTATATATACAAACTAAGAAGACAGGTTGGCATCAGCAGGAGCTGCTCAAACCCACATGCAGTTGTGCATATATATAGGGGAGCAAATCCTGCACTTGTGGCCCGTTGCTAATGGCAATCCCCAGCAAAATGCATACAATGGAGGATGCCCGCGGCGAACCACAAGTACCACAATAGACATCCTACACAAGGTAACAAGTGCGGATGTGATAATTAATATAACAATATAACAAAACAATAACAAACATAGGTGCACTCTGCAGTCTCACTAATTCTCAAACTGATTTTAAAATTGAGAGATTAGTCAACATGTCCTACGGTGTAGAACATGTCTTAAGCCCGGACACCACGACAAGGTTTCTCAAGTAGCCCGGGACCCTACACTCTCCTACCTGAGCCATATGGGCGATACCAGGAGCCAGTGGGCAAATTACAGGAGCATAAGGCCGACTCGCAAACAACTCACCAGTTACCTCCAGCATGTGGCCATGCTTGCAATGGGAGGAGGGAGGAGTCTGTGAGTCCCACTCAAGACTTGCTGATATAGCCCAGGCTTCACAGGTGCACCTAAATGTGACCTGTAGATGGAAAACAGGCACATTTAAATAGGAGTTTATACACCTCCAGGAATCTATATATACAAACTAAGAAGACAGGTTGGCATCAGCAGGAGCTGCTCAAACCCACATGCAGTTGTGCATATATATAGGGGAGCAAATCCTGCACTTGTGGCCCGTTGCTAATGGCAATCCCCAGCAAAATGCATACAATGGAGGATGCCCGCGGCGAACCACAAGTACCACAATAGACATCCTACACAAGGTAACAAGTGCGGATGTGATAATTAATATAACAATATAACAAAACAATAACAAACATAGGTGCACTCTGCAGTCTCACTAATTCTCAAACTGATTTTAAAATTGAGAGATTAGTCAACATGTCCTACGGTGTAGAACATGTCTTAAGCCCGGACACCACGACAAGGTTTCTCAAGTAGCCCGGGACCCTACACTCTCCTACCTGAGCCATATGGGCGATACCAGGAGCCAGTGGGCAAATTACAGGAGCATAAGGCCGACTCGCAAACAACTCACCAGTTACCTCCAGCATGTGGCCATGCTTGCAATGGGAGGAGGGAGGAGTCTGTGAGTCCCACTCAAGACTTGCTGATATAGCCCAGGCTTCACAGGTGCACCTAAATGTGACCTGTAGATGGAAAACAGGCACATTTAAATAGGAGTTTATACACCTCCAGGAATCTATATATACAAACTAAGAAGACAGGTTGGCATCAGCAGGAGCTGCTCAAACCCACATGCAGTTGTGCATATATATAGGGGAGCAAATCCTGCACTTGTGGCCCGTTGCTAATGGCAATCCCCAGCAAAATGCATACAATGGAGGATGCCCGCGGCGAACCACAAGTACCACAATAGACATCCTACACAAGGTAACAAGTGCGGATGTGATAATTAATATAACAATATAACAAAACAATAACAAACATAGGTGCACTCTGCAGTCTCACTAATTCTCAAACTGATTTTAAAATTGAGAGATTAGTCAACATGTCCTACGGTGTAGAACATGTCTTAAGCCCGGACACCACGACAAGGTTTCTCAAGTAGCCCGGGACCCTACACTCTCCTACCTGAGCCATATGGGCGATACCAGGAGCCAGTGGGCAAATTACAGGAGCATAAGGCCGACTCGCAAACAACTCACCAGTTACCTCCAGCATGTGGCCATGCTTGCAATGGGAGGAGGGAGGAGTCTGTGAGTCCCACTCAAGACTTGCTGATATAGCCCAGGCTTCACAGGTGCACCTAAATGTGACCTGTAGATGGAAAACAGGCACATTTAAATAGGAGTTTATACACCTCCAGGAATCTATATATACAAACTAAGAAGACAGGTTGGCATCAGCAGGAGCTGCTCAAACCCACATGCAGTTGTGCATATATATAGGGGAGCAAATCCTGCACTTGTGGCCCGTTGCTAATGGCAATCCCCAGCAAAATGCATACAATGGATTAATTATCACATCCGCACTTGTTACCTTGTGTAGGATGTCTATTGTGGTACTTGTGGTTCGCCGCGGGCATCCTCCATTGTATGCATTTTGCTGGGGATTGCCATTAGCAACGGGCCACAAGTGCAGGATTTGCTCCCCTATATATATGCACAACTGCATGTGGGTTTGAGCAGCTCCTGCTGATGCCAACCTGTCTTCTTAGTTTGTATATATGGATTTTATACTACAAGCCGAATAAAGAAAACTTTTTATATGCTGAAGCTGGAATCAACATAACATTTAATATGTATAAGGCAAGCAGTAAGGGACGTGGCAGTGGCCATGATGCTGATGGTGCATGCAGAGGCCGTGGCCCTGGGTGCTGTGAAACTGTGCCTGCTGTAAGAGCACAAGAAAAACAATCATCCACGATACCTAGCTTCATGTCCCAGTTTGCAGGGCGGCGCAGGACACCACTCTTGAAATCAGACCAGTGCGACCAGGTGGTCGGTTGGATTACAGAAGATAATGCTTCCAGTCGCTTAAGCACCACCCTGTCTTCCACCAAGCCCAGGCTCTGTAGCCAAGAGTCTGGTCGACAAAATCCTCACCCTGATCCTTTTTCCTCCCACTATGGAGAGTCTGGGCAAACAAGTGATTCCACACTCAGATATTCTGAGGAGCTCTTTTCAGCGCCATTCCTTGATTTGACCCTCTTGCCAAGCACGCCTGAAGAGGGACAGATCTTGTGCCCTGATTCCCAAACTCTTGAGCATCCACAGCCACCGCAATTAATGTCTCGAGGTTCATGATGAGGATGAGACACAGTTGTCAATATCTTAGGTTATTGTTAGGTCAACAAGTTTGGAGGATGAGCAGAGTGAGGAAGTGGAAGAGGAGGTGGTGGAAGATGAAGTCACTGACCCAACCTGGGGAGGCGGAAAGCCAAGCGAGGACAGTAGTACAGAGGGGGAGGGATCTGCTGCAACTCAACAGGCTGGAAGAGGCAGTGGGGTGGCAAAAGGGAGAAGGCGGGCCACACCAAACAGGCCCACAACTTTTCCACTGAGAATACCCTTGCAGAAATCTCCCTTGCCATGGGGTAGGTGTTCCGCAGTCTGGTGCTTGTTTTAGGAAAGTGCGGACGACAAAAGAATTGTAATTTGCAACCTGTGCCATACAACAATGAGCAGGGGTGGGAACACTAGCAACCTCATCACCATCAGCATAATCCGCCACATGGCATCAAAGCACCGTAATAGGTGGGCCGAATGCCTAGGTCCACAATCTGTGTCTGTGGGTCACACCACTGCCTCCTCTTCACCTGTGTTACGTGCTGGCCAATCCTGTGCGAAGGCGCAGGCCCGGATGCCTCCTGCCCTGCACCTGGATCATCGCAAGCACCATCAGCGACCATATCCACTTACGTGTCCCGATGCAGCGTCAAAATGTCCTTACCCCAGGCATTTAAACGCAAGCGCAAGTACCCAGCCACCCACCCACACGCTATAGCACTAAATGCGCAGCTTTACAAATTACTGGCTCTGGAAATGTTGGCATTTAGGCTTGTGGACACTGAGGCCTTCCGCAGCCTGATGTCGGCGGCAGTCCCGTGTTAAGCAGTCCACAGCTGCCACTATTTTTCAAGGTGTGCCGTGCCCGCCTTACACTAACATGTGTCCCGTAACATCCCACATTCCCTGAACAACGCAGTTACTGGGAAGGTCCTCTTAACCACGGACACATAGACAAGTGCATTTGGCCAGGGACGCTACATTTCCCTGACGGCACACAGGGTGAACGTTCTGGAGGCCAGGAGCGAGTCGTACCCTGTGATGGCGTAGGTCCGACCGATGCCAACGATTGCAGGTCCTAATTCCATCAGGGTTTCCGTCAGCACCTATGTTAGTGGCTCCAACCCCCACATCTCCTCCTCTGCTTACTCTTCCGCTTTCTCCTCCACTTCCACCTCCGAATTATCCGCGTGCAGCATCAGTCAGTCATCAGTCGGTAGCTGGAAGCAGTGTAGCACTGTAGTGGGGAACCAGCATCAGGCCGTGCTGAAGCTGAAATGCTTAGGAGACAAACAGCACACCGCCGCAGAGCTATGACAGGGGATAAAAGACCAGACTGACCTGTGGCTCTCGCCACTCAACCTAGAAGCAGGCATGGTTGTGTCTGATAATGGCTATAACTTGGTGGTGGCTTTGTAGCTCGGCAAGCTCACACACATCCCATGCCTAGCCCACGTGTTAAACTTAGTGGTTCAGCAGTTTCTCAAAACCTACCCCAATTTGCCTGAACTACTGGTGAAGATGCGACACGTGCCCATTTCTGCAAGTCATCGACAGCTTCAGCCGGTCTGTCAATGCTGCAGCAGCACTTGATATTGCCAGCTGACTGGCTGTTGTGCGAGCACGCGCTGGAACTCCACGTTCCACATGTTGGCCAGGCTTTGTGAGCAGTAGAGGGCAGTAGCGGAATACCAGCTGCAACATGGTCGTCGCCATTCCATTCAGCTTCCGCTCTTCACAAGTGAGGAGTGAGCATGGATGTGTGACCTCTGTGAGGTTTTAAGAGACTTTGAGGAATCAGCACAGATGGTGAGCGGCGATAACGCAATTGTCAGCGTAACCATCCCACTTCTGTGTCTACTCAAACGCTCATTGCTCACAATTAAGAACGACGCTTTGCAGGTGGAAGAGGTGGAAATGGAGGAAGACATTACACAGGGTGATAGCCAGACCACCCGCAGTTCGTCTTCTCAGCGTGAATTGGACAATAAAGAGGAGGAGGAGCAGGAGACGGTTGCCAGATAGTAGTACCCATGGAAGTTTAATTCCATTTGGGTGGGCAGAAGAGGAGGAAGAGAATGAGGAGATTCAGAGTGATCCTCCTGATGACGACAGCGAAGTCTTGCCTGTTGGTACTCTGACACACATGGCTGACTTCATTTTAGGCTGCCTTTCCTGCTACCCACGCATTATACGCATTTTAGACAACACGGATTACAGATTGTTTACCCTTCTTGACCCCGCTACAAAGAGAACATCTAATCTCTCATTCCTCTGGTGGAGAGGACGAGCAAAACGGTGCAATACAAGAAGATCCTTGTTAAAAAATTGCTTCAAAAATTTCCATCTGAAAATGCTGGCGGCAGAGTCCGTACTTCCTTGGCCAACCGAGGAGGGGAGAGAAGTAGATTTGAGCGGACACCTGGATGTTCGGGTTTGACGGGTTCGGACGAAATTCACAAAAAAGTTCGAGTTTGGCATCCGAACTTGACCCCGAACTCGAACCCCATTGAAGTCAATGGTGACCCGAACTTTTGAGCACTAAAATGGCTGTAAAAATGTAATGGAAAGGGCTAGAGGGCTGCAAATGGCATCACAATGTGGTTAAGAGCATGGCATGGATAAGGAAATGACTTTAAAAAACATAAAATACGTAAAAATAAAAAATTGTAATCTTGATCTAGGAGGACGAGGTCCATATGGAGTAAGAGGTTGAGGAGACAATGGAAGTGGTGGTGGAGGAGGAGGAAATAGCCTACACTGCTTTTTGGTTTAAAATTTTTTTTATTTTTTTTTTAACCACCTCCGCCCCCCTAGCTTAAACACCCTTAATGACTAGACCACTTTTTACAATTCTGCACTACACTAATTTAACGGTTTATTGCTCGGTCATGCAACTTACCACCCAAATGAATTTTACCTCCTTTTCTTCTCACTAATAGAGCTTTCATTTGGTGGTATTTCATTGCTGCTGACATTTTAACTTTTTTTGTTATTAATCAAAATTTACCAAAATTTTTGCAAAAAAATGACATTTTTCACTTTCAGTTGTAAAATTTAAAAAAATATATACATTTCTATATAAATTTTTCTGTAAATTTATTGTTCTACATGTCTTTGATAAAAAAAAAATGTTTGGGTAAAAAAATAAATGGTTTGGGTAAAAGTTATAGCGTTTACAATCTATTGTACAAAAATGTGAATTTCCGCTTTTTGAAGCAGCTCTGACTTTCTGAGCACCTGTCATGTTTCCTGAGGTTCTACAATGCCCAGACAGTAGAAAAACCCCTCAAATGACCCCATTTCGGAAAGTAGACACCCTAAGGTATTAGTTGATGGGCATAGTGAGTTCATAGAACTTTTTATTTTTTGTCACAAGTTAGCGGAAAATTATGATTTTTTTTTCTTACAAAGTCTACTATTCCACTAACTTGTGACAAAAAAATAAATCTAGGAACTCGCCATGCCCCTCACGAAATACCTTGGGGTGTCTTCTTTCCAAAATGGGGTCACTTGTGGGGTATTTATACTGCCCTGGCATTTTAGGGGACCTAATGCGTGAGAAGTAGTTTGAAATCAAAATGTGTAAAAAATGCCCTGTGAAATCCTAAAGGTGCTCTTTGGAATGTGGGCCCCTTTGTGCACCTAGGCTGCAAAAAAGTGTCACACATGTGGTATCTCCGTACTCAGGAGAAGTTGGGCAATGTGTTTTGGGGTGTCTTTTTACATATACCCTTGCTGGGTGAGAGAAATATCTCTCTAACAGACAACTTTTCCCATTTTTTATACAAAGTTGGCATTTGACCGAGATATTTATCTCACCCAGCATGGGTATATGTAAAATGACACCCCAAAACACATTACCCAACTTCTCCTGAGTACGGCGATACCCTATGTGTGACACTTTTATGCAGCCTAGATGCGCAAATGGTCCCAAATTCCTTTTAGGAGGGCATTTTTAGACATTTGGATCCCAGACTTCTTCTCACGCTTTAGGGCCCCTAAAATGCCAGGGCAGTATAAATCCCCCACATGTGACCCCATTTTGGAAAGAAGACACCCCAAGGTATTTAATGAGGGGCATGGCGAATTCATAGAAGATTTATTTTTTTGGCACAAGTTAGCGGAAATTTATTATTTATTTTTTTCCCACAAAGTCTCCCTTTCCAATAACTTCAAAAAGTTAAATCTTTCATGGACTCAATATGCCCCTCAGCAAATACCTTGGCGTGTCTTCTTTCCGAAATGGGGTCACATGTGGGGTATTTATACTGCCCTGGCATTTTAGGGGCCCTAAAGCGTGAGAAGAAGTCTGGAATATAAATGTCTAAAAAAATTTACGCATTTGGATTCCATGAGGGGTATGGTGAGTTCATGTAAGATTTTATTTTTTGTCACAAGTTAGTTGAATATGAGACTTTGTAAGAAAAAAACAAAAAAAAATTAAAATAAATTTCCGCTAACTTGTGCCAAAAAAATGTCTGAATGGAGCCTTGCAGGGGGGTGATCAATGACAAGGGGGTGATCAGGGAGTCTATATGGGGTGATCACCACCCTGTCATCTATCACCCCCCTGTAAGGCTCCATTCAGACGTCCGTATGTGTTTTGCGGATCCACGGATCTATGGATCGGATCCGCAAAACACATACAGACGTCTGAATGGTGCCTTACAGGGGGTGTGATCACCCCATATAGACTCACTGATCACCCCCCCCCCTGTGATTGATCACCCCCCTGTAAGGCTCCATTCAGATGTCTGTATATGTTTTGCGGATCCGATCCGTGGATCCGTGGATCCGTAAAACACATACGGACATCTGAATGGAGCCTTACAGGGGGGTGATCAATGACAGGGGGGTGATCAGGGAGTCTATATGGGGTGATCACCCCCCTGTCATTGATCACCCCCCTGTAAGGCTCCATTCAGACGTCCGTATGTGTTTTGCGGATCTGATCCATGGATCCGTGGATCTGCAAAACACATACGGACGTCTGAATGGAGCCTTACAGGGGGGTGATCAATGACAGGGTGGTTATCAATGACAGGGGGGTGATTAGGGAGTCTATATGGGGTGATCACCCCCCTGTCATTGATCACCCCCCTGTAAGGCTCCTTTAAGACGTCCGTATGTGTTTTGCGGATCCGATCCATGGATCCGTGGATCCGTAAAACACATACGGACGTCTGAATGGAGCCTTACAGGGGGGTGATCAATGACAGGGGGGTGATCAATGACAGGGGGGTGATCAGGGAGTCTATATGGGGTGATCACCCCCCTGTCATTGATCACCCCCCTGTAAGGCTCAATTCAGACGTCCGTATGTGTTTTGCGGATCCGATCCATGGATCAGTGGATCCGCAAAACACATACGGACGTCTGAATGGAGCCTGACAGGGGGGTGATCAATGACAGGGGGGTGATCAGGGAGTCTATATGGGGTGATCACCCCCCTGTCATTGATCACCCCCCTGTAAGGCTCAATTCATACGTCCGTTTGTGTTTTGCGGATCCGATCCATGGATCCGTAGATCCGCAAAACACATACGGACGTCTGAATGGAGCCTTACAGGGGGGTGATCAATGACAGGGTGGTGATCAATGACAGGGGGGAGATCAGGGAGTCTATATGGGGTGATCACCCCCCTGTCATTGATCATTCCCCTCTAAGGCTCCATTAAGACGTCCGTATGTGTTTTGCGGATCTGATCCATGGATCCGTGGATCCGTAAAACACATACGGACGTCTGAATGGAGCCTTACAGGGGGGTGATCAATGACAGGGGGGTGATCAATGACAGGGGGGTGATCAGGGAGTCTATATGGGGTGATCACCCCCCTGTCATTGATCACCCCCCTGTAAGGCTCAATTCAGACGTCCGTATGTGTTTTGCGGATCCGATCCATGGATCCGTGGATCCGCAAAACACATACGGACCTCTGAATGGAGCCTTACAGGGGGGTGATCAATGACAGGGGGGTGATCAATGACAGGGGGGTGAACAGGGAGTCTGTATGGGGTGATCACCCCCCTGTCATTGATCACCCCCCTGTAAGGCTCCATTCAGACATCCGTATGTGTTTTGCGGATCCGATCCATTGATCCGTGGATCCGTAAAACACATACGGACGTCTGAATGGAGCCTTACAAGGGGGTGATCAATAAAAGGGGGGTGATCAGGGAGTCTATATGGGGTGATCACCCCCCTGTCATTGATCACCCCCCTGTAAGGCTCCATTCAGACGTCCATATGTGTTTTGCGGATCCGATCCATTAATCCATCATTCAGTACATGTAAACATGTGCACACATACTGATCCACCATGTTGCACGTCTCCGTGATATCCACGATCCAATTGGATATCTTCTCTATCAACTTTCGATGTTCTTTTATGCGCTTACCATGGTGATCACGGGTGGCGGGGAATCAGGGTTCCAGGCTGGAGAGGGAGCCTGAGAAAGGTATACCACATCCAAGGGAGGTCAATGGATGAAAGTAAATGTAATCTAGTGGAAATGTGGGACAAAGTATTGAAGCATAAGTTTCCAAGTTAAAAAGGGGGCGTGCGGCAATTACCCACTCCCGACTCAGGGAGGTAGTGACGATAAATAACAATGCAGGACTCCTAAGATGCCCTGTTTTTGGAATGATTAATAAAAAATTACAGGGATTGTCACTGGGGTATTTTGGATTTGGAAACTTTAGCCAGGAGAGGCCCTGCTGCCGCTTTGTTGACTCTAGATAACTTCTGCCTGATCGCACGTCCCTGTGACGTCCACGATCCATTTGGATATCTTCTCTATCAACTTTCGATGTTATTTTCTGAGCCTACAATGTTGATCACGGTTATCGGCGAATCAGGGTTCCACGCCGGAGAGGGAGCGTGAGAAAGGGAGACCTCATCCAAGGGAGGTCAATGGCTGCAATGGGATAAAGCGGAAATGTGGAAAAAGTTATTAAAGCAGAAGGATCGAATGAAAGGGCCAATTAAAGACAAATTTTAGAAATTTAAGTCCCTGTCACCTATGCAGAGCAGGGGTTTTTCATCGCCAGAAATGGGTTAATGTCACCCACCACTGGAACAGATTATTTTTAAAAATTTCGGTCCCTGTCATCTATGCAGAGCAGGGGTTTATTCACAGCAAAAATTGAAAAATTTCAGTAGTAATATGTTAGTTGGATGCACAGGATGGTTGATGCACCAAATAGGGTGCTCTCAGTCTTGCAGCGTCACCCCGCTGCAAGAAGGAACAAAAATATAAAAAAGATGACTGGGCACACCTAAGATATTGGTTACTAATATTTATTAAAGTACTTGTAATAGTTTAAAACACAAATCCAATGTGATGATGTACGGTACAAAAGTATAGCTTTAAAACATTGCCACACAGTTTGGCAGCATTCAAATCAAAAATTCTGCGTATTTGTGGTTGGGATGAAGCTGAATTGGTCACTCACAAATGATATTGTAACCTAACATCCTCATTCCAAACTCAGTATAGGCAGAATGATAAAGTACGTGAGGTAGTACATATAGTGAAAATGAAGCAATATATTAGCGGTTAAAATACAGTATTAGTAATAGTCATATAATGGCATAGAGTGTAAAATCAGGTGACAATGGGATAAAATAGATCGCTTGATATAACAAGGTTCTAAATGTCCAGATGTAGCAAATAAAATCCCACAAATATTTGTTGCCAATTTAAGGTAGCACAGTGATACTGTGTATTGGATTCTCAGTAGTTTGGTGTATTAATTTGCTCCGTCACTGACCCAGCGGCGTCCCGCTGTCGGTCAGGAGTCGATCCAGCAATAAAGCAATAGTTAATTTAAGGAACGCTCTTACCGATGTTGGAGGGTTCTCACATGTGGGAGAAACCTCTGCCGTCTATCGGAACTTCCTCCCGGTTTTTTGGTGCGGTCAGGTGAATCCCAGTAGGTAGTATTGGTCACCTGTTAGCAGTTTGATTACTGCACGAGGTCCCGCTTGTTTGGATCCAGATAAGGTATCCCAGCTTTTTGGGTAGAAGTTTCAGATCGGCTACGTTTTTTTGAGTCGGTTCAGAGTTGTTCCTAAGTAAAGTCGATGCGGTGCACTCGCATGAAGTTATGCTTGGGGGGGTCAGACCAGACGCGTTTCGGGGCTAGAGTGTCCCCTTCCTCAGTGGCTATCCGACCTCCCCAAAAGAATGGTCTTTTGGGGAGGTCGGATAGCCACTGAGGAAGGGGACACTCTAGCCCCGAAACGCGTCTGGTCTGACCCCCCAAGCATAACTTCATGCGAGTGCACCGCATCGACTTTACTTAGGAACAACTCTGAACCGACTCATATAAACGTAGCCGATCTGAAACTTCTACCCGAAAAGCTGGGATACCTTATCTGGATCCAAACAGGCGGGACCTCGTGCAGTAATCAAACTGCTAACAGGTGACCAATACTATCAACTGGGATTCACCTGACCGCACCAAAAAACCGGGAGGAAGTTCCGATAGACGGCAGAGGTTTCTCCCACATGTGAGAACCCTCCAACATCGGTAAGAGCGTTCCTTAAATTAACTATTGCTTTATTGCTGGATCGACTCCTGACCGACAGCGGGACGCCGCTGGGTCAGTGACGGAGCAAATTAATACACCAAACTACTGAGAATCCAATACACAGTATCACTGTGCTACCTTAAATTGGCAACAAATATTTGTGGGATTTTATTTGCTACATCTGGACATTTAGAACCTTGTTATATCAAGCGATCTATTTTATCCCATTGTCACCTGATTTTACACTCTATCCCATTATATGACTATTACTAATACTGTATTTTAACCGCTAATATATTGCTTCATTTTCACTATATGTACTACCTCACGTACTTTATCATTCTGCCTATACTGAGTTTGGAATGAGGATGTTAGGTTACAATATCATTTGTGAGTGACCAATTCAGCTTCATCCCAACCACAAATACGCAGAATTTTTGCTTTGAATGCTGCCAAACTGTGTGGCAATGTTTTAAAGCTATACTTTTTTACCGTACATCATCACATTGGATTTGTGTTTTAAACTATTACAAGTACTTTAATAAATATTATTAACCAATATCTTAGGTGTGCCCAGTCGTCTCTTTTATATAAAAAATTGTAAAATGTCAACCCAAGAATGTAACAGAATATTTTTTTAAAATTTATTAACCTGTCTACTAGGTAGAGCAGGGGTCTATCACAGCCAAAAATTGTTAAATGTCACCTGAAAATGTAACAGAAAAAATTGTGAAATTTATAAAGCTGTCAACTAGGTAGAGCAGGGGTATATCACAGCCAAAAATTGGTGAATTTCACCTGAAAATGGAACAGACAAATTAGTGATTTTTTTTTACCTGTCTACTAGGTATAGCAGTGGTATTTCACACCCAAAAATTGGTGAATTTCACCCGAGAATGTAACAGACAAATTAATGAATTTTTTAAATGTGTCTACTAGGTAGAGCAGTGGTATATCACACCCAAAAATTGGTTAATTTCACCTGAAAATTTAACAGACAAATTAGTGAAATTACATAAAATAAAATACATACAATAAGAAAAAAAAACTTGATTTATGAGGTGGAGGTCCATATGGAGTAGGAGTTTGAGGAAGCGGTAGACGTAGCGGTGTAGGTGGATACATCGATGGAGGAGGACGAGGTAGCCAACACTGGTTTTTGGTTTTAATATATATATTTTTTTATTAGGTACACTCCAAAAGAGTGTGAAATATCCAAAATACAAGAATGAGCAATTGCGCTGTAGTATAACAATGGCTGGTTAAAGCCGGTATACATGACTATTCTGCGCAAGGTACGGACAAGTCCTGTGGGATCCATGCCTGGCTCATTTTAATGAACGTGAACTTGTCCACATTTGCTGTGGACAGGCGGCTGCACTTGTCTGTGATAACGCCCCCTACCGTGCTAAACACACGTTCAGATAATACACTGGCTGCAGGGCAGGCCAGCACCTCCAAGGCGTAAAGGGCAAGCTCAGGCCATGAGCCCAATTTGGAGACCCAGAAGTTGAAGGCGGCAGACCCTTCATTCAGTACGTGTAGGCATGTGCACACATACTGCTCCACCATGTTGGTGAAATGCTGCCTCCTGTTAAGACGTTCCATATTAGCTGGTGGTGCTGGTTGTTGTGGCGTGCTGACAAAGCTTTTCCACATTTCGGCCATGCTAACCCTGCCTTTTGAGGTGCTGGCGGTGCCCCAGCTGCGTTGTCGACCTCTTCCTCCTCCTCTGCCTTCGCCTTGTGCTTCCATTGTGCCCCTGCTGTCAGGTGGGAATGCCACCAGCAGCGCGTCTACCAGCGTGCGCTTGTACTCGTGCATCTTACGATCATGCTCCAGTGAGGGAATTAAGGACGGTATGTTGTCCTTGTAACGGGGATCCAGCAGTGTGACCACCCAATAATTAGCACAAGTTATAATGTGGGCAACTCAATGGTCATTGCGGAGACACTGCAGCATGTAATCGCTCATGTGTGCCAGGCTGCCCAGAGGCAACGAAAAGCTGTCCTCTGTTGGAGGTCTATCGTCTGTGTCCTCCTTATCCCCCCCAGCATTTACCAGTGATGGCCATGAGCTGGTCTGGGTGCCACCCTGCTGTGAACATGGTTCCTCCTCCTCCATCTCCTCCTCCTCATCCTACACTTCGTCATCCTCCAGAACTGTGCCCTGGCTGGACAATTGTGTACATGGAATTTGTGGGTGCAGGAACCCACCCTTGGAGCCACTAGTGAATGACTAGCCGGAAACCTTACAAAATGATCCCTTTTCCTCCTCCTCCTCCTCCTCCTCCTCCTGTGCCACATCCTCTTCCATCATCGCCAGCAGCGTTTTTTCAAGGAGGCATTGAAGTGGGATAGTAACACTGAGAACGGCGTTATTGGCACTGCCCATGTTGGTGGAGTACTTAAAACAGCGCAACAAGGAACACAGGTCTTGCATGGAGGCCCAGTCATTGGTGGTGAAGTGGTGCTGTTCCGCAGAGCGACTCACCCGTGCGTGCTGCAGCTGAAACTTCATTATTGCCTGCTGCTGCTCGCACAGTCTGGCCAGCATGTGCAAGGTGGAGTTCCACCTTGTGGGCACGTCGCATGTTAGGCGGTGAGCGGAAAGGCCGAAGTTAAGCTGCAGCGCTGACAGGCGAGCAGCAGCAGGGTGAGAACGCCGAAAGTGCGCACAGACGGCCCGCACTTTATGCAGCAGCTCTGACATATCGGGGAAATTTTTAAGGAACCTCTGCACAACCAAATTCAACACATGTGCCAGGCAAGGGATGTGTGTCAAACCGGCTAGTCCCAGATTAGTCCCATTATCGCACACCATCAGGCCGGGCTTGAGGCTCACTGGCACCAACCACTCATCGGTCTGTTGTTCAAGGCCCGTCCACAGCTCCTGCCGGGTGTGGGGTTTGTCCTCCAAACAGATACGTTTTAAAACTGCCTGCTGTCGTTTACCCCTGGCTGTGCTGAAGTTGGTGGTGAAGGTGTTACGCTGACCTGATGAGGAACCAGTAGAGGATGAGGAAGCGGAGTAGGAGGAGGAAGAAGCAGGAGGCAAACTGAAGTGCCCTGCAATCCTTGGTGGTGGAAGGACATGCAGAATACTGCTATCCGCCTCAGGCCCAGCCGCTACTGCATTTACCCAGTGTGTTGTTATGGAGATATAACGTCCCTGACCGTGCTTACTGGTCCACGTATCCGTAGTGAGGTGCAGCTTGCCACAGATGGCGTTGCGCAGTGCACAACTGGTTTTGTCCCCCACTTGGTTGTGCAGGGAAGTGATGGCACACCTGAAAAAATTGTGGCGCCTGGGCACGACGTACTGTGAGACAGCCACCGCCATAAGGCTTTTAAAACTTTCCGTCTCCACCAGACGGAATGACAGCATTTTCAAAGGCCAGTATTTTTTAAATGCTGGCATTAAGGGCCAGGGATCGCGGGTGGGTAGGGGGGTACATTATCTTCCGCTCCAGTGTTTGGGAGATGAAGAGCTGAACGCTTCCGTGGGACATTATGGAGATGCTTGGTGACCCAGATGGTGGTGTTGCTGGCAGATCCTGTGTTTGCGGGGTGGCAGGTGGCACTGTCACTCCAGAGGTGGATGAAGAGGCCGAGACTGCAGCAGAAGCGGAAGCAGGAGGAGCCAGAGACCTTTCTTGGTTTTTGAGGTGTCTACTCCACTGCAGCTCGTGCTTTGCACTTAGATGCCTGGTCATGCAGATTGTGCTCAGGTTGAGAACGTTTATGCCTCGCTTCAGGTTCTCATTGCAGAGTGTGCAAACCACTCGTTTCTTGTCGTCAGCACATTGTCTGAAGAACTGCCACGCGAGGGAACTCCTTGGAGCTGGCTTTGGTGTGCTCGGTCCCTTGCTGCGGTGGGCAGTAGCAGGCGTACTGTCTAGAGGACGGCCGCTCCGCTTTTGCACCCTGCTCCCTCTTCTGCTGTGCTGGTGGCTCTGTGCGACCACTGCCTCTTCCTCCGAACTACACAGGTCACTCGCATGACCTTAATTCCATGTGGGGTCGATGATCTCATCGTCCTCCATCATCATCTTCCACCCAGTCTTCACCCCTGCCCTTGTCGGTCTGCACACTTTTGAAAGCTCCAGCAGTTGGCACCTGTGTGCAGACTGCTTGGCTGATTTGCAAGGGGGTGAGGTGAAAGACTGATGGACATCGGCTGTAGGTGCCAACTCTGATCTTTCAGCAGGAGACTGGGTGGGAGACAATGTTAAGGAAATGGCGGCACTGTCAGCAACCCAATCTACTATCACCTGTACTTGTTCTGGCCTCACCATTCGTAGAGTCACATAAGGCCCGACCAAATACCGCTGCAGGTTCTGTCGCCTACTCGCACCTGCTCCACCAGCAGCACCACGATCCGGGCCACTTCCCTTATTTGACGCTCTCCTCATATTTCTCAAATTTAGAATCTTGCCCTAAATGGGTGTTTTTTTTAATAGCAGAAAAGTACCACAGTATCTAAATTGTGGATCTTACACATACAGATGTAGACTAGGCTGTAATTTAAGATTTTTGCCCAAAATGGGTGTTTTTTCTTACTAACAGAATATGACAGTTTTAAATAACGCTTGAATTTCACACGTGCAGATGCAGCTAGGGCTGTAAAATTGTGTATTTTGCCCAAAAAGGGTGTTTTTTAAAACCCAGAAAATTAAAGCTGTATTTATAGCTTAAAATGTACACTTACTAATACGGCAGAGGCCCCAGATGGAGGGTATTGCCAAAAATTTGTGTTTTTTCAAAGCCAGAAAAGTATTTCAAGCTTGTTTTTAACAATAACAAATGCAGCAAAGGCTGCAATATTAAGTAATTTGCCCAAAAAGGGTGTTTTTTTTTTACTAACAGAATATGACAGCAGTATATAACGCTTGAATTTCACACGTGCAGATGCAGCAAGGGCTGTAAAATTGTATATTTTTTCCCAAAAAGTTTGTTTTTTAAAACCCAGAAAATTATAGCTGTATTTCTAGCTTAAAATGCACACTGACTAATGCTGCAAAGGCACCAGATGTAGGATATTGCCAAAAAAGGGTGTTTTTTTAAAACCAGATTTATTATTGCAGTATTTCAAGCTTGGATTTGAATGTCACAAAAGCACATATGCAGTGCCGGTTCACTGAGCTTGCATAAAAAATGGCCGTAGCCGCCCACCTAACTAACAGACGGATAAAAGTTTTTTTTCTCTGTCACTGGGCTCAGGGCAGGGTAAAAATATTGTGCACTGCACCCACACAGCTAATTCAATGTAGATCGCTGAGTTCAATTGGAGTTCTGATTAAAGATTCTGTCCTATTCTCTACCTCACAGCAGCATCCTATCCCTACACTAAGCACAGCAGAGTGACGTGCAGCATTACGTGACTACAGCTTATATAGAGGCTGGGTCACATACTGCACTGGCCAATCACAGCCATGTCATTAGTAGGCATGGCTGTGATGGCTTCTAAGGGCACACAGTTAAACGCTTGTTGATTGGCTGCTCTGCAGCCTTTCAAAAAGCGCCAAGAAATCGCTGAACACCGAACCCGAACCCATACTTTTACAGAAATGTTCGGGTTTGGGGTCCAAAAATCCTAACGTTCGGTACGAACCCGAACTTTACAGTTGGGGTTCGCTAATCCCTAGTATTGATATATCGTCTTCCATCAAATATTAATTCAGGCCTGTGATACACCAGCTTCCACCAAATATTGATTAAGGGGTTTGATTTACAGGCTTCCAGCAAATAAATAATCATTATTGGCTTCTATATACCTGTTTTCACAAAATATTGATAGAGGGTATTGATATTAGGGCTTTAACCAAATATTGATTGAGGCCTGCGATACACCAGCTTCCACCAAATATTGATTAACGGGGTTTGATATACCTATAATATACCTTTTAACATAGAAAATATATTTGTCACATCTGTGACAGGTCTCAGAAGGCCTGAAAGATTATTTACGCATTAATGATCTGACAGTCTCTTTCGGTTTCACTTTGTCTATGTGTTGCTGGTATGTCCACACCTCCTGTTCAGGTGTGGATTATGTGACCTTTACCTCGCCCTATTTAGTCAGACTTTTTCCATCACTCCTTGCTTGGGATAGCTTCATTTGGTCTTGGAAGAGCTGGAATGTGGTTCGTGTTGAAGTCCTGTTCATCCATCATCCTCTGAAGTTAAGTGTTCTGCTTGTTGTGTTTTTGTATTCCCCCCCCCTTCCTGGTTGTTTACTAGGCCTCAGTGAGACGCTAGTTCCTTCACCAGGGAAGGAACGGATGGTCTCTGCCCTGTGATTATCTTTAGGGCAAAAGCTTGGGTCATGTGAAAGGAGTCTGCTTTTATTGTGGCAAGAAGGGACATTTTGTGAATATTTGTCCATACTTGCAGCATCAAGGTGTAAACAAAAAGCAAAAACTTTTAATCCTCAAATTACTATTGGTGGTGTGGATGGGGAGCAAGAAAACCTACTTTTGTCTTTTACTGGTAGTACTCGTTTTCTCCTGTCTGCCGAGGTGGCACTAGAGTCCAAAACTGTGAAAATTGAAGCATTTATCGACAGTGGGGCAGGAGTTAACTTGATTGATGGACAGTCTGTACGCATTTACAGGTTGACTACTAATGCATTAGAGAAAAGTATTTCTGTCTTTGCAATTGACTCAGCACCTCTCACCCAAAAATGCCTGTCGCAGGTAGTGAATGACATTAATTTAAGAGTGGGTGATTTGCATCAGGAATCTATCTCCTGTTATGTATTGGAGAGTCTGCCTGCTCCGTTGGTGTTGGGTTTTCCATGGTTAAGCAAACATAACCCTAACATCAACTGGCAAGCGAGTTGGAGTGATTTTTGCATGGACAACTGTCTTAATGCATCATTCTCTATGGTGACCACTAAAACTGTACCCTCGTTCATTTCCGAATTTTCTGATGTTTTCTCTGAGAGTGGTAATCAGGAATTGCCTCCGCACCGGGAGTATGACTGTCCAGTCAATCTTATTCCCTGAGCTAAATTGCCCAAATCTTGGTTGTATAATCTTTCGGAACCCAAAAGAAAGGCCATGCTTGAGTATATTACCGAGAGTTTGACAAAGGGACATATTAGACCACCCAAGTCCACAGTGGCTGCTGGGTTTTTCTTTGTAAAGAAAAAAGATGGTACCCTGAGACCATTCCTGGACTTCAGTGAGCTCAATCGTATTACCGTCCGTGATCCTTACCCCCTTCCTTTGATTCCGGATTTGTTTAGTCAGATTGTCGGTGCCAAGGTGTTCTCTAAGTTGGATCTGAGGGGGGCATATAATCTGGTAAGGATCAAGGAGGGGGATGAGTGGAAGACTGCATTTAATACCCCTGAAGGTCATTTTGAAAACCTGGTCATGCCCTTTGGATTAACCAATGCTCCTGCGGTTTTTCAACACTTTGTCAATGACATCTTTCATCATCTAGTGGGGAGGTTAGTCGTTGTATACCTTGATGACATACTAATTTATTCGCCTAATATGGAGACTCATCAGGATCATGTGAGATAGGTGTTACAGATCCTAAGAGAGAATAAGTTGTATGCTAAGATTGAAAAGTGTGTATTTGCTGTACAGGAAGTGCAATTTCTGGGTTACCTGCTCTCATCCTCAGGTTTTCGTATGGATCCCAAGAAGGTCCGTGCCGTGTTGGACTGGGATCGAACCGAAAATCTGAAAGCGCTTATGCGGTTTTTGCGGTTTACTAACTACTACCGTAAATTTATCTTGAACTATTCATCGGTGGTTAAACCTTTAACAGACATGACTAGGAAGGGTGCGGATATTTCTGTCTGGTCTGATGCGGCATTACAGGCCTTTTCTGCTTGGAAAGAATGTTTTGCTTCGGCCCCTATTCTGATGCAACCGGACGTGACTCAGCCATTTATTGTTGAGGTTGACACGTCCGAGGTAGGGGTAGGAGCAATCTTGTTGCAAGGTCCTTCACCTAGTAAATGGCGCCCATGTGCATTTTTCTCTAAAAAACTCTCTACTGCTGAAAGGAATTATGATGTGGGGAATAGGGAATTGCTGGCCATTAAGTTGGCGTTCGAGGAATGGTGGCATTGGTTGGAATCAGCAATTCACCCTATTACAGTAATTACGGATCACAAGAATCTGGCCTACCTGGAGTCGGCTAAGCGACTGAACCCAAGGCAGGCCAGATGGTCATTGTTTTTCACCAGATTTAACTTCATAATTACTTACCGCCCTGGGGTTAAGAACGTCAAGGCGGACGCTTTGTCGCGTAGCTTTCCTGGGGGGGGTGAGTCTAATGACCCTAGTCCCATTTTTCTGAAGGGGTAGTGACATCCGCTCTTCATCCTGATCTCGAGGCCAGGGTGTTGGAGGCGCAGGAGGATGCTCCGGACTCTTGTCCTTCGGGGAAGTTGTTTGTTCCCTCCGAATTACGTCACAAGGTGTTTGAGGAACATCACTGCACAGTACTTTCTGGGCACCCTGGGAGCAGATTGACTGTCGATCTCATCTCTCGCAGATTTTGGTGGCCGGGGTTGCGTAAGTGTGTTGAGGACTATGTGTTAGCACTGGCCACCAATGTGTTAAATACAAGGGAGGGAGGGAGGGGGGGCCGGCCGCACTGGCCACCAATGTGTTAAATACAAGGGAGGGAGGGAGGGGGGCCGGCCGCACTGGCCACCAATGTGTTAAATACAAGGGAGGGAGGGGGGGCCGGCCGCACTGGCCACCAATGTGTTAAATACAAGGGAGGGAGGGAGGGGGGGCCGGCCGCACTGGCCACCAATGTGTTAAATACAAGGGAGGGAGGGAGGGGGGCCGGCCGCACTGGCCACCAATGTGTTAAATACAAGGGAGGGAGGGTGGCCGCCCACACTGGCCACCAATGAGTTAAATACAGGGGAGGGAGGGGGGCCGCACTGGCCACCAATGAGTTAAATACAGGGGAGAGGGAGGGGGGGAGAGGGAGGGGGGGGGGGGAAGGGGGGAGGGGGGTCTCGCATCACGGATGCGGCTGTAAAATGGTGCATTTTCCGATTTTTTCACTGACCCATTGAAAGTCAATGGGTCCGCGAAAAAAAACGGAAAATGAAACAACGGCCGCGGATGCACACAACGGTCATGTGCATGAGGCCTTAAGGTACCTTCTTGGAAGTTGCGCCCAAGATTTATTGGTCCATATAAGATTACTGCCATTGTTAACCCTGTAGCCTTCCGTCTTGAACTTTCTCAGGCATTGAAAATCTATAATGTATTTCATAAATCGTTGCTAAAGAAATGTGTCGAACCTACCGACTTTCACAAAATATTGATTGAGGCCTGCGATACACCAGCTTCCCACAAATATTGATTAAGGGGTTTGATTTACCTGCTTCCAGCAAATTCTCATTATTGGGTTCTATATACCTGTTTCCACAAAATACTGATACAGGGTATTGATATTCCGGCTTCCACAAAATATTGATTGAGGCCTGCGATATACCTGCTTCCACAAATACTGCTCTTCTATAGGGACTTTGTCACAGGGTCATTTTGAAAATGAGAGGCAGAGGAAGAGGCAGGCCATTCCGCAGGGGTGGTAAGGGTCAGGCAGGTGCACCAGGCCGAAGACTAAGTGGGAAGTTGGAGAAGGCGCGTGGGATTACGTCAAAGGATGCACCAGAGTTGGTTGAGTGGCTAACTTAGCCTTCCGCTTATGCACCCTCCCCATTCTCTGTATCAGCACCCTCCTCACTCTCTGCTGTGTGCACCCCCAAAGACACCACCACTATAGCCCCTCCACTCGATTCAGAGGAATTATTTTCCAATCCATTCCCAGACCTTAGCGATGCGCAGCCATTCTTACATCAGACGAGGAAGAGGAGGTAGCAACGGCCGCCACCCAGCGGTCTGATGACAGTACCCAGATCAGCACAAGGAGGTTGGTCTCTAATGTCAGTGGTGGTGACGATGATGAGGTGTCGATGGACGTCACGTGGGTGCCCACAAGAGAGGAAAAGGAGGGGATTTCAGAGGGAGAGACGGAGAAGCAGATAGGGTGGAAAAGCAGGCAGAACTCGCAGTGCACAGGAGGCAAAAAGCAGACTGCAAATGTATCTGGAGCGAGCCATCCACCATGCATGGTCACATCTGGCGTTCCCAGGACGCTGGCACATGGCTCCGCAGCGTGAGCTTTTATAACGTGTCAGCTGCTGACAATACAATTGCCATCTGCAGCCTGTGCTGTCAACGCATAAGATGCGGTAAGCCCAACACTTACCTAGGGACGACCGCCTTAAGAAGAAACCTGGCCTCCCATCACCGAGCCCAGTGGGAGAAACGCACTCAGAATGCACAAAGCCACACTCCCGGCACTCCACGTCCTGCCTCTTCTCCTTCTCCTCTCTCCTCCCATTTGTCCTGCATGCCACCTTCCACAGTGCCGTCTTCGCGTTCATCTGACATAAGGCAGGCTTCCGTGGCCCAAATGTTCGAGCGTAAAAAAATGATGACGCTAGATAATCCTCTTGCCCAATGTCTGACCGCTGGATTGTCGGAACTGCTAGCCTGTTATATAAATTGGTGGACTCGGAGGCCTTTAGAAAATTTGTGGCTATTGGCACACCCAAATGGAAGGTCCCCGGAAGGAAATATTTCTCCCAGAAGGGCATCCCTGAGCTATATGGCGAACTTCAGCAGCAAGTTAATATATCTCTGGCAAATAGGGTCAGTGCCAAGATCCATCTGACCACAGACACATGGTCTAGCAAACAGGGAAGGTACAGTACATAACTTTTACTGCCCACTGGGTGAACCCTCTGACGTCCGTCAAGCATGTAACCTGTGGCACCCGTGTGGATTTGGTGTTATCGCCACGGATTGCATGTAGGCCTGCCTCTTTTTCTCCTCCTCCTACTCCATTCTCCCTCTCCTCCTCGGATGCCTCCTTCTTTTCCACTGCTACCGCCTCTTCCACTGCACCTCCCCAGCTCCCCAGAACCGATTTGACATGCCAGGTGAGATGTGTGGCTGTTGTGCCTGGAACCCAAGAGCCACACCGGTCCTGCACTGCTTTCAGCTCTGCAGTCACAAGCCGATCAGTGGCTAACCCTGCTCAATTTGACAGTTTGTAAAGTGGTGTGCGACAACGGTGCCAATCTGCTGAGCGCGCTGAAACAGGGCTAAATGACACACGTGTCGTGCATGGCACATGTCCTGAACTTAGTCGCGCAGCAATTCGTTGCCAAATCCCCCGGGGTCCAGGACGTCTTGCGGCAGGCCACGAAAATCTCTGCCCATTTTAGAAGGTCTTACACGGCCATGGCTCGCCTTGCTGACGTTCAGCGGCGACACCACTTGCCCGTCTGACGTCTGATTTGTGACTGCCCGACGCGCTGAAACTCCACCTTGTATATGGTTGATAGGCTGCTCCAGCAGAAATGTACCGTTAATGACTACCTGTACGAACTCTGCGGCAGGACAGGTTCTGGGAGCTTTTTTTTTTTCACTGCGCCAGTGGCTGCTCATGCACGATGCATGCAGACTTCTGCGGCCACTTAATGAGATCACCAAACTGGTCAGTCGCAGCCAGGGTGCCATCAGTGACATCAGTGACATCATACCTTACGCATTCTTTCTGGAGTGTGCATTGCGTCGTGTCATTGATCAAGCTGTCGAGGAGCAGCAGCAGGAAGATGAGGAAGTCGCAATGCTGAATGAATTCCCAGGGGGGCTACTCCATCTGAGAAAAGTCAGAAGGAGTCTGAAGAGGAGTCAGAGGAGGATGGTGCCTGGGAGGAGGAGGAGAAGTAGGAGCAAGAAGAGCAGGCTTTAAACTTTTTGGGGATCCCTGTTTTTTTCCATGGATGGGGGAGGAGACCGAGGACGACATTCTCCTGGGCGATGAGCAGGAGCCAGGCCGCTCCACCGCTTCCAATTTAGTGCAAATGGGGGCCTTCATGCTCAAGTGTTTGAAGAGGGACCCCCGTATAAAAAGCATAAAGGGCAAGGACGAGTACTGGGTGGCAACATTCTTAGACCCCATTACAAACACAAAATGGCGGACAAGTTACCAGCATCACAGAGGGCTGTCAGAATGCAGCATTTCCATGCCTTCCTTCTAGAGATGCTGCATTCTGCTGTTGCTGGCGCTGACAGAAGAATTTCCATTTACAGAGAAACAGTTGCGGGTACCAATCCTACAGTCTATGCAAGAAGAGGGCGGTTTGAAGATGTGTTGGTCACTTTGGATATGAGATCATTCTTGCATCCAACCCATCAACAGCTGCCCTCCGGACCCAGCCTCAGGGAACGCCTAGACCGACAGGTGTCCGACTACATCGGGTTAACGGCTGATGTGGACACTCTGAGAAGCAAGGAACCCCTTGACTACTGGGTGTGCAGGATTCACCTGCGGCCAGAGCTGGCACAATTTGCCAAGGACCTTCAGCGCAGCAGGAGGAAAAATGACTGATAAGTACACTCGCCTAGCTCACGACTGTGTGGACTACCTGACATTTATAAAAATGAATGAGGCATGGATCTCGGAGGAATTCAACACCTGTGACGACCACGTTTAATTGATTTTCCTCATGCCAGCCCACACATATCCGCCACCACTAGAAAAAATAATGGTCCCTTTCTTATGCAAATACAGCAGCATAAAATGCCTTTTCTGTCTGGTGAATGCCTAATGTTTGGGGCCACGGAGGAATTCAACACCTGTGACGACCACATGTTATTGAATTTCAACTATTATCATTTGATTTTTTTTCAAGAGGAGGGATTTTGTTAGCCATGTTTTTAATCCAATTTTATATTATTAGTTATTTTAAACATATGTATTTGACATGTATTTGTACTCGCCTGCATTAAAATTGATATCCAATGACCGTCTAATATACCTCCAGCCACATAATCACTTGTTCTTTTCTGTACGTTGAATGAATAATTTTTGGGGCCTGTACTCCACTGGCCTGAAGTAAAATTGTTATCTAATGACCGTCACCTCCAGCCACATAATCACTTGATGTTTTCTGTATGGTGAATGCCTAATGTTTGGGGCCTGTACTCCAATGGCCTGCAGTAAAATTGATATTCAATGGAATGACCGTCTAATATACCTCCAGCCACATAATCACTTGTTCTTTTCTGTACGGTGAATGAATAATTTTTGGGGCCTGTAATCCACAGGCCTGAAGTAAAATTGATGTCCAATGACCGTCTAATATAACTCCAGCCACATAATCATTTGATGTTTTCTGTCCAGTGAATGAATAGTTTTTGGTGCCTGTAGTCCATAGTGTTGATCGTGAATATTCTAATCGCAAATTTTTATCGCGAATATCTAGAATATAGTGCTATATCTTCGTAATCGCGAATACTCTAGATTTTTTTTTACGATTGCCAATTTTTGCAATCAAGAAAACAATCACTCAAGATCATGAATTCTCGAATTCGGGAATATATGACGAATATTCGCCCAAATATTCGCGAAATATCCTGAATTCGAATATTTACCCTGCCGCTCATCACTGGTAGTCCTCTGGCCTGCAGTAAAGTTGATATCCATTGACCATCTAATATACCTCCAGCCACATACTCACATCTTTTCTGTACGTTGAATGCATAATTTTTGGGGCCTGTAATCTAACTGGCCAACAGTAAAATTGTTACACAGTGACCATCTAATGTACCTCCAGCCACATTATCAATTGTTCTTTTCTGTACGGTGAATGAATAATTTTTGTGGCCTGTAGTCCTCTGGCCTGCAGTAAAATTGATATCCATCGACCGTCTAATATACCTCCAGCCACATAATCACTTGATGTTTTCTGTCTGGTGAATGCCTAATGTTTGGGGCCTGTACTCCCGTGGTCTAAAATACAATTTTTTTAGGCTCCAGCAGGGCACATTTTTCATAGTTTCCCTTTAAGGCGCATAAAAATGGCCCCTGATTAAAATACATATTTTTTGTGGCAATTTTTGCCATTGATCCCCCTCTGGTATGTCACTATCCATGTTGTGGGACGATTTGTACACTTCTAGTAAGTATTTGGTGGATGCAAATATGACCTGAATGTTTTTAAGGCTCACCTACCATTAAAGTGAATAGGTCCCGCTGCAAACTTGCGGTTCGCGAACATTTGATT
Source organism: Bufo bufo (assembly GCF_905171765.1). NCBI lineage: Eukaryota > Metazoa > Chordata > Amphibia > Anura > Bufonidae > Bufo > Bufo bufo. The sequence continues at coordinate 170,493,054 of NC_053391.1, read as the reverse complement.
GCATTCGCGCGATCGCGTTTGCGAATCGTCCTGGCCGATGTTCGTCAATCACTATCTACTATCTTTGTTTATAACTGATTACCACATTATAATATCACATATAGTTTCTAATAAAAATACTCTGTAATGATTTTAATTTTGTTAATTTTGTTTGCCTTCACGAACGACAGTTTCACTTGATGAATGAGCGCTTTGCTTGTTGATGGTTGATCTGCGGCACCTTTTTAGAATAACCATTTGCAGGAATGTTCGTTCCTGATAATCTGCCCAATTAAATGGCAGCTGTGGCGGGCAACTTCCTAGGTCCAATCAGGTCCCAGTGTTTAGGAATGCTGAGTGATATGTTGTGGCTCTAATAGTTTGCGTCACGGTGCTCCTACCTGGAGATTGCTTCTTCCGGGGTTAGGTTCTGCATAAACAAAGGAGTTGTAGATGGTGGAGTAAGTAGAGTCCAGACTTGGTGAAGTTTTACAATTTTTACTTTTTTTTTTATGTAACTACAGTCAGATGAGTTAGAGCTAGTTCACATGGTGGACTTTGCAAAGGCCTATGCTTCGGCAGAAACCCCTCCAGTTTCTGCTGTTGTTTTTCAATTTGAATAGTAAGGACTCTCTCCAGGTTGTCAGCATTCAATGGAGCTAAACTGCAAGCAGACTCTCACCATGGTTTCCAGTGGGTATTTGAAGACACTGCAACAAGAAAGAACATGGGTTTTGGCAGAGTCCTCGCTATATTCCCCCTGCAAAAGACTCCGTGTGAACAGGACCTTAGTGTACTTATACCAATAATGCTTCACAACAGCAGAAAAAACTTTACCAAAACTGTACATCAAAGTATTTGCATTCTCACATAGCAGACACCCAGCTCTGCAACATCTGTATGCATATTCTGTCTGTGGTGATATAAAACCTGTATTTTATCGTTCTTAAATCTTACAGAAATAGCTTAGCTTGAACTAAGAATATTAATGTTGTTTGCTTAAACACTTTCATGTGAATACAATGCAGTAATAAGGAATATATTTTATATCTATGACATGTTTTTGTGTCCTTTTGCGCCCTATTTCCTGATGAAATTATTTCGACAAGTGTGATGTCACTTTTGGAACTCAATTTAAAAATATTCTGAGATAAAAGTGAAATATGGCAGGCTAAAACTGATGTATGCTGAGATATGGCTGAGATATGCTGAGGTAAAGCTAAACTATGAATAACTGCATTATAAAATCAAGAACTATGGTCCAGAATGCAGTTACTGCATCCAGCAAGGTGAAGTTTAATGTACAAAAGAAATAGCAACATTTTTGAGATACCTAAACTCATAAGCTCATAAGGAATCTTTACTAACCAATTTATTGCAGAAACTAAATTTCAGTTTTTATGTGTACCTGTATACCATATAAGAAGTTGTGATACGCATGACTTGTAATTCATGAATATATATATATATATATATATATATATATATATATATATATTTACAAATTAATGAATTGATTCTAAATGAATAAAATTAATTACAAACTTCTTTAAAAAAATTCTGCAATACGAATCCAAAGTTTTGGTGATTAGCTTCAGATGAATCGCGCAAAATGGACCCCGCACCGTTAGAATATGATGTTAGAGAAAGAAGACAACTCTAGGTTCTTTTCCAGAAATGAATCTTTATTTCATGTTTTAGGCCCAGAGACTGCAAGTATTATAGCTCTTGTGCCAATAAAATATGGATGAAAGTGCTTAATACTCAGATTGATGTTACCGCTATTTATCCATCCACCCAACCTGTTAGCCCTGTTTTCTATTTTTCCCATTGACTAACATCTGAAGGATATCTTATTGGATAGTATAAAATTTGAAAACTAAACATATATGCTCAATGTAGTATTGTTTTATTGGTGACAGTTACACAGGAATTTCTTCATTTGAAATGTGGAGGGAAAATCCAGTGGTCAGACACTTGTGTAGACATTTGTCACAATCTGTGACTAGGGATGAGCGAACCCGAACTGTATAGTTCGGGTTCGTACCGAATTTTGGGGTGTTCGTGACACGAACCCGAACCCGAACATTTTCGTAAAAGTCTGGGGTCGGTGTTCGGCACTTTCTTGGTGTTTTTTCAAAGGCTGCATAGCAGCCAATCAACAAGCGTCATATACTACTTGCCCCAAGAGGCCATCTCAGCCATGCCTGCTATTGGCATGGCTGTGTTTGGCCAGTGCAGCATGTGACCCAGCCTCTATTTAAGCTGGAGTCACGTAGCGCCGCACGTCACTCTGCTCTGATCAGTGTAGGGATAGGATGTAGCTGCTGCTGTTAGGGCGAGATTAGGCAGTGATTTACTTACTGAAGTGATCGATGTACAGCTGTGTATCATTCAACCTATGCTATTTAATTGCTCACTGTTTTAAGGCTGCCCAGATCGTTTTTCAGTCACTTTTTTCTGGGGTGATTGGCAGCCTTTTTGTGTCTTGTGGTGCAACAGCACATGCTGCCACCAAGTCCATTTAACCATCAATAGTGTGTTTTTTTTTTTTTTTTGCTATATCCTACATCAGGGGCTTGGCTGTGCTTGCTATTTTATTGAGGGGTGAAATACAATTGCCAAAATAGCAGTACCCTAAATCTGGTGTTTCAGCTGTGGCTAGCCAATTGTAATACTGTCTGCTGTCTGGCAAAGGATATATTTTTTTCTGGGTTGAAATACAATTCCCAAATTAGCAATTCCCTAAATCAGTGGTTTCTGCTGTAGCAGGCCAAATTTAAATCAATCCATAAGAGGGTATATTACATTGAAGGTGCTGATAGGGTCATTCTCAATAACTTCAAACGCTACCGTGCATCTCCAAGTCTAATTCTGTCCGTAAACGCATACCTGTCATCCAGCGCCTAAATAATAGGCCTACAATTTATATTCAGCTAAATCTGTGTTTACTGCTGTGGCTGGTCAAGTTATTTAGTGTCTGCCAAAGCACAGTTTTTGTTCTGGGTTGAAATACAATTCCCAACTTAGCAATTCCCTAAATCAGTGGTTTCTGCTGTATCAGGCCAAGTTTAAATCTATCCATAAAAGGGTATATTAGATTGAAGGTGCGGATAGGGTCATTCTCAATAACTTCAAACGCTACCGTGCATCTCCAAGTCTAATTCTGTCCGTAAACGTATACCTGTCATCCAGCGCCTAAATAATAGGCCTACAATTTATATTCAGCTAAATCTGTGTTTACTGCTGTGGCTGGTAAAGTTATTTAGTGTCAGCCAAAGCACAGTTTTTGTTCCGGGTTGAAATACAATTCCCAACTTAGCAATTCCCTAAATCAGTGGTTTCTGCTGTATCAGGCCAAGCTTAAATCTATCCATAAAAGGGTATATTAGATTGAAGGTGCGGATAGGGTCATTCTCAATAACTTCAAACGCTACCGTGCATCTCCAAGTCTAATTCTGTCCGTAAACGTATACCTGTCATCCAGCGCCTAAATAGTAGGGCTACAATTTATATTCAGCTAAATCTGTGTTTACTGCTGTAGCTGGTAAAGTTATTTAGTGTCCGTTAAAGCACAGTTTTTGTTCTGGGTTGAAATACAATTCCCAACTTAGCAATTCCCTAAATCAGTGGTTTCTGCTGTATCAGGCCAAGCTTAAATCTATCCATAAAAGGGTATATTAGATTGAAGGTGTGGATAGGGTCATTCTCAATAACTTCAAACGCTACCGTGCATCTCCAAGTCTAATTCTGTCCGTAAACGTATACTTGTCATCCAGCGCCCAAATAATAGGCCTACAATTTATATTCAGCTAAATCTGTGGTTACTGCTGTGGCTGGTAAAGTTATTTAGTGTCCGTCAAAGCACAGTTTTTGTTCTGGGTTGAAATACAATTCCAAACTTAGCAATTCCCTAAATCAGTGGTTTCTGCTGTATCAGGCCAAGCTTAACCCCTTAAGGACACAGCCTTTTTACACCTTAGGACCAGGCCATTTTTTGAAAATCTGACCAGATGCTGATAACTTTAAAACGCTTTGACTTATCCAGGCCGTTCTGAGATTGTTTTTTCGTCACATATTGTACTTCATGACACTGGTAAAATGGAGTCAAAAAAATAATTTTTTTTGCACCAAAAAATACCTAATTTAACAAAAATTTGGAAAAATTTGCAAATTTCAAAGTTTCAGTTTCTCTACTTCTGTAATACATAGTAATACCCCCAAAAACTGTGATGAATTTACATTCCCCATATGTCTACTTCATGTTTGAATTGTTTTGGGAATGATATTTTATTTTTTGGGGATGTTATAAGGCTTAGAAGTTTAGAAGCAAATCTTGAAATTTTTCAGAAATTTACAAAAACTCAATTTTTAGGGACCAGTTCAGGTCTCAAGTCACTTTGCGAGGCTTACATTATAGAAACCACCCAAAAATGACCCCATCTAAGAAACTACACCCCTCAAGGTATTCAAAACTGATTTTGCATACGTTGTTAACCCTTTAGGTGTTGCACAAGAGTTATTGGCAAATGGGGAGGAAATTTGAGAATTTAATTTTTTGTCTAATTTTTCATTTTAACCCATTTTTTCCACTAACAAACCAAGGGTTAACAGCCAAACAAGACTGTATCTTTATTGCCCTGACTCTGCCGTTTACAGAAACACCCAATATGTGGCCGTAAACTACTGTACGGCCACACAGCGGGGCGTAGAGGGAAAGGTGCGCCGTATGGTTTTTGGAAGGCTGATTTTTATGGACTGGTTTATTTACACCATGTCCCATTTGAAGCCCCCTGATGCACCCCTAGAGGAGAAACTCCCTAAAAGTGACCCCATCTAAGAAACTACACCCCTCAAGGTATTCAAAACTGATTTTACATACGTCGTTAACCCTTTAGGTGTTGCACAAGAGTTATTGGCAAATGGCGATGAAATTTGAGAATTTCATTTTTTTGCCTAATTTTCCATTTTAACCCATTTTTTCCACTAACAAACCAAGGGTTAACAGCCAAACAAGACTGTATCTTTATTGCCCTGACTCTGCCGTTTACAGAAACACCCAATATGTGGCCGTAAACTACTGTACGGCCACACAGCGGGGCGTAGAGGGAAAGGTGCGCCGTATGGTTTTTGGAAGGCTGATTTTTATGGACTGGTTTATTTACACCATGTCCCATTTGAAGCCCCCTGATGCACCCCTAGAGGAGAAACTCCCTAAAAGTGACCCCATCTAAGAAACTACACCCCTCAAGGTATTCAAAACTGATTTTACATACGTCGTTAACCCTTTAGGTGTTGCACAAGAGTTATTGGCAAATGGCGATGAAATTTGAGAATTTCATTTTTTTGCCTAATTTTCCATTTTAACCCATTTTTTCCACTAACAAAGCAAGGGTTAACAGCCAAACAAGACTGTATCTTTATTGCCCTGACTCTGCTGTTTACAGAAACACCCAATATGTGGCCGTAAACTACTGTACGGGCACACAGCGGGGCGTAGAGTGAAAGGTGCGCCGTTTGGTTTTTGGAGGGCTGATTTTGCTGGACTGTTTTTTGACACCATGTCCCATTTGAAGCCCCCCTGATGCACCCCTAGATTATAAACTCCATAAAAGTGACCCCATCTAAGAAACTACACCCCTCAAGGTATTCAAAACTGATTTTACAAACTTTGTTAACCCTTTAGGTGTTGCACAAGATTTAATGGAAAATAGAGATACAATTTCAAAATTTCACTTTTTTGGCAGATTTTCCATTTTAATATTTTTTTTCCAGTTACAAAGCAAGGGTTAACAGCCAAACAAAACTCATTATTTATGGCCCTAATTCTGTAGTTTACAGAAACACCCCATATGTGGTCGTAAACCGCTGTACGGGCACACGGCAGGGCGCAGAAGGAAAGGAACACCATATGGTTTTTGGAAGGCAGGTTTTGCTGGACTGTTTTTTTTTACACCATGTCCCATTTGAAGCCCCCCTGATGCACCCCTAGAGTAGAAACTCCAAAAAAGTGACCCCATTTTAGAAACTACGGGATAGGGTGGCAGTTTTGTTGGTACTAGTTTAGGGTATATATGATTTTTGGTTGCTCTATATTACACTTTTTGTGCGGCAAGGTAACAAGAAATAGCTTTTTTGGCACCGTTTTTTTTTTTGTTATTTACAACATTCATCTGACAGGTTAGATCATGTGGTAATTTTATAGAGCAGGTTGTCACGGACGCGGCGATACCTAATATGTATACAATTTTTTTTATTTATGTAAGTTTTACACAATGATTTCATTTTTAAAACCAAAAAAATGTTTTAGTGTCTCCATAGTCTAAGAGCCATAGTTTTTTCAGTTTTTGGGCGATTATCTTAAGTAGGGTCTCATTTTTTGCGGGATGAGATGACGGTTTGATTGGCATCTATTTTGGGGTGCATATGACTTTATGATTGCTTGCTATTACACTTTTTGTGACGTAAGATGACAAAAAATGGCTTTTTTTACACCGTTTTTATTTTTATTTTTTTACGGTGGTCATCTGAGGGGTTAGATCATGTGATATTTTTATAGAGCCGGGCGATACGGACGCGGCGATACCTAATATGTATACTTTTTTTTTATTTATGTAAGTTTTACACAATGATTTCATTTTTGAAACAAAAAAAATGATGTTTTAGTGTCTCCATAGTCTAAGAGCCATAGTTTTTTCAGTTTTTGGGCGATTATCTTGGGTAGGGTATGATTTTTGCGGGATGAGATGACGGTTTGATTGTTACAATTTTGGCGTACATGCGATTTTTTTGATCACTTTTATTACCTTTTTTGAGAAGTAAGGTGGGCAAAATTTCAATTTCATCATAGTTTTTTATTTTTTATTTTTATGGTGTTCACCGTTCGGGTAAAGTAACATGACCGTTTTATAGATCAGGTCGTTACGGACGCGGCGATACCAAACATGTGTAGGGAATTTTATTTTTTTCATTTTTTATCAGTGATAAATGTGTTTTTTGATTTTTACTTTTTTTTCACTTTTATTCACTTTTTTTTGACCCAGACCCACTTGGTTCTTGAAGATCCAGTGGGTCTGATGTCTGTATAATACAGTACAGAACAATATATATTGTACTGCACTGTATTTTACTTACACTGAACAGATCTATGCCTTTCAGCACAGATCTTTTCAGCACCATGGACAGCAGGACGCCTGAGAGGCGTCCTGTTGCCATGGGAACCTTCCCCGTCTGCTCAGAACTTCGCAGACGGGGAAGGGTAAGGAGGGGATCTCTCGGGGGGCTGTCTGGGGGCTCTCTCCCTCTCCATCGGGGGGCTGCAAAGGCACAGCAGCCCCCCGATGGGAGAGGGAGGGAGCTCCCTGCGCTGTTAACCTTTTCCATACAGCGGTCCGTACGGACCGCTGTATGGAAAGGGTTAAACGGCTGACATCGCATCGCAGATGTCAGCAGTTTATACCAGGGTGCCAGCAATGTGCTGGCACCCTGGTATACCCACTGAACACCAATGAATTTTCAAGGGGAGGCGGGCGGGGGATCGCGATCCCGCCTGCCGCACCGCCCGCCTCCCGCACCGCCCACACCGCCCGCAACCCTCCCCCTGCACCTCCCGCCACCATAAAAATCATTCGGGGGTGCAGGGGGGGGTGAATAAAACTTTTTTTAGGCATATAAAGTTTCTGATCCCCGCGGTCAGGGACCGCGGGGGACCAGAAACTGCAGAAATCGCAGCAAACCGCAGGTCTGAATTGACCTGCGGTTTGCCGCGATCGCCGACATGGGGGGGTCACGGGACCCCCCCGCGCATTTAGCCTAGGTGCCTGCTCAATGATTTGAGCAGGCACCGGGTTCCGATCACTGCCGGCCGGGCGGCAGTGATCGGAACAACACATGACGTACCGGTACGTCATGTGTCCTTAAGTACCAGGACATCATGACGTACCGGTACGTCATGTGTCCTTAAGAGGTTAAATCTATCCATAAAAGGGTATATTAGATTGAAGGTGCGGATAGGGTCATTCTCAATAACTTTAAACGATACGTATACATGTCATCCAGCGCCTAAATACTAGGCCTACAATTTATATTCAACTAAATCTGTGGTTACTGCTGTGCTTGTATTAGTGTAATACGGTACCTAAGTAGATAGCCAGATAGTGTTAGGTGCCTGTAAAAAAAGGCCTGAATTTGAATTCAATACATTGGGCCAAATAATTTTTTTCTTATTGTGGTGAACGGTAACAATGAGGAAAACATCTAGTAAGGGACGCGGACGCAGACATGGTCATGGTGGTGTTGGTGGACCCTCTGGTGCTGGGAGAGGACGTGGCCGTTCTGCCACAGCCACACGTCCTAGTGTACCAACTACCTCAGGTCCCAGTAGACGCCAGAATTTACAGCGATATTTGGTGGCGCCCAATGCCGTTCTAAGGATGGTAAGGCCTGAGCAGGTACAGGCATTAGTCAATAGGGTGGCCGACAGTGGATCCAGCACGTTCACATTATCTCCCACCCAGTCTTCTGCAGAAAGCGCACAGATGGCGCATGAAAACCAAGCCCATCAGTCTGTCACATCACCCCCATGCATATCAGGGAAACTGTCTGAGCCTCAACTTATGCAGCAGTCTCTTATGCTGTTTGAAGACTCTGCTGGCAGGGTTTCCCAAGGGCATCCACCTAGCCCTTCCCCAGCGATGGAAGACATAGAATGCACTGACACACAACCACTTATGTTTCCTGATAATGTGGACATGGGAATACCACCTCAGCACGTCTCTGATGATGAAACACAGGTGCCAACTGTTGCGTTTTTCTGCAGTGTGCAGACTGAACAGGATGTCAGGGAGGAAGACTGGGTGGAAGACGATGCAGGGGACGATGAGGTCCTAGATCCCACATGGAATGAAGGTCGTGCCACTGACTTTCAGAGTTCGGAGGAAGAGGCAATGGTGAGACCGAGCCAACAGCGTAGCAAAAGAGGGAGCAGTGGGCAAAAGCAGAACACCCGCCGCCAAGAGAGTCCGTCTGCTACTGGCCACTGCCATCTGGGACCGAGCACCCCAAAGGCAGCTTCAATGAGTTCCCTGGCGTGGCAGTTCTTCAATCAATGTGCTGACGACAAGACCCGAGTGGTTTGCACGCTGTGCCATCAGAGCCTGAAGCGAGGCATTAACGTTCTGAACCTTAGCACAACCTGTATGACCAGGCACCTGCATGCAACGCATGAACTGCAGTGGAGTAAACACCTTAAAAACAAGGAACTCACTCAGGCTCCCCCTGCTACCTCTTCTGCTGCTGCCTCTTCCTCCGCCTCTGGAGGAATGTTGGCACCTGCCGCCCAGCAATCAGAGGATGTACCACCAGCACCACCACCTCCATCACCAAGCATCTCAACCATGTCACACGGCAGCGTTCAGCTATCCATCTCACAAAAATTTGAGAGAAAGCGTAAATTCCCACCTGGCCACCCTCGATCCCTGGCCCTGAATGCCAGCATTTCTAAACTACTGGCCTATGAAATGCTGTCATTCAGGCTGGTGGACACAGACAGCTTCAAACAGCTCATGTCGCTTCAAACAGCTTCAAACAGACAGCTTCAAACAGCTCACGTCCCACAGTATGTTGTTCCCAGCCGCCACTACTTCTCCAAGAGAGCCATGCCTTCCCTGCACAACCAAGTATCCGATAAAATCAAGTGTGCACTGCGGAACGCCATCTGTGGGAAGGTTCACCTAACCACAGATACGTGGACCAGTAAGCACGGCCAGGGACGCTATATCTCCCTAACTGCACACTGGGTAAATGTAGTGGCGGCTGGGCCCCAGGCGGAGAGCTGTTTGGCGTACGTCCTTCTGCCGCCAAGGATCGCAGGGCAACATTCTTTGCCTCCTGTAGCCTCCTCCTCCTACTCGGCTTCCTCCTCCTCTTCTTCCACCTGCTCATCCAGTCAGCCACACACCTTCACCACCAACTTCAGCACAGCCCAGGGTAAACGTCAGCAGGCCATTCTGAAACTCATATGTTTGAGGGACAGGCCCCACACCACGCAGGAGTTGTGGCGGGGTATTGAACAACAGACCGACGAGTGGTTGCTGCCGGTGAGCCTCAAGCCCGGCCTGGTGGTGTGTGATAATGGGCGAAATCTCGTCGCAGCTCTGGGACTAGCCGGTTTGACGCACATCCCTTGCCTGGTGCATGTGCTGAATTTGGTGGTGCAGAAGTTCATTCACAACTACCCTGACATGTCAGAGCTGCTGCATAAAGTGCGGTCCGTCTGTGCGCGCTTCCGGCGTTCACATCCTGCCGCTGCTCGCCTGTCTGTGCTGTAGCGTAACTTCGGCCTTCCTGCTCACCGCCTCATATCGACGTGCCATAGTGGAGTTTCAGCTGCAGCACGCACGGGTCAGTCGCACTGCGGAACTGCACCACTTCACCACCAATGACTGGGCCTCCATGCGAGACCTGTGTGCCCTGTTGCGCTGTTTCGAGTACTCCACCGACATGGCCAGTGGCGATGACGCCGTTATCAGCGTTACAATACCACTTCTATGTCTCCTTGAGAAAACACTTAGGGTGATGATGGAAGAGGAGGTGGCCCAGGAGGAGGAGGAGGAGGAAGAGGGGTAATTTTTAGCACTTTCAGGCCAGTCTCTAAGAAGTGACTACGAGGGAGGTTTTTTGCAACAGCAGTGGCCAGGTACAAATGTGGACAGACAGGGCCCACTACTGGAAGACGAGGAGGACGAGGATGAGGAGGAGGTGGAGGAGAATGAGGTTGAAGCATGTTCACAGCAGGGTGGCACCCAACGCAGCTCGGGCCCATCACTGGTGCGTAACTGGGGGGAAACGCAGGACGATGACGATACGCCTCCCACAGATGACAGCTTGTCCTTACCTCTGGGTAGCCTGGCACACAGGAGCGACTACATGCAGCAGTGCCTGCGCAATGACAGCAGAGTTGCCCACATTTTAACGTGTGCGGACTACTGGGTTGCCACCCTGCTGGATCCCTGGTACAAAGACAATGTGCCCACCTTACTTCCTGCACTGGAGCGTGATAGGAAGATGCGCAAGTACAAGCGCACGTTGGTAGACGCGCTACTGAGATCATTTCCCAAATGTCACAGGGGAACAAGTGGAAGCCCAAGGCGAAGGCAGAGGAGGAGCAAGAGGTCGCCAACGCAGCTGTGTCACGGCCGGCTACTCTGAGCGCAGGGTTAGCATGGCAGAGATGTGGAAAAGTTTTGTAAACACGCCACAGCTAACTGCACCACCACCTGATACGGAACGTGTTAGCAGGAGGCAACATTTCACTAACATGGTGGAACAGTACCTGTGCACACCCCTCCACGTACTGACTGATGGTTCGGCCCCATTCAACTTCCGGGTCTCTAAATTGTCCACGTGGCCAGAGCTAGCCTTTTATGCCTTGGAGGTGCTGGCCTGCCGGGCGGCCAGCGGTTTGTCTGAACGTGTATTCAGCACGGCAGGGGGCGTCATTACAGACAAACGCAGCCGCCTGTCTACAGCCAATGTGGACAAGCTGACGTTCATAAAAATGAACCAGGCATGGATCCCACAGTACCTGTCCATCCCTTGTGCAGATTAGACATTTATAACTACCTCCCCTTGACCATATATTATTGTACTCCAGGGCACTTCCTCATTCAATCCTCTTTTTAATTTCATTTTACCATTATATTGCGGGGCAACCCAAAGTTGAATGAACCTCTCCTCTGTCTGGGTGCCGGGGCCTAAAAATATCTGACAGTGGCTTGTTCCAGTGTTGGGTGACATGAAGCCTGATTCTCTGCTATGGGACCTCTCTCCTCTGTCTGGGTGCCGCGGCCTAAACATATCTGACAGTGGCCTGTTCCAGTGTTTAGTGACATGAAGCATGATTCTCTGCTATGGGACCTCTCTCCTCTGTCTGGTTGCCGGGGCCTAAACATATCTGACAGTGGCCTGTTCCAGTGTTGGGTGACGTGAAGCCTGATTCTCTGCTATGACATGAAGCCTGAATCTCTGCTATGGGACCTCTCTCCTCTGTCTGGGTGCCGGGGCCTAAAAATATCTGACAGTGGCCTGTTCCAGTGTTGGGTGACATGAAGCATGATTCTCTGCTATGACTGAAGCCTGATTCTCTGCTATGGGACCTCTCTCCTCTGTCTGGGTGCCGGGGAGTAAAAATATCTGACAGTGGCCTGTTCCAGTGGTGGGTGACATGAAGCATGATTCTCTGCTATGACATAAAGCCTGATTCTCTGCTATGGGACCTCTCTCCTCTGTCTGGGTGCCAGGGCCTAAAAATATCTGACAGTGGCCTGTTCCAGTGTTGGGTGACATGAAGCATGATTCTCTGCTATGACATGAAGCCTGATTCTCTGCTATGGGACCTCTCTCCTCTGTCTGGGTGCCGGGGCCTAAAAATATCTGACAGTGGCCTGTTCCAGTGTTGGGTGACATGAAGCCTGATTCTCTGCTATGGGACCTCTCTCCTCTGTCTGGGTGCCACGGCCTAAACATATCTGACAGTGGCCTGTTCCAGTGTTGAGTGACATGAAGCATGATTCTCTGCTATGGGACCTCTCTCCTCTGTCTGGTTGCCGGGGCCTAAACATATCTGACAGTGGCCTGTTCCAGTGTTGGGTGACGTGAAGCCTGATTCTCTGCTATGACATGAAGCCTGAATCTCTGCTATGGGACCTCTCTCCTCTGTCTGGGTGCCGGGGCCTAAAAATATCTGACAGTGGCCTGTTCCAGTGTTGGGTGACATGAAGCATGATTCTCTGCTATGACTGAAGCCTGATTCTCTGCTATGGGACCTCTCTCCTCTGTCTGGGTGCCGGGGAGTAAAAATATCTGACAGTGGCCTGTTCCAGTGGTGGGTGACATGAAGCCTGATTCTCTGCTATGACATGAAGCCTGAATCTCTGCTATGGGACCTCTCTCCTCTGTCTGGGTGCCGGGGCCTAAAAATATCTGACAATGGCCTGTTCCAGTGGTGGGTGACGTGAAGCCTGATTCTCTGCTATGACATGAAGCCTGATTCTCTGCTATGGAACCTCTCTCCAATTGATATTGGTTAATTTTTATTTATTTTATTTTAATTTTAATTCATTTCCCTATCCACATTTGTTTGCAGGGGATTTACCTACATTTTGCTGCGTTTGCAGCCCTCTAGCCCTTTCCTGGGCTATTTTACAGCCTTTTTAATGCCGAAAAGTTTGGGTCCCCATTGACTTCAATGGGGTTCGGGTTCGGGGCGAAGTTTGGGTCGAGTTCGGATCCCAAACCCGAACATTTCCGGGAAGTTTGGCCGAACTTCTCGAACCCGAACATCCAGGTGTTCGTTCAACTCTATCTGTGACCTTTACTGCAAACCGTAAATCCATTGGAAACAAAAAATGACTCTCCCTAGCAGGACTCCATCAAAGAAAGCCATAAATTATTCCCAAAAGCCAAGGAGATTACCTTTGCATGACAGACCTGAGATATAGGTTTTCACATTTAATTTAAACAACGAGATCGTTATTCCTTCCTGCTCACACATCAAATGCCTGTTGTAAATAGCTCTTCACAACACTTAACTTATTGTTTATATGAGATATATACAGTATATCTATCCTCCCCCACCACGGTTGAATTGTTTCTAATCTGAATTGAAACACAACTAAATCACTCATTAAAGAAAAATCAGTTGTGGTTATTATGGATGAGGATTAGAGATGAGCGAATTTCTCAAAAATTCGATTCGGCCGGTTCTTTGAAGTTTATGAAAAAATTCTGTTTGATCCAAATATATTTGTGGCAAATCATGTTAAAAAAAGCTATTTGCTGGCTACAGAGAGCCTTTATAGTTGTGTAGAACACTGTGCCTTGCAGTACACGCATAGGGAGTCTGCTGTGGTAGTGAAACAATAGTGTGAGTCAGTATGACATGTAGATGACAGGCGTCGCTCTTAGAATCACTGCACACTTCACTTATTTGGGCAGTTACGGGGCCAAAACTGACCAAATAACTCAAGTGTCAACTCAGCCTTATAAGTCAATGTTAGTGGCAGGTATAAAGAACTGTGCAGATGCCCAAGATCCTACTATAGCATGAAAGAGCGCACTCCTTTTACACCAATTCACTGATTCCACATAGATTTCTACAGAACTTGTTCTATTAAACGCGTATACAAGTAGAGCCCCCCAATAGAGTCGAGAGGGTGTCAGCAGTAAGTTTGTGTTGACGTCACTGATTATTTTGCCCTTCCTCAGATCCATCAGAACAATACCCCCCAAAAAACGGATCCTGTCTGTGGAGCATCCATCTTCACTTGGACAGAATTTTGGCAGTAATTCATCAGTATTGCTAAAGCCAAAAAAAACAAGAGTGGATCCAAAACAGAGATGACATGTGAATAGAATATGTGCATGTATCATGTGTTTTGTACCCACTCCTGCTTTTGGCTAACAAATCATAAGCCAATTCTGATGCAAAATAGGGACCATGTAATGCAAACCTTACAGCTGTTACATAGACAGGATCAGTTATGCATCTAATTTTCCTTCCTTCTGACAGATAAGAAGAAATGTCAAATAAATGTAGATGTCCGCCAGGCCAAAAGGCAAAATAGTGGCCCAGTCATGAAGTGGGGAAGGTGGGAACAGCATGAGAAGTCCACAGAGTGGCCCTATGACAAAGTGGTGAGGTTGAAGCAGCATGAGGAGACCACAGAGTGGCCCAATCACAGAGTCTGGAGGCGGCAGCAGGATCAGGAGGAGGCCACAGAGTGGCACAATGACAGAACACTGAGGCGGTGGCAGCAGCATCAGGAGGAGGCTACAGGGTGGCACAATGACAGAGTGTGGAGGTGGCAGCAGCATCGGAAGACCTGAGTGGTGAGGAGGTGGCAGCAGCATCAGGAGACCACAGAGTGACCTATTGACAGAGTTGGGAGGTTGGTGGCAATACCAGTACCAGCTGAAGATGGTGGGTGAATGAAGGAGCACTTGGTATTAGATGTGTAATATCTGGTGGGTGGCAGCATCAGAAGAGTAGCTGAGGCAGGTAGCCAGAAGAAACCAGTCTCTTTTGTCAAACTGTTGGTGTGGCACCATGGATGATCTAGTCTGATACATCAGGCATTGGTGGGTGGAAATCCTGGCCGATCCATGCCTGATTCATTTTGACAAAAGTCAGTCTCTCCACATTTTGGACTATTAAACTTTAACTATGGTCCCCGCTGCAGTAAACACTCGTTCTTATGTCACACTACATGCCGGGCAGGACGGCTTTTCCCGGGCAAACTCTGCCAGTTGCGAAGAAAAATACAGTTTGCTGCCTATTAGTCCAGCAGATCTTCAATGTGGGGTGGCAGGGTGCTGTCTAAGTATGCCACTAACTACTGGTTTAAGTCCTGCTCCAGGTCTAGCTGCTGCTGCTGGTAAAAAGTTTATTCAATAGGTGAAGAAAGCTGCTCATCAGCGACTGTAGACTGAAGTTGCTGCTGATGGAGCTGGAACTTCTACCCCCCCACCCTGCCACAGCAGCCATGGCAGAGGAACGTGAGCAAAGAGGGCCACCCCAGTCAGACCTGAGATAGGATGGATGATGGCGCAGATAGGCAGCGGCCAACTGACTACATAGGATGTCTCTATAGTAGTTCAGTTTGTACTGCCTCTCAGCGGGTGTAAAAAAGGCCCCCCATTTTAGACTGGTAGAGAGGGTCCAACACGGTGGAGAGCCAGAATTCATCCCTCTGCCGAATGCTGACAAGCAAGTGAGCATGCATCGGGCCATTTGTGCAAGTGACTCGGAGGGACTCCCTGCCTTCATCTCCACTGAATACTACCACAGTGTGTCTGGGTCCTCTGCCTCATCTTCCTCATCGCCCTGTAGTTCCTCTGGCTGCTCCTGTTCCTCCTCTCCTTTCACCTGTTTATAAGCACCACCCATTTCAGTACACATTGCTTGTGCTCCAATGTCCTTCTTTTCCTCCTACAGTTCAGCCCCCACATGGCTCATGTGGCCATGAGATCTAGGTGCCACATCTCCAGTCCCCTGACCATCCAGATTTACCAGCATCTGTTCCAGGACATGAAGCAGTGGAATGACATTGTTCATCCCGTAATCCTGGCGATTGACAAATAACATGTCCCCCTCAAAGAGCCTGAGCAAACCACAGGTGTCAAGCATGAGCTGCCACTGGATGACATCGAAGTTACACAGGAGAGTACTCTTGTCCGCTTGGATCATCAAGAAATCGTTTATGGCCTTTCTCTGTTCGTATAGTTGGTCCAACATATGGAGGGTGAAATTCCAAAGGGTGGAAATGTCGCATATCAGCCTATATTGTGGGATGCCGTTCTGCCGCTGCAGCTCAAGGAGGGTGTGCTTTGTGGTGTACAACTGGCTGAAGTGCATGCAAAGTTTCCTGGCCATTTTTTGAATGTCTTGCAGATGGGTGGAAGACTTCAAAAACCGCTTGACAACCAGATTGAACACATGTGCCATGCAGGGTGCATGGCTTAGCCCTCCTTGTTGCAGCGCCGACACCATGTTCTTCCCGTTGTTGGCCACCATGGTTCCGAGTTTCAGTTGTTGCGGAGAAAGTCAGGATTCAATTTCTTGATGAAGGACATGGAGCAGTTCCTCCCCTGTGTGATTCTGTTTGCCTAGGCTAACGAGTTGCAGAACAGCGTGACACCGCCGTGTTCTGCACATGTGGTATGTTGGAAGGGCACTGTAAATTGTCCCTGCAGTGGAAGCTGAGGACATGGTGGAGGATGAGGAGGCAGAGGCGGACATTGTCGCTGAACCAACGGCGTGAGAATGTGGAGGCAGAAGCGGTGTCACCTGGCCAAGTTGCTGGTGTGGCTTTGCAGGAACCACGTTTACCCAGTGGACCTTAAAGGACATGTATTGTCCCTGACTGTAGTTACAGCTCCACACATTGGCACTGCCATGCACTTTGGCAGACACCAGCAGGCTCAAGGACTAGCCCACTTCCTGCTCTACATACGTATGCAGGGCTGGTACAGATTTTTTGGCAAAGAAATGACGGCTTGGAACTCTCCACCTCGACTCGGCATGAGTCATCAGTCCACTGCTTGGAAAGGGAGGGACTGCAACACCAGCAACTTAGCCAGGAGCACATTCAGCTTCTGCACCGTTGGATGAGTGCACGCATACTGTTGTCTCTTGGCAATCTCTTTGGTGATCGATTACTGATGGAATGACTGACGAGGAGTAGGAAGAGGAGCAGGAGCATAGGACCAGTAGATGATGGGAGGGACAGACAGCTCCCTTCGGCTGAGGTGGTGGAGCATTGACTACATGAAATCGGATGCGTGTCACTGGGTAATGCAGTGGTTGCTGCGGCAGGCTGGACCACCACATCGGAGCCACTGTTCTCCCAGGCCACTTTATGGTAATGATGCATATGTTGATGCAGGGCCATGGTGCCGACATTGGCACCCTGGCCACACTCCACCTTCTGCCCACAGATTCTACGTATGGCCATGTTCACCTCCTGTGGCGGCTAAGAAAAAAATGCCACACCGCCGAGAAGGTGATTTTTCCCCCAACACTCTGCACTGACTGACTGCTACCGCCGCTGCTTCCATGAATCCCTGCACCACTACTTTCGGGGCAGGTAGGCTCCTGCGAAGCAGGTGGTCTACCCCGGGCACGTTTGGCTATCGAACTGCTGCCACCCTGCTGACTCCTGGCCACGCTAGCGACTTGCTAGCTCCACCGCTGCCTCACGGGCAAGCTGCCATCCTCTTCTCCCGATGATGATAAAGCCCCTAGTTCACCCGGCTCCCAAGTGCGATCAGCTACATCATCCATCATCATCGAGTACTGTCTGCATGTCACTGATGTCCTCCTCAACGGTCTCTGGGTCAGGAGCCTGACTGATCGCAACATCAGCTCACACGCCACTCTCCTCATCACTACTTGCCCGCCTACCAGAGGGAGCGGCGGATGTCTCCTCCACATCTTGGCTGGGCAATAGCTGCAGACTATCCTCTAGTAGCTCGTCCTCACTGTATAGTGGAACTGAGCATGCAGCATATAATACTTCTCTGGCTGAGGGAACAGAAAAGGACAGAGGCAGGGTGAGGACAGGTTAGGGCACTAGACTTGCTCCCAGGCCATGTCAACTAAGGGTTGTGTCTGACGAACCCACCAACTCTCGGCCGGAAGTGTCAAGTAAGTTGGGATGAAATGGATGGCCGAGTCAAACATTCAAGAACCGCTGGGTTGCTGGTAAAGACACGACCGCTAGATGATACCGAGAGCTCAGGCCTCTCGTTGTGACTCCTGCTGCCACGCCCCTTACTCTGCTGCGACCTCTGCCTGCGCCAGAGACATTTATGCCTCTGCCACTCCCCTGTGCACTTCCTGGCACTTTTCCGTCTGACATACTGTTAGATCAAAAAAATAAATAAGGGGGAGTAAAATAAAAAACAAAAAAGTCTGTAATTTTCTCACTTTACCACGCAACGGCTAATAAGCCCTTTTTATTCCACTAATACACGCCAAAGAAGGCTTTAGAACATATAACTGCACTGCTGAACGGCAAATAGGCCCTTACTTTTTTCCACTTTAACACGCCACAAAAGGCTTTAGAACATATAACTGCACCGCTGAACAGAAAAATAATATATATTTTTTGCCACTAATATACGCTAAAAAGGGCTTTAGAACATATAACTGCACTGCTGAACGGAAAACAGGCCCTTACTTTTTTCCACTTACACACGACACAAATGGCTTTAGAACATATAACTGCACCGCTGAACGGCAAATAATATATATTTTTTTGCCAATTATACATGCCAAAAAGGGCTTTAGAACATAACTGCACCTATGAATGACAAATATAAATTTTTTGCCACTAATACATACCAAATAGGGCTTTGGAACATATAACTGCTAGTGATGAGCAGCAGGGGTCATATTCGAATTCGCGATATTTCGCGAATATTTCGTTGAATATTCGGCGAATATTCGCAAATTCAAATATTCGTTATATTCTATGATTTTTTTTACTCAAAAAATCGGCAAGGTAATAATCGTGTAAAATGCAAATTTTCGTATTCGAATTTTCTAATTTTTATTGCGAATTTTTCAACTTTTAGACAAAGAATATTATAGCACTATATTAGCTAAATTGCTCTATATTCGTTTTTTTTTCGAATATTCGCTATATTGCTATAACTTGTTTTTTCGAATATTCGTAATATTCTAAAACAAGAATATATAGCAATATAGCGAATATTCGAAAAAAACAAATATAGAGCAATTTAGCTAATATAGTGCTATAATCTTCTTTGTCTAATAGTTGTAATTTTTTTCTCATCTGAAGTTCAGATTGGAAAAAAATTACAACTATAAAAAAAGATTATAGCATTATATTAGCTAAATTGCTCTCATTCGTTTTTTTTCGAATATTCGCTATATTGCTAAAACAAGAATATATAGCAATATAGCGAATATTCGAAAAAAAAAAGAATATAGAGCAAAATTCGCAAACAACACTACTCCTAAAGTCAAGTATATTGCAGCCTTCTTATTGGCCCACAAGCTAGAAGCAGGGAGGGATCATGTGTACTGATTTTTTTAAAAAAATCGAATATAAAAAAATAAAAAAAAATAAAAAATTGAATATTTGAAATTCCAAATATATATCACTATATTCGAAATATTCGCAAATTTTCGAAGTACCTATATTCGCGATAAAAATGTGAAATTTGAATATTCGTGATCAACACTAATAACTGCACCGCTGAACGGCAAATATATATTTTTTTGCCACTAATACACGCCAAAAAGGGCTGTAATTTTCTCACTTTACCACACAACAGCAAATACTTTTTTTTCCACGAATATATGCCAAAAAGGACTTTAGAACAAATAACTGCACCACTGAATGGCAAATAGGCCCTTACTTTTTCCACTTATACACAGCACAAAATGCTTTAAAACATATAACTGCACAGCAGAACCCAATCACATGGCAGTTGCTTCAATGCATTTAGGGGTGTGGTCCTGGTTAAGACAATCTCCTGAACTCCAAACTGAATGTCAGAATGGGAAAGAAAGGGGATTTAAGAAATTTTGAGCGTGGCATGGTTGTTGGTGCCAGACGGGCTGGTCTGAGTATTTCACAATCTGCTCAGTTACTGGGATTTTCATGCACAACCATTTCTAGGGTTTACAAAGAATGGTGTGAAAAGGGAAAAACATCCAGTATGCGGCAGTCCTGTGGGCGAAAATGCCTTGTGGATGCTAGAGGTCAGAGGAGAATGGGCCGACTGATTCAAGCTGATAGAAGAGCAACATTGACGGAAATAACCACTCGTTACAACCGAGGTATGCAGCAAAGCATTTGTGAAGCCACAACACGCACAACCATGAGGCGGATGGGCTACAACAGCAGAAGACCCCACCGGGTACCACTCATCTCCACTACAAATAGGAAAAAGAGGCTACAATTTGCACGAGCTCACCAAAATTGGACTGTTGAAGACTGGAAAAATGTTGCCTGGTCTGATGAGTCTCGATTTCTGTTGAGACATTCAAATGGTAGAGTCCGAATTTGGCGTAAACAGAATGAGAACATGTATCCATCCTCTGATGGCTACTTCCAGCAGGATAATGCACCATGTCACAAAGCTCGAATCATTTCAAATTGGTTTCTTGAACATGACAATGAGTTCACTGTACTAAAATGGCCCCCACAGTCACCAGATCTCAACCCAATAGAGCATCTTTAGGATGTGGTGGAACGGGAGCACTTCTTGCCCTGGATGTGCATCCCTCAAATCTCCATCAACTGCAAGATGCTATCCTATTAATATGGGCCAACATTTCTAAAGAATGCTATCAGCACCTTTAATCAATGCCACGTAGAATTAAGGCAGTTCTGAAGGCAAAAGTGGGTCCAACACCGTATTAGTATGGTGTTCCTAATAATTCTTTAGGTGAGTGTATAATTGTTTGCCACTAATACACGCCAAAAAGGGCTGTAATTTTCTCACTTCACCACACAACGGCTAATAAGCCCTTTTTTTCCTACTAATACAAGCCAAAAAATGCTTTGGAACATATAACTGCACCGTACAAGGACAAATAAGACTTATAAATAATTTACTGTAATAAACCCTGTTAATGGCTGTATCAAACAGCACTTACACCCCAATAACAAGAATGGTTTCCTGGAATTAAAGAGCTGTATAATGGCAATTTGGATCCCTAGTCAGTGCAACAAGGTGTAATAGGATTGTTCCTATTACCCAGACTGTAAACTCCCTTACTGAACTTTGTTCTGCTTTAATACTGTGAAATGATTCCTCCTTATCCTTTCCCTGATCTTCTATACAGCAAAATAAAAGTGTTAAAGTCTTATCACTGTCCCTAGCGCCTGCTGACAACTCTCCCTGCACTAAATACACTGGAAAATGGCTGAATCCAAGATGGCTGAGGCTATTTATAGGGCTGTGACGTTACAGGGCTGGCTGCTGATCTGCTGCATGCATGGAATTGTGGGTGATCACTCATTCCTTGCTCCATGTCCTAACATGTGCAGCAGCCATTTTAGGAAAAAATTTGATTTGTTACAACGAAGCGTGAGGAAATTCGGAATTGGTGCAAATCAAATTTTTCCTGATTTTCGGATCGAATTCCACTTCGTCAACTTCAATTCGCTCATCTCAGATATAGATGCAGTGAAAATTGTTAAATGCAACATTACAGAGCCAAAACATTCTTGCTTTTGAATATGCTGTTTGGACATACCATGGGGGAAATGATCTTTATAAATGTACCAACATATTATTAGGTGAAAGGTCAAGTGATGCTAGGCTGAACACCTTTGTCTAGGACTTCAGGAACTAACGAGATGAGAGTGGCCAAGGAAAATTGACTTTAGTCTGGTACTTCATCTGTTGAAGAAAAATGGAATAAACTGTAAAAATCAGACCCTTGCCTGAATAAAAGGCCCTCAAAATGTCTGCAACAAAGATCAAGTTGGAAAGAACGTTATACAACTGACACTTGATATTCTTCTACAGACTACACCACCAATCCATTTACAAAGTAATTGTACTTGGGGAGCTTGAGATGAGCAATGAAACTTGCATACATAAACAACTTCTTCTGCAAAACCATTTTCTCATCAGGGAGAAATGTAGAAATCCATAGACCCCTATTACAATGACCGAAGGAAGATAGCAGACATGGTTGTGCTTCTGTACACTTGTAGATGGCTGGATTTGTAGAGACAGTATAGGGGCATATTTAGTTAGAATGAATCAATAGGTAGAAGAGTTTTATCAGCCAGGGAAAGTAAATAGTGTCAATCAGAGTTCTGTCTGTTTTATATAGAGGGCAGGTGCTGCAAATGGAAATGGAAAGCTTGCAATTAGTGTTGAGCCAATCAATCCATACCTGTACAGCATTAAAATGTATGGGCTCTGGTGAGGTGAAATTAATTTGCGAGACTTTGGTGAATAACTACAGCCATTGGATTTTAAACTTAAAAAACATTTTAAAACTTTGATCCGAAGTTGGCTTTGGTATAGGCTGGTACCTCCTTACCGAAGACAACTTCAGATGCAAGTTTTAAAATGGTTTTTAAGTTTTAAAATTGAAGTTCAAAGTTATTCACCCAAGTCCCGCAAGACTTCGGTGATAACACATTTCCCTCTCCAGAGCCCGTAATTTAAATGATGTAAGGAGAACGATCTTCATATAGCATTCAAAAAAAGTTTTGAATGAACCAAATTGTAATAGCCAAACTCTTGCAGTGCCAGCCAGCCTTTTTTGTTATTTTTAAAAACCTGAAGCTTATAAAGTTCACAAGTGTTTTATAGGCATATTCCATGCAATCCCAACACTGCAACATTAATTTCCCTGGCTACACTTCACAATTGCACATTTTTCTTTGTAAAAACCAGCTGCAATTTTGCTATAGTTTAAAATTGTGCAGTTCAAGGCATTGCACTATTGTATAAATATACTAGTTGTCCACCATCCAGACACAGGTCTGTGTGTCCAGATCATTGCCAGGCACTTAGTAGAAGGAAATATGTTGTCACTGTGCCCATTACTTGTCTTTCAATTGACAGCAAGCCACCGTCGCCTGTTTGCAGTGGTGTCATGAACAAGAAACCTGTACTTCTATGGACTGGGAACATATTGTCTTTTGTGAAAAAATTAAGGTTGTTTGGAATCCCATGACAGTTGGGTTTGAGTATGGAGCCCTCGTAGTTAGCACTTCAATCCTGCCTTTGTTGTGGAGTGACAAACTGCCTTAGATGTTGGTGTGATGATCTGGGGAGCCATTGCATACAACAGTCGATCACCCCCAGTAGTGATATGAGGGTGACTAGCAGCTCAGCAATATGTGCAGGACATCCTGCGGTGGCATGTGTTGCCTCTGATGTCAAATCTTCCAACTGGCCTTAAAGTTTCCTTAAAATTGGTATTGAGTCAAACTGTTGAATTAACGCATTAAACATTATAAACAGTTTCATCACATTATTATAGCCACCAGCTAATATTTAGAGTTACCACTGTTTGCAGCACAGATATCAGCTAGATAGGATGGGTGTTACTCAATAAGGTCCTGGTAGGTTGTCATAAGTAGCCGGAGCCATGCTGAATACAATCCATCCCACAGCTGCTATAGGATGCATGAGGGAGGACAAATAGAACAAATAAGATAATCAAGGTGGTCCCACAAATGTTAAATTGGGTTCAGGTCTGGGGAATTAGGAGCTCAGGGCAATTCTTAGAAGTCTTGATCAAGCTATTCCAACCAGTGATGGACATTGCTAGCCATGTGACATGTTGCATTGTCTTGCTGGAAGATCCCATCTGCCTCAGGTAAGACAATCAGTGTGTATGGGTGTACATGATCTGCAAGGATGTATTCATAGCAAAATCAATTGGGAGTGCCTTCCACATGGATGAGTGGGCCCAGAGAATGCCACAAAACATTCCACAGACCATAACACTGCCACCACCAGCTTGTGTTCTTCCAGGAATGATTGCAGGGTGTTTGTTCTCTGATGTTTCTGACCTGATACACCAACACCAATAATAAAGCAGAAAATGTGACTCATATGAGATGGCAACCCTTCTCCAATCAATGGAGGTCCAATTCCAATACTGCTGCAAAAATGTAACCTTTTTCTTTTGAGATCTGCATCAGAGCCCCATATGCAGTAGGGTTTGCTGAACTGTTGTTTTAGATATACTGTACGTCTAGTAGCCCCCTGGTTCATTTGGGTGGTGAGCTGCTCGACTGTAGCGTCACCTTTCACATTAATGGCACATGGTGCTCTACAGTTTCCATATCACTTATTTGCAATGTTGCCATTTGTCCACTCACGATACACTTTCCCCACTGCAGCACACAGACAGTTCACAAACTGCACAGCTCCAGAAATACTGCCACCCTTTTCCCGAAAACCAATAATCATTCTTTTTTGCATCTCTGATAAATCGCCCCTTTTACCTCTGACAGAAAGGAGCGATTTGTCTGCAGACAGCCTATCGCACACCTTATATACTTGAAAGTAGGAACTGATCATAATCATGTGATTTGACTATCTATCTATCTACGGTATATATCTATTAATCTATCTAAAAAATGTGTTAGTGTGTGTATGTGATAATATAATGTGACCTCATTGAATTGTTAAGAAACATGTAGATGAGTTTATATTCTGACAGCTGCCACCAATCACTGACTGTAAGGGGGCTGCAGCATCATATGGCCAATGTAGAGTAGAACCAGATAGTATAGACCAGAAAGGTGGGGACCAGGGAAGTGTTGGAACTGGAGTGATATGGGAGGATAGTGAAGGGGCAAGGGGCGGACGCTGGGATGAATGAGGTGATTATTACTTCTATTTTTCCAAATCATTTTCAGACATTTCATTTATTTTTGTTTCATTCAATGCCTCTACAACCAGTTTAAATCTTTAGGAAAAAAGAAAATGCAATGCAGGTTGAAATGTTAATCTGTTTTCATTCCACAGTGTACATGCACATTCTCAATGTACAAATAAATTCCAGCAACTATTATTCTGCATTAAGGAGACCTTGCCAGCATGGGCGGGCTGGGCCGGGGGGCAGGGAGGCAATTGCCCCCCAGGCCGCCCTAAAAAAAACGGCCGTCTTTAACAAATAATTTATATATTTTTTAATTATTATTATTTTTTTTTATTCCTCAGGGCCGCACCACCGATCACCACAGGCGGCGCGGCCCTGGATGTAATTGCGGCGGCGGTGGTGGCGGCGGGCAGTAGGAGATGAGCGCTTCTCCATATTCATCTGTATCGCCATCCTCAGGACAGCGATACAGATGGGTGTGCTGTGGGGCAGGGGAGGGAGAGGCGTGTCCCTCCCCTGTTCTTCTGATAGGCCGCAGGCACTAATGCCTGCAGCGTATCAGAGGCCGGCTCAGGCAGCGCGATGACGTCACTATCATCGCGCCGCCTGAGCCAGGCAGCAAACAGCAGGGACACAGGCCGGAAGAGGCCTGCATCGCATCACTGCTGATGGAGGTAAGTATTTTTTTTTTCTTTCTTTGCGGGGGGAGCTGTCACTATGGCTATGGGGGGGAGCTGGCACTATGGGAGGGCTCCAACAATAGGGATGCTGGCACTATGGGGGAGCTCGCACTATGGGGGGGAGAACTGGCACTATGGGGGAGCTGGCACTATGGGGGGGAGAACTGGCACTATTGGGGGGCTGGCACTATGGTGGGGGGGAGCTGGCACTATGGGGAGACCTGTCACTATGGCTATGGGGGGGAGCTGGCACTATGGGGGGCTTCCACAATAGGGGGGACTGGCACTATGGGAGAGCTGGCACTATGGGGGGGAGAACTGGCACTATGTGGGAGCTGGCACTATGGGGGGGAGAACTGGCACTATGGGGGAGCTGGCACTATTGGGGGGGCTGGCACTATGGGGGGGGAGCTGGCACTATGGGGGTGCTGGCACTATGGGAGGAGCTGGCACTATGGGGGGGCTGGCACTATGGGGGAGCTGGCACTATGGGGGAAGCTGGCACTATGGGGGGAAGCTGGCACTATGGGAGGAGCTGGCACTATGGGGGGAGCTGGCACTATGGAGGAAGCTGGCACTATGGGAGGAGCTGGCACTATGGGGGTATTTCTTACTGGCACATTATGGGGGGCACCATGGGGGAGAGGAGAATTATGGGAGTATCTGGGGGCTCTAAAGGGGCTTTTTGTAATTATTGGCACATTATGGGGGGCACTATAGGGGAGAGTGGCACAATGGGGCATCTGGTGTCACTATAGGGTATTATTTGGGGGCACTATGGGGAAGTGGGGTCTCTAAAGGGGCCTTTTTTATTGGCACATTATGGGTGGCACTATGGCATTTGGTGGCACTAAGGGGGCATTTTTTACTGGCACATTGTGGGGGAGAGGAGCACTATAGGGGCATCTGCTGGGGGCACTAAGAAGGGGCATTTTTTTTCTGGCATATTATGGGGGACTCTATGGGGAAGGGGGAGAGGAGCACTATGAGGGCATTTACTGGGGCACTATATAGGGGTATTTTATACTGGCATACATTATGGGGAACTTAGCTCAACTACGGTCACTAAGTGGGGGTATTTCATGTACTGTCATATTATAAGGAGAATTATTACTACTAGGGGTATTATGGGGAGCTTTACTACTACTAGGGGGCTATGAGGAACATGATTACTAGTATGGGCACTATAGGGGCATTATTACTACTAAGTGTGCTCTGGCAGAGAATTATTTATATTGGTGGGATTTTGGGGAGCACTGTTACTTTGGGGGCACCCTGGCACAGTATCAGCTTAGCACAATTATTTTTGGGGGACATTATCTTTATACTATTAGTGTCTGGGCGCAGTTATTTTTTAGAGTACTGTGTGCCAATAATTGTTGAAGGGGGCACTATCTGTGTGGTAGTAGCATTTCCAGGGGTACTGTTTCTGCAGTATAGTATTGGGGGTGGCAGAAAAGGGTGTTCAGAAGATGTGAAGATGATGGAAATGTGGGAAACTAAGGTCTGTTTCTCAATCTCTGCAGAGACGGGAGATGGCATAAAAATCATCATGGCGGTCTGGTCTGAATGGAGAAGATGAGGAAAGAGAACGTCTACAACAAAGGTGACATCACTGGATGTAAGAAGTATGGGGCGCTATGTAGGAGAGGAGATGCTCCGGCTCCTCCCCCTGTCATTTGCAGAAGGAGGATTCAGAGCTAGGTGAGGACGGCAAAGGGGGACAGCAGGCCACGGGCGGGTGGCAGATGGTGGGGGGAACTACAGGCAATGAGCAGGATCTGGGGAGGGAGGAGAGCGGAGGAGCTTCCTGGCTGTAGCCTGCTGTTGTCTATTGTATAATGTGAAGCAGGCAGTGCAGCCAGGACAGGCCTCCCCTCTCCGTATGATGTGTAGAGACAGGCCTCAGCAATAGAATGTCAGCTGTACAGTGTTTGTTGGGAGTGGCCTATTATATGTAGGAGGGGCTTTTAATAATGGACGGGGCTAAATGGGCCACTTAACTGGATTTGCCCCCCAGGACTAAGGCTGCCAGCCCTCCCCTGCTTTCCAGCTATATTATGCTGCCCTCACTGAGCATGACGTAGTTACAGATATGGTGATTTCAGTGATCTGTCATTTATTTGGTAACTTATAGTTGCTGCTGAGGACTTTTAGAGGTTTTACCCAACCTGATAGTCGGGCAGATTATCAAGAACAAATGTTATAGTGAACGTGTTCTGGTTCTGATCAATGGTCAGGTAGGCTGATACACTGCTCCAAAATAGATAGATAGATACATGCATGCACGGCGAGAGAAATAACACTGACACTAGATAAGGTCAAAGCATAACTTAATAATTAATAATTTATTAGGTGGGAGCTTCACATTATATACCCTCCATATAAGTGGGAGGAGTGGGGTCACATGATTGGTTTTTTAGCAAAAAGGAATGTAAACAGGAAATAAGTTTAAGGCATATGTATGATAGACTTAGAGGAATTCATGACAGTTTCAAGTTTTTGCTGCAAATAGTTTCAATCATAGAATGCATACTGGGGGTTGTCTCTCGGACAGACACCATTTTGTAAGTGACAAGCAAGTGTCCATTATATTCCATAACAGTCCCCCCTTGGATTCTTGATTGTAGAAATTTCCCTGCCTAGGGAACCCCTGGGAATACCATTCGCAATCCTCTTCACCCACAGTGGCAACAACCTACTCCTTTTGGGTAGACTCCCGGTTAATCAGACTTATAATAGTACCCTGGGATTCATCTTTCCCTATCTCTGTACGACATCGTAAATGGTGGGGAAACTTATGTTCAATTCTTTGGTTTCTATTTCTTCTTCACCATATAGCAGCATGATGGGCTGTTCAGTAGTTGAAGTCAAAAAATTTTCACACATTTTTCAGACACAGGGTACAATGTAACATAACACTACTGACATTAATACTAGCATCAAGACTATCACCATACCTATCTATGTGAGGAAGGATTTCCAATTTTTGAACCATCCAAAGTACTCATCCCATGGGTCTGTTATCCCTTAGTTACATTTTAATTCCTCTGAGAGGTTAGTAAGCTTGTTTATTGCTTCAGTTACCTTGCCTTTGGGGCCAGTTTTATCTGGGATGTAGGTGCAGCAAGTTTCCCCAATCATTTTACAAACTCCCCCAGTCTCAGCTAGGATCATATATAGGGCTATCCTGTTCTGAAAGGCCACAGCAGAAGTAGCCTCTAACAGTTGTGCAATTCCTTTTAGGGCCTCACGGGTGTAGTTTACAAATCTTTGCTGATCATAATATATGTAGTTTATCCAGTTAACGTTCTTGTTGATTGTCACCATTGGGAGTAGGGATTCAAATCCAGCTGCCACCTGATCTCTGGCCTTGAACTCGTTGGGGACCCCCCTTGGGACTCCTATTGCGTCTATATACACATGTGGGACAAAGCTCCCCTGTGGGGAGGCCTCTCTTTTTGACCTCCATAAATAGGTTTTTTGAGTATACCCTCTAACTGTGGGGTCATCTTCTAGTATGTGAAGGGGCATTATGGCTTTCACTAGGGCGCATTCACCGGACCAATTGCCTTCTAACCTAGTTCTTATTTTTCCGTCTCCACAGATCCAATAGATGTCCCCCAAAGATACCCTCTCATTCTGTGTTTCAGTGGACAGGTTGCTGTAGGATGAGCAGTACCCTTCTGTGAAGTTGCCCAAGAATCTCTGGCTGCCAGGGTTGAAGTAACAGGTGTAGTTACCGGGGTAAATGGTTATGCCTTCACCTGGTTTGTTTTTTTTTACTACCAGGGGGTATTTTATTTTTCACTTTTCACAGGCAGAGTCATTCACACTAGTTTTGGTGTATAGGCTGAGGAAGCAGCTTTCAGTCTCAGGAGGCAGATGCATGTGCACTGTGCCTAGGTGTGGGCATGCCCCCCCCCCCCCGCCCCCGCATATGTAATAGTTTGTCTTATTGTGTGTGTGTCAGCATTGTATTTCATCCATTCTAACCACAGGTTGGTGTCAGAAAATCCTATCTCGGCGGCCATAGTATCTTCAAAGGTGGGTGTCTGCTATGGCTGTAGGGCTTGGACGGACCCTTCTTTATCTTTGTGAGATTATGTAGGTCTTTCAGGTGGAACATGCCCATGTCCCCAGCAGTTACCACCCCCATCCAAGTGCCTATAAGGTATGTCCCTGCATTATTGGGGCTGGGGTTTTCTATTGTGAGGGTAAGTGGCATGTTGGAGCCTGTCTGTCCACTTGGGTGGCATCTTCCACTCTTAAACAGTCTCATACGGGTAAGCAATGATTTAGCCATTTTGTCTTTTTTGTCTCGGGCACTCTGAGGTCTGTATCCCCATGGGTCACCCGTATTCCACCCAACTGCTCCCCACGAGTTACACTGTTCCCCATACTGGTTATCAGTGACACAGATGTATGTGGATCTAAGGCTGCCCGTTTAGTACATGCTACATTGCCATGCTGGCATTGGGCACAATACTAGACTGCAGTAATCGAATTTGAAGGTAGCCACGTGAGTACTGGAGGAATTAAACCAGAAAGTGGTCAATATGTAGCCACCTTCTCTTTTTGTTGGGTGATGGCCATTTGTCCTCCTGTCTTTGGAAGATTCTGTGTATATGTGACCATGTAGGTGTAGACAAAAAGTAGCAGAGCGATAACTGTTGCAAAAGGCTTCTTGCAGATTCAGCGGTGGTTTCCTCGATATCTGGAGCTGGCACTCGCATTCTTTTGCAGTGTGATGCGTGGATCCAGTTAGGTCTCCCCTCGAGTTTTACAGAAGTTGGGGTGGTCAGCAGCACCTGGTAAGGTCCCTCGTATCGTGGTTTGAGGGTGCTTCTGATATGCTTTCTGACCACCACCCACTCTCCAGGTTTCTGAGTGTGGCTTCCTTCTAGGGAGTTAGGATCTGGAATGGAACAGAAAACTTGTGCATGTATTTTAGACAATTGTTTACTCAAAACTATCACATATTTGGCAACAGATTCATAATGCATTTGCAACTGTTGCGGGAAATACTGTCCCATTCTTGGCCCTGTCCCAAATAGGATATTGTATGGTGTCAGTTTGTGTGGAGGCCTTGGTGTGTGCCAAACTGAAAAGAGTGCTATAGGCAAGCACTGAACCCAATTGAGCCCTGTCTCCCTGGTCATCTTCAACATTTTTGACTTCAACATCCCGTTCAATCTTTCAACTTTGCTTTGTGGCCTGTAGGGGGCATGATACGCCAGGTGCGACCCTACCATTTCCCAGACTTCTTGGGTTAATCTGGCAGTGAATGCTGGGCCCTGATCACTCTCAATGACCTCAGGTACTCCGAACCTACAGACAAGCTCCTGCATCAGTTTTTTAGCAGTAGTAGTTTCTGTCTGATTTCGGATGGGGTAGGCTTCTGGCCACCAAGAGAACAAGTCTATCACTACCAGCACATATTGAAACCCTTGGCACATTGGCATCTGGATGTTTTCGATTTGTATCCTCTGAAAGGGATATAAGGCCTTTGGGAGACATTTCCGGGGTGTGGGCTAGGTTCTACCTCGATTACACTTTGTGCAGATGAGGCACGCTTGAGTATGTCTCACCAGGACGGGGGTGATCCCTGGGGCAACCCATATTTTATCAATTAGCTCTTTCATGATGGTTTTGGATTGGTGGGTGGGCCCATGAGCTATTGCAGCTATTAGGGGATAGAGAGTTCTGGGTAGGCATACTCTCTTTCTCTGTGTCCAGAGTCTGGATTCTTCTTCGAGGGCTGACTCTTTCAACCAGGTTTCCTTTTCCCTGGGAGTGGTCTGTTTCTGCATTTGTTTCAGTAGGTCCCATGTGACTTCCTCTTGCTCCAGATCTTTTTGTACTGTCAGGATCTGTTTTGTCTGGGCTCCTTCCTCTTCCATTGCTGCTCTCTTCGCTGTTTGATCAGTTAGGGCATTTTCTCTGGCCTCAGGAGTGTCAGTTCGTGTATGGGCCTTTACCTTGATCACTGCCACTTGAGTGGGCAGGAGAACTGCTGCTATTAGGGCCGCTACTGCTGAGGCATTTTTGATTGGGGTTCCTGCGGCTGTTATGTAATCCCATGCCTTTTTTTATATTAGTCCAAAGTCATGAACCACTCCAAAGGCATATCTGGAATCCGTGTAGATATTAGTGGTGGAATGTTTTGCCATGAGGCAGGCTTCAGTGAGGGCAATGAGTTCAGCCT
Source organism: Bufo bufo (assembly GCF_905171765.1). Lineage (NCBI taxonomy): Eukaryota > Metazoa > Chordata > Amphibia > Anura > Bufonidae > Bufo > Bufo bufo. The sequence goes on along the minus strand of NC_053391.1, from coordinate 170,461,286 downwards.
CCTGTGCTCACTGGTCTGGGTGCAATTGTCTTGCACACAGCACTTCATGCTCACTAGTGACTGCCATACCTGTATGGAATTTCCCTTTGTCATCGGCGTACCTTGAGCCATCCACAAAGATAATCCAATGAGGGTTTGTCAGAGGAGTGTCTTGGACCGATAGTGGTGTCCCTACTTCAGCTTCCATCATTATGATGCAATCATGATCCTATTCCTGGTAGAGAGAGTCAGTTGAGCTCCATAGTTCTTCTTCCTAAAGATCTTCTTCAGCATGCATAAAATCTTCAGAAGCTTCTCCTGAATCTCAAGTATACTTACCCTGGGAAGAGGAAGGAGTGCAGCAGGGTTAAGGATGTGACATTTCTGAATAGTGACATTATCTGGCAGGAGCAGACTACACTGCAGCCGGAGGTGGCGTTGTGCAGTGAGGTATTTGGGTTGTGTCTGCTGGAGGATGGCAGAGATGTCATGCGGAGCCAAAATAGTGAGGGGGTGCCCAAGCACAACGTCCAGAAGAGAGCTGGCAGCATGGACAGCTCTGACACAGGAAGGGGCAGCTCTAGCTACAGGGTCAAGGCGCTTAGAGTAGTAGCCCAGCGGTCTGTTGCGTCCACCATGAGTTTGGGTAAGAAATTCAGTAGCGTGACCTTGACGTTCCATGACATACAGCCTGAAGGGAAAGCTGTAGTTAGGAATCCCAAGGGTCGGAGCGGTTGCAATTGCTGTCTTCAACTTGTCAAAGGAGTCATTAGCCTCCCTTGTTAACTGGAATGGAGAGGTTGCATTCCAGGGAATACAGTCATATAGGGGCTGCATCAGCACTGAGGCATCGGGGATCCAGGGTCAGCAGTAGGAAATGAAGCCTAAGAAGGTCTGCAATTGGTGTGGCGTGTCTGGTATCCGTATATTTGAAACCACCTTTTTCCTGGAATCTGTCAAGTGTTTACTACCTTGGGAAATACAGTGGCCAAGAAAGACTACCTTTGGTAAAAACAATTGGAGTTTGGTTTGAGATACTTTGCAGCCCGATTCGGCCAGGAACTGTAGGAGAGAGATTGAGCAGGACAGATATTCCTGAAAGCTTGAAGCACAAATGAGGAGGTCATCCACATATTGTAGGAGTTCGACCTCCGGGTTGTCTGCCTGCCATGGTTGGAGCACGGAGGACATGGCTTTGCTAAAGCATGAGGGGCTATTCTGTGCTCCCTGGGGCATCACAGTCCAAGTGTATTGCTTGCCTGCATGTGTGAATACAAAGAGATATTGACAATTTTCTTTTAGAGGAACAGAAAAGAAAGCGTTAGCCAGATCAATAACAGTGAAGGTATTGGCAACCGGTGGAATTCTAGACAGCAGGGTGTGCGGATTAGGTACAACAAGGGTTTCTAATACAGTTGCCTCATTGACCGCTCTCAAGTCTTGTACCATCCTGTATGTCACGGATTTACCTCTCTCTGGATTTTTCCATACCGGGTACAGGGGCGTGTTACATGGAGAGGTGGTCTCCACTAATGCTCCATTTTTCAACAGGGCACTTACCTGCTGCATAATGGCATCCTGCTGTTGCATTGACAGCGGGTATTGGGCCTTGTAAGGCAGCACGTTAGGGTCTTTTAGGAGCACCGAGAAGGGAGGAACATTCAGGTGTCCTATGTCTTGGGGCCCCTTAGCCCAAAGGCATTCTGGGATATGTGGTAATATGGTGTTCAAAACATCTTTGTTTGGTGGAGTTACAATGTCATCACTAATTGTTCTGAGGGCCATTAGGAGGCAACTTACTGTTCCATCTTGCTGAAATTGTATGTTGGCCCTTATTTTCTGGAGGAAATCCGCCCCTAGAAGATTAAAGGGACAAGTTGGGCTAACAACGAACTGGGTCATGATGCCGCTGGGTAAGCGCAGCTGTGGTGAGGTGATGGAAAGGGATTTTGTGATCGGGTTGTGTTGCACGACCCCCTCTAACCCCGAACACGGTAGTTGAATGTTCGTGAGCCAGGGTGGGAGGGCAGCGGGTTCACAGAGGACTCTGCGGGCTGCACCAGTGTCTACAAGAAATGACAATCTTTCTCCCGCTACATCGAGTGTCATTAGAGGGGCGGGACCAGCAGGAGGGGTGTGAACCACCATGTAGGTTTTATCTCCTCCCGGCACTGGCTTGCTGGTGTCCTATTGGTTGTCGGGGTGGGGGAGGTGGCATGCTTTCCTGCTGCTGCTGTTGCTGCCGCCATTGCTGATAGGAGGGGCAGAGGTGTCGACTGAGACAGTTCCTTTTTAAATGTCCTGGTTTTCCACACCCATAGCAGGTATGTGTGGCGGGGCGGTCCCCACTCTCCTCCCCTGATATGACGGCAATCATAGCCTCCCTGGTTCTCTTGTTCCCTTCAAGTCCTCTGGCAACTTGTTCGAGTATGTGTATGGGTAAAGCCTTCCACTCGGGGCGACATGTGGTTAGTGCTTTGTTGATGTCCGGTCTCAGACCCTCAACAAAAGAACGTGATAGAAGCCTCATGTGTACGGGCTCGTTCATGGTGAACCCCATGTCCCTATAATTTTGTTTCACTCTCTGCACAAATTTTTCCACTGATTCCGTCCTGTCCTGAGTCATGTCTTGCAGTGTGGATGACTGGTCAGCTAACTTGTCTTTCGCCCATTTTTGATTCATGTTATGAAGTCATACCCCGGTCCGGAGGTAAGGTCATCATATCTGCCTTATGGCTTCTTGAGTTTCTCCAGAATGTGGCCTGAGTATTCTCCAGTCTTGTTCTCTACTATACTTTGTAGATCTGACCACGTACACCCATATGTATTGTAGATTTCATCTAATTTATGGTAAAACGGCTTAAGGTGGGTCTCGGGGTCTGGCAACTGACTGACAGTTGAATACAGCTGATTTGGTGTGAATGACACATTTCTAGGTGGCCCCCTGGATATTGCTTTGGATAAAATAGTCTCATTTGCATATCTCAAAAATTCAGACTGTACTCCTGCCACATTCTTCATCTAATATCTGCAGGAGAGGGGAAAGTTGTATGCACGGGGGGTTCTGCTGGGTTCTCATTCACATCATCCTCCTCCTTCTTTCCGACCATCACTTGAACAACCTGCTGTGGCAGAGTAAATATGCCATCAGGATTTATCATGGGATAGAGTGATTGAACTTGTGGGCTTACAGGCAGGACAGAGGGATCTGGGTTACTGGGGGTTAACATTCCAGCCGTGTTGGAGTCGGCTGGGAATATGGCGGTGTCTCATGCAGAGCTGTGGATAGGACGTGTCGGGGAGCTACAGGAATGTGGCTATGTGGGCGTGAAGAACCACATGCGAGGCAAGTAACACGGGAGGGAGGATTCTGTTGCCCACATACAGCAAAGGTCCACCCCCTTCCTTCTTCTTGATAACACCATTATTATAAGGTGGCTGCTTCCCGGGCATACAGTAATATATTCATGTCTTTTCATTATATGTCTGTTCTCCACCCGTCCGTTCAAATTCTTTGCTGCAGTCAAGCCACACCTCCACTGCACTTACTATCTTTTCATCAGCAAGTTTGCCTTTCTTCTCATTTAACAATGTTCTCCATGTATCAACACAAAGAGTGCCACCTTTACACATTTCATAATGTTTCTCCAACCTGGGTAAACACTTTACGAAGCCTTTCCCTCTCTTGTCAGCCACATACTGCTTCAGGACACTTTCAACATTTCCCATAATGTAACATCTCCTGGAGCCATCTAGTTCATAACCTGTGGTGGCACCCTGTGTTCCTGAACTACCTGAGTTCTTCTTTGAGTCAGACACGTAGTACACTTTTGGACTGCTTCTGACCACCTCCTCCCCTTCTACTATCCGGACATACGCCTCTGGCTGTACCGCTATGTAGGCAAATGAGGTAGGCTTCCTTATTTTGTAACTCGGTAGTTTATGCACAGGTGCTCAAGGTCATAACAACGTCAGAACAACACATAAAACACAATGTATCAAAATCTCATAAATTACTGTGGGGTTCTGTCACGGCCACGGTTTTGGCCGTGACTCCTTGGGAGCCGCATACTGTTGCCCGCGGTTTTGGGTTGTAGTGTCAACCGCAGCTTGAGGCATAATGTAGTTGGCCTCAGGTGCGGTTGCCGCGGGCAACAGCTATGTGTGCGGTTTCCTAGGAGTTGTGTGCGAGTATGAATGCACTTTGGTATGTCTGTGTACACTCTGTGTTATGTCTGGTGTGCACGTACATCTTCCCCTCATTGTGGTTGCCCGTGGCAACGTTTGGTAGTTGTTGTACATGTGGTGGCAGTGTCCCAGCCTTCGGGCTGACTCCCTGGACATGAGTGCCACCCATGTCGTTGCCTGCGGCAACAGCCACAGTGTATGTGTTGTTTGGACACTTTTCCTTTTTATGTGTGTTTCCCTTCTTTGGTGCTGGAAGGGTTAACTCCCTTCCCAGTGTGTGTGTGTGTCTCACTGGGTGTGTCCGACTGTGGGGTGTGGCTTCTTGGCCTATAAAGCCTCACTGCTTTTGCAGGTCTGCAGGTTGCTTCAGCCATGCTTAGCTGAAAGCAGCCCCCTGTCTTTACTACCTGCCAGTAAGAGCCACCCCTGTGGTCATAACCATAATGTCTTATTAAGTTTATTTCTAGTTATGTGTGATGTCCGTTTGATGTTTTACATGTGATTTTGTGCAGCTATGTATCTGGGTCCCTGTGTGGGGATGCGTTTGTGATCTGCACCCTGCTTACACAGGGATCCAGTCAGCAAGGCTGTGGCAGGTAGGTTGAACTCTTTGTTCACCTGCCATATCCGTAGAGCTGTTTATGTCTCCCCTTTTCCAGCAGCTTGGCCGTTGAGACTCCTGCTCCTCCGTGTCTAGGAGGAGTGGGTTGTCTTACTCAGCTCCTAGTTTAGGGCCATCTTGAGGGCTAGCAGGGACTTCTAGGTTCCGGAGCATAAGCCCTCCTACCATCAAGGTTGGCTCATGTAGCTAGGAGTCAGGGTCAGGTTAGGGATGCCTTTAGGAGGTGACCTGCTCCCTAATCCTGTCTTCATGGCCAAGCAGCCATAACATCACCGGGCTCCACACAGCTGAGGATTTCCCCCATCCTCAGCCGTGACAGGTTCTTACTTGTGCGCCCTCAAAGGCGCCCCAACTGCTGCCGCACCCCTTAGACAGATGACAAGAGGCTACCCCAGGGGATACAGTATAGGCAAGATTACTCTGTTTTCTTACCTCATATCACGGGTAGCGATCCCGGTGTCCGTTGGTGCGTCCCTTCTACGTCTGATCTCCGGGGGTACTGGAATAGGGGGGTCCAACATTCAAGCTCCACGCCGGGCGCCAAAATGTTCGAGTTCTGATTAATGGTCAGGTAGGTTGATACACTGCTCCAAATTAGATAGATAGATACGTGCATGCACGGCGAGAATAATAACACTGACACTCTATATAAGGTCAAAGCATAACTCTAATTTATTAGGTGGGCGCTTCACATTATATACCCTCCATATAAGTGGGAGGAGTGGGCTCACATGATTGTTTTTTTAGCAAGAAGGAATGTAAACAGGAAATAAGATTAAGGCATATGTATGATAGACTTAGAGGAATTCATGACAGTTTCAAGTTTTTGCTGCAAATAGTTTCAATCATAGAATGCATACTGGGGGTTGTCTCTCGGACAGACACCATTTTGTAAGTGACAAGCAAGTGTCCATTATATTCCATAGCAAACGCTCCTTCCCGACAATCTGCCTGACTAAAGGTGCAGAAGGTTCATCAGGTGAAACTGTCGCTCCTACAGGAAAGTAAATTATAATTTCTGGCCAGCAGATCGTGCTTCCTAAACAGTACTCTGCTTCCTAGGAACAATGCAGATGTATGAGGACGAACGATCTCAATAGTGATACCTTGTTCTCATACGGTGGAGATCTCTGCATGTAAATGCTATGCTTCACCTCCACTGAACCAGCAGCCAGTTGTCAGGAAGGAACGCTTCCCGATAAAGGGCTGCTCCTCACCCCCTGTAAACCCACCATTATGTATAGTACTGGCAGCGTGCTGGATAACAACTACATGCTACCAGAGAGGAGTCCGGCTTACTTTTGAGCTCCTGCTCTCAGTACAACCACCATTGGTTGACAGTTCTCTCCTATTGGAAAAATGAAAAGAAAACTACATCCAAAATTCTGGGGAAAATTTCCAACTTTATTATATCTTATGACTAGAGATGAGCGAATTTCACAAAAAAAATTTGCTTTGTGACGAATTACTTGACACTTGTCACAAAGCGCATTTTTTTGTAAGTAGCGGGTGCAATGACAGGGAGCTGCGATAGCCCCTAAGATGCCGCATTCATACATGATCACGGCATCTGAGTGTAAAATTAACAATAAAAAAAAAAAAAACTTACCGCCTCAATTTGCTCACGACGGGCCGACCGCAGCCATCTTGCTTGAAGATCTCGGACGAAAAGCCGTGCGACGTGAGATTACGTCATCACGCCGGCTGGCTTCGTTAAGTATGACGTCATCACGCAGGCTGGCGTGATGATGCAATCTCACGCCGCGCAGGATTTCAGCCAAGATCTTCAAGCAAGATGGAGGCTGGCAGCCCGTCTTGAGAAAATGGAGGAGGTAAGTTCGATTTTTTTTATACTATTCCAGGTTAAATCGATTCACTAACACGAAGCACGAGGAAATTCGGCTTCTAGGTCAATCGAATTTATCCTGAAATTCAGATCGAATTCCACTTCATGGGATTCGATTCGTTCATCTCTACTTATGACACATAACTAAAATGCAGTATTCAAGGCATTTCACATTCACGCTGAATACTTACAGACCTTCCAAGTGTCCCTCTTTTTGGAGGAACAGTCCCTATTTTTGATCCAAGTCCCTCTGTCCCTCTTTGCTCCATAAATGTCCCTCTTTGATCTGATGTATAGAATTACATTAATACATCTATAATATTGATCTAAAATGTGTTTAGTTAATCTCTGCATATTTTAGAAATTTCAATATTTAGATAATTTGTGCGCTAGTGTAAAAGAAAACCATTAAAGTGTATAGATATGCAGAAAAAAATAGATCTTTTACATAATGAACCATAAGTGTCCCTCTTTGACCATCCAAAAAGTTGGGAGGTATGCACTTAGTCTAGCATAAAAAAAAACAAAAAACTGTAACACCATTTTGTTTAAATAACAAAGCATGTTAAGATAACCAATAGATACATAGAAAATCTAGTCTGGAATAGAAATAGATGCATCACTATCCATATTTAAAGTCATTCACTATCAGCACTATGCCATATTTTAAAAGAGTGTGAAGACTCAGTTTTGCAAGTTTTGTAATGCTGGTTTGCCAATATTTTCTTGCACAGGCATTTTTGCACCATGCTCCACACTGCAGAGTAGTGAGGAAGTGAGAGAGGCCGGGCCAGGGCCAGTAGTCAGGGTCCTGGCAAACTTACTAAAAAAAATTCTTCTGGTGTACAGACTTTTGGAAAGGACACTAGCTTGCGGACAGACACGGACACACACATACACATAGTAACATAGTACATAAGGCTGAAAAAAGACATTTGTCCATCCAGTTCGGCCTGTTATCCTGCAAGTTGATCCAGAGGAAGGCAAAAAAAACTGTGAGGTAGAAGCCAATTTTCTCCACTTTAGGGGAATAAAAAATTCCTTCCCGACTCCAATCATGCAATCAGAATAACTTCCTGGATCAACGACCCCTCTCTAGTAGCTATAGCCTGTAATATTATTAAGCTCCAGAAATACGTCCAGGCCCCTCTTGAATTCCTTTATTGTACTCACCATCACCACCTCCTCAGGCAGAGAGTTCCATAGTCTCACTGCTCTTACCGTAAAGAATCCTCTTCTATGTTTGTGTACAAACCTTCTTTCCTCCAGACGCAGAGGATGGCCCCTCGTCACAGTCACAGTCCTGGGGATAAATAGATGATGGGATAGATCTCTGTACTGACCCCTGATATATTTATACATATTAATTAGATCTCCCCTCAGTCGTCTTTTTTCTAAAGTGAATAACCCTAATTTTGATAATCTTTCAGGGTACTGTAGTTGCCCCATTCCAGTTATTACTTTAGTTGCCCTCCTCTGAACCCTCTCCAGCTCTGCTATGTCTGCCTTGTTTACAGGAGCCCAGAACTGTACACAGTACTCCATGTGTGGTCTGACTAGCGATTTGTAAAGTGGTAGGAATATGTTCTTATCACGGGCATCTATGCCCCTTTTGATACAACCCATTATCTTATTGGCCTTGGCAGCAGCTGCCTGACACTGGTTTTTGCTGCTTAGTTTGCTGTTTATTAAAATTCCTAGATCATTTTCCATGTCAGTGTTACCGAGTGTTTTACCATTTAGTATGTACGGGTGACTTGCATTTTTCCTTCCCATGTGCATAACTTTACATTTGTCAGTGTTAAACCTCATCTGCCACTTATCTGCCCAAGCCTCCAATCTATCCAGATCCCTCTGTAGTAGTATACTGTCCTCATCAGTGTAAATTACTTTACACAGTTTAGTGTCATCTGCGAAAATTGATACTTTACTATGCAAGCCTTCTACAAGATCATTAATAAATATATTGAAGAGAATAGGGCCCAATACTGACCCCTGAGGTACTCCACTAGTGACAGTGACCCAATCTGAGTGTGTACCGTTAATAACCACCCTCTGTTTTCTATCACTCAGCCAGTTACTTACCCACATACAGACGTTTTCTTCCAGTCCGAGCATTCTCATTTTATATACTAACCTTTTATGTGGTACAGTGTCAAATGCTTTGGAGAAGTCCAGATATACGACATCCATTGATTCGCCGCTGTCAAGTCTAGAACTTACCTCCTCATAGAAACTGATTAAATTAGTCTGTCATGACAGATCCCTCACGAAGCCATGCTGATATGGCGTTATTTGCTTATTTCCGTTGAGATGCTCTAAGATAGCATCTCTCAGAAAACCTTCAAACAGTTTACCCACAACAGATGTTAAACTTACCGGCCTATAGTTTCCAGGCTCTGTTTTTGGCCCCTTTTTGAATATTGGCACCACATATGCCACGCGCCAATCCTGTGGGACATTCCCTGTCAGTATAGAGTCTGCAAATATCAGAAATAAGGGTCTGGCTATGACATTACTTAATTCCTTTAGGATACGGGGGTGTATGTCATCCGGTCCTGGCGATTTGTCTATTTTAATCTTTTTAAGTCGCTGATGTACTTCTTCCTGGGTCAGACAGGACACTTTTAATGGGGAATTTATTTTTGCATTCTGCATTTCATCTGACAGTTTATTTTCCTCAGTGAATACATTGGAGAAAAAAATATTTAACAGCTTTGCTTTCTCCTCGTCGCTCTCTGCGACTCCCCCCTCATTACTCTTTAAAGGGCCAACACCTTCAGATTTATACTTTTTAACATTTATATAATTGAAGAACATTTTAGGGTTAGTTTTACTCTCTTTGGCAATTAATCTCTCGGTCTCTAGTTTGGCCGCTTTTATTTGTTTTTTACATGTTCTATTTTTTTCCTTATAGTTTTTCAGTGCTTCCGTGCTACCCTCCTGTTTTAGTGTTTTATATGCTTTCTTTTTGTCATTTATTGCTTTCTTCACAGTTCTATTTATCCACATTAGTTTCTTTTTGTTCCTTAACCTTTTATTACCATACGGTATGTACCTCTCACAATGAGTTTTTAGGATGTTTTTAAAGATATCCCATTTTGTGTCTGTATTTGTGAGGACTTTGTCCCAGTTAGTTTGGCCTATGGCCTCTCTTAGTTGGCTAAATTTTGCTTTTTTGAAGTTTGGTATTTTTGTTCCTCCCTGTAGAAACGCTCTTTTGAATGATAATTGGAAGGTTATTACTTTATGGTCACTATTTCCCAGGTGTCCCCCAACCTGCACGTCTGTTGTTCTGTCAGGTCTATTGGTTAATACTAAGTCCAGTATGGCCGTCCCTCTAGTCGGGTCCTGAACCAGTTGGGAGAGGTAATTGTCTTTGGTTATTGCCACGAACTTGTTTCCCTTATGAGATATACAAGTTTCAGTTTCCCAGTCTATATCTGGGTAGTTGAAGTCCCCCATAATAACCACCTCATTATGATTTGCCGCCTCGTCTATCTCGTTTAGTAGTAGATTTTCTGTGGACTCTGGTATATTAGGTGGTTTATAGTAAACTCCTATTAGTAATTTATTGTTGTTTTTAGCTCCATGTATCTCTACCCACAGTGACTCCACATGTTCATGTCCCTCACTTATATCTTCTCGGACTGTGGGCTTTAGACAGGACTTTATATAAAGGCAGACCCCTCCCCCTCTCCGGTTTTGACGATCCTTTCTAAACAGACTGTAACCTTGTACATTAACTGCCCAGTCATAGCTATCATCCAGCCATGTCTCAGTTATTCCCACTATGTCATAGTCCTCCTCACACATCACTAATTCCAGTTCACCAGTTTTATTAGTCAGGGTTCTGGCATTAGTATACATACATTTGAGAGGTTTATGTATATTTTTTACCCTACACCTTTCCTTCTGAACTGTTCTAGTCCCTCCTTCCATTCCTCCCCCATTCTTATTACCTTGCCCCCGGTCTCTATCTGCACTATCTTCCCCTCCTATAACGTAATTACCCTCCCCCCCAGTCCCTAGTTTAAACATTCCTCCAACCTTCTAGCCATCTTTCTCCCCAGCACAGCTGCCCCTTCCCCATTGAGGTGCAGCCCGTCCCTACGATAGAGCCTGTAGCCGATAGAAAAATCGGCCCAGTTCTCCAGGAACCCAAACCCCTCCTTCCTACACCAGTTCTTGAGCCACTTGTTAATCTCCCTAATCTCCCATTGCCTTTCTTGTGTGGCTCGTGGTACAGGCAGTATTTCGGAAAATACTACCTTTGAGGTCCTTGCCCTCAGCTTTTGACCTAAATCCCTGAAATCATTTTTAAGGACTCTCCACCTACCTCTAACTTTGTCATTGGTTCCGATATGGACCATGACCGCTGGATCGTCTCCAGCCCCTCCCAGTAATCTGTCAACCCGATCCGCGATGTGTCGAACTCTAGCGCCAGGAAGACAGCACACTGTTCGGCGATCACGGTCTTTGTGACAGATTTCCCTATCTGTTCCCCTAATAATGGAGTCTCCCACTACCAGCACCTGTCTGGCCTGCCCTGCTCTCCTGGTTCCCTGCTTACTGGAGCTGACATTCCCCTGACTGGCAGAGGAAGTGTCCGGCTGCGGCAGTGCCGTCCCCGGACTGACATCCCCCTCATCTGCCAAACGTGCAAACTTGTTAGGGTGTGTCAGATCAGGGCTAGCCTCCCTGGCACTCTTCCCTCTACCCCGCTTTCTAACTTTTACCCAGCTAGCTACCTCACTTTCCTCAGCCTCCTCTCTGTCACCCTCCCCCTCATCTACCCCAAAGAGTGCTTGCTCGGTGAGAAGCAAACTCTTTTGCAAATTATCAATGCCTCTCAGTGTTGCAACTTGCCCATTTAGAGACTCGATCTGCGATTCCAAACGGGTAATTTGCTCACATCTAGAACAAAGATATACACCCTTGAGTGACACACAAACACAGGGACGCACAAACACAGGGACGCACAAACACAGGGACACACATACAACAGGGACACACAAATACACCCAGGGACACAAAAACACAGGGACAGACACACACAGGGACACACATACACAGGGACACACATAGACACACACACATAGGGACAGACACACACACACATGACACATACACGCATGGACACACACATACACACATGGACACACACATACACACAGGGATACACATACACCAGACACACACACTCTCTCTCTGGCCCCTGCACAATATTTCGGCTAGGCCTCACCACATTCCAGCACTGCTCATCTCTGTAAGCACATGAACACAGCTCTCTGCTGCTCCGGCTCCTCCACCACAAGTCTGGTCACATGGGTGATGACATCAGAAAAGTCCTTTATCCTACTAGGAAATACCATATACCCCGCTCTGAGTTCTAGATCTACCCACCTCGGCAATGCACACAGCGCAAATTGTGTGCATTGCTGGGATAAGCTGCCCTTGAATTGAGAACAGGCTGTTTGTTGAAGTCCAGGACGCGGTCTGCAGGGGTGAGGGGCCCTACAGAGGCCCTGAGCAGGGGCTCTATGGAAGTTGCACGACCGCGCAGCTGCTCAGCTTAAACCAGCCCCAATTTGTAAACCATCCTGTTGTAATACAATTGTAAATGCTAATAGCTGCCCTTCAAAGCATATGATGCACAACATTCATGTGGGAGAATATATTTGCGCTTATAGGGTATGTTTAGACTCACAGGATTCTGAATATGAATGATTCTGAATATGAGTGTACCATAAATTCTTTTCTAAAGGAATGAGATTACAAACCAAGGATGCTCACTAGAGCAAAAAATATTACCAAATCTAAAAAACAGATTGCAGCTTTTATATAAACAAAAACATAATGACATTGATATTGACCCTACCCCCGTTACTTTTACATACTCTTTGGAATACACACAGTAAGCATAATAAAAAATAATTACCTATTTTAAATGAGGACCCTATTGTCAATTAAACTATGTAACAAGGTTGTCATTTTGAATTCCAACTGGGAATTACTTTAGAGAATGTATTATATTATTTATAATATACCACTCAGAACCACAAATGACTAAATTGGTTGTAGTGTAGCAGCTTTTTTAACCACTTCTGGACCTCAGTCACACATGTCCTGTCTTTAAAGATGGCACCCTCTTGCGAGTGCACCAGATGCCATAGCCGCCTGGATTTTGCTGTTTTAAAGAGCAGAGGCCAGTGACTGATGTCTGGGATAGGCGATAACACCAGTCACAGACATTTAACCCCTCAGATGCTGTGGTTAAATTTGACCACGGCAACTGAGAGTGCTAAAACCAGAAGCTGTGGGCTTCCTGGCCCTGGCCACCTTCCCCTGGCTGAGATTGGGGAAGGTGTGCCATACTAGGAACAGGCCTAAGCCTGTACAAGGCTCCCAGGTTGATTAATTGTACATTATATGCTGGCCTACATGTGGCAGCACTGCATTGGAATATACTGAATCCTGTATTCTGTAATGGATATAAATCCATTACAGAACACGAGTTGCAATCTAATGATTATATGTTATAGTCACCTAGGTTTGTACCCGCAGATGTCAGGTATCGCTCTTAGAATCACTGCACACTTCACTTATTTGGGCAGTTATGGGGCTAGAACTGACCAAATAACTAAAATGTGAACTCAGCCTTACAGGTCAATGTTAGCGCCAGGTATAAAGAACCATGCAGAGACCCAAGATCTTACTATAGCGTGAAAGAGCACACTTCTTTTACACCATCGTCAGCTGATTCCACATCGATGTCTACAGAACCAGTTCTATTAAACGCTTATACAAGTAGAGCCCCCATGACAGAGTGGAGAGGGTGTCAGAAGTAAGTTTGTGTCGACGTCATTGATTATTTTGCCCTTCCTCTGATCCTTCAGAACAATAACCCCCAAAAAACAGATCCTGTCTGTTGAGCATCTGCCTTTACTCGGTCAGCATTTGGTCAGTATTCCACCAATATTGCTAAAGCCCCCCAAAAAACAGGAGTGGATCTAAAACAGACATGACACGTGAATGGAATCTTTGCATGTCTTCTGTGTTTTGTACCCACTCCTTGTTTTGGCTACCAAATCATAAGCGGATGGAAAATAGGGACCACATCATATAGGCCTTACAGCTGCTACATAGACAGATCCGTTGTGCGTCTCATTTTTCCTTTTTTCAAATAAATGATGTCAACCTGGCCAAAAAAGCAAAACAGTGGCCCAAGCATGGAGTTGCGAGGGTGGGAACAGCATAAGAAGTCCTCAGAGTGACCCAGTGACAGAGCAGTGAGGTAACAGGAGCAGGAAGAGACCACAGAGTGGTCCAATGACAGAGTGCTGAGGTGGCAGCAGCGTGAGGAGACCACAGAGTTGCCCCGTGACATAATGTGGAAGTGTCAGTAGCATGAGGAGACCACATAGTGGCCCAGTTACATAGTGTTGAGGTGGCAGCAGCATGAGGAGACCACAGAGTGGCCCAGTGACATAGTTTGGAGGTGGCAGCAGCATGAGGAGACCACAGAGTGGCCCAGTGGCATAGTGTTGAGGTGGCAGCAGCATGAGAAAACAACAAAGGGGCCCAGTGACACAGTGTTGAGGTGGCAGCAGCATGAGTTGACCACAGAGTGGCCCAGTGACATAGTGGTGAGGTGGCAGCAGCATGAAGAGACCACATAGTGCCCCAGTGACATAGTGTTGAGATGGCAGCAGCATGAGGAGACCAAAGAGTGGCCCAGTGACATAGTGGTGAGGTGGCAGCAGCATGAGGAGAGCAGTGACATAGTGAGGAGGTAGCTGTAGGAGCACCTGGCAGCAGTTGTGACATCAGGCGGGTGGCAGCATCAGAATTGTAGCTGAAGCAGGTAACCAGAAGAAACAGGTCTCTTTTGTCAAAGTGTATGTGTGGCACCATGGATGATCTAGTGTGATGCATCAGGCACTGGTGTTTGAAAATCCACTACTGATTCATCTTCACAAAGGTCAGTTTCTCCACATTTTGGGTGGATAGGCGAGTTCTCCTTGGAGTAACTATGGCCCCCGCCGCACTAAACACCCGCTCTGATGCCACACTGCTGGCCGGGCAGGAAAGCTTGTCCAGGGCAAACTTTGTGAGTTGCGGCCACAAATCGAGTTTGGCTGCCCAGTAGTCCAGGGGATCTTCGATGTGGGGTGGCAGGGTGCACTCCAAGTATGCCACAAACAGCTGGTTCAGGTTCTGCTTTATGTATAGCTGCTGCTGCTGGTGAGTAGTTTCTTCAGTAGGCGGGTGAATAAAACTGCTCATCAGCGACTCTAGACTTAAGTTGCTGCTGATGGAGCTGGTACTGCTCCCTCCACCCCCACCCCCCCAGCAGCCATTGCAGTGGAACGAGAGCACACAGGGCCTCCCCGGTCAGACCTGTGGGCGGTGGCACACAAAGGCAGCGGCCAACTGACTACATAGGATGTCTCGATAGTAGTTCAGTTTGTCCTCCCTGTCAACAAGTGTAAAAAAGGCCCCCATTTTGGACCGGTAGCGAGGGTTTAACATGGTGGAGAGACAATAGTCATCCCTCTGCCGAATGGTGACATTGTCCCTACGCAAGCAAGCGAGCATGCATCGGGCAATTTGCGTAAGTGACTCGGAGGGACTCCCTGACTCCATCTCCACTGCATACTGCCACAGTGTGTCTGGGTCACCTAGCTTTGTAGTGGTGGTGCAGAATATTTACAACTTCTCATCACTTTCACTGTCTTTATGGAAAAAGTGTTTATAAGATGAATATGTGAGTTATAGGTGATCCTATAGAAAGTAACTAGAAATATCTGACATTATAAGGTACCATTCTATATAATTGATCAAATTATGATAGGTGAGTTAAAGGGGCAGTCTGGCTAATTAATTTTTTTTATAAGTTGCAACAGAAAACTGGCATATATAATAGTATTTTATGTGACTCATGCATTACCCCCCAACAAATAAACATACCCCACACTAGATCACAAAGGGTATTTAGCGTGAACCCCCAGATTAGCCACATAACTGTTTTCCCGAGCTCAGCTCTTGTTTTCCACTACCTGCTGATATTAGGCCTGAGGGGGTCTCCGATTCCTTCATCTGGGAAGGAATAGGCCATCCGTGTCCTGACACTATCTACAGGGCCCTATTAGGGTTAGATTGGACTTAGGTTCCTGCGTATGAACATTCCTACCATCAAGGTTTGTTCATATTGATAGCAGTCAGGGCTCCGCGTCGGGACTTACTAGGTGTGACCATTTTGCTTTCCCTAGGTTCCATGCCTGATACCTTTTCCCTTCAGTGTGGAGTGTATTTACCACACTGTTGACAATTGTTTAAAAGAATGGAATGCCAGTCTTCAAACAATATAAATATATCTAGCTGCTACCAAACCAGAGATATGAGCAGCTAAAGTAGCCCTCCCTCCCATCAGTCTGGAGGAGGAGAGGGAGCAGTTGCAGAGCTGACCGCCAGCAGGTTGAAAGGAAAAATACTAAAAATTATGTTATTTACCACGCAAAAAACACCTAAAACTAATCCAGAAAAATAAAAAAATAAGTTGAAAGAAAAGTTATGGCTGCTGGAACACAAAGAGGAAAAATATAATTGGTCCTGAAGGCTAAAATTAATTATGATACCAAGGGGTAAAAAAAATCTATTTTGTGAGCCAACAAGATTTATGAAAATCTTTTTTTTTGTCAATTTTTATGTGAATGCTAAGGTTAGCGCAGACGCTAGACCACAAACTAAGTACAGTCACTAATACATAAACAGACTCAAAGTCAGGTCACTGCCTAGAATACTGTATTTTCTAAATCAATACAGACCCCATACTAGAATCAAGACTCCAGGCCAAATCGGCATACAAGTACGGACCTCTCACCAGACTACAAAATAAATACAGGTGCTGAGCTCAAAATAAATATAGACCTTAGAATATAGACTCCAGACTAGAGCCAAAATACATAAACCAGACCTTGATAATAACTACAGACATCAGACCCTAGAATAAAAACAGACCCCAGAGTCAATAAAGACCTTGACCAGACCCCCTAAACTAATACAGACCCCAGATCCCAAACCATATGCTTATCCACACTCCAAAATAAATGCAGGCCCTTATATTGAATATGAGCACAGAGTGAGAATTACACCCAGTATAAAGGACAGTGCTTAAACATAGTGTATGCAGTACATTACACACATAATTCAATACCTCACACATCTTGATCTTCTTGTGCTGACAGGATCTATGTGAAGTACATGTAGTATATTACAGTCTATGACAGAAGCAATCAGATGATCACATATTAAAGTCCCCAAGGGGGACTAAAAATAAAGGTAAAAAAATATGAATATAAATATTAAAAGGTCCTCGTTTACCCATTTAAAAAAGAAATATGCAATAAAAAATAAAAGCCGTTACTATAGCTGTGTTTAAAAATGCCTGGACTATTATAATATAAATGTCATAACGGAAACAATTCCATAACGGAATGCCATAACAGAAACAAACAAGCAAAAAAGACTGATTCACCATTTGGTCTCTTCAGGAGCAGAACATATACAGTGTATACAGTGTTACTACTTGTTGCAGCACCTCATTTCAGTGACCGTCAGTGTAGAAGCAGTTCTCTATATGTGCTGTTTGTTTTATTAACAACATGAGACAATCACTTAGAGACAGGCAGTCATTTTGCAAATCACTACAAACAGGCACACAATGATGTAGCTATTGTAATAACCACAATAAAAATCATGTTTCCACCACTAGTATTTATATCAGTCCTGAGTGCTGACCCAGCACATGTATGTTATATAACACTGCTTATTGAATGTCAGGGTGTCACATAATTGATGAGGTATTTCAGTTAGGCCATAGATACACTACATAGGGCTGATATATAGGCTGTACCATTTTTCTGTATATAGGGGTCAACTGCCTGATATAAGAAATATATTTATGCAGAATTTTAAATATGCGTGTATCAGAAAACTGTATGATTTACTATTATAAACAAATAAATAAAAATAAATAAAAATGGAATACCCCTTAAAGGAAACAGGTGACTTTATTTACAGTATAGGCCTGATAAATAAAAATGTCTGGTAAATGGAAAAGTGCAAAAAGAAAGATCCAGGCCTTGTCCTCGCAGAGTCAGAATGTGGGTAGCAGCAGTAACAGTACCAGCCTCCGGTCAGTAGTAGTAGGCCACAGTTGTAGTAAGCCACAGTTCTCCCTGGTTTCCGAAAGGTGCAAAATTATTATTGAGGACAAAAAAGATGATATTGTGGACTGGATGGCTCACTCCTCTCAGTCACAGCAAGATGATGTGGAGGTCATTTCTGAGTCTGACACCATGTATTAAAACCAGAGGCCACAGCATTAGTGATGAGTGAAGTTCTGAAAAATTTGATAAGGCTGCTTTGTCGAATTTCACAAAGAAATTTGATTCGTAATGAATTGCTTTGTCACGAATCCCATTCCTTTGTAATTAGCGGGTGCAATGACAGGGAACAGCGATCTCGCATCCCCCTGTAATTGAGCTCCTCAGGTGCTGCATTCATCGTTGATCGCAGTATCTGATGTTAAAATAGAGGTCTTTCAGGGGTAAATCAGAGTTTAAAAAAATACATACTCACCTTATTAATTTGCTCGCGAAGAGACCGTTGCGGCCATCTTGATTGAAGAAACCACACAAACTGTTGTGCAGCGACGTGATGATCAAGTCATTATGCTGGCTGAGCATGGCGACGTCATGACTGACACGTCACCCCGCATGAGATGAGTATGTATTTTTTTCTTTTTTTGCTGCCATTTCTAATTTTTCCTAAAATTCGTATGGAAGTCAATTCCTTTTGCTTTGATTTGCTCAACATTACACAGCATTCCTCCTTCTCCTCTTCCTCCTTACAATCCAAGAGAAGTATTTCACTTGCATAATCTTTGCCTTCACTGCCCCAACTTAGTGGGGCACCTACTTATTTCATAAGAAGAGGCAACAAAATCCCACCATGGACTATGGAATATAGTAACATAGTAACATAGTACATAAGGCCGAAAAAAGACATTTGTTCATCCAGTTCGGCCTGTTATCCTGCAAGTTGATCCAGAGGAAGGCAAAAAACCCTGTGAGGTAGAAGCCAATTTTCTCCACTTTAGGGGAATAAGTCAAGAGAGTCTCCCTGATAATGACTTGTGTGAAAGCAGTCAGAGTTTGGAATGTCATTAGGAGGAGGTTCACGGGCAGGTGAGGGACCCCATGGATGTCGGTAGCAGTGGCAGTTACTGCCAAGCTCATGGTGGTAGGAGCAGTTTGTTAAACGTGACTGCGAGGAATATGACAAGGATTATGGGTTAGACAGGACATGAGAGCCATATCGGGGTTCTGAGTAGGTGAGATCAGAAGAGGAGGGTGGTGGCAACAGCAGAAACAGTAAAGAGCAGGGGAAACATATGGCCAGAACCTTACAAAAAGCTGTCAGGGCCAGATCTGCTGCAGGAACTGGTATTTCTGCTGATACTGTGGGCATAAGCTCAAACTGTGCCAGACCTAAGCCTAGCTTGGCTGCTGCTAGCTTTGTGCAAGTATCTCCCATGTGGCAGTTTTTCTCTGCAGCGCCATAAAATAAAAGCATTTTCCTGTGCAAGATGTGTCTAGGCACCATGGCTCCATTGAACATAGGCACCATGGCCTTATTGAACCCACATGGAGTGGCACCACCAGTTACTTAAAACAGAAGTGGCCACCAGCTAGAGCAACAAGAGATTGCTTCTTCTTCCTATTTTCTTTACAGCAGCCAGGCAACATGAAGTGGCATTATAGGATCCAGTGTGAATTAGAATGGCCAGCAGCAACTTCAAGAAGACTCACCCTGTTCTCCAGGTCCACATTGCGACAGCCAGACCACATCCATGGGCTGCATAGTGTCTGTCATCATTAGTGATCAGCAGGAGGTTCCATATTCGATTTTGCGATATTTTGCGAATATTCAATTGAATATTCATCTTATATTCTACGAAATCAAATATTCGTCATTATTCTATTTATTGCGAATAATATGCAATTTAATTATTCGTGTATTGCGATTTTCTTTTAACTGTATAAGGCAACTTTCCTATTGGTTGGCTATGGCTAATATGTGTATTTTACGAATATGCGCTATATTGCTATATATTCTTGTTTTAGAATATTACGAATATTCTAAAAAACAAACTTATAGCAATATAGCGAATATTCGTAAAATACACATATAGACTGTAATTTAGCTAATATAGTGCTATAATCTTTTTTTTTTTATATATAGTCTAAGTTTTTTTGTCTCTTCTGAAGTTCAGATTTGGGAAAAATTTACACTATAAAAAAAAACACTGTAGCTGTCACGACTGTGACTGATCCAGACAGGTCTGGGAGGAGAAGGTCGCAGCGACTTGCTACTCGCGATAGCTTGTGAGTTTGCTCCATGGTTCAGGGTATGTCATCCGGGTTTTGCCTTGTGAACCTTTTTGTCCTGACTGGGAGTTTGTAGGCATCCTTCTCAGGTGAGTCCTGTCTGCCACTCCCAGCTACTATATTAGTTTCTGTTTCACTTGCAGTCATTGCCAGATATAGTCCTTACTTCCAGTTCTATTCTGACCTTTGAAGGAGATCGTTTGATGGTGTTGCTGTGGAGCTCTTGTCCGGCGTGGACTGTCGTGATTGGGATCGCCTTCTCTGCTCGTGACTGGATAAGTCTATCTCTGCTATAGTTTGTTTGTTGCTGTCTTCCCCTGCTGTTCTCCTAGACATAAGTGATGGTGAATAGTGCTCCCATCGGCCTTTCCCCACTCTAGGCTTGTTAGGGTGACTGAGGGTTTAGGCATCCTGCTCGCCGCACGGGTTCACACCCCGTCTAGGGTATCAGGGCAGACAGGTGCCAGCTTAGGGTTAGTCAGGGGTGGCCATACTATTCCCATCTGTAGATAAGGGTCCCCCTTTCCCTCCGTCTGGTGCGACACGACTGCTGCTGGGATAGTGGTCGTGACAGTATATCTGGCCTTTTAAAAAAAAAAAAAGTGCATTTTTTTTTTTTTTTGCTTGCTGTTTTGCTTTGTATTTTTCTGTTCCACTATGGATCCGGTTACGGTTTTGGCGAAACAATTACAGGGATTATCCCTTGAAGTGGCAGGATTAAAAGCAACAGTGTTGCAGCAGCCATCCTTGGGTTCCACCGTTGCTACGGGAAACCAAGGTACTCCTGAGCCAAAAGTGGCTTTACCTGATAGGTTCTCAGGAGGGAGAGACCAATTTGTAACCTTCAGAGAAGCTTGCAAATTGTTCTTCAGGTTACGCCCTAGATCCTCCCGCGGTGAGGAACAACGGGTGGGCATTGTAATTTCTCTCCTGCAAGGAGATCCGCAGGTTTGGGCTTTCTCCCTACCATCAGACTCTCTGGCCTTACGATCAGTGGAGGAGTTTTTTGAAGCCCTGGGTCTCGTATATGATGACCCGGACAGGGTCTCACTGGCTGAGTCTAAGCTACGTAGACTTCGGCAAGAGAACCGGTCTGCTGAACTATATTGTTCCGAATTCTGTAGGTGGGCTACTGATACGTTATGGAACGACTCGGCCCTTAGGAGTCAGTTCTGCCAGGGGTTGTCTGAAAAATAAAAAAATGCGCTGGCGGTATACGAGGTCCCTGGGTCTCTGGAGGCTGCTATGTCTCTGTCCATAAGAATCGACAGACGACTCAGGGAGAGACTATTAAATTTTACGGAGGCCTCTATAGGGCAGGGATCAGTTTGTTATGATCCAGTCGAACCAATGCAAATAGGGGGCGCCACTAGACGGGTGAATCCTCCTAAGTTCCGCCGTAGGTCAGAGGTTTGTTTTCGTTGTGGGGGGAGGGGTCATTTTGTAATGGTTTGTCCCTCAGAACCCAAGAGACCACAAACAAAAGGAGCCGCCGGAAAACTAGAGTCCCCAGATTGTGCAGAGGATAACAGTCTGGGCGTATTCGTTTCCTCCATACGCATGTCCCAGTTTTTGTTGTCCGCTACCGTTGAGGCGGGCAATAAGACTGAGATCTGTTCCGTCTTTTTGGACAGTGGGGCGGGGGTCAATTTGGTGGATTCACGGTTTGCTCAGGCTCTGGGTTTTACTCCGGAACCGATACGCAGAACTATTCCTGTTTTTGCCATCGACTCCTCCCCTCTTACTCAGAAAGAGTTAACTCAGATCATCCATAATATCCATCTGCAGGTAGGGGACCTCCATAAAGAGCATATCTCTTGTTATGTCCTGGACGGTCTTCCGGCTCCTATGGTATTGGGGCTTCCCTGGCTGGTGACTCACAATCCAGTGGTGGATTGGCAGGCCGGGGAGATTGTGGAGTGGAGTGAACATTGTAAGGACAACTGCTTGAGTAGTAGGTGCTCTACACTCTCTGTAACATCTTTACCTGCCTTTCTGTCAGATTTTATGGATGTGTTCTCTGAGAAGGGTTGTCAGGGGTTACCACCTCATCGTCCATATGATTGCCCGATTAATCTATTACCTGGGGCAAAACTACCTAAAACCCGGTTATACAATCTTTCCGGCCCGGAGAGGAAGGCTATGAAAGATTATATTTCGGAGAGTTTGGCTAAGGGACACATCAGACCCTCTTCTTCACCTGTGGCTGCAGGGTTCTTTTTCGTTAAAAAGAAAGATGGGGGCCTACGTCCTTGCCTGGATTTCCGGGAATTAAACCGGATAACTATCCGAGATCCCTATCCTCTTCCTCTCATTCCCGACCTCTTTAATCAGGTTGCTGGTGCTAAATGGTTCTCCAAAATGGATCTCAGAGGAGCCTATAACCTGGTTCGCATCAAAGAGGGGGATGAGTGGAAGACGGCTTTTAATACTCCGGAAGGGCATTATGAAAATCTGGTCATGCCATTTGGTCTTACTAATGCGCCTGCGGTATTCCAACATTTTGTCAACGATATTTTTAGTCACCTTATCGGGAGATTTGTTGTGATATATCTTGATGACATCCTGGTCTATTCCCTGGATCTGGATACACATAAGATCCATGTGAGACAAGTGCTGCAGATATTAAGGGCCAACAAATTGTTTGCTAAGTTAGAAAAATGTGTGTTCGCCGTAAAAGAACTGCCATTTCTGGGGTATGTGTTGTCAGATTCAGGTTTCCGCATGGATCCAGAGAAAGTCCGGGCGATTATAGACTGGGATCTGCCTGAGAACCTGAAGGCATTGCAACGCTTCCTGGGGTTTGCCAATTTTTATAGAAAGTTTATAAAGAACTATTCCTTGGTGGTCAAACCACTGACGGACATGAAAGGGATCCGATTTTTCCAAATGGTCACATGCAGCCAAAACTGCCTTTGCATCTCTGAAGGAGAGATTCACCTCGGCCCCTATTCTCGTACAGCCAGATGTCTCGCTTCCTTTTATTGTAGAGGTTGACGCATCAGAGGTGGGGGTGGGAGCGCTACTATCTCAGGGCCTGTCCCCTGGTGAATGGCGTCCGTGTGCTTTCTTTTCGAAGAAATTGTCTACTGCAGAAAGGAACTATGATATTGGCAACAGGGAACTTTTGGCTATTAAGTTGGCTTTTGAGGAGTGACGTCATTTTTTGGAGGGGGCGGTTCATCCCGTCACGGTGATTACTGATCACAAAAACTTATTATATCTGGAGTCTGCTAAACGTCTCACCCCTAGACAGGCTCGGTGGTCGTTATTTTTTACTAGGTTTAATTTTGTAATAACCTATCGCCCGGGGGCAAAAAATACTAAGGCGGATGCATTGTCTCAAAGTTTTCCTGGAGGGGGTGATGTTGAGGTACCAGAGCCCATTTTGCAAAAGGGGGTGGTGGTCTCTGCATTACACTCAGGTTTAGAGGGGAGGGTGTTGGAAGCTCAGGGGGACGCCCCGGCCTCCTGCCCCTCGGGTAAACTGTTTGTGCCAGAAAATTTACGCCTGGAGATACTAAAAGAACACCATAACTCCACACTGGCAGGACACCCAGGTAGTAGGGCAACCTCTGAATTAGTGTCTCGTCGGTTCTGGTGGCCTAAGTGGCGCCAGGAGGTGTTGAATTTTGTGTCTGCATGTGCTACCTGTGCTCGTTCTAAGGTAGATCATACTCGTCCGGCAGGGCGTCTTTTACCTCTAGCCATCCCCAACAGGCCTTGGACACACCTATCAATGGATTTCATTACGGATCTACCAGTATCAGCGGGGAAAACTGTTATTCTTGTAGTTGTTGACAGATTCAGTAAAATGGTGCACTTTATTGCTCTTGCCGCATTGCCTAATGCTAACACACTGGCTCAGGTTTTTATTGACCACATCGTGAAGCTTCACGTGGTCCCTTCCGATATTGTTTCGGATCGTGGTACCCAATTTGTTTCTAAATTTTGGAAAGCTTTTTGTTCTCGTTTAGGGGTTCATCTGTCGTTTTCTTTATCTTTCCATCCACAGTCCAACGGTCAGACTGAACGTACCAATCAAAACCTAGAGACATATTTGAGATGCTTTGTTTCCAAAAATCAGGAGGAATGGTCATCTTATTTACTGTTAGCCGAGTTTGCCATTAATAATCGTCGTCAAGAATCCACCGATAAGTCACCATTTTTTGGTGCATATGGTTTCCATCCTCAGTTTTGTACGTCTAGTGAGGGGGGGCCGTCTGGGATTCCCGAGGAGGAACGATTTGCGTCTTCACTTTCTTCAGTGTGGCAGAGTGTGCAAGAAAGTTTGAAGAGAATGGGTGGTAGATACAAACGTGTGGCTGATAGGAGGCGCTCTGAAGGTCCGGACCTTGGGGTGAATGACTTGGTGTGGTTGTCTACCAGAAATATCAAGTTGAAGGTTCCTTCATGGAAATTAGGTCCGAGATTTATTGGTCCTTATAGGGTAATTAAGATCATTAACCCGGTGGCTTTTCGTCTGGAGCTACCTCAGACTCTAAGGATCCATAATGTCTTCCACAGATCTCTGCTTAAGAGATATGTAGAACCTCCTGAACCATTGCCACTACCGCCTCCACCGGTGGTTGTTGATGGCAGTCTTGAGTTTCAGGTAGAAAAGATTGTTGACTCACGATATGTTCGCCGCTCTCTTCAGTACCTGGTGCACTGGAGAGGTTATGGTTCCGAAGAGAGAATGTGGGTTCCAGCTTCAGAGATAAAAGCAGACAGACTCATTCAGGCTTTTCATAGCTCCCATCCGGAGAGGCCTGGTCTTGAGGGTCCGGGGGCCCCTCGTAGAAAGGGGGGTACTGTCATGACTGTGACTGATCCAGACAGGTCTGGGAGGAGAAGGTTGCAGCGACTTGCTACTCGCGATAGCTTGTGAGTTTGCTCCATGGTTCAGGGTATGTCATCCGGGTTTTGCCTTGTGAACCTTTTTGTCCTGACTGGGAGTTTGTAGGCATCCTTCTCAGGTGAGTGCTGTCTGCCACTCCCAGCTACTATATTAGTTTCTGTTTCACTTGCAGTCATTGCCAGATATAGTCCTTACTTCCAGTTCTATTCTGACCCTTGAAGGAGATCGTTTGATGGTGTTGCTGTGGAGCTCTTGTCCGGCGTGGACTGTCGTGATTGGGATCGCCTTCTCTGCTCGTGACTGGATAAGTCTATCTCTGCTATAGTTTGTTTGTTGCTGTCTTCCCCTGCTGTTCTCCTAGACATGAGTGATGGTGACTAGTGCTCCCATCGGCCTTTCCCCACTCTAGGCTTGTTAGGGTGACTGAGGGTTTAGGCATCCTGCTCGCCGCAAGGGTTCACACCCCGTCTAGGGTATCAGGGCAGACAGGTGCCAGCTTAGGGTTAGTCAGGGGTGGCCATACTATTCCCATCCGTAGATAAGGGTCCCCCTTCCCCTCTGTCTGGTGCGACACGACTGCTGCTGGGATAGCGGTCGTGACAATAGCACTATATTAGCTAAATTGCAGTTTATATGTGTATTTCACGAATGTTCACTATATTGCTATAACTTCGTGTTTTAGAATATGACGAATATTCTAGAAAATGAAGTTATAGCAATATTGCGAATACACTCGTTATTTAGAATATTTGTATTTTTATTTTTTTCAATCTGTACTGTTATTCCACTTTGGCATACTCCTCCTCGACAAGAGTTCCCGTCACCATGGGAACGCCTGTGGGTTAGAATATACCATCGGATCTGAGTTTTCACGATCTCAGGGACAACTCAGATCCGATGGTATTTTCTAGCCTACAGGCGTTTCCATGGTGATGAGGATGCTTGTTGGGGAGTATGCGAATGACCGTACAGATTGGAAAAAAAAATGCAAATATTCTAAATAACAAATATATTCCCTATATTGCTATATTTGTTTTTTAGAATATTCGTCATTTTATTTTCCATATGAAAACATGATTCCTTCCTGCTTAAGTTGCTTGTGGGCCAATGACTCATTGACCCACAAGAAAGAAGCAGGGAGGAATCATGTTTTCAGATGTTAAAAAAGACGAATATTCGATATAGCGAATATATAGCACTATATTCGAAATATTCGCGAATTAGCGAAGTTGCGATATTCGTGATTAATATTCGCTATTCGAATATTCGCGCTAAACACTAGTCATCATCATCATCAATTACTGCTTCTCCCACATAGACTACTACTCCTCCTGCTCGGCTTCATCATCAGTCATCGTTAAAGGAATGTGTGGCACTCTAAAACAACTATACACGCCAAGCAATCCGCCGGTGTTCAAGATAAATTAGTTCCCCCATGCAAGTTGTTGGTAGTACCACTTAGTAGAGTCTGCTGCCTTTATGGATCTTATGGCATGGAATCCAAATGTGGGCCACTCCTTTCAGTTCTCGTTGTATGGCAAGGTGCACTTGGAAACCTGAAGCAACTGTTATGCTCACTTGCCTACATACTGATAGGTGCATCATTCACATCAAGCAGTCTGATGATTACTGGATTTCCATACTTTTAGACCCTCTGTATTAATGCCAAATAGGGCAATGTTTTCTTTCTGCTGAAAGAGAGGCCAAATTACTCTATTTCCAGGAAACACTGTGTCAGCGTGACTGAGCCTGAGGCCCATCTCTGAACTCTACTACTCCCGCCATTTCCACTACCACAAGCAGCAGAAGCTGCAGCAGCCAGTTCAGTGTCATCAAAATAGCGGAGCCATTTTTCCATGTGCTGTACCAGGCTGATACAAATTAGTTAATGGAGATGTACCACCTCAACACCCAGGTTCAGTTTTACCTAATATGTTCCGTGACTCCATGGACTTCTGGGTTGGCAAATTGGAACAATGTCCCAAACTGGCCAAGTATGATTTCTCCATTCTCTCTTACCCAGCCTCAAGTCTCATCTCAAGGTTTTCTGTGTGTCAGGGAATGTGATGACTAGAGATGAGCGAATCGAAGTTGACGAAGTGGAATTCGATCTGAATTTGAGGAAAAATTTGATTCGCACCGAATCCGAATTTCCTCATGCTTCGTGGTAACAAATCTAATTTTTTTCCCTAAAATTGCTGCTGCACATGTTAGGACATGGAGCAAAGAACTCTGTGAATGAGGGATCATCCACAATGCCATGCATGCAGCCAATCAGCAGCCAGCCCTGTGATGTCACAGCCCTATAAATTGCCTCAACCCTCTTGGATTCAGCCATTTTCCAGTTTACTTAGTGCAGAGAGAGACGTCAGCAGGCGCTAGAGACAGTGCTAGAAAAAACTTCATTGTCCTAAAAAAAAATATATATATACAAGTGCAGGTAAAAATTATTAGGAGTGTAGGGAAATGATAGGGAGGAATTATTACAGACTATAAAAGGAGAACAAGATCCAATAGGGGAGTGTAAAGCCTGGGTAATAGAAACAATCCTATTACACCTTTCTGCACTTCTGAGTGGGGATCCAAATTGCCACTATATTGCTGCTTTCACATTTGCAATAGATGATACCTCTGTAATTCAAGAAAACCGTTCTTTTTATTGGGGTGCAAGTGCTGTGTGATACAGCCATTAACAGGGTGTATTAGTAAGAAATATTTTTATTTTCAATTTTTTTGGCGTGTATTAGTGGCAAAAAATAAGTATTTGTCACGGGGTAGCGTCACGCGTATAAAGATAGAGCGGATGTGCACCCCCTGAGCTGCCACCCGGTCCCCTGTCCCTGCCTACTTGCACTACCCGCCCTAGGTGACGGGGCGCAACTGGGCGACAGTCCCTGACCTGAGTAAGTGCAAGCAGAGAGATAGAGACAGCAGGGAAGCGGACAGCCAATGAGAGGTAGCACTCGAGCGGACAGAGAGGTGGAACAAGCAAGGTACCACCAAAATCGGAAGGGCGAGGCGGGTCAACTAGCCGGGGTCAGTCCAGGAGGTCACGTCAGTACAAGGGAAGAGGCAAAGACAAAATCCAAAAGCAAGCCTAGGTCAAAATCCGAGAGGTAGTGTCAAGGTTCAGGGTGTAGGCAGAAGAGGTGTCAGGAAGCAGATCAAGGGTCAAATCCAAAGGTAAGCTAAATGACAATAATAATACACAGCCTAAGGGACCAAAATCACAGGCAACCTGTAGCCAGCAGGTAGCCTGTATTTATAGTGGGGAGTGAGGATCATGTGACGTGGCCAGCGTCACATGACCGACAGACAGGCAAGTCGAGCACCGAGTGATCAGCTCGGCGCTCAAGGCAGACCTAGGAGCAGGGAGCCTCCCAGCTAGCAAAGCCGCCCTGGGAACAAGGCCGAACACAGATCCTCGCTCCCGAAACTAAGCAGCAGGTCTGTGGCTGATGGGAGACCGAGTGCGCCTTCGGCGCCCCGTTGCAGTATTATTTGCTGTTGTGTGATGAAGTGCAAAAATTACAGCCCTTTTTGGCGTGTATTATTGGCAAAAAATGTTTTATTTGCTGTTCAGATGTGCAGTTACCGTTGTGGTAATGTGAACAGTGCTGGAAGGTGTGTTGTCCCACTTCAGGTACCTCAGATGGGTGAGACAGATAAAATCCAGAGAGTGGCAGTAGTCTCAGCAAAGCATAGTTTGCTGAGACATTTTTGTATACATTTTCTGGGCTGGATTTTACTAGGACTGGTGGCTAAGCTTGGTAGAGGGAGCTGCCAGTCCACACCCTTCCAGTACGGGTTTTCCTTTCTACCTGAGGTGATCGCTGGTGAGGCCTGCTGTAATCAGGCTGGCATAAAGCGCCTCAGAGTAGGTCAGTCTAGGGAGAGATACAGAGACCCAGAGCAGAGGCTCTGTGTGTGGTCTCAACTTGCCAGGCTGAGAGACCAGGGCATTGTGACAGCCTGAAGTTTGGGGAACGCCGTGACGCCGGGATTCAAGGGTCACAAGGCGGAGTCGGGAGGACTGTTGGGCCACACTTCCCCATACAGGTACGGGACTTATTACAGCCGGAGAGGCTGGGGAACTACGGGCTGAGAAAAAGGCGCATATGGGTACCGTGTGTGAACAGGGTTCTGTAGCTGGCCACGTTAACAGGTGTAGTGAGAGCTCAGCCGGGCAGGTATTTGTTTTGTTTTGATGCATGTGGGAACCTTACCACCCCAGTGATTATTAACTAGACTGTTCCATGTATGAAAACATGTCCCAATAAATGCAATGTTTGGCCCCGAAAGCTGCGGTGGACGACAATTCTTGTGAGAATGATCCCCCAAGTACAGCGATCCCTTACACCGTATATGTTCTAAAGCCTTTTTTGGCATGTATTAGTGGGAAAAAAGGGCTTATTAGCCATTGTGTGGTGAAGTCAGAAAAATACAGCCCTTTTTGGCGTGTATTGGTGGCAAAAAATGTATTATTTGCCGTTCAGCGGTGTAGTTATATGTTTTAAAGCCTTTTTTGGCATGTATAAGTGGGGGAAAAAGGGCTTATTAGCTGTTGTGGTAAAGTGAGAAAATTATATTCCTTTTTGATGTGTATTAGTGGCAAAAAAAGTGTTATTTTCCGTTCAGTGGTGCAGTTATATGTTCTAAAGCCTTTTTTGTCGCGTATCAGTGGCAAAATAAAGTATTATTTGCTGTTGTGTGGTGAAGTGACAAAATTACAGACTTTTTTGGGGTTTATTAATTTCCTTTTTATTTACTTATTTGATCAAACAGTATGTCAGACAGAGAAGTGACAGGCCCTGCACAGGGGAGTGACAGAGTCCTAAATGTTTCTGACGAAGGCAAAGGTAGCAGCAGAGTAAGGGGGCGTGACAGCAGGGATCCCTTCAAGAGGCCTGAGCTCCCAGTGTCAGCTAGCGGTCGTGTCTTAACCAGCAACCCAGCGGTTCTTGAATAGTTAACTCAGTCATCCACTTTGTCTCAAGTGACATCAGACACCCCGAGCCAAGAGTCAGTGGGATCGTCAGACACAACCTTTAGGGAGCAGGCCCTGTGCCCTCACCTGTCCTCAACCTGCCTCTTCCTTTTCTGTTCCCTCAGTCAGTAAAGCATTATATGCTGTGGGCTCAGATCCACTATACAGCGAGTGCGAGCTACTAGAGGAAGGTCAGCAGCTACCTCCCAGCCAAGATCCGGAGGAGACATCCGTCGCTTCCTCCGGTAGGCAGGCAAGTAGTGATGAGGAGAGTGGCGTGGGAGCTGGTGTTGTGAGCGGTCAGGCTCCTGGCTCAGAGAACGTTGGGGAGGATATCAGTTCCATGCAGACAGTAGTCGATGATGATATAACGATCGCAATTAGGAGCTGGTTGACAAAGGGGCTTCATCATTATCAGAAGAGGGTGGCAGCTCGCGCATGATGCAGCGGCGGAGCCAGCAAGTCACTAGCGTGGCTGGGAGTCAGCAGGGTGGCAGCAGTTGGTGGTCAGGAGAAACACATGCTTGGGCTAGACCAACTGCTTTGCAGGAGCCTACCGGCCCAGAAAGCAGTGGTGCAGGGGTTCATGGAGGTAGTGGCGGTAGCAATCAGTCAGTGCGGAGTGTTGGGGGTAAAATCACCTTCTAGGAGGTGTGCCAGTTTTTTGTCAAGGAGGTGAACGTGGCCAATAGCCGTATCTGTGGGAAGAAGGTGAAGTGTGGCCAGGGTGCCAATGTTGGCACCACAGCCCTGCGTCAACATATGAAGCGTCACCATAAAATGGCCTGGGAGAACCGTGGCTCCAATGTGGTGGTCCAGCCTACCCCAACAACCGCTGCATCACCCAGGGGAATGCACCTGATTTCAGGCAGTCAAGGCTCCACCACCTCAGCCAAAGGGAGCTGTCTGTCCTTCCCATCATCTGCTGGTTCTGATGCTCCTGCTCCTTGCCCTCCTACTCCTCGTCAGTCATTCCTTCAGCAATCGATCAACGAAGCGATTTCCAAGAGACAACAGTATGCGTGCACTCATGCAATGGCGCAGAATCTGAACGTGCTGCTGGCCAAGTTGCTGGTGCTGCAGTCCCTCCGTTTCCAAGTAGTGGACTCTTCACCTTTCAGACAGCTGGTCATTTCTTTGCGAAAAAGGCAGTTCCAGCCCTGCACAAATATGTAGAACAGAAGGTGGGCCAGTCCTTGAGCCTGTCGGTGTCTGCTGAAGTGCACGGCAGCGCCAACATGTAGAGCTGTAACTACGGGAAAGGACAATACATGTCCTTTAAGGCCCACTGGGTAAATTTGGTTCCTGCCCAGCCAAACCAGCAACTTGGCCAGGTGATGCCGCTTCCACATCCACGTTCACACGCCGTTGGTCCTAAAACAAAGTCTGCCTCTTCCTCCTCATCCTCCACCGTGTCCTCAGCCTCCACTGCGCTGACAATTTACAGTGCTCCTACAGCACACCACATGTGCAGGGCACGGTGGTGTCACGCTGTTCTACACCTCGTTTGCCTGGGCGAACTGAGTCACACAGGGAAGGAACTCCCTCCTGCTCCATGTCCATTATCAAGAAATCGAATCCTGGCTTTCTCCGCGACAAGTCAAAATCTGCAACTGGAAGAACATGGTGTCGGCGCTACGACAAGGAGGGCTGAGCCATGCGCTCTGCATGGCGCACATGTTCAATCTGGTTGTCAATTGGTTCCTGAAGTCTTCCACCTATCTGCAAGACATCCTAAAAATGGCCAGGAAACTTTTCATGCACTTCTGCCACTTGTTCACCGCCAAGCACATCCTCTTTGAGCTGCAGCGGCAGAACGGGGTCCCCCAACATAGGCTGATATACAATTTTTCCACCCATTGGAATTCCACCCTTCATATGTTGGACCGACTATACGAACAGAGAGCAAAAAACAAGAGTTAAGGGCAGCAGCCAAATCAGGTTTACCAGAGCTAGGGTTGTGGAATGCAGCAGCTGAGCCGAAAGACCCCAGATCCAAGGTGGTCAAGATGAACGTAGTAAAAAGATGTAGGCTACAGCAGCATCTCCATCAACTTCTTTATTCAAATTTCCAAGGTGCGGTACAAAATTGCAACGTTTCGGCTAGATATAGCCTTTGTCAAGCATAAAACAGTAGTGATAATACCAACATATATATAGTGAAAGACATTTACTCCCACAGGGTTATCCATCCAATCAGCAAGCAAGAATGATGCAACAACCTACAACATGGCCAATCAAAAGAGACTCGCAATGAAGCACCTGTTTGTGTAAATATGCCCCTCCAGCTCACCTGTGCGGGCCTTCCATAATCGCGGCTGCATGAGCCTCGGCGTGCCCATCCAGTGAGTGCGCATGTCCATAAGCGTCGTTAGGGAGGCGACAGACCAAATCTCGCGAGCGTCCCCTCGGTCCTGCCTTCAGCGTGGGAGTAACCATGGAGATAAAGCAGCGGCGCCATCAACCAATGGGAGGCGTCAGCACAGACGACATCGTCGACGTGCACGTCACGTGACCGAAAATCACGATCACATGACCGCTGTATGTGTTTACATGGTTATCTATCAGGCTGAGTTATAATCGCATATTGTCATTGTCTAGGACAGGCGCATCCACGTAAGGGGGACAGCGGGGCACATGGAACCATGGTCCGCTGTCAGGGAAAGGGCAATGCAGTATTGTGGGGTATGAAAATATTCAACTCCTGAATCCCATATTAAAAATAACACAAACAGAAATTGCTAAGCAGCCATTATACAAAAGTGCATCATTCTGTGTTGTGATAAACCCAGGGATACATACATAAAGACATGTGGATTAAAAAACACACATTAGAACTCGTACCGGATGGGTACCCAACTGATCCCAGCCACATTGAACTCCAAATTGAGTCCATGTGGTTGCAGAGACCTTAGGGTGTATATCCATTTAAGTTCTTTCTTCCTAAGAACAGCATCTCTGTCTCCACCCCTACATAAAACACCCACACTGTCTATCACCCTAAAGCGCAATTGGTTGACAGAGTGTCCTGCGTCCACGAAGTGTTTGGCAACTGGTTTGTCTAAGTTGGCTTTGCGTATTGTACTTTTATGTTTATTGATCCGCTCACGAATCTCTATTGTAGTCTCACCCACATAGATGAGACTACAAGGACACTGTATTACGTATACAACATCTCGGGATCTGCATGTGTAGTAGCCATTAATCTTGTATTTCTTGCCACTGTAGGGGTGAAAAAAATGATCACCTTTTAGAATATTGCTACAGTTGCAACAAGACAAGCAAGGAAAGGTTCCATTCTTGCGTGGGGCCAAAAGTTTCTGCGTACCAATACCCGAGCTTCCAACGTCAGTTTTTACCAGCCTGTCACGCAAATTAGAGTTCCTCTTGTATGCCATTAAAGGAGGGGCACAAATTCCTCAATCTCGGGCAAACCTCGTTGCAATATGTGCCACTCTTTTCTAAGAATGTGGGCAATATCTCCACTGTCCCGACCATATATAGACACAAAAGGAACTCTATTCGTGACCTTGGTTCTTGATGATTTGCGGAGAGCAGAGTCCCTGTCAATCAATGTGACCTTGTTTCTAGTCCTATCAAGGAGCTTCCTGGGATAACCTTGTTCCGTAAACCTGTCACACATGGCATCCACCCTTTGTATGAAGTTAACCTCATCGGATACAAATACGCCTGACCCTGAGTAATTGACTCCAAGGCAAGGAATTCTCACACATGACAGTTACCATCCACGTCGGATGTTGAATTCCTTGCCTTGGAGTCAATTACTCAGGGTCAGGCGTATTTGTATCCGATGAGGTTAACTTCATACAAAGGGTGGATGCCATGTGTGACAGGTTCACGGAACGAGGTTATCCCAGGAAGCTCCTTGATAGGACTAGAAACAAGGTCATATTGATTAACAGGGACTCTGCCCTTCTCAAATCATCAAGAACCAAGGTCACGAATAGAGTTCCTTTTGTGTCTATATATGGTCGGGACAGTGGAGATATTGCTTACATTCTTAGAAAAGAGTGGCACATATTGCAACAAGGTTTGCCCGACATTGAGGAATTCAGTGCCCCTCCTTTTATGGCATACAAGAGGAACTCTAATTTGCGTGACAGGCTGGTAAAAACTGACGTTGGAAGCTCGGGTATTAGTACGCAGAAACTTTTGGCCCCACGCAAGAATGGAACCTTTCCTTGCTTGTCTTGTTGCAACTGTAGCAATATTCTAAAAGGTGATCATTTTTTTTCACCACTACAGTGGCAAGAAATACAAGATTAATGGCTATTACACATGCAGATCCCGAGATGTTGTATACGTAATACAGTGTCCTTGTAGTCTCATCTATGTGGGTGAGACTACAATGGAGATTCGTGAGCGGATCAATAAACATAAAAGTACAATACGCAAAGCCAACTTAGACAAATTAGTTGCCAAACACTTCGTGGACGCAGGACACTCTGTCAACCAATTGCGCTTTAGGGTGATAGACAGTGTGGGTGTTTTACGTAGGGGTGGAGACAGAGATGCTGTTCTTAGGAAGAAAGAACTTAAATGGATATACACCCTAAGGTCTCTGCAACCACATGGACTCAATTTGGAGTTCAATGTGGCTGGGATCAGTTGGGTACCCATCCGGTACGAGTTCTAATGTGTGTTTTTTAATCCACATGTCTTTATGTATGTATCCCTGGGTTTATCACAACACAGAATGATGCACTTTTGTACAATGGCTGCTTAGAAATTTCTGTTTGTGTTATTTTTAATATGGGATTCAGGAGT
This sequence comes from Bufo bufo, assembly GCF_905171765.1. Taxonomy (NCBI): domain Eukaryota; kingdom Metazoa; phylum Chordata; class Amphibia; order Anura; family Bufonidae; genus Bufo; species Bufo bufo. Next base: position 170,426,558 of record NC_053391.1, on the reverse strand, counting down.
TGAATATTTTCATACCCCACAATACTGCATTGCCCTTTCCCTGACAGCGGACCATGGTTCCATGTGCCCCGCTGTCCCCCTTACGTGGATGCGCCTGTCCTAAACAATGACAATATGCGATTATAACTCAGCCTGATAGATAATCATGTAAACACATACAACGGTCATGTGATCGTGATTATCGGTCACGTGACGTGTCAATGATGTCGTCTGTGCTGACGCCTCCCATTAGTTGATGGCGCCACTGCCTTATCTCCATGGTTACTCCCACGCTGAAGGCAGGACCAAGGGGACGCTCGCGAGATTTGGTCTGTCGCTTCCCTATGACGCTTATGGACATGCGCACTCACTGGATGGACACGCCGAGGCACATGCAGCCGCGATTATGGAAGGCCCGCACAGGTGAGCTGGAGGGTCGTATTTACACAAACAGGTGCTTCATTGCGAGTCTCTTTTGATTGGCCATGTTGTAGGTTGTTGCATCATTCTTGCTTGCTGATTGGATGGATAACCCTGTGGGAGTAAATATCGTTCACTATATATATGTTGGTATTATCACTACTGTTTTATGCTTGACAAAGGCTATATCTAGCCGAAACGTTGCAATTTTGTACCGCACCTTGGAAATTTGAATAAAGAAGTTGATGGAGATGCTGCTGTAGCCTACATCTTTTTATACAAACAGAGAACGACCATAAACTATTTCTTGATGATCCAAGTAGACAGGAGTACTCCCATGCGTAATTTCGATGTCAGCCAGTGGCAGCTCATGCGTGACACCTGACGTTTTCTCAGGCCCTTTGAGGATGCCACGTTATTTTTCAGTCACCAGGACAACGGGATGAACAACATCATTCCACTGCTTCATATCCTGGAACAGATGTTGGTACATCTGGCTGGTCAGGGGACTGGAGACCTGGCACCTACATCTCACGGCCTCACAAGCCCTGTGGGGGCTGAACTGGAGGAGGAGGAGGACATTGGAGCACAAGCAATGTGTAGCGAAATGGGTGATTTTTCTACATAGGTGACAGGAGAGGAGGAGCAGGAGCAACCGGAGGAGCAAGAGGGAGATGATGAAGATGAGGCAGATGACCCAGGCACATCGTGGCAGTATTCAGTGGAGATGGAGGAAGGGAGTCCCTCCGAGTCACTTGCGCAAATGGCCCGCTGCATGCTCACTTGCTTGTGTAGTGACAGCCGAATTGTCACCATTCGGCAGAAGGATGACTTCTGTCTCTCCACCTTTTTAAACCATCACTACCCGTCCAAAATGGGGGCCTTTTTTATACCTGCTGAGAGGGAGGACAAACTTAACTACTATAGAGACATCCTATGTAGTCAGTTGGCCGCTGCCTATCTGCGCTATCATCCATCCTCTCGCAGGTCTGATCGGGGGGCCCTTTTCACTATCGTTCCACTGCCATGGCTGCTGTGGTGGGGTGGAGGGGTAGGAGAAGTACCAGCTCCATCAGCAGTAGCTTGAGTCTAGAGTTTCTGATGAGCAGCTTTCTTCACCTGTCTAGTGAAAAAACTACTCACCAGCAGCAGCAGCTAGACCTGGAGCAGAACCTGAACCAGCAGGTGGTGGCATACTTGGACAGCACCCTGCCACCCCACATTGAAGATCCGCTGGATTACTGGGCAGCCAAAACTGTGGCCGAAACTGGATGAGTTTACCCTGTAAAAGCTGTTCTGCCCAGCCAGTAGTGTGGCATCAGAGTGGGTGTATAGTGCAGCGGGGGCCATAGTTACCCCAAAGTGAACTCGCCTGTCCACCCAAAATGTTAAGAGACTAACCTTTGTCAAAATGATTCAGCCAGGATTTCCACCCACCAATGCCGGATGCATCAGATTAGATCATCCATGCTGCCTCACCCAAACCTTGATAAAATAGACTGGTTTATTCTGGCTTCCTGCCTCAGCTACTATTCTGATGCTGCCATCCACCTGATGCCACACATCTGATGCCAAATGCTCCTTCTTACACCCACCATCGTCAGCTGGTACTGTTATTGCCACCCACCTCCCCACTTTGTCACCAGGTTACTCTGTGGTCTCTTGATGCTGCTGCCCCCTCACCACTCAGGTTTTCTCATGCTGCCGCTGCCACCTCCACACTCTGTCATTGTGCCACTCTGCAGCCTCCTCATGCGGCTGCTGCTGCCACCTCCACACTATGTCACCTTGCCACTCTGTGGTCTCCTCATCCTGCTGCTAAATTAACACTGTCACTAGGCCTCTCCGTGGTATCCTCATGCTGCTGCTGCTGCCACCTCCCCACTATGTTACTGGGCCACTCTGTGGTCTCCTCATGCTGCTGCTACCTGAACACTATGCCATTGAGCCACTCTGTGGTCTCCTAATGCTGCTGCCACCTCAACACTATGTCACTGGGGCACTATGTGGTCTCCTCATGTTGCTGCCACCTCAACACTGTGTCACTGGGCCACTTTGTTTTCTTCTCATGCTGCTGCCACCTCAACACTATGTCACTGGGCCACCCTGTGGTCTCATCATGCTGCTGCCACCTCCAAACTATGTCACTGGGCCCCTCTGTGGTCTCCTCATGCTGCAGCCACCTCAACACTATGTCACTGGGCCCCTCTGTGGTCTCCTCATGCTACTGTCACCTAACTGCTCTTTCACTGGGTCACTCTGTGGACTTCTCATGCTGTTCCCACCCTCCCACTCCATGACTGGGCCTCTATTTTGCATTTTTGGCCTGGTCAGAAGGAAGGAAAAATAAGATGCACAACGGATGCTGTTTGTGTAGCAGCTATAAGGCCTGTATGGTCCCAACAGAATTGGCTTATGATTTGGTAGCCAAAAGCAGGAGTGGGTACAAAGCACAGAAGACACGCAAATATTCCATTCATGTGTCATCTCTGTTTTAGATCCACTCCTTTTTTTTTTTGGGCTTTAGCAATACTGATGAATTACTGACCAAATGCTGACCGAGTGTAGGTGGATACTCTACAGACAGGATCCGTTTTTTGGGGGGTTATTGTTCTAACTGATCAGAGGAAGGGAAAAATAATTAATGACCTCAAGACAAAGTTACTGCTGACACCCTCTCCACTCTGTCAGGGGAACTCTTGTATAAGCGTTTAATAGAACAGGTTCTGTAGACATATATCTGGAATCAGCTGATGACGGTGTAAAAGGAGTATGCTCTTTCACAGTAGGATCTTGGGCCTCTGCACGGTTCTTTATACCAGGTGCTAACATTGACCTGTAAGGCTGAGTTGAGTTATTTGGTCATTTTTGTCCCCGTAACTGCCCAAATAAGTGAAGTATACAGTGATTCTAAGAGAAACGCATGTCATGTGCATTTTATACTGACTCACAGTATTGTTTGACAACCACAGCAGACTCCCTATGTGTGTTACTGCAAGGCCCAGTCTTCTACCCTACTATACAGGCTCTCTGCAGCCAGGAAATAGCTGTTTGTTAACACGATTCACCGCAAATAAATTCGGATTGAATCAAATCTTTTCTGAAAATTCAGTGAACCGGCCAAATCTAATTTTTGAGAAATTCACTCATCTCTAGTGATGACAATAAAACAGACAAAGTTGTCCTTCACTAGTGTCCAAAACATCACTTTTGTCTAATTGAACTAGGTATAGATCAGTGAAGATTTATGCACTCCTCTGACTGAGGCCAGTGAATAGATCTGCCCTTTCTGACAGTGCCCTATCTTGTCACTGCAACTCTCTACCTGTCTAACCTACCCTTTTCACATAAGCACTGTACTGCTCCTGCTACCAATGAAAAAGTGAATTTTTAGGGCTCATTCAGAGCAAGCCACTCATCTGACAACTGACATTTGTGCGTGTATAATTACAACAGGCATTCTGCTCCCGTTAACTCTTCCTTCTGGGATTTGCGTCCCCACCTATCCCTTGGTTGAACTTTATGGACTTATGTCTTTTTTCAACTGTATTAACTATGTTACTATATAACTATGCAACTCATAGTTTTTGATGCTTGTGCAAGATGAGACGCTTTTTCTTCTGACATTAACGTGTGTGTGTGTGTAGGAGCAGGAATCATAATATTTGGATGTCTGATCCCAACAAGACACTGTTTGTTTTGCATAACACCATGTGTTTGTTGTAGTAAAAATATTAATAGTTGTAATCCACTCGCATCAAAGTTTGTGTAAGGAAAAAGGTGAATCCCTTCTCTCAGCCCCAGTCAGAGAGAGACACCAATGTTACCATCTTGATAGAAAATTCTGAGCCACTCCTCCCGCCCTGCTCAGTCTGCTCACCTTTTATTTACTAACAAAAGGGGTAAAAGGGGCTGGCCCAAGACAAGGATACAGGAAGTTATAACATGCAGGAAGTGATGTCAAAGGACAGGACGGGGCAATCAATGTGGCTAGGCAGACAATGCACACGCCCCATCCCTGTATAAGGAAGGATGAGTCATGTCCATTGTCTGATCAGCCAGGTGGCCGAAAAAACTGTCTTTGTAAAGTCAATCTTGACACGTCTTCTTTTCATCGGGAGGTGACTTAGGAGGTGGCGTTTCACGCTGGTCGCCGGCTGGTTTGGAATCCTCTGCATCTGGTCCTTGGTCTTCAGGGTATCTTGTCTGTTCGGGATTAGACATTAGGAACATCTCACTCCGGCGTATAGAAGGAATGGAAACAAAAAACATAAGTACATGTCCCATTTCCTTTCACCCGGATCCAATGGAAAACTAGTGAGCCCCAAGACCTCCCAAAGTTTTAAAAAGGATTCTGACCCTCACTAGTCATAGCTCCGCCTCTGTCCTGCTCCTGTCAGTATGGGCCTGACCCTTGTCAATGGTGTCTGCTAGCCAGGCATAACCTTCCTCACCACCGGAGGATCCCACATCTACGGGTCGCCTAGCTGCCCGGACACCCATACAGGATTAATAAGCAAGGAGCAGGAGCCAGAGCTAATATTAATAATGTATCGTCTATCAACAAAAGCCTCCTTGTAACAAATAAACAAAAGTGATACTCTGCATTCTTTGACTTAGTTGAGCAGCTTCTTGCAGTGACTGGTGTGGATCCAGTTGTCTCGTCCTTCGAACTTCAGAGAGGTTGGCGTCATCAGCAGCACCTGGAATGGCCCAAGATATCTCGGCTCTAGTCCCGTCCTCGGATGTTTCTTTAGCACTACCCAATCACCTGGTTGACTAGAATGAACACTGGTTATTGAGTCTGGGTCCGGAAGAGAACTCTCGAACCCGGTGTTGGACATCGGGGGATAACCCGTGGGGCTGCCTGGGGGCATACCTGATGGAATAAAAGGGTTACAGTGGAACATTCAGGCCATGGATCGGCCGTGATTTTTACCTTCTTTGCAAAACTCGGACCCAAGTGCCAGCAAAGAAAAGGATTGACATTTGAGAGGTTAGAAAGTTTGAAGATCGTTGTTTTCTGCACCACTTTCCCCCTTTCTCATCGTCCTTAAAACCAGGATGAAGAGAAGCTGGATTAAACATGGTGCATCGTCTCAAGGTTAGATGGAGAGATGAGGGAGGGATGAGAGATAGAGAGAGAGAAAGAGAAAAGCGCTTCTCTTGGACTCTGTAGTCTTAGCGGGACGGTGTTAGTTCGCACTGACAGTGTTAGTTCGCACTGTCTGGGACTTTTGAATGCCCTGTTGCTGGAGCTCGATGGATTCGTGCAGCCACAGTTCTGCCTTCTGGAGGGAACCATGGCTTTGGAGTCTAGTGGGAAATTCACGGACAAACTTTTCCCAAATCCAGACCTCAAAGGTACCTTCTTTGGGGATGGTCCACTCTGAACCTACAGTCCATTGGTGCCAATCTTTGAGGGGCTTAACAACTCCTCCTCCATAGATGGATTTCATGTACTGCTTGGCTATCCTATAGTCAGAAGTGGTACCCTTCTGTTCCCTAAATTACCCTAAACTCATGCTCGAGCCTTCTAAAAGTAGATGCGTCCATCTCCAGTTTCCCGTGACCTACGCAAGGAATTTTCCCGCGACCTACGCAAAGAATTGTCCCACGACCTACGCAAGGACTGCCCTGCGACACACACTGGGCGGCTGATACTCCCCTTCGTTTGCCTCTGAGGCACCCTAGGGTTTCTGGCACCGACACACGGACTCCATTCACCCTAGTTAGACCTCAGGAAAAGGAGTAATCAGTGTGAGGAAAAGGGCTCTCGCCGACACACGGTGGCCCTCTGAGTCTCCTAATGAGATATACCAGCCTCGGTTTTGGCTCTGAATAGTGACCTGACCACAGGATAGGGCTTCCAATTGACCTGGAGTGGAAAAAGGGGTGCACAGAGAACACACAGTACCTTCTGTGGGGACGAGGGGTGCACAGGAAACAAACACACAGTACTCCTGTGGGGAATGGGGTTACTCACACAGCTATTGGTATGCCCAGGTGATATATCTCACCTTGTCTCCTTAAAGAAAATGCTCATCAACTCACTTTCCTTTGCCGATATGATTCTATATAGTCAAGCTGAACAGCACACAAAGCCCTTTTTGCAGTGACTGATCAAAAACCTCTCACTCAGCAGCAACCCTTGAATTCAGACAGTAGTTCCCACACAATATCATGAGACCCCCAGTACTCCTAACCAAATCTGCAGAAAAAAGAGAGGGAAAGAAAGAAAAAAGAAAAAGAGAAAAGCGCCAAAATATGAAAAACCTAAGAAATTTATAAAAAGGAAAAAATTAATAATAGGCTAAAAAATAAAAATGGGTTGGTAAATAAGAAAAACTGAAAGAAACTTCAATAAAAACCTAAAAAATAAAAAATGGATTAGTAAACAGGAGAGAAAAACAAACATAACAAACTTCAGTTACAGACAGTCCTGCTACATACATTGAGATTCAGTAAAAAGTTAATTTTAACTCAAAACCCAAAACTCATACAAAAACTAAACCCTTAGGAACACATACAATTGTATAGGACTGAATTAACAAATCAATGTCTTGGAGGGTTCCCCTGAAACCGTACAGGAGAATTTCTACCCACCCAATCATTGAAATGTTAATTTGCCCAGCCCCAAACAGCTTCAGATTCCTACCAGAGAAGCAGGATTTAACATTTCAAGGTCCCAAAACCGTTTTTTCCTAGGCCTTGACTGTCCCTGGGTTCTCTGCCTTTGCAAAGAAGCATGTCTGGGACCATTACCCCACCTTGCTGAAAAAACTACTTCACTTCTAGGTGTGGTTCTGGGGTACTTAACATACCTGTGTTCGTTGCCATTAGCAATGTTACAATATCGTGCAATGTGCCCGTATTCCCTGCATGCAAAACAAAGGATAGCTCGCCTCCCTGCATAATACCTTGTCTGGGCACATGGCGATTTGATTTGGCGCACATTAACCATCCTAGCATGACTAGACCCCACACTACAATCTGTATTGAGTCCACTTACCACGGACTCATCTGAGGAATCTTCTGGCCTTGTGTTGATACTTCCAACTCCAGGGTCAGACACATTGTCCATCTCCATCCCTGAGTCGGTTCCACTATCTGACCCACAATCCTCAGACTTCTCCATGCTTACAGTGTATACATTGCCTCTAACCCCAGACACATTACTCTCCAACGGTTGTTTCAATAACTCGGGCAATTCCCTTACAGCATCCTGTGTGTGCGTCAGGCTTTCAGATAAACATTCATTCTCCTCGCACAGCTCAGTATTACACCCCACAGTACATTCATAATTAGCGCTAGCTTCAGCTGCCTGCTGGACAAGAGTTCTCAATTTAACAATTTCCACTTTTAAATCTTCCACTTCTCCTTCCAAACTCAGCTTCAGCCTACAAGACTCCTGATATTTATCCGCTATCCACCCAGCAGCAGCAAAAATCAGAGCATACTTGCCTTTCCTTTTGTGCCATTTTTTGGTACCGATCAGGTTTGCTACACAATTCTGGGCCTGCAGCCATGGATCAGTAGATCCCTGCATAGCCTGAAGAATGGCCGCTCTGTCCTTCAACTTTGCTACTTCTTTAAAAATACTTTCCATTGCACAAAAACAAACACCACAATGGTTGCTACAAAAAACAAAACACTAGTACCAATTTCTAGGAGTTGTCCCAATACTTTTGGCACAGAACCTTTCTACACTGTAGTACCCGTATTAATTATGCCAAACAAGTCTACAATTCAGTGTAACAGCCACAGATATACAAACATTAAGCAGAATCATCAACTATAGGACGATTTCACCGCTAAACTGCCACTAATGCTCATACAATGATTCCCCTATGAGACTGGTCACTGAGCTATAACATAACCGAACACTCAACCGATATCCAGCACAAAACTTATCAAAACAAAATAAAACTATACATAGAAAGGTTACAAACAGACAAGATAACTATTCTGGACAAAACTAACATTTCAGGCAAAAACAATCAGCCGACAAGCACATGGTAAAGATAGTTGAAAAGCACATGGTCATCACACAAAGGTAATCAAGATAGTGTCTACAATATCCAGCAATAAAAACAGTTTCTATATTTCCTGTTCCCTATGGCCGAAACCAGAGCAAAACCTCCACTCTGTGGGTGATTTACAGGTTAACAATATAAAAAATACTCTCTAAATACTGTCTCTAATGTACAAACACTAAAACCAATTGCTGCCTCTATAAACCTCTATAAAATTGCCTCTTACAAAATCAAAGTAACATAAAAGTTAAGAAGTTACAAGAAACACAATACCCTGTACTACTCATCATACAATCTCATCATACAACCTCTGTACAATCAACCTACCTTATCCTCACTCCCCTTGAAGCAGCAGACAACAACCATATACTCCAAAAGGTTCTTTTAAGTAGATTTCTTTCCCGATATCAGCAGATTGGAGTACACAGATTTAAATTCACAAAGAGCAAAACTTTCTCAATAATAAGAGTAAGGAAAAAGGATATTACCTTATGCCGGCCTTTTTTGCTTTTTGAAAATTAAGCTGTGTCTCCTTTAAGTTCTGCTGATAACGGGGGGAAAAAATTAGCTTTCTAATTCGTGGTCGCCAACTGTTGTGGTAAATATTAATAGTTGTAATCCGCTCGCATCAAAGTTTGTGTAAGGAAAGAGGTGAATCCCTTTCCTCAGCCCCAGTCAGAGAGAGACACCAATGTTACCATCTTGGTTAAAAATTCTGAGCAAATCCTCCCGCCCTGCTCAGTCTGCTCAACTTTTATTTACTAACAAAAAGTGTAAAAGGGGCTGGCCCAAGACAAGGATACAGGAAGTTATAACATGCAGGAAGCGATGTCAAAGGACAGGGCGGGGCAATCAATGTGGCTAGGCAGACAATGCACACGCCCCATCTCTGTATAAGGAAGGATGAGTCATGTCCATTGTCTGATCAGCCAGGTGGCCGCCCACCCCCCGTCACTGTCAGCATGGACCTCATTCAATACTGCTCAAAGGTGATCAGCATCTAATAAAGATCATTCTACTGGTTCCCATAGGTTTGAAATTATCTGCGAGACATTGCTACAGCTATTGTCAGTATACGGTACTAGTATACCGACAAGGCAGATATGCATGTCCTAAAAGCAGATATGTCTCCAAGCCAATGAGAAGGTTTTCATACTGATGGTTTTGCCACTGGTCCCGATTCAGCCAAAGTACCCTCTGCTAGAGCGCTCCCTGGCTAAATCAGACACAGGGAGACAGATGACAAACTATAAAAACACACACACATACTAAAGTAAAATGTCCGCATAATAAAATTTCCACAACATGTTTAAACACAATCTAATATGAAAAGGCATAATATATGCTACAATGCACTGTGTTTTTAAACATTTCTGTTTTTTTTAAAAACGCCAAACATGCGTTTATATATAAGTGTCGCATTTACATTATTGGCTATTGATGTCATTGTGTTCGAGAGCTTGGAAAAGAGAGTGGGAAGCATCCAAACTTTTTTTTAAAAATTCCACAAATTGGATACATTACTCTCTTACACACCCCAAAATTAAATTAGCAAATATTACAAATCAGTATTTTTGCATCATTATCTGTAAGCCAAAACCAGTAGTGGGTCCAAAACACAGAAGAAACACAAATATTTCTTCTATACCTTTTATCTTTAGATTCCACTTCTGGTTTTGGCTTACTGACCAAATATTGATGCAAAACACTGACCAAATACTGATCGTGTGAAACAGGCCTTTCAGTGTTTGATCAGTGATTTCAATCAGTTATTTTTTCCAGAACTAGGATTGGAGCCTACATGGAGATCAGATATAATAGAATGATTTGTACCTATTGTGTGTTTTTGATCAGCACCTATTTTAAGTTCAAAATCATTGACTGAACTCCAACCAAGTCAATGAAGTAAATAAATAAATATATAAGGGGTCATTTATGTTGTGGCAGAATCTGCAAGTTCTCTGCTTATGCCAGGTCTAAAAAAGGTGGGAGTGGTGTGGGCTGGGAAGGGGATGGACCAGCAGGCCCTTCTCATTCATCATTTTATACACCTGTTTTAGGCATAGAAAATGGTCTAAATATAAGACAGCAAGGAAACGGTCTTACATTGAGAATCAACGGTGGATACGCCAAAGATATTTAGAGGCCAGCACCTCTAGATAACATCAGCAAACCACTACCAGCGCAGGGGCTTATTAAGACCGGTGTCTAAAACACCAGTCTTAATAAATGTGCTCCATAATATCAGTATATGGAACTTAAGAATAGCATGGTATTAGATGATGGATTTGAATTCACGTGTGTTTTTTTCCAGCAATTTCAATGCAGTTTTTGCCATAAATGTTTATATTATGTTTACACAAAAAAAAATAATAATAATTGCAACGTAAAAAACTTTGCAACGCAAAAAATAGCATTTATTTTCCTGGTCTAAACAATCTTGCACTATGCAAACAGCTAACGTACTAAACTATTTAATGAAAAGAATTTTGCCTGTATATTTCAATTATATTACCAATACAGAAACATTGATTCATTTTAAAACAGATTATGCAGTAAAGACTATTGACGTTCCTGACCACTTACTTTTGTATTTTTGAAACTGCTGAAAGAGCAGGGATTGCAGCTCGAGTGCAAATAAGTCAATCACTAGCTCAGACCTTTTGACTGACGCTGAAATTAAAAGAGGTTCTTTTCACTATGAGTACTGTAGTTGTAGACCACTTGACTAAATTGGAGTGAAGTTTTCTCCTATTCAGCTGAAGTGCATTGGTCATCATGAAGGAGATGAGATTTTTAGTCTAGTATGGAAAAATATATGGGTTGAAAAGTATCTTCCTCCTATTAAATAAATTAACAATTTAACTGTAAAGCCTGTTCAATATAACAGAGAGGAAGTTTAGAAGTGTACTGCATATGTCATGGACTCAGTAATGAAACACAGTGCAGTAAGCTCCTAAACTCTTTAAAGAGGACCTGCTAAATTTTTTGGATAAGTCTGTTTTAGTAAATGATTATATTGTTCATTAAATATCAGTTCTGGAGCATCTCTAATCTGTCCCTAGTAGTGGCTTCAGGCTGCATAAATTTTATCATTTTACAGTTTAGTTATGTGATGCATAGCAGTGGATTTGGAGCTCTATATCAGAGTTGTGCCATCACAAACGTGAATGTAGGACCAAAGAATGACGCAATGTTCAAAGGGGATTAGTCATTTTTAAAGATGAGCAAATTTCTTGAAATTAGTTTTGTGTCTGCATCGAATAAATTGGTTGGCAGATTTGATTCAGGTATGATAAATTCAACCTGAATCAAAAGTGCTCAGATTGCCCAGAAAAGTCATGTATGAGATTCAGAGATCTCCTAAGACTGGATCCATAACCAAGACAGCATAAATAACATCAAAGTGACAGTGAGGTATATGTCTATGGATAAACTCATGGTAGCTGGTAGTAACAACCCTCCTGCTTAAAAACACAATGCACTGTTGGATTTGCTATACTTTTTTAAATAAATAAAAAATGTCCAAATATTATCCCTTTTGGGGGAAGATGTCTACCAGTGTTTTTGCACATGGTAGTTTTGGAATATGACATGACTTTTTTAGAACAAAGGGTTCAAATATTATCCCGTTTTTGGGAAGTAGCAAAAATGGAAAACAAGCAGCACCAATTCCTAAACATTAGGATTGACAGGTGCATAAGGCCAGAGATCCAGATCCAATGTCCAAAAAATAAATAACAGAACAGCAACACTCCAAAAGGATTAACCCTTAGGCTACCAGCGCCGTACATGTACTGGTGTGATGTGTAAACATGGCGCCCGATCGCACGTGCAGCGGGCGTCATGGCCGGCAGATCCCTGCCGATTGCGGTAATTAAATGCTTTAGATGCTGTGATCAAGTGAGATCACGCTACTTAAATGCGCAAAAACCTATGCCCCATGTGTCTAATCCGGGCATAGGTAGTTGCACTGAATACTGGTAGCTTTATTGAGTAAGCTAACAGTATTCGAACAGATGGCAGGCCAGCATAAGAAATGAGCAAAAGTGAGCAAATAAGCTAATAATAAATTCCTGATAAGCCAAAAAAAGTTAAAAAAAATAATAATAAGCTCATAAATGAGGCACATAATGTTCACAAAAAATAAAAATAAATGTAAAAAAATATATAAAAAATATATTAAAGTTAAATCACCCCCCTTTCCGTATAATTAAAAAATAAATACCTAAATATCAATAAATATAAACATCATGGGTATCACCACAACCGAAAGTGCCCATACTATTAAAACAGAAAAAAAAATTCCAATAGGGCGAATTGAGTAACGGAAAAAAGGGTCAAAATGGCCGATTTGCCATTTTTTCATTGCTTCTCTTATAATATAATAAAATGTGATCAAAAAGTCACACATACTCCAAAATGGTATCAATTAAAAGTACAGATTGTTCCGTAAAAAATTAGCCCCTAAATAGCTCAGTAGACATAAGTATAAAAAGTTATAGGGGTCAGAATATGGTGACATAAAATAAAATACTCAAAGTTGAAATTAATTTTTACACTACTTAGACAGAAGGAACCTATACATATGGGGTATCATTGTAAACATACTGACACAGAGAATGATGGGCATGGGTCAGTTTTGCCATTAACAAAACGCTATGGGAACAAAACCCGTAAAACTGTGGAGGGATTGAGTTTTTTTTCCAATTCCACCCCATTTGGAATTCTGTTACAGCTTCCCACAACATTTTATGCCATAATTAATGGTGGCATTAGAAAGTACAACTTGTCCTTCAAAAAATAAGCCCTCTTTCAGCTATGTGACAAGAAAAATAAAAAAGTTATGTCTCACGGAATATAGGGAAGAAAAATTAAAAAGCAAAAACAAAAAAACCTCCGGTATCCAAACGGTTAAAAATGAAAGCTGTTTATTCACCCATGTCTGTCCTATCACAGGACCTTTCTTAAGCATTGCTATTTATACATAGGTGAATAAACAGCTTTCATTTTAATTAGTGTTGATCGAGCATGCTCGGCCGAGCGCGATGCTCGAGTCAGTGTATTTAAATCTAATTTAGACTCTATTTCTGAAAAGTTTCTGCTGGGATTTGAATTTACAACCTTCTACATTAGAGGCAAGAACCTTAATTACTCAGCTATAAAGCTGAATGATAAGCTTTGTCAGAAAAACCGCATAGTAGTTTCTCGTGTAGTAAGTATTCCTATATAGCAGAAGTATCATTTTATATTTAACTGCAGGTTAACATGCAGCCCTATAGCGTAGTGGTTAAGGTTCTTGGCTGTAATGTAGAAAGTTGTGAGTTCCAATCCTGGCAGAAACATATCAGAAATAGAGGCTAAGTTTTATATATATATATATATATATATATATATATATATATATATATATAAATTTAGCCTTTATTTCTGAAATGTTTCTACTGGGATTTGAACTCACAAAGTTCTACATTTGAGCCAAGAACCTTAACCACTACACGAAAGAGCTGCATATTAACTTGCAGTTGAATATAAAATGATACTTCTTCTGTATAGGAATACTTACTACATGAGAAACTAGTTTATCATTTAGTTATATAGCTGAGTGGTTAAGGTTCTTGCCTCTAATGTAGAAGGGTGTGAGTTCAAATCCCGGCAGAAACTTTTTAGAAATAGAGGCTAAATTAGATTTAAGTACACCTGGGTGTCCCCAAGCACTGACTCCATATATGGATATAGCTATATATGGAGTCAGAGCAGGGACTCCTAAGCGTGGCCTCACAGTGGATTCCACCACTGTACAGCGATCTTCTGCGTAGACCTCAGTGGGACTCTGCACCCTCCCCTCTTCAGAGCAGGGGATGCCTGGTTTAATGCTCGGATTCTCCCATTGACTTTTATCCCAAAGTGTTCAACTCGAGCACCAAAAAATGGAACAGCACCTCCAGAGACAAATCGCAGGTGGAAGCTACCCGGCAATAATACAGCAAACAAATAAAGTAGCAGCACACCACTAAATGCACTAAGACTGAGTGACCAGGTGAATGTGTGAACAGGGTCAAATACATGACGCCATAAGCAGTGAGGAAGCTCTTAGCACATATTATTGATCAAAAATACTTCGGGACCACCTACCAGATGACAAGGTAGCTTCTTATCAGATGGGACCTACTCTAACACAGAGTGTCCAGCTCTATTGTTACTCTGATTAAAAACACCAAGGGGTGGGGGATGGGCGGGGAGTGCTAAGTTCCAAAGATATATATATTATAGCTCCAACAATTCTACTTCCACAATTACATCAGGAAAAGTCAAGAAGAATGAAATGGCTTATGTTATGAAAAAAAGTCTCACTTTCTTGTGACTAACAGAAGCAGCAATGCAGAATGAAACCTGACAGACAAACCATGAGATGTGTGGTTGCGTAGGGGTAGTATTTGTGGCAGAAGGGGCAGCTGTAGCTATATGGGCAGCAGTTCATATTGCACATGACAGATAGACAGAAAGCGGAAGTGGCATCATTGGGACAGTAGTGATAAACAGCCAGTCTTCACTGGCAGATCTATTCATTGGCATCAGCCAGAGGTGTGTGTGAAAATACTCACGGATCCATGCCTCATTTATTTTCACTGGTTTCCACTAGGGTTGAGCGAATCGCACTTCAGATCCAAGATCCAAAGTCAATTTGTTCCCCAACTTTGTTTTAATGCTATATGGAGCGACTTTGGATCTATGATCTGAAGCTTGTTTCTCTTGAAACACTAAGTATAAATGGAAATATGAATGAGTAAAATAAAAAATATATTATATAATATATAAATGTATGTATCATATAAGAATATATGTATATATATATATATATATATATATATATATTATATACACAACAGTGAAAAAAAAGAAAAACAATTGCTTGGTATAGGGGTTAAAGACATGATATCCTTCATACATATAAGGATGTTGGGAAGGGGTTTAGTCCATAAAACCCATAAAACCCTTTTTAACTCTGTGAACTCTTGGAAAATGTCTTGAAATCCTGTTGAAAAGTACTAATGGCATCTCAATATTCCATGGCACATTACTTCAGATAAGAAGATCAGTTTTGTTATGCATGCACCTGCTGATATGCACATGTCAATATAAGGCAGAAGATGAAATGTCATTATTATTGACTGGCAGCATTTATTTCCTGTCTCCTATTGACTAAATAAATATATCTGTTGGTACTTAATGTAAAATGAGATACTTAGTAAAATAGAAAATGTCATGGAAATTGAAAGCAAGTATTTTGCAGGACCAAGCAGTACTCCTACATAAAGAAGTTTTCCAAAACCAGACTATTTATGACCTAGCTTGGTGATAGGCCATCAATATGAGATTGTTAATGACATGACTCTCTGACCCCCTGCTTTGCAGCCTCTTCATTGTTTGCATAGGTCCGTCTACCTGGACACCATCTACTTAGTAGTGCCAGTGCATGGCATTGGTCTTGAATTGGGTAAAGTTGCAGTATCCTGTCCAGTTACTACTACTGTAAGTAGCCCCATGTAAAGTGAAGAGGCCACAGCACCCTCTACTTCAAACAAATGATCACTGCTGAGAGATGGACTGCCATAGATTTGATATTAATTGCCCAGCTTGAAGATAGCTCATTAGACTCATGAACCCTTAAAACCCATTTTGCACCTACTTTTGGTGGGAGATTGAAAAGTAACTAGTGCACTATCAGTCACTATCATTATGAGTTAGTGAATCTTCGCCGTAGACAAAGGTGATGCACAACTGGCATGACATCACTGGGTTTCCCAATATTCTGCTGCCAATCCAACTCTAGCTGAAACTTTTGGTCAAGGCTGACAATATAATACAGTAGATGATCTTCAATCGGAATGCTTTTATTTGCTGAGTACATTAGGTAGACATGTGACAGTTCGTATTAACGTTTTCGTATTAACACTATGCCGCAGTCGGTAGCCAGGATAAAGAGGGTGTTCACACCGAGTAGAATGGTGCATACAGCTTCTAGGTGCTGAACACTCTACTCGGTGTGAACACCCTCTCTATCCTGGCTACCAACTGCGGCATAGTGTCTGACGAAGGCCTACGCGGAAAAAAAAACATTAACACGAACTGCCACATGTCTACCTAATGTACTCAGCAAATAAAAGCATTCCGATTGAAGATCATCTGCTGTGATTTTTAATTAATTGTAAACTGGGGTGGGAACCCTTTGCACAGCAATACCTGCACAGTGTGCGACAAAGCTCTTACAATAATATAATACAGTAAACAGGAAAGCACTACCTAGCAACCACAGTTTTTTCAATGTGGTTGTCACTAGCACTAGAACTCTGCAACGGTTTCTGTAACAGATGTTCAGGTCAAGGCCAAATTGCTATTGGCCTAAGAAAAGGAAGAGCCATAGATACTTTGGCGGACTTGTTGGTCTGTACACATCTGATATCACAGCTTACCCCTATTAAAAAGAAATAGGTATAAGCTACAATATCAGCCATATCCTTTGAAAAATTGTGTAACTGTTTATGAAAAGCAAAGCAGACCATTTGTCTCCTCATTTTTGTAATGTCAGACATCCCCTTTAAACTATTATGTTTTCTATTTCCTATTGCCGTTATATCCACACATTGCATTTGTAGATGGAAAATAAAATTGTTTATAAAAGTCCTGTTTATACAAAACTTTAGGTTTATCTCACATGATTTCTGAGCAACAGCTGAAAATTGAAATCTATCTACAGTGTCTATCTGTCTGTGTATCTATCTATCTAATATCTATCTATCTATCTATCTAATATCTATCTATCTAATCTATTATATATCTAGCTATCTATTATCTATCTGATATCTATCTAACTATCTATCTATCTATTATCTATCTATTTATCTATCTATCTATCTATTATCTATCTATCTATCTATTATCTATCTATCTATCTATCATCTATCTATATATATATCTAATTATCTATCTAATATCTATCTATATAATCACATATCTATCTACTATTATCTATCTAATATCTATCTATCTATTATCTATCAATTATCTATCTATCTATCTATCTATCTATCATCTATTTATCTATCTATCTATCTATCTATCTATCTATCTATCTATCTACTATCTATTATCTATCTAATATCTAGCTATCTATCTATCTAATTATCTATCTACCTAATCTATTATCTATCTAGCTATCTAATCTATTATATATCTAGCTATCTATTATCTATCTAATATCTATTTATTTAATTATCTATAGATGACAATAGCATTTAGGTACTCAGTACACAATGTGACGATTCTCTGGTATATCTTGTCAGTAGATGGCACTGTGTTATTTCTAAAAGACCCTTTACAGGCAGATATTATATGATGCCAAAGGTTTGTATGAGAACAAAAGAGATGGACATCGGTGCAAATTACACTTCCACTGCAGAAAATCTGAAATATAACTTTTTTCCTCCAAGGGATACAGTGTGCAGATCTTATATGAAAGCTCACTGAAGTTAAATGTCTCCTGCACCTACGATAAAGTATGTACTTAAATATTTATACTATCTGAGCTATGAATACAAATACAATTTGTGTGTGATGTTTAAAATGTATATTTCGCATAGTCTTACATTGAAATAAAAAAAGATATGTGTTACACTGGTAAAAAAAAAAATACAATACACATTCCACGAAAAAAATAAAAAAATCCCCTATAGTCGAACAGCTCCCTGAGGGATCACGATAGATACTTTGAAGCATTAGCCTCTCTATTTATAAAATTGTAGGTGGCATCTCTATTAATATTCCCCTGGCTTTCTGTTACTTATTGCTGCAGCATAAAAAGCAATATTAATTATACTGAGCATAGAAAATCCATTCTTACTGGCCTCATGCAAATCTAATCATGATACATTTAAAGCTGTGACTCATGCTGATAAAACATCTATTGGCAAAAATGTAAAAAGTATTTTAGAGACAAAAACGCATATTAATGCTTTTTTTCTCTCTATGAAATGCTGTTAGAAATGGCAAGGAGATTGCATGACAGTGGAAATGATTTCTGCGTGTTATTTAATGACAAGCAGAGTGATAACCTATGCTCGGTAACATACAGTATTAAAAACTGGGTTAAATTTGTAAAGATCATCTATAGCCTAATTGATATGATGTTTTCACAGCCTAATAGTCTTATTATTGCTTAGGTTGGATCCAGATAATAGAATCTGCACATCATAAACTGAAATGCATTTCTGTATTTGAATAAGATCTTATCTAGGGTGTGCACATAAATCATAGGGCCCCTTAGCAAAACTCAAAATGGGCCCAATCCTGGAAAGTTAAAACTAAATACATTTTTAAAATGTAACAATTTTATTGTAAATCTTAAATTTTTCTCATGTAAATATGGTTGATGCATAATTGAAGTCCTCTAAACCCTCAGGACTAAGGCTACTTTTACACTAGCGTTAATATTTTCCGGTATTGAGATCCGTCATAGGGTCTCAATTCCGAAAAAAAAAACGCTTCAGTTTTGTCCCCATTCATTGTCAATGGGGACAAAACGTAACTGAACAGAACGGAATGCTCAAAAATGCATTCCGTTCCGTACTCATACCGGAGAGCAAACCGCAGCATGCTACGGTTTGCTTCCCGTCCTGGGATGCGATGCAAGGCAGATCCATCATGACCCACAATGCAAGTCAATGGGAACGGATCCATTTTCTCTGACACAATCTGACACAATAGAAAACGGATCCATACCCCATTGACTTTCAGTGGAGGTCATGACGGATCCGTCTTGGGTAGGTTAAAGATAACACAACCGGATCCGTTCATAACAAAGGCAGATGGTTGTATTATCAGTAACGGAAGTGTTTTTGCTGAACCCTGCCGGATCCAGCAAAAACGCCAGTGTGAAAGTAGCCTAAGGTTTGTTTGGTATACATTTGCTATCATTAGAACATATGCCTCATATATATTTACTTAGAGCTGTACTGTTGTTTTGTGCCTCAGGGCTTGTTCAGATGGATGTCATACATGCTGTTTGCTGTTTTATACTGTTAGAGGTTGCTTACATTTTAACTTAAAGGATAGTGGTGCCTTAATAGACCCCAGTGTTGTAGATGTGCATCTGCTTTTTTCTATTTATTTTTTTAGATTAATTATACGATAAAAGTGATATGATACCATGATTACTTTGTGAATTGTGCTGCTATTTTATGCTATGTTTATGTTTATGCTATGTCTGCCTTGTTCACAGGAGCCCAGAACTGTACACAGTACTCCATGTGTGATCTGACTATTGATTTGTAACGTGGCAGGACTATCTTCTCATCACAAAATAAAAAAAGACTCCTATATTACACTGTGTTGGTATTAATTTATGAATGTTTTCTGCCACACGGCCTTCATCAGAAATACTGAAATATACATAAGTAAAGAGCAATCAAATGTAGGCAAACATAACATAGTGATGTAAAGAAGTAATATTGTACATAGTCATATAGTGCCTATAGGCATCCTACCCTAGGAGGTATATCCAATTCCAGCATATAATGTGCGACAATGCACAGCAAAATGTATTAGATATAACATCGTAGTAAACAGATTGTAGTAGAAGATATAGAAAGCTCCCAAGTTGAAATCATCGGTACATCATAAGGTTCTCCAGCATGGGTAGATGTATAGGCAATGATACTATACTAATGGCTGTGCTAAATAATAGGCTCTTCCAAATACACTACAGGCATAAGAAGATAGACAAACTTATGATGTAACGATGATTTCAACTTGGGAGCTTTCTATATCTTCTACTACAATCTGTTTACTACAATGTTATATCTAATACTTTTTGCTGTGCATTGTCACACATTATATGTTAGAATTGGATATACCTACCGCCTAGTGCAGGATGCCTATACGCACTGTATGACTAGGTACAATATTTCTTCTTTTAATCACTATGTTATGTTTGTCTACATTTGATTGCTCTTTATTTATGTATATTTCAGTATTTCTGATGAAGGCTGTGTGGCCGAAAACATTCAGAAAGTCATAATTATACTGGAAAACACACCTTAATAAATTGATGTAATGCGTTTAGCAAAACAGTGGAATACAGGAGTCTTTTTTATTTATTGATCTTGGCTTGGGAACTAGAGATGAGCGAAAAGAAGCTGACGAAGTGGAATTCGATCTGAATTTCAGGAAAAATTTGATTCGCACCAAAGCCGAATTTCCTCACGCTTCGAGGTAACGAATTGCATTTTTTCCTAAAATGGCTGCTACACGTGTGAGGACATGGGGTAAGGAACTCTGAGAAGGCGGGATCACCCATAATGCCATGCATGCAGCCGATCAGCAGCCAGCCAGTGTCACGGTCTCTAAAGTGACAGCATTTTGTTAATGATATCTTTCATCATCTGGTGGGAAGGTTTGTTGCTGCATATATGGATGACATACTAATTTAGGATCACGTGAGACAGGTGTTACTGATCCTAAGAGAGAATAAATTGTATGCTAAGTTGGAGAAGTGTGCATTTGCAGTTCAAGAAGTGCAATTCCTGGGTTACCTACTCTCATCTTCAGGTTTTCAGATGGATCCAGAGAAGGTCCATGCTGTGTTGGACTGGGATCGAACCGGAAATCTGAAAGCGCTTATGCGTTTTTTGGGGTTTGCCAACTACTACCGGAAATTCATTTCAAACTACTCGACTGTGGTTACACCTTTAACGGACATGACTAGGAAAGGTTTGGATGTCTCAGTCTGGTCTGATGAGGCATTACAAGCTTCAGCGGTGAAGGAATGTTTTGCTTCTGCTCCTATACTGGTGCAACCGGAAGTGTCACAGCCATTCATTGTGGAAGTTGACGCATCCGAGGTAGGGGTAGGAGCAGTCTTGTTGCAGGGTCCTTCACCTAGCAAAACACATCTGAGCCTGCCTACAAAGCGCCAAGGTGGTCTCAGGTCAGGCGGGTCCTACGCTAAACCTACCTAAGCCATTGGGCTTCTATGTTCAGGAGCGCAGATGCCGCACATATGGTGTGCTGCTCCTAGGCGGGCTCAGATGTGTTTTGATCAAAATACAGGGTGGGCCATTTATATGGATACACCTTAATAAAATGGGAATGGTTGGTGATATTAACTTCCTGTTTGTGGCACATTAGTACATGTGAGGGGGTAAACTTTTGAAGATGGGTGGTGACCCCCTCATCTGAAGGCAATTGTCTATGCTGTGAATATACGAGATGTGCAGCACCTGAAACTATGGATACTGGAAGCCTGTGCTAGCATTTCTCCTGCGGTGTTGCTATCAGTGTGTGAAGAGTGGGAGAAGAGGGTTGCATTGACAATCCAACACAATGGGCAGCACATTGAACACATTTTATAAGTGGTCAGAAACTTGTAAATAACTCATGAAAGAATAAAGTTACGTTAAAACCAAGCACACCATTGTTTTTCTTGTGAAATTCCCAATAAGTTTGATGTGTCACATGACCCTCTTCCTATTGAAAAAACTAAAGTTGGATTCAAAATGGCCAACTTCAAAATGGCCACCATGGTCATCACCCATCATGAAAAGTTTCCCCCCTCACATATACTAATGTGCCACAAACAGGAAGTTAATATCACCAACCATTCCCATTTTATTAAGGTGTATCCATATAAATGTCCCACCCTGTATTATTTCACTACCAAAGCAGATTCCCTATGCGTGTTACTGCAAGGCACAGTGTTCTACACCACTATAAAGGCTCACTGCAGCCAGAAAATAGCAGTTTTTTAACGCAATTTGACTTAAATATATTCTGACCAAACCAAATTGTTCCTGAGAAATTTGGCAAAATGGTGAATAAAATTTTTGAAAAATTTGCTCATCTCTAATTGTCTACTCCCTCAGATGCAGTGTCTGAAGAATCACTATCAGTTGAACTAAAGGTAACCCTTAAGTCATTCCTACATCTCATTTTACTGCTATTACCCTTCTTTTTCAGAATGGATCGTGGTGTAGATGGCATGGCCCAGTTGTAGACTGTATTTGGTTTATAATCTTGTAAATTTCTCAAAATTTTTATTTTGCTTAGCCTTTGTAATTTCGTTCTCCAAGTTTATCAGGTTAGATTTTATTTTAGGGTGCAAATCCTCATATAGTCATAAGTGTTGCGAAGGCGCAAATTCACATGTGAGCTCAGTAATTTTATTGTGTACATTTTCAAGTAGCTTCTCCTCCTCCTCACCCACTATCAAAGCCATTCATTTTAAGGAGCATGCCAACGATATACGCTCCCAGAGACCCCTAGGGATAATGTCCTTTGTAATATAGTTCTATAATATGGCTTATAATGTGTGCCACTACTAAAATGTCCCTTTTTAAATCTGCAAAAATCCCATAGTGCTCCTACCAGTTATAAATAATGACCATCTATAGCAGCCCAACAGCACTAAGTCTGAAGTCTATCAGAGAGAACGGCAGGGCAGGGAGACATCACTCATTGCTATGCTGCTATATTCAACTGCTTTATTTGCGGTTAACCTATGGAAGCCTGTCACTTGCAGTCCTCTATAGGAACTGTATCTCTGATATGTTGGGTTCTTCAGAGAGACACAGCATTTCAAAGAGATGGAACAGCTCCCCTGATCGCCGCGTAGGGGAGCCATTTCAAATCCGGATGCACACACTAGCATTTTTTTTGGCATTTAGATGCCAAGGTAACTAATCTAAAGGGTTAAATGTATGAGATAATTTTTTCCCAGTCGAAGACATTAGCCCCAGACCTCTGCTGCTTAAAACAAGAGAGACCCGACAGCTACAGATGTAGCAGGGTTAACACACAAATTATTAACTCAAATTTCTTAACTCATCGCATTATCTTGAAACAAAAGCCATTGAAAAGCAATTGAAGCTGTTTGCTTAACGCATTTATTTCAGATAACATGTCTCATAAAGCTTGTGTGTTAACTCTACTACATCCGTATGTATTTAAAACTCCTACAGATGTAGCAGGGTTAGCACTCAAGCTCTTAACTCAAATTTCTTCACTCATAGCGTTATCTTGAGGCAAAAGCCATTGAAAAGCAATTGAAGGTGTTTGCTTAATGCTTTTAGTTTAGATAACACGTCTCATAAATCATGAATTTTAACATCTCTTTTGTTTTGAATAGAGAGGCATATATTAACACGAGCAAGCTGAATTAATTAAGTCTAAGTGTAACGGTCGCGTACACACACACACAGGGGGGAGGGAAGTGACCACTGCGCTCCACCCTTACCCCTGGCCCTGCCTACTTGCCTCGTGAGTCCTAATGACAGGGGACAACTGGACGGCAATCCCTAGCTTGGAATAAGTGCAGGGATGACAGACAGACAAACAACAGGACGTGAACGGACCGAGTCAATACCAGGAGAGCTACAAAGTACAAATGGAGCAAGCAGAGAATTGTCAGGAGAAGCCGGGGTCATAAATACCAGGAGAGACGTGAAGTACCAAAGGAGTCAGCAGAGGATCGTCAGGAGGAGGCCGGGGTCAGAATACCAGGAGAGCAGCAAAGTACACAAGGAGCAGGCAGAGGATCGTCAGGAATTCAGCAGGAGGTAAGTACGCCAGGAAAGACCAAATCACAGGTGGAACCTAAATTAACAGGCAACCTGTGGCCAGCAGGCTGCCTGTATTTATAGTGGGGAGTGAGGGTCATGTGACGTGGCCAGCGTCACATGACCGACAGACCAACCAGTCGAGCACCGAGTGATCAGCTCGGCGCTCAAGGCAGACTTAGGAGCAGGGAGCCACCCAGCTAGTAAAGCCGTCCTGGGAACGAGGTCAAACACAGAACCTCGCTCTCAAAGCTAAGCAGCAGGTCTGCGGCTAATGAGGGACCGAGTGCACCTTCGGAACCCCGTTACACTAAGTCTATTATGCAGTAGAATTATTTATATATATATATATATATATATAAATAACTCTACTACATACGTACTTCTGTAATCCAGAGGTTAACATTTGATGGTTAAATATCTGTTATTGTTTTGATTTGAAATTGAATATGCAGTATTTTCAGTGCACTTGTATTTATGGAAATAAAAGTTATAATGATTTTGCATTTGTGTATATGTATATGTGTATATATACAGTACAGACCAAAAGTTTGGACACACCTTCTCATTCAAAGAGTTTTCTTTATTTTCATGACTATGAAGGCATCAAAACTATGAATTAACACATGTGGAATTATATACATAACAAACAAGTGTGAAACAACTGAAAATATGTCATATTCTAGGTTCTTCAAAGTAGCCACCTTTTGATTTGATTACTGCTTTGCACACTCTTAGCATTCTCTTGATGAGCTTCAAGAGGTAGTCCCCTGAAATGGTCTTCCAACTGTCTTGAAGGAGTTCCCAGAGATGCTTAGCACTTGTTGGCCCTTTTGCCTTCACTCTGCGGTCCAGCTCACCCCAAACCATCTCGATTGGGTTCAGGTCCGGTGACTGTGGAGGCCAGGTCATCTGGCGCAGCACCCCATCACTCTCCTTCATGGTCAAATAGCCCTTACTTTCAAAGTTTTCCCAATTTTTCGGCTGACTGACTGACCTTCATTTCTTAAAGTAATGATGGCCACTCATTTTTCTTTACTTAGCTGCTTTTTTCTTGCCATAATACAAATTCTAACAGTCTATTCAGTAGGACTATCAGCTGTGTATCCACCTGACTTCTCCTCAATGCAACTGATGGTCCCAACCCTATTTATAAGGCAAGAAATCCCACTTATTAAACCTGACAGGGCACACCTGTGAAGTGAAAACCATTTCAGGGGACTACCTCTTGAAGCTCATCAAGAGAATGCCAAGAGTGTGCAAAGCAGTAATCAAAGCAAAAGGTGGCTACTTTGAAGAATCTAGAATATTACATATTTTCAGTTGTTTCCCACTTGTTTGTTATGTATATAATTCCACATGTGTTAATTCATAGTTTTGATGCCTTCAGTGTGAATCTACAATTTTCATAGTCATGAAAATAAAGAAAACTCTTTGAATGAGAAGGTGTGTCCAAACTTTTGGTCTGTACTGTATATATATATATATATATATATATATATATATATATAAAATTCTACAGCATAATAGACTTAGACTTGATTAATTCAGCTTGCTTGTGTTAATATATGCCTCTCTATTCAAAACAAAAGAGATGTTAAAATTCTTTCAGGATAATACAGACATTATTGTGGGTCTATAGGTATAAAACATAATCCTACCTAAAGATTATAATTCTAATTATTCATCCTTTTAAACTTGTTTCAATTTAATGCTTTCAAAGTACTGTTTTGAACAGAAAAGGATAATAAAACTATGTATTCATTAGGGCTTATTGCAAATTAAATAAATCAGAAATGTTGTTTCAAATAATATTTGTTGAAAAACTGTATTGAATTGAGAAGGGCCAGCATAAAATATGTTAGCGGATTTGTTAATAGATTCCTTTCATTTCATGCTTGTTGTGGCTGGATAAACAGGGCATGTAAGTACAATGAGAAAATTAGTTTGTCTTTAATTTAGTAGTCATAAATGTACAAACTGTGTGAAAGAATTGGCAACTACTTAATGCTGTAATTGAATTTTAATACATTTTCAAAAACTTCAGTAGCCACATCAGTTTTGAAATTGATCTTTCAGGATTGATATCAAATTTCTTAAATTTCTTAAATACTCTGCGGTGTCAACCGGCCGATTTTGTGTCTTGGCACGACCTGGCATTTCTTATTCCTAATTTTTCAATGTTTATATGCAATTTCTAAAGAGAATATATATTTTGTATTTTTTTTTCAAAGAAAAGTGGTTTGGATGAGACCACAGAAACTTTGTATTGCAGGATACATCCAAGTAATAATCTTTTTGAGGCTACAACTCAATAGCGAAACTTGGTCATAAACTGCCATTTACTTGGGAAGAAAAGGTTGTGCGATAAATCACCAGATTCTAGTAAGTAATTAACTTTTTTGTAGCCATTCTTAGTTCATAATTTAGGCATTTTAAGGTTAAAAACTGAAGTGAGCAATGTAATGGCAAATAAAAAATATGAATATAGGAATAATGCTAGGATAATAAAGAAATTATTATATATCAACTATAAGTGGTATTTAGAAATCATTTGAAATCCACCTACTTGTTTTACGACCAACCCTAATTTTTTAGTTAAATTACAAGACAATTTTTAGGAGCTTTAATAAAAGTTAAGTCAATAGAATTCTTAAATCGAAAAACAGCATTATTGTAAGTTCACCACAACATCCAGTAATACAACGCGTCTCCCCAACTCCAAGACAGTACACAGCAAAGAGCTCCATATTTATTTTACACATTACCTATTTCTTTTGGAAACACAATTGTATAACAACAATTTCCTTTACAGCTATGTGCTTGCTTTGAAGGGTTATGTTTTCAGGGGCGGATTGGGAATTCAAAGTGGCCCTGGAAAAAAGCGTTGAAGTAGCCCCATTTTATAGGCAGGCCTGAACTGGTAGGAGGCGGAGCCAGGCCAAATGGATGAGGTCATCAATCCATTAGGATAGTTCAAACACAGCACATTCACACAGCATACCTTCCAACTTTTGAAAAGCCAGAGGAGGGATAATAACTGTGTGCTTAGTGCGACATGATGATTTTTTTTACACTAAGCCAGGATTCTAACTCCGCTTAATGCCTATCTGCTCCCACGTATGCGCCATTTGTGCCCCCAAACATTAGTTATGCTTTCTTAGTGCCCCCACATAAAAGTTATGCCCATTTTCTGCTCTTACACAGTACTTATGCCCCCTTTGTGCCCCAACAGAGTAGTTATGCCCCATTTGGTCCACCTTCACAGTAATAATGGTCCCTTAGTGCCCATTCACATTAGTTAGGCCTCTTTGAGCCCCTACACTGTCATTATTCACATAACTCCTTTTATAAAACTCTAGTGCTTATAAACACTCCAGAGACATTTACATCATATGTGATCAGCCGCTCCTCTTAGAACGCCCCAGCACTGATATAACCTCCAGAGTAGAGTTGAGCGGACACCTGGATGTTCGGGACCCGAACTTGACCCCGAACCCGAACCCCATTGAAGTTAATAGGGACCCGAACTTTTGAGCACTAAAATGGCTGTAAAAATGTCATGGAAAGAGCTAGAGGGCTGCAAAATGTGGTTAAGAGCATGACAAGTGCTCTGCAAACAAATGTGGACAGGGAAATGACTTTAAATAACATAAAATACGTAAAAATAAAAAAGAATAATCTTGATCTAGGCAGACGAGGTCCATATGGAGTAGGAGGTTAAGGAGGCAGTGGATGTGGCGGTGTAGGTGGAAGCGGCAGTGGAGGAGGTAGCCTACACTGCTTTGTGGTTTTAAATTTATTTTTAATTTTTTAAATTAGCGTACACCCCAAAACATTGGGAAATATAACCTGTGATAACCCCCTCCAGTCGTGCTAAACACACGTTCAGACAATACACTGGGCTGCAGGGCAGGCCAGCACCTCCAAGGCATAAAGGGCAAGCTCAGGCCATGTGCCCAATTTGGAGACCCAGAAGTTGCAGGGGGCAGACCCATCAGTCAGTTCGTGTAGGTGTGTGCACACATACTGCCCCACCATGTCGCACGTCCCCGTGATGTTCACGATCCAATTGGATATCTGCTCTATCATCTTTTAATGTTCTTTTCTGCACCTACCATGTTGATCATGGTTAGTGGTGCATCAGGGTTCCACGCCGGAGAGGGAGCGTGACAAAGGGATAGCACATCCAAGGGAGATCAATGGATGAAATTTAATTGTGATCGGATGGAAATGTGGGAGAAGTTATTTAAACGGAAGAATCGAAGGAAAGAAGGGGGTGCACAGCAATTACCCACTCCCGACTTGGGGAGGTAGTGATGATAAATAACAATACAGGACTCTTAAGATGCCATGTTATTGGAATGATTAAATACAAAATTATAGGGAATGTCACTGGGATATTTAGGATTTGGAGACGTTAGATAGGAGAGGCCCTGCTGCTGCTTTATTGACTCTAGATAACTTCTGCCTGGATATCTTCTCTATAAACTTTTGATGTTCTTTTTTGAGCCTACCATGTTGATCACGGTTATCGGCGAATCAGGGTTCCACGCCGGAGAGGGAGCGTGAGAAAGAGAGACCACATCCAAGGGAGGTTAATTTTTTTTAATTAAATATGATCGAGCGGAAAAGTGGGACAAATTATTGAAGCGCAAATGTAGGACAAGTTGTTAAAGTTTAAGCATTGAATGAAAGGAGGGGGCGCGCATCAATTAAAGAAGAATGTTTGAAATTTAATTTTCTGTCACCTATGCAGAGCAGGGGTTTGTACACTGCAAAATTGGTAAAATGTCACCTGACAATGTAACAGAAGATTTTTTGAAATTTATGTCCCTATCACCTATGCAGATCAGGGGTTTAATTACTGCAAAAATGGTCAAATGCTACCCAAGATTTTACAAAGATTTTTTTACCTGTCTACTAGGTATAGCAGTGGTATATCACACCCAAAAATTGGTGAATTTCACTCGAAAATGTAACATACAAATTAGTGAATTGTTTTTACCTGTCTACTAGGTACAGCCGGGGTATATCACACCCAAAAATTGGTGAATTTTACCCGAATATGTTACCTGTCTACTAGGTAGAGCAGGGGTTTGTATACAGCAAAATTGGTAAGATGTCACCTGACAATGTAACAGACGATTTTTTTAAAATTTATGTTCCTATCACCTATGCAGAGCAGGGGTTTAATCACGGCAAAAATGGTCAAATGTCACCCAAGAATGTAACAGACAAATTAGTTAAATGTTTTTCCCTGTCTACTAGGTATAGCAGGGGTATATCACACCCAAAAATTGGTGAATTTAACCTGAAAATGTAACAGACAAATTAGTGATTTATTTTTACCTGTCTACTAGGTATAGCAGTGGTATATCACACCCAAAAATTGGTGAATTTCACCTGAAAATGTAACATACAAATTAGTGAAATGTTTTTACCTGTCTACTAGGTACAGACGGGTATTTCACACCCAAAAATTGGTGATTTTCACCCGAAAATGTAACAGACAAATTTGTGAAATGACATGAAATAAAATAAATCTCGTACAAAAAAAAAAAAAAAATGTGATTTATGAGGTGGAGGTCCATATGGAGTAGGTGTTTTAGTAAACGGTGGACGTAGCGGTGTAGGTGGAAGCGGCGGTGGAGGAGGACGAGGTAGCCAACACTGATTTTTGGTTTTAATTAAATTTTTATTTTTTGTTATAAGGGTACACTCCAAAAGAGTGTGAAATTTCCAAAATCAAACCACGGTCACCTGACCAAAAACTCCTTTTAGATAGGACCCCTAAAGCGAGTTTTTGGTCAGGTGACCGTGGTTTGATTTTTGTTAGAATCTCCTGAGGGCCCTATAGGGACATAAATCTGGTTCTTTAAATATCCAAAATAAAACAATGAGAAATTGCGCTGTAGTATAACAATGGCTGGTTAAGGCCGGTATACATGTCTATTCTGCACAAGTTACGGACAAGTCCTGTGGGATCCATGCCTGGTTCATTTTAATGAACGTGAGCTTGTCCACATTGGCTGTGGACAGGCGGCTGAGCTTGTCTGTGATAATGCCCCCTGCCGTGCTAAACACACGTTCAGATAATACACTGGCTGCAGGGCAGGCCAGCACCTCCAAGGCGTAAAGGGCGAGCTCAGGCCATGTGCCCAATTTGGAGACCCAGAAGTTTAAGGGGGCAGACCTGTCATTCAGTAAGTGTAGGCGTGTGCACACATACTGCTCCACCATGTTGCTGAAATGCTGCCTCCTGCAAAGACGTTCCATATCAGCTGGTGGTGTTGGTTGTTGTTGCGTGCTGACAAAGCTTTTTCACATTTAGGCCATGCTAACCCTGCCTTCTGAGGTGCTGGTGGTGCCCCAGCTGCGTTAGCGACCTCTTCCTCCTCCTCTGCCTTCGCCTTGTTCTTCCACTGTGCCCCCGCTGTCAGGTGGGAATGCCACCAGCAGCGCATCTACCAGCGTGCGCTTGTAATCGGGCCTCTTACGATCACGCTCCAGTGACGGAATTAAGGACGGTACGTTGTCCTTGTAACGGGGATCCAGCCACCCAGTAATCAGCACAAGTTAGAATGCGGGCGACTCGGCGGTCATTGCGGAGACACTGCAGCATGTAATCGCTCATGTGTTCCAGGCTGCCCAGAGGCAATGAAAAGCTGTCCTATGTGGGAGGTGTATCATCTGTGTCCTCTGTATCCCCCCAGCCACGCACCAGTGATGGCCATGAGCTGGTTTGGGTGACACCCTGCTGTGAACACGGTTCCTCCTCCTCCCCCATCTCCTCCTCATCCTCCACCTCGTCATCCTCCAGAACTGTGCCCTGGCTGGACAATTGTGTACCTGGCGTTTGTGGGTGCAGGAACCCACCCTCGGAGCCACTTGTGAATGACTGGCCGGAAACCCTATGAAATGATCTCTCTTCCTCCTCCTGTGCCACATCCTATTCCATCATCACCAGGAGCGTTTTTTCAAGGAGGCATAGAAGTGGGATAGTAACGCTGAGAACGGCGTTATCGGCATAGACACATCATCATCGTCCCCTTCACCACCACTGACATTAGAGACCTCGAAGTAGGCAGCAAAAGCAGGGACCACCCTCCTTGATCTGATCTGGGTACTGTCGTCAGACTGCTGCGTATCAGTAAGGTCTTGTAATGGATGGGAAAATAATTCCTCTGACTCGAGTGGAGGGGATATTCTGGTGGTGGTGCTGTCTTTCAGGGTGCACACAGCAGAGAGTGAAGAGGGTGCAGATAGAAAGGATGAGTAGGGAGGGCAACTGGTATATCACACCAGTAGAAATTATTTGTTCCAATGTCGTTTGTTACTACGTATCTGTAGCTGAGTTAACGCAGAAAAAAACGCAAACAAATGCTGCACTACCCAAATGCACTATATAGAAAGTATATAATTGGTATATAACACCTTTGCTTCAATAAAAAAATATGGGGGGCAACTGGTATATCACACCAGTAGAAATTATTTGTTCCAGTGGCGTTTGTCACTATATGTAGCTGAGGTAACGCAGCTAAACCGCAAACAAATGCTGCACTACCCAAATGCACTATATAGAAAGTATATAATTGGTATATAACACCTCTACTTCAATCAGTTTTCTTGGGGGGACAACTGGTATATCACAGCGGTAGAAATTATTTGTTCCAATGTCGTTTGTCCCTATGTATAGCTGAGGTAACGCAGCAAAACCGCAAACCAATACTGCACTACCCAAATGCACTATATAAAAAGTATATATTTGGTATATAAAACCCCTGCTTGAATCTATTTTTTTTGGGGGGGCAACTGGTATATCACACCAGTAGAAATTATTTGTTCCAATGTCGTTTGTTACTATCTGTAGCTGAGCTAAAGCAGTTAATCCACAAACGAATGCTGCAATACCCAACTGCACTATATAGAAAGTATATAATTGATATATAACACCTGTGCTTCAATTAGTTTTTCTGGGGGGCAACTGGTATATCACACCGGTAGAAATTATTTGTTCCAATCTCGTTTGTCCCTATGTGAACCTGAAGTAACGCAGCAAAACCGCAAACCAATGCTGCACTACCCAAATGCACTATATAAAAAGTATATAATTGGTATATAATACCCCTGCTTCAATCAGTTTTTTAGGGGGGAACTGGTATATCTCACCAGTAGAAATAATTTGTTCCAATGGCGTTTGTCACTCTGTGTAGCTGAGGTAACGCAGCAAAACCGCAAATCAATACTGCACTACCCAAATGCACTATATAAAAAGTATATATTTGGTATATAACACCCCTGCTTCAGTCAATTTTTTGGGGGGGCAAGTGGTATACCACACCAGTAGAAATTATTTGTTCCAATGTCATTTGTCACTATCTGTAGCTGTGGTAACGCAGCTAAAACGCAAACAAATGCTGCACTACCTAAATGCACTATATAAAAAGTATTTTATTGGTATATAACACCCCCGCTTTTATTCATTTTTTGGGGGGGCAATTAGTATATCACACCAGTAGAAATTATTTGTTCCAATAGTGTTTGTCACTCTGTGTAGCTGCAGTATCTCAGCAGAACCGCACACAAATACTGCAAAAATACAAATGCGCTATAATATACTTTCTATGTTAGAAAGTATATTATAAGTATATCACACCCCTCAGTAAGTCACACCTATCGATAGCACACCTATACCAGTCATTAAAAAGACTTTTGCCCTATTAGCTAGCATTTGGTGTCCCTAACAGTCTGTCCCTGCTCCACACAGCAACCTCTCCCTACACTGGCAAAAGACTGAATGTAAAATGGCAGCCAGATCAGGTTTATTTATAAGGTAGGGGGTATGTCCATGTGCTGAAACGTCTCAATTGGCTGTCCTGTACCACCTGATGGATATGTCATGGGTCAAAGTTCTTCACAATATAAAAGAATATGGCACTGGCGGACATCTCTATATGTTTGCCCGTTCAGCAAACCGCGAACGAGCAAAGTTCGCGCGCGAAACGACTGCTGGCCATCTCTACTGTATATATGCTGGTTTAATTGAAGAGAACAAGTCCAAAAAAAAAATAAAAAATTGCAACAGTGTGCAAACTGAATATACGGAAATGGAAAATTGAGGCCTGACCCTAAATTAAAACAAAACAAAAATTTTTTGACTCTCTGACCTCACTAGTATACTCTATGCTATGCTAAATTGATGGTACAGCACATGTTGGTATAGTTTTCACTTATTCCACACACCAACCCCCCCAAAAAAATAAAAATAATAATAATATAAAGTGTTTCTTTTCAGGTAGCTGCTTTTGAGGTTTGCAACAGCTGCAGTTCTGCTAGGAGGCATAGCAGCCACATATCCTCTCTTTTTACTCCATGGCTTACAGCTTTCCTGCCTCCCTATTCTATACACACAATTTGTGTTCTTTTTTGTAATTCTAGCCTTTCCCTTCACTCTCCCTGGCAGTAGAATACAAGCTTGATTGATTTCTGACTGTCCCTGATTGTTTCTTTTCACTCTCCCTGACTCCCTAATATTGTTTTTTTTTTTCAGACACTGTAAGACCCAACCACCCTCATTTATAGCCCAGCACAGAATGATGTTCTGCTTGTTCTGCTAGGGCACCTCCCTGCCTGCTGTAGTATTGATTGGCTCATCATTGTCAGCCTTGGAGACAATCAGAGCAAGCCCTCCACCCCTCCCTTCTCACTTCCTCTTCTTCTTCCTCCCTAGTGTTTCTTTCCTGCCGACATGTGCACTAAAATGGTGTTTTAGATTTTTTTTTTCCAAAATAAACCTGAAAATATTCTGTTTCCTCTGCCGTCAGAAAAATAGCAAAGTTCGAACTGGTTCACTCATCCTTAATTCAAAGCAGAAACTGTAGCAGAAATTGACATGTTAAATACTTTTTATTTATTTTTTTCAGATACAAATGTGCACCAATGGCATATTTTCTCATTGAAAACAATGGCAAGCATAATATGTTTTTGATGCAGATTTCCATGCAGAAAGTCATGTAACAAACACTGTATAAATAGGCCTTAAGGGGCCCCATTTTTGGCACCTTTCGACTCTGGACTTCCATTACTTCCATTGCTATGTTAGCTCTTAGCAATAAACCATTACATTTTAAAATAGGAAAACCTTTTAACTTTACTCAAAAAAATAGTTGATTTTAACAAGATCAAGAGGTACAGTTTACGGAATGAATAAAAAATTTTAAAGAGGTACTTTGTAAAATAAGGTTTATTATGCATTGAAATGACTACATGAATTAATATTATGAATTTAACAAAAATTTGAGTTTTCCAGCCAGGTTTGATGAACAACCAGCCTTTTAGGTAGAGAAGACTTTTAAATAATACTTCCATCACAACGTTGTTTACTTTAATATATACATTTCATATTTATTTAACATTCACTTTGGCATAAAAGCCACCTGCATTTGTTGAATAGTTCCTCAGAATGCAATGTAATGGATCCTTGCACACTAGATGTGTTGTAACCTGCTGTGTCATTTTATAAAGTACTTTAAATTACACACTGTAGCAATTCATTTAATGGAAGCCAAGTATTTAACTGGATAGCTCAAAGTCATTAAATCTCAACAAGACTGTTCTTTAAAAGTTTCGTTATGAAGCAGCATTTAAAATATTGTTACTTCTTTCTTTGTCAAAGAAAGCATCATTTGATGAGATCTTAAAAATGCTTATTGCTGGGCTGTGAGAAATGAAAAGACTCCTTTACATGAACTGTATAATTTAAGAAAGATTTGGGAATGTTTCTGCATCATTCGCAATATATAAACATTCTTAAAATTATGAAATTGTCAAAAGCAGAATATAATGATCATAGGTGTTGTGTAGATTCTTAGCTTAAATGTCAAGGTTCAGGTCATCCATGGAAAGCAGGAACTGCATTGAGGTTCATTTCCATCAGATGTTTTGCTGCAAAGCAAAAGATAGTTAAATCTTAACACCTTTGAGTATATTCAGAATACAGTTATTAGAGCTCATACTAAATAGGCGTGGATGTACCTGAGGGCAGATTATCTTTAGTCATGTGGACCAAATCAACCAAAGTGGAGAAATCCTTAAATACAGTAACGCATGTAGTCTAATAATATGCATGTACAAACATAGTAAGAGTTTGCTTTATAGATCTCCCACAATATTACTCACATATTATTTGTATCAATAGGTTTAAAGTTGTGTAGAGACATAATATTTAAGATATCCTCAGGATAAGTCAATATAAGATTAATTTGGGCCTGACTCCTGGCACCCCCGACAGAAGTTTGAAGGTGTCACAGCTCTTGCATGAGTGCTGCTTCCTCTTCAAAGTTAACCTCCACCTACCTTTGTAGTGGTGGTGCAGAGTATTTACAACTTCTCATCGCTTTCACTGTCTTTATGGAAAAAGTGTTTATAAGATGAATATTTGAGTTATAGATGATCCTATAGAAAGTAACTAGAAATATCTGACCACATTCTAAGGTGTCATTCTATGTAATTGATCAAATTATGATGTTAAAGGGGCTGTCTGGCCAATTAAGTTTTAAGACTAAAAAGAGTGTAAAATAATAAAACAAGCTATACTCACCTTACCGATCCCCTGCTCTTCTTATTCTATTGCTTCTCAGTACCCCTCTGATCTCTTCTTCTTCATAACTATTGTCACACAGGAAATGACTGCTTACCCAATTCTTGCCAGACAATTCCTTTAAGAGAATAAATTGAACGTGAAGTAATACAAATTAAATACATATAAAGAGATACTTTTTGTCCCTTATAGTGGTAACAGATGTATCCACGTTGTTCATTTATCTCAACATGGACAAATATATTTAACACGAGATGCACTGCATAATTATTTTAACCTAATCTTGTGCCTCTTTGTAAATGTGCCTACAACACAGCAGTTCAGACAGCAGGTGGTGCATTATGTTACTAGCTAAGACCGATAGACTGAGTCATGACAATAAGACCTGGCAGAAACCTTTTATAAAGTACATGTAGATTAGGGGTCTCAAACTTGCTCAAATATATATCTCCATGTAGACAAAATTTCCAGATGACTGGCCGTGTCCCTTTAAAATACCTCTAGCATCTCAGGGAAATATAGCTTTGCGGTGAATCCGATTTTCCCTGAAATTCAGATCAAAGTCCACTTGGGATACTTCAATTTGCTCAACCCTAATTATGAGCCAAAACTAGAAATGGAACCTACACAGATGTAACTATAATGGAAATCTTTGCACTAAGGATGAGAAAATGGACTCTAAAGTAATTGGATTAGTCACAAATAGGCTTGAGCTAATCAATCTTCGGATCATAAATCTAAAGTCGATTCGCTCAAAAACCTCGATGGTAATGCTGTTTCTGTACAGCAGTGAAATGTATCGGCTCAGTGGAGCCAAACTTGTCCCGTCCAAAGTCACACGAGACTTCATTGAATTACTACTGTATTCGTATCTGAGTATTTAAAAACAATTTAAAATAAGAATTCAAAGTGGGCTACATATTAATGCTGTACGGAAACAGCATTAACATTGACGTTTTTGAACTTTTAATCTATGATTCGAAGGTTGATTTGCTCTAGCCTTGTTACAAATATCACAAAACTTCATCCATAAAATAAATTGAAAGCTTTTGCAATTACTTTTGGATGAATTACATAAAATCACCCAGTTAACCACTTCATTATAAGGGGATTTGGGGCTTCTTATGTTATCATTTTTCACTTTCTGCCTTTCAAGAGCTATACCTTTTTTACTTTTCCATTTACAGAGATGCATGAGGGATGGATTTTTGTGGGGCAAGTTGTACTTTGTAATGGCCCCATTTAATATTGTATATGAATTAGTGAGAAGCTGGGGAAAAAAAATCTAACGTGGTGGAATTGGAAAAAAAATGCAATTCCACCACAGTTTTTATTTTTATTTTTTTATGACATCTCCTATGCTATAAAACTGACCCATTGGGTCAGTTTCATTATCTGGGTCAGTTCAATTACAACACTACAACATTTATATAGTTTTTATTGTGTTTTTATACAGACCCCGATAAATATTATAGTATACCCTTCATTCTCTGGGTCAGTTCAATTACAACAGTATAGCATTCATAAAACTATTTACCTGTGTTTTAATACAGACCCCATAAATGTTTTATAGTTCTATCTACAGAGCTGAGTGAGGTTATATTTTTTTTGCAGAATGATCAGTAGTTCTTATTGATACAATTTTGAGACATGTATGACTTTATGATAACTTTTTTATTATTACAGTGAATACAGAGTCACAAACAACTATTGTATGATAGGGACATTATATTGAAAGTATAGAGAAAGAATAAAAAGATATATAATTGTGTAGATTTTAGGGAATTTGAACAGGGAAAATTTAAGAGTGTGAGCGGTTGGTCACACTGTGAATAAGCTGCTTGCTGCATCTAACATAGCTTCTGCATTACAAAACCAACCTCCAACCGTATGCAATGAAAAAAAAAATGTAAATAAGAAAACTGAGATTTTTTTTTGGTTTTCTTCGAAACCTTAAATTTCTATAGTTTATTATTTCCAGTACGGCACACCAATAGCATTCTGCTGCAAATGCAGAGCAATTGCATGTTTGGCATTTTAGCAAAAACATTTTATGGCAATAACATCTTTTTTACACCACAGATATTGAACTCACCACAAGCACTACACCATTATAATGGAGTTAGTACAGTATGTGAATAACTGCATTGCACCATGTGTTTCATAGTATAGAAATGTAATTGTTGAACCATAGATATTAAACGCATACATAGTTCAAAGAGATTTCACCACAAACACTGCATTGTTATATTGGTGTTAATGAAAACATTATTGAATTGAACCATGTATTTCATAGTACAACAATTTTATTGTTCAACCAATGTTATTAAAAACACACATTCTTTAAAGAAATTTCACTGCAAACACTGCATTGTTATATTGGTGTTAGTAGACACATTGCGAGAGATTAGCAAATCGAAGCTGAAGTGGAATTCGATCCGAATTTCAGGGAAAATTTGATTAGCAACCAATGTGAATTTATTCGCGCTTCGTGGTAACAAATCAAAATCTTTCCTAAAATGGCAGCCACACGTTTGAGGACATAGGGCAAGGAACTCTAGGAAGGCGCGATGACCCATAATGCCATGCATGCAGCCAATCAGCAGCCAGCCAGCCCTGTGATGTCACAGCCCTATAAATACGACAGCCATCTTGGAGTCAGACATTTTCCAGCATTCTGAGTGCAGGGACAGACGTGAGAAGGTGCTAGGGACAGCAATAGGAAAAACCTAATTGTGAAAAAAAAAAAAGAAAAATTATTTATTAGTGCGGAGAAAGAATAGGGAGGATTCATTTCACAGCATCTTAGTGCAGGGAGAAACGTCAGAGGGCGCTAGGGACAGTGATAGGAAAAACCTAATTTTGAAAAAAAGCGATTTACAAGTGCAAGGAAAGAATATTATAGGATCCAAATAGCCATTATATAGCACTGTCATTCCAACAATTTGTTCTCCTGATGCTGCTGCTGCCATCTCTACACTATGTCACCTTGCCACTCTGTGGCCTCCTGATGCTGCCACCACCTCCAGACTCTGTCATTGTGCCACTCTGTGGCCTCCTCATGCTGCTGCCACCTCCAGACTCTGTCATTGTGCCACTCTGTGGCCTCCTGATGCTGTTACCACCTCCAGACTCTGTCATTGTACCACTCTGTGCCTCCTCATGATGCTGCTGCTGCCACCTCCAGAATCTGTCATTGGGCCACTCTGTGGTCTCCTCATGCTACTTCAACTTCACCACTATGTCATAGGGCCGCTGTGTGGACTTCTCATGTTGTTCCCACCCTCCCCACTCCATGACTGGACCACTGTTTTACCTTTCGGCCTGGCTGACATCATCATTTATTTGACACTTCTTCTGATCTGTCAGAGGGAATGAAAAATGAGACGCACAACAGATCCTGTCTGTATAGCAGCTGTAAGTCCTGTATGGTCCCATCAGAATTGGCTTATGAATCGTTAGACAAAAGCAGGAGTGGGTACAAAACACAGAAGACATGCAAATAATCCATTCACGTGTTATCTCTGTTTTAGCTCCACTCCTGTTTTTTTGGCATTAGCAATACTGATGGATTATTGAGCAAATGCTGACCGAGTGAAGACGAATGCTCCATCGACAGTATCCGTATTTTGTTGGTTATTGTTCTGACGGATTATAGGAAGGGCAAATTAATCAGTGACGTCAACACAAACTTACAGATGACACCCTCTCCACTCTGTCAGGGGGGCTCAACTTGTATAAGCGTTTAATAGAACAGGTTCTGTAGACATCTATGTGGAATTAGCTGACGAGGGTGTAAAAGGAGTGTGCTTCTTCTTGATGCTAACATCAACCTGTAAGGCTGAGTTGATTTGGTCAGTTTTGGCCCTGTGGCTGCCCAAATAAGTGAAGTATGCAGTGATTCCAAGACCGACCCCTGTCATCTGCATGGCATACTGACTCACAGTATTATTTCACTACCACAGCAGACTTCCTATGCATGTTACTGCAAGGCACAGTGTTCTACACCCTTATAAAGTCTCTCTGCAGCCCGGAAATAGCCTCATTTTTAACGTAATTTGCCGCAAATAAATTCGGATCAAAGCAAATATTTTAGAAAAATTTGGCAAATCGGCCAAATCAAATTTTTGAGAAATTCGCTCATCTCTAATTATTGCATCACACCGTGTGTTTCATAGTGTAACAATGTAATTGTCAAGCCAGTGATATTAAACACATATGTACTTCAAAGACATTGCACAGCAAACACGGCATCATTATATTGGTGAGTGTATGCATTATTGCATTACACTATGTGTTTCATAGTACAAAATCTTAATTGTTGAACCAGTGATGATAAATGCAGTGTTCAATGATTTTTCATAGCAAACAGAGCATTTGTCACGGCCTATGGTGTGCGCTGTGACACTGTTGCTACACTTGCGGTTGCCCGTGGCAACATGTTGCTGTGTGTGCATGCGGTGGCAGTGTCTCGGCTTTCTGGGTGATTGCTGTAACATGGTTGCCACGCGTGTTGTTGCCTGCGGCAACGTGTAGTTTTCCTATGCTTGTGTGTGCACTTCCCCTTTAAGTGGCTTCCTCCCCCTGTCTGGTGTTGGAAGGGTTAACTCCCTTCCTAGTGTTTTAACACTGGGTTTATGTGTGTGTGTGTGTGGGTGCGGCTGCTTGGGCTATTTAGCCTCTGCTGGATGCCTGAAGCTGAGGGGTACTCCAGCCATGGTGTATGCTGGAGCTATCCTCCTGGTCTTCATATGCCATCTGTCCAGTGAGGGCCACCCTTGTGGTCATAGATGTTAAGATTATGTTCTTGTGGTGTCTCACGTTATTGCAGCTATGGTGTCCTGGGTTCCTGTGTGGGTTGTGGTGTGTGCTGTGTCCTTTTATGTTGGTGTGGACATCAGCACTTGTGCACGGGTTCCAGTCAGTGTGTCTGTGGCAGGTAAGTGTGTTACTGGTCTCGCTTACCTGCCATCTCTATAGCTGTATGTGTTCCCCTCTCCTTGCAGCCTGGCCTCAGATAGAGACTCTTGTTCCTCCATTACTGGAATGAACAGGTCATCTCTTCCCTGCTCCTATGTGAGGGATTACCAGGGCGACTTAGGGTTTCTAGGAATCCTAAATATGAGTCGTCCTACCATCGGGGTCCGCTCATACAGTGAGGAGTCAGGGAGAGGATTAGGGACGCTGTAGAAGGTGACCTGCTCCCTTATTACTCCTTTTGGCCAGGCTGATCCCCTTTACCCTCTGACCCCTCTATTTCTCATTAATGCAATTATCTAGTCAACCAATCACATGGCAGTTGCTTCAATGCATTTAGGGGTGTGGTCCTGGTCAAGACAATCTCCTGAACTCCAAACTGAATGTCAGAATGGGAAAGAAAGGTTATTTAAGCAATTTTGAGCGTGGCATGGTTGTTGGTGCCAGACGGGCCGGTCTGAGTATTTCACAATCTGCTCAGTTACTGGGATTTTCATGCACAACCATTTCTAGGATTTACAAAGAATGGTGTGAAAAGGGAAAAACATCCAGTATGCGGCAGTCCTGTGGGCAAAAATGCCTTGTGGATGCTAGAGGGCAGAGGAGAATGAGCCGACTGATTCAAGCTCATAGAAGAGCAACGTTGACTGAAATAACCACTCGTTACAATCAAGGTATGCAGCAAAGCATTTGTGAAGCCACAACACGCACAACCTTGAGGCGGATGGGCTACAACAGCAGAAGACCCCACCGGGTACCACTCATCTCCACTACAAATAGGAAAAAGAGGCTACAATTTGCACGAGCTCACCAAAATTGGACTGTTGAAGACTGGAAAAATGTTGCCTGGTCTGATGAGTCTCGATTTCTGTTGAGACATTCAAATGGTAGAGTCCGAATTTGGCATAAACAGAATGAGAACATGTATCCATCCTCTGATGGCTACTTCCAGCAGGATAATGCACCATGTCACAAAGCTTGAATCATTTCAAATTGGTTTCTTGAACATGACAATGAGTTCACTGTACTAAAATGGCCCCCACAGTCACCAGATCTCAACCCAATAGAGCATCTTTGGGATGTGGTGGAACGGGAGCTTCGTGCCCTGGATGTGCATCCCTCAAATCTCCATCAACTGCAAGATGCTATCCTATCAATATGGGCCAACATTCTAAAG
The DNA here is from genome assembly GCF_905171765.1 of Bufo bufo. Classification (NCBI taxonomy): domain Eukaryota; kingdom Metazoa; phylum Chordata; class Amphibia; order Anura; family Bufonidae; genus Bufo; species Bufo bufo. The sequence continues at coordinate 170,384,756 of NC_053391.1, read as the reverse complement.
CATGCTATCAGCACCTTGTTGAATCAATGCCACGTAGAATTAAGGCAGTTCTGAGGCAAAAGGGGGTCCAACACCGTATTAGTATGGTGTTCCTAATAATTCTTTAGGTGAGTGTATGTATATATATATTATATATATATATATATATATATATATATATATATACTGTATATAACCCCTAACAACAAAAAAAAGACTGTGCCAAAAATGAGCCCTTATGAAGAAAAAAAAGACTACTGCGCAAAAGGCTGGTGTTGAACAGTGATTAGAATTTGGTGGTCAGAAATTGCAAAAAAAACATACACAAATTGTTTGGTGTCCATGGAAAGCAGACAGGAGGAAATGGGAGAAAAGTACAGAGACTTGGGTTCAGGAATCTGGAACTGCTGCAAATGGACAATGAATCACTGAACACTGTAGCAGTTGCAGAAAAACAGAAACAATAGCAGTTGCAGAAAAACAGAAACACTGAAGATTGCTATGGAGTAGAGGTGCACCAGAAAACCCAGCCAGTCAACAGGGCACAGAGAGCTTCAGGTTCATATACCAACATACCCTCAGCTTTTCTCATACCTGTTGGATTTCATGTTATGTTGGAGTCACGCAGTTGACGTGCTAGGAGGGTGTGAGGTTTATTGCCCCATGCATAAAAACTCTGCCGCGAGTACAGTAAAAGCTTTTCAGTTTTTTTTTATATGCTATTTCACACAGTCTGGCCCTAAGGCCCCTTTCACACGGGCGAGTATTCCGCGTGGATGCGATGCGTGAGGTGAACGCATTGCACCCGCACTGAATACCGACCCATTCATTTCTATGGGGCTGTTCAGATGAGCAGTGATTTTCATGCATCACTTACGCGTTGCGTGAAAATCGCAGCATGCTCTATATTCTGAGTTTTTCACGCAACGCAGGCCCCATAGAAGTGAATGGGGTTGCGTGAAAATTACAAGCATCCGCAAGCAAGTGCGGATGCGGTGCGATTTTTACGCACGGTTGCTAGGAATGGAGACCCGATCATTATTATTTTCCCTTATAACATGGTTATAAGGGAAAATAATAGCATTCTGAATACAGAATGCAAAGTAAAATAGGGCTGGAGGGGTTAAAAAAAATAAAAAAATAATTTAACTCACCTTAGTCCACTTGATCGAGTAGCCCGGCATCTCCTTGTGTCTTCTTTGTTGAATAGGACCTGTGGTGAGCATTAAATACAGTTACAGGACCTTTGATGACGTCACTCCGGTCATCACATGGTACTTCACATGATCTTTTACCATGGTGATGGATCATGTGATGACCGGAGTGACGTCATCAAAGGTCCTGTAACTGTATTTAATGCTCACCACAGGTCCTATTCAACAAAGGAGACAGAAGTAGATGCCGGGCCACGATCAAGTGGACTAAGGTGAGTTAAATTATTTATTTATTTTTTAACCCCTCCAGCGCTGTTTTACTTTGCATTCTGTATTCAGAATGCTATTATTTTCCCTTATAACCACGTTATAAGGGAAAATAATACAATCTACAGAACACCGATCCCAAGCCCAAACTTCTGTGAAGAAGTTCGGGTTTGGGTACCAAACATGTGCGATTTTTCTCACGCGCGTGCAAAACGCATTACAATGTTTTGCACTCGCACGGAAAAATCGCGGGTGTTCCCGCAACGCACCTGCACATTTTCCCGCAACGCCCGTGTGAATATGGCAAAGTAAATGTCGTGAACGACGTGACTCTAACTTATTTTCCAAGTCCCTAAGTTGGGCAGTAAGGAAAGCCTGCTGTTTACTGTGGTCTTTTTTTAATCTGGAACCCAGGGCTATACAATTACCCCTGAAAACCACTTTATGAGCTTCCCATATTGTAGAAATGGAGGGGACAGAAGACTGGTTAAGAGTGAATCCGCCCTGCAGGCCTTTAGCATTTCTGGTCCATTCCTTACTGCATTACAAGTGCTATATGCCCAACCCACGGCTACAGTAAAAATGTCCCATGCCCACTCTTCGGCTTTCCCCATATATAATGGTACACGCCAGGGGTGCCCGCTGTCCCCATTAATCATTGTTCTCTGTATCGAACCCCTTGCAGCAGCCGTTAGAGCCCATCCTGACATTCATGGGGTTAAGGTCAATAAGGTGGAGTTTAAATTGTCCTTGTTTGCGGACGATATTCTGCTTACGTTGACGGACTTGCATACTTCCCTTCCAAATATTTTTCACTTTCTTGAGACATATGGGAGGTTGTCGGGGTACAAAGTTAACACCGCAAAAACAGAAGATCTCCCCCTTAATTACCACCTTGATAGTTTAGACAACTTGAACGCTAACTTCCGTTTCCGATGGCACGGCATTACATTACCTTAGAATAAACTTAACCCCGACTTACTCCTCCTTATATGTCCAAAACTTCCCAACCACGTTCCGTGAACTCTTTTGAACAAATGGATGCCTCTTCCCATATCCTTATTAGGTCGCATAGCAACAGTTAAGAGTACCATTTTGCCTAAACTACTATACTTGTTTGAGACCCTTCCAGTCGCTGTACCTGGAAAGGAGTTGCGAGCCTTTCAAGCCTGTATGCTGAGATTTATATGGAATGGAAAGAGGCATCAGATAGCGTGCACTTAAAACACAAGGGGGTTTAGCGGCTCTGGATATCACAAGATACTACTGGGCCACACATCTTAGGAGACTACCAGCCTGGGCCAACATATATGCCTACTCCAGGTGGTTGGAGTAAATTTTTCTATATGTTCGCATGTTCGGCGAATCGCGAACACGCAAAGTTTGCTGCGAAACGACCGCCGGGCGAACCGCAAGGCCACCTCTACATACAAATACAGCACTTTGGGCAAACATATGTTCGCTACACCATATATTTAATTGTGTAGGGCTTAATATCTCATCCTCAGATATGTGTTTATTGAATTTTTATGCGCAAAATCATCCATAACCTTTGATACATTTCTCAAACTGTGCTTTTTTACCACAACAAAAAAAAAATGCAAAAAAGACCGTATGTGAACAAAGCCTAAGAATTATGCACATGATTTTGCTATTTATTTATTTTTCAGTAGAAAACTGTTTTGTAAACCGCTCACACATTTTTCCATGGTGCATAGCTTCTCTTATTTTTTTTTTAGCTGTCTTTTCTTTTTTTGGGCATTTTTTACACTTATAGAGAAGATATCAAAATGCTATAAAAATGCTAAACACTTTAGTATGCGTCAAGATTTGGTGTACTTTTAGGGGGGCGGAGCTAGCGCCGGACGAGGATGGTGGTGTGTGTCTGAGCTCCGTCTAACTAGCATTTCTTTACCGTAGCCTACGTCTGCTCTCCCGGATAGAAAATTGTGAAAATAGGCAACCCGAGACAAGGGGAACCTCCGCATTACCAGAAGCCATCTGTTACAAGTGGGGATATAGATAAATTCATTAAAAAAGCGGCGGCCATACATGTCGCTAAAGAATCCAAAATGGCGCTGGCGGCCATTCCCGATGATGAAAATCAGGACCTCGCTGAAAGAGATAGTGATTCGGATGACACTGGAAGCCGCCCAAATCTTCCTATTTCAAGGAAATACTTGAAGTCAGCCCTAACCAAAGCCCTAGAGCCGCTGGTAAGCGAAGTTTCCTCCATGCGTCAGGATATTAGGCATATTGGGGGAAGGGTGGAAGATCTCGAAAATGCACATATCGCAATGCTGGACTTCCAATCGGCCGCTTCTAATAGCCTACAAGTTGTGCAGAACCACCTAAACTCCATGCATGCCACCCTGGAAGATCAGGAGAATCGGGGCAGGAGGAATAATCTGAGGTTTCGAGGCCTGCCCGAATCTATACTTAACTCAGAAATATCTGAGGCAATTTATGTGAGCAGCTTCTGGGTCCGGACCACCCTAGTCCGATTATTGAAAGGGCTCATAGGGCCCTTCGCCCTAAACCTAAACCAGCTGAGCCACCCAGAGATATAATCTGCCGTCTACTAAACTTCCAGGACAAGGAAGCCATATTGGAGAGTGCTAGGAAAAAAACGGAAGTGCTGTTCAGAGATCACCGGATCCATGTTTATCAGGATTTAGCTCCGATTACCCTGAAAAAACGCAAAGCACTTAAGCCCCTGACTGAGTGGCTCATCCAACGGAAAATCATCTATCGATGGACTTTCCCTTTCGGCCTCTCATTCCTATACAAAGGGAGCAGAATTACGATCAGATCCCACACTGACCTAGAGCAAGCGTTCCAGCACCTGGAGATTCCCAGCATGGAGATCGAAAATTGGGACTTTATCCAAGATGTCGCCTCCATACCAGAAGTTCCCAAACCGCATCCCTTTGAGCCCAGGAGGACCCCAAAAGCCCATCGTCAGAGGAAGAAGACCAACTCGATAACACCTAGACGTCTCTCCACAGACTCTTTCTGAACCCCCCTTTCTCAATACTTAGTCGCCAAGATGATGGTTATACACTGGTGAGGTGGATGAAGAAGTGAATCCATACCTCCCACTCATAAGTATCTTTTGTATTGGTCTCATGTTTCTTCCCCATGTCTCTCTCCCTCCAATTCCCCTCTCCCATTCCATATCCTTCAACACGTGTATACCTTTGTTAACGTATATGTCCCAAATACAAAACAAGTTCCCTGGTTAAAAAATATTCTGGACAAAGTTAGCAATTTTAGTGAAGGTACCTTAGTGCTGGGTGGAGATTTCAACTTGGTTTTAAACCCCCTTTTAGACTCCTCCTCAGGAAAATCCGCTCATTCCCAGTCCGCTATTCGCTCCCTGACTTCTAAACTTTGGAAGGCCCAACTTATTGATGTATGGCGCACCTTCCACCCAGACACTAAGGATTACTCTTTCTACTCAACAGTCCATGGCTCTTATCAGCGTCTGAATTACCTTTTTATTTCTAAAAACCACCTCCAGAATTGTAAAGAAACGAGCATAGGAAATATCCTCCTATCTGACCATTCCCCTATATACTTATCCCTCTCTATTCCAAGGAAAAACAAATCCTTTGCATCCTGGAGGTTAAACGAACAAATACTTGGGAATGTAGAGGCTAGAGATAAATTACAAACGGTTTTAAAAGATTACTTCCATTTAAACGCCTCTTCAGAAATCTCTCCTCAGACCTTATGGGACGCTCATAAGGCTGTCATAAGAGGACAATGCATCAGTATTGGTGCCCATCTCAAGAAAACTAGGAATCAACAAATAGATGATCTCCACGAGAAAATCACCCGTTTAGAAAAATCCCATAAAGTTTCCCTACTCAAGGCCCACTTGAATGAGTTAAACAATCATAGGCGCTCTCTTATGGACCTATTAAACTCCCTATCTGCGAAATATTATCTTAACTCACAACATAAGATATTCGCCCATGGTAACAAAGCCTCTAAGTTCGTTATGCAAAGGGTCAAAATGAGGAAATCAAACAATTTTGTGCATAAACTTACTAATGCCTCAGGTTTACACATTTTTGACTCAGACCTAATTGCAACGCAATTTAGAGACTTTTATGAATCCCTATATAATCTCGAGGGTCCCACCCTATGTCCTTCCTCCTCCGAGCTCTTGCCATCCCTCTCCGCCTATCTGGAGAAGTTGCATCTCCCCTCTCTATCTGAGGAGGACAAAATACTGTTGGCCTCCCCTTTCACACCAACTGAACTTTTGAAGGTTATTTGTAACTCCCCCAAAGGAAAAAGTCCAGGCCCGGATGGCCTACCTATCTCTTACTATTCCACATTCCATGATACTCTTATACCTCACCTCATTCCACAATATAACTTAACCCTGTCCAACATCCCCTTGTCTAACGATATGACCAAAGCCCATATTGTCTTAATTCCTAAAGAAGGTAAGGACCCTACACTCTGCCCCAGTTACAGGTCCATCTCTCTCCTTAACATCGACCTCAAATTACTGGCCAAAATGCTGGTGAATCGCTTAGCTTCCATACTACCTTCCCTGATCCATAGAGATCAAACTGGCTTTGTTAGGGGGAGAGAGGGTAAAGATAACACCGCCAGAGTCCTTAATATCCTTTACTATGCAAAAAAAAAAAAGCTTTGCCGCTAGTCCTTCTCAGTACAGATGCTGAGAAGGCTTTTGATAGAGTTAAATGGTCTTTCATGAAATCTGTCCTTTCTTCTCAAAAATTCCCAGTCCCTTTCCTATCAGCTATAGACGCCATGTACTCTAATGCCTCCGCCTCAATCTCTATCAATACCACCATTTCTTCCCCCTTTATGATAAGTAACGGTACTCGGCAAGGTTGCCCCCTTTCCCCTCTCCTTTTTGTATTAATTATGGAACCCCTCTTGCAAACTATTAGATCCGACAAGGATATCAAGGGTGTTAATCTTGGGGATCAGGAACATAAGACGGCGGCCTTTGCCGATGACCTGTTGATTATGACTGGTAACCCAAGCGTCGCTCTCCCCAAGATTTACCACCACTTAGAAACATTTAGCAAGTTCTCTAACTTTAAGATTAACCATAGCAAGTCTTTAATTATTCACACTGGCCTTTCTAACTCCATGAATAAAACATTTGGAACAAAACTCCCCTTTTAATTGGTCCATTTCATATTTAACATACTTAGGCATTAAGATAAGTAATGACCCCTCCCAACTTTTTGCTTTAAATTATAAACCTCTTTTGAACCACATTTCTGTTACCCTAAAAAACCTTGACCTTCCAATACTATCCTGGTTTGGTAGAAAAAACATACTCATGTCCTATATACTGCAGCTATACAGAGTGACAAACGCTATTGGAAAAACTAATTGCAACTGTTGTGATATACCAGTTGCCCCCCCAAAAAAACTGATTGAGGCAGGGGTGTGATATACCTATAATATAATTTTTATGTAGTGCATTTGTATTGTGCAGAATTTATGTGCGGTTGTGCTGAGATACAGCAGCTTTACAGAGGGACAAACGCTAATGGAACAACTAGAGAGGAAAAGGAGGGGAGAGGGAGAGACGGAGCAGCAGATAGGGAGGAGAAGGAGGAGAAGCAGGCAGTACTCACAGTGTACAGGAGGCAAAAAGCAGACTACAAATGTATCTAGAGCGAGCCATCCACGATGCACGGTCACAACTGGCGCTCCCAGAAAGCCGGCACATGGCTCCGAAGTGTGGACTTTTTTTAACGTGTCAGCTGCTGACAATAGTGTTTCCATCTGCAGCCTGTGCTGTCAACGCATAAGTCGCGGTAAGCCCACCACTCAAACACTCACCTAGGGACGACCGCCTTAAGAAGGCACCTGGCCTCCCATTACCGAGTCCAGTGGGAGCAATGCCATCAGAACCAACAAAGCCACACTCCCGGCGCTCCGCGTCCTGCCTCTTCTCCTTCTTCTCTCTCCTCCTATTTGTCCTCCACTCCACCTTCCACCGTGCCATCGTCATGATCATCTGGCAAAAGGCAGGCTTCCGTGGCCCAAATGTTCGAACGTAAAAAGTTGATGACGTCGGATAACCCTTTTGCCCAACGACTGACGCCGGCTTGTCGGAACTGCTAGCCCGCCAACTACTGCCATATAAACTGCTGGACTCGGAGGCCTTTAGAAAATTTGTGGCCTTTGGCACACCGCAATTGAAGGTCCACGGAAGGAAATATTTCTCCTAGTGGGGCATCCCAGAGCTATATGGCGATGTTCAGCGGCAAGTGAATGTATCTCTGGCACACAGTGTCGGTGCCAAGATACATCTGACCAAAGACACGTGGTCTAGCAAACACAGGCAGGGAAGGAACATAACTTTTACTGCCCACTGGGAGAACCTTCTGACGGCTGTCAAGCATGCAACCCTTGGCACCCGTGTGGATTTAGTGTTACCGCCATGAATTGGATGCAGGCCTGCCTCTTCTTCCCCGCCGCCTACTCCTTCCTCCCTCTCCTACTCGGCTTACTCCTTCTTTTCCACTGCTACCGCCTCTTTCGCTGCACCCCCCCAGCAACCCAGAACCTATTTGACGTGCCAAGTGAGACGTTGTCATGCTGTGCTGCGGCTGTTGTGCCTGGAAGCCAAAAGCCACACCTGTCCTGGACTGCTTTTAGCTCTGTGGTCACAGTCCGATCAGTGGCTAACCCCGCTCAATTTCACAGTTGGTAAAGTGGTGTGCGACAACGGTGTCATTCTGCTGAGCGTGCTGAAATAGGGCAAAATGACACACGGCATGGGACATGTCCTATATATGGACCTTCAATTGCGGTGTGCCAACGGCCACAAATTTTCTAAAGGCCTCCGAGTCCAGCAGTTTATATGGCAGTAGTTGGCGGGCTAGCAGTTCCGACAAGCCGGCGTCAGTCGTTGGGCAAAAGGATTATCCGACGTCATCAACTTTTTACGTTCGAACATTTGGACCACGGACTCCAGATGACAGGGGACAATGCACCCCACAATTTGTTATCCATTTTCTCCTAATTATGTCAACATCCTAACTGGCTGTAAAGTGTTGTTTGGACACACTGCATGGCTCAGAAGAGAAAGAGCACCACAAACATTTGAGACCTCATTTGTTGATTTATAGAGATAAACAAGGTTTTGAAAACTTCAATTTGGCAACTTCGAAGTTAGCCAAGAAATTCAATACAATACAAATTCATTTGTCACAAATCACTATAAAATCAGGTATACACAGACCACTCTGCCTTAGGATACAGCCACACGGAGAGGCTGTGCTGTGGTGAAGAACTGCATGGCTAATTAGCCCGAAACTGCCTTGAATTTAATAATGAAGACTACACTGCAAAGTCATTGTTAATGGCCACAATACACCTTTAAACAGGGGCTGTTGCTGGTATAGGGTTGGGGGCACAATATGCATATTATTGCTGTTCTTGCCTACAATTTCATGGAAGTTATTTGACAGTAAACACAGAATATTAATCAGCTCTGGCATACCCACTACTCCAACTCCAGCGCTCTCCTGCCATACAGGTGGGAACCTTTCTTCTGCCATCAGCTTTTCCTCCTTTTTCACATCATCAAATATAGATGAGAATGTCCAGCTCCCCCTCTCTGCATCTTGGTGACTTTTCTAGAATATGGAGACTTTGAAGGATGATTTGGAAGAAGTAAAGCCAGCAAAAGATGAGGCTGGTCACCATTAAGACCTGGCCCCCTAAGGGGTGCAGACTGGATTGTATTGGTTGGCATGCTGGCACCGTAATAATAAAGGATTCCATCTTAATCATATTAAATGACATTTATGGCTGACATAGGAATAAGTAATTGTAGGATTAATTAAATAAAACTGACACAGTATAAAACTTCCCTACACTATCACTGCCCTCTCCAATATTCTTATATTAATCATTTTTAGCAACACTGTCCCTAGTGCATAAGCACTTGCCACATCTCTTCCTATGCTCAGCTCACAGGACAATGACGGAGACTGAGTGAGATGACGGTTTAATAGAGCTATGACATCACAGGGAATAGCTTTTTGCAGATTGGCTGGCTGCACATAATTTTGTGTGATCTTGCATTCATAGGCTTCTTACTTTCACTTTCTAACACGCGTAGCTGACAACTGTAGCGGATCTGGGGTGAAATAAGAAATGGAACCCCTGAGAAGTGAACCCATTTTGAAAACTCCCCCCATGAAGGTATTAAAGGATTGAATGAGCATTTTGACACCACAGATATTTTGCAGAAATCAACGAGTAGGGGAAAGTGCAAAGTTAAAACTGCAAGCGTTTCTCTACACAATATATTGTGCCCAGCTGGTTCCACCCAACACTCACACCACACTACTTGAATTAATAGGAGGGTTCTACTGGGTACTGATGGGTATGCTGCAGGATTCATATTTAAAGGAACGCTTTGATGGATTGGTTTAGGGGCCTTGTTGCTATGAAACAGCCTGTGAGGTATCAGTGCAGCAAATATTCTGACAATCATACGTCTTTTATTTTTCTCTTGACAGAGCTATGTAGGGGCTTGTTTTTTTTTTTACAGAATAAAATGCCATTATCATTGATTCTATTTTGGGGTACATATACATTTTTGATTACTGTATGTTTTGCTTTTTGAGACTCAGGATAAAGAAAGGCAACAACTTGCTTTTGGGGTTTTATTATTGTGGTGTAAACCATGTGGAACAAAAAAAAGATGTTATTTTTATTCTTATAGTCAGTATAATGACAGAAATACCAATTTTGCATAGTTTTTTATTTATTTTATTTTAACTAATTATACACACAGCATTTAAACAAAACATTTTTGTGCCATTTCTATTTTTCTGGTGATGGGCTGTTTTTTATGGGATGAGGTGACATTTTCATTGGTACCATTTTAGAGTACATATGACTTTTTAATCTCTCAATATTAAGCTTTTTGTGAGTGAAGTGACCAAGAAATGGCTGTTTTGGCACAGTTTTTTTTTTTTTTTTACGACATTTACCTGACAGGGTAGATCATGTGATATTTTATAGAGCTGGTCATTATGGACACGGCCATACCTAATATGTCTATTTTTCTTAGATTATTAAATGGATTGATGCAGGGAAAGCGCTACTAAAGCGCTACTATAATACTCTGCACTTTACAGACATTAGCATCACACTGTATGTCTGTACAATTGCATGTACGCCCTAAGGCCTTTGTAAGGCTTTGTACTGCCTTAACAGCCATTGGCACTACACAATAGCGTCTTGGGGAGCCCATGGGTTGAGAAAGGGAGCCCCCTACCCCATACCCTACTATTACAATGTTGGTCGGGAACTTACTTCCCGTACATACAGTGTATATAAAAAGTCTACACACCCCTGTTACAATGTCAGGTTTCTGTGATGTAAAAAAAAATGAGACAAAGATAAATCATTTCAGAACTTTTTCCACCTTTAATGTGACCTATAAACTGTACCACTCAATTGAAAAACAAACTCAATCTTTTAGGGAATTAAAAAATTTAAATTGGATTTTGCACGCTCAAATATGAGCTTCAAAATCATAACAGAAAAGTAAAAAAAAATACTTCAAAAATATATAAAAAAATATATAAAAAAATGTAAAATATAAAAGTTTAAATCACCCCCTATTTCTTTATAATAAAAATGACATAAATAACATATAAATATAAATATCATGTGTATTACTGCGAACAAAAATGCTTTTACTATTTAAATATAAAAAATTTTTTACAATACGGCGAACGGAAAAAAGGGTCAAATTGGACAATTTGCCATTTTTTCATTGCTTCTCTTACCCAATTTTTTTTTATAAAATGTAATCAAGAAGTCACACATTGCAAAATGGTATCTACAGATTGTCCCACAAAAAATGATCTCAGTAGATATAACTATAAAAAAGTTATGGGGGTCAGAATATGGTGACTTTTATTTCAAAGTTAAAATTTATTTGTACACTACTTAGACATTAACCCCTTAAGGACTCAGCCCTATTTCACCTTAAGGACTTGGCCATTTTTTGCAAATCTGACCAGTGTCATTTTAAGTGCTGATAACTTTAAAATGCTTTGACTTATCCAGGCCATTCTGAGATTGTTTTTTCGTCACATATTGTAATTCATGACACTGGTAAAATGAAGTCAATAAAATTCATTTTTATTTATAAAAAAATACCAAATTTACCAAAAATTTGCAAAAAATACCAAATTTACAAGTTTCAATTTCTCTACTTCTATAATACATAGTAATACCTCCAAAAATAGTTATTACTTTACATTCCCCATATGTCTACTTTATGTTTGGATCATTTTGGCAATGATATTTTATTTTTTGGGGATGTTACAAGGCTTAGAAGTTTAGAAGCAAATCTTGAAATTTTTCTGAAATTTTCAAAAACCCGATTTTTAGGGACCAGTTCAGGTCTGAAGTCACTTTGCGAGGCTTATATAATAGAAACCACCCAAAAATGACCCCATTCTATAAACTACACCCCTCAAGGTATTCAAAACTGATTTTACAAACTTTGTTAACCCTTTAGGTGTTCCACAAGAATTAACAGCCAAACCAAACTCAATATTTATGGCCCTGATTCTGTAGTTTACAGAAACACCCCATATGTGGTCGTAAACAGCTGTACGGGCACATGGCAGGGTGCAGAAGGAAAGGAATGCCATACGGTTTTTGGCAGGCAGATTTTGCTGGACTGTTGTTTTTGACACCATGTTGCATTTGAAGCCCCCCTGATGCACCCCTAGAGTAAAAACTCCAAAAAAGTGGCCCCATTTTAGAAACTAAGGGATAGAGTGGCAGTATTGTTGGTACTAGTTTAGGGTACATATGATTTTTTGTTGCTCTATATTACACTTTTTGTGAGGCAAGATAACAAGAAATAGCTGTTTTGGCACCGTTTTTATTTTTTGTTATTTACAACATTCATCTGACAGGTTAGATCACGTGATATTTTTATAGACCAGGTTGTCACAGATGCGGTGATACCTAATATGTATACTTTTTTTTATTTATGTAAGTTTTACACAATGATTTCATTTTTGAAGCAAAAAAAAATCATGTTTTAGTGTTTCCATAGTCTGAGAGCCATAATTTTTTCAGTTTTTGGGCGATTACCTTGGCTAGGTTATGATTTTTGTGGGATGAGATGAAGGTTTTATTGGCACTATTTTGGGGTGTGTGTGACTTTTTATTGCTTGCTATTACACTTTTTGTGATGTAAGGTGACAAAAAATGGTTTATTTAGCAGAGTTTTTATTTTAAATTTTTTACGGGTTTCATCTGAGTGGTTAGGTCATGTGATTTTTATAGAGCCGGTCGATACGGATGCGGCGATACCTAATATGTATACTTTCTTTTTTATTTATGTAAGTTTTACACAATAATATAAAAAAAAAATGTAACAAATATTTTTTTATTAGTTTTTCACAAAGAAAATATATGCATTATTTGCAATGTTACAGAATAATGTAGAGTTACATATTCTTATTTACATAATTGCAAAAGTAGCACAATGTAGATAGATAGACATACATAACAAGTGCTTGTCAATATAAACCATTTGGTAGCACAGAGATATGAGTGACAATTATTATTTCACTTGGATCATCATGGGTCTTAAGTCACTCGGGTGTCGCGGTTGTTATTATACTTGGACAAATAATCTTTGTCGAAGTATGACAGTATTGGTAAAAACAAAGATAACTTCCGGAGGAGATTGATATCCTCCAAGAAAATAAAATAAAACAGATATAAAACAGATATCGCAGGTTGTTCCCAGTTCCGCTCCACAGTGGTCGATGAGATGTGTTTTGTAGTTTGTAGACCATGGTTACCACCATCACCTCCCGTAAAGAGGCGTTTATGTACCCTGTAAGTTTGCAGACAGAGATATGTTCTCAGGAATATGAGGGAACGTAATAGAGAGACGGGTCTGAGAGGATTGTGTATCAATTTAGGTCCTAGTGATTCCCATCAGTTTTATACTTTCTTGTAATCGTTCCATGGTTTCCACAGCCGCAGGAATTTGGAATGTGATCGGTTGGCCCAGCTGCTAAGTTCCTCCATGAGATATAGTTGGTCTACCTTAGCCTTCCACTGGGAGATGGTAGGGGGATCTGGGTCAAGCCAATGCAGTGGGATAAGTGACCTAGCTGCTTGGACTAGCCATGTGGTAAGATCAAAGGATTTAGGGGACCAGCCTTTGGATGGTAGCCATAGCAGTACTGAAATAGGGGTAAGCCGGAGGGTGGTACCACATATTCTGTTTATTTCAGCTTCAATACGAGACCAAAATCCAGTGAGTCCTGGGCAGAACCATAATATGTGGCCTAGGGTACCTTCACTTTTGAAGCAGCGCCAGCATACATTTGTCTTTGATAAACCCATTATTTGGAGTTTGCTGGGGTCGTTATACCACCTAACCATCGTTTTGTAGGAATGTTCTTGTATTTTTACGCATCTAGAGAATCCATGGGATCTTAGATGTACAAACCGGATTCCAAAAAAGTTGGGATACTATACAAATCGTGAATAAAAACTGAATGCAATGATGTGGAGGTGCCAACTTCTAATATTTTATTCAGAATAGAACATAAATCACGGAACAAAAGTTTTTAACTGAGAAAATGTACCATTTTAAGGGAAAAATATGTTGAATCAGAATTTCATGGTGTCAACAAATCCCCAAAAAGTTGGGACAAGGCCATTTTCACCACTGTGTGGCAATTCCCCTTCTTCTTACAACACTCAACAGACGTCTGGGGACCGAGGAGACCAGTTTCTCAAGTTTAGAAATAGGAATGCTCTCCCATTCTTGTCTAATACAGGCCTCTAACTGTTCAATCGTCTTGGGCCTTCTTTGTTGCACCTTCCTCTTTATGATGCGCCAAATGTTCTCTATAGGTGAAAGATCTGGACTGCAGACTGGCCATTTCAGTACCCGGATCCTTCTCCTACGCAGCCATGATGTTGTGATTGATGCAGAATGTGGTCTGGCATTATCTTGTTGAAAAATGCAGGGTCTTCCCTGAAAGAGATGACGTCTGGATGGGAGCATATGTTGTTCTAGAACCTGAATATATTTTTCTGCATTGATGGTGCTTTTCCAGACATGCAAGCTGCCCATGCCACACGCACTCATGCAACCCCATACCATCAGAGATGCAGGCTTCTGAACAGAGCGTTGATAACAACTTGGGTTGTCCTTGTCCTCTTTGGTCCGGATGACATGGCGTCCCAGATTTCCAAAAAGAACTTCGAATCGTGACTCGTCTGACCACAGAACAGTCTTCCATTTTGCCACACTCCATTTTAAATGATCCCTGAGCTTGTGGATCTTGCTTAGAAATGGCTTCTTCTTTGCACTGTAGAGTTTCATCTGGCAATGGCGGATGGCACGGTGGATTGTGTTCACTGACAATGGTTTCTGGAAGTATTCCTGAGCCCATTCTGTGATTTCCTTTACAGTAGCATTCCTGTTTGTGGTGCAGTGTCGTTTAAGGGCCCGGAGATCAAGGGCATCCAGTATGGTTTTACGGCCTTGACCCTTACGCACAGAGATTGTTCCAGATTCTCTGAATCTTCGGATGATGTTATGCACAGTTGATGATGATAGATGCAAAGTCTTTGCAATTTTTCGCTGGGTAACACCTTTCTGATATTGCTCCACTATCTTTCTGTGCAACATTGTGGGAATTGGTGATCCTCTACCCATCTTGGCTTCTGAGAGACACTGCCACTCTGAGAAGCTCTTTTTATACCCAATCATGTTGCCAATTGACCTAATTAATGTTAATCGGTCTTCCAGCTCTTCGTTATGCTCAAATTTACTTTTTCCAGCCTCTTATTGCTACTTGTCCCAACTTTTTGGGGATTTGTTGACACCGTGAAAATTGGAATCAACGTATTTTTCCTTTAAAATGATACATTTATTCGGATTAAACGTTTGATCTGTCATCTACGTTCTATTACAAATAAAATATTGGCATTTGCCATCTCCACATCATTGCATTCAGTTTTTATTCACAATTAGTTTAGTGTCCCAACTTTTTTGGAATCCGGTTTGTATTTGGTCTATCTCCGCTGCTCTGAATGATACTCCCAGATCCTTCTCCCATTGGGCAATGTAGTCGGGTTTATTCTGTTTACTTGAACTTAGTGGGTTCCTATAAATATTGGAAATTGTGTGTTTAAGGGTCGTTTGTCCTTGCACTAGTTTTTCAAACCATGTAGCTTCCTTGACTGTTCTATACTTGTCGTGTAGTTTAGAACACGTGTCTTTGAAAACTTTTATGTCTAAGAAATGAGCTTGTTTCAAGTGGAGGGAACATAGTGCGTTTATTGCTGTTGTTGAACTTGTCTTATCTAGTAGTTCCCTAACATTTGAGTCCTTAAATGAGTTCCAGAAATCTGGGGGATTAGGGATGTTAGGGTAAACCAGGTATGGACTTAACGGAGAAGGAAGAAGTCCAGGGGGTTCAGAGAGCAAGTGTGTGTGTTTGGACAGGGTGTTGAATGTAGAAAAGATCCCTTTGGCCAATCCTTCAATTGGGGTGTTAGATTTCCTGATGCCCCATAAACTTGCTAGTTGGCAATTAGTTAGGGTAAGGAGCTCTATGTCCGAGGCTAAGATTCTGAAGTTAGAAATGCACAATTGCAACCACCTTTTTAATTGGATTGCTCTGTAATAAGTTTGGGCATCAGGTAGACCCATACCTCCTTGTGTTCGGTCTCTAATCAGTTTTTCGTATGCCAGGCGTGATTTTTTGCCTTTCCAGAGGAAAGATATAAATAGTGAACGTGTGGTAGCAAAGAAGGATTGCGGCAGATGGATGGGGACCATTTGAAGAAGATATAGCAGTTTAGGCATAATATATGTCTGCAGAAGGTTTTTCCTACCTAGCCATGATACAAAGGGTAGAGATAGTGAATTAAGTTGGTCCCTGATTTTTTTTAGTAAGGGAATGTAGTTCCTGGTGTAAAGAATCTTCGTATCATTTGTTAGGAAGATACCTAGGTATTTAATTTTTTCTTGCTGCCATGCAAATGGGTAGGAAGAGCGCAGTATATGGATTTGGGATGATGGGACGGAAATATTGAGTGCCTCAGATTTAGAGTAATTAATTTTAAAATTAGACAGCGTTCCGAATTGTTCAAATAGTGACATTAGTGGTGGGAATGCTTGGATGGGATTTGTGATCAGGAGTAAAAGGTCATCCGCAAAGGCGGCGCATTTGTGCTCTGTTAGGTTGGTTTTTAGTCCCTTAATCAGTGGATTGTCTCTTATTGCCTGCAACAGTGTTTCCATGGTGATAATGAAAAGAGTGGGGGACAACGGGCAACCCTGGCGGGTACCATTACTTATGTTGAATGGGTTAGATAAAGTGCCGTTGACCCTCACTCTTGCACTAGGATAGTGGTAAAGGGACATGATCGCAGTGATGAAGAGGGAGGGTATACCAAACCTATACAGAGCCCTTTGCATGTATAGCCAATTAACATGATCAAACGCCTTCTCGGCATCTGTACTAAGAAGGATGAGAGGGTGTTTCTTATTCTTTGTTAACTTTATCGCATGTAGAACTCTGCAGGAGTGAAAATTGCCCTCCCTACCAGTCACAAATCCGGCTTGATCTTGGTGAATTATTTTTGGGATAATTTTATTAAGTCGGTTCGCAAAGATCTTCGCCCAGATCTTTACGTCTAAATTGAGAAGAGAAATTGGTCTATAACTACCGCATTCCGTCTCTTTTTTGCCTTCTTTTGCTATAACTGTGATAGTAGCCTCTAAAGTTTGTTTTGGGGGGTGAATGCCCTCCATAAGTGCTTGGCACCATGCTGTAATATGGGGGAGTAGTACCGGAAGTAGTTTTTTATAATATCCAGCGGGTAGTCCATCTGGACCTGGAGCTTTCACACTTGGAAGTGATTTGATAATATCCGTGAGTTTGTTTGTGGTAATAGGAGATAACAAAGATAGACTATCCTCTTCGGGAATGGTGGGGAGATTAAGTTTGGAAAGAAATGCATCAATTTTCTGTTGTTTCATGTCTGTTTTCTGTGACTGAAGTGATGTTATACAATTGGCTATAAAAATAGCTGAATTCAGTGGCTATGTCTCTCGTGTCATTAGTCAAGGTGCCTAAGTGAGTTTTGATACTTTTAATGAACTGGGCATCTTTCCTTTTTTTTAATTAAGTGGGACGTTAACTTACTACCTCTGTCGCCATGTGCATAGTGTTTGAATTGTGCATACTGATATGCTTTGGCGCATCTAATGTTGAGCAGTTCCTTTAGTTTGTGGCGAAGTGCAATCAGGTTATCTTGCATGATTTTCACTTTGGATTGTTTCTGGATAGATTCCAGAGCAGCTATTTGTGACAGGAGGGAATTTAGCATTTTTTGTCTGTCTTTCTTGATTTATGTAGCGCAATAAGTTCTCCTCTAATGAAAGCTTTGTGCGCCTCCCAGACTATGGTCTGAGAGGTGTCTGATGATTTGTTCTCTTGAAAATAAAGGGCCAATTTTCTAGATAAATCTGCTAGGGAGCGGTCTGAGTCAAGCAGGGTCTCGTTTAGCCTCCACGTCCACTCCCTCACTGGAAGGGAGGAAAGGGACGTGCACGCCAAGACCGGTGCATGGTCTGATATCGTAATAGATCCTATTTCCGCCTTTTTAAGAATGTTTAAGTGAGTATCTGAAATGAATATGTAGTCTATTCTTTGGAAAGAATGATGGACTTGTGAGAAATAGGAGTAATCTTTAGCTGAGGCATAAAGGGTTCTCCAGGTATCAATTAGATTATTTTTGGCTAGTAGTTTTTGAATGTTTCCAAGAGTTTTTTGTGATAAGGCTGATATACCTTTGGAGGTGTCTAAACTTGGGTTAAGGGATATGTTCAGGTCTCCTTCTATTAGTTTTAAACCTTCTGCAAACGTTTGGAATTTTTCAAATGTGGTTTTAAGCCACAGGTATTGATTTTTGTTCGGTGCGTAAATGCTTGCTAGGGACATTAAAGTATGACCAATCTTACCTTTTACGAAAATATATCTTCCCTCTATATCTAAGAGCGTTAAGATGGGTTCAAAGGGTATGTGTTTAGCTATTGCTATGCTAACTCCTCTAGCCGCCTTTTTGTATGTGGAATGAAACCATTTGTTATAGCGTATATGTGGTAGGTTAGGGATTCTATTAGTTTTTAAGTGGGTCTCTTGAAGAAAGCAAATGTCTGAGTTGCTCTTCCTCAAGCGAGCAAGTACCTGGGACCTCTTTTGAGGTGAGTTGAAGCCTCTGACATTAAAGGAAGTTGTAGTCACGGTCGCCATGATATTGGAAGTTGTGAGGGTGTGTTATCATCTGAGTAGAAACTCCCGGGAACAACCTGCGAAAAACTATACACAAAAGAAACAATAACAGAGTCAGTAAATTCTGACTTATCAACAGTGGTAGGTCCTGTTAGGAGTATTCTTAAAGCAAGTTTTAAGGAGGACCAAGTTTCTCTGCATGATAGAATGGGCCTAGTATGCTGGACGCTGTTCCTCATGCAGAAAGGATATGCGGGGACAGAGAATCAAAAGCGATTCCTGATCTGGCACCGCAGACCCATGTTTAATAGAGGCAAAAGGCATGCTATCTATAAATATATTACTAGGTACAATTCAGGACATTATAAATTCACTGATCCAACCATTAACCATCGTCATAAGCTTGAGTAGGGGTGGTGAAGAGAAGGGTGGGGGAGGGGGAAGGGATATAAGGATGGGTGGTGGGAGGAGAGGGGGGGTAGCGGTAGGGTTGGTTTCTTAATGGTGGAGCAGAATTAGACATTTAGTGTGATCAAAATAGTTATTAACTGATTAATTGAAGTGGCGTTCAGTGAGAGGTCATGGTATCACTGGATCATAATACACTTATGGATGTCCTATGTGCCTGGTTATACAAGTGTGTAAAGACACCGATATATCTGTTGCCAACGGTAACTATATGTGTTGCAACCAGTGGATCTTTTCATATCCACAGATCACAGAGATACCTAATCATGTAGCAAGTTGCTATAAGAATATGTTGGATCTATGGCAAGACATGAGATATCAATTACAGATAAGAATTAAGGGATATATAAAGGTAGATACAAGTAAGTGGGCGAGAGAGTAGCAATGGAAATGGTAGAGTACAAGATATGAGGTAGAAGGAGGAAAAGGGGGAGTACAAGCTGAGATCATTGAAGTGAGAGAGGGAGGAGGGGGGGAAGAAGCGAAGACCAGACGGGGGAGAGAAGTGAGAGATAAGAGATAATAAGGTAATAGAAAATAATAAGACAACAAATGAGGTCGCAATATATGTGTTACTGCTTTTGCTTCCCTATAGGAAGAGGGAGATTAGCAGCAAATGGATTAGCAGCTTCACTAAACAGAAGCACAATACTCATTCATGCTGGTATTCTCAGTGAGTGTTCCCTCCTGGATTTGGAACACGTCTCATCTTCTGCTGGATCTGGAATTTTTGTTCCTGGTGGGGGTCGACCATGGTTCCAGTCGTGGTAGTGCGGGCAGCTGTCTAGTAGAGCTGTCCATAGGCATCCAAGGGTCCACTGGTATAGGATCAATGTTGAGGTGGTTCCATGCTTCAGGTAAGTCCGATGGGGTTCGGATCGTGCAGCTTCGGCCATCTTTGCTGAAAGTGAAACCGAAAGGGAAAAGCCACCTATATAATATCTTCTGGTCTCGAAGATAGTCCGTTGAAGGTTTTAACAGCCTTCTTTTATACAGCGTGGACGGAGCTATGTCTTTCCCTCATCGCTTGTAGTAGGGCTGCGGTGCTTCTAAAGCTGAGTAGGCTATAGATAACGTCGTGCGGCGGTTCGCCTTTCTTTGGGACTGGGCGCAGGGATCTGTGAATTCTTTCAATGATAATGTCCTGAGCTTTGTCTGCACCCAGTATGTCAGTAAATAACTGTTCAGCAACAGCTTGTAGGTCCGCAGTATTCACTGTTTCTGGTAATCCTTTGAATCTGACATTTTTTCTTCTGCTCCGATTCTCCTGGTCTTCAATTAACATTAAAGCATTATTCAGCGATTTGGTTTGTATATCCAGGAGATCGGATACTGCAGACGCCCGATCAGTCAACAGACTCTGGTTCCCTTCCAGGGATTCGACTCTGTGGCCTAGGGATTTCACGTCCTCCCTCATGTCTCTCACTTCCTGCAGCAGTGGCGCCATAGCTTGAGCTAAAGAATCTTTGAGGAAGGATCTCGTGAGGATGCTGTTGTTGTCATCTGATTGTACGGTGTCGACCTCTTCCCTTCCTCCCTCGGCTCCCGCATACTCCTCTCCGTCCTCCTCCTCCGAGTCCGGTAGCGAGGGCTGCGGCGCCATTTTGCTTAGACGCGCTGGTGAAAGCGCCAACTTCTTTCTAATAAAACGGTTCATCTCCGTCTGCCCCTTTTTGTGTTTAGGGGTTGCCTGATGGTCTCTGGGCTTATCTCTCCCGATCTTGACCATATTTATCAGAGTTTGGGTGTCTTTATGCGATAAAACATGGGTCTAAATGGCAGGAGTTCTGTCTCAGACCTCCATCACGCTCAGCGGTCAGGCTCCGCCCCACAATAATATAATTTTTGAAACAAAAAAAAATAATAAATCATGTTTTAGTGTCTCCATATTCTGAGAGCCATAGTTTTTTCAGTTTTTGGGCGATTATCTTAGGTAGGGTCTCATTTTTTGCAGGATGAGATGACGGTTTTATTGGCACTATTTTGGGGTGCATATGACTTTTTGATCGCTTGCTATTACACTTTTTGTGGTGTAAGGTGACAAAAAATGGTTAATTTAGCACAGTTTTTATTTTTTATTTTTTACAGTGTTCATCTGAGAGGTTAGGTCATGTGATATGTTTATAGAGCCGATCAATACGAACCCGGTGATACCAAATATGTATACTTTTATTTTATTTATGTAAGTTTTACACAATAACAGCTTTTTTCAAAAAAAAATTGTCTCAGGTAGGGGCTCATTTTTTGTGGGATGAGGTGACGGTTAGATTGGTACTATTTTGGTGGGCAAACGCCTTTTTGATCACTTGCTGTTGTACTTTTTCTGATGTAAGGTGACAAATAAATGGTTTATTTAGCACAGTTTTTATTTTTTACGGTGTTCATCTGAGGGGTTAGGTCATGTGATATGTTTATAGAGCCGTTCGATACGGACGCGGCGATACCTAATATGTATACTTTTTTTTCCCCCTATTTATTACCAATTGTTTTTAACTTTATTTGGGGAAAATTACGTTTTTGTTTATTTTTACTTGAAACTTTAATTTTTGGGGGAAAACATTATTTTTTCAACTTTTTTTTTCACTTTCTTTTTTGTCCCACTTTGGGACTTGAACTTTGGGGGTATATTCCTTTACAATGCATTCCAATACTTCTGTATTGGAATGCATTGGCTGTATGAGTAATACTGTATGTATTACTCATACAGCTACCGGCCTGTGAGATCCAGGGGGCTAGATATCACAGGCTCGTCACCGGAAGGCAGCGCGATGCCTTCCTTAGACATCGCGCTGCCTTCCATGCCATCGGGTCCCCCCTACAGCCGCATGGGGACCCAATGGCCCTGCCCGATGGCCGCCGCAACCGCAGGTAAAGCCGCAAACCGCAGGTCTGAATTGACCTGCGATTTGCGGTGATCGCCGATACGGGGGGTCACATGACCCCCCCGGCATTGTGACATGATGCCCACTGAATGATTTCAGCGGTCATCCTGTCCCGATTAACCCCCATCGCGCCACAATCGCGGTTTAAACACATGATGTACCGGTACTTCATGGGTCCTTAAGGACTCAGGAAACATTCCGTACCGGTACGTCATGCGTCCCTAAGGGGTTAAATACCTATACATATGGGATATCATTGTAATCGTACTGACCAAGAGAATTAAGGGCATGGTCAGTTTTGCCACAAACAGAACGCTGTGGGAACAAAACCCGTAAAACTGTTGAGGAATTGCTTTTTTTTTCCAATTTCACCCCATTTATAATTTTTTCCTGCTTCCCACTACATTGTATGCCATAATAAATGGTGGCATTAAAGTACAACTTGTCCCACAAAAAATAAGCCCTGATACAGCTATAGGTGAAACTCAAAATTTTGAATATCATGCAAAAGTTCATTTATTTCAGTAATGCAACTTAAAATTAGAACATTGTGAAAAGGTTCAATATTCTAGGCTCAAATTGTCAGACTCTAGTCAGCTAATTAATCCATATCCCCTGAGAAAAGGGTACCTGAGAATGTGACTTTGGTTTTTCATAAGCTGTAAGCCATAATCATCCAAATTATAACAAATAAAGGCTTGAAATATCTCGCTTTGCATGTAAGAGTCTCATATATTAGCTTCACCTTTTAAGTTGAATTACTGAAATAAATGAACTTTGCACAATATTAAAAATTTTCGAGTTTCACCTGTATGTAAACGGAAATATAAAAAAGTTATGGCTCAAGTAATATAAGGAAGAAAAATAAAAATGAAAAAAACCTCTGGTATCCTAAGGGTTAAGTAGCTATTTATAAGCAATTTTAGTGATTTTCATGTTACTTTATGGACAACTGATTTTTATATTACTTTATGGAGGAAAAATTAGCTTGGAAATCGCTGTGAAATTCTGTCAAGTAATTAAAAAATATTGCTGGCTTTTTACTTCTCTGCATCAATTTCACAGTATTTTTATTTCTAACATTTAACTCGCTCCAGAGAAGCATTCCCTATGGACATTGATGTGACAGAGATTTCAGAGTGATTTTTTTCTACTGTGATAAAAATGTCTAGTTGTAGTCTCACCCGTGAACTTTGATCCAGACATCTATTGAGCTACTTGTTTCTGTAGATATTTTTACTAACAAAGTTCATATATGGGTAGATGGATGATAGAAGAATAGCTCACAAGCCCAAGTAAAGGGCCCTTTACACGGGTCGAGAATCCCAAAGATAATTGCTAACAAGCATTCATAGGATCGTCAGGTAGGAATGCTTCCTTCCCAACAATCTGCTGCTCTGTTGTTCCATGCCAAGGAACCTTAAGACTAGAAAACAGTAAATCAACACATCTGTGTTAACTTGTAATTCCACTCCTCACATAGGCAAATGGTTTCTTGTATATTACATACTGTATTATTTACAGTATAATTCCACTGCCAAGGTTATTATATAATTTCATTGTCTGAACCTGGTATACTGCTCTCTAATCACAATGTACTATTGTTCTACAATGATGATAAGCAGGGCACAGGGCAGAAAAGTAAAATAAGATAGATAGATAGATAGATAGATAGATAGATAGATAGATAGATAGATAGAGAAATTCCACTTCACTTTCCAAAAATATATAGGTGCTTATTTCACCAGATGTAACGTTTCCGTTCTCCCTCTGGAACCTTTCTCAAGCAGTGACTGCGGTCACTGCTTGAGAAAGGTTCCAGAGGGAGAACTGAAACGCTGCATCCGGTGAAATAAACACGTATCTATTTTTGGGAAGTGCCGTGGAATTTCTTTTATCATTTATGGTTTGACTGGAGGATCACAGCCACAGCTGCTGGCACCCCTTTTTCTACTTTGTTCTACTATTGTTTGCAGTGCTGCCCAGCCGTATTACACCAGAAGATTATCTGACTAATTTTCTGACCAATGATTGGTCACATGACCAGTTACACACACAGATCTTTTGTTATACACACTAATTATTGGTCTGGTTGGACAGAAATTGGCAAGATAATCTGCTGGTGTAATACAGCATTTAGGGAGGCACAAGAGATGAGTAAGGCTAATTGCACACTAGCAGTAGCGATCCAGCAAATATGGCGATAATTGGCCGGAAAAAAACAGGTATGCGCAGCAGTTTTCTTCTGCCCGATTAACGTGCGCGGAGGTACTGGCACTCACAGTAATGCCGTAGCCATGTTGGCTACTTGCATTACAGTGATTGGCTGGCTGGAACGCGTCATCGGGTGCTATATAGCACCCAATGACATGTGTTCGGCTCAGTCTTAGTCAGGGAGAGCTGTGCTGAAAAAGGGACAACTATTGTTGTATCTGATCAAAAAAGAAGATGGGCACTCTAATATCCGGAACCAACAGATTAAATTTAATATAATCACAATGTTAATAGTACATACATAAAAAATTGGTGTAGATATATTAGACTGTTCCCACTCAGGGATATATGTAAGGACAATCGATAGATATCTTCACTATAAAATACAGGCCTGTCACTACACAATAAAATATACAATAAATAAAATGAAACTGGTAGTAGCCACTAAGGATACACAATAGGCTATTGTGAGTTGAATGGAGCCACTAATTATGAACCTAGTCAGGTCTGTCCAATCTGTGAAGCATAAAAGCTCCCGCTGGAATAGAGTGTTAGCTGGGCAAATATGATCAATACATATAATACCTGTACAAAATGTGAAAAAATGTGAAAAAACACGAAAACCCAATGTGCTTTTAAGAAAACAGTTCTGAATAATATCAGAATGTCGGTATAATAAAGGTGAAAAGGAATCCAGGAAAATCCAAAAAACAGTCACTTGTGATCCAAATCCATGTGTAGATAATTATTCAACATAAATGAAAATCCTATAGAATAAATCAAATTACGTTGTGTTGATGTGTTTAGAATAATAAATAAGTGTTCATTTGCTGCAGAATTTCTTATATTGCCCACAACCAGCAGAGGTTCAGCGGTGTTTGCGGCAGAATACTATTGAATCTATAGCCGCTTACATGTGGATGTGGATGTAACTTTGTATTCAAATGTTGCGATTGTAATAGTTACAATTTGCCACTATGGGCTGATCTCAATCAATTAACAGAGGACTGCAGTGCCAAATCTTCGATGATATTCGTTACTCTCTATGGTATCATGCGGTGCAATAGTACTCACGCTTGGTAGTGTCCAGTCTGTAGTGTGAGTGCAAGGCACGCTTACCTTATAGGCGCAGATTACGAGACTATCTTACTGTTGTATCCCGGTTCTATATAGTCCGCTTTGTAGAGGTCCGGTAGCAGATCACAGGTCTCTCTCTGTTTGCGCCGTAGTTAGTTCACAGTCTGCACTTCCATTTACAATGGGCGTTTCTCTCATCGCCCGAGCAGCTAGTTTAATGGCACCGGCTGTGTTATGTTGTCCGCAGGTTTACCAGACTATGGCCAATAGATCTGGAGCTTGTTTGTTCAGAGAAAGCGCTTTCTCTAGTTTTGCCGGTTCGTTGCCAGGGTCCAATACTTCTATCTTTCCACGCCAGACGCGTTTCGAAGGTTAGGCTACCTTCTTCCTCAGTGGCTTTAGTAAGGACTATCTGGCTGTCCGGCTTTTATCCCTCTGGCTCTCAAATGGGCTCTTTGTTAACCCTGAAGTGGATCCTGTGGATCCTGTGGATCTGGGACACTTTTTATCATATTGCGTTTTTATTGCGTTTCCTCTGCGGTTTTTTATAGGTTCATGCGTTTTTTACGTTTTTTTACTCCACATTTGTTTTAACTTATCCCCAGTGTTTTTTGATAAGTTTCTTGTAATAGCTATTTACGTTCTCACGTTTATCAAATTCTTCTTTCAAATACACATACATATTAGAAAGTCTTGCATCCTAGTAGCATATATATATTTGTTATTATTAATAAAGTAGTCTTGTATAGAATGATCACATGACCAAGTTCTCTTGTATCACCTAAGGTGACCAGGGGGGCATGAAGTCACTGGCAGAACTCGCCCATATAATATATGTGGGTAATCATAATATACATCACTCCATATTTTATCCAAAAGAGTCAAATATAAATACATAGCATATAAAAAATATTTAAATTTATTTTTATAAAAAATATAAAATATTATTTAAAACATATATAGGATATCCATATGAATAAATTTGAGAGATACATAATAGAGACTAAATAGATGGTACCCTTATTATAAAATCTGGGATGCAATCCCTGCTCCATAAGCTTCATTACTCCAGTATATAGTAGTGGCCAGAGGGGTATATTCTCCAGTCTCATAAATCGGTGGCCACTCATGATGTATCTGGGCTGGGAGCCCACCGACCAGGAGCGGTCACAGTGCTGATAGTCAGCCAGACTGGTACCACCCATGATCCGAAGGCATCCAGCCCATTAGAGGAATCCGAAGATTTCGAGTTCGGCATTAAGTCCGGCTGGTGCCAGACTTCCGAACTCGAAAATTCTCCTTGATTCCGCCCTAGACATTCGGGCGATGTGGTTCCCTCCCCTCCAATGCCGATCTAGCTGTTCAAAGGCTGCAAATTTCAGGGTTTTTGGATCTTGATTATGGACTAGTTTAAAGTGTCTGGACAATACATGCTTATCATATCCCTCTTTAATATTATTTATGTGTTCCGCTATTCTTACTTTTAATGGTCTTTTAGTTCTACCTATGTATTGTTTGCCACAGGTACATTCAATAACATATATAACATTTGAACTATTGCATGTCAAAAGTTTTTTAATTTCAACGGAGAAAGTATTTTGAGTTGAATTGACTCGTGTGGTTTTCCTAGCAAAAGATGTAATTTTGCAATTCGCACAGCATCCACATCTGTGGAATCCGCTTCTTTTGAGCCAGTTGTTAATGGATCCATTAGCCCCTATTTTCTGTTTGATCGATGGCGCTATTTTTAGACCCAGATTGGGTGCTTTAGTATATACTATCTCTGGTACTAGCGGAACTAAAGGGCCTATGATTTTGTCCTTCTGGACCAGATGCCAGTGGTTTTTAATGATCCGCTCAATTTTTTTATGTTGTATATTGTAGGGTAATATTATACAGAACTTTTCTTCACTGGTTTTTATCTCATTATTGCTCTGATTGGGCACGAAAAACAGCTTTCTGTCCATTTCCCTGACTTTTTGTAGAGCTTTCTCCACCACTACATCTGGATAATTTTTAGCCAGGAATTGTTTCCTCATATTGGTGGCTTCCTCTTCAAATTTATCCTCATTAGTGCAATTCCACTTAATCCTCCGAAATTGTCCTGTAGGTATGTTCATCAACCATGAAGGCAGATGACAACTGGAGTAGAGGATAAAACTATTTTTCGCCACTTTTTTCTGATAAGTGGTACATACGTAGTGGTCCACTTGAGTAGTGATCAATAGATCAAGGAACTCTGTATGTTCCTGGTTGATACTTGATGTAAATTTAAGGTTATAGTTGTTATTATTAATCCCTTCTAGGAACGTAGATAAGTCCCCCTCATCACCCTGCCAGATGAAGATAAAATCGTCAATAAAGCGCTGCCAGAGCACCAGATCCGACCCCAGCTTGGGTAGTATGGTCTCTGATTCCCACTGTGCCATAAAAAGATTGGCATAGCTGGGGGCGAATCTGGTGCCCATGGCAGTGCCCCGAATCTGGAGATAGTATGCCCCCTCAAAGAAAAAATAATTATGTGTAAGTATATGTTCAACACCCTCGGCCAGATATTCTATTTGTTTAGTGTTTAAATTTCCATAGTTATTGAGTTGCAATCTCATATTATTTATGCCCTGCTCATGGTTGATAATGGTATAGAGCGATTGCACATCCAAGGTCCCTATACGCCAATGCGGCTCCACCTTCAAGTTCTCCAATAATTGGACAACTTGCGTGGTGTCTTTGATGTATGCAGGGATTTTCTTGACCGTAGGTTGAATCATTTGGTCGATATAATGGGATAAGTTGGATGTCAACGACTCTATACCAGAAATTATCGGGCGGCCTGGTGGGTCGGTCATATTCTTATGTATCTTTGGGAGACAATAGAAGACGGGTAATCTCTGTTGAGTCCCCAAGATGAAGTCCGATTCCTGCTTAGTTAATAGGCCTCCATTAAGGCCCTTTTCCCAGAATTGACTCAATATTTTTGAGAATTCCTCTGTAGGGTCTTTTGTGAGCTTCCTATATGTGGTGATGTCCCCCAATTGTTTCAAACACTCAGCGTTATATTTCTCAGTTTCCAGGAGGACAATCGCCCCTCCTTTATCCGCAGGACGGATGGTAAGGTTATTACAGCTTTGCAGTTCTTTTATTGCATGGATCTCCTGCATCGTTAGGTTGTTTCTCCGTCCATATTTATCAGGTATCTTCCTTAGCTCAGTCTCTATATTTTTCTGAAACGTGGCTAACTCAGCACTAATCTCCTGTCTAGGAAATTTCTTTGACCTCAATTTTAGTTCAGTATGTTTAATTCCTCCATCCCTATGTTCATCTGAATTTGTTAAAATCGGATTTTTAAAAAAATATTTTTTAAGACAAAGTTTCCGTATGAATTTCTCCACCCCCACATAGGTGTCAAATTTATTCAATTTTGCTGTTGGTGCAAATTTCAGCCCTTTGCTCAGGAGTCATAGTACAGCATTTAGGGAGGCACAAGAGATGAGTAAGGCTAGTTGCACACTAGCAGTAGCGATCCAGCAAATATGGCGATAATTGGCCGGAAAAAAACAGGTTTGCGCAGCAGTTTTCTTCTGCCCGATTAACGTGCGCGGAGGTACTGGCACTCACAGTAATGCCGTAGCCATGTTGGCTACTTGCATTACAGTGATTGGCTGGAACGCGTCATCGGGTGCTATATAGCACCCGATGACATGTGTTCGGCTCAGTCTTAATCAGGGAGAGCTGTGCTGAAAAAGGGACAACTATTGTTGTATCTGGCAGCAATATAATTATTAGCGCAACCTGCGCTAAATTGCGTGGAATTGTTAGTGCCTCTTCTGATAGTGACACAACCTCTGCTACATCTTTTATTTTACATTTGCGCAGCCTAAATATCTGTGACATTCAGTGCAATTGTTTGGCCACTGGTGACAGCGACATTACTAGCGCTACATCTCCTGTATAACGTTTGCGTATCCTAAATATCAGTGACATTAATTCAGTGTAATTTTTTATTAGCCGTTGGTGACAGCGACAATACTTGCCCTATACCTCCTGTATAACGTTTGTGCATCCTAAATATCAGTGACATTAATTCAGTGTAATTTTTAATTAGCCGCTGGTGACAGCAACATTACTTGCGCTATACCTCCTGTATAATGTTTGCACATCCTAAAATTATCTGTGACAATCAGTGTACTTTTTTCATGGACGCTGTGGACAGCAACATTATTTGTGCTACATCTCCTGTTTAACGTATGTGCATCGTAAAAATATCTGTGACATTCTGTGTATTTTATTTGCGCATACAATTACAAAACCTGTGCTACTGTACGTGTGACAGACTTGCAAGCATATATACCATTTAATATGCGCAAGGAGAGCAGTAAGGGACGGGGAAGTGGCCATGCTGCTGATGTTGCACACAGAGGGCATGGCCCTGGGCATGGCCCTGGGCGTGGTGAAACTGTGCCTACTGCCAGAGCACAAGAAACACACAGGGCGGCGCAGGACACCACTCTCAAAGTCAGACCAGTGCGACCAGGTGGTCGGTTGGATTGCAACAGATAATGCTTCCACAAAGTCCATTCTCAGTAGCCAAGAGTCTGGTCAACAGAATCCTCACCCTGATCCTCTTTCCTCCCACTATGGAGAGTCTTGGCAAACATGTGATCCCACACTCGGATATTCTGAGGAGCTCTTTTCATCGCCATTTCTTGATTTGGGCCTCTTGACAAGCCCGCTTGAAGAGGGACATGAGGCGATAATGTGCCCTGATTTCCAAACTTTTGAGCATCCACAGTCAGAAAAAGATGACGGTGGGGAATGGCAATTAGTGTTTCACGAGGTGGATGATGATGATGAGACACAGTTGCCAATAAGTCAACTGCAATTAGTGTCTTAAGAGGTTCATGGTGAGGATGAGACATAGTTGTCAATAACTGAGGTTGTTGTTAGGTCAACAAGTCAAGAGGATAACCAAAGTGAGGAAGTGGAAGAGGAGGTGGTGGACGATGAAGTCACTGACTCAACCTGGGAAGATGGCAAGCTGAGTGAGGACAGCAGTACAGAGGGGGAGGTTTCCGCAGCACCGCAACAGGCTGGAAGAGGTAGTGGGGGGGCAAAAGGGAGAAGGCGGGCCACACCAATCAGGCCCGCAACTGTTCCCTGGTGCACCCCCTTGTGGCAAGCTCCCTTGCCAAGGGGTAGGTGTTCCGTAGTATGGTGCTTTTTTGAGGAAAGTGCAGACGATAAAAGAATTGTCATTTGAAACCTGTACCGTACCAAAATGAGCAGGGGCGTGAACAGTAGCAACCTCACCACTACCAGCAGGATCCGCCACATGGCATCAAAGCACCCTTATAGGTGGGCCAAACGCCTGGGTCCACAATCAGTGTCTGGGGGTCACACCACTACCTCCTCTATCCCTGTGTTACGTGCTGGCCAATCCCCTATCCAAGACGCAGACCCGGATGCCTCCCGCCATGCTCCTGGATCTTCGCAATTACCATCAGCTAGCACATCCACTTCTGTGTCCAAGCGCAGCGTACAGATGTCTATACCCCAGTCCTTTGAACAAAAGCACAAATACCCAACCACCCACCCACAGGCCATTGCACTAAATGTGCACCTTTCCAAATTGCTGGTCCTGGAAACGTTGCCATTTAGGCTTGTGGACACTGAGGCTTTCCGCAGCATGATGGTGGTGGCCATCCTGCGTTACTCTGTCCCCAGCCGCCAATATTTTTCATGGTGTGCAGTCCCCAGCCTTACACCAGCATGTGTCCCGTAACATCACCCGTGCCCTGACCAATGCAGTTGCTGGGAAGGTCCACTTAACTGACACATGGACAAGTGCTTTTGGCCAGGAAAGCTATATTTCCCTGACGGCTCACTGGGTGACCGTTGTGGAGGCCGGGAGCTAGTCGTAACCTGGGATGGCACAGGTGCTACTGACGCCAAGGATTGCGGGCCCTACTTCCATCACAGTTTCTGCCACCACCTACGTTAGTGGTTGCAACCCGCCCTTCTCCTCCTCCGCCTCCTCCTCCACTTCCACCTCTGAATTATCATCTTGCAGCACCAGTCAGACATCAGTCAGTAGCTGGAAGCAGTGTAGCACTGCAGTGGGGAAGAGGCAACAGGCCGAGCTTAAGCTGATATGCTTAGGTGACAAACACAACATCGCCGCTATGGCAGAGGATAAGGGACAAGTCTGAGCTGTGGCGCTCGCCACTCAACCTAGAAGCAGGCATGGTTGTGTCTGATAATGGCAGTAACTTGGTGGCGGCTTTGGAGCTTGGCAAGCTCACACACATACCATGCTTAGCCCACGTGTTCAACCTAGTGATTCAGTGGTGAAGGTGCACCGCATGTGTTCCCATTTCTGCAAGTCAACAACAGCTTCCGCTGGTCTGGCAACGCTGCGGCAGCGCTTGCAATTGCCAGCTCACCAACTGTTGTGTGACGTGAGCATGCACTTGATGTTCCACATGTTGGCCAGGCTTTGTGAGCAGCAGAGGGCAGTAGTGGAATACCAGCTGCAACATGGTCATCGCCTTTCCAGTTAACTTCCGCTCTTCAAGCAACGAGTTGGCATTGATGTCTGACCTCTGTAAGGTTTTACGCAACTTTGAGGAATCAACACAGATGGTGAGCGGTGATAACGCTATTATCAGCGTAACCATCCCACTTCTGTGTCTACTCAAACGCTCGCTGCTCACAATTAAGGCTACTTTTACACTATTGTTCAGAGAGGATCTGTCTGGTGTCTGTACAGACGGATCCTCTCCTATAATGCAGACGTTTGGATCCGTTCAGAACGGATCCGTCTACATTATAGTTTAGAAAAAATTCTAAGTGTGAAAGTAGTTCAGACGGATCCGTCCAGACTTTACATTGAAAGTCAATGGGGACGGATCAGTTTAAAAATTGAGCCATATTGTGTCATCTTCAAACGGATCCGTCCCCATTGACTTACATTGTAAGTCTGGACGGATCCGTTTGCCTCCGCACAGCCAGGCGGACACCCGAACGCTGCAAGCAGCTTGCTGAGCGGAGCGGAGGTTGAACGCTGCCAGACTGATGCATTCTGAGCGTAGCCGCATCCACTCAGAATGCATTAGGGCAGTACGGATGCGTTCGGGGCCGCTTGTGAGCCCCTTCAAACGGAGCTCACAAGCGGAGCCCCGAACGCTAGTGTGAAAGTAGCCTAAGGTGGACACTTTGCATGTGGAAGAGGTGGAAATGGGGGAAGACAGTACACAGGGTGATAGCCAGACCACCCTCATTTCATCTTCTCAGCGCGAATTGGATGATGATGAAGAGGAGGAGGCGCAGGAGACGGTTGCCTCCGCTACAGAGGGTAGTACCCATGGAAGTTTTATTCCATTCGTTCAGCGTGGATGGGTCGAATAGGAGGAAGAGGATGAGGAGATTGAGAGTCATCCTCCTGAAGAGGTCAGCGAAGTCCTGTCTGTTGGGACACTGACACACATGGTTGACTTTATTTTAGGCTGCCTTTCCAGTGACCCTCGCGTTGTACGCATTTTGACCAACATCGATTACTGGTTGCTCACCCTTCTCGACCCCCGCTACAAATAAAACTTCTCATGTCTCATTCCTGTGGTGGAGAGGACGAGCAAAATGGTGCAATACCAGAAGGTTCTTGTGGAAAAATTGTTCCAAAAATTTCCAGCTGACAACACTGGCTGCAGAGTACGTAGTTCCTTGGACAACCGAGGAAGGGAGACGAGGGGAACACATAGCAGTTCCAACAGAGGCAGGGCAACACTCTCCAAGGGCTAGTTTTATGACACCCCGCCAGCACCCTCAACCTTATGTGCGGCCTAGTGTTACTTGGAAGGAAAAATTTTGGAACATGGTGAAGGAGTACATAGCAGACCATGTCAGCGTCCTCAGTGATCCCTCTGTGCCTTACAACTATTTGGTGTCCAAGCTGGACATGTGGCACAAACTGGCACTCTACGCCTTGGAGGTGCTGGCCTGCCCCACCGCCAGCGTTTTGTCAGAGCGTGTATTTAGTGATGCTGGGGGCATAATAACTGATTAGTGCATCCGCCTGTCAACTGAAAATGCTGACCAGTTGACTCTTATAAAAATTAACAAGGCCTGGATTGCAACTGACTTCTCTACTCCACCAGAGGAAAGCAGCTTAACATAAAGGCACTCTAAATGTGGCTTTTATGGTGTATTGAATACACTGTATTCCCATGCACCCCTTCCACCACTAAAAAGGGTACGTGGTTCAATCTCCCTTTTCTCCTCCTCCTCCTCCTCCATCATATCAACATGTTTATGAGGCTGCCCTAACTCCTAATGTTTTAGAGGGTCAGCTCAGCAGCAGGCCCTCACCCATAATGTTTTAGAGGGTCACCAGCAGGCGTTTGCCCATAATGTTTTTGAGGGTCACCAGCAGGTCCTCAACCATAATGCTTTTGAGGGTCACCATCAGGCATAATGTTTTAGAGGGTCACCAGCAGGCCCTCGCCCCTAATGTTTTAGATGGTCAGATCAGCAGCAGGCATTCGCCCCTAATGTTTTAGAGGGTAACCAGCAGGCTCTCAACCATAATGCGTTTGAGGGTCACCATCAGGCACTCACCCATAATGTTTTTGAGGGTCACCAGCAGGCCCTCGCCCCTAACGTTTTAGATGGTCAGACCAGCAGCGGGTACTCGCCCCTAATGTTTTAGATGGTCAGCTCATCAGCAGACCCTCACCCCTAATGTTTTAGATGGTCATCTCAGCAGCAGACCCTCACCCCTAATGTTTTAGATGTTCAGATCAGCAGCAGGTACTAGCCCCTAATGTTTTAGATGGTCAGATCAGCAGCAGGCCCTCGCCCCTAATGTTTTAGATGGTTAGATCAGTAGCAGGCACTCACCCCTAATGTTTTAGAGGGTCAGATCAGCAGGCCCTTGCTCCAATATTTTCTGAGGGTGACCAGCAGGCCATAAATAATAATTTTTCAAGGTTGTGTAGGATGCCCTCCTTTATGTGTATTAAAGGGTGTATTGTAGTGCCGATTCCTTGCAATTTTTGGCAGCCCTTTCACTAAGTACATAAGCTTTATGAGTGTAGGAGTTATACTACCTGAACAATTGTACCACAATGTGAATGAGGCCCTCCTTTATGTGATATACAGGTTGTATCGGGGTGCCTCTTCCTTGTAATTTTTGGCAGCACTTGCACTTTATATACAAGTAAATATATAGGAAAGAATGTTTCCTAAAATTTTTCCTCTAAAGTCGATTTTATCTTCGGTTTTGTGCGTATTATTGTCAGTCTTTAAAAGTGACGTTCTACTCGGACAACATCGTCCCCAGCAGTGACCTGGGAGTCCAAGATGCATCCAAACATCCTCCCTATGCTGACTCCAAACCACTTCAGTGGTGTTTCCATCAATTTCTGACCTTTTCCTGTGAATCACACACCCTCCCCTCTTCAGAACAGGGGGTGCTCTGGTTCTTCCATTGACTTCCATTGTGCTCGGGTGCTCTGTAGAGTAGTGATGGATGAACATCGACTGGGATGATTCGCGAACGCGATCAAATGTTTGCGAACTGCAAGTTCACGGCGGGCCCCATTCGCTTAAAAGGCAGGCGAACCGGGAATACCTTCAGGACATATTTGCAGCCACCAAATACTTATTAGAAGTGCACAAATAGTCCCACAACGTGGACAGAGACATACCAGATGTATTATTCGAATTTGCGATCTCCATTCATTATTATTTTCGATGCAAAATATCGGCAATGTAATTTTTGTCTATGCGCATGCGGAAATTATGCGCGGCCTACTACAGCAACTTGGTTTCCTCCAGACCGAATTTGGATGCGAACAATTTTCGCGACATTTCCGCAAACAAGAATTTCTGATCACTGTTAGTAATTTGATATTAAAGCAGTGTATTTGATTACATTACACATGCATGTTATAACAATCGCTGTATATGCAGATCGAGTGATTAAAAAAAGCGCCATTGCGAAAATCCCTAATGATACGATTTCTTTTTTTTGCGGTACACACAACTTCACATTTTATAAGGTCTCATGAGATATTAGTGATTGGTGCACTAAGTATTGTTGTGAGAACTTGCCACTCCAGTACTGGCCCCAAAAATTAGCCAATAGGCATTACCCGACAGCAAAGAACTGTGGATTCTGTGGCTGGAGGTACATTAGGCGGTCACAGGATAAATATGTAACTGTAGGCCAGTACAGGCCCCAAAAATTAGCCAATAGGCATTCACCTGACAGTAAAGAACTTTGGATTGTGTGGCTGGAGGTACATTAGGCGTTCACAGGATAAATATGTAACTGTAGGCCAGTACAGGCCCCAAAAATTAGCCAATAGGCATTCACCTGACAGCAAAGAATTTTGGATTCTGTGGCTGGAGGTATAATAGGTGGTCACAGGATAAATATGTGACTGTCGGCCAGTACAGGCCTCAAAATTTAGCCATTCAACGGACATAAAAGGCCTTTTATGCTGCTGTATTTACCGTGAACTATGATCTGTTCTGGGTGGTGGCGGATATTTGTGGGCTGTCATGAGGAAATATAATCAAACATGGTCGACTCGTCACATTTGTTGAATTCCTCCGAGATCCATGCCTCATTCATTTTTAGAAATGTGAGGTAGTCCACACTGTCATGAGCTAGGCGAGTGTGCTTATCGGTCACTATCCCCTGCTGCGCTGAACGTCCTTTCGGACTGGACGAGGGGCAAGCCAACAGTTCCATGGCAAATTGTACCAGCTCTGACCACAGGTCAAGCCTGCACACCCAGTAGTCCAGGGGTTCATTGCTTCTCAGAGCGTCCACATCGGCCGTTAACCCGATGCAGTCGGACACCTGTCGGTCTAGGCGTTCCCTGAGGCTGGATCCGGAGGACGGCTGTCAATGGGTTGGTTGCAAGATTGATCTCATATCCGAAGTGACCAACACATCTTCAAACCGCTCGCTTCTTTCAAGCGCTGTTGGATTGGTACCCCCAACTGTTTCTCTGTGAGTGGAAATTCCTCTGCCAGCGCCCACAAAAGCAGAATGCAGCATTTTTTGAAACAAGGCCTGGAAGTGCTGCATTCTGACAGCCCTCTGTGATGGTGGTAACAATTCCGCCATTTTGTGTTTGTACCGGGGGTCTAAGTACGTTGCCACCCAGTACTGGTCCTTGTCCTTTATGCTTTTTATACGGGAGTCCCTCTTCAAACAGTGGAGCATGAAGGCCCCCATTTGCACTAAACTGGAAACGCTGGAGTGGCCTGGCTCCTGCTCATCATCCAGGATAATGTTGTCCTCCTTCTCCTACCCCCATCCATGTGTCATTTTGCCCTGTTTCAGCGCGCTCAGCAGATTGGCACCGTTGTTGCACACCACTTTACCAACTGTAAAATTGAGTGGGGTTAGCCACTGATCTGCCTGTGACCGCAAAGCTGAAAGGAGTGCAGGACCGGTGTGGCTCTTGGCTTCCAGGCACAGCATGGCAACATCTCACCTGGCGCGTCAAATAGGTTCTGGGGATCTTCAGAGGCGCAGGTGAGCACCGGGAGTGTGGCTTTGTGAGTTCTAACGGTATTGCTCCCACTGGGCTTGGTGATGGGAGGCCAGGTGCCTTTCTAAGGCGGTTGTCCCTAGGTGAGTGTTGGGCCTACCGCGACTTATGCGTTGACAGCACAGGCTGCAGATGGCAACACTATTGTCAGCAGCGGATACATTAAAAAAAGCTCACACTGCGGAGCCATGTGCCGGCTTCCTGGGAGCACCAGATGTGACCGTGCATAGTGGATGTTTCATTCCAGATACATTAGCAGTCTGCTTTTTGCATCCTGTGCACTGCAAGTTCTGCCTGCTTCTCCTCCCTATCTGCTGCTCTGTCTCTCCCTCTAAACTCCCCTCCTCTTCTCTCTTGTGGGCACCCACGTAACGTCCATCGACACGTCATCATCAGATTTGTCACCTTTACCACCACTGACATTAGAGATTTCGGAGTATGTAGCAACAGCAGGGACCACCCTCCTTGGGCTGATCTGGGTACTGTCATCAGACTGCTGGGTGGCGACCGTTGATACCTCCTCTTCCTGATCCGATGCCAAGAATGGCTGCGCATCGGAATGGTCTTGGAATGTATGGGAAAATACTTCCTCTCACTCGAGCGGAGGGGATATGGTGGTGGTGTCTGGTAACTCGAGAGTGAAGATGGTGCACATAGAGAGGATGAGGGGCGTGCAGAAGCGGAAGGCTGAGTTAGCCACTCAACCAAGTCTGGTGTGTCCTTTGACGTAATCGCACGCACCTTCTGCAACTTCCCACTTAGGCTCCGGCCTGGTGCACCTGCTCGACCCCTACCACCCCTGCGGAATGGCCAGCCACTTCCTCTGTCTGTCATTTTCAAAATGACCCTGTGGCAAAAGTCCCTAAAGAAGAGCATTATTTGTGGAAGAAGGTATATCGCAACCCTGCCTCAATCATTATTTTGGGGGGCAACTGGTAAATCACACCAGTAGAAATTATTGGTTCCAATAGTGTTTTTCACTCTGGGTAGATGCGGTAATGCAGCAAAACCGCAGACAAATGCTGCGCTACCCAAATGCACTATATAGAAAGTATATTATTTGTATATAACACCCCTGCTTCAATCAGTTTTTTTGGGGGGCAACTGGTAAATCAGACCAGTAGAAATTATTTCTTCAAATAGTGTTTTTCACTCTGTGTAGATGCGATAATGCAGCAAAACCGCAGACAAATGCTGCACTACCTAAATGCACTATGTAGAATGTTTATTATTGGTATATAACACCCCTGATTCAATCAGTTTTTTGGGGGGGCAACTGGTAAATCACACCAGTAGAAATTTTTTCTTCAAATAGTGTTTTTCACTCTGTGTAGATGTGATAAAAAGCAGCAAAACCTCAGACAAATGCTGCACTACCCAAATGCACTATATAGAACGTATATTATTGGTAAATAACACCCCTGCTTCAATCAGTTTTTTGGGGGGCAACTGGTAAATCAAACCAATAGAAATTATTTGTTCCAATAGCGTTTGACACTCTGTGTAGCTGCGTTATCACAGCAGAACCACACACAACTGCTGCACAATACAATTGCACTATAATATAATTTCTATGTTAGAAAGTATATTATAAGTATATTACACCCCTCAGTAAGTCACACCTATCGATAGCACACCTATACCAGTCCTTAAAAGGAATTTTGTGACCCTATTAGCTAGTGATTTGTGTCCCTAACAGTCTGTATCTGCTCCAGCAACCTCTCCCTACACTGGCAAAAGACTGAATGTAAAATGGTGGCCAGATCAGGTTTATTTATAGGGTAGGGGTTATGTCCATGTTCTGAAACATCTCAATTGTCTGTCCTGTACCACCTGATGGATGTGTCATGGGTCAAAGTTCTTCACAATGTAAAAGAATATGGCGGGCGCGAATATCTCCATATGTTCGCATGCTCGGCGAATCGCGAACGCGCAAAGTTCCATGTCTACTGTAGAGCACCCGAGCATCCCAAGGTGTTCTACTCCAGCACCCAAGCACCCGAGCACTTTGGTGCTCAACCAACGCTAGTGGACACATCTGTTTATTACAACTAAATATTTCTCTGTTAGTTCCCACAAAATAGAACAATTGAAATATTAAAAAATATGTTCCAGTGTTTAGATATTGCTGTTTCATGTTCACCATGGTATTAACTTGTTATTCTCTTTGGGTACATCTAACTAATGGGTATAGTGAGTGAGATGAAAATGTATGTCTAGAGCTCATTCCCATTGCCTGGTAAGGCTACTTTCACACTAGCGTCGGGGTTTTGCTTGTGAGCTCCGTTTGAAGAGTCTCACAAGCGGCCCCGAACGCATCCGTCCAGCTACCAATGCATTCTGAGTGGATGCGGATCCGCTCAGAATGCATCAGTCTGGCAGCGTTCAGCCTCCGCTCCGCTCAGCAAGCGGACACCTGAACGCTGCTTGTCGTGCGGAGGCAAACGGATCCGTCCAGACTTA
Organism: Bufo bufo; assembly: GCF_905171765.1. Lineage (NCBI taxonomy): Eukaryota > Metazoa > Chordata > Amphibia > Anura > Bufonidae > Bufo > Bufo bufo. The sequence continues at coordinate 170,345,349 of NC_053391.1, read as the reverse complement.
CAATGTAGGTCAATGGGGACGGATCCGTTTGAATTTGACACTATATGGCTCAATTTTCAAACTGATCCGTCCCCCATTGACTTTCAATGTAAAGTCTGGACGGATCCGTCTGAAGCTACTTTCACACTTAGAATTTTTTCTACAATATAATGCAGACAGATCCGTTCTGAACGGATCCCAAGTCTGCATTATATGAGCGGATCCATCTGGGCAGACCCCAGATGGATCCGCTCTGAACGCAAGTGTGAAAGTAGCCTTACTCTTGTATATGGGGGGATAGAGTGAGATCAACAATCAGGGGCATAAATAAAAACACATAATGGCAATAACTAGACACTGGAACATTTCTTTAAAATTTTCAATTGAAAATTTATGTTTGTTTGATCTTACAAAGAAATTGAATATTTTGTGATGGGATAACCCTTTTTAAAAGAATACATAGAAAATGAGGACATTTTTTCATTTCATTCACTTGAATGGGACGAACAATTTTAATTGTACTGCTCAGCCTCTAGAAGCATGACAATGCACAGATAATTCTGCATGGGAAGCAGCGCACACAAGAGAGCCACTAACACTCCAAACAGCTAATCTGATGAGTGCCGAGAGTAAGAGTCCATCTGATGCTGAGGATAGATCATCAGTATTGTACCACTGCATAACCACTTTAAGACCATCAATGGGACATGTAAGAACTTTATATTATGGGGTGACGGAGTATAATTATTATTTGAAGGAGTTCTCTGGAGTTAAAAATTTATGACATCCTTAGGATAGGTCAACAGTATCAGGTTGGTGGGAGTGTGATTCCCAGAATCCCAACCAGTCAGCTGTTTGAATGAGGCAATCACTGCAGCTTCTTTATTATTTGCCAGGAACAGCACCATAACATTTTATAGCTGCAGTGCCTTGTATCATCTTCCAAAATTATGACCAGCATCAGTTCTGAAACTAAAGTGCAAAAACCTTTTCATATAATTTTTACCAAATTTTAATACTACAGGTGTCATTAGCAGATTTGGAAGAATCAGAGGATAAGAGAAAAACAGTGTTCCAACACTAAACATAGTAAGAACACCTGTCATGATTATGTAATGCTTGTATTGTGCTTTTGACTTTGGAAATGTTAAATTATAATCGAAAGACCATTTACAGTATTCACCTTCAATATGTTAAATTCTGCATGCATAAGGAGTTATTCATTTTGCAGTCAGCATGGAGTTAGTCAATATATTGAACTCAAAGGAACAAATCTATAAAAAGTAGGTCTCATAATGCAAATAAAAATATGAGCTTTACTAGGATTTCTGCTAAATTGCTTAGAATTGTAGGATTTGAAGAATATTTTTAAGTTGCATGAATGTTAGAGGTTCTGCATTAAAGCTATGAATTGTTCTAAAAGACAAGTAAAATATTAACTAATATGTGTATACTAGTGCTGATCAGTAGGCTCGTGTGTTCTACCAAGCACCCGAGCACCATGGAAGTCAATGGGAGAACCCTGCTCAGAAGAGAAGAGAGTGTCTGGTTCACAAAAAAAAGGTAAAAATTTATGGAAACCCCACCAAAACAGTTTGGAAACAGCATTGGGAGGATGTCTGGATGTATTTTGATTTCCCATTACCACACAATGGCTATATGCCAAAAGCCTGGTATGTAAAAGTCAATAATCTATCCATGAGACAGATAACAGTCAGCATACCTTACAATGGCAACCTTGTGCTTAATGAGACATTCCAAACCAGCTCTCATCTGACTGAGAGCCAGTAAGCCTCAAAATTGCTTCATATCTGTTGGATGGCTTGGGTGGACCTGCGCACCTAGATCATTATCATTAGGGTGACAAAAAGTTTTCTGATTGTCCTAACATAATATTCAATAACCTTTCTATACAGTTTTGTCATGTAAACTAATTTGCATAAACATGGGCATATGGGAAAGACATGCAAATGAGCAGAATCTGCCTTGTTTTTCAGCTGAAAAACCATTTGTATGGAAAATTTGCGATAAAAACTTGCAATTAGAATATTTGCATTCTACACTACTCATGAACAGCACCATCTATTGGATTCATAGCCTTGTCATAAGACTATGATACCAATAGATGGCGCTGTTCATCTTGTTGGGGCGCTAGTAAGTGGGGCACCCTGCTCAACAGAGCCCACACACAGTGTAGCACTCAACCTATAATAGCCTGCACTAACACTGAGGTGTATATCGGATTGCTGTTATTATTCATACATCTTCTAGCACTTTATCTGCGGTAATATAAGCTTTCTAGGATGTATCTGAGGACTATTGCCCTGCTTGTACTGATTCTGTAGCGGTCAGTGGACTGATGTTTATTACGTGTTACTCTGCATCTATATTCACTGACGCTTATCATCGGTAGTGGTCAGCGTTTTGATGCTTGTTACACATCGCTACCTCGGTTCTATACAGGCTACCACTCATTATCAGTAGCAGGCAGAGTTCTCATGTTCAATACATTTTGCTACCTGGTTCCAATTGCTTTTATGGGCCTTCTCCTGAGGAAATTGCTGGCATTGTTCAGCTATAGAAACGCTTTGAGTAAGATGTGATTTGGAAGTATAGGAAACAGAGAATAGTGAGGTAGCCTGCTAGCACCTTGATTTGGGCCCAAGTATACACTTCGAGTGAGAGAGCAAGGACTTTAGCATGTGCTAAGAGGTTTATGAATGTGCCAGTGTGGGGTGCCTTACCTACAAGCAGGGCAATAGTCCTCAGATACACCCTAGCAAGCTTATATTACTGCAGATAAAGTGCTAGAAGATGTGTGAATGATAGTAGCAATCCGATATACACCTCAGTGTATAGCACAGGCTATTATAGGCTGATTGCTACATGGTGTGTCGACTGTTTTGAGCAGGGTGCCCCACTTACTATCGCCCCAACAAGATGAACCGTGCCGTCTATTGGTTTCATAGTCTTATGACAAGACTATAAATCCAATAGATGGTGCTGTTCATGAGTAGTGTAGATCGCAAATATTCTAATCACAAATTTTTATCGTTAATTTTCCATCCAAATTCTCATGTTCAATACATTTCGCTACCTGAAAAACAAGGCATATTCTGCTAATTTGCATGTCTTTTCCATACACCCATGTTTATGCAAATGAGTCTACATGACAAAACTGTATAGAAAGGCTATTGAATATTATGTTAGGACAATCAGAAAACTTTTTGTCACCCTAATGATAATGATCTAGGTGCGCAGGTCCACCCAAACCATTCAACAGATATGAAGCAACTTTGAGGCTTACTGGCTCTCAGTCAGATGAGAGCTGGTTTGGAATGTCTCATAGTGCACAACTGCCATTGTAAGGTATGCTGACTGTATCTGCCTCATAGATAGATTGTTGGATTGCACATACCCGGCTTTTGGCATATAGCCTTTGTGTGTTTGTCTATTGTATGTCATAGGTAATGGGAGTCCAAGATGCATCCAGCCATCCTTCTAATGCTGTTTCCAAACCATTTTGATAGGGTTTCCATCAATTCTCTAACCTTTTTTTTTGTGTACTAGACACCCTCTCTTCTTTAGAGCAGGGGTGCCTGGGTTTGATGCTCGGGTCTCCCATTGACTTTCATTGTGTTTAATTGTACTCGAGCACGCGCAATATTCGGCCGAACACTGCGATGTGCCGAGCGCTGTGATGCTCGAGCCGAACAGCAGTTCGGCCGAGCATGATCGCTCGACACTAGTGTATACATATATACACAATGTAATGTAGAAGGTTTGATATACTAACATTAAAAGTATAACAAAAAGGTTGGTTTTCACTTGAATCATTCTATAGCTCAGCACTTTGAAAGAGGCGAGCATCTAAAAGTGAAGGTTAGAGAAAGACACAGGTTCATCAAGTTCAAACTGTGATCTCACCATGTTGATCCAGAGAAAGTCAAAAAACCTTTGGCACTCCAGCTGTTGTGAAATTCCCAGCGTGCTCCATTCACTTGTATGGGAGTTCTGAAAAGAGCAATTATGCATGCTGGGAGTTGTAGTTTTGCAACAGCTACAGAGCCGGAGGTTGCCGACCCCTGTTTTAGATATAGAGAATACAATTTTTCATGGTTACAGGCCTGGTATAAAAAGATAATCAGAAAGATATTTGTACTAACCACTGCGGCAGTTTACGTGTTATATTTGTCATGTTTGTTTTATTTTTTATGTGCATTTAAGTTAAACATGTTTTGACACAATGACAGTACTTGTTGATGCAAGATTTTCATTATATTGCACTTTATATGCAAATGTGGAAAGTGTGGGTTTTTGATTTATGATTTCTTGCATTATATATTGTACTTTGTTTCTGTTTTGCAATAACTTTAATAAAAAGATTGAACCAGAAAGATATTTGTATTTTCCATTCATATATTTGTACACTAGATAGATTAGATCTCCCCTAAGCTGCTTTTTTTTTCTCAAATCACACAGACCAAAGTTTGGAAATCTCTCTTGGTACTAAAAATCCCTCACTGTTAACTCCTTAACTCTTTCAGGACCAGGCCATTTTCCATTTTTCCATTTTAATTTTTTTACTCCCAGCCTTCCCAGAGCAATATTTTTTATTTATTTTTTATCCATTCATATATGCCATATGAGGGCTTGTTTTTATTGGACAAGCTGTACTTTCCAAATGCACCATTTATGGTTGCATATAGAGTTGAGCGAACACATGGATGTTCGGGTTCGAGAAGATCAGCCGAACTTCCCGGAAATGTTCGGGTTCGGGATCCGAACCCGACCCGAACTTCGTCCCGAAACCGAACCGCATTGAAGTCAATGGGGACCCAAACTTTTCGGCACTAAAAAGGCTGTAAAACAGCCCAGGAAAGGGCTAGAGGGCTGCAAAAGGCAGCAAAATGTAGTTAAATCCCCTGAAAACAAATGTGGATAGGAAAATGAATAAAAATAAAAATAAAATAAATAAAAATTAACCAATATCAATTAGAGAGAGGTCCCATAGCAGAGAATCAGGCTTCATGTCAGCAGAGAATCAGTCTTCATGTCATAGCAGAGAATCAGGCTTCACGTCACCCAAAACTGGAACAGTCCATTGTCAGATATTTAGTCCCCGGCACCCAGGCAGAGGAGAGAGGTCCCATAACATAGAATCTGGCTTCATGTCAGCAGAGAATCAGTCTTCATGTCATAGCAGAGAATCAGGCTTCACGTCACCCACCACTGGAACAGTCCGTTGTCAGAAATTTAGGCCCAGGCACCCAGGCAGAGGAGAGAGGTCCCATAGTAGAGAATCTGGCTTCATGTCAGCAGAGAATCAGTCGTCATGTCATAGCAGAGAATCAGGCTTCACGTCACCCACCACTGGAACAGTCCATTGTCAGATATTTAGGCCCAGGCACCCAGGCAGAGGAGAGAGGTCCCATAGCAGAGATTCAGGCTTCATGTCAGCAGAGAATCAGTCTTCATGTCATAGCAGAGAATCATGCTTCACGTCACCCAACATTGGAACAGTCCATTGTCATATAATTTAGGCCCCGGCACCCAGACAGAGGAGAGAGGTCCCATAACATAGAATCTGGCTTCATGTCAACAGAGAATCAGTCTTTATGTCATAGCAGAGAATCAGGCTTCATGTCACCCACCACTGGAACAGGCCACTGTCAGATATTTTTAGGCCCCGGCACCCAGACAGAGGAGAGAGGTCCCATAACATAGAATCTGGCTTCATGTCAGCAGAGAATCAGTCTTCATGTCATAGCAGAGAATCATGCTTCACGTCTCCCAACAATGGAACAGTCCATTGTCATATAATTTAGGCCTCGGCACCCAGACAGAGGAGAGAGGTCCCATAACATAGAATCTGGCTTCATGTCAGCGACTCAGCAGAGAATCAGTCTTCATGTCATAGCAGAGAATCAGGCTTCATGTCACCCACCACTGGAACAGGCCACTGTCAGATATTTTTAGGCCCCGGCACCCAGACAGAGGAGAGAGGTCCCATAACAGAGAGATTCAGGCTTCATGTCAGCAGAGAATCAGTCTTCATGTCATAGCAGAGAATCAGGCTTCACGTCACCCACCACTGGAACAGTCCATTGTCATATATTTAGGCCCCGGCACCCAGACAGAGGAGAAAGGTCCCATAGCAGAGAATCTGGCTTCATGTCAGCAGAGAATCAGTCTTCATGTCATAGCAGAGAATCATGCTTCACGTCACCCACCACTGGAACAGTCCATTGTCACATATTTAGGGCCAGGCACCCAGGCAGAGGAGAGAGGTCCCATAGCAGAGAATCTGGCTTCATGTCAGCAGAGAATCAGTCTTCATGTCATAGCAGAGAATCATGCTTCACGTCACCCACCACTGGAACAGTCCATTGTAACATATTTAGGCCCAGGCACCCAGGCAGAGGAGAGAGGTCCCATAGCAGAGAATCTGGCTTCATGTCAGCAGAGAATCAGTCTTCATGTCATAGCAGAGAATCAGGCTTGATGTCATTTACCACTGGAACAGGCCACTGTCAGATATTTTTAGGCCCCGGCACCCAGACAGAGGAGAGGTTCATTCAACTTTGGGTTGCCCCGCAATATAATGGTGAAATGAAAATAAAAATAGGATTGAATGAGAAAGTGCCCTGGAGTACAATAATATATGGTTAAGGGGAGGTAGTTAATGTCTAATCTGCACAAGGGATGGACAGGTCCTGTGGGATCCATGCCTGGTTCATTTTTATGAACGTCAGCTTGTCCACATTGGCTGTAGACAGGCGGCTGCGTTTGTCTGTAATGACGCCCCCTGCCGTGCTGAATACACGTTCAGACAAAACGCTGGCCGCCGGGCAGGCCAGCACCTCCAAGGCATAAAAGGCTAGCTCTGGCCACATGGACAATTTGGAGACCCAGAATGGGGCCGAACCATCAGTCAGTACGTGGAGGGGTGTGCACAGGTACTGTTCCACCATGTTAGTGAAATGTTGCCTCCTGCTAACACGTTCCGTATCAGGTGGTGGTGCAGTTAGCTGTGGCGTGGTGACAAAACTTTTCCACATCTCTGCCATGCTAACCCTGCCCTCAGAGGAGCTGGGCGTGACACAGCTGTGTTGGCGACCTCTTGCTCCTCCTCTGCCTTCGCCTTGGGCTTCCACTTGTTCCTCTGTGACATTTGGGAATGCTCTCAGTAGCGCATCTACCAACGTGCGCTTGTACTCGTGCATCTTCCTATCACGCTCCAGTGCAGGAAGTAAGGTGGGCACATTGTCTTTGTACCGGGGATCCAGCAGGGTGGCAACCCAGTAGTCCGCACACGTTAAAATGTGGGCAACTCTGCTATCGTTGCGCAGGCACTGCAGCATGTAGTCGCTCATGTGTGCCAGGCTGCCCAGAGGTAAGGACAAGCTGTCCTCTGTGGGAGGCGTATCGTCATCGTCCTGCGTTTCCCCCCAGCCACGCACCAGTGATGGGCCCGAGCTGTGTTGGGTGCCACCCCGCTGTGAACATGCTTCATCCTCATCCTCCTCCACCTCCTCCTCATCCTCGTCCTCCTCGTCCTCCAGTAGTGGGCCCTGTCTGGCCACATTTGTACCTGGCCTCTGCTGTTGCAAAAAACCTCCCTCTGAGTCACTTCGAGGAGACTGGCCTGAAAGTGCTAAAAATGACCCCTCTTCCTCCTCCTCCTCCTCCTCCTCCTGGGCCACCTCCTCTTCCATCATCGCCCTAAGTGTTTTCTCAAGGAGACATAGAAGTGGTATTGTAACGCTAATAATGGCGTCATCGCCACTGGCCATGTTGGTGGAGTACTCGAAACAGCGCAACAGGGCACACAGGTCTCGCATTGAGGCCCAGTCATTGGTGGTGAAGTGGTGCTGTTCCGCAGTGCGACTGACCCGTGCGTGCTGCAGCTGAAACTCCACTATGGCCTGCTGCTGCTCGCACAGTCTGTCCAGCATGTACAAGGTGGAGATCCACCTGGTGGGCACGTCGCATATGAGGCGGTGAGCGGGAAGGCCGAAGTTACGCTGTAGCGCAGACAGGCGAGCAGCGGCAGGATGTGAACACCGGAAGCGCGAACAGACGGCCCGCACTTTATGCAGCAGCTCTGACATGTCGGGATAGTTGCGAATTAACTTCTGCACCACCAAATTCAGCACATGCGCCAGGCAAGGGATGTGCGTCAAACCGGCTAGTCCCAGAGCTGCAACGAGATTTCGCCCATTATCGCACACCACCAGGCCGGGCTTGAGGCTCACCGGCAGCGACCACTCGTCAGTCTGTTGTTTTATACCCCGCCACAACTCCTGTGCGGTGTGGGGCCTGTCCCCCAAACATATGAGTTTCAGAATGGCCTGCTGACGTTTACCCCGGGCTGTGCTGAAGTTGGTGGTGAAGATGTGTGGCTGACTGGATGAGCAGGTGGAAGAAGAGGAGGAGGAAGCTGAGTAGGAGGAGGAGGCAACAGGAGGCAAAGAATGTTGCCTTGCGATCCTTGGCGGCGGAAGGACGTGCGCCAAACAGCTCTCCGCCTGGGGCCCAGCCGCCACTACATTTACCCAGTGTGCAGTTAGGGAGATATAGCGTCCCTGGCCGTGCTTACTGGTCCACGTATCTGTGGTTAGGTGGACCTTGCCACAGATGGCGTTGCGCAGTGCACACTTGATTTTATCGGATACTTGGTTGTGCAGGGAAGGCACGACTCTTTTGGAGAAGTAGTGCCGGCTGGGAACAACATACTGTGGGACAGCAAGCGACATGAGCTGTTTGAAGCTGTCTGTGTTCACCAGCCTAAATGACAGCATTTCATAGGCCAGTAGTTTAGAAATGCTGGAATTCAGGGCCAGGGATCGAGGGTGACTAGATGGGAATTTACGCTTTCTCTCAAATGTTTGTGAGATGGAGAGCTGAACGCTGCCGTGTGACATGGTTGAGATGCTTGGTGACGCAGGTGGTGGTGTTGGTGGTACATCCCATGTTTGCTGGGCGGCAGGTGCCAACGTTCCTCCAGAGGCAGAGGAAGAGGCCGAGGCGGCAGCAGCAGAAGAGGCCGAGGCGGCAGCAGCAGAAGAGGTAGCAGGAGGAGCCTGAGTGACTTCCTTGTTTTTAAGGTGTTTACTCCACTGCAGTTCATGCTTTGCATGCAGGTGCCTGGTCATGCAGGTTGTGCTAAGGTTCAGAACGTTAATGCCTCGCTTCAGGCTCTGATGGCACAGCGTGCAAACCACTCGGGTCTTGTCATCAGCACATTGTTTGAAGAAGTGCCATGCCAAGGAACTCCTTGAAGCTGCCTTTTGGTGCTCGGTCCCAGATGGCGGCGGTCAGTAGCAGGCGGAGTCTCTTGGCGGCGGGTGTTCTGCTTTTGCCCACTGCTCCCTCTTTGTCTTTTGCTACGCTGTTGGCTCGGTCTCACCACTGCCTCTTCCTCCGAACTGTGAAAGTCAGTGGCACGACTTTCATTCCATGTGGGATCTAGGACCTCATCGTCCCCTGCATCGTCTTCATCCCTGACCTCCTGTTCAGTCTGCACACTGCAGAAAGACGCAGCAGTTGGAACCTGTGTTTCATCATCATCAGAGACGTGCTGAGGTGGTATTCCCATGTCCTCATCATCAGGAAACATAAGTGGTTGTGCGTGAGTGCATTCTATGTATTCCACCGCTGGGGAAGGGCTAGGTGGATGCCCTTGGGAAACCCTGCCAGCAGAGTCTTCAAACAGCATAAGAGACTGCTGCATAACTTGAGGCTCAGACAGTTTCCCTGATCTGTGCGCTTTCTGCAGAAGACTGGGTGGGAGATAATGTGAACGTGCTGGATGCACTGTCGGCCACCCAATTGACTAATGCCTGTACCTGCTCAGGCCTTACCATCCTTAGAACGGCATTGGGCCCCACCAAATATCCCTGTAAATTCTGGCGGCTACTGGGACCTGAGGTAGTTGGTACACTAGGACGTGTGGCTGTGGCAGAACGGCCACGTCCTCTCCCAGCACCAGAGGGTCCACTAACACCACCACGACCATGTCCGTGTCCCTTACTAGATGTTTTCCTCATTGTTACCGTTCACCACAATAAGAAAAATATTATTTGGCCCAATGTATTGAATTCAAATTCAGGCCTTTTTTTTACAGACACCTAACACTATCTGGCTATCTATTTAGGTACCGTATTACACTAATACAGGCACAGCAGTAATGACAGATTTAGCTGAATATAAATTTGAGGCCTATTATTTAGGCGCTGGGTGACAGGTATACGTTTACGGACAGAATTAGACTTGGATATGCACAGTAGCGTGTGTGTGAAGTTATTGAGAATGACCCTATCAGCACCTTGAATCTAATATACCCTTTTAGGGATAGATTTAAAGTAGGCCTGATACAGCAGAAACCACTAATTTAGAAAATTGCTAGGTTGGGAATTGTATTTCAACCCAGAACAAAAACTGTGCTTTGACGGACACAAAATAACTTGAGCAGCTACAGCAATAGCCACAGATTTAGCTGAATATAAATTTGAGGCCTATTATTTAGGCGCTGGGTGACAGGTATACGTTTACGGACAGAATTAGACTTGGATATGCACAGTAGCGTGTGTGTGAAGTTATTGAGAATGACCCTATCAGCACCTTGAATCTAATATGCCCTTTTAGGGATAGATTTAAATAACCACACTATTGATGGTTAAATGGACTTGGTGGCAGCTTGCCCCTGATGTAGGATATAGCCAAAAAATAACCACACTATTGATGGTTAAATGGACTTGGTCGCAGCTTGCCCTTGCTGTAGGATATAGCCAAAAAATAACCACACTATTGATGGTTAAATGGACTTGGTGACAGCTTGCCCCTGATGTAGGATATTGCAAAAAATGACCACACTATTGATGGTTAAATGGACTTGGTGGCAGCTTGTGCTGGCGCACCACAAGCCACAAAATGACCGCCGATCACCCCAGAAAAAAGTGACTGAAAAACGCTCTGGGCAGCCTAAAAACAGTGAGCAATTGAATAGCAGCAGTTCAATGATCCACAGCTGTAGATCGATCACTGTCTTAAGTGTTTTGGAGGAGTTAATCACTGCCTAATCTCGCCCTAACGTCGCAGCTGCAACCTCTCCCTACACTTGTAACAGCAGAGTGACGTGCAGCGCTACGTGACCCAAGCTTATATAGAGGCTGGGTCACATGCTGCACTGGCCAATCACAGCCATGCCAATAGTAGGCATGGCTGTGATGGCCTCTTGGGGCAAGTAGTATGACGCTTGTTGATTGGCTGCTTTGCAGCCTTTCAAAAAGCGCCAAGAAAGCGCCGAACACCGAACCCGGACTTTTACGAAAATGTTCGGGTTCGGGTCCGTGTCACGGACACCCCAAAATTCGGTACAAACCCGAACTATACAGTTCGGGTTCGCTCATCCCTAGTTGCATACAATGTTGTGAAAGGGTTAAAAAAAATCAAATGAAGTGGAATTATAAAAAAAAATAAAATAAAAAAATCTAACACATCCTTGTGGGTTTTGTTTTTACAGCATTTCCTATTTGGTAAAACTGACCTGTTACATTGATTCTACAGGTCAGTACGATTACAGTACAATGATACAACATTGTTATAGATTTTCAGACCTTTTAATACTGGAAAAAAATAAATAAAAACTTTTTCTTTGCATCGTCATATCAAGACCCCCATAACTTTTTTTATTTTTATGTGTACTGAGCTGTCTGAGGGCTTATTTTTTTGCAGAATGATCTGTAGTTTTTATTGATACAATTTCAGAGTGTGTACGACTTTATCATCACTTTTTATTACATTTTTTGGGGAGGTGAAGTGACAAAAAAAATGGCAAATCAGCAATTTTAATGTTTTTTTTTTCATTACGCCTTTTACAATATGGGATAAATATTTTTATATTTTAATAGTATGGACATTTTTGCACCTGGCGATGCCTATGAGGTTTACTTTTTTTCTTGATTATTTTTACTTTAAGTTTGTATATTGCAACCTTAGCTCTATGGAAAACTGGTAATTGGTTCTGAATAGAGTTGAGCGGACACCTGGATGTTCGGGTTCGACGGGTTCGGCCGAACTTCACAAAAAAGTTTGAGTTCGGGACCCGAACTTGACCCCGAACCCGAACCCCATCGAAGTCAATGGATACCCGAACTTTTGAGCACTAAAATGGCTGTAAAAATGTAATGGAAAGGGCTAGAGGGCTGCAAATGGCATCAAAATGTGGTTAAGAGCATGGCAAATGTGGATAGGGAAATGACTTTAAATAACATAAAATACGTAAAAATAAACAATAATTATCTTGATCTAGGAGGACCAGGTCCATATGCAGTAGGAGGTTGAGGAGGCGGTGGATGTGGCGGTGTAGGTGGAAGTGGCGGTGGAGGAGGAGGATGTAGCCTACACTGCTTTTTGGTTTAAAATGTATTTATATTTCTTTAAATTAGGGTACACCCCAAAACATTGGGAAATATAACCCTCCAGTCGTGCTAAACACACGTTCAGACAATACACTGGCTGCAGGGCAGGCCAGCACCTCCAAGGCGTAAAGGGCAAGCTCAGGCCATGTGCCCAATTTGGAGACCCAGAAGTTGCAGGGGCTGAACCCTGTCAGTTAGTTCGTGTAGGCATGTGCATACTTACTGCCCCACCATGTCGCACATCCCCGTGATGTTCACAATCCAATTTGATATCTGCTCTATCAACCTTCGATGTTCTTTTATGCACCTACCATGGTGATCATGGGTGGCCGGGAATCAGGGTTCCAGGCCGGAGAGGGAGCGTGAGAAAAAGAGACCAAATTTAAGTGAGATAAATTTATTTAAAAAAAATTGGGATCGAGCAGATATGTGGGAAAAGCTATTGAGGCGCAAATGTGGGCCAAATTAAAGAAGCCCAAATGTGGGCCAAAAGAGTCAAGCGGAAATGTGGGAAAAGCTATTAAGGCGCAAATGTTGTAAGAATTACAGAAGCCCAAATGTGGGCCAAAAGAGTCAAGCGGAAATGTGGGAAAAACTATTGAGGCACAAATGTTGGCCAAAAGAGTATAGCGGAAATGTGGAACAAATTATTGAAGTGCAAATGTGGTACAACTTGTTTAAGTTTAAGGATTGAATCAAAGGAGGTGACGCGCATCAATTAAAGAAGCATTTCAGAAAGTTTATTCCCTGTCACCTATGCAGAGCAGGGATTTATTCACGTCTAAAATTGTATAATGTCAACCCAAGAATGTAACAGAAAAATTACAGAAATTTATTAACCTGTCTACTTGGTAGAGCAGGGGTCTATGACAGAAAACAATTGTTTATTGTCACCCGAAAATGTAAAATTTAAATTATTTATTAAGCTGTCAACTAGGTAGAGGAGGGGTATATTACACCCAAAAATTGGTGAATTTGACCCTAAAATGTAACTGACAAATGTTATTTTTTTTTAACTGTCTAATAGGTATAGCATTGGTACATCACACCCAAAACATGCTGAATTTCACCAGAAAATGTAACTGCCAATTTTTTTTTATTTTTTTCACGGTCTACTAGGTATAGCAGTGGTACTTCACACCCAAAAATTTGTGAATTTCACCCGAAAATGTAAATTACAATTTTAATATTTTTTTTAAACCTGTCTGCTAGGTATAACAGTGGTACTATACACCCAAAAATTAATGAATTTTACCAGAAAATGTAACTGACAATTATTTTTTTTTTTTTTCACGGTCTACTAGGTATAGCAGTGGTACTATACCCACAAAAATTTGTGAATTTCACCAGAAAATGTAAATGACAATTTTAATATTTTTGTAACCTGTCTACTAGGTATAGCAATGGTACATCACACCCAAAAATTGGTGAATTTCACCCGAAAATGTAAATGCCATATATTTTTTTTAAACCTGTCTACTAGGTATAGCACTGGTACTTTACACCCAAAAATTGCTGAATTTCACCAGAAAATGTAACTGCCAATTTATTTTTATTTTTTCCCAGTCTACTAGGTATAGCAGTGGTACTATACCCACAAAAATTGGTGAATTTCACCCGAAAATGTAAATGACAATTTTTATATTTTTGTAACCTGTCTGCTAGGTATAGCAGTGGTACTATACACCCAAAAATTTATGAATTTTACCAGAAAATGTAACTGACAATTTTTATATATTTTTTTCACGGTCTACTAGGTATAGCAGTGGTACTATACCCACAAAAATTTGTGAATTTCACCAGAAACTGTAAATGACAATTTTTATATTTTTGTAACCTGTCTACTAGGTATAGCAGTGGTACATCACACCCAAAAATTGGTGAATTTCACCCGAAAATGTAAATGGCAATTATTATTTTTTTAACCTGTCTACTAGGTATAGCAGTGGTACTATACACCCACAAATTGGTGAATTTCACCAGAAAATGTAACTGACAATTTTTATTTTATTTTTTAACTGATCTGCTAGGTATAGCAGTGGTACTATACACCCAAAAATTGGTAAATTTTACCCGAAAAAGTAAATGACAATTTTTTTTTTTTTTTAACCGGCCTACTAGGTATCGCAGTGGTACAGCACATTTCGGCCATGCTAACCCTGCCTTCTGAGGTGCTGGCGATGCCCCAGCTGCGTTGGCAACCTCTTCCTCGTCCTCTGCCTTCGCCTTGTGCTTCCACTGTGCCCCTGCTGTCAGGTGGGAATGCCACCAGCAGCGTGTCTACCAGCGTGCGCTTGTACTCGCGCATCTTACGATCACGCTCCACTGAGGGAATTAAGGGCAGTGCATTGTCCTTGTAACTGGGATCCAGCAGCGTGGCCACCCAGTAATCAGCACAAGTTAGAATGTGGGCAACTCGGCGGTCGTTGCGGAGACACTGCAGCATGTAATCACTCATGTGTGCCAGGCTGCCCAGAGGCAATGAAAATCTGTCCTCTGTGGGAGGTGTATCGTCTGTGTCCTCTGTATCTCCCCATCCACGCACCAGTGATGGCCATGAGCTGGTCTGGGTGCCACCCTGCTGTGAACATTGTTCCTCCTCCTCCATCTCCTCCTCCTCATCCTCCGCCGAAGTTACGCTGCAGTGCTGACAGGCGAGCAGCAGCAGGGTGAGAATGCCGAAAGCGCGCACAGACGGCCCACACTTTATGCAGCAGCTCTGACATGTCGGGGTGATTTTTAAGGAATCTCTGCACCACCAAATTCAGCACATGCGCCAGGCAAGGGATGTGCGTCCAACCGGCTAGTCCCAGAGCTGCTACGAGATTTCGCCCATTAACGCACACCACCAGGCCGGGCTTGAGGCTGACTGGCACAAACCACTTAACGGTCTGTTGTTCAAGGCCTGTCCACAGCTCCAGCACGATGTGGGGTTTGTCCCCCATACAGATAAGTTTTAAAACTGCCTGCTGTTGTTTACCCCTGGTTGTGCTGAAGTTGGTGGTGAAGGTGTTACGCTAACCGGATGAGGAGCTGGTAGAGGATGAGGAAGCAGAGTAGGAGGAGGAAGCAACAGGAGGCAAACTGAAGCGCCCTGCAATCCTCGGTGGTGGAAGGACATGCGCCAAACTGCTATCCGCCTGCTTCAGGCCCAGCCGCCACTGCATATACCCAGAGTGCTGTTATAGAGATATAACGTCGCTGACCGTGCTTACTGGTCCACGTATCTGTAGTCAGGTGCACCTTGCCACAGATGGCGTTGCGCAGTGCACACCTGATTTTGTCCCTTACTTGGTTGTGCAGGGAAGGGATGGCTCTCCTGGAAAAGTAGTGGCGGCTGGGCACGACTTTCTGTGGGACAGCCACCGCCATAAGGCCTTTAAAACTATCTGTCTCCACCAGACGGAATGACAGCATTTCAAAGGCCAGTAATTTAGAAATGCTGGCATTCAGGGCCAGGGATCGCGGGTGGGTAGGGGGGTACTTCCTCTTCCTCTCCAGCGTTTGGGAGATGGAGAGCTGAAAGCTGCCTTGGGACATTGTGTAGATGTTTGGTGACCCAGATTTTGGTGTTGCTGGCAGATCCTCTGTTTGCGGGGTGGCAGGTGGCACTGTCACTCCAGAGGAAAATGAAGAGGCCAAGACTGCAGCAGAAGAGGAAGCAGGAGGAGCCAGAGACCTTTCTTGGTTTTTGAGGTGTCTACTCCACTGCAGCTCGTGCTTTGCACTTAAATGCCTGGTCATGCAGGTTGTGCTCAAGTTGAGAACGTTTATGCCTCGCTTCAGGCTCTGATTGCACAGCGTGCAAACCACTCGTGTCTTGTCGTCAGCACATTGTCTGAAGAACTGCCACGCCAGGGAACTCCTTGGAACTGGCTTTGATGTGTTCGGTCCCTTGCTGCGGTGGGCAGTAGCAGGCGTACTGTCTAGAGGACAGCCACTCTGCTTTTGCACCCTGCTCCCTCTTCTGCTGTGCTGGTGCCTCTGTGCGACCACCGCCTCTTCCTCCGAACTACATAGGTCAGTCGCATGACCTTGATTCCATGTGGGATCGAGGACCTCAACATCCTCCACATCATCTTCCAACCAGTCTTTACCCCTGCCTTCCTTGTCGTTCTGCACACTTTCGAAAGCCCCAGCAGTTGGCACCTGTGTTTCGTCATCATCCGAGACGTGCTGCGATGGTCATCCCATGTACTCATCTTGAAAGATAAGTGGTTGGGCATCGGTGCACTCAATCTCTTCCACTTCTGGGGCAGAGCTAGGTGGATGGCCCTGGGAAACCCTGCTAACAGAGTCATCAAAAAGCAGAAGAGACTGCTGCATGACTTGGGGCTCAGACTGCTTGGCTGATTTGCAAGGGGGTGACGTGAAAGACTGATGGACATCAGCTGCAGGTGCCAACTGTGGTCTTTCAGCAGGAGACTGGGTGGGAGACAATGTGAATGAACTGGATCCACTGTCAGCAACCCAATCTACTATCACCTGTACTTGTTCAGGCCTCACCATTCGTAGAGCCGCATTAGGCCCGACCAAATACCGCTGCAGGTTCTGTCGCCTACTCGCACCTGAGGAAGGGTTTTCACTTCATCTAGCTGGAACAGATCGACCACGTCCTCTCCCTGCAACAGGAGCTTCACCAGCAGCACCACGACCTGGGCCACATCCCTTATTTGATGCTCTCCTCATATTTCTCAAGTTTAGGATCTTGCCCTAAATGGGTGTTTAATTAATAGTAGAATAGAACGACAGTATGTAAAGGGTGTATCTCACACGGCCATAACCAGACTAGGCCTCAACTAAAGATTTGTTGGCCCAAAACGGCTGTATTTCAAATACCTGAATCAAACCCCTGTATTTAAAGGGTGTATCTCACACGGCCTGACCCACTGTAGGCCTGAATTAAAGATTTGTGCACCAAATGGCGGTATTTTAAATATCTGAATATAACCCAAAGATATAAATGGTGTATCCAGGGCTTTTTTTCTCAGAGAAAAGGTGGTGGAACTCACCCCCCCTCCCCTGGCCACGCCCCTACCCAACCCTAGGACCGCCCCCTACCCGCCCCTAAGACCGCCTTCTACCCAACCCTAGGACCGCAAGTAAAATTTGGGGGGGGGGGGTATAAAAGTCCAGCCCAGCAAAGAAACCCCCCAGATGGGGATGGCACTGTTAATGGGGGATCTGGGGATGGCACTGTTAATCTGTTAATGGGGGGATCTGAGGATGGCACTGTTATGGGGTGGAGGATCTGGGGATGGCATCCACAGATCCCCCATCCTATAACAGTGCCATCCACAGACCCCCCCATCCTATAACAGTGCCATCCACAGACCCCACCACCCCATAACAGTGCCATCCACAAACCCCCCCACCCCATAACAGTGCCATCCACAGACCCCCGCCACCCCATAACAGTGCCATCCACAAACCCCCCCACCCCATAACAGTGCCATCCACAGACCCCCCCACCCAATAACAGTGCCATCCACAGACCCCCCCACCCCATAACAGTGCCATCCACAGACCCCCCCACCCCATAACAGTGCCATCCACAGACCCCCGCACCCCATAACAGTGCCATCCACAGACACCCACCCACCCCATAACAGTGCCATCCACAGACCCCCCACCCCATAACAGTGCCATCCACAGACCCCCCCCTCCTTAACAGTGCCATCCACAGACCCCCCCACCCCATAACAGTGCCATCCACAGACCCCCCCACCCCATAACAGTGCCATCCACAAACCCCCCCACCCCATAACAGTGCCATCCACAGACCCCCCCACCCCATAACAGTGCCATCCACAGACCCCCCACCCCATAACAGTGCCATCCACAGACCCCCCTTAACAGTGCCATCCACAGACCCCCCCACCCCATAACAGTGCCATCCACAGACCCCCCCACCCCATAACAGTGCCATCCACAGACCCCCCCACCCCATAACAGTGTCATCCACAGACCCCCCATTGCCGCTCCAGTAGAGACTTATAAAATGTGTAATTAAATGAATAATGATTCCTGCTGCCCCTCAGTAAGATAACTTTCAATATATTGTACTCACAGCCGGCTACTGTTATCGTAATGCAGGCGGCCGGGCAGACGAGCGGCAGCGTCACTGACTGACGTCACGTGCGTGCGCCGCCTACTTTATGAATAAAGCAGGCGGCCCAGGCAGGTGACGTCAGTCAGTGACGCTGCCGCTCGTCTGCCCGGCCGCCTGCTTTACGATAACAGTAGCCGGCTGTGAGTACAATATATTGAAAGTTATCTTACTAAGGGGCAGCAGGAATCATTATTCATTTAATTACACATTTTATAAGTCTCTACTGGAGCTGGGGGCCGGAGCACAGTGAACGCACCGGCCCCCAGCTCCTCCTCCCAGTCCCTCCCCGCTGATACATCGCAGGCTGCGATGTCAAAAGGTGGTGGAACGCCGTTCCGGTGCGTTCCGCCAGAAAAAAAGCCCTGGGTGTATCTCACAATGACATATGCAGCAAAGGCTGCCCAATAAACCTTTTTTTGCCAAAACGGGTGTTTGTTTAATAACTCAATATGGCAGCAGTATATAACCCAGGAATTTCAAACGTCAAGATGCTTCAAGGCCTGAAATATTGTGTATTTTGCCCCAAAAAGGGTGTTTTATTAATGAAAGAATATAAGCCCTGTATATACAGGGTGTATCTCACACGGCCTGACCCACAGTAGGCCTGAATTAAAGATTTGTGCACCAAATGGCGGTATTTCAAATATCTGAATATAACCCAAATGTATAAAGGGTGTATCTCACAATGACATCTGCATCAAAGGCTGCCAACTAATTATTTTTTGCCCAAATGGGTGTTTGTTTAATAACTGAATTTGACAGCAGTATATAAGCCTGTAATTTCACACGTGCTGATGCTGCAAGGCCTGAAAATAGTGTTTTTTGGCAAAAAAGTGTGTTTTTAAAATCCCAGAAAATGATGGCTGTATTTCTAGCTTAAATTGCACACTGACTAATCCAGATGTTGTATATTGCCAAAAAAGTGTTTTTTTGGGCAACAGAATATGAAAGCTGTATATATTAAACTTGAATTTAACACTTGCAGATCAGGAAAATAGTGTTTTTTGGCGAAAAAGTGTGTTTTTAAAACCCCAGAAAATAATGGCTGTTTTTTTAGCTTAAATTGCACACTGACTAATCCAGATGTTGTATATTGCAAAAAAACTAAAGTTTATTTACAATGTCCCAAAAGCTCAGATGCAGTTCTGGTGCACTGAGCTTGCATAAAATGGCCGCCGCCACCCACCTAACTGACTTATTAAAGTTATTTTTTTTTTCGGTCACTGGGCTCAGGGCAGGATAAAAAAATTGTGCCCTGCACCCACAAAACACAATGTATGTAGATTGCTGAGTTAGATTCAGATTTTGAGCAAAGGCTCTCTCCTATTCTCTCCCTGAAATCACCAGCAGCATCCTCTCCCTACACTAAGCACAGCAAAGTGACGTTAAGCGCTATGTGACTCTAGCTTATATAGAGGCTGGGTCACATGCTACACTGGCCAATCACAGCCATGCCATTAGTAGGCATGGCTGTGATGGCTTCTAAGGTCAGACAGTTAACCGCTTGTTGATTGGCTGCTCTGCAGCCTTTCAAAAAGCACCAAGAAAGCGCCGAACACGGAACCCGAACCCAAACTTTTACTGAAATGTTC
Source organism: Bufo bufo (assembly GCF_905171765.1). Lineage (NCBI taxonomy): Eukaryota > Metazoa > Chordata > Amphibia > Anura > Bufonidae > Bufo > Bufo bufo. Next base: position 170,325,241 of record NC_053391.1, on the reverse strand, counting down.
GGGTTCGGGTCCGGGGTCCAAAAATCCTAAAGTTCGGTACGAACCCGAACTTTACAGTTCTGGTTCGCTCAACCCTAGTTCTGAAGTCCTCGTAATGTTAACCCCAAAATAATGAAAAAAATAAAGCTTGAACTAAAATAAGCACAAAAATAATTATTTACTTAACATTCAGTGAGGATAATCATTTATTACAAGAATATGAGAATCTTCATAGTCTATTCTTGGCCCTTTGGCACCATCCACTGCCACTAGGCTAGCAGCAATTCTCTACAATCCACATACAAGGTAGCACCAAATTTACATAGAAACATAGAAACATAGAAACATAGAATGTGTCGGCAGATAAGAACCATTTGGCCCATCTAGTCTGCCCAATATACTGAATACTATGGATAGCCCCCGGCCCTATCTTATATGAAGGATGGCCTTATGCCTATCCCATGCATACTTAAACCCCTTCACTGTATTTGCAGCTACCACTTCTGCAGGAAGGCTATTCCATGCATCCACTACTCTCTCAGTAAAGTAATACTTCCTTATATTACTTTTAAACCTTTGCCCCTCTAATTTAAAACTGTGTCCTCTTGTGGTAGTTTTTCTTCTTTTAAATATGCTCTCTTCCTTTACCGAGTTGATTCCCTTTATGTATTTAAAAGTTTCTATCATATCTCCTCTGTCTCTTCTTTCTTCCAAGCTATACATATTAAGGTCCTTTAACCTTTCCTGGTAAGTTTTATCCTGCAATCCATGTACTAGTTTAGTAGCTCTTCTCTGAACTCTCTCTAGAGTATCTATATCCTTCTGGAGATATGGCCTCCAGTACTGCGCACAATACTCCAAGTGAGGTCTCACCAGTGTTCTGTACAGCGGCATAAGCACTTCACTCTTTCTACTGCTTATACCTCTCCCTATACATCCAAGCATTCTGCTGGCATTTCGTGCTGCTCTATTACATTGTCTTCCCACCTTTAAGTCTTCTGAAATAATTACTCCTAAATCCCTTTCCTCAGATACTGAGGTCAGGACTGTGTCAAATATTCTATATTCTGCCCTTGGGTTTTTACGCCCCAGGTGCATTATCTTGCACTTATCCACATTAAATTTCAGTTGCCAGAGTTCTGACCATTCTTCTAGTTTTCCTAAATCCTTTTCCATTTGGCGTTTCCCTCCAGGAACATCAACCCTGTTACATATCTTTGTGTCATCAGCAAAAAGACAAACCTTACCAGCGAGGCCTTTTGCAATATCACTTATGAAGATATTAAACCAAATCGGTCCCAGTACAGATCCCTGTGGAACCCCACTGGTAACATTACCTTGTTTTGAATGTTCTCCATTGACTACAACCCTCTGTTGTCTGTCACTCAGCCACTGCCTAATCCACTCAACAATATGGGAGTCCATGCTCAATGACTGCAGTTTATTGATAAGTCTTCTATGTGGGACAGTGTCAAAAGCCTTACTAAAATCTAGATATGCGATGTCTACTGCACCTCCACCGTCTATTATTTTATTCACCCAGTCAAAAAAATCTATAAGATTTGTTTGACATGATCTCCCTGAAGTAAACCCATGTTGTTTTTCATCTTGCAATCCATGGGATTTTAGATGTTCCACAATCCTATCCTTTAATAGGGTTTCCATTAATTTGCCTTCTATTGATGTCAGACTCACTGGTCTATAGTTGCTCGATTCCTCCCTACTACCTTTCTTGTGAATGGGCACGACATTTGCCAATTTCCAATCTTCCGGGACGACTCCTGTTACTAATGATTGGTTAAATAAATCTGTTAACGGTTTTGCCAGCTCACCACTAAGCTCTTTTAATAATTTTGGGTGTATCTCATCAGGCCCCTGCGACTTATCTGTCTTCACCTTTGACAGCAAAATTAGAACATCTTCCTCTGTAAAGATACATGCATCAAACGATTTAATAGTCATTCTTTCTAGTGGAGGTCCTTCTCCTTTTTCTTTTGTAAAAACTGAACAGAAGTATTCATTAAGGCAGTCGGCTAGCCCTTTATTCTCTTCTACATACCTTCCGTCCTTTGTTTTTAATTTAGTTATTCCTTGTTTTAATTTCCTTTTTTCATTTATATATCTGAAGAATGTCTTATCCCCTTTTTTCATAGACTGAGCTAGTTTTTCTTCTGCCTGCGCTTTAGAAGTTCTTATAACTTGCTTGGCCTCTCTCTGCCTAATCTTGTAGATTTCCTTATCTTCATTGCTCTGGGTTTTTTTATAATTACAAAATGCTAGCTTTTTATTTTTAAGAAAAAAGAATCCTCAGAATTAGTGGTGGTTCCAAGAATTAATGGAAGTAATGGCCTAGCCTAGCTATATACATTGAATTTATGAGTTGGGGATATGTATAGTACAGTACAATAATTCTGGTAAATTCTAATATAGTATTGTACAATTTGAAGAACTATGTTACATTGCCTCAGAGAAAACAGAGAGTTTAATTACACAACAGTAGTGTAAGATCCTCACCTGCTTTGCACTCCAGGGGAACCAAGAGGGGTCCTCGTGGAGTTGCGGGACAGGTTATGCGTGTCTCTGATGCACCAGCGCTGACCCCTTTGCGAACTAGTGCGGGGATGCGTTCGCGTGGACATCGGAGGGGAGGACCGTCGGAGTCCCGGGACAGAGTGGCCAGGCGAGTGACAAGACGCCGCTGCCAGGGTTGTCTCCGGTGTCTCCTGCGACTTCCGTTTCCGCATCTGGGTTTACGCGCTCGCATACTCGCGCTGAGTCAATCATGCGTCCGTGCGTACGCACGAGGGCAGGTTCGCAAAGGGATACACGGTCGCGAGTACGCGCTTCTTATGCGCTTCGTCGACCAGTGGCGCATAATATACTGACTTACAAGAGCAAAGTGGATTAGGGAGCCAGGCATGGGTTAATCAACTTGTGATTGCCTTAGGCCATGTACTCAGGTGCAGGGCAATTTGTTCACCTATGGTAGTGGACACTTGGCACCCTGGGATTGGTCAGCAGGCATTTAAAAGGAGGTCTCTCAGGGTGATCAGTGCCCACTGTTATTTTCCCTCAACCAGGTATAGGTCACAACTGCTAGTGACTGAAGACTGCCAGGAACTTTGTCCTTTGCAACGGACCCAAGATCTGGAGTGACTCGACTGCCAAGTGCACAGCATCATTCAGCACAGGTTGGGACTATTCCTGGAATCTCCTTGCCTGGTTTTTGTTATTATTCCTTGTTACCAGCAAGTGTCCTGGACGTTTATGTTTCTGGTGAATAAACACCTTTTTGCTTTCATCACTGGTCTGTTTGTTGGTGCCTTGCATTACAAGTAGCATTCCTCATTGGTAAAAAAAATATATATATATCTAAAATTGCAGTAGCTTGTGGGCATCACATCAGCTATCATGAAGCTCACCAGATCTCTCCACTTCGCCACATGGCATAGTATTTAGCCAAAAAAGTATTGTGAAACTGCAATGCTGATTGGCTATAAGAGACCCCAGATGAGAGTTCTGATATGCATTTATTTTTCTAATAAGGGCACAGTAGGAATATATGAATAGACATGGAATTCATGGTTGAAATACTTTTCCTTCTTCTTTGTGGGGTGGTTGGACGGGATTAGTTGGGGGTTAGTGTAAATAATTTAAGTTGAAATCAATGTTTATGGAAATATTTTATGTTGAAATGCATTAAAAAAAGAGACAACTTTGATCATGGACAATAAGCCTCTTGGATGTCATGGTCAATCAATTGTAACCTTGGGATCTGAGAGGTCCTTTAAAGGCTCCCCCCAATAACCAAATTCCCTAAATTTCCCCCTTTAACTTTTACAAATTGGAAATAATGTATAACATTGTGCAATATAAAAATAAAACAGTATCAATTGCTAAAAAATAATCATAATCAAAAAAGATTTCCTTGCAGATCCGCAGAATAACCAAATGTATCAGCCAGGCAATAGACTCATAGAGCAGCACTGTAGCTCAGTGGTTTCTACTGTTGCCTTGCAGCATTGAGGTCTAGGGCTTAAATCTGAAATTTGTATGGAGTTAGTTTCTACCGATATTTGCTTGAGTATAATTCAGCCCTTCACAAAAATACAGCAGAGTTAATTGGCCCTATTGTGTGTCTGAGATAGGAAAGGTAAATTATTATTGTCATTGATGGCGCTCTAAATAAAAATTTTAAAAGACTGGTTGGTAAAATTAACCCCTTCAGGATCCTACAATTTTTCACCTTAAGGACCAGGCCGTTTTTTGGAAATTTGACATATGTCACTTTATGTAGTAATAACTTTGGAACGCTTTTACTTATCCAAGCCATTCTGATATTGATTTATTGTGACACATTGTACTTCATGTTATTGGTGAATTTCAGTCAATATTTTTCATTTTTATTTAAAATACAAAACTAATTTACAAAGAAATTGGAAAAATTCACAACTTTCCAAATTTCTATTTCTCTAATTTAAAAACAAATATAATAGTTATTACTTTACATTTCCCATATGTCTACTTTATGTTTGGATCATTTTGTAAACGCCACTTTATTTTTTTGGGACGTTTTATTTTTTTAGAAGGCTTTGAAGTTTAGAAGCAAATCTTGAAATTTTTAAGGACATTTCCAAAACCCACTTTTTAAGGACCAGTTCAGATCTAAAGTCACTTTGTGAGGCTTACATAATAGAAACCACCCAAAAATGACCCCATTTTAGAAACTACACCCCTCAAGGTATTCAAAACGGATTTTACAAACTTTGGTTACCCTTCAGGTGTTATTTTTATACAGCAGGTTGTTATGGACATGGCAATACCTAATATGTATACTTTTATATCTATTTAAGTTTAACACAATAATATCATTTTTGAAACAAAAAAATCATGTTTTAGTGTCTCCATAGTCTGAGAGCCAAAGTTTATTTTTATTTTTAGTGATGGTCTTAGGTACGGTATCATTTTTGAAGGATGAGATGATGGTTTGATTGGCACTATTTTAGGGTGCATATTACTTTTTTGGTCGATTGCTATTACACTATTTGTGATATAAGGTGACAAAAAATTGCCTTTTTTACAAGTTTTTTTAATTTATTTTTTACAGTGTTCATCTGAGGGGTTAGGTCATGTGATAATTTTATAGAGCAGGTCATTACGGGAGTGGCAATTCTTAATATGTAATAGTTGTACACAATGATATAATTTTTGAAACCAAAAAAATACGTTTTAGTGTCTCCACAGTCTGAGAGCCATATTTTTTTTATTTTTTGGGGCGATTTTCTTAGGTAGGGTATCATTTTTGCAGGATGACATGATGGTTTGATTGGCACTATTTTGGTGTGCTTATGACTTTTTGATCGCTTGCCATTACACTTTTTGTGATGTAAGGTGACAAAAAATGGCTTCTTTGACACAGTTTTTACTTTATTTTTTTTACGGTGTTCATCTGAGGGGTTAGTTCATGTGGTATTTTTATATTGAAGATTGTTACGGATGCAGCGATACTTAATGTCTACTTTTTTTTTTCATTTAAAACAATAAAAGCATTTTTGAAACAAAAAAATCATGTTTTAAAAGTGTCTCCACAGTCAGAGCCATATATTTTTTATTTTTTTGGGCGATTGTCTTAGAAAGGGGCTAATTTTTTGCGGGATGAGGTGACGGTTAGATTGGTACTATTTTGGGGGGGGACATACGCCTTTTTGATCGCTCGGTGTTGCAATTTTAGTGATGTAATGTGTTTTCTTTTGGGAAACGTGCATTTTTTTTTTTTACATGAAACTTTCTTTTTTTATTATGTAAAACTGTTTTTTTTTTACTGTTTTTTTCACTTTTTCTTTTATGCTAACAGCCTGCCTGTGAGACCCAGCCTTAGGTCAGGATCTCACAGACTTCCATAGGAGACAAGCCCCGATGCCTATGGAGGGCATCGGGCTTGCTTTCTTTGCCATTGGGTCCCCGTCACTGCAGCGCTGGGACCCAATGGAGAAGCGGAGGGCATCTGTACACTCTGAAAACCCTCTGCATGCCGCAGCAGGGGTTAATACGGTTAATACGCCGGCATCTGTGTTTTCACTGATGCCGGCGTATGCAGCAGGGGTCAGGCTGTCAGTGACTGCCAGGTCCCTGCCACTGATCGGGCTGGTGCAGCACCTGCACCCGCCCGATCAACCCGCCGTACATGTACGTCATTAAGGGGTTAAAAGTACCATATATGTCATTATATGTCATTATATGGAACACATTTTGTTATTGGTGCTACCACATCCTTCACTGTAATAACCTTTTTGTGGTTATACAGGTGAAACTCGAAAAAATTTGAAAATTGTGCAAAAGTTCATTTATTTCAGTAATGCAAATTAAAAGTACTTGCATTAATGCAGCTTAAAATTAGAATATTGTGAAAAGGTTCAATATTCTAGGCTCAAAGTCTCACACTCTAGTCAGCTAATTAATCCTCAATCCATACCCCCTGAGCAAAGGATACCTGAGACTGTGACTTTGGGGTTTTCATAAGCTGTAAACCATAATCATCCTATTTATAACAAATAAAGGCTTGAAATATCTTGCTTTGCATGCAATGAGTCTATCTCATATATTAGTTTCTCCTTTCAAGTTGCATTCCTGAAATAAATGAACTTTGCACGATGTTCTAATTTTTCGAGTTTCACCTGTATTTTTCTTACAATGCTATGATCACATTCCATTTGTAATGCTGTAGGCTTTCAATTAGATATTGCACATTTACTCGATATCTCTTTCATAGACGATTTGTAGATTAATCTCTTGCCACATGACAAATATCAAGTTTACAAACCATAACATTTTAATGCTGAAATCTGTACCAGCTTGAAAGCTCTATGTAGAATCTAAAGCATACGCTAGCACATTCTTTTAAGTGAGTCTGAAGAGAAAGATAGATGCTTCCATTTGTATTTCATATAGTGCAAGAGTAACAAAAATAAAACTGTCCGAAAAGATGTAGTCTTGAAATAAACCAACACATTATATTGCTGCCAAATATTCAGGGAGATCCTTAAAACTCTGCTGTCACAACTGTAAAAATATGGGGACAGTGAAACTATCATAAAATTACAAAATATCTTAAATTAAAAGAAAATATGTTTTGTTTTTAATATTTAAATCTTTCAGAAAATGAGTTTCCATTTATATATCATGTACTGTATATTAAAAAAGGTAAAATATGGGTACAAATATTTAAGTCAGAATACTACAGGTAACAACATCCTGTTAAAGGTGTTGTCTCACTCCAGCAAATTACATTTGTCACGTAGACAAAATTTTAGAAACTGTGGCAAGCTGTGTACATAATGTTTCCTGGTAATACAGCAATTTGACCCCCCTTTTGGCAACAGGAAAGCATTTCCCCATTTTGTGTTTATAGCGGGGGTCTAGAAGCATGGCTATCAAGTAATCATCAGATCGCTTTATGCCAATGATATATCTATAAGTTAATAAGCAAACAAGCATCCAGCTTGCCATTCTCGCCAGAGTGCCTGAGGTTGTTTCTCGCTCTGCTCCCCACTGCAATGACCTCCTTGTCCGTGTGGGTCCCCAACAGCTACAGGGCATATAAATAATATAATTTCAGGGGGATGACATTATTAATGCCATAGTTTTCCCTACTGACAAAACTGATGGGCTCTTCGAAGTGCCTGAGTACATGTCTCTGATGAACTGTCACTGCAATAAAAAAAAAATAATAATCTTCCTGCGGTGGTTGTTTGTTGCATTATGAAATGACTCCCCACTTTATGCTGCTTGTACAGACACTCCAACAACTCCAACATATGTAAGATGGAACTCCAGTCAGTTTGAACTTTGCAGATCAAGTGTTGCAATGGAAGACCTTTCTGTGGCTGCAAGTCCAGGAGGGAATTCCTTGCCTCATAAGGATGGCAGTAATGCAAGGGACAGTCTACTGGACATGGCTAGCACCTTTTGTAAATCAGTTTTCTTGTTTAAAAATTGTTGCACCACAAAACTTATCAGATGCACCATACAGGGAGCATGTGGTATTTCCCCAAAATGCAGCTGAGCCACAATGTCCCTGCCATTGTCACTGACCACCTTGGCCAGTTGTACAGGGTGGGCCATTTATATGGATACACCTTAATAAAATGGGAATGGTTGGTGATATTAACTTCCTGTTTGTGGCACATTAGTATATGTGAGGGGGGAAACTTTTCAAGATGGGTGGTGACCATGGCCACCATTTTGAAGTCGGCCATCTTGAATCCAACTTTTGTTTTTTCAATAGGAAGAGGGTCATGTGACACATCAAACTTATTGGGAATTTCACAAGAAAAACAATGGTGTGCTTGGTTTTAACTTAACTTTATTCTTTCATGAGTTATTTACAATTTTCTGACCACTTATAAAATGTGTTCAATGTGCTGCCCATTGTGTTGGATTGTCAATGCAACCCTCTTCTCCCACTCTTCACACACTGATAGCAACACCGCAGGAGAAATGCTAGCACAGGCTTCCAGTATCCGTAGTTTCAGGTGCTGCACATCTCGTATCTTCACAGTATAGACAATTGCCTTCAGATGACCCCAAAGATAAAAGTCTAAGGGGGTCAGATCGGGAGACCTTGGGGGCCATTCAACTGGCCAACGACGACCAATTTACTTTCCAGGAAACTGTTCATCTAGGAATGCTCGGACCTGACACCCATAATGTGGTGGTGCACCATCTTGCTGGAAAAACTCAGGGAACGTGCCATCTTCAGTGCATAAAGAGGGAAACACATCATGTAGCAATTTCGCATATCCAGTGGCCTTGAGGTTTCCATTGATGAAGAATGGCCCCACTATCTTTGTACCCCATATACCACACCATACCATCAAATGTGGGTTAGTGTCAGACCAATAGCGGTGGTTTTGTTTGTTAACTTCACCATTCACATAAAAGTTTGCCTCATCACTGAACAAAATCTTCTGCGTAAACTGAGGGTCCTGTTCCAATTTTTGTTTTGCCCATTCTGCAAATTCAGTGCACCGATCTGGGTCATCCTCGTTGAGATGCTGCAGTAGCTGGAGTTTGTAAGGGTGCCATTTGTGAGTAGCTAATATCCGCTGAAGGGATGTTCGACTAATGCCACTCTCCAGTGACATGCGGCGAGTTCTACGCTGTGGGCTCTTGCTGAATGAAGCTAGGACAGCCACTGATGTTTCTTCATTAGAGACAGATTTCATGCGTCCACATTTTGGCAAATCCAACACTGAACCAGTTTCACGAAACTTAGGCCTAGTTCACACAAACGTTTTTTTTGCGGGTGTATGGGCCGTTTTTTTGTGCTCCGTATACGGTCCGTATACGGAACCATTCATTTCAATGGTTCCGCAAAAAAAAACTGAATGTGTTCCGTATGCATTCCCAATAAGTTTGATGTGTCACATGACCCTCTTCTTATTGAAAAAACAAAAGTTGGATTCAAAATGGCCGACTTCAAAAGGGCCGCCATGGTCACCACCCATCTTAAAAAGTTTCCCCCCTCACATATACTAATGTGCCAAAAACAGGAAGTTAATATCACCAACCATTCCCATTTTATTAAGGTGTATCCATATAAATGGCCCACCCTGTAGTTGGCAGGGAGGCAGTCAGCAGTATATTTGCTTTTTATTGTACTTTAGCAACTGATCCACTGTGTGGCTTCTCTCATCAATACTAATACTGCATGTCAGCGCTTCACTTTACACATATTATAGGAACGAGGAGGAAAAGCAGCAATGCTCTTCCTTGCTGCTGTTGGGGACAGGAGGACATCCATTAAGGATAATGTACAGGAGACAGATAACTGCTGTTGTGGGAACCAGACTTACATAAATTTGAAGGTATGCATAGGACCTGGCCTTGTTCCTGTGGCGCTCCATCTCAAAACATTGACCCAGTGTGCCATAAAACACATGTACTGTCTGTGCCATAACAGCTTCTCCAAGTGTCTGCATTGGTGTGCACCTTGCTGGACATTGACAGTTGCAGCCAGCTTTCTCCGCCACATGAGAACAAGGCAGAGATGGCTATTTTGTAGAAACAATGTCTGCTCGGTATGTTCCTGCTAGGCTGAGCAACACTACCCATAAGCAGCAGAATACATTAAGTGGTATGGCAGTGACTGCACCATCAGCAACTTTTCCTGGTAAGAGTTTAGCTTGCACACCAGTGAATTGCTAGGTACATAGACTTTTTTCCTGGCCACAAATTCTATTACTGATGACTGACGATGAAATGGAGAATGAGGAGGAGTCTGAGTGGGAGAAGCAGGAACTGATTATGACAATAACAAGGGCAGTGTACTGTATGTGAATGTGACAAGACCGGGATAAGAAAGACTGTTTTGTTATGATTGCTGGCCAATTCTATTTTCCCACTGGATCTAATGATGCTGCATCATACGCTCTAATAGACACACTGTGCCTATGTTTGTATTTGAATCACCTTGGCTTATTTTTATCCTACTGATCGTGCACACAACAGGGCTTTTATCTGCTGCACTGTGGAGAAAAAAACACTGTAAGGCCCCCTGCATCGGCCGTTTTTTCCCCCCGTTTACTGGCCGTTTTTTGCGTTCCGTATACGGTCCGTATACGGAACCATTAATTTCAATGGTTCCGCAAAAAAAACTGAATGTACTCCGTATGCATTCCGTTTCCGTATTTCCGTTTTTCCGTTCCGTTTTAACATAGAACATGTCCTATTATTGCCCGCAAATCACGTTCCGTGGCTCCATTCAAGTCAATGGGTCCGCAAAAAAAAACGGAACACATACGGAAATGCATCCGTATGTCTTCCGTTTCCGTTCCGTTTTTTGCTGAACCATCTATTGAAAATGTTATGCCCAGCCCAATTTTATCTATGTAATTACTGTATACTGTATATGCCATACGGAAAAACGGAACGGAAAAACGGAACAAAAACGGAAACACAACGGAAACAAAAAACGGAGCAACGGATCCGTGAAAAACGGACAGCAAAACACTGAAAAAGCCATACGGTCGTGTGCAATAGGCCTAAAGGAGGTACTCCTACAGATATAGCAGCAGTTAAGACTTTCATGTTTTGAGCCTGTACTCACAGTATCGTATGTCTTCTGTATCCGTTCCGTTTTTGCTGAACTATCCATTGAAAATTTTATGCTTAGCACAATTTTTTCTATGTAATTACTATATACTGTATATGCCATACGGAAAAACGAAACGGAAAAACAGAACTGAAACACAATGGAAACAAAAAAAATTTAACAGATCTGTGAAAAACGGACCGCTAAATACTGAAAAAGCCATACGGTCGTGTGAAAGAGGCTTTAGACTGTGAGATCCAGCCTCCCTGGATTTCATAGGCAGGAAGGCTGTAAGTGTATTACATCAATACAGATGTATTGTAATGTATTGTACAGGGGATCAGACCCCCAAAAGTTGTGGGCGAAAAAAGTTAAAATAAAAAATAATAAAAAATAAAAGTTTAAAATAAAAAAAAGTTCTTTTCCCATAATTAAGTAATAAAAAATTGTAAAGAAAAAGAAGAAAAGTATACATATTAGGTATTGCTGCCTCCGTATCGACCGGCTTTATAAAAATATCACATGATTCACCCTGTCAGGTGAATGCAGTAAAAAAAAAAAAAAAAAAAAAAAAACTGCCATTTTTGGTCACCTTTCCTCACAGTGCAACACCAAGCAATCAAAAGGACTTATGTACCCCAAAATGGTAACAATCAAACCGCCATCTCATCCCGCAAAAAATTAGACCCTACCTAAGACAATCGCCAGAAAATTTTTAAGAAATAAGGCAGTCAGAATATGGCAACACAAAAACAAGATTTCATTCTGTTCAAAAATCCATTTACACTGTAAAACTTAACAAAAATAAAAATGATAGACATATTTCATATTGCCGCATCCGTAACAACCTGCTCTATAAAAATATAACATTTTTTTTCACTTTTTTTCACTTTGCCTAACAAAAAGTGTAATATCAAGCGATCAAAAAGTCTTATGTACCGTAAAATGGTACCAATGAAAAGGTCACCTCATCCCCCACATAAGACAATAATTAAAAAATAAACACCAGAGGCACCCATAAACCAATCCATCAAAATCTGCGCTGCAAAAGCCATATGGTGCTCCTTCTATTCTGAATCCTGCCATATGCCCCTCAGCAGTTTACCACCACATATGGGGTGTTGCTGTATTCAGGAGAAAATAGGTAAAAAATTATGGGGTGCTTTTTCTCCTGTTACCCCTGAAAATGAAACATTTGGGGCTAAAGCAACATTTGGGGTTAAAGATATAAGTGAGGGACATGAACATGTGGAGTCACTATGGGTAGAGATAAATGGAGCTAAAAACAACAATAAATTACTAATAGGAGTCTACTATAAACCACGTAATATACCAGAGTCCACAGAAAATCTACTACTAAACGAGATAGACAAGGCGGCAAATCATAATGAGGTGGTTATTATGGGGGACTTCAACTACCCAGATATAGACTGGGAAACTGAAACTTGTATATCTCATAAAGGAAACAGATTCTTGGCAATAACCAAAGACAATTATCTCTCCCAACTGGTTCAGGACCCGACTAGAGGGACGGCCATACTGGACTTAATATTAACCAATAGACCTGACAGAACAACAGACGTGCAGGTTGGGGGACACCTGGGAAATAGTGACCATAAAGTAATAACCTTCCAATTATCATTCAAAAGAGCGTTTCTACAGGGAGGAACAAAAATACCAAACTTCAAAAAAGCTAAATTTAGCCAACTAAGAGAGGCCATAGGCCTAACTAACTGGGACAAAGTCCTCAAAAATAAAAATACATCCACAAAATGGGATATCTTTAAAAACATCCTAAAATCTCATTGTGAGAGGTACATACCGTATGGGAATAAAAGGTTAAGGAACAAAAAGAAACCAATGTGGATAAACAGAACTGTAAAGAAAGCAATAAATGACAAAAAGAAAGCATATAAAACACTAAAACAGGAGGGTAGCACGGAAGCACTGAAAAACTATAAGGAAAAAAACAGAACATGTAAAAAACAAATAAAAGCGGCCAAACTAGAGACCGAGAGATTAATTGCCAAAGAGAGTAAAACTAACCCTAAAATGTTCTTCAATTATATAAATGTTAAAAAGTATAAATCTGAAGGTGTCGGCCCTTTAAAGAGTAATGAGGGGGGAGTCGCAGAGAGCGACGAGGAGAAAGCAAAGCTGTTAAATATTTTTTTCTCCAATGTATTCACTGAGGAAAATAAACTGTCAGATGAAATGCTGAATGCTGAAATAAATTCGCCATTAAAAGTGTCCTGTCTGACCCAGGAAGAAGTACAACAGCGACTTAAAAAGATCAAAATAGACAAATCGCCAGGACCGGATGGCATACACCCCCGTATCCTAAGGGAATTAAGTAATGTCATAGCCAGACCCTTATTTCTGATATTTGCGGACTCTGTACTGACAGGGAATGTCCCACAGGATTGGCGCATGGCAAATGTGGTGCCAATATTCAAAAAGGGTCCAAAAACAGAGCCTGGAAACTATAGGCCGGTAAGTTTAACATCTGTTGTGGGTAAACTGTTTGAAGGTTTTCTGAGAGATGCTATGTTAGAGCATCTTAACGGAAATAAGCAAATAACGCCATATCAGCATGGCTTCGTGAGGGATCGGTCATGTCAAACTAATTTAATCAGTTTCTATGAGGAGGTAAGTACTAGACTTGACAGCGGCGAATCAATGGATGTCGTGTATCTGGACTTCTCCAAAGCATTTGACACTGTACCTCATAAAAGGTTAGTATATAAAATGAGAATGCTCGGACTCGGAGAAAACGTCTGTAAGTGGGTAAGTAACTGGCTCAATGATAGAAAACAGAGGGTGGTTATTAACGGTACATACTCAGATTGGGTCACTGTCACTAGTGGAGTACCTCAGGGGTCAGTATTAGGCCCTATTCTCTTCAATATATTTTTTAATGATCTTGTAGAAGGCTTGCATAGTAAAATATCAATTTTCGCAGATGACACTAAACTGTGTAAAGTAATTAACACTGAAGAGGACAGTATACTACTACAGAGGGATCTGGATAGATTGGAGGCTTGGGCAGATAAGTGGCAGATGAGGTTTAACACTGAGAAATGTAAAGTTATGCACATGGGAAGGAATAATGCAAGTCACCCATACATACTAAATGGTAAAACACTCGGTAACACTGACATGGAAAAGGATCTAGGAATTTTAATAAACAGCAAACTAAGCTGCAAAAAACAGTGTCAGGCAGCGGCTGCCAAGGCCAATAAGATAATGGGTTGCATCAAAAGGGGCATAGATGCCCGTGATGAGAACATATTCCTACTACTTTACAAATCACTGGTCAGACCCCACATGGAGTACTGTGTACAGTTCTGGGCTCCTGTAAACAAGGCAGACATAGCAGAGCTGGAGAGGGTCCAGAGGAGGGCAGCTAAAGTAATAACTGGAATGGGGCAACTACAGTACCCTGAAAGATTATCAAAATTAGGGTTATTCACGTTAGAAAAAAGACGACTGAGGGGAGATCTAATTACTATGTATAAATATATCAGGGGGCAGTACAGAGATCTATCCCATCATCTATTTATCCCCAGGACTGTGACTGTGACGAGGGGACATCCTCTGCGTTTGGAGGAAAGAAGGTTTCTACACAAACATAGAAAAGGGTTCTTTACGGTAAGAGCAGTGAGACTATGGAACTCTCTGCCTGAGGAGGTGGTGATGGTGAGTACAATAAAGGAATTCAAGAGGGGCCTGGATGTATTTCTGGAGTGTAATAATATTACAGGCTATAGCTACTAGAGGGGTCGTTGATCCAGGGAGTTATTCTGATTGCCTGATTGGAGTCGGGAAGGAATTTTTTATTCCCCTAAAGTGAGGAAAATTGGCTTCTACCTCACAGGGTTTTTTTGCCTTCCTCTGGATCAACTTGTAGGATGACAGGCCGAACTGGATGGACAAATGTCTTTTTTCGGCCTTATGTACTATGTTACTATGTTACTAAATGAAACTTTTCATTTTCACAGCCAAGTGTTTTTCAAATTCCGTAAAATGCTTAGGGGGTCAAAGTGCTCAGTACACCCCTTACTTTATTCTTTGAAGGGTGTAGTTTCCAAAATGGGGTCACTTTTTGAGGGTTTCCGCTGTAGGGGTATGTCAGGGTCTCCTCAAATACAAAATGCTGCCCAAAAAACATTCTAGCAAAATCTGCCTTCAAAACCATATGGTGCTACTTTCCTTCTGACCACTGCCATGTGCCCCGACAATAGTTTACTACCAAATATGGGGTATTTCTGTAAACTTCAGAATCATAGTAATGCATATTGAGGTTTAGTTTGCTGTTGACCCTTGCTGTGTTGCAAGAAAAAAATTATTAACATGAAAAGTCTGCATAAAAAATGAAATTTTAAAATTTTGCCTCCATTTTCCTTTAATTGTTGTGGAACACCTAAAGGTTTAACAAAGTTAGTAACATCAGTTATGAATAATTTGTGAGGTGTAGTTTCTAAAATAGGGTCATTTTTTGGTGGATTCCATTATGTAAGCCTCTCAAAATCACTTAGCTGCACAGGAAGGTCCTCTAATATTTCCACACACTCTCAATACAGCACAGACACCTGTCTCACTCCAGCATCAAATTACAATTACAATGGCTGCTGTCTTAAAGAACCAGAATCCCAGAAACACAGGACCACATATACACTCAACTTTAACACAGTTTAAACAGACAAATGAAACTTGGGACATCATTTGGCTGTCTCTTACATACCCCCCCCCCCCCCAGCCCCGCTTAAGATTGGCAGTCCCTGTCAATGACTGAGTATCCAGAGTGTACCGGTCTAAGGTAGGCCAAATAAACTCATCCTGTGCATAACGAACAGGAGGAGTGACAGCATTTGGCCTATTGGTCCATCTGAGGACCACTGGTACACTCTGGGGTGCTGCAGCCATGGGCTGAGAAGGACCAGCAGACTTTACACCAGAGGGGGCACAGGCTGGGGGCACAGTAGTCACAGGTGGAACATCCTCAGGAGCTGGGATCGGCCAACAATCATCCTCATCGTTGTAGGCCCATTCCACACCGCCAGTCTCTGACTGTGGTAGCTCATTGACATTGGCAGTTCTGTCACAATTAGTTTTTTCAGACTGACACAGGCGAAACATATTTCAGTGAAGTACTTGAACACAATCAGCTCCTTTGTTCTGGACTTGGTACACTGGCCCATTCACATACTTGCGGCCAACAACCCGATACTGCATAGCCTCCCATCTGCTTTCCAATTTTCATGGGGCTTCTTGACACGCACCAGCACCGGGTCACAATGGTGCTTCTTGCACAGGGGCCTTATCAGGATGAGAATGTTCTTGCAGATGCTGCCGTCGCACCAATCGATGGATTGTTTCAAGTCTCTTCCGGTGCCTCCGTAATTCTCCTATACTTCACCGAGACCACCCAAAGAGGAGAGTATAAGGAGAATACCCCGTTTTAGAATGGACCTGATTGTTATAGGCCCACACCATCTCAGACAAGAACTGAGGCCGCTGCAACTTCTTGTCTTCCTCCAGAGTCTGCACCATCTGTAGCAGAGTTCTGTTGAATCTTTCACAGGTCCCGTTTCCTTGAGGATGGTATGGAGTCATGTGCGACTTCTTTATCCCATAGATACGTTGAACTTCTTTCATTACATGTCCCTCAAAGCAGGCGCTCTGGTAGCAGTGAATGCGTTGGGGACATCCATACACTCAAATGAAATCTTGGCACAGAGCCCGAGCAGTTGACTCAGCTGTCTGGTACTTGGTGGCGGTCACCACCACAAATTTGGTGAAGTGGTCCACCATTACAATGCAATATTGGTGCCCACTGTTGGATGAGCCCACCATTAGATAGTCTATCATGATGATTTCCAAAGGTTCCTGGGTCACTATGGTTTGCAGTGGAGCTCTCTGTTCTATTGCCTCATGGATCTCACAAGTTTGACAGCTGCGGCATACTTCTTTGACCATTTGGCGGAGACCAGAGCAGTACCTGTATATCAGTCGCTGTAACCAATGAAAGGTCTTCTCGTGACCAAAGTGTCCATTCTTATTATGAGCCTCCACCGCCAACGAGCAAGCCAATTTACTAGGCAGCACAATTTGGTATTGAATCTCGATTTCAGAAGGTAGATAGACCTTTTGGCATAGCACTCCATTTTTCATCTCCAACTTCTCCCACTGACTCAGAACTGATAATATCTTCGGTGTCAGTCGTTCTCTTTCTGCTCTACAGGGCTTCTTGCCTTCCTCAACACATTTGATTATCTGTTCCAGCTATTGGGCCTGCTGTATCTGTGCCTATTCCTGTCTTGAAGGACCAAAGAAAGGAGCCATTTCAGTCCCTTCCATCCCACACTGATTAGCGGCAGCCAAGGCCTATGAAAATCTGCTGAAGTCAGGCACCTCCACATGCTCTTACTCGTGATCCACATCTCCTCTGGGGGTCTAGGCAGTTACCCTAGAAGGTCTGGCAGCATTCTGGTTCTCTGTCTTGGACCGATACTTAATGCGATAATTGAACTTAGACATTCAGGCTATCTACCTCTGCTCCAAAGCCCCGAGCTTGGCATTTTCTAGGTGAGCTAGTGGATTTTCCAAGTCAAATATTCAGAGAATTTCTTGTAAGAGCATCCTTCAATGCCTAGAAGACTTATTCCTGTTCAGGCCCCATTTCACGGACTGTGCTTCGTAGGTGAGCATTTAGTGGTGCCGCTACCCTAGCAAAATCCTTAATAGACTGTCGATAGTAACTGGCTACTCCAAAGAACAGCCTCACTTCTCGCAGGGTAGTCGATGTCGGCCAATCTTGAACAGCCGCTATCTTTTCCCTTAACGGTCTCACCCTTCTCCTGATACATGATGACCCAAGTAATCAATTTCAGATTGCAACAACCAACATTTACTGGATTTCAATTTGTCTGTGTTATCGCAATCGTTGAAATACTTGCCCCAACTGGTGGAGATGGTCTTCAAAGGTCACGGAATACACTATAATGTTGTCCAAGTAGATGAGAATGAACTCAAAGTTCATCAATCGCTGAAACGTTCCGGGTGCATTTGTCAACTCAAAGGGCATCCGGTTAAATCTCTATAGCCCCATGGGCAAGATGAATGCCGTCTTCTCCTTGTCTTTCTTGGCCATCAGCACCTGCCAACACCCAGTAGCCAGATCTAGCAAGGAGAAGTACCGGGCTCTCCCTAACACCGAGAGGTACTCCTCAATCCAGGTTAAGGGGCAGTCTACGCAAAAACAGATGGGCCAATCTTTTTTTATTACTAACACCACCGGAGCTGCCAAGGGACTTTGGCTTTCTCGGATGATCCCACCCGGCAGCATCTTAGTCAACAGTTCTTTCACTTCCTGATACAACTGTAAAGGAATTTGTCGGTAGCACTCTCTAATTGGAGGGATGTCTCCTGTGGGAATCTCATGATAGATCCCTGTCATACATCCAAAATCTTCAGCATAACACGCAAAGTTAGCTGGGACCGAAATTAGAGCCAAAGGACGCTGTACATCTGAACTTTTCTGTAAGCCACATGTCCGGATCAGCCGCTGGAACGCTGTTTGAGTAGACCGATGGGTGGTGGTTTCTTTACCATAAACTTGATCTTTCTTTTCAAAGAGAATCTGATCCAATTCTTTTAACACATTCATCCCCAAAATGACAGGGGCCTTTACTTCATGTGACTCCTGTACTACCAACAATGCCTTTCTTACCTATATCTTGACCACATAACCAGACATTCATCCAGGCCACTCCCACCACCGGGACTGATAACTGGTTAGCTGCGGTCACTCGTACGAATGTGTGGGAATCACATTTCACATGTTGCCGGAAGTACTGTTCATAACAGTCTCTACTCAGGGTCGTTACTTGGGGACCTGTGTCAATCATCCCGGTAAACGGAATACCTTCCAATTCCATCTGGATTATGGGACTTGGAGCGATTAGGTCCTCATCAAGACGTTCTCCCCACATAGTCTCCTTCTCAGTCTCCCCTACTACACGCCCTACAGCAGCAGGGGACCTCAGTTTAACAGTGGTCTCTCATAAGATTGTCGCTGCTCTGGACATCTAGCAGCAACGTGGCCCATCCGACCACACTCCCAGCAGCATATCTCCTGTCGTTCTGGCCATCAGTTTGTGCCCCCTTCGGTAAGCCCCTTCAGTTTTTCCTGAGCGCTGTACTAAATTATTTGGACCCCTTCGGTAGGTCCTGTCCTCATCCCTCCAGTGGGGTTGTGGGTGATTCTGACCTTCTTGGTGTGGACAGCCCTCCCCTTTGTCTCTAGTTTTCTGGAAGTCTGCAATTCTGAGAGAATTTTCATCACAACGGTTTTGCAGGTGTTGCTCTTGCAATTTCTTCATTACTGTGAGAATTTCTTTAACCATCCCTTTTTCTACCATTTCTGGGCCAGAGATAGCCCCCTGTGACAAAGTGACTCCGACTGTGTTCTGGGTCGTCGTGACTATACTATTGACACATGAAATGGCCTCTACCTGTATGTCATGAAATTTAGCATCAGTCTCTCGTCATATAAAGTCCTCCATAGTAGCAGTCAAACTGCCATCACGGATCCCCAGGACGAACTGGTCATGGAGAGTCCAATCAGGGTTACAGTAGCCTGGCGAGCCCCCATTTTTCCTTCCCTTGAATAGTTCTTGTAGGGCATTTACATATTGGGGGAGACTTTAATTTTCCTGTCGTACCATCTGGAAGAACCGAGCCAAGCAGGGACTCCAGCATTTATCAGACAAATGAAACTTGGGACATAATTGGGCTGTATCTTACAGCTGTCTGCTTGCCTGCTTACAACAATGTTCTGTATGGTTGCTGCTGCCATCATTCCCCTGCCACCATCATTCGACTGCTGCTGTCTTTCTGCCTGCCATCATGTATCGTATAGCTAGCTGCTTCTGCCACCACTGCTCCAGCTGCTACTCCTCGCTGCTAATCTCCTTACTGCAACCACTATTAATATACCACTACTACTACTACTACCCATAAACAGCTTATCTACTCCCTTGTAGGTTCCATGCTATGCTGCTATTGCTGCCACTAATACAGCAGTAAGTAACTGAGGGTGGTTATTAACAGTGTAAACTCAGTTTGGGTCACCATCACTAGTGGGGTACCACAGGGGTCAGTATTGGGCCCTATTTTCTTCAGTATTTTTATTATTGATTTTGTAGAATGATTGCACAGTAACATATCAATTTTTTCACTAAACTTTGTAAAATAACATGGAACAGGACAGTATACTGCTACAGATGGATCTAGATAGATTGGGGGCTTGGGTGAAGAAGTGGCAGGGGAGGTTTAACACTGATAAATGTAAGGTTATGCACATGGGAATGAATAATGCAAGTCACCCGTACATGCTAAATGGTAAAACACTGGGTAACACTGACATGGAAAAGGACTTGGGAATTTTAGTGGACAGCAAACTAAACTGTAGAAACCAGTGTCAGACAGTTGCTGCCAAGGCCAAAAGGATAATGGGTGGAATTAAAAGGGGCATATATACATGTGATGAGAACATAGTCCTGCCACTTTACAAATCACTAGTCAAACCACACATGCAGTACTGTGTACAGTTCTAGGCTCCTTTGAACAAGGCAGACATAGCAGACCTGGAGAGGATTCAGTGGAGGAATACTAAAGTAATAACTGGAATGGGTTGACTATGGTACCCAGAAAGATTATTAAACTTAGAGTTATTCAGTTTAGAAAAAAAGATGACTGAGGGGAGATATAATAACCATGTATAAATATATCAGGGGTCAGTACAGAGATCTCTCCCATCATCTACAGTGGCGGAAATAATTATTTGACCCCTCACTGATTTTGTAAGTTTGTCCAATGACAAAGAAATGAAAAGTCTCAGAACAGTATCATTTCAATGGTAGGTTTATTGTAACAGTGGCAGATAGCACATCAAAAGGAAAATCGAAAAAATAACTTTAAATAAAAGATAGCAACTGATTTGCATTTCATTGAGTGAAATAAGTATTTGAACCCCTACCAACCATTAAGAGTTCTGGCTCCCACAGAGTGGTTAGACACTTCTACTCAATTAGTCACCCTCATTAAGGACACCTGTCTTAACTAGTCACCTGTATAAAAGACACCTGTCCACAGAATCAATCAATCAAGCAGACTCCAAACTCTCCAACATGGGAAAGACCAAAGAGCTGTCCAAGGATGTCAGAGACAAAATTGTAGACCTGCACAAGGCTGGAATGGGCTACAAAACCATTAGCAAGAAGCTGGGAGAGAAGGTGACAACTGTTGGTGCGATTGTTCGAAAATGGAAGGAGCACAAAATGACCATCAATCGACCTCGCTCTGGGGCTCCACGCAAGATCTCACCTCGTGGGGTGTCAATGGTTCTGAGAAAGGTGAAAAAGCATCCTAGAACTACACGGGAGGAGTTAGTTAATGACCTCAAATTAGCAGGGACCACAGTCACCAAGAAAACCATTGGAAACACATTACACCGCAATGGATTAAAATCCTGCAGGGCTCGCAAGGTCCCCCTGCTCAGGAAGGCACATGTGCAGGCCCGTCTGAAGTTTGCCAATGAACACCTGAATGATTCAGAGAGTGACTGGGAGAAGGTGCTGTGGTCTGATGAGACCAAAATAGAGCTCTTTGGCATTAACTCAACTCGCTGTGTTTGGAGGAAGAAAAATGCTGCCTATGACCCCCAAAACACCGTCCCCACCGTCAAGCATGGGGGTGGAAACATTTTGCTTTGGGGGTGTTTTTCTGCTAAGGGCACAGGACAACTTATTCGCATAAACGGGAAAATGGACGGAGCCATGTATCGTGAAATCCTGAGCGACAACCTCCTTCCCTCTGCCAGGAAACTGAAAATGGGTCGTGGATGGGTGTTCCAGCACGACAATGACCCAAAACATACAGCAAAGGCAACAAAGGAGTGGCTCAAGAAGAAGCACATTAAGGTCATGGAGTGGCCTAGTCAGTCTCCGGACCTTAATCCAATCGAAAACCTATGGAGGGAGCTCAAGCTCAGAGTTGCACAGAGACAGCCTCGAAACCTTAGGGATTTAGAGATGATCTGCAAAGAGGAGTGGACCAACATTCCTCCTAAAATGTGCGCAAACTTGGTCATCAATTACAAGAAACGTTTGACCTCTGTGCTTGCAAACAAGGGTTTTTCCACCAAGTATTAAGTCTTTTTTTGTTAGAGGGTTCAAATACTTATTTCACTCAATGAAATGCAAATCAGTTGCTATCTTTTATTTAAAGTTATTTTTTCGATTTTCCTTTTGATGTGCTATCTGCCACTGTTACAATAAACCTACCATTGAAATGATACTGTTCTGAGACTTTTCATTTCTTTGTCATTGGACAAACTTACAAAATCAGTGAGGGGTCAAATAATTATTTCCGCCACTGTATTTGTATCCAGGACTGTGACTGTGACAAGGGGACATCCTCTGCGTCTGGAGGAAAGAAGATTTGTACACAAACATAGAAGAGGATTCTTTATGGTAAGAGCAATGAGACTATGGAACGCTCTGCCTGAGGAGGGGGTGATGATGAATTCACTAAAAGAGTTGAAGAGGGGTCTTGGTGTATTTTTGGAGTGCAATAATATTACTGATCATAGTTATTAGTTATTATTTACAGTCATAGTTATTATTTCTGGAGAAAAATTGTCGATCCAGGGAGTTAGTCGGACTGTCTGATTGGTGTCAGGAAGGGATTTTTTCTCCCTAAAATGAGGAAAATTGGCTTCTACCTCACAAAGTTTTTCTTTTGCCTTTCTGGATGAACTTCCAGGATAACAGGCTGAACTGGATGGACAGATGTCTTTTTTTAGTCTTACAAACTATGTTACTATGGTACTGTTGCTGCCATATGCTGATATTGCATTTTCTATGCTGTATTTCTGCAGCTCTGAACTAAAAGGGAGAATTTTTCCAGGCTCGCTCAGAACAAGCCATTTGTACGTGCATTCTGCCCCCATTAAGGCATTATTTTTGGAGGCTTAGTACCAACAAGCCACTGTTTTTTTTACATAACAAAGTGTGTATTTAAACACCATCAACCCCCGATAAGGGCCATTTTTAGAAGCTTTGGAATAAGCCAAAAAAAATGCGGTATAGAAGGGGTTAATCCGCTGGCATCTGCTTTTACAGCGATGCCGGCGGATACAGCAGGGGCCCGGCTACCACGGACTGCCGGGCCCCTGCAGTGATCGCGCGCGGACCGCTACCAGTGCCCGCACGATCACTATGACGTACTATTACGTCAAATTGTGGGAACGCAGTGGTTCTCATGACTTAGTAGTACGTCATAGGTCGGGAAGGGGTTAAAGGGGTTTTCTATGGATATACATTAAAAATGTAATGAATTTATCAAATTGTCATTTAATATGAAGAATCTTGTACATTTTGTGATAGCAAGTCAAATCACCATAGAAAAATTTATTCTTCCAGTGAAGTAGCAAAACACATATTTAAATAAATAGAAATCTTTGAAAATAATATTTTCATCTAATAGATCGCAGCAACCATTTTCACCACCCCGTCTATGCAATTTTCGTCTTGTCATTAGAGCAGATGATTATGGGAATTTCAAAACAATTCTGAATGTAATAAATGAGGTTAGGATGGTATTTATTAACATAACCTCCTGTGACTTTCCCATGATATGAGCATTAATCAACTAACTAGGTAATGAAATTAGCTATTTTGCCATGTAGTCTTAGCTAAAAGGTGTCACAGTGCTACACTTTAATTACATGTTTAATCATAAACATTGTGGACTTTCTCCCAGCTGATGGAGCGTCTGCACATAATAATGTATTTCCTTCATCTTTAACTCTTATAAAATAAATGAGCAAAATATTTCAAAAATACATAACATAAAAGACAAATTGGTTTTTCTAACTTTGTTTTATCCTTAGCATAGACCATCAATATATGATTGGTGGGTCTGCAAGAGAGTCAGGATATGGCCAATGACCTTTCCACTGCACTTCACTGAATGATGAGTTACAGCTGAGGCCTATGCCCAACACTGCCATGCTACTTTTCGCAAGCATGGGCGTCGCTCCACTCACCCTGTGTCTGTGGCAGGTCTGGCACTTCAAACCCGCTGCCTATATTCTGATATACTTCATTGAAGCTCATCCCAATCTGAAGTACTGCACAGGTTAAACCCTTTGGCTCTGTCTGCAGCTGCTAGGCTGTTTCTACTGTATTAATCAGTTTCTGCTATATATGCTGTGCAATAGGTAGTCAGCAAGTTCCTGCTAAGGTGTGCTGTATCTGATTGTCTGCCCTTGTACCAACTTCTGCCGAATTGTTGGATTCTGACTTTTCTCTACCTTACCAGACCTGTGCCTGTTTACCATATGTACCCTTTGTTGCCTGCCTGTCCTGGCCACTGACATCAACCTGTTACTGACCACAATTTTGTTAGTCCCTTCTGTGCTATGCACAGGTGTCTCTTGACCCCTGAGGGTCAGCAGCCAACCACACTACTCCAAGAGGTGTTGCATTCCCTGCATCAAAGACCAGATCCCTGTATAAGGGCTATAAGGTGAAAACCAGGGAGATACCAGGATAACACCATTGGGTTTTTCCCAAAGCTAAGTCCATTGGTTAGCACAGTGGTTCCACAACCACTGCTTGTAAGAGGATGTCACAGAAGGTTAAACCTAAGCAAAAGTTTACTCAGATTTAGGCAATCAACATGCGGCTCCAGTATTTCAGAGAGAGAGCACAAAGTTGTTGGATACATACAGGATCGTTGAACAGGGTTTTATAGTTGTCGGTAGCAACAGAGAATTAATTATGTACTGTTTGCTAAGTATATGCACAGGCAGCAGCAAAAGAGTAACAGAACTGTCTGTAGACTACAATTGAGGTCACCATTTCTAGCAGCACAACCTTCATAATCGAAAAACAGTATGTTTGTAGTAGGAAGCTGCCCTAAGCAACAGGACAGACTCTTTCATTATCTCACAGTGTGCTCACAACAGGCGTAAAGATGATCTCCACTAGCCACAGCACAATCTCGTTACTAAGGTCACAGCTTTTCAGACCCCTACTGATCCTGAAAATGGGGCAGAATCATTTGTTTCACAATGCAGCGCTTTGGGTGCATCTACACTATAGGGCATATTTACCATTAATATATGCCAGAAAAATCATGTGGAAAAGTCCCAAACTGGAAGTTTCCAACTTTTTCAATGCCACTTGCACAAACATTTTTGCTCAAGTGGTGTTTCTCCACCTCCTTGTCACTTTCCTGAAAATGGTGCATGGCAAGGGGCGGAGAGAAGGCAGGACCCCACATTTTTCATCTTTTACGCCGGTTTTCTGGTGTAAAAGAACACTGACATTTATGCCAGTTGAGTAGATATAAATCTCTCCCCCTCAGGCACCAGATGTCTTGTGTTTCTCCACATCATCATTTGCTTTGAATTGGGTCACGTGACCACTGCAGCCAATGACTATCCACAGTGGGAATGTGTCACTCATGCATCACTTGACCAAGTGACATGGTGCATGGGTGACACATCACCATTGTGGCCAGTCATTAGCTCCTATATCCAATGATTACTGTAACTCACTATTAATCGTCCCTCCCCTCACTTAACTCTCCCCTCTCCAATCTATCCTGAATGCAACAGCCAGGCTCTTCTACAGTGGATATAAAAAGTCTACAAACCCCTGTTAAAATGTCAGGTTTCTGCGATATAAAAAAAAATGAGACAAAGATAAATCATTTCCGAACTTTTTCCACCTTTAATGTGACCTATAAACTGTACAACTCAATTGAAAAACAAACTGAAATCTTTTAGGTAGAGGGAATATAAAAATAAAATAATATGGTTGCATAAATGTGCACACCCTTAAACTAATACTTTGTTGAAGCACTTTTTGATTTTATTACAGCACTCAGTCTTTTTGTGTATGAGTCTATCAGCATGGCACATTTTGACTTGGCAAGATTTGCGCATTCTTCCTTGCAAAAACACTCTAAATCTGTCAGATTGCGAGGGCATCTCCTGTGCACAGCCCTCTTCAGATCACCCCACAGATTTTCAATTGGATTCAGGTCTGGGCTCTGGCTGGGCCATTCCAAAACTTTAATCTTCTTCTGGTGAAGCCATTCCATTGTTGATCTGGATGTATGCATTGGGTCGTTGTCATGCTGAAAGATAAAGTTCTTCTTCATGTTCAGCTTTCTAGCAGAAGCCTGAAGGTTTTGTGCCAATATTGACTAATATTTGGAACTGTTCATAATTCCCTCTAGCTTAACTAAGGCCCCAGTTCCAGCTGAAGAAAAACAGCCCAGAGCATGATGCTGCCACCACCATGCTTCACTGTGGGTATGGTGTTCTTTTGGTGATGTGCAGTGTTGTTTTTACGCCAAACATATCTTTTCATCAGACCATAACACATTTTCCCACATGCTTTTGGGAGACTTCAGATGTGTTTTTGCAAAATGTAGCCTGGCTTGGGTGTTTTTCTTCATACGAAAAGACTTTCGTCTTGCCACTCTACCCCATAACCCAGACATATGAAGAATACATCAGATTGTTGTCACATGTACCACACAGCCAGTACTTGCCAGATATTCCTGCAGCTCCTTAAATGTTGCTGTAGGCCTCTTGGTAGCCCCCCAGACCTGTTTTCCTCGCGTCTTTTCATTAATTTTGGAGGGACGTCCAGTTCTTGGTAATGTCACTGTTGTGCCATATTTTCTCCACTTGATGACTGTCTTCACTGTGTTCCATGGTATATCTAATGCCTTGGAAATTCTTTTGTACCCTTCTCCTGACTGATACCTTTTAACAATGAGATCCCTCTGATGCTTTGGAAGCTCTCTGTGGACCATGACTTTTGCTGTGGAGTGCGACTTAGAAAATTTCAGGAAAGAGCAACTATAGCAGCTGAACTTTATTTGGGGTTAATAAGAGGCATTTTAAATGATGGCAGGTGTATGCTGACTCCTATTTAACATAATTATGAATGTGATAGCTTAATTCTGAACACAGGTACGTCCCCAGTTATAAGAGGGTGTGCACACTTATGCAACAACATTATTTCCGTTTTTGTTTTGTTTTTCTTCCCTCCACCTAAAAGATTTCAGTTTGTTTTTCAATTTAATGGTACAGTTTATAGGTCACATTAAAGGTTTAAAAAAGTTCTGAAATTATTTATCTTTGTCTCATTTTTTACATTACAGAAACCTGACATTTTAACAGGGGTGTGTAGACTTTTTATATCCACTGTATCTTTCTAACCGCTGATACCTCCACCCTGTACCAGCCTTTGCACTGGTTGCCCCACATCCCCTGACGAAGCCAGTTCTGTGGCGAAACATGTCGGGTGGGGTGTAATCGTGCTGCGCTTCAGCTTTTAGACACTCCAAGTGTGAAATACAGTGAGCGATGTGTCACTGAGGGCAAGTTAGTTAGCAACATGTGTGTTCATTGAGGCTTGTCACTGGACAGTATAGACAGATAAAGACAGGGGCGGCATATAGATAGTGTTCAGCAACAATGTATGCCATCAAGTCATCTGTTTAATACACATTGTAACAGTTGCAGGACAATTGACCAAAGTGCTATACCTGTGAAATAAACAGGCATAGATCAGCCACAATAAAGAGTTGTGTGGTTAGATTTTAGCACTACTCAGTCACCAAAAGCCTGCTTGTATGTGCATACGTATGAACAACAAATCAGCTATCACAGTGCCAGCCTGTTTCCATCATCAATATAAGCCATACTCTGTTGTCAATGTCTAACGCATGCCTTTAGGAATAGGGTTACGTGTATACCCTTTGCAAATTTGCACTTAAAACCACACATGTTGTCTTGCTCACTTTCCAATATAGTGCAATGTGCATTTGGATGTGTTTATAACAGCCATATGGCCACATGCCTCTCAGTCACCGCTAGTGATTACTAGCAGCCACTGGGCAAATTGGTTTCAAATTCCATCTTGGACTGATAGTTTTAACGTTTCTTTCTGTCCTGACACCGTATGTTTTAAAATAATGAAATAAAGAGACAATTTTATAAAATTTAGTGGAGACCCCTAAAGGGATTTTTTTGGTCCAATGACCGTTGATTTTTTGAATTGATATCCCGAGGGTCTCCAATAGGGCTTTTTGAATAGTTTGAACCATACAGAACAGGATTCGATTTAATCCACGCATTCTCACCCACAAGGCTATCCATAGTGCTGCACCTCCTATATCTTCTCCCTCATTTCTGTCTCCCATCCTGTGCTGCCACGCAGCTTTTACTGTCTAGCAGTTGTTATTACATGTTATGTTACTATATTATTTGGTATGATCCTTACACCCTTGCTGTTTCTGGCTAGTTGGTTGTTCCCACCCTCCATTTCCTGCTGTAACTCCATTTTGTATAGTTGTTATGAAGAGACTGCAGAGTGTGGGAGTTGTGTAACTTCATTAGAAATTTACCTATGAAAAAGCCTCTATGTTTATATCCTTGCTACCTTGAAGCATAAAGAAGCATTGAAAATCACCTCTGGAGTCTTTATTCATTGAGTAAGCTATCTGTTAAAGTGATCATTCAACCTGCCGCACACATCCTTACAGACTGGGTCTACAAGAAGCTTGTCGCAGGTACAACCGATGCTGAGACAGAATAGTAAATTTCTAGAAGAATCCATCACATGGCTATCTCTGCAGCTTCAGAAACGTGAGTAACCACGCGCCTGTGTGAAGAACTAACACCCTAAGACAGGAAGCCATCTTCAGGCTGTGCACTGAAAGTCAATGCCCGTGTGTCACTGCCGCAGTCAGCAGAAGCATTACTCTGCATATGAAGCCAGCTACCTACTGAATGCTCCATAACTGTTACAGCCTTTACTGCCAGGGATTGCTGGTCTGTGCTGTGGACCAATTTCTCTAGTAATACCAGCTTATACACCTTTCTCTCCACCTACCAGCCAACATCTGATACCAACCATGGTCCAAGTCAGTGCACCATCAGTATCCCCTGTGGCTATAAAAACCGAAAGCACTGATGCTGCAGAGTTCAGCAAGTATATGATTCGACGAGAGTTGATTACTATTGGACTGTCTAGATTTGATGACCGCCCAGAGAACTACAGAAGTTGGAGATCTACATTTAAGGCGGTAACAAAGAACTTGGACATTTAACCTCAAGCAGAACTCGACTTACTAATAAAGTGGTTGGGGCGTCAATCTTCAGAACAAGTAAAGAGACTTAAATCTGTTTACATTTATAACTTTAAAGCGGGCCTTGATGCTGCCTGGGAACGTCTAGAACAAGACTATGGGGGCCCCGAAGTCATTTAATCTGCCTTATTCCAGAGACTAAACGACTTTCCTAAGATCTCTGTTAAGGACAATCATAAGCTTAGAGAGTTAGGTGACCTCCTTCATGAACTTGAAATTGCTAAGTTAGATCCTAGTTTACCAGGTCTTAGCTATTTAGACACTGCTCAGGGCGTAAATCCTATTGTAGCAAAGTTGCCTAGTTATCTTCAGGGAAAGTGGACTAGTGTAGGATCAAAGTATAAGTATGAACATCATGTTTCCTTCCCTCCTTTTTTTTATTTTGCAGAGTTCGTGCAGAAGGTTGCAAGATCCAAGAATGACCCAAGCTTCTTCTATCCAGATACAACCACCATTCCTTTAACTACTTCAAGGGATATTGCCACCAACAGTAAATTTAAGAATTTAAGGCATCCTATTGCTGTGAGGAAGACCGCGATAGCATCCAACGTCTTGGCTACAGACATTAAGGCAAGCAATCTTAATCAACAGTGTCCTATTCATAATGCGCCACATTCTCTCTCCAAATGTCGTGCATTCAAGGACAAGCCTATTGAAGAACGCAAGTCATTTCTCAAAGAGCATAATATCTGTTTCAAGTGTTGTGCATCCTCCGATCATTTAGCTAGAGACTGTAAGATCGCCATCAGATGTTCCCTGTGTAACAGTGCCAAACATGTGGACGCTCTTCATTCAGACCTGTTCAAAAGGAAACCTTCACCCGGCAGCAACCCCAAGACTACATCAGATGATGAGAGAACTGAGCAATGTGCCAACCCCGTAACCACAAGGTGTACAGAGGTATGTGGAGAAGGGCTTCATAGCAAATCTTGCAGCAAGATATGTCTTGTAAGGGTTTTTCCTGAAGGATGTCCACAAAATTCCATAAAAATGTATGCCATACTCGATGATCAGAGCAATCGCTCATTGGCCAGTACAGAATTTTTTGACCTATTCAACATTCATGGAGAGACCTGGTCCTATACCTTGCAGACATGTGCAGGAAAGATCAATACTTCTGGAAGAAGAGCCCATGGATTCATAGTGGCATCAGAATATGAGGACATAGAGTTTCCTCTTCCAACTCTGATCGAATGTGATCAGCTACCGAACAATAGAGAAGAAATCCCCACACGAGAGGTTGCACGTCATCACCCTCATTTGAGCCACATTGCTGACTACATTCCACCTCTTTACAAGGATGTTAAGATTTTGATTCTACTAGGGAGAGACATTCCTAGAGTTCATAAAATAAGAGAGTTATGTAACGGTCCAGATGATGCTCCTCAGGCCCAGAAACTTGATCTTGGATGGGTGATAATAGGAGAAGTCTGTTTAGATCAATCTCACAAGCTCTTGGACGTAGCTTCCTACAAAACTAATGTTGCCTATCGGTCGATGAAATGTCCATTGCACTATTATGTGAAGGAAAGACTTGATTTTAAAAAAGAAGTTCCATATCAAGCACTCCAAGGTATAAACTACAAGCTCACTTCTCAGAAGGACCTTGGTGATTCAGTGTACCAGACTACTTGTGATGACAACAAGATTGCCCCTTCAGTCGAAGACAAGGAGTTCATCAAGATTATGGATGAAAAGTTCTTCAAGGACAATTCCAACAGTTGGGTAGCTCCATTACCCTTCCGAGTACCAAGGTTTACTCTCCCTAACAATCAACAACAAGCTTTAACCAGATTTGCTGCACTTAAGAAAACTCTCTGTAACAAACCTGATATGCAAGAGCTTTTTATAGCATTTATGCAGAAGATTTTAGATAACCTTCACGCTGAGCCAGCACCAGACCTTATGGAAGGTGAAGAATGCTGGTACCTTCCATCCTTTGGAGTCTACCATCCTCGTAAACCGGGGCAAATCAGAATAGTCTTTGACTCAAGCGCTCAGTTCCAGGGAACCTCTTTAAATAACGTTCTTCTAACTGGTCCAAATCTAACAAACAACCTTGTAGGAGTGTTGATGCGGTTCAGGAAGGAACCAATTGCCGTGACAGCTGACGTCCAACAGATGTTCCACTGTTTCATAGTCAAAGAGGACCACAGAAATTATCTCCGGTTCTTGTGGCACCGCAACAATGACGTTAATGATCAGGTGATAGATTATCGCATGAGAGTCCATGTCTTTGGAAATAGTCCATCTCCTGCCGTGGCAACTTATGGACTGAGAAGAACAGCGCAGGAAGGTGAAAAGGAATTCGGATCTGACACCAGGAGAAAGGAATACCTCACACTTCTTCAAGGACGTAAAAAGTGGCAAATCCAGAAGCCTAACTTGAAGGAAGGGGACCTGGTCCTGTTAAAAGACCAGCAAGCTCACCGAATCCAGTGGCCAGTTGGACTTATTACAAAGGCCATTACTAGTGATGATGGAAGAGTCCGAAGTGTGGAAGTCAGGATCGTTAAGAATGGGGCATTAAAAACCTTCCTGAGACCAGTCACCGAGACAGTCCTAATTATGCCTGCATCCAAAAATTCAGATTCAACGTTATGTGAAGGAGTCACTTAAGACCTTTACTATAGCTAGCTTATAGACTTGAGAAGGTTGAATAGCATGTTACTGTATGCAATGTGAATAGTATGTTAAAAGAAAATAATGTAGTGTATAGTGGTATCTCACGATACCAGGCGGGGAGTGTGCTGCCACGCAGCTTTTACTGTCTAGCAGTTGTTATTACATGTTATGTTACTATATTATTTGGTATGATCCTTACACCCCTGCTGTTTCTGGCTAGTTGGTTGTTCCCACCCTCCATTTCCTGCTGTAACTCCATTTTGTATAGTTGTTATGAAGAGACTGCAGAGTGTGGGAGTTGTGTAACTTCATTAGAAATTTACCTATGAAAAAGCCTCTATGTTTATATCCTTGCTACCTTGAAGCATAAAGAAGCATTGAAAATCACCTCTGGAGTCTTTATTCATTGAGTAAGCTATCTGTTAAAGTGATCATTCAACCTGCCGCACACATCCTTACAAACTGGGTCTACAAGAAGCTTGTCGCAGGTACAACCGATGCTGAGACAGAATACATCCTACCTATGCTCTAAATTCTGCATATTAATGATCCATGACTAACATCAACTCTCACTCCGATCTCTAAGACTTTTACAGAGCTGCACCAGTTCTCTGGAATATCCTACCCCAAGCAATTAGGTTAATTCATGACATCTACAGTTTTAGGCGCTCCCTAAAAACAAATCTTTTTAGGATGGCCTATCACATTCACTAATCTAACTCTTCTCCATCATCTTCCGCCCCTTCATCATTGGTCTTCAGAACCTGATTTATTGTCAGACGTCCACATCACATGCACTCAAATGCACTACAAATATTGGCTGGTGACTGGCTCACGCAGCTTTATATCTACTCCCCTATTTTAATATCACTGGACCATTGTAAAAAAAGAAGCACTTTTTACCTGTTGCGTCACCACTATCACCTCATAGATTGTAAGCTCTTGTGGGCATTGCCCTATCTTCCCTTTTTTTAATTGTTGAATTATTTATTGCTATGTAATTTATGATTGTATGTGCATTAGCACTCTAATTGTAAAGCACTTCAGAATATTATGGCGTTATATAAATAAACCTTATTATTAATGCAAGGCCCATAAAGGCATGGTTGGATGTGGAAGAACTACTTGGCTGGGCCATACAGAGCCCTGACCACTCACAAATGCATCATGAAGAGTTCAATGTTGAAAAATGTAAGGCCATACACATGCACAAAAAATACAATTAAGTAATACTGACACTGAAAAAAGGGATATTGGTAGACATTAAACCTGACTTTAGTGACAAATACCAGGCAGCTGCTGCCAATGCAATTTTTTTAAAGCAAGTAATAAAAATATTGGAATACATTAAAAGAGGCATGGATGCTCATAACTAGAATGTAGTTTTATGTTTATACAAAATAACTAGTCAGACCACACTTGAAATATTGGCAGAGGAGGGTGAACAAGGTAATAACCCTCTTTACCACAAAAGGATATAACTGTATTGCAAATGATTTGCCACAATAGGATATACAGATGCTAAATGGGTGGTGAGCTGAGCTCCTATGATACATAGCTGACAACATGCTGGAAGTGCCAGGGCTGAAACTAGCTCTAACCCCTGCAGTTTAACCCTGTAGATGCCAAAGTAAATAGTGACTATGGCATCTAAGTGATTAACAGAGGGAGTAGGCATTTTTTTTCCACATCCGATCCGCATTTTGTGCGAGTCAGATGCGGACTCATTAACTTCAATGGTGCCGCGAAAGATACAGACAGCATGCAGTGTGCTGTCTGTATCCATATGCCATTCGGTTGGACCCACAAAAAAAGTAGAACATATCCTATTCTTGTCCATTTTATGGACAAGGACAGGACTGTTCTATTATGACCTGGACGTTCCGTTCTGCAAAATCCAGAACACGAATGGCTGGTATCCATGTTTTGTGGATCCATAATTTGCAGACCGCAAAACAGGCTACGTTCATGTGCATGAGCCCTGAAACTGACAGGTGTAATATACTATAATTCAAAGTATTGCTATTTATTATACCATCAATTAGGATATTGGAAGTTCAAGTCTTGCGGTACTAAAAAAGGTAAAAAAAAGTTTAAAAGTATTTTGTAAAAAAAATGTAATCCTTTACCTAAACAATTAAAAAAAAAAAAATGTTATGTTCATTTTTACTCCCTGCCTTCCTTTTTTATTTTTCCATTCACTATATATATATATATATATATATATATATATATATATATATATATATATTATTTTTTATTTTTTTTATTTTTTTTGCAGGACAATTTACATTTTTTTATGGCACCATTAACTTTTCCATTCATTGTATTGGGAAGTTACAAAAATAAATATTAATGGGGTGGAATTGGAATACAAATATACAGTGGATATAAAAAGTCTACACGTCCCTGTTAAAATGTTAGGTTTCTGTAAAGTAAAAAATTGAGACAAAGATAATTCATTTTCAGAACTTTTTCCACTTTTAATGTGACCTATAAACTGTACCACTCATTAGTAAAACAAACAATATTTTAGGTGGAGGGAAGAAAACAAAAAAAAAAACTGAAATAATGTGGCTGCAAAAGTGTGCACACCCTCTTATAACTGGGGATGTAGCTGTGTTCAGAATTAAGAAATCACATTCAAAATCATGTTAAATAGGAGTCAGCATACACCTACCATCATTTAAAGTGCCTCTGATTAACCCCAAATAAAGTTCAGCTGCTCTAGTTGGTCTTTCCTGAAATGTTCTTAGTTGCATCCCACAGCAAACGCCATGGTCCACAGAGAGCTTTCAAAGCATCAGAGGGATCTCATTGTTAAAAGGTATCAGTCAGGAGAAGGGTAGAAAATCATTTCCAAGGAACACAGTGAAGACAGCGCCCCCCTGCATATTTATCTGTTTGTGTGCTAATTTTATGGCACAAAAGAAGACTGCAATCGACTTCAACTAGGGGCTAGAGTAGATTTTAGTTTTGGCGAAAGGACCTCTAAACCGACACTTAATTTATGTTTAGGCTTGCATTTAGTCCAAACTGGCTGCAGCAGACGAGATTAATGGAATGGTTAGTTTGAAGTAGGAAGACAGGTTAGCAAACTTGGGTTTGTCTACTGTGGAAAACTATGGCAAACATGATAAATCTAATTAGAAAATACTGTACAACTATATGAATGGACAGTACAGATATCTTCCTAAAAAATTTCTTATACTTATGCCTGTAACCATGACAAGGGGGCATCCCTGATATCTAGAGGAAAGAAGATTTCAACAACATAGGGATTGTTTACTGTAAGAGTAGTGAGACAATGCAACTCTCTGCCTCAAGATTTTGTGATGGTTGATTCATTTTTTTTAATGTGGAAATATTGCAGATTATGGATACAAGATTTCTGGAGATGGGACATTCATGTAGGAATTTATGCTTAATTTGGAGTCAGGAAGGAATTATTCTTCTTTAATATGGGGTAATTGGCATCTACATTTCTAATGATTTTTTTATTTATTTTTGACTTCCTCTTGATCAACATAACTGTCTTTTTTTCCAACCTTACCAACTATGTACATTGTAAAATACTGGTATATAACTGTAATATGTTCATTTGCCTGACAATATAACAAATATCAATCACCTTGTAATTAAACTGCAACTTTCCATATAGTACATTACAGATTTTTAAAATTACTATTTTTCTATACATGTGTTAACATTAGATTATGTTAAGATAGTATCATCCAGTGCAGATCTTGACATAATGTTTATACTGTACATAGCTACTTATGTTTTTGCATGTAATTATCTCAGTGGTAGGTCACCACGACACGTAAAAAAGCTGCCTCATGCCTTTTTAATGTCAAGTTAAATTTTCTGATTAGTTTAGGTTACTGACTCACTGCCTAAATTTGTTACATGCTCCATCCTTGTGCACTTCTGCCTGCATAATGGTCAATTTACCAGAAAGCTAGGAATTATAATCTATTCTATTTGCTGATCATGCTCACGTACGGTGTATTCTGTCAAAGAGTCAAGATGGATAATGAAAACTGGATTCCCACTGTTTGATGAATTGTGTCATTTATCAAGTCATGCTTGTCATTGGACTTTATGTATTCACAACTAATGATTAAATAAAACACCTTACTCAGCACTTACTCTATGTCAATACAAAAGTCATACAGCAGCCATGGCCATTCTTATAGGAACACAAAATATGGCATAATATATATCAATTTCTACATGAAATTATAGTAGAAAAATAAAAATAATAGTTTGCTTTAATTATGTTTTTGGTAGCAGAATTCATACCAATACTTTCGATGTGATTTGCAGATTTCATTGAAGTGCATTTCAGCCTCTGCAATTAAAATGGGCAAACACAAATTTTATGTCACTTAGTTAATTAAAGGATGTAAAAATTTACAGTAAGTTGACAGTAAAGTGGTTGCAAGTTAGACACATGGAGGGAATTTATCATGAGGGGAATATTTGAAGTCAGTTTTTCTTCAGTCTGCTTTGGAGTACTTTATGCCACATATATCAAATGGCACATGTTTGATAAATGTGTCTTATCCTTAAAGGGGTAACCAATATCATAAACTGCCCCCCCCCCATGTGCCAGGCTGCTTTTCCCAGTGCGCGAATGAAAACATCCAGTGTGGGTGGGGGGGGGGGAGCAGCCAATGGCAGGCTGAAATGGGGACCTGCCTCCCTAGCATCACCCGCGATGCTAGGGAGGCTTGTGCCCGTCCCTGCATGCCATTGGCTGCTCCCTCCCGACACATGGGAGGGAGCACATGGGGGGCAGTTTATGATATTGGATAACCCCTTTACACCCAACACTTTTGTCTAGAGAAGCTCCTCCAGTTTTCCTACTCCACCATGCTACTAGAGTGAGACTGCAACTTTTTTGTGACTTAAAAAAAAAAGTTTTAATGATAAATCTGGAGTGAAACTCATTAACATAGGTAACGATGCCCACTTTTTCACCCACATTACAAAACTGGAGTGAGTGGTTTAAAAATACAAAAAGTCACAGAATTTTGTGCAAGTGATTGTGGAAAGTCACAAAAGCCTTATTTTGCAACTATTTGAAACCAGAATTTTGCAGTGCAGGCATAATAAACCAGGGCCATAGTTTTCCATAGTGAAAGAATATTCTGGTTAGAACAAGTTGCCACCTATCCACTGGATAGATTGATAGGGTCCCGAATGCTTCACTCCCACTGATCATGAGAAGGGGGTTTCTGTACCCCCTTATGAATGGAGTATTGAGCATGTGCACTGCCGCTCCATTCATCTCTGTGTGCCTGCAGGCAGATAAAACTGTGCTCTTCTGCATCCAGCAATTGCATGCACTTTGAATCAATCAGTGAGGCTCCAGCTCGACCATTTCTCCATTCAAATTAGGCAAATGTGACCTGTGGTTGGTATTGGTCCCAATGGTCAAACCTCCACAGTTATTCCCTATCCAGTAGGTAGAGGATATGTCGTTATAATGCAAGATTCCTGTAAAAGGCTTTTTCTTCTGAAGTTTGATTGGTGGTGGTCCAACAAATAGTAACTCAGCAACGCCAAAGCCTGAATTCATATATAATTTCCATAAACATTTCAACAGTACTGCTATAGATATACAAATATTTCTAGACATAATTTCACTCCTGCAATGTTTTATTACATGCAAAGTTTTGAAAAATTGTACTCAATAACATTGTTAGATACAGTGGAAATAAAAAGGTACAGCAAGTTATATCAGCCAAGACACTTTGGACAATAGTAACCTATGGGGATGTTAACTATATATGTATGGGGCATTTTCCAATGACAGGTTAAACCAGAGTCATAGATAAGCTTTCCTTCACTAAAAAAACAAAAAACAAATTCACAATGCGGGTTAGTGCTGTGTGTTAAAATAACCAGGCCAATGCAGAGTGCATTGTTGTGATCCTCCCTGGCATCCAGCAACAGAGGCTGCCAAGCCAATTGCTGTGCTGTGAACATAATGTTCAGTTCAGTGAGAAGTTAACCTAAAATCTATGTTTTTCCGGTTTGGCATATACTTAGGGGAGTTATATTTCCAGCAAGTTAAACCACATTACCAAACTGAAGGTCAGGGATTTGTGTTGAGTTAATCAATTCATATGAATTGATTAACTCACCTCACTATTCACCTGCAATGGGCTGTCCCTTCTGCTGAGAAGCTTCCCTTACCGCTTGATCGACATGGCTGGACAAACTCGCTCAGGTAGCCCTGCCTCGAGTAAAGCTACAAGTGCAGCCACTCTGCTTCAGCTTCTGGAGCAGCGACTGTCTGTGCACCACTACACTTCTAAAGAGCGGAGAATGAGCAGTTACTCCCCCGGAAGCAGAGCCTCCGAGCAACTACTCAGAGTAGCGGCTCCAGCTCGAGATTGTCAGGACCGGGTGAGATGTCTGGCCCTGTCAATCAAGTGACAGGGAGAGCTTCTCCAGCAGTTGGGACACCCCCTCACAGATAAATAACTCTTCTTAATTAAACAAATTGATTTGTGTAAAATTGATTCACTCATCTCTATTAGAGACAGTGGAGAGATATACTTACAATGAAGATGAGA
This sequence comes from Bufo bufo, assembly GCF_905171765.1. Classification (NCBI taxonomy): domain Eukaryota; kingdom Metazoa; phylum Chordata; class Amphibia; order Anura; family Bufonidae; genus Bufo; species Bufo bufo. Next base: position 170,286,709 of record NC_053391.1, on the reverse strand, counting down.
AATTTAGGAGATCAATCAAACTGAAATATGCCTAAATTAAGCATATTTCTGGTGCAGGTTGAGGCCTTTGCGCCGCAACCTGTGACTTCTCCCAGCTCACGCCAGGTCTAAAAAAGTAGGTGTGGTGTAGGCAGGGAAGGAGATAGGCCGGCCTCATTTACCATTTTCTACGCCTATTTTAGGCATAGAAGATGGTCTAAATGTAAGAGAGCTTGGAAGTTGTCTCACATTGAGAAGTGACGGAGAATTTGATTCGCCAGAGTTATGTAAAGACTGATGCCTCTTCATAACTCCGGCGGACCCCCCCCCCTTCCCCCCACCAGGTTTGGGGGTTTTAAGACTTATTAAGTCTTAATAAATGTGTCCCTTAATGTCTATTTTATGCTTCCAATAAATAAAACTGCAGAAATATTTAAAAGTAAGTCCTTTTAGGAGAAGGAGACAATGAGAGAGAGCAGAAAAAAGGAAAGAAAAGCAGCAATCCAGTGTGAGTTCAATGATGTTTATTCACTCAACATCCACAGTGCAACATTTAATCTTATGGAGCGAACAATGAATTCAGAAATAGCAGATTTAAAGTTTTAAGTTTATTCTGTTATGTTATAAATGACAAGTTTTACAGAATCTTTTCCCACAAAGCTACGTATATATCAATCTGCTCAGCTCCTCCTGCTCTATAACATGCTGCCTGCAGATGACATTGCATTTTGTGGTGACAGGTCCACTTTAACAAAAACAAAAAAGTAGTATTTATTGTTTTTCCCAAGAATAATTACAATATCACTAACCCACTTACCCCAGTACAGAGTTGAAGTACAGTACATGCTGTAGGAAGGCACAAGGGACCATCGTTGATGGAAAGTATGTGTCACCGAGGTTTCTGGCCTCGGTGGAGTAAGAGCCAGTTTTCATGTGCCAGCAGCAGTTGCTGTTTTACACCTTGCTAGTTAGTATAGCTGTAATAGCTGAATCGGGACGGCTCTTACTGGGAGTAATCAAAGTGCTGGGTGGGTGACTTCTCCCCACGTTCCAGGCCGAGTCTTGACTGGCATACAGGGAGTGCAGAATTATTAGGCAAGTTGTATTTTTGAGGATTAATTTTATTATTGAACAACAACCATGTTCTCAATGAACCCAAAAAACTCATTAATATCAAAGCTGAATATTTTTGGAAGTAGTTTTTAGTTTGTTTTTAGTTTTAGCTATTTTAGGGGGATATCTGTGTGTGCAGGTGACTATTACTGTGCATAATTATTAGGCAACTTAACAAAAAACAAATATATACCCATTTCAATTATTTATTTTTACCAGTGAAACCAATATAACATCTCAACATTCACAAATATACATTTCTGACATTCAAAAACAAAACAAAAACAAATCAGTGACCAATATAGCCACCTTTCTTTGCAAGGACACTCAAAAGCCTGCCATCCATGGATTCTGTCAGTGTTTTGATCTGTTCACCATCAACATTGCGTGCAGCAGCAACCACAGCCTCCCAGACACTGTTCAGAGAGGTGTACTGTTTTCCCTCCTTGTAAATCTCACATTTGATGATGGACCACAGGTTCTCAATGGGGTTCAGATCAGGTGAACAAGGAGGCCATGTCATTAGATTTTCTTCTTTTATACCCTTTCTTGCCAGCCACGCTGTGGAGTACTTGGACGCGTGTGATGGAGCATTGTCCTGCATGAAAATCATGTTTTTCTTGCTGCAGACTTCTTCCTGTACCACTGCTTGAAGAAGGTGTCTTCCAGAAACTGGCAGTAGGACTGGGAGTTGAGCTTGACTCCATCCTCAACCCGAAAAGGCCCCACAAGCTCATCTTTGATGATACCAACCCAAACCAGTACTCCACCTCCACCTTGCTGACGTCTGAGTCGGACTGGAGCTCTCTGCCCTTTACCAATCCAGCCACGGGCCCATCCATCTGGCCCATCAAGACTCACTCTCATTTTATCAGTCCATAAAACCTTAGAAAAATCAGTCTTGACGTTTCAGCTTGTGTGTCTTGTTCAGTGGTGGTCGTCTTTCAGCCTTTCTTACCTTGGCCATGTCTCTGAGTATTGCACACCTTGTGCTTTTGGGCACTCCAGTGATGTTGCAGCTCTGAAATATGGTCAAACTGGTGGCAAGTGGCATCTTGGCAGCTGCACGCTTGACTTTTCTCAGTTCATGGGCAGTTATTTTGCGCCTTGGTTTTTCCACACGCTTCTTGCGACCCTGTTGACTATTTTGAATGAAATGCTTGATTGTTCGATGATCACGCTTCAGAAGCTTTGCAATTTTAAGAGTGCTGCATCCCTCTGCAAGATATCTCACTATTTTTGACTTTTCTGAGCCTGTCAAGTCCTTCTTTTGACCCATTTTGCCAAAGGAAAGGAAGTTGCCTAATAATTATGCACACCTAATAAAGGGTGTTGATGTCATTAGACCACACCCCTTCTCATTACAGAGATGCACATCACCTAATATGCTTAATTGGTAGTAGGCTTTCGAGCCTATACAGCTTGGAGTAAGACAACATGCATAAAGAGGATGATGTGGTCAAAATACTCATTTGCCTAATAATTCTGCACGCAGTGTATATAAAAAACCCAGCCAGAAGTGTCAGTTGGTGGTAATTACCTCTCTCTCTGACAGAGGAGCTCTGGCAACCACTGGACTGGGGTCTGAGCCGTGTGCTAGGCTGGACTGGGTGTGAACTAACACCTTGGATAACAGGTGACTTTTTTCTGTATGAACTGTCTAGGTGTGAACGAACACCAAAACTGCAAATAGACTGTCATACTGTTTTGTTGCCATAAGTGTTAATAAAACACTGAAGTTTTTTAGTTATAAACTGGTCTTTGCCTCTATACTGTGTCTGCTTATCCTGTCTACCAGAGTGAATCCCCACAATTGGTGGAGGATCCGGGCAAGAGCAGTGAGGCTGGCGTGAACGCCGAAATATTTTTTGGTTTGCATTTTTGAGCACTGTTCTATGTCATGCATCAAACCAGCGGTATTACAACCCGTGTCCCATGACAAAATGGAGGCTGTTGTGAAGGCCCTCATGGACGCTAATCTGCAGCAGCAAGAGACAAACCTGCAACAACGGGAGGCTAACAAGCAGCAGCAATAGAGCAGTCAATTGCTGCTACAACACTTGATGGGTTTGCAGACAGCAGGAGCAGCCCCGAGCGTCCACGATGCCCAGGAGGCAGTCCAGGCAGCGATTCCTAAGATGACACCCGCAGATGACATTGAAACCTACCTGGCGATGTACGAGAAAGTGGCCACAAGGGAGAAGCTACCCAAAGACCAGTGGACTGAGGTCGTCGCTCCATTTCTGGCATCCAATTCCCAGCGGGTGTATTTCGACTTGCCAGACGATCAAGTGGCCGACTAACACAAAGTAAAGGGTGAGATTTTGGCAAGACTGGGGGTGAATGTGTTGGTCCGGGCCCAGCAGATGCATCAGTGGGGGTTTAAGTCTGCTGAGCCCGTGAGACCCCAGTATTATGACTTACTCCACCATTTGCAAAAGTGGCTACAGCCTGATGTGCTGAGTCCCATGGATATGCTGTACAGAATATTGGTTGATATGTTCTGAAGGGCTTTGACACCCCCTCTCCAGCAATGGATCGGCCTGGTCTCTCCAGTTATGGTTGACCTGGTGGAACGCTATGAGGCTACTCGGAATCTACAGTGGGGTTCTTTTGGAAGGGGGCAGTCAAATCCCGTAAATCTCCATCCCAGACCCGGCGAATTGTGCCAATCAAACCCGCCCAGGATATACCCCCTGTGGACCCGGCTCCAATAGTGTGCTGGCGGTATTGGGAGCCTGGCCATGTACGAGCTGACTGTTCACATCAGGTGGAACCCATGGACATGAACTATGGGTTCCGTCAGTCGTTATATGCCAGGAAGCAGTGGGTACCACAGAAACGCTAAATCACTTGTGCCAGGTGGAAGTGGTAGACACTCCAGCGGAGGCCCTGCTAGACTCAGGGAGTCTGGTGTCCCTAGTAAGGGCTCCCCTGGTACAGTCCGTTGAGTATACTTGCTGGAAAGTCCGGGTCATGTGCATTTATGGGGACTTAAAAGACTATCCCACCGCCCGGGTGTCTCTAACTATGGGGGCCGGCAGGTGGACTCACGAAGTGGCAGTTGCCACAAACTTACACTATGAACTTATAATTGGGAGAGTTTCCTGGCACTGTGGCCTGCTACGAAAGTGACTGATACCCATGAGACAGGGGTAACCCCAGCAGAGTGGCCTTTCTCTGGGGGGATGCCAGAACCCTGGGAACCCGAGGCATAAGAGTCAGCGGTAGGGGTGACCGCCACTTCGGTGGAAGAGGGGGAGACAACCCCACTGAGTGTAATGGTGGGAGACGTGGAGGACTTTCCGCCAGGGCCTAAGCTGGCAGACCTCAATGTCTCCGGGGATAATTTTGGTACTTCACAACACCGGGACCCAACTCTATCCCGAGCCTGGGAAAATGTATTAATAGTAGATGGTGAACAACAACACGCTGGGGCAGAGTCGGTGTTCCCCCATTTTGTGGTTCATCAGGATATTTTGTATTGGGTAAACCAGCTGCGGGGTGAACCCATTAAACAGTTGGTGGTGCCCCAGGCTTATCGCAAACTCGTGTTATATTTAGCCCACCAACATGTTCTCGGGGGTCATCTGGGAATGCAGAAAACACAGAACCGGATACTACAATGGTTTTACTGGCCCAGTGTGTTTAGGGAGGTGGACAAATTCTATAAGTCTTGCCTGACCTGCCAGGCAACTAGCCCCCAGCACCTTTTCCGCAGTCCCTTGGTACCATTCCCGATCATCGAGGTACCATTTGAGCTAATCGCTATGGACCTCGTAGGCTCAGTATTGAAGTCTGCTGGAGGACACCAAATCTTGGTCGTCCTAGACTATGCTAATCGGTACCCGGAGGCAGTGCCACTGCGACATACAGTACAGACCAAAAGTTTGGACACACCTTCTCATTCAAAGAGTTTTCTTTATTTTCATGACTATGAAGGCATCAAAACTATGAATTAACACATGTGGAATTATATACATAACAAACAAGTGTGAAACAACTGAAAATATGTCATATTCTAGGTTCTTCAAAGTAGCCACCTTTTGCTTTGATTACTGCTTTGCACACTCTTGGCATTCTCTTGATGAGCTTCAAGAGGTAGTCCCCTGAAATGGTCTTCCAACAGTCTTGAAGGAGTTCCTAGAGATACTTAGCACTTGTTGGCCCTTTTGCCTTCACTCTGCGGTCCAGCTCACCCCAAACCATCTCGATTGGGTTCAGGTCCGTTGACTGTGGAGGCCAGGTCATCTGGCGCAGCACCCTATCACTCTCCTCCATGGTCAAATAGCCCTTACTTTCAAAGTTTTCCCAATTTTTCGGCTGACTGACCTTCATTTCTTAAAGTAATGATGGCCACTCGTTCTTCTTTACTTAGCTGCTTTTTTCTTGCTATAATACAAATTCTAACAGTCTATTCAGTAGGACTATCAGCTGTGTATCCACCTGACTTCTCCTCAACGCCACTGATGGTCCCAACCCCATTTATAAGGCAAGGAATTCCACTTATTAAACCTGACAGGGCACACCTGTGAAGTGAAAACCATTTCAGGGGACTACCTCTTGAAGCTCATCAAGAGAATGCCAAGAGTATGCAAAGCAGTAATCAAAGCAAAAGGTGGCTACTTTGAAGAACCTAGAATATGACATATTTTCAGTTGTTTCACACTTGTTTGTCATGTATATAATTCCACATGTGTTAATTCATAGTCTTGATGCCTTCAGTGTGAATCTACAATTTTCATAGTCATGAAAATAAAGAAAACTCTTTGAATGAGAAGGTGTGTCCAAACTTTTGGTCTGTACTGTACATCGGCTAAACTTATAGCTAAGGACTTAATGGAGATTTTCTCCCGAGTGGGGCTACCTAAAGAGGTTCTGACTGACCAGAGGACCCCTTTTATGTCCAAGGTCATGAGGGAACTCTGTAAGTTGCTGCATATCAAACAGTTACGGACGTCCGTGTACCATCTGCAAACGGGCGGTCTGGTTGAAAGGTTTAACAAAACATTAAAAAAAACATGTTAAAAAGGATGGTGTTTAAAGATGATAAGGACTGGGATCTTCTTCTGCCCTATTTCATGTTCGCTGTTCAAGAGGTACCCCTGGCCTCTACTGGGTTCTCGCCCTTCGAATTGCTATATGGCAGACATCCTCGTGGTTTGTTGGACGTACCCAAAGAGGCGTGGGAACAGCAACCCACTCCGCATAAAAGTGTCCTTGAGTATGTTACCGAGATGCAACAGCAAATAGAAACCATTTTGCCTCTTGTCAGGGAGCATATGGGGGCCGCTCAGCGAGCCAAGAGTCAGATCTATAATCAGCAGGCTCTGGTCCAGATCTTTAACCCGGGTGATCGGGTTTTGGTTCTGGTGCCGACTGTGGACAGTAAGTTCCTGGCCAGGTGGCAGGGGCCATACGAGGTACTTGAAAAAATTGGAGAGGTAAATTACAAGGTACACCAGCCAGGGAGGCAAAAGCCAGAGCAGGAGTACCATGTGAATCTACTCAAACAGTGGAAAAATAGGGAAACCTGTACTGAAGACAGCCCATGGCCAGGTTTTCTAGGGAAAGCGGTTTCGGCTCCTCTGTCTGAAGAAAGGGAAGCGGCTGCCACAGTAAAAATTCCTGACAGCCTCTCCTCTAAGCAGGCTCAGGAGGCCAGGGAGTCTATTAGCCGAAACACGGATGTGTTTTCGGATCTCCCTGGACGCACTTCCACAATTCAGCATGACATTGTCACTGAGCCTCAGGCAAAAGTCCAGCTAAAACCATACCGGGTACCCGAGGCTCGGCGACAAGCCATCTCAGAGGAAGTGCAGATGATGCTGAGGCTAGACATAATTGAGGAGTCTAAAAGTGAGTGGGCTAGTCCTAAAGTGCTAATACCCTGCTTGTAACGATTTGCCAAAGAGAAAACAGCCTTGATCACACCAGAGGGGCTATACCAATATAAGGTGTTACCCTTTGGTCTGCATGGCGCCCCTGCCACTTTTCAACGGCTCATGGACATTGTTCTGCGTCCACATCGTCGGTACTCTTCAGTTTACCTGGACGATATTGTCATCCACAGTAACATAGTACATAAGGCCGAAAAAAAGACATTTGTCCATCCAGTTCGGCCTGTCATCCTGCAAGTTGATCCAGAGGAAGGCAAAAAAAAAAACTGTGAGGTAGAAGCCAATTTTGCCTACTTTAGGGGAATAAAAAATTCCTTCCCGACTCCAATCAGGCATTCAGAATAACTCCCCAGATCAACGACCCCTCTCTAGTAGCTATAGCCTGTAATATTATTACACTCCAGAAATACATCCAGGCCCCTCTTGAATTCCTTTATTGTACTCACCATCACCACCTCCTCAGGCAGAGAGTTCCATAGTCTCACTGCTCCTACCGTAAATAATCCTCTTCTATGTTTGTGTACAAACCTTCTTTCCTCCAGACGCAGAGGATGTCCCATCGTCACAGTCAGTCCTGGGGATAAATAGATGATGGGATAGATCTCTGTACTGACCCCTGATATATTTATACATAGTAATTAGATCTCCCCTCAGTCGTCTTTTTTCTAAAGTGAATAACCCTAGTTTTGATAATCTTTCAGGGTACTGTAGTTGCCCCATTCCAGTTATTACTTTTTAGTTGCCCTCCTCTGGACCCTCTTCAGCTCTGCTATGTCTGCCTTGTTCACAGGAGCCCAGAACTGTACACAGTACTCCATGTGTGGTCTGACTAGCGATTTGTAAAGTGGTAGGACTATGTTCTTATCACGGTCATCTATGCCCCTTTTGATGCAACCCATTATATTATTGGCCTTGGCAGCAGCTGCCTGACACTGGTTTTTGCAGCTTAGTTTTCTGTTTATTAAAACTCCTAGATCCTTTTCCATGTCAGTGTTCACGAGTGTTTTATCATTTAGTATGTACGGGTGACTTGCATTATTCCTTCCCATGTGCATAACTTTACATTTGTCAGTGTTAAACCTCATCTGCCACTTATCTGCCCAAGCCTCCAGTCTATCCAGATCCCTCTGTAGTAGTAAACTGTCCTCTTCAGTGTTAATTAATTTACACAGTTTAGTGTCATCTGCGAAAATTGATATTTTACTATGCAAGCCTTCTACAAGATCATTAATAAATATATTTAAGAGAATAGGGCCCAATACTGACCCCTGAGGTACCCCACTAGTGACAGTTACCCAATCTAAGCGTGTACCGTTAATAACCACCCTCTGTTTTCTATCACTCAGCCAGTTACTTACTCACATACAGAAATTTTCTCCCAGTCCGAGCATTCTCATTTTATATACTAACCTTTCATGTGGTACAGTGTCAAATGTTTGGAGAAGTCCAGATATACAACATCCATTGATTCACCACTGTCAAGTCTAGAACTTACCTCCTCATAGAAACTGATTAAATTAGTTTGGCATGACCGATCCCTCATGAAGCCATGCTGATATGGCGTTATTTGCTTATTTCCGTTGAGATGCTCTAAAATAACATCTCTCAGAAAACCTTCAGTTTACCTACAACAGATGTTAAACTTACCGGCCTATAGTTTCCAGGCTCTGTATTTGCACCCTTTTTGAATATTGGCACCACATTTGCTATGCGCCAATCCTGTGGGACATTCCCTGTCAGTATAGAGTCTGCAAATATCAGAAATAAGGGTCTGGCTATGACATTACTTAATTCCCTTAGGATACGGGGGTGTATGCCGATTTGTCTATTTTAATCTTTTTAAGTCGCTGTTGTACTTCTTCCTGGGTCAGACAGGACACTTTTAATGGGGAATTTATTTTTACATTCAGCATTTCATCTGACAGTTTATTTTCCTCAGTGAATACATTGGAGACAAAAATATTTAACAGCTTTGCTTTCTCCTCATCGCTCTCTGCGATTCCCCCCTCATTACTCTTTAAATGGCCGACACCTTCAGATTTATACTTTTTAACATTTATATAATTTATATAATTGAAGAACATTTTAGAGTTAGTTTTACTCTCATTGGCAATTAATCTCTCAGTCTCTAGTTTGGCCGCTTTTATTTGTTTTTTACATGTTAAATTTTTTTCCTTATAGTTTTTTCAGTGCTTCCGTGCTACCCTCCTGTTTTAGTGATTTATATGCTTTCTTTACAGTTCTATTTATTCACATTGGTTTCTTTTTGTTCCTTAACCTTTTATTTCCATACGGTATGTACCTCTCACAATGAGATTTTAGGATGCTTTTAAAGATATCCCATTTTGTTGCTGTATTTTTATTTTTGAGGACTTTGTCCCAGTTAGTTAGGCCTATGACCTCTCTTAGTTGGCTAAATGTAGCTTTTTTGAAGTTTGGTATTTTTGTTCCTCCCTGTAGAAACGCTCTTTTGAATGATAATTGGAAGGTTATTACTTTATGGTCACTATTTCCCAGGTGTAGCCCAACCTGCACGTCTGTTTTTCTGTCAGGCCTATTGGTTAATACTAAGTCCAGTATGGCCGTCCCTCTAGTCGGGTCCTCAACCAGTTGGGAGAGGTAATTGTCTTTGGTTATTGCCAAGAACCTGTTTCCTTTATGAGATATACAAGTTTCAGTTTCCCAGTCTATATCTGGTTAGTTGAAGTCCCCCATAATAACCACCTCATTATGATTTGCCGCCTTGTCTATCTCGTTTGGTAGTAGATTTTCTGTGGAATCTGGTATATTAGACTGGGAAAGTCATCTATCCAAAGTGCAGGCTGTAGTGGACTCCCTTCGGAAAGCTGGACTGACCGCTAACCCAAAGAAATGTGTGATAGGGTTAGAGGAGACTAAGTACCTGGGGTACGTCATTGGATGTGGAGTTATCAAACCCCAAGTGAATAAAATAGAGGTGATTCGGAATTACCCCCGACCTTTCACCACAAGGCAAATAAAGTAATTCCTGGGAATGGTGGGCTATTATATGAGGTTTGTTCCCCATTTTGCCACTTTAGCGGCTCCATTGACAGGGCTCTTGAAGGGACGGAAGTCCGTGATGGTCCGCTGGAATAACCTGGCGGACAGGCTTTTGCCGCCTTGAAGTCTGTCCTGTGCGGGTCACCGGTTTTGGTGATGCCCGACTTTAAGAGGGAGTTTGTGGTACAGACCTATGCCTCTGAAGTAGGCCTCGGAGCTGTACTCTCTCAGGAACTCTATGGGGAGGAACATCCCATTGTTTTCCTAAGCCGCAAACTCACCCCAGCCGAGACCAGGTACAGTGTAGGGGAGAGAGAGTGCCCGGCCATCAAGTGGGCACTCGAGTCTCTCCGCTATTATCTGTTGAGGAGAAAGTTCCATCTGGTGACCGACCACTCCCCTCTCAAGTGGATGAGCCAGCCCAAAGAGAGGATTGCTCGGGTCATCAGATGATTCTTGTCACTTCAGAACTTCAAGTTCTCAGTGGAACACAGGGCAGGCCGCTTGCAGGGAAACGCTGATGCCCTGTCCCGGGTACACTGTCTGGCAAGGGGGGTGGTATGTAGGAAGGCTCAAGGGACCGTCGTTAATGGAAGGTATGTGTCACAGAGGTTCCTGGCCTCGGTGGAGTAAGTTTTCATATGTCAGCAGCAGTTGCTGTTTGACACCTTGCTATTTAGCATAGCTATAATATCTGATCCGGGACGGCTCTTACCGGGAGTTGTAAATGTGCTGGGTGGGTGACTACTCCCCACATTCCAGGCCAGGTCTTGACTGGCCTATATAAAAAACCCAGCCAGCAGTGTCAGTTGGTGGTAATTATATCTCTCTCTGACAGAGGAGCTTTGGCAATTGCGGGACTGGGATCTGAGCCGTGTGCTAGGATGGTTTGGGAGGTCTGCTCTCTCCTGAGCAATGCCGATCGGGTGTGAACTAACACCTAGGATAACAGGTGACTATTTTGCTATATGAACTTTCTAGGTGTTAACAAACACCAAAACTGCAAATGGACTGTCATGCTGTTTTGTTGCCATAAGTGTGAATAAAACACTGAAGTTTTTGAGTTACAAACTGGTCTTTGCCTCTATACTGTGTCCGCTTGTACTGTCTACCAGAGCGAATTCCCACAATGCCAAGACTGCCTGCTTTCCAGGACATACCTCTTAAATGTACCTCTTTTGAAAAGATAATCCCTATTTTTGACCCAAGTCCCCATTGCTCCTTAAATGCCCCCCTTTTTGATCTGATGTATAGATTTGCATGATTATACTTACAGTATTGATCCAGAAAGTGTTTGCCTGGTTCCTATTCGTATATATTAGAACTCACCTTGTATATTATTCCACTATTTGATGCAATTTAGATTTTAGAAATGTCTATATTCAGATCACGTTTGTGCTATTGTGTTAAAGAAATCTATTAAAGTGTGTATATACTGTATAGAGGAAAAATGGATTTTTCACGCAATGAACCATAAGTCCCTCTGACCATCCAAAAAGTTGGGAGGTATGCTCAGTGTCGGACTGGGGTGCCTAGGGCCCACCAGGAAAAATAATTTTGAGGGCCCACCATACGGATACATTCAAATATTACCTACTAACATGGCAGCAAGATGCTACCAGATGATTAAATATGGGGGCCCTGCAGAAACGTTAAGCAGGTAGGTCCTGGGGAGAAGACGACACTGGTAGCTTTCCTTAATACCTAGAAGTGATCTCAGCTCTTATCGTGTCTATAATATAAACTGGGGAGTTTTTTTTTATAATCTATCAAGATTTATATATGAACATAGGCTGGTTGAGGTTCTGTACATTGAATATACACTCACCTAAAGAATTATTAGGAACACCTGTTCTATTTCTCATCAATGGGATTATCTAGTCAACCAATCACATGGTGGTTGCTTCAATGCATGTAGGGTTTTGATCCTGGTCAAGACAATCTCCTGAACTCCAAACTGAATGTCAGAATGGGAAAGAAAGGTGATTTAAGCAATTTTGAGTGTGGCATGGTTGTTGGTGCCAGACGGGCCGGTCTGAGTATTTCACAATCTGCTCAGTTACTGGGATTTTCACGCACAACCATTTCTAGGGTTTACAAAGAATGGTGTGAAAAGGGAAAAACATCCAGTATGCGGCAGTCCTGTGGGCAAAAATGCCTTGTGGATGCTAGAGGTCAGAGGAGAATGGGCCGACTGATTCCAGCTAATAGAAGAGCAACGTTGGCTGAAATAACCACTCGTTACAACCGAGGTCTGCAGCAAAGCATTTGTGAAGCCACAACACGCACAACCTTGAGGCGGATGGGCTACAACAGCAGAAGACCCCACCGGGTACCACTCATCTCCACTACAAATAGGAAAAAGAGGCTACAATTTGCACAAGCTCACCAAAATTGGACTGTTGAAGACTGGAAAAATGGTTTCTTGAACATGACAATGAGTTCACTGTACTAAAATGGCCCCCACAGTCACCAGATCTCAACCCAATAGAGCATCTTTGGGATGTGGTGGAACGGGAGCTTTGTGCCCTGGATGTGCATCCCTCAAATCTCCATCAACTGCAAGATGCTATCCTATCAATATGGGCCAACATTTCTAAAGAATGCTATCAGCACCTTGTGGAATCAATGCCATGTAAAATTAAGGTAGTTCTGAAGGCCAAAGGGGGTCCAACACCGTATTAGTATGGTGTTCCTAATAATTCTTTAGGCGAGTGTATGTATGTAGTGCAGTAAGTCTACAGTGTTATGTGCCACTTGTGCATAGGGTGGGGGACTAGGGGCCCACCGGGGGATATGTTCTAGAACAGCAAAAACACTGACATGACTGGCTTTGACTGCCTGCTACAAAATAATTTTGGTTCCACCCTAGGAAAACTCCAATAAAAATAACATTTCTTGTAAGCCCTCGCTGACAGAGCCCTCTCTCCTTCTGTACCAGTTTGTAACTTATCTTATACATCTTGTTCATGCATAGTGCAATTGTCTGTATTATGTATGTATACCCTTTTCATATATACAGCACCATGGAATGAATGATGCTTTAATAATAAATAATGATAATTATATCGGTACACATTTATGTGCACAAAATCTCATGACCTCCACACCAAAACTGGACAGAAAAAACTGACTATTTCTTGGTGCGATTTTTGCTCAGTTTTTATGTGTTTTTCCTTATGGATATTTGTGCAGATTTTCTGTTTATATAAACAACCCCATTGAAGTCTGTAGAGAAAACCACTCTTCCGAAGGTGAAGAATCACATGAATTATTGACATGCTGCAGATTTTAAAATCCATACAGCAAGTTACTTTCCTCACCTAAGACAAAAAGCAAAGTACTTGAGATTTGTAATATCTTTCACTTTGCTGGTACTGTATTGTGCTGTGGTCTTTCAGCAAGAAAGGCCTTATGCACACGGCCATTGTTCTGGACCGCATCCGAGCCACAGTTTTGGCGGCTCGGATGCGGACCAATTCACTTCAATAGGGCCGCAAAAGATGCGGACAGCACTTCATGTGCTGTCCGCATCCGTCACTCCATTCTGTGGTCCGCAAAAAAAATATAACATGTCCTATTTTTGTCCGCGCTTTGCGGACAAGAATAGGCAGTTATATTAAAGGCTGTCCATGCCGTTCCGCAAATCGCAAAACGCACACGGACGCCATCCGTGTTTTGAGGATCTGCAGTTTGCGGACCACAAAACACCCAACGGTTGTGTGCATGAGGCCAAATGCACACAGAAAAAAAGAACATAATCCACACCATGTGCAGCCACCCGTATTCACATGTCAGTGATGAAATCTGTGATAAGATGGTCAGTGATTCATCTTCACAGATTTCCTTGAAGAATCCATAGATTGTTTTTGCAACTCAATCAGGTACAAAATAAGGCACACCTACTTAAATAGGTTGGAAAAAGATTGAAAACTTCTGAAATAGTGTTAAAAATTTAAAACAGGCAAACAAAGTGCAAAAGCCTCCAAAACAGGTGCATTTTCAGTAGTAAATGTGACTATAAACATAAGACTGTCTAAAGCAGCATTTTAACACCTGAAAAAAGGCATATACACTATAGTAAATGTGCCGCAATGTGTGCCTAAGCCTCTATGTCAGCTGACCCACAACTTCTTGTGAACAGTTTTTATTTTAGTTTTTTCCGCCCTCCCTTCCAAAATTCAAAACTTTTTTTTTAACTGTACTCCCAAGCACTTGCATATTCCCCAGCACTTTACATCACTTGCTGTCCCCAATGAAGCTCACAATCTATGTTCTCCACCAGTGATGGCCAGTTCGCCGTGTTCGCCCGTGAACACATGTGGGCTGCCATCTTAACTCACAAGTCCGGCGATGCACAGGTAAGCCCTTACCTGTGCCTGTGCCGCGAGCCGGTCTGAAACAAATGCGGTCACCGGGAGCAGGCAGTTCCGAGAACAGCTGCCGAGGGCCTTCATCGGGCTGTTCTCGGAACTGCCTGCTCCCGGTGACCGCATTTGTTTCAGACCGGCTCGCGGCACAGGCACTTGTTTTTAATAGAACATACATTTTTCAATAAATGGCATAAATTTAAGCATATTATATATGGAAAAGCTTTGTGATGTAAAATTGAAAATGAAAACAATTCTGTCAAAGTTTTTTGGGGGGTTAGTTTAGAGGTGAGCATATCAATTTTACACAAATCAATGTATTACAAATTTCCCAAAAGATAAAAATTTTGAGAAATCCAAAACCTTTGTCAGCATAAATCATTTAAAATGGCAAACATCATTTTATAGATCAGAATACAGAAAATAAGACATCTGGCACCAAAATGGGATACATTTGGACCATTATTAATTTAAAAAATGGTTGCATACAGTACTAGGAGACTCACAGTATTATACATGCCTCTTCAGGGTAATTGGGCCACTTTAGAGTCTGATGAAATGTATTCAAACTGAATTTTAAATGACAAGTGATTCAACCAAATTTGACCCTAAACAAATTTTGGTAAATTTGCTCATCTCTAAATTAGTTTTTACAGTATTGCATTAAAGTGTCATGTTACCTTTAGCGCTTGTTTACACGACCGTATGGTTTTGCGGTCCGTTTTTTAACGGATCCGTTGTTTCCGTTTTTGCGTTCACTTGTGTTTCCGTTTCCATATCGTTATTTCGCAAAAAAGGTCCGTATTGCTTCAGTATGTTTTCAGTTGCTGTTGTATTTTTTGTGGACATGAAACAAAACCATAAATGAGTTAAAGGATAACTGTCGTATATATATTTTTTGGAGTATTGGATTGTGGTGATTAATATCACCTTGGTGGCCCTATTTCAACTTTTCACTGTGTATTCAATTACCCCTTAATTCCACATTTTTGTTCCCTGTACTGCCTACTTTGACCTATGCTTAAAATAGGGTTGCTAGGCATGGTCCGTCTGTTGAAGGACGGAGCACGCTGCGTGCAGTGTCACATTACTGACAGCCAGGGATTGTAAGTAAATGATTAAAGCCAGGTCCTCCCCAGGAGCTGATAACAGTGCCTGGGCTGTGTGCACTTCTCCCTGTCCTTGCGCTTGGCAGACGCTCCCTCACTCAGCAGAGCTGGAGAATACAGAGTTGGAGCAGCGCACAACAGGGAAGGGAGATCTGCCATCTGCTCAGTGTATAAATGAAAGCAACATGTGGTAAGAGGACCCCTTTGTGCTGCAGGAGATTAAACCTTTAGGGGGGGAGGGCTCTGGATACTGACACTTTTGGGGGGCTATTGTTACTGGCTAGTGAGGGCAGGCGGGATTAGCCTCAGGGTGAGGGCAGTGGCGGACATCTTAACTGAATAGTGAAATTGCAGTTTTATGCAGACTGGTTGCTAGGGGATGAATCTTATTAAATATGGGGTAAGTCAGTCTGATAGTAACTGATTCTGGAATATCATGTTATTAGTAACTACATATATGAAAATTTAAATTTGGGTCTAAATGTGACAGTTATCCTTTAAACTTTAGACTCAACCCATTTTTCACACCCCCTATATATAATGGTCATGTGATGCTCCACACATTTTCAGCAGCTTTTTGCAGGTTTGATAGTTTTGTTTGAAGCTGGTGTTTTGCATTGGTTTCTCACTCTTGCTATTGGTTGTATTATGGCTGACGACTCTGAGGAAGATATAATGTATACAGAGCAGCACAACGGTACCTTTCAACTTGGAAACTCAGGAATGCATCGGCCAGTCCAACTCCCCTGACCGTTAGGGGTTACAGTGATGGATAGTACAAAAAAATATGACGGCAGCATCTCCAATCCAATAAGGCTTTATTCACACACAGTGCATGAAACAGTACACACGGTCCAGGTACAGCAACGTTTCAGCTCTGAGGAAGAGGTTCTCTGTGTCTTTTGTTAGCGGACTCACACACCAGGACACAAATATGAGGTGCTGCATTTCACCCGAGGAATGGGTCATTGTGGCATTGAGGTAAGTTGAATGAAGCCACCTCACTGTGTCTCGGTTATACAATTATAAGCAATACTTTTCTGTAGTGCTGTTGGCTTTGACAGACACTATGTATAAGTTTATAATTGTGGATATTGGGGCCTATGGGAGCATGCAGATGCGCGCATTTTCAGTTCTTCTAGATGGAGTGAGAGACTTCGTGACAACCAACTTGCCCTCCCAGAGGCCAGAAGGCTGCCCGGTTCTGCGAGACCACCGGCACTGTTTGTAATTGTGGCTGATGAAGGGTTTGTTTTGGCCCTACATGTCACAGCACATGGCAAAAGTGGGTTTGGCCTATACTTACAAAATCAAGGATCCGCAAAAACGGATGACATACGGAGGCGTTCTGTATGCATTCCATTTTTTTGCGGACTTATTGA
This sequence comes from Bufo bufo, assembly GCF_905171765.1. Taxonomy (NCBI): domain Eukaryota; kingdom Metazoa; phylum Chordata; class Amphibia; order Anura; family Bufonidae; genus Bufo; species Bufo bufo. Next base: position 170,269,835 of record NC_053391.1, on the reverse strand, counting down.
CTTGAATGGAGCCACGGAACGTGATTTGCGGACTATAATAGGACAAGACTCAAAATGTAGCGGAACGGAAATGCGGCCATACAGAATCGGAATGCTCACGGAGTAAATTCCTTTTTTTTTGCGGACCCATTGAAATGAAATTCATACGGAACGCAAAAAACTGCCCTTTAAAAATGTTTGTGTGAATTATTGTGTGGTTCAGTATGCCAATGGATTTTTTTGTTCTCTGACTCTTAAGCATGTTGATTTTCTCATTTATTTCTGGTGTTTTGTTACTTCTTCCTCCATGAGTTTTTTTTTATTTTTTATAAATTGATCTTTATTATTTATACAAATTTCCATACAGTCTTCAACAATCACTTTAAATTATTTGACATTTTATAACAGCGTTTATACAGTTTTGCATATTACCCAACCACTCTTCCCCGCTGCCTGTTCCCCCCCTATTAGGGGAGAAAAAAAAAATATCCAACCTTTCTTCCCCTAAAAATATCCTGCCATTTATGCATTAGGCAGTTGACCGCTCTTTTTTTTTGTCTTTTGATGTAGCAGACATTCATATATCCTAGACACCAGTTTCTTTACTGCTGTTAATTTAGAAATATTAGCTAAGGGTCGTGGGAGGGTAGCAATTTGTGTTCCCCATCCTAGCGATGCTCGTAGAGCTTCTTTTAGTTGTAAATAAAAAAAAGCTCAGATCTTTATTCCCAATTCCACACTCTTTTTTAAGGTCTAAATATGTAATTGTGTCTCCCTCCTTCCATACCTGACCCAGTCTAAAAATTCCATATTTCCACCAGATTTTCTCCTCAATTGACTTTAGTTCTATAAGATGAGTATTGTCCCACAATAAGGTATCTGTATGTAATCTAGTCTGGGGCCACAGATCTCGTACTTCTTTCCAAATTTTAGCTCACAACCCAAATAGCGGTATTTTACTGGTTTGCTGTTTAGACAAAATATCAGCTTCCACCACTTGGAAGATGCTGCAGTTATCCAACTTTTTGTTGATGCCTGCTATCATAATCTTATAACTTTGAGAATTGCTCCACATTATCATATTCCTAATATGGCCAGAAGAAAAATAGAGTTCCAAATCCGGGGCAGATAGTCTGCCCTCTCTCTCCCGGATTTGTGCTATTTGTGCTCTTATTCGTGGGTTTTTACAACGCCATATCAAATCCGCCTGTAGGGAAGCTATTTTTCAAAAAAATATTTTGGGGATTATTACAGGCACGTTCCACATAATATAATTCAAAGAGGGTAGAATACACATTTTCACCAGTGAAATGCGACCTGCCATTAAAACATATCGTTTTTTCCATACCTCTATTTTCTTCCTAATTTCCTGTATTTTGGATAGCACATTTAGCTGAACATAATCCTTAGAGTTAGGGGGTTATCTGAATTCCTAGATATTTTACAGGTTCAGCTATTCTCTTAATTTCCATTGAGCCCGATATTAAATTATTCAGAGGATCAATTGGGATGCAGGCCGATTTGGACCAGTTTATATTAATTCCAGCATATTTACTGGAATCGTCAAATATCTGAGGCGTCTATAGTTAGAATCATTCGCTCACCTCTATTTGTGGGTTCCACTTGGGTATTCACAAATATTTTCGGTTGTAGTTTTACCCGACATGAATCCCGACTGATCCTCATGCACAAGCACCGACACTACCCCCCCTAAGCCTGGCTGCCAAAGTCCTTAATTTTGTTGTCAGTATTAATCAGTGAGATGGGGCGATATGAGTCTGCAAAGGTTTTAAAATGAGTGTAATTAAGGGCTTCCCTCAAGGAGTCAGGCAATTTTTCTTGACTCCCTCGAGGCAGCCCACATTGAGGAATTTCGGAGTCAATATTTCTCTATATTGGGCATATACTTCAAACAGGATATGATCAATGCCTGGGGTCTTGTTCTTAGTTAACTTTAATTATATTTTTTCCCCTTCTGCAGGGTCTAAGGGGGTTTCCAAGCTTTCCCTTTGATCTGAGGTTAGCGTGGTAATACAGGGAGTGCAGAATTATTAGGCAAATGAGTATTTTGACCACATCATCCTCTTTATGCATGTTGTCTTACTCCAAGCTGTATAGGCTCGAAAGCCTACTACCAATTAAGCATATTAGGTGATGTGCATCTCTGTAATGAGAAGGGGTGTGGTCTAATGACATCAACACCCTATCCTTTGGCAAAATGGGTCAAAAGAAGGACTTGACAGGCTCAGAAAAGTCAAAAATAGTGAGATATCTTGCAGAGGGATGCAGCACTCTTAAAATTGCAAAGCTTCTGAAGCGTGATCATCGAACAATCAAGCGTTTCATTCAAAATAGTCAACAGGGTCGCAAGAAGCGTGTGGAAAAACCAAGGCGCAAAATAACTGCCCATGAACTGAGAAAAGTCAAGCGTGCAGCTGCCAAGATGCCACTTGCCACCAGTTTGGCCATATTTCAGAGCCGCAACATTACTGGAGTGCCCAAAAGCACAAGGTGTGCAATACTCAGAGACATGGCCAAGGTAAGAAAGGCTGAAAGACGACCACCACTGAACAAGACACACAAGCTGAAACGTCAAGACTGGGCCAAGAAATATCTCAAGACTGATTTTTCTAAGGTTTTATGGACTGATGAAATGAGAGTGAGTCTTGATGGGCCAGATGGATGGGCCCGTGGCTGGATTGGTAAAGGGCAGAGAGCTCCAGTCCGACTCAGACACCAGCAAGGTGGAGGTGGAGTACTGGTTTGGGCTGGTATCATCAAATATGAGCTTGTGGGGCCTTTTCGGGTTGAGGATGGAGTCAAGCTCAACTCCCAGTCCTACTGCCAGTTTCTGCAAGACACCTTGTTCAAGCAGTGGTACAGGAAGAAGTCTGCATCCTTCAAGAAAAACATGATTTTCATGCAGGACAATGCTCCATCACACGCGTCCAAATACTCCACAGCGTGGCTGGCAAGAAAAGGTATAAAAGAAGAAAATCTAATGACATGGCCTCCTTGTTCACCTGATCCGAACCCCATTGAGAACCTGTGGTCCATCATCAAATGTGAGATTTACAAGGAGGGAAAACAGTACACCTCTCTGAACAGTGTCTGGGAGGCTGTGGTTGCTGCTGCACGCAATGTTGATGGTGAACAGATCAAAACACTGACAGAATCCATAAATGGCAGGCTTTTGAGTGTCCTTGCAAAGAAAGGTGGCTATATTGTTCACTGATTTGTTTTTGTTTTGTTTTTGAATGTCAGAAATGTATATTTGTGAATGTTGAGATGTTATATTGGTTTCACTGGTAAAAATAAATAATTGAAATGGGTATATATTTGTTTTTTGTTAAGTTGCCTAATAATTATGCACAGTAATAGTCACCTGCACACACAGATATCCCCCTAAAATAGCTAAAACTAAAAAGAAACTAAGAACTACTTCCAAAAATATTCAGCTTTAATATTAATTAGTTTTTTGGGTTCATTGAGAACATGGTTGTTGTTCAATAATAAAATTAATCCTCAAAAATACAACTTGCCTAATAATTCTGCACTCCCTGTAGTAATCTTATCCAGAAACTGTTGTATTTGTGCCATGTTTTTCTATATTTTACTACTGTATATTTCCTCAAAATATTCCTTAAGAAAATCTATTTTAGCCGTTTGTTCAACAATAGAGTTGAGCGAACACCTGGATGTTCGGGTTCGAGAAGTTCGGCCGAACTTCCCGGAAATGTTCGGGTTCGGGATCCGAACCCGACCCGAATTTCATCCCGAACCCGAACCCCATTGAAGTCATGGGGGACCCGAACTTTTGGGCACTAAAAAGGCTGTAAAACAGCCCAGGAAAGAGCTAGAGGGCTGCAAAAGGCAGCAACATGTAGGTAAATCCCCTGCAAACAAATGTGGATAGGAAAATGAATTAAAATAAAAATTAAAAAAATAAAAATTAACCAATATCAATTGGACAGAGGTCCCATAGCAGAGAATCTGGCTTCACATCAGCAGAGAATCAGTCTCTTCATGCCATAGCAAAGAATCTGGCTTCATGTCAGCGCAGAATCAGTCTTCATGTCATAGCAGAGAATCAGGCTTCACGTCACCCACCACTGGAACAGGCCACTGTCACATATTTAGGCCCCGGCACCCAGACAGAGGAGAGAGGTCCCGTAACAGAGAATCTGGCCTTATGTCAGCACAGAATCTGTCTTCATGTCATAGCAGAGAATCAGGCTTCACGTCACCCACCACTGGAACAGGCCACTGTCACATATTTAGGCCCCGGCACCCAGACAGAGGAGAGAGGTCCCGTAACAGAGAATCTAACCTTATGTCAGCACAGAATCAGTCTTCATGTCATAGCAGAGAATCAGGCTTCACGTCACCCACCACTGGAACAGGCCACTGTCACATATTTAGGCCCCGACACCCAGACAGAGGAGAGAGGTCCCGTAACAGAGAATCTGGCCTTATGTCAGCACAGAATCTGTCTTCATGTCATAGCAGAGAATCAGGCTTCACGTCACCCACCACTGGAACAGGCCACTGTCACATATTTAGGCCCCGGCACCCAGACAGAGGAGAGAGGTCCCGTAACAGAGAATCTAACCTCATGTCAGCACAGAATCAGTCTTCATGTCATAGCAGAGAATCAGGCTTCACGTCACCCACCACTGGAACAGGCCACTGTCACATATTTAGGCCCCGACACCCAGACAGAGGAGAGAGGTCCCGTAACAGAGAATCTGGCCTTATTTCAGCGCAGAATCAGTCTTCATGTCATAGCAGAGAATCAGGCTTCACGTCACCCACCACTGGAACAGGCCACTGTCACATATTTAGGCCCAGGCACCCAGGCAGAGGAGAGAGGTCCCGTAACAGAGAATCTGGCCTTATATCAGCGCAGAATCAGTCTTCATGTCATAGCAGAGAATCAGGCATCACGTCACCCACCACTGGAACAGGCCACTGTCACACATTTAGGCCCCGGCACCCAGGCAGAGGAGAGAGGTCCCGTAACAGAGAATCTGGCCTTATGTCAGCACAGAATCTGTCTTTATGTCATAGCAGAGAATCAGGCTTCACGTCACCCACCACTGGAACAGGCCACTGTCACACATTTAGGCCCCGGCACCCAGGCAGAGGAGAGAGGTCCCGTAACAGAGAATCTGGCCTTATGTCAGCACAGAATCTGTCTTCATGTCATAGCAGAGAATCAGGCTTCACGTCACCCACCACTGTAACAGGCCACTGTCACATATTTAGGCCCCGGCACCCAGACAGAGGAGAGAGGTCCCGTAACAGGGAATCTGGCCTTATGTCAGCGCAGAATCAGTCTTCATGTCATAGCAGAGAATCAGGCTTCACGTCACCCACCACTGGAACAGGCCACTGTCACATATTTAGGCCCAGGCACCCAGGCAGAGGAGAGAGGTCCCGTAACAGAGAATCTGGCCTTATGTCAGCACAGAATCTGTCTTTATGTCATAGCAGAGAATCAGGCTTCACGTCACCCACCACTGGAACAGGCCACTGTCACACATTTAGGCCCCTGCACCCAGACAAAGGAGAGGTTCATTCAACTTTGGGTTGCCCCGCAATGTAATGGTAAAATGAAAATAAAAATAGTATTGAATGAGGAAGTGCCCTGGAGTAGAATAATATATTGTTAAGGGGAGGTAGTTAATATCTAATCTGCACAAGGGATGGACAGGTCCTGTGGGATCCATCCCTGGTTCATTTTTATGAACGTCAGCTTGTCCACATTGGCTGTAGACAGGCGGCTGCGTTTGTCTGTAATGACGCCCCCTGCCGTGCTGAATACACGTTCAGACAAAACGCTGGCCGCCGGGCAGGCCAGCACCTCCAAGGCATAAAAGGCTAGCTCTGGCCACGTGGACAATTTGGAGACCCAGAAGTTGAAAGGGGCCGAACCATCAGTCAGTACGTGGAGGGGTGTGCACAGGTACTGTTCCACCATGTTAGTGAAATGTTGCCTCCTGCTAACACGTTCCGTATCAGGTGGTGGTGCAGTTAGCTGTGGCGTGGTGACAAAACTTTTCCACATCTCTGCCATGCTAACCCTGCCCTCAGAGGAGCTGGCCGTGACACAGCTGCGTTGGCGACCTCTTGCTCCTCCTCTGCCTTCGCCTTGGGCTTCCACTGGTTCCCCTGTGACATTTGGGAATGCTCTCAGTAGCGCGTCTACCAACGTGCGCTTGTACTCGCGCATCTTCCTATCACGCTCCAGTGTAAGAAATAAGGTGGGCACATTGTCTTTGTACCGGGATCCAGCAGGGTGGCAACCCAGTAGTCCGCACACATTAAAATGTGGGCAACTCTGCTGTCGTTGCGCAGGCACTGCAGCATGTAGTCGCTCATGTGTGCCAGGCTGCCCAGAGGAAAGCACATGCTGTCCTCTGTGGGAGGCGTATCGTCATCGTCCTGTGTTTCCCCCCAGCCACGCACCAGTGATGGGCCCGAGCTGCTTTGGGTGCCACCCCGCTGTGAACATGCTTCATCCTCATCCTCCTCCACCTCGTCCTCCAGTAGTGGGCCCTGTCTGGCCACATTTGTACCTGGCCTCTGGTGTTGCAAAAAACCTCCCTCTGAGTCACTTCGAAGAGACTGGCCTGAAAGTGCTAAAAATGACCCCTCTTCCTCCTCTTCCTCCTGGGCCACCTCCTCTTCCATCATCGCCCTAAGTGTTTTCTCAAGGAGACATAGAAGTGGTATTGTAACGCTGATAACGGCGTCATCGCCACTATCCATGTTGGTGGAGTACTCGAAACAGCGCAACAGGGCACACATGTCTCGCATGGAGGCCCAGTCATTGGTGGTGAAGTGGGTCTGATCCGCAGTGCGACTGACCCGTGCGTGCTGCAGCTGAAACTCCACTATGGCCTGCTGCTGCTCGCACAGTCTGTCCAGCATATGCAAGGTGGAGTTCCACCTGGTGGGCACGTCGCATATGAGGCGGTGAGCGGGAAGGCCGAAGTTACGCTGTAGCGCAGACAGGCGAGCAGCGGCAGGGTGTGAACGCCGGAAGCGCGAACAGACGGCCCGCACTTTATGCAGCAGCTCTGACATGTCGGGGTAGTTGCGAATGAACTTCTGCACCACCAAATTCAGCACATGCGCCAGGCAAGGGATGTGCGTCAAACCGGCTAGTCCCAGAGCTGCAACGAGATTTCGCCCATTATCGCACACCACCAGGCCGGGCTTGAGGCTCACCGGCAGCAACCACTCGTCGGTCTGTTGTTCTATACCCCGCCACAACTCCTGTGCGGTGTGGGGCCTGTCCCCCAAACATATGAGTTTCAGAACGGCCTGCTGACGTTTACCCCGGGCTGTGCTGAAGTTGGTGGTGAAGGTGTGTGGCTGATTGTATGAGCAGGTGGAAGAAGAGGAGGAGGAAGCTGAGTAGGAGGAGGAGGAGACAGGAGGCAAAGAATGTTGCCCTGCGATCCTTGGCGGCGGAAGGACGTGCGCCAAACAGCTCTCCGCCTGGGGCCCAGCCGCCACTACATTTACCCAGTGTGCAGTTAGGGAGATATAGCGTCCCTGGCCGTGCTTACTGGTCCACGTATCTGTGGTTAGGTGGACCTTGCCACAGATGGCGTTGCGCAGTGAACACTTGATTTTATCGGACACTTGGTTGTGCAGGGAAGGCACGGCTCTCTTGGAGAAGTAGTGCCGGCTGGGAACAACATACTGTGGGACAGCAAGCGACATGAGCTGTTTGAAGCTGTGTGTGTGTCCACCAGCCTAAATGACAGCATTTCATAGGCCAGTAGTTTAGAAATGCTGGCATTCAGGGCCAGGGATCGAGGGTGGCTAGGTGGGAATTTACGCTTTCTCTCAAATGTTTGTGAGATGGAGAGCTGAACGCTGACGTGTGACATGGTTGAGAAGCTTTTTGACGCAGGTGGTGGTGTTGGTGGTACATCCCATGTTTGCTGGGCGGCAGGTGCCAACGTTCCTCCAGAGGCGGAGGAAGAGGCCGAGGCGGCAGCAGCAGAAGAGGCCGAGGCGGCGGCAGCAGCAGAAGAGGTAGCAGGGGGAGCCTGAGTGAGTTCCTTGTTTTTAAGGTGTTTACTCCACTGCAGTTCATGCTTTTCATGCAGGTGCCTGGTCATGCAGGTTGTGCTAAGGTTCAGAACGTTAATGCCTCGCTTCAGGCTCTGATGGCACAGCGTGCAAACCACTCGGGTCTTGTCGTCAGCACATTGTTTGAAGAAGTGCCATGCCAGGAAACTCCTTGAAGCTGCCTTTGGGGTGCTCGGTCCCAGATGGCGGCGGTCAGTAGCAGGTGAAGTCTCTTGGCGGCGGGTGTTCTGATTTTGCCCACTGCTCCCTCTTTTGCTACGCTGTTGGCTCGGTCTCACCACTGCCTCTTCCTCCGAACTGTGAAAGTCAGTGGCACGACCTTCATTCCATGTGGGGTCTAGGACCTCATCGTCCCCTGCATCGTCTTCCACCCAGTCTTGATCCCTGATCTCCTGTTCAGTCTGCACACTGCAGAAAGACGCAGCAGTTGGCACCTGTGTTTCGTCATCATCAGAGATGTGCTGAGGTGGTATTCCCATGTCCTCAACATCAGGAAAAATTAGTGGTTGTGCGTTAGTGCATTCTATCTCTTCCACCCCTGGGGAAGGGCTAGGTGGATGCCCTTGGGAAACCCTGGCAGCAGAGTCTTCAAACAGCATAAGAGACTGCTGCATAACTTGAGGCTCAGACAGTTTCCCTGATATGCATGGGGGTGATGTGACAGACCGATGGGCTTGGTTTTCATGCGCCATCTGTGCGCTTTCTGCAGAAGACTGGGTGGGAGATAATGTGAACGTGCTGGATCCACTGTCGGCCACCCAATTGACTAATGCCTGTACCTGCTAAGGCCTTACCATCCTTAGAACGGCATTGGGCCCCACCAAATATGGCTGTAAATTCTGCTGGCTACTGGGACCTGAGGTAGTTGGTTCACTAGGACGTGTGGCTGTGGCAGAATAGCCACGTCCTCTCCCAGCACCAGAGGGTCCACTAACATCACCACGACCATGTCCACGTCAGCGTCCCTTATTAGATGTTTTCCTCATTGTTCCCGTTCACCACAATTTTGAGAATGACAAATTTGGGAATAGTTTTTCAACCCAGAACAAAAAGTGTGCTTTTACGGTTACTACAAATAACTTGACCAGCTAAAACAGTACAGATTTGGTTGAATAGAAATGTGAGGCCTATTTTTTTTTGCGCTGTGTGACAGGTATAGGTTTAATCACAGAATTAGACTTGTATCTGCACGGTAGCGTGTGTGTTAAGTTTTTCTGAATGACACTATCAGCACCTTGAATGTAAGATATCCTTTTTGGGATAGATTTCAAGTAGGCCTCATATAGCAGAAACTAGTTATTTTGAGAATGGCAAATTTGGGAATAGTTTTTCAACCCAGAACAAAAACTGTGCTTTTACGGTCACTACAAATAACTTGACCAGCTAAAACAGTACAGATTTGGTTGAATAGAAATGTGAGGCCTGTTTTTTTTTGCGCTGTGTGACAGGTATAGGTTTAATCACAGAATTAGACTTGTATCTGCACGGTAGCGTGTGTGTTAAGTTTTTCTGAATGACACTATCAGCACCTTTAATGTAAGATATCCTTTTTGGGATAGATTTCAAGTAGGCCTCATATAGCAGAAACTAGTTATTTTGAGAATGGCAAATTTGGGAATAGTTTTTCAACCCAGAACAAAAACTGTGCTTTTACGGTCACTACAAATAACTTGACCAGCTAAAACAGTACAGATTTGGTTGAATAGAAATGTGAGGCCTGTTTTTTTTTGCGCTGTGTGACAGGTATAGGTTTAATCACAGAATTAGACTTGTATCTGCACGGTAGCGTGTGTGTTAAGTTTTTCTGAATGACACTATCAGCACCTTTAATGTAAGATATCCTTTTTGGGATAGATTTCAAGTAGGCCTCATATAGCAGAAACTAGTTATTTTGAGAATGGCAAATTTGGGAATAGTTTTTCAACCCAGAACAAAAAGTGTGCTTTTACGGTCACTACAAATAACTTGACCAGCTAAAACAGTACAAATTTGGTTGAATAGAAATGTCAGGTCTATTTTTTAGGCGCTGGGTGACAGGCTCAACTTGCCCCTGATGTAGTATATGGCCAAAAAATAACCACACTATTGATGGTTAAATGCACTTGGGTGACACAGGCTCAGCCTGCACCAGATGTAGTATATGGCCAAAATATAACCAGACTGTTGATGGTTAAATGCACTTTGGTGACACAGGCTCAGCCTGCAGCTGATGTAGGATATAGCAAAAAATAACCACACTATTGATGGTTAAATACTCTTGGTGATAGCTTGTGCTGGCGCACCACAAGCCACAAAATGGCCGCCGATCACCCCAGAAAAAAGTGATCTAAAAACGCTCTGGGCAGCCTCAAAAAAGTGAGCAAGTCGATATTAGCACTTCAATGATCCACAGCTGCAGATCGATCACAGAATGAAGTCTTTTGGAGGAGTTAATCTGCCTAATCTCGCTCTAACGTCGCAGCAGCAACCTCTCCCTATGCTTGAATCAGCAGAGTGACGTGCAGCACTACGTGACCCAAGCTTATATAGAGGCTGGGTCACATGCTGCACTGGCCAATCACAGCCATGCCAATAGTAGGCAAGGCTGTGATGGCCTCTTGGGGCAAGTAGTATGACGCTTGTTGATTGGCTGCTTTGCAGCCTTTCAAAAAGCGCCAAGAAAGCGCCGAACACCGAACCCGGACTTTTACGAAAATGTTCGGGTTCGGGTCCGTGTCACGGACACACCAAAATTCGGTACGAACCCGAACTATACAGTTCGGGTTCGCTCATCCCTATTCAACAATTTTATATCCCAATTTGTCTACCAAACAATGAATATAATTATTTTTCCTTGTCTGGGATGCCACCAAAGCGGCTAACTTTTTGCCGGGTATATGTGCGTAGATGTAATTATCCCTCACATAATTTTCTTTTTGTTGTTCCGCCAACAAGAACAGTTCATCTTCCATTTTAGTGACTTTATCTATCCATTCTTTATAACTTTCCTCTACGGGATTTTCAACGTATTTTTTTTCATACCTTTCCGCCTCATATTCTAATTCCAATATTTTCCTCCTTATACCTTTCTTATATATTACCGTGTATTTTGTGATAATCCCTCTAATAAAGGCCTTTAAAGCCTCCCAAACCATATTACTTCCCGCTGAACCCGCATTTATTTCAAAACATTCCCTAATCTCTTTCAAAATCTTGTCATGTATACCCATTATATTTATCCATCCTATATTTATATTCATCCCTCTTTTTTTTTTTTCACCCATTTTTATATTTATCTTAATAGGATTGTGATCCGACACCCCTCGTTGTCCATACCTGACTCGTTCAATATCCAGTGTACCTCTATTATTAGTGAAAGCTAAATCAATCCGTGATAGACTCCTATGCGTTTTAGAAAAACATGAGTATTTCTTTAACTTTAGGTGCATTACCCTCCAAATATCAATCCAGCCCAATTCTTCTGTAATACTTTTAACTTTAGATCCCGTGTACTTTCCCTGAGTGTTCCCTATTCTACATCTATCAATTTTACCATCCATTACGTTATTAAAATCTCCTATTACCAAAAGTGGTTTATCCCCCGAGTTAAGTGCAAAATCATGGCTTTTTTGTAGAATATCTGTTTGAAAGGGTGGCGGTATATAAACATTTGCTAATAACCATGCTTTCCCTTCTAGTATGCAATCCATAAAGACATAGCAACCCTCTTTATCTATCACTGTTTTTACAACTTTAATGTCTATATCTCGATGTATTAGTATACTCACTCCTCTCGAATATGATGAATAGACTGAATGGAAGGAGTACTGCATCCATGGTCTGGTCACCCCTCCTATCGTCTTGCCTGTCAGACGAGTTTCTTGTAAACAAATTATAGCGAGGAGAGACCTTTGTATTGCATCAAACACAGCAACTCTTTATGCCCCTACCCAAGCCCCTAATATTCCATGAGATTATTCTCATAAAAACCTATTGGTACTGGCTAACCCTTGCATAGATTTGTTAAGATTCCAAAGGCAGGGGAAGGGGGGGGGGAGGGGGAGGGAGCAGCATTGGGAAGGAGAGGAAAAATAAACAAGCAGCTGAGCAATTTCCCTTACCCACCCATCCCTATCCCACCCTTCCTGACTGACCCAGGATGGCAACTACCCCTGGCTCTCTTCCTTAGCATTACTCCCTCCCAGCCCGGCCCCAGCCCATTTTGCACCTCACCTTTTTATCTTTTCTTTAATCCATTCTCTTGCCGCTTCTACAGTATCAAAAAACCAAGTTCTATTCTCCCACTCAATCTGTAGCTTAGCTGGAAACATCATTGAGTACTTTAAATTATTAAAAAGCAACTTTTTTTTTTTTACATCAATAAACTGGCTTCTTTCCCTTGCCATTTCCCTTGCATAGTCATGGAATAACATAACTGCTTCACATGAATACTCCAGCCTCCCCTCCTCCTGGACCTATGTACTATCTCCTCCTTATCCCTAACTGGTAACAAATTAATAATTATGGGTCTCGGTCTTGTTCCAGGAGGGGGTGGTTTTGCCGACAATCTATAAGCCCGTTCCACAAAGTTTTTGTGGTCTGAAACATCCTGGCCCAGTTGTTCCGACAACCAAGTTTGTATAAAACCACAAAGATCTCGTCTCTTCACCCCCTCCGGGATCCCTAAACATCTCAAATTGGCCCTCCTGGACCTATTTTCTAGCTCAAGTATTTTATTTTTTAATTCTCTATTCTCTTCCTTTAGGGTATTTTTCTGTTTAACCATTGTAGGTAAAAGGTCCTCCGAATCCGATATTCTTTTCTCTGCTTCTGTCAATCTATCTTTATATTTTTGTAAATCAGCTCTAAGAAGCCCAACCGCCTCCTTAATATTTCTAATTTGGAGAGAGAAATCTTTTATTGCCAGGCTACAGTTCTTTATTTCTTGGAATATATCTTGAAGGCTAGGCACCTGCTCTACCTTTTTGGGGTTAATTTCGTCCACCTCTTTTAACTGTTTACTGCCTCTCTCCCCAATCTGGAGGTACTCATCAGATATTTTTAGGTTAGTATTTTCCACCAAACCAAAGGATTCCCCCTTCAGGTCTTGGGATATGTCATCTTTTTTCTTCTTAGGGGGGCTACTCTGACTTAGCATATTAGTCAAAAGTTGTTGCTTGGACCTTTCTGCTTTTTTAAACATTGGGGAAATTGAGGTGTTCAACTCCAATTGCCCCCTCCCCTTTTTACCAGCCCCCTGTCTAGCCATCTCTATCTTCTGTGGTTAACCAAACCAAGACCCACCAGCAATGAAACGGTCAGTCAGGGGAACTCCTCCCTCGGTCCCAGACAATTAATGTATTAGTAACCTGACTCACAATGAAGGTAATTAACCTGTTACATTAGGACAGTATTCTTCAAGCCCGTACCCCTATATCATTATATTGATATTCCTTATTCGGGCCTATTATTGCAGGCCGTCCATGAGCTTGATACAGTTATACATGAAAAAAATGTATATGCTCAGTTAGTAAAAAATAATACTCTTTTTAATTAATGGACAGCCAGTCACAAAAGGAACTGATAGGTTACCAACACGAGCAACTAGAAGATTATGTTTATGTTTATATATACAGTATATATATATATATATATATATATATCTGTAGCAATCCCGCTCACAATTCATATAGTGTAGTTAGTACAACTAAATACACAGTCCACTTAGTGTACTTTCCAATTAATTTTTTTTACCCAGTTGAACAGTCCAAAAAATCTCCGCAAGTGATATAAATATGGCAGCTTTACAGTTATACATCAAGCAGTCCATTAGTGAGTTACTCCATGCCGCACAGTTAATGTAATTAGCGCAAATGAAGTTGCAGTCCTATTAATATGGTTAACACAAATAAAGTCCCCATCCAATTAGTATAGTTGCACAAATAAACCATCCCAAGTATTCACAGATAGTAAAACGTAGCAGCTTTTACAGTTATATAACAGGCAAACAGTTAATTAGGTTAGTTCATACCATACCATTAGTATAGTTAGCACAGCTGAACTCACACACCAATTAGTATAGCCAGCACCACTGCGCCCCCAACTAATTAGTATAGTTGACTCCGTTGAACAATCCCTGGTATCTCTGCAGATCGTGAAACATAACAATTTATGCAGTTCTATTACAAGCACATAATTAGTTGGGTTAGTTCATGCCGCAATTTTCAATTCTTCCATCCTCCATCTTTGTCTCTATATATTTCAATGTCAGACCAGTTGTACTATACCACTTTTCCACATGTCTGTGTGGCTCCCATCATGTCACTACAAACTCCCATCCAAACCGGCACAGTCCGCACAATTGAGCAGTCTCAGGCTTGCACACAATTAGTAAGAGGAAAAGAGCAGTTCTTACACTTATACAGCCGACAGCCAACGTCCAGAGTTACAGGATCGCAGACCGGATATACAGAGGAAAAGAGGAGAGGATTCAGGGAACTCAAGGGGGCAACTTACTTCTCGCCCCCAGGTTCCCAAGCTGGGGAAACCAGCCTGCACAACAAGGCAGAAGTGGCAGATATACCCTTCACCTGCCACAATCATTTCTTCCCACTTCAGTTGCCCGCTGACCTGGGGGGGGGGGCTGCCCGATACTCACACCTTAGGGCTGGTTACTTCGCCATCCCACCCCTTTCTTGATCCCCCGCTCTTGATCACTGGATCACTCCTGGCTCAGCTGCCGAAGCTCCAATCGGGCTCTAGCCAGACCCGGCCCCCGTACATCTCACCTCCATGCCGTATCCTGGTAGAAAGAACGGAGGGAGGGAGCGAGAAGAGCAAACACACCCTCCACCAGCAATCCGTCCCCTAGTGTTGCCATAATCCAATTACAGCGGCGCCCGCGCAGCTCGGAGTCCGGAGATCAGTGGCTTACACCCCATAACATACATCAAGGCATCAGGGGGACCGGGCAACAAGGCATCTGGTTTTTGACCCTGACTACTCTTTGTTTGTCTGTTGTCCCTGTTTGTGTGTTGTCCTTGCATGTATTTCAGACGAATTTAAAAAGTAATTTGCTCTGTGACAAGTTATGGAACTTCATTACATAGTGTATTTCTTTGTAAGTAGTGGGTTCAATGATGAGGATTGCACCCCCCCTTCCCACCCCCGTCATTGAACCCCTCAGTTGCTGTGTTCATCACTGATTGCGGCATATGAGATAAAAAAAAATGAGCGTTTTCAGGGGTTAATCAGTAAAAAAAAATATATATGCTCACCTTATCCATTTGAGCATGAAGAGGCCACTGTGACCATCTTAATTGAAGATCCCATGCAAAATCTTGCACGGTGCATGATGACATCATCACGTTGGCCAGCAAGGTGACGTCTTACATCACCGTACATGAGATTTTAGGTGGGATCTACAATCAAGATGGCTGCAGTGGCCTCTTTTCACTCAATTGGATGAGGTGACTATAATTTTCTTTTACCTCCATTTTAGTGAAAATTGATTAGTTACCACAAACCTAAAGAAAATTCAGCTGAGCAGTGAATCTAATTTTCCTTAAAATTCAGATCGAAGTCCACTTTGAATACTTCAATTCACTCAACACTAATATGGAAGGTTGCACAATTGTGGGGTCACTGCCTAGGATGACTGTGCAAGTAGGTGCGGATAGTGAGTCTAGGAAGTTTGTAAATCCATGTTTGCTGGCATTTCGGGAGTACTTTAGAGAAAGTTAGGCCTCTTTCACACGGCGTCATGTTTTTGGCCCGGAAAAGATGCGGGTGCGTTGCGGGAAAATGCGCGATTTTTCCGTGCGAGTGCAAAACATTGTAATGAGTTTTGCACGCGCGTGAGAAAATTTGCCTTGTTTGGTACCCATGTTTGGGATTGGGGTTGTGTAGATTGTATTATTTTCCCTTATAACATGCTTTTAAGGGAAAATAATATCATTCTTAACCACTTGCCGCAACTGTAACGCCCAAAGGCGTCATCGCGGCGGCTCCCCCAGGCTATGCTAACGCCGATTGGCGTCATCTCGCGTGAGCCGAGATTTCCTGTGAACGCGCGTACACAGGCGCGCGCGCTCACAGGAACGGAAGGTAAGAGAGTGGATCTCCAGCCTGCCAGCGGCGATCGTTCGCTGGCAGGCTGGAGATGTGATTTTTTTAACCCCTGAAAGGTATATCAGACGCTGTTTTGATAACAGCGTCTAATATACCTGCTACCTGGTCCTCTGGTGGTCCCCTTTGTTTGGATCGACCACCAGAGGACACAGGTAGCTCAGTAATATGTTGCACCAAGCACCACTACACTACACCCTCCCCCTGTCACTTATTAACCCCTTATTCACCCTTGATCACCCCTGATCACCCCATATAGACTCCCTGATCACCCCCCTGTCATTGATTACCCCCCTGTCATTGATTACCCCCCTATAAAGCTCTATTCAGACGTCCGCATGATTTTTACGGATCCACTGATAGATGGATCGGATCCGCAAAACGCATACGGACGTCTGAATGGAGCCTTAGAGGGGCGTGATCAATGACTGTGGTGATCACCCCATATAGACTCCCTGATCACCCCCCGGTCATTGATTACCCCCCTGTAAAGCTCCATTCAGATGTCCACATGATTTTTACGGATCCACTGATAGATGGATCGGATCCGCAAAACGCATACGGACGTCTGAATGGAGCCTTACAGGGGCGTGATCAATGACTGTGGTGATCACCCCATATTGACTCCCTGATCACCCCCCTGTCATTGATTACCCCCCCTGTCATTGATCACCCCCCTGTAAAGCTCCATTCAGACATCGGCATGATTTTTACGGATCCACTGATAGATGGATCGGATCCGCAAAACGCATATGGACGTCTTAATGGAGCCTTACAGGGGCGTGATCAATGACTGTGGTGATCACCCCATATAGACTCCCTGATCACCCCCCTGTCATTGATTACCCCCCTGTCATTGATCACCCCCCTGTAAAGCTCCATTCAGACGTCCGCATGATTTTTACGGATCCACTGATAGATGGATCGGATCCGCAAAACGCATACGGACGTCTGAATGGAGCCTTACAGGGGCGTGATCAATGACTGTGGTGATCACCCCATATAGACTCCCTGATTACCCCCTCTCATTGATTACCCCCCTGTCATTGATCACCCCCCTGTAAAGCTCCATTCAGACGTCCGCATGATTTTTACGGATCCACTGATAGATGGATCGGATCCGCAAAACGCATATGGACGTCTGAATGGAGCCTTACAGGGGCGTGATCAATGACTGTGGTGATCACCACATATAGACTCCCTGATCACCCCCCTGTCATTGATTACCCCCCTGTAAAGCTCCATTCAGATGTCCGCATGATTTTTACGGATCCACTGATAGATGGATTGGATCCGCAAAACAAATACAGGCGTCTCCCTGGAGCCTTCCAGAGGGGGTGATCACCCCATATAGACTCCCTGATCACCCCCCTGTCATTGATCACCCCCCCTGTCATTGATCACCCCCCCTGTCATTGATCACCCCCCCTGTCATTGATCACCCCCCCTGTCATTGATCACCCCCCCTGTCATTGATCACCCCCCCTGTCAGGCTGCATTCAGATGTCCGTATGATTTTTACGGATCCACGGATCCATGGATCGGATCCGCAAAACACATACGGACATCTGAATGGAGCCTTATAGGGGGGTGATCAATGACAGGGGGGTGATCACCCCATATAGACTCCCTGATCACCCCCCTGTCATTGATCACCCCCCTGTAAGGCTCCATTCAGACATTTTTTTGGCCCAAGTTAGCGGAAATTTATTTTTTTTTCTTACAAAGTCTCATATTCCACTAACTTGTGTCAAAAAATAAAATCTCACATGAACTCACCATACCCCTCACGGAATCCAAATGCGTAAAATTTTTTAGAGATTTATATTCCAGACTTCTTCTCACGCTTTAGGGCCCCTAGAATGCCAGGGCAGTATAAATACCCCACATGTGACCCCATTTCGGAAAGAAGACACCCCAAGGTATTCCGTGAGGGGCATATTGAGTCCATGAACGATTGAAATTTTTGTCCCAAGTTAGCGGAAAGGGAGACTTTGTGAGAAAAAAATAAATAAAATCAATTTCCGCTAACTTGTGCCAAAAAAAAAAAAAATTCTATGAACTCGCCATGCCCCTCATTGGATACCTTGGGGTGTCTTCTTTCCAAAATGGGGTCACATGTGGGGTATTTATACTGCCCTGGCATTCTAGGGGCCCTAAAGCGTGAGAAGAAGTCTGGGATCCAAATGTCTAAAAATGCACTCATAAAAGGAATGTGGGCCCCTTTGCGCATCTAGGCTGCAAAAAAGTGTCACACATCTGGTATCGCCGTACTCAGGAGAAGTTGGGCAATGTGTTTTGGGGTGTCATTTTACATATACCCATGCTGGGTGAGATAAATATCTTGGTCAAATGCCAACTTTGTATAAAAAAATGGGAAAAGTTGTCTTTTGCTGAGATATTTCTCTCACCCAGCATGAGTATATGTAAAAAGACACCCCAAAACACATTCCCCAACTTCTCCTGAATACGGCGATACCAGATGTGTGACACTTTTTTGCAGCCTAGGTGGGAAAAGGGGCCCACATTCCAAAGAGCACCTTTCGGATTTCACAGGTCATTTACCTACTTACCACAGATTAGGGCCCCTGGAAAATGCCAGGGCAGTATAACTACCCCACAAGTGACCCCATTTTGGAAAGAAGACACCCCAAGGTATTCCGTGAGGGGCATGGCGAGTTCCTAGAATTTTATATTTTTTGTCACAAGTTAGCGGAAAATGATGATTTTATTTTTTTTTTACAAAGTCTCATATTCCACTAACTTGTGACAGAAAATAAAAACTTCCATGAACTCACTATGCCCATCACGAAATACCTGGGGGTGTCTTCTTTCCAAAATGGGGTCACTTGTGGGGTAGTTATACTGCCCTGGCATTCTAGGGGCCCAAATGTGTGGTAAGAAGTTTGAAATCAAAATGTGTAAAAAATGACCAGTGAAATCCGAAAGGTGCTCTTTGGAATATGGGCCCCTTTGCCCAGCTAGGCTGCAAAAAAGTGTCACACATCTGGTATCTCCGTACTCAGGAGAAGTTGGGGAATGTGTTTTGGGGTGTCATTTTACATATACCCATGCTGGGTGAGAGAAATATCTTGTCAAAAGACAACTTTTCCCATTTTTTTATACAAAGTTGGCATTTGACCAAGATATTTATCTCACCCAGCATGGGTATATGTAAAATGACACCCCAAAACACATTCCCCAACTTCTCCTGAGTACGGCGATACCACATGTGTGGCACTTTTTTGCAGCCTAGGTGGGCAAAGGGGCCCATATTCCAAAGAGCACCTTTCGGATTTCAATGGTCATTTTTTACAGAATTTGATTTCAAACTCCTTACCACACATTTGGGCCCCTAGAATGCCAGGGCAGTATAACTACCCCACAAGTGACCCCATTTTGGAAAGAAGACACCCCAAGGTATTCGCTGATGGGCATAGTGAGTTCATGGAAGTTTTTATTTTTTGTCACAAGTTAGTGGAATATGAGACTTTGTAAGAAAAAAAAAAATAAAATCATCATTTTCCACTAACTTGTGACAAAAAATAAAAAATTCTAGGAACTCGCCATGCCCCTCACGGAATACCTTGGGGTGTCTTCTTTCCAAAATGGGGTCACTTGTGGGGTAGTTATACTGCCCTGGCATTCTAGGGGCCCAAATGTGTGGTAAGGAGTTTGAAATCAAATTCTGTAAAAAATGACCAGTGAAATCCGAAAGGTGCTCTTTGGAATATGGGCCCCTTTGCCCACCTAGGCTGCAAAAAAGTGTCACACATCTGGTATCTCCGTATTCAGGAGAAGTTGGGGAATGTGTTTTGGGGTGTCATTTTACTTATACCCATGCTGGGTGAGAGAAATATCTTGGCAAAAGACAACTTTTCCCATTTTTTTATACAAAGTTGGCATTTGACCAAGATATTTATCTCACCCAGCATGGGTATATGTAAAATGACACCCCAAAACACATTCCCCAACTTCTCCTGAATACGGAGATACCAGATGTGTGACACTTTTTTGCAGCCTAGGTGTGCAAAGGGGCCCACATTCCAAAGAGCACCTTTCGGATTTCACTGGTCATTTTTTACAGAATTTGATTTCAAACTCCTTACCACACATTTGGGCCCCTAGAATGCCAGGGCAGTATAACTACCCCACAAGTGACCCCATTTTGGAAAGAAGACACCCCAAGGTATTCGCTGATGGGCATAGTGAGTTCATGGAAGTTTTTATTTTTTGTCACAAGTTAGTGAAATATGAGACTTTGTAAGAAAAAAAATAAAAAAAATAAATCATCATTTTCCGCTAACTTGTGACAAAAAAAAAAAAGTTCTATGAACTCACTATGCCCATCAGCGAATACCTTAGGGTGTCTTCTTTCCGAAATGGGGTCATTTGTGGGGTGTTTGTACTGTCTGGCCATTGTAGAACCTCAGGAAACATGACAGGTGCTCAGAAAGTCAGAGCTGCTTCAAAAAGCGGAAATTCACATTTTTGTACCATAGTTTGTAAACGCTATAACTTTTACCCAAACCATTTTTTTTTTTACCCAAACATTTTTTTTTTATCAAAGACATGTAGAACAATAAATTTAGAGAAAAATTTATATATGGATGTCGTTTTTTTTGCAAAATTTTGCAACTGAAAGTAAAAAATGTCATTTTTTTGCAAAAAAATCGTTAAATTTCGATTAATAACAAAAAAAGTAAAAATGTCAGCAGTAATGAAATACCACCAAATGAAAGCTCTATTAGTGAGTAAAAAAGGAGGTAAAATTCATTTGGGTGGTAAGTTGCATGACCGAGCAATAAACTGCTAAATTTGTGGAGTGCCGATTTGTAAAAAAGGGCCTGGTCTTTAGGGGGGTATAAACCTGTGGTCCTTAAGTGGTTAAAACAGAATGCATAGTACAATAGGGCTGGAGGGGTTAAAAAAAAAAAATAATTTAACTCACCTTAATCCACTTGTTCGCGCAGCCCGGCTTCTCTTCTGTCTTCTTTCTTCAGGACCTGGGTAAAGGACCTGTGGTGATGTCACTGCGCTCATCACATGGTCCATCACATGATCCACCACCATGGTGATGGATCTTTGACGGACCATGTGACGAGTGCAGTGCCGTCACCACAGGTACTTTTCCTGTACACAGCAAAGATGAAGACAGAAGAGAAGCCGGGCTGCGCGAACAAGTGGATTAAGGTGAGTTAAATTATATATTTTTTTTTTTAACCCCTCCAGCCCTATTGTACTATGCATTCTGTTTTAAGAATGCTATTATTTTCCCTTATAACCATGTTATAAGGGAAAATAATAATGATCGGGTCCCCATCCCGATCGTCTCCTAGCAACCGTGCGTGAAAATCGCACGGCATCTGCACTTGCTTGCGGATGCTTGCGATTTTCACGCAGCCCCATTCACTTCTATGGGGCCTGCGTTGCATGAAAAAAGCACAAAATAGAGCATGCTGCGATTTTCACGCAACGCACAAGTGATGCGTAAAAATCACCGCTCATGTGCACAGCCCCATAGAAATGAATGGGTCCGGATTCAGTGCAGGTACAATGCGTTCACCTCACGCATTGCACCCGCGCGGAAATCTCGCCCGTGTGAAAGGGGCCTAAAGATTCTAACTGAGTGCAGCTCATCTGTGCATACTTGTAAGGCTTTCACGGAATCACTGGGAAGGCAGCACATCAAACTGAAAGATATGATTATAGCTTGATGGGGATTTGAGTGATGCACATCCAGGGCACGAAGCTCCCGTTCCACCACATCCCAAAGATGCTCTATCGGGTTGAGATCTGGTGACTGTGGGGGCCATTTTAGTACAGTGAACTCATTGTCATGTTCAAGAAACCAATTTGAAATGATTCGAGCTTTGTGACATGGTGCATTATCCTGCTGGAAGTAGCCATCAGTGGATGGATACATGTTCTCATTCTGTTTACGCCAAATTCGGACTCTACCATTTGAATGTCTCAACAAAAATCGAGACTCATCAGACCAGGCAACATTTTTCCAGTCTTCAACAGTCCAATTTTGGTGAGCTCGTGCAAATTGTAGCCTCTTTTTCCTATTTGTAGTGGAGATGAGTGGTACCCGGTGGGGTCTTCTGCTGTTGTAGCCAATCCGCCTCAAGGTTGTGCGTGTTGTGGCTTCACAAATGCTTTGCTGCATACCTCGGTTGTAGCGAGTGATTATTTCAGTCAACGTTGCTCTTCTATCAGCTTGAATCAGTCGGCCCATTCTCCTCTGACCTCTAGCATCCACAAGGCATTTTTGCCCACAGGACTGCCGCATACTGGATGTTTTTTCCTTTTCACACCATTCTTTGTCAACACTAGAAATGGTTGCGCGTGAAAATCCCAGTAACTGAGCAGATTGTGAAATACTCAGACCGGCCCGTCTGGCACCAACAACCATGCCACGCTCAAAATAGCTTAAATCACCTTTCTTTCCCATTCTGACATTCAGTTTGGAGTTCAGGAGATTGTCTTGACCAGGACCACACCCCTAAATGCATTGAAGCAACTGCCATGTGCTTGGTTGACTAGATAATTGCATTAATGAGAAATCGAACAGGTGTTCCTAATAATTCTTTAGGTGAGTGTATGTCATTTATTTGTATACATAATCGGCATTGCTTACTATGGAATCTAGTTTGGATTTTTTTTATATTCCCCTCTTGTTCTACAGCAATTAACCACCTCCGGACCGCCTAACGCAGGATCGCGTTCCGGAGGTGGCAGCCCTGCGCAGAGTCACGCATATATGCGTCATCTCGCGATGGGCGAGATTTCCTGTGAACGCGCGCACACAGGCGCGCGCGCTCACAGGAACGGAAGGTAAGAGAGTTGATCTCCAGCCTGCCAGCGGCGATCGTTCGCTGGCAGGCTGGAGATGTGTTTTTTTTAACCCCTAACAGGTATATTAGACGCTGTTTTGATAACAGCGTCTAATATACCTGCTACCTGGTCCTCTGGTGGTCCCCTTTGTTTGGATCGACCACCAGAGGACACAGGTAGCTCAGTAAAGTCCCACCAAGCACCACTACACTACACTACACCCCCCCCCGTCACTTATTAACCCCTTATTAGCCCCTGATCACCCCTGATCACCCCATATAGACTCCCTGATCACCCCCCTGTCATTGATCACCCCCCCTGTCATTGATTACCCCCCTGTAAAGCTCCATTCAGACGTCCGCATGATTTTTACGGATCCACTGATAGATGGATCGGATCCGCAAAACGCATCCGGACGTCTGAATGAAGCCTTACAGGGGCGTGATCAATGACTGTGGTTATCACCCCATATAGACTCCCTGATCACCCCCCCTGTCATTGATTACACCCCTGTCATTGATCAACCCCCTGTAAAGCTCCATTCAGATGTCCGCATGATTTTTACGGATGCACTGATAGATGGATCCGATCCGCAAAACGCATCCGGACGTCTGAATGAAGCCTTACAGGGGCGTGATCAATGACTGTGGTGATCACCCCATATAGACTCCCTGATCACCCCCCTGTCATTGATTACACCCCTGTCATTGATCAACCCCCTGTAAAGCTCCATTCAGATGTCCGCATGATTTTTACGGATGCACTGATAGATGGATCCGATCCGCAAAACGCATCCGGACGTCTGAATGAAGCCTTACAGGGGCGTGATCAATGACTGTGGTGATCACCCCATATAGACTCCCTGATCACCCCCCTGTAAAGCTCCATTCAGATGTCCGCATGATTTTTACGGATGCACTGATAGATGGATCCGATCCGCAAAACGCATCCGGACGTCTGAATGAAGCCTTACAGGGGCGTGATCAATGACTGTGGTGATCACCCCATATAGACTCCCTGATCACCCCCCTGTCATTGATCACCCCCCTGTAAAGCTCCATTCAGATGTCCGCATGATTTTTACGGATGCACTGATAGATGGATCCGATCCGCAAAACGCATCCGGACGTCTGAATGAAGCCTTACAGGGGCATGATCAATGACTGTGGTGATCACCCCATATAGACTCCCTGATCACCCCCCTGTCATTGATCACCCCCCTGTAAAGCTCCATTCAGATGTCCGCATGATTTTTACGGATCCACTGATAGATGGATCGGATCCGCAAAACGCATCCGGACGTCTGAATGAAGCCTTACAGGGGAGTGATCAATGACTGTGGTGATCACCCCATATAGACTCCCTGATCACCCCCCTGTCATTGATTACCCCCCTGTAAAGCTCCATTCAGATGTCCGCATGATTTTTACGGATGCACTGATAGATGGATCGGATCCGCAAAACGCATCCGGACGTCTGAATGAAGCCTTACAGGGGCGTGATCAATGACTGTGGTGATCACCCCATATAGACTCCCTGATCACCCCCCTGTCATTGATCAACCCCCCTGTCATTGATCACCCCCCCTGTCATTGATCACCCCCCTGTCATTGATCACCCCCCTGTCATTGATCACCCCTCTGTAAGGCTCCATTCAGATATTTTTTTGGCCCAAGTTAGCAGAATTTTTTTTTTTTTTCTTACAAAGTCTCATATTCCACTAACTTGTGTCAAAAAATAAAATCTCACATGAACTCACCATACCCCTCACGGAATCCAAATGCGTAAAATTTTTTAGACATTTATATTCCAGACTTCTTCTCACGCTTTAGGGCCCCTAGAATGCCAGGGCAGTATAAATACCCCACATGTGACCCCATTTCGGAAAGAAGACACCCCCAGGTATTCCGTGAGGGGCATATTGAGTCCATGAAAGATTGAAATTTTTGTCCCAAGTTAGCGGAACGGGAGACTTTGTGAGAAAAAAATTAAAAATATCAATTTCCGCTAACTTGTGCCAAAAAAAAAAAATTTCTATGAACTCGCCATGCCCCTCATTGAATACCTTGGGGTGTCTTCTTTCCAAAATGGGGTCACATGTGGGGTATTTATACTGCCCTGGCATTCTAGGGGCCCCAAAGCGTGAGAAGAAGTCTGGTATCCAAATGTCTAAAAATGCCCTCCTAAAAGGAATTTGGGCACCTTTGCGCATCTAGGCTGCAAAAAAGTGTCACACATCTGGTATCGCCGTACTCAGGAGAAGTTGGGGAATGTGTTTTGGGGTGTCATTTTACATATACCCATGCTGGGTGAGAGAAATATCTTGGTCAAATGCCAACTTTGTATAAAAAAATGGGAAAAGTTGTCTTTTGCCAAGATATTTCTCTCACCCAGCATGGGTATATGTAAAATGACACCCCTAAACACATTCCCCAACTTCTCCTGAATACGGCGATACCACATGTGTGACACTTTTTTGCAGCCTAGGTGGGCAAAGGGGCCCATATTCCAAAGAGCACCTTTAGGATTTCACAGGTCATTTACCTACTTACCACACATTAGGGCCCCTGGAAAATGCCAGGGCAGTATAACTACCCCACAAGTGACCCCATTTTGGAAAGAAGACACCCCAAGGTATTCCGTGAGGGGCATGGCGAGTTCCTAGAATTTTTTATTTTTTGTCACAAGTTAGTGGAAAATGATGATTTTTTTTTTTTTTTTTTTTCATACAAAGTCTCATATTCCACTAACTTGTGACAAAAAATAAAAAGTTCCATGAACTCACTATGCCCATCAGCGAATACCTTGGGGTCTCTTCTTTCCAAAATGGGGTCACTTGTGGGGTAGTTATACTGCCCTGGCATTCTAGGGGCCCAAATGTGTGGTAAGGAGTTTGAAATCAAATTCTGTAAAAAATGACCTGTGAAATCCGAAAGGTGCTCTTTTGAATATGGGCCCCTTTGCCCACCTAGGCTGCAAAAAAGTGTCACACATCTGGTATCTCCGTAATCGGGAGAAGTTGGGGAATGTGTTTTGGGGTGTCATTTTACATATACCCATGCTGGGTGAGAGAAATATCTTGGCAAAAGACAACTTTTCCCATTTTTTTATACAAAGTTGGCATTTGACCAAGATATTTATCTCACCCAGCATGGGTATATGTAAAAAGACACCCCAAAACACATTCCTCAACTTCTCCTGAATACAGAGATACCAGATGTGTGACACTTTTTTGCAGCCTAGGTGGGCAAAGGGGCCCACATTCCAAAGAGCACCTTTCGGATTTCACAGGTCATTTACCTACTTACCACACATTTGGGCCCCTAGAATGCCAGGGCAGTATAACTACCCCACAAGTGACCCCATTTTGGAAAGAAGAGACCCCAAGGTATTCGCTGATGGGCATAGTGAGTTCATGGAAGTTTTTATTTTTTGTCACAAGTTTGTGGAATATGAGACTTTGTATGAAAAAAAAAAATAAAAAAAAAAATCATCATTTTCCACTAACTTGTGACAAAAAATAAAAAATTCTAGGAACTCGCCATGCCCCTCACGGAATACCTTGGGGTGTCTTCTTTCCAAAATGGGGTCACTTGTGGGGTAGTTATACTGCCCTGGTATTCTAGGGGCCCAAATGTGTGGTAAGGAGTTTGAAATCAAATTCAGGAAAAAATGAGGAGTGAAATCCGAAAGGTGCTCTTTGGAATATGGGCCCCTTTGCCCACCTAGGCTGCAAAAAAGTGTCACACATCTGGTATCCCCGTACTCAGGAGAAGTTGAGGAATGTGTTTTGGGGTGTCTTTTTACATATACCCATGCTGGGTGAGATAAATATCTTGGTCAAATGACAACTTTGTATAAAAAAATGGGAAAAGTTGTCTTTTGCCAAGATATTTCTCTCACCCAGCATGGGTATATATAAAATGACACCCCAAAACACATTCCCCACCTTCTCCTGAGTACGGAGATACCAGATGTGTGACACTTTTTTGCAGCCTAGGTGGGCAAAGGGGCCCATATTCCAAAGAGCACCTTTCGGATTTCACTGGTCATTTTTTACAGAATTTGATTTCAAACTCCTTACCACACATTTGGGCCCCTAGAATGCCAGGGCAGTATAACTTCCCCACAAGTGACCCCATTTTGGAAAGAAGAGACCCCAAGGTATTCGCTGATGGGCATAGTGAGTTCATAGAACTTTTTATTTTTTGTCACAAGTTAGTGGAATATGAGACTTTGTAAGAAAAAAAAAAAAAAAAAAAAAAATCATAATTTTCCGCTAACTTGTGACAAAAAATAAAAAGTTCTATGAACTCACTATGCCCATCAGTGAATACCTTAGTGTGTGTACTTTCAGAAATGGGGTCATTTGTGGGGTGTTTGTACTGTCTGGGCATTATAGAACCTCAGGAAACATGACAGGTGCTCAGAAAGTCAGAGCTGCTTCAAAAAGCGGAAATTCACATTTTTGTACCATAGTTTGTAAACGCTATAACTTTTACCCAAACCATTTTTTTTTTACCCAAACATTTTTTTTTTATCAAAGACATGTAGAACTATAAATTTAGAGCAAAATTTCTATATGGATGTCGTTTTTTTTGCAAAATTTTACAACTGAAAGTGAAAAATGTCATTTTTTTGCAAAAAAAATCGTTAAATTTCGATTAATAACAAAAAAAGTAAAAATGTCAGCAGCAATGAAATACCACCAAATGAAAGCTCTATTAGTGAGAAGAAAAGGAGGTAAAATTCATTTGGGTGGTAAGTTGCATGACCGAGCAATAAATGGTGAAAGTAGTGTAGGTCAGAAGTGTAAAAAGTGGCCTGGTCTTTCAGGGTGTTTAAGCACTGGGGGCTGAGGTGGTTAACAGGTGTTGACCCAATGTAGATAAGTAGGGATGAGCGAATAGACTTTGGATTAAACATCTGAAGTCGATTCACATAAAACTTTGTTTCAACACTGTACGGCGCAGGAGCTCCTATGAGCCGAAGTTATTGCCTTGGAACCAAAGCCGATTTCGGGAAATGTTTTTTTACAGTAAAAATGTATTTATGAAGTTATTACGCGAAGTTTCTCGAGACTTCGCAAAGCAATATCTTCGGCTCATCGTAGCCAATACATTCTTATACTGTACGGAGCTTCTGCTCTGTACAGTATTGGAACAAACTTTTATGCGAATTGACTTTGGATGTTTCATCCGAAGTCGATTCTCTCATCAACTTGCCTTTATATGTGACTTGGTAATGTTCACACTACATCCTTGATCAAGGGCTAGCGTCTTAGCCTGAAACTCGTTAGACTACTTTCATATCTGCGCCTTCCCTTTCCACTATTGAGATCCAACATAAGATCTCAATAGCGGGGGAAAACACTTCTGTTTTGTCCCTATTCATTGTCAATGGGTACAAAACTGAACTGAACAAAATGGAATACACCAGAATGCATTCAGTTCCCTTTGGTCCTGTCCCTTTCATGGACAGAATAACGCTGCAAGCAGCGTTTTTCTATCCGCGATGTGGTGCGGAGCAAGACAGATCCTTCATGACAGGCAATGTAAGTCAATGGTGGCGGATCCGTTTTCTCGGTCACAATTGCCCGTCTTGGCTATTTTAGAGATAATACAACCGGATCCATTCATAATGGATGCAGACAGTTTTATTATTATGACAGAAGCATTTTTGCTCATCCATGACGGATCTTGGTGTGACAGCAGCCTTAGCTGTGTACATGTGTCATCTTTCTTGGATTGTACTGATGTGAATACAATTTCAATATTTTAAGGAATCTGGAATTGTATTTTCCTTTTAGAGAAACCTATGAATAAAAACACCAGAAATATGCCATACCTAAAGAATATTGGGGGAATTTATCAGTTTTCTGGGAAAAAAAGTAGCAAAACCAGTATCTGCATTGAGCCTAAATCTAGGTTAAACTTGCTTTTTTACTCCAACCTTGCCACTTTCAAAAAAGGATGCATGGCGATGGTAGGGAGGGGGTGAAGGCAGTGACTTGTCTTCTTTATATTCTTTTGCGCCAGTTTTCTGGCATCAAAGAAGACTAAAATTTATGGTAGCTTGGATCTGCCATAGATTTTAGTCTAGGCACATGGATTGCTGGAGGATACACCTAGGGGAACATTTATTAAGACCGACGTTTTAGATCTTAATAAAGCCCTAAGCTGGAGCTGGTTCCGCCAAAGTTCTGTAGAGGCTACAGCCTCTTCATAACTTCTACAGATCCTCCGCCAGTTCTAAATGTACCGTAAGACAGCTTCCTAGGCGTAGAAACAGGCATAGAAAATGGTAACTGAGACAGGCCTCTCCGCCCCACAATTTTAGACCTGGCGTGAGCGGGGAGAAGTTGCAAATTGCGATGTAACTAGTTGTTGCGCCACAATCTGCTCTAAAATATGCATAATTTAGGTGAATTTCAGATTTAGAAATGACCCCCCCTAATCATCATAAATCAGGCACATCCTCTAGCAGCACAGACTGACATAAAATGCCGGTCTATGATAAATTCCCCCCATTCTGTTTTGATAGCTCCGATGCCAGAACTATCCACTATGTAGTTGATAGAGTTAGTTCCCATTAGAGCAAATGGAAACAGCGCTGTAATGACTAGTTCCATCCACTACACATCGTGAAGTTCTGGCGTCAGAGCTATTGATGAACAGCAGATACGACGGGGTGTTGAGTTGTGTAACCCCACTGATCAAATAATGAACGCCTATCCTGAGGATAGGCCATCGCTTGTTAAAATCTGTTTTACCCGTTTAAGGTTGGCTAAAGGAAAGCGTACAATCCCTTAAACTTTTATTTCTTAGCAGTACATAGGAGTTCTGTTGATTATGGCTGAGAGATTGTGTTCATGTTATTTCCAGGGCATACAAGAGGAAATTTAAACTGATTGCAGCTGCTCAGCTTTCCTTTATTCATTCACATCGTTTCCCTGCTTATGTATAGAAAACTCTATTATGGGATTGCCAATAAATAGACTGGCCACTTAATATTCTGCGGTTGTTTCAGTATTGCTGGAGTGACCCAAATTCGCATATTGCAATTTCCCTGATATGGATGGCTTGAATTTATCATTGCCCACACTAATCTAAATTTAGCCTTTTTATATGTGTATAAATCATTGCCAGTTGACAATAAAATGAATCCATGTGTATATTTATTAAGCCCAAGTATTATTTCAGTACTGTTAGTGCTAATGATATTTTTTTTAATTAAAGCAGTGTTTACCTCTGCAGTAAATTCCATTTAATATTCCAACTAAGAACAATTAAAAATGTTGTTCTATATACTCAGTTGAGTCACATTATTATGACCACCAGCTAATATTCCTAGGTTTGCAGCATGCACAGCAGTTAGGTGGGCAGAAGGTCCGACTCAATAATGTCGTGTTAGGTTGTCACAGGTATCTGGAGCTATGCTGACTGCAGTACATCCCACAGATCCTGGAGGGTGTGTGGGAGGATCCATAGACAAAACACGACAATCGAGGCAGTCAATTGGGTACAAGTCTGGGGAAGGGGGGACACGGCTAGTAATTGGAAGTCTTGGTCATGCTCTTCAAACCAATAATGAATATTTCTAGCCATGTGACATGTTCCATTGTATTGCTGGAAGATCCCATCCTCCCCATGGAAGACAATGGTGGAGGTGAAGCGGACAAATGTACGTCAAATCAAATGTAGACAGAACAACAGTAGAATAACTATTTTAAAGAAGACTTGTCACTGCAAAATGCAAAGCAGTCTTCAGGCAGCATATCGTAGGAAGGGGAATTTGAGCAGATTGTTATATAGTGTATGGGAAATAAATCAGGGAAACTTGTAATTTATGCCTTCAAATCTCAGCTTTTTCTAAATTCAGTTGTACATGGGGAAGGTGTTATCATGGATTAATTGAATTCACTATATACGTGGGTACACAGGCATAGCTGTCAGTCACTAATAGCTGTACTTGGGAACGGCTTAGGCTGCATTCACACGTCCGTGGTGTGTTGCGGACCCGCAAATTGCGGGTCCGCAACACACCAGCCCGGCGCCCCCATAGAAATGCCTATTTTTGTCGCAAGCTGCGGACAAGAATAGGACATGCTCTATCTTTTTGCGGAGCTGCGGACCCAAAATCGGGGCCGCGCTCTCTGCAATTGCGACTGCAGACAGCACACTGTGTGCTGTCTGCATCCATTCCGTCCCCATAGAGAATGAATGGGTCCGCACCCATTCCGCAAAATTGCGGAAAGGATGCGGACCCATTTTGCGGACGTGTGAATGGAGCCTTATAGGGTTTCTCCGGGCTTTTAATATTGATGACCTATCCTTAGAATAGGTCAGCAATATCAGATCCGCGGGGGTGGTGGGTGTCAGACCCCCACCTGAGGATAGGTCATCAACATTAAAAGCCTTTGAGAACCCCTTTAAGTATAGAAAGGGCAGAGGCTTGAATGTATAAATTATGGGTCACATTTATTAACACCAGCATTTTAGACGCCGATCTTTATAAGGCCCTGCACTGGCTGTGAATCCGCCACAGTTATATAGGGGCACAGGTCTCTACATAACTTCAGGGAGGGAGGGAGGTTCCTTGCTGTCTTACATATAGACAATTTTCTACACATAAAACAGGAGTAGAAAATGGTAAATCATGTGGGCCTACCAGCCCTTCCCCGTCTATGCCATGCCCCCTTTATTTAGACCTGGCGGGTGCGGGGAGAAGTCACAGATTGCAGCACAGAGGACTTTTTTGCTGCAATCTATGCCAGAAATATGCTTAATATAGGCATAATTCTGTTTAATAAATGACCCCCTATGTTTTGTGGAATCTTTTACCACAAAACTATATAGTAATCTGCTCAGTTCCTCTTGCTTTATAACAGGGGTCCTGTCCATAAACAGTGTTAAGGTACAAAGATATCCTAAATGGGGGTCCCATTCTTACACAGCAGATCCCACTTTGGAGGAATCAGCTGATCTATGTATTACATGGATGGCCATTCATGTGCATCAGTAAAATGCATTTTTCCTGGCAATAACCATGGTGTCAGCTTATAGCCTCTGTAAATATATGTAAAGATAGACCAGGCACTCTATATATGTAGCCAACAAGCGAGATATTTATTAAATATAATACAATCAATTACTAAAATGACAACATAAAATAACAGCATAAAATAGCAGTGGCACAATAGATAATAATAAATAGCAATAATATAGCAGCAACAGACAACAATATAGCAGCAAAATAGTAGCAATAATTGGCAGCATAGACGATTGCCTTCAGATGATATGAGATGTGCAGCACCTGAAACTACGGATACTGGAAGCCTGTGCTAGCATTTCTCCTGCGGTGTTGCTATCAGTGTGTGAAGAGTGGGAGAAGAGGGTTGCATTGACAATCCAACACAATGGGCAGCACATTGAACACATTTTATAAGTGGTCAGAAACTTGTAAATAACTCATGAAAGAATAAAGTTACTTTAAAACCAAGCACACCATTGTTTTTCTTGTGAAATTCCCAATAAGTTTGATGTGTCACATGACCCTCTTCCTATTGAAAAAACAAAAGTTGGATTCAAAATGGCCGACTTCAAAATGGCCGCCATGGTCACCACCCATCTTGAAAAGTTTCCCCCCTCACATATACTAATGTGCCACAAACAGGAAGTTATTATCACCAACCATTCCCATTTTATTAAGGTGTATCCATATAAATGGCCCACCCTGTACATCTAATAATTAACATGCTCAGCATTTCATATATGCAGCTGTGAAAGCAAGAAGACAATTTAAAATGCAAGTTCACAACAAGAACCGCACAAAAACCGCATAAGAAGTATATGGAAGTTATACCATGGAAATCCGGGTTTTATATATACCTGAGAGCCATTACGATTCCGGCCCAGCTTTTGATATTTACCTTGATCTGGAGCATAAAAGGAGGAGGGGAAACAGAGTAAGGTTACCACTGAGGAAGGGGCCACGTCCCCGAAACGCGTATGGACTATACCTTACACCGGCATTCTGGTAGAAAGTCTCCCCTGTATTTAACCTAAGTTCCTG
Organism: Bufo bufo; assembly: GCF_905171765.1. Lineage (NCBI taxonomy): Eukaryota > Metazoa > Chordata > Amphibia > Anura > Bufonidae > Bufo > Bufo bufo. The sequence goes on along the minus strand of NC_053391.1, from coordinate 170,236,724 downwards.
GAACGAAAAAACCCTGGCGGTACTCGAATTCGCTGACGACACTGGATACAGAGTCAGCTGAGATCAACGAGTCGGTATTCAGAGACGGGAACGAAACAAGAGTAAGGTAACAGTGAATAAGCATTACAACTGTGTGGGACGCCACATTACTGTTTACATTGTACCCTCTAGTCTCTTCCATTATACCGTGAACCAACCAGGAGTGGAATCTTAATATGAGACATTATTCTGACTCATTATTTGGGTAATATATTTGAAAGAAAGACTTTGGCAGTATACTACTGCAGTTTAAAAGGAGCTTCCGATTTGTATTTGCGGTTCATCTGGATGGACTTTAACTCATCATGGCCCTTGCTCTATTTTGCTGCCACTAAACGATACCTTTGCTGCTGATATTTGCTGACATTTGTTGCTGCCAATTATTGCTGCTATTTTGCTGCTTAATTGTTGTCTGTTGCTGCTATATTATTGCTATTTATTATTATCTATTGTGCCACTGCTATTTTATGCTGCTATTTTATGCTGTCATTTTAGTAATTGATTGTATTATATTTAATAAATATCTCGCTTGTTGGCTACATATATAGAGTGCCTGGTCTATTATTACAAATTTTCTACAACCCCTTTGTGGCTGGGTGGGCCACTCAGACCAAGAGCACCTGTTCCGCATTGTCTAATTGGAGTGATCCACAGATTTTCCTTTCTATATACTTCCTCTGTAAATATACTCTAGATGTAGGATAATCAGGTAATTGTTCAAAATATGGCGAGGTCAAGTTAGTAAATGAATCCACGTAAAGAGATCACTAATAAGGATTATGTTTTCGAATGGCGGACAATTATATGTTGTATAGTCATGTAATTAACCCCTTCAGGACCCTGCCATTTTTCACTTTAAAGACATATGTCACTTTATGTGGTGATAACTTTAAAACACTTTTACTTATCCAAGCCATTCTAAGATTGTTTTCTCATAACATATTGTACTTCATGACAGTGGTAAATTTGAGTCAAAATATTTCATTTTTTTAAATAAAAAAATACCAAATTTACCAAAAATTTTGAAAAATTTTCAATTTTCAAGATTTCAATTTCTCTGCTTTTAAAACAGATAGTAATATCTCCTAAAATAGTTATTACTTTACATTTACTGTAAATTACATTTTTTTTCTTTGGGACGTTAGAAGGCTTAGAAGTATAGAAGAAAATCTGAAAATAGTTCAGAAAATTTCCAAAACCCACTTTTTAAGGACTAGTTCAGGTCTGAAGTCACTTTGTGAGGCTTACATAATAGAAACCACCCATCAATGTCCACATTAAAGGAAAATGTAGATGAAATTTCAGAAATTTCACTTTTTGGCAGATTTTCCATTTTTATCCATTTTTTTCTGCTAACAAAGCAAGGATTAACAGCCAATCAAAACTCAATATTTATTACCCTTATTCTGGATTCTGTAGTTTACAGAAACACCCCATATGTGGTCGTAAATTGCTGTACAGGCACATGGCAGGGCGCAGAAGGAAAGAAACGTCATATGGTTTTTGGAGGGCAGATTTCACTGGGATACTTTTAAGTTGCCATGTCACATTTGAAGCCCCCCTGATGCACCCCTAGAGTAGAAACTCCCAAAAAATTACCTCATTTTGGAAACTACAGGATAAGGTGGCAGTTTTCTTGGTACTATTTTAGGGTACATATGCTTTTTGGTTGCTCTATATTACACTTTTGTGAGACAAGGTAACAAAAAATAGCTGTTTTGGCACCGTTTTTATTTTTTGTTATTTAGAATGTTCATCTGACAGGTTAGATCATGTGGTATTTTTTTAGAGCAGGTTGTTACAAATGCGACAATACCAAATATGACAACTTTTTCTAGTTATTTCTTTTAGTTTTAGATAATAAAGCATTTTCGAAAAAAAATAATATTTTTTTTATATTCTGAAAGCCATAGTTTATTTTTATTTTTTGGGTGACTGTCTTATGTAGGGGCTCATTTTTTCAGTATGAGATGACGGTTTGATTGGTACTATTTTACGGTGCATGCAACTTTTTATTTGCTTGGTATTACACTTTTTGTGATGTAAGGTGACAAACAATGGCTTTTTTAACACACTTTTTATTTTTATTTTTTTACGGTATTCATCTGAGGGGTTAGGTCATGTAATATTTTTATACAGCAGGCTCTTACAGAGGCGGCGATACTCAATATGTATATATTTTTTATTTATTTAAGTTTTACACAATAACAGCATTTTTTTAAGAAAAGGTAGCGTCTGATTTTTTGCGGGACGAGATGAAAGTTTGGTGTGATTTTGGGGTGCGTATGACTTTTTAATCGCTTGGCATTAGGCCTCTTTCACACGGGCGTTGCGGGAAAAGGTGCGGGTGCGTTGCGGGAACACCCGCGATTTTTCCGCGCGAGTGCAAAACATTGTAATGCGTTTTGCACTCGCGTGAGAAAAATCACGCATGTTTGCTACCCAAACCCGAACTTCTTCACAGAAGTTTGGGCTTGGGTTAGGTGTTGTGTAGATTTTATTATTTTCCCTTATAACATGGTTATAAGGGAAAATAATAGCATTTTGAATACAGAATGCATAGTAGGTGATCAATTGAGGGTTAAAAAAAAATAAAAAAAATTAACTCACCTTCTCCTCTTGTTCGCGTAGCTCCCGGTCTATTCTTTACTTCTCAAAAGATGAACTATCGGCTAGGACCTGTGGTGACGTCAGATCACATGCTCCAATCACATGGTCCATCACCACGGTGATGTACCATGTGATTGGAGCATGTGATCTGACGTCACCAAAGGTCCTTTAGCCGATAGTTCATCTTTTGAGAAGTAAAGAATAGACTGGGAGCTACGCGAACAAGAGGAGAAGGTGAGTTAATTTTTTATTTTTTTTTAACCCTCAATTGATCACCTACTATGCATTCTGTATTCAGAATGCTATTATTTTCCCTTATAACCATGTTATAAGGGAAAATAATACAGTTTATAGACTCTCACCTAGCAACCATGCGTGAAAATCGCACCGCATCCGCACTTGCTTGCAGATGCTTGCGATTTTCACGCAACCCCATTCACTTCTATGGGGCCTGCGTTGCGTGAAAAACGCACAAAGAGGAGCATGCTGCGATTTTCACACAACGCACAGGTGATGCGTGAAAATCACCGCTCGTGTGCACAGCCCCATAGAAATGAATGGATCAGTATTCAGTGCGGGTGCAATGCGTTCACCTCCCGCATCGCATCCGCGCGGAATACTCGCTCGTGTGAAAGGGGCCTTACACTTTTTGTGTTTGTTGTAAGGTGACAAAAAATAGCTTTTTTAAAACCGTATTTTTTATTTTTTATTTTTTACGGTGTTCACCTGAGGGGTTAGGTCATGTGATCTTTTTATAGAGCAGGTCGTCACGGACGTGGCAATACCTAATATGTATACTTTTTTATTTATTTAAGTTTTACACAATAATATCATTTTTGAAACAAAAATAAATAAATCATGTTTTAGGCTATGTCTACACGATGACATTTGTCGCGCGACAATAAGATAGGGAACAACTACACTGCAACATTTGACATTTTTATAATGGTCTATGGTGTCGCACTGCTACATGCGACATGCTGCGACTGCGACAATCGCAGAAAAATCTATCTCGAATGGATTTTCTGCGACTGTCGCATTGCAGTCGCAGCATGTTGCATGTTACAGTGTGACACCATAGACTGCCATTATAAAAAAATTGTCACGCGACATTGGTGCAACAAAATGTTGTGCGACAAATGTCGTCGTGTAGACCTAGCCTTAGTGTCTCCATAGTCTGAGAGCCATAGTTTATTTTATTTTTTGGGAGATTGTCTTAGCTAGGGTATCATTTTTGCAAGATGAGATGATTGTTTGATTGATTGCTTGCTATTACACTTTTTGTGATGTAAGGTAAGCGACAAAAAATGGCTTTTTTACACCGTGTTTATTTTATATATTTATGGTGTTCACCTGAGGGGTTAGGTCATGTGGTATTTTTATAGAGCAGGTTGTTACAGACGCGGCAATACCTAATATGTCTACTTTTTTTTTTTTTTTTTTATATTTAACACAATAAAAGCATTTGGAAACATAAACAATCATGTTTTAGTGTCTCCATAGTCTGAGAGCCATATTTTTTTTTAATTTTTGGGCGATTGTCTTAAGTATTTGCTAATTTTTTGCGGGATGAGGTGTTGGTTAGATTGATACTATTTTGGGGGGCATACACCTTTTTTGATTGCTCGGTGTCACACTTTATGTAAGGTGACAAAAAAATTGTTTTTTTAGCATAGTTTTTATTTAATTTTTTTGACCGTGTTCTCCTGACAGGGTGGAACATGTGATATTTTTATAGAGCTGGTCGATACAGAGGCGGCGATACTTAATATGTCTACTTTTTTTTCCCTATTTTCTATTATTTATTTAAAAAAAAATTTTTTTACTTTATTCTGGGAAAAGGATGCTTTTTATTTTACTTGAAAACTTAATTTTTTTTGTAAAACTTTCTTTTTTTAACTTATTTTTTCACTTTATTTCTTGTCCCACTCTGGGACTTCAACTTTTGGGTGTCTGATCCCCATTACAATGCATTACAATATTTTTATATTGTAATGCATTGGCTGTAAGTGTATTACACATTATGATACACTTACAGCTTCCTGCCTATGAGATCCATGGGGGCTGGATCTTATAGGCTGTCACGGAAGGCAGCCTTCCCTGCCATCGGGTCCCCGTCATAGCAGTGCGGGGAGTCGATGGCCACCCCGTACACGCGATGGCCACCCCACACCCGCAGGATCCTGCATGTGCCCCGGTCAGTGCTGACAGAGGCATTGCGAGGGTTAATGCAACGACGTTGGTGTTTTTACCAATGCCGATGCAGATAGCAGGGGTCTGGCTATCAGTGACTGCCGGACCCTTGCCACTGATCGGGCGGGCGCAGCTCCTGCACCTGCCCGATCAGCATGCCATACATGTACGGCGCTTTTCCTTAAGTCATGTCCACCAGCGCCGTACATGTATGGTGCGTGTCCTTAAGGGGTTAATCATAAAAAAAATGTGTTGAAGAGGAAAACAAGCCTTCGTCATTAGCATCATGTCTTACTGGAAAGCTTTTTCTGTGTTTTATATACGCATCCTCTTTATTATGTTACATAAAGTTTTCATCTTAGACCAAGAGTCATTGAGAGGGCAATCAATATATTTAACAAAAAGTCAGCTCAATAGTAATAAGTCTTATTAACTGTGCCCCTCGTCATTGTATTAGAGCAATAACTACTGTTTTCCTACATCACATCTGATTGCAAACAACAAATGAGTAATTTTCTTTCATGTGACTATAACCAGCTCTAAACTGTAGCTGTGTTCCCAGACTAGAAGTATAAAAATGATACAAGTGAGTGAGAAATAAATATTAAAAGGCTGCTTGAATTCACACAGATGAATAGAATTCTAGGCAATTGAAATGTAAACAATATCTGTATAAGGAAAATGAATTACTTTCTGTTATCCATGCAGTTGCAATGTATTTATATTTATATTGGGTAGGAGTACTTATGTTTGGCAACCTTTTATAATCTTAGCTCAAATCAGCGATTTGATTTCTGACATTGTGAAAAGAGCATTTGCTCGCTTGTGTAACAACACTAAACTAGTAATGTTGCCAAACAATGCATTTTGTATTATTAACTGGATATAGGCTTCAGAGCTATTTTACACCACATAATAGTAATCTACAGTATGTTTAATTTATAATATCCAGCGCACAAATTACAACCATTGGGCAAGCTTACCCACTGCCATTCACATACAGTATCTCTAAAACTCTGCTTTGCTTAAAATGACTAAAAAACACTCCAACTCCTCTGTTGATATGAGGTTGTGAACACAGTAGCTTTACAAATGCTATCAAATATTCACAAAATGTTATCAGTAATGACCAACTGTGAAAAGACTTTAACTACTATAACAGTCTTAGGCCTTATTCGCACAGTCAGTGTTTGGTCAGTGATTTCCATCAGTGATTTTGAGCCAAAACCATGTGCGGGTCCAAAACACAAAACAGGTGCAGATCTTTCCCTTCTACCTTATGTCTGTGTAGGCTCCACTCCTGGTTTTGGCTAACAATCACTGATGGAAATCACTGACCAAACACTGACTGTGTGAATAAAGCCTTAGGCCCCTTTCACACGGGCGAGTATTCCGCGCGGATGCGATGCGTGAGTTGAACGCATTGCACCCGCATTGAATCCCGACCCATTCATTTCTATGGGGCTGTTCACATGAGCGGTGATTTTCACGCATCACTTGTGCGTTGTGAGAAAATCGCAGCAAGCTCTATATTGTGCGTTTTTCACGCAATGCAGGCCCCATAGTGAATGGGGTTGCGTGAAAATCGCAAGCATCCGCAAGCAAGTGCGGATGCGGTGCGATTTTCACGCACGGTTGCTAGGAGACGATGGGGATGGAGACCCGATCATTATTATTTTCCCTTATAACATGGTTATAAGGGAAAATAATAGCATTTTGAATACAGAATGCATAGTAAAATAAATAAATAAATAATTTAGCTCGCGCAGCCCGGCATCTCCTTTTGTCTCCTTTGCTGAACAGGACCTGTGATGACGTCACTCCGGTCATCACATGATCCATCACATGATCTTTTACCATGGTGATGGATCATGTGATGACCGGAGAGACGTCACCACAGGTCCTGTTCAGCAAAGGAGACAGAAGGAGATGCCGGGCTCCGCGATCAAGTGGACTAAGGTGAGTAAAAAATTTTTTTATTTTTTTTTAACCCCTCCAGCGCTGTTTTACTATGCATTCTGTATTCAGAATGCTATTATTTTCCCTTATAACCATGTTATAAGGGAAAATAATACAATCTACAGAACACCGATCCCAAGCCCGAACATCTGTGAAAAAGTTCGGGTTTTGGTACCAAACATGCGTCATTTTTCTCACCCGAGTGCAAAACGCATTACAATGTTTTGCACTCGCGCGGAAAAATCACGGGTGTTCCCGTAAGGCACCCGCACATTTTCCCGCAACGCCCGTCTGAAAGAGGCCTTAGGGTGGGTTTACACTAGTGTTAGGGATTATGTTATGGCTTTCCGTTATAACATGGTTATAACGGAAAATAACGGACTCCATAAGACGGAAGGATCCGTTCTTCTGCCCATAGACTTGTATTATGACGGAATGCAAAACGGAAGCATTTAAAATGCATTCTGTTTGCTTTCCATCCTAATATAAGTCTATGGGAAAGCATAATGGATCCGTCCTTTGTTTTCCGTCTTGCATAACGGGACCCAGACGGATCCATTATGCTTTCCCATAGTCTTATATTAGGATGGAAAGCAAACGGAATGCATTTTAAATGCTTCCGTTTTGCATTCTGTCTGGGCATTCCGTTATTTTCCGTTATAACCATGTTATAACGGAAAGCCATAACGGAATCCCTAACGCTAGTGTGAACCCACCCTTATCTTGATATACAAGAATGTCAACCATTGTTATGCTAAAAAGATAATTAAAGTTAAACCTTTGTGAGCAATCCTCCCAAATTTGCAGCGAAAAGGGGTGTGTTTAATGGGGTGTTCCTCTCAAAGAGTACAGGTGTACAAATGGAGTCAAAATACATATATAGCACACAACATAATAACATAATAAGGCTACATGCACTCAACTGTATGCCATTTTTTTTGAGGATCCTTTGTAACAATGCCAAAAATGGACAAGAATAGGACATGTTATATTTTTTTTGCAGGGCTACGGAACAGACATACGGATGCGGATATCACACGGTGTGCCGTCTGCATTTTTTTGCGGACCCACTGAAATGAATGGGTCTGCATCCTATCCGAAAAGAAAAACGGAACGGAAACAAAAAACGTTCATCTACCCTTAAATAGGGGTCATTTATTAACTGGAAATAAGCCTATATTAGGTGTATTTCAGGTGCAGATTGAAACTTTTCCCCGCTCACGCCAGGTCTAAAAAAGTGGGTGTGGCGTGGGCGGGGAAGGGATGGGCCAGTAGGCCCATCTCGTTCATTATTTTCTACGCCTGTTTTAGGCATAGAAAATGGTTTTAAATATAAGCCAGCAAGGAAGCTTTCTTTCATTTAGACTGGTGCCTCTTCATAACTTTGGTGAATCCACCACCAGATATAGGGATTTTTAAGGCTTAAAAAAAGGTATCTGTCCATCCAGGTAAGCCTGTTATCCTGCAAGTTGATCCCGGGGAAGGCAAAATAACCTGTGAGGTAGAAGCCAAAAATTCTGTGAGTTCATCATCACCATCCTTTTTGGCAAAGAGTCCATAGTCTCACTCCTCCTACAAGAATCCTTCTCCATGTTTGTGCAGAAACCTTCTTTTCTCTAGACATAGTTGATGTGCCCTCATCACAGTCACAGTCCTTAGGATAAAGAGATGATGGCATAGATCTCTGTACTGACCCCTGATATATTTATACATGGTTATTAGATCTTCCCCAGTCAGTCATCTTTTTTCTAAAGTGAATAACCTAATTTTGATAATCTTTCAGGGCACTGTAATCCACCCATTTTAGTTATTACTTCAGTTGCCCTCCTATGTACCCAGAATTGTACAAAATACTCCATGTGTCTTCTCATCAGATGCATCTATGCCTCTTGATGCAACCCATTATATCATTGGCCTTAGCAGCAGCTGCCTGACACTGGTTTCTACAGTTAAGTTTGCTGTCCCCTAAAAGTCCTTTACCATGTCAGTGTTACCCAGTGCTTTATCATTTAGTATGTATGGGTGACTTGCATTATTCCTTCCCATGTGCATAACCTTACATTTGTCAGTGTTAAAAAGTGACTTGTCAGCACAAAATGCAATGCAATCTGACATCACCATAAAAAAAGAGCAGGTGGAGCTGATTATATTTTTTGGGGAAAAGATTCAATAAAACCTGTAATTTAAACATTTATATTGTTGCTTTTTTTGCCTCCTATGAATACCTATAAGTATAGGACGAGGTGTTATTAATGACAGACAGCTCTCTATATGCACACTTATACACACAATGCCATCAATGACTGATAACCCTCCCGCCTGTACTGATGCTGTTCATAGCGAATACAGCATGGGCTCGAGCACAATGCTCGAGTCTCCACCCCGCACGTTTGTTGGCTGCTACGTAGCCAATAAACGTGCAGGTAAGTATTGCCCTTCACTGTAATGCCATAGCCATGTTGGTTACTGGCATTACAGTGATTGGCTGGCGAGAACGCATCATCGGGTGCTATATAGCACCCGATGACACGTGTTTGGCTCAGTGTTAGTTAGGGAGAGCTGTGCTGAAGAAGGGAAAGATAGTGTAGGGAGTGAATTATTTTTTTTTAAGTAGAAAAACTTGTCCTTTTAAGGACTATTGTTGTGTGTGGCAGCAGCAATATATATTGTTAGCACAACCTGCGCTAAATTGCTAAAACTTTACAGACCCAAAAGTCCTTTTAAGGACTATTGTGTGTGGTAGCAATATCTATTTTTAGCGCATCCTGCGCTAAATAGCGTGCAATAGTTAGGCCGATGCAGACAGCGACATGATCTGCGCTACATCTTCTGTCTAACGTGTGCGCATCCCAAAAATATCTGTGACATCCAGTGTACTTTTTCCGTAGACGGTGTCTGCTGTGGACATTGACATTAGCTGCGCTACATCTCCTGTGTAACGTGTGCACATCCAAAAAATATCAGTGACATCCGGTGTACTTTTTCCGTAGACAGTGTACACTGCGGACAGTGACATTTCCTGGGGTACATCTCCTGTGTAACGTTTCCACATCCCAAATACCTGTGACATTCCCTGTGATTTTGTATTAGCCGCTGGTGAAATCAGCGACATTTTCTGTGGTATTTCTCCTGTGTAACGTTTCCACATCACAAATACCTGTGACATTCCCTATAATTTTATATTAGCCACTGCTGACATCAGCAACATTATCTGTGGTATTTCTCCTGTGTAACGTTTCCACATCCCAAATACCTGTGACATTCCATGTAATTCTTTATTAACCGCTGCTGACAGCATTGACATTATCTGCGGTATATCTCCTGAGTGACTTTTCCACATCCCAAGTACCTGTAATATTCCCTGTAAATTTTTATTAGCCTCTAGTGACATCAGCAACATTATCTGTGGTATTTCTCCTGTGTAACGTTTCCACATTCCAAATACCTGTAAAATTCCCTGTAATGCTTTATTAGCCACTGGTGTAATTCAAAGAACGGGGGCACATCAGGGTTGAGGAAAGAGTGACGGCACACGGTATATAATGCACAATGCAATTCAAAAAAAGGAAAAGAATACTGAGATGAAAGCCGCACATCTAAAATTTGTATCAAATTTATTTAAAGCAACAGACACGACAAGAGACAAGTTAATGGATGGATTTCATGTGCTTTAAACTGTTATACATCTATTCATGTGGGGGTATGTCCATGCTTTTGTGGTGAGTCAGTGTGGCATGTGTAATTGATTCACATGGCCTTGATATATTGTATACAATACTTTTAACTTGTCTCTTGTCGTGTCTGTTGCTTTAAATAAATTTGATACAATTTTTAGATGTGCGGCTTTCATCTTGATATTCTTTTTCTTTTTTTGAATCGCATTATTAGCCACTGGTGACATTATCAAAATTATCTTTGGTATTTCTCCTATGGTACTGGAAGAGTGAGATACTTTAAAGAATATATAACATTTAATATGAAGAAGGCGAGAACCCCGCCTATGGGTAGGGTCCACCCCTCCATCTCTGGTGCTGGGAGCAAATGACCCATAAAACCCCTTAGGGATCAGCCCCAGACCGGAATGTCGTAGGAAGATGGTTCCGGGCCCAATTGATCCGCCTGGGTACCGGCTACAGCTTGAGTCCAAGCATGGTACCGTTATTTGGTTTCTGTGGGGAGATATGTATATCTCCACTCCCTGGCATCCCACCCTCAAACAAAGACCATGGGCATGTACATACATCGTGGCCACCGGGACACAAATATGTATCCGGTTTGCACCTGTGATGGCCGGGCGATTAATAATTCCTTATGAAATGTAGGTGCCACCATGTCTGGAAGGTATCATTGATCCTGGCAAGGGCTGATACCTCCTGCTGGGGTGTTTTCCGGCAGTATCTGTGCTGTCTGAATGGAGGTGTGAAATGTAACCACATGTGGCCTGCTAGGAGTTTTCTGCTATCTGGCTGCGGCTTTGCCATTTTCAGCAAATGGGAAGGTGTGAGGACATGGATGACAGTAAATATTAGTCCATATTCCTCACAGGTGCCATATACCTTCTTCCACTAAATACTGATTGAGGGGTGCTATTGCTATATACCTTCTTCCACCAAATACTGATTGAGGGCTGCAATACACCTGCTTCCACAAAAAACTGATTGAGGGGTGCCATATACCTGTTTCCGCCAAATACTGATTGAGGGGTGCTATATAGCATTTTCTGCCAAATACTGAATGAGGGGTGCTATATACCTTCTTCCACCAAGTACTGATTGAGGCCTGCAATATTCCTGCTTCCATAAAATACTGATTGAGGAGTGCCATATACCTGTTTCTGCAAATACTGATTGAGGGGTGCCATATACCTGTTTCCGCCAAATACTTATTGAGGGGTGCTATATACCTTCTTCCACAAAATACTTATTGAGGGGTGCTATTGCTATATACATTTTTGCACCAAATACTGATTGAGGGCTGCAATATACCTTCTTCCACAAATACTGCTCTTCTCTACGGACTTAGGCAGAGGGTCATTTAGAAAATAAGCAGACCTTTCCACATGGATGGTAGGGGTCGGGCAGGTGCACCAGGCCGGAGCCTAAGTGGGAAGTTGGAGAAGGCGCATGCAATAACTTCATAGGGCGCACTCATCCTATGTATCTGCACCATCCTTACTCTCTGCTGTGTGCACCCCCAAAACCACCACCTACACCACCATAACCCTCCACTCGAGTCAGAGGAATTATTTTCCCATCCATTCCCAGACCTTACCAATGTGCAGCTATTCTTGGCATCGGATGAGGAAGAGAAGGTAGCAACGGCCGTCACCCAGTGGTCTGACGACAGTACCCAGATCAGCCCAAGGAGGGTGGTCCCCACTGTTGCTGTCTACTCCGAGATCTCTAATGTCAGTGGTGGTGAAGGTGATGATGTGTCGATGGACGTCACGTGGGTGCCCACAAGAGAGGAAGAGGAGGGAAGTTCAGAGGGAGAGACGGAGCAGCAGATAGGGAGGAGAAGGAGGAGAAGCGGGCAGAACTCGTAGTGCACAGGAGGCAAAAAGCAGAATGCAAATGTACAGATGTAGCAGGGTTAACACACATACTCTTAACTCAAATTTCTTAACTCATCTTGTTATCTGGAAACAAAAGCCATTGAAAAGCAATTGAAGTTGTTTGCTTGACGCATTTAGTTTAGATAACACGTCTCATAAAGCATATGTGTTAACTCTAACATCCGTTTCTGGAGCGAGCCATCCACCATGCACGGTTACATCTTGTGCTCCCAGGACGCCGGCACATGTCTCTGCAGTGTGGGCTTTTTTTAACTTGTCAGCTGCTGATAATAGTGTTGCCATCTGCAGCCTGTGCTGTCAACACATCACTCACCTAGGGACAACTGCCTTAAGAACGCACCTGGCCTTCCATCACCGAGCCCAGTGGGAGCAATGCCATCAGAAACCGACAAAGCCACACTCCCTGCGATCCACGTCCTGCCTCTTCTCCTTCCCCTTCTCCTCTCTCTTCCCATTTGTCCTCCACTCCACCTTCCACCGTGCCGTTGTTGCGGTCATCTGACACAAGGCAGGCTTCCGTGGCCCAAATGTTCAAGCGTAAAAAAATGATGACGCCGGATAATCCTCCATCCTCCGTCTCCTCCTCGACTAACTCCTCCGTTTCCACTGCTACCGCTTCTTCCACTGCACACCCCAAGCTCCCCAGAACCTATTCAACGTGCTGTGCTGCAGATGTTGTGCCTGGAAGCCAAGAGACACACCAGTCTTGCACTCCTTTCAGCTCTGAGGTCACAGGCCAATCAGTGGCTAACCCCACTCAATTTGACAGTTGGTAAAGTAGTGTATGACAACAGTGCCAATCTGCTGAGCGCACTGAAACACGGCAAAATGACACACGTGCTGTGCATGGCACACGTCCTGAACTTAGTAGTAGAGTGATTTGTTGCCAAATACCCTGGGGTCCAGGAAGTCTTGCGGTATGCCAGCAAAATCTCTGCCCATTTTAGAAGATCTTTCACGGCAATGGCTCGCCTTGCTGACATTCAGTGGTGACACCACTTGCCTGTAAGACATCTAATTTGTGACTGCATGATGTGCTGGAACTCCACCTTGTATATGCTTGATAGGCTGCTCAAGCAGAAAACGTGCCGTTAACGACTATCTTTACGAACTCTGTGGCAGGACAGGTTCCGGGAGCTTGTTTTTTTTTTCACCGCGCCAGTGGCTGCTAATGCGCCACATATGCAGACTTCTGCGGCCATTTGATGAGATCACCAAACTGGTCAGTCGCAGCAAGGGCGCCATCAGTGAAATCGTACCTTACACCTTCTTTCTGGAGTGTGCATAGCATTGTGTCATTGATCATGCCATCAAGGAGCAGGAGCTAGAAGATGAGGAAGTCGCAATGAGGAATGAATTTCCAGGGGGGGGGGCTACTACATCTAAATCAGCCGGAGTCTGAAGAGGAGTCAGAGGAGGATGGTCGCTGGGGAGAGAAGGAGGAGGAGGAGCAAGAAGAGCAGGCTTTAAACTTTTCGGGGATGCCTGGTTAATGTCCGTGGCTGGGGGGAGGAGACCGAGGACGACATTCTCCTGGGCGATGAGCAGGAGCCAGGTGTCACGGCCACGATTTTGGCCGTGACTCCTTGGGAGCCGCATACTGTTGCCCGCGGTTTTGGGTTGTTGTGTCAACCGCAGCTTGAGGCATAATGTAGTTAGCCTCAGGTGCGGTTGCCGTGGACAACAGCTATGTGTGCGGTTCCCTTGGAGTTATGTGCACGTTTTGTATGCACTTTCGTATGTCTGTGTGCACTCTGTTTTGTGTGTGGTGTGCACTGACATCTTCCCTTCACTGTGGTTGCCCGTGGCAACGTTTGGGTGTATGTGTACATGTGGTGGCAGTGTCCCGGCCTTCGGGCTGACTCCCAGGACACGCTTGCCACCCATGTCGTTGCCTGCGGCAACAGCCACAGTGTGTTTGTAGTTTTGACACTTCCCCTTTTAGTTATGTTTTCCCTTCTGTGGTATTGGAAGGGTTAACTCCCTTTCTGTGTGTCTGAGTCACGGGGTGTGTCTGACTGTTGGGTGTGGCCTCTTGGCCCTATAAAGCCTCAGTTGTAGGCAGTAGCCAGAGAGGGTGTTTCAGCCATGCTGGCTGTAGACATCCTCCTGGTTACTTACCAACTGCCAGTGGGGGCCAACCTTCTGGTCATAAGCTTATATATATGTCCTTTGGTGTCTGAAGATGTGTTTGCTTTATGTTGTTTTATTGCACCTGTGGTCCTGGGTTCCCGTGTGTTGTATGTTTGTGTGCTGAGTCCTGCTGTCTGTGGGCAGTACACCCACATGGGTTCCAGGCTTGGTTGTCTGTGGCAGGTCAGTGTGATGTTTGTGGCAAGTACCTGCCACTGCCACAGGTTGCACTTGTTCCCCTTGCTTGCAGCTTGGCCAGTGAGACTCCTGTTCCTCCGGATCCAGAAGGAACAGGATGTCTTACTCTGACTCCTAGCCTAGGGACCGGCGGAGGGCGAGTAGGGATCCGAGGTTCCTGCGCATGGGTCCTCCTACCTTCAAGGTCGGCCCATGCAGGTAGGAGTTAGGGTCAGGTTAGGGACGCTGTTAGGAGGTGACCTGCTCCCTAATCCTGTTCGTCCTGGTCAAGCAGCGACCATCTTCCTTCCGGCACACGGCTGAGGGTTTCCCCCATCTTCAGCCGTGACACCAGGTTGCTCAACTCATTCCAATTTAGTGCAAATGGGGGCCTTCATGCTACAGTGTTTGAAGACGTACCCCCGTATAAAAAGCATGAAGGACAAGGACCTGTACTGGGTGGCAACATACTTATACCCATGGTTCAAACACTAAATGGCAGACATGTTACCAGCATCACAGAGGGCACTCAGAATGCAGCATTTCCAGGCCTTGCTGCAAGAGATTCTGCATTGTGCTGTTGAGGGCACTGGCAGAGGAATTTCCACCCACAGTAAAACAGGTGCGGGTACCAATCCTACCACGCCTGCAAGAAGAGGGCAGTTTGAAGATGTGTTGCTCACTTTGGATATGAGATCATTCTTGCAGCCAACCCATCGACAGCTGCCCTCAAGATCCAGCCTCAGGGAACGCCTAGACTGACAGGTGAACTGCATTCACCATAAGGACCTTCTAATGTCACAGGTTCATGTGACTGTGCCCCCCACCCCGTACTGTGCCCCTCACCTCGTACTGTGCCCCCTTATAACCTGCATTGTGCCCTCTAACCACACTCTGTGCAGTGCCCCTAGTCATTCCCTGTACTGTGCCCTCTTATACCCTTTTATCCGGTCACTGTATGGCGGTGTTATCCGTTCACTTTACAAAGGTGTTATCCGGTCAATGTATGGTGGTAGTATCCAATAACTGGATGGCCATAACTGTATCCCTTTCCCTGCCCACGCCATCCTTTTTTACACCTGGCATGAGCAGAAAAAAGATGCAGATTGCGGTGCTAAGGACCTTTGCGCCTCAATCTGTGTCAGAAATACGCCTAACATAGACGTATTTCTATATAATAAATAACCACTTAATTGTATTAGTATTTGGGGGTAGGGCTAATATCTTTATATTATATAGATTCTAGTGTATTATACTGTGCCTTGTAGAGTTGAATGGACACCTGGATGTTCGGGTTCAACGGTTTCGGCCGAACTTCACAAAAAAGTTTGAGTTTGGGACCCGAACTTGACCCGAAAATAACCCCGAACCCGAACTTTTGAGCACTAAAATGGCTGTAAAAAGGTCATAGAAAGGGCTAGAGGGCTGCAAATGCCAGCAAAATGTGGTTAAGAACATTGAAAATGCTCTGCAAATGTGGATAGGGTAATGACTTAAAATAACATAAAATACGTAAAAAAATAAAAAAATTATAATCTTGATTTAGGAGGACGAGGTCCATATGGAGTAGGAGATTAAGGAGGCGATGTAGATGGAAGCGGCGGTGGAGGAGAAGGAGGTTTTTAATTTAAAATAAAAAATAAAAAAATTATGGTTTTTAACAATCACAGATGCAGCAAAGGCTGCAATATTAAGTATTTTGCCCAAAATGGGTGTTTTTTGAATAACAGAATATGACAGCAGTATATATTGCTTGAATTTCACACGCACAGATGCAGACAAGGCCGCAAATTTAGTATTTTGCCCAAAATGGGTGTTTTTTTTTTATACTAACAGAATATGACAGCAGTATATAACGCTTGGATTTCACACGTACAGATGCAGCAATGGCTGTTTTTTAAAACCCTGAAATTATAGCTGTATTTCAAGCTTAAATTGCACACTGACTAATGCGGCAGAGGCCCAAGATGGAGGTTATTGCCAAAAATGAGTGTTTTTTAAAAGCCAGAAAATTATTATTAAGCTTGTTTTTAACAATCAACAGATGTAGCAAAGGCTGCAATATTAAGTATTTTGCCCAAAATGGGTGTTTTTTTAATAACAGAATATGACAGCAGTATATAACCCAGATTATTATTGCTGTATTTTAAGCTTGGATTTCAATGTCACAAAAGCACATATGCAGTGCACTGAGCTTGCATAAATTGGCCACCGCCCACCAACTAACAGACGGATAAAAGTTATTTTTCTCTGTCACTGGGCTCAGGGCAGGGTAAAAAGATTGTGCACTGCACCCATACAACTAAATCTATGTAGATCGCTGAGTTCAATTGCAGTTCTGATTAAAGTTTCTTTCCTATTCTCTCCCTTACAGCAGCAGCATCCTATCCCTACACTAAGCACAGCAGAGTGACGTGCAGCGCTACGTGACTCCAGCTTATATAGAGGCTGGGTCACATGCTGCACTGGCCAATCACAGCCATTCCATTAGTAGGCATAGCTGTGATGGCTTCTAAGGGAACAGAGTTAAACGCTTGTTGATTGGCTGCTCCAAGAAATCGCTGAACACCGAACCCAAACTTTTACTGAAATGTTCGGGTTCGGGTCTGGGGTCCAAAAATCCTAAAGTTCGGTATGAACCTGAACTTTACAGTTCGGGTTTGCTTAACCCTAGTTCCCTGTATTTCCCAATAGAAAATGATCCTTGGGAAACACAGTCCTCATCCCTGACCACCAGGACCAGATAGCGCTCTGTCAGTACATGGCGGCCTCCGCCACGCTGCTCCGCTGTGTACTTGTGCTTATTCTGACACTAGGGCTGGGTTCACATCCTATGTTTGCCATCCATTTAATGCATACCTAAAATGTATGTGTTAACAGATGTCTCAGACTGATGCCGTACAGTGGCCTCCGTTCACCATACAGTTTCATGGTAGAAAACAAAATTTAAGTTATCGTATGCATTTTTTTAATGGACTCTGCAGAATACAAAAACGTGGAGTGCTGCACATTTGTATACATAAAACCGATAGAAAATAAAATTTCTCTAAGCTCCAGCAGGGGACATTTTTGAGAGTTTCCCTTTAAGACGCATAAAATGTCCCCTGATTAAAATACATATTTTTTGTGGGAATTTTTGCCAATGATCCCCCTCTGGTATATCACTGTCCATGTTGTGGGACTATTTGTGTACGTCTGGTAAGTGTTTGCTGGCTGCAAATATGACATGAAGATTTTTCAGGTTCGCCTGCCATTAAAGTGAAGAGGGCCAGCCGCGAACATTTTCGTTCGTGAATCGTCCCGGCCTATGTTCAGCCATCACTAATGATAAGGATGATACACAGTTGTCAATAACTGAGGTTGTTGTTAGGTCAACAAGTCAGGAGGATGAGCAGAGTGAGGAAGTGGAAGAGGGGGTGGTGGACGATGAAGTCACTTACCCAACCTGGGAAGGTGGCAAGCTGAGCGAGGACAGCAGTACAGAGGGGGAGGGATCCGCAGCACCGCAACAGGCTGGAAGAGGCAGTGGGGTGAAAAAAGGGAGAAGGCGGGCCACACCAAACAGGCCCGCAGCTGTTCCCTGGAGCACACCCTTGAGGAAATCTCCGTTGCCAAGGGGTAGGTGTTCCGCAGTCTGGCGCTTTTTTGAGGAAAGTGCGGGCGACATAAGAATTGTAATTTGCAACCTGTGCCATACAAAAATGAGCAGGGGCATGAACACTAGCAACCTCACCACCACTAGTATTATTCGCCACATGGCATCAAAGCACCATAGGTGGGCCGAACGCCGAGTCTACAATCGGGTCACACCACTGCCTCCTCTTCCTCTGTGTTACGTGCTGGCCAATCCCCTGTCAAAGGCGCAGGCCTGGATGCCTCCTGCCCTGCACCTGGACCTTTGCAAGCACAATCAGCGACCACATCCACTTCCGTGTCCCAGCACAGCGTACAAATGTCATTACTTCAGGTATTTGAATGCAAGCACAGGGACCCAAAGACAGGCCATAGCACTAAATGTGCAACTTTCCAAATTACTGGCCCTGGAAATGTTGCCATTTAGGCTTGCGGACACTGAGGCCTTTTGCAGCCAGATGTCAGTGGCCGTCCCTCGTTACGAAGTTCCCAGCCACCACTAATTTTCAGCCAGCCTTACACCAACATGTGTCCCGTAACAACACCTGTGCCCTGACCAATGCAGTTACTGGGAAGGTCCACTTAACTACTGACATATGGACAAGTGCTTTCGGCCATGGACGCTACATTTCCCTTACTGCACACTCCTAGGTGAACGTTGTGGAGGCTGGGAGCGAGTCGTACCCTGGGATGGCACAGGTGCTACCGACGCCAAGGATTGAGGGTGCCAATTCCATCAGGGTTTCTGCCACCACCTAAGTTAGTGGCTCCAACTCTCACTTCTACTCCTCCGCCTCCTCCTCCACTTCCACCTCAGAATTATCCTCTTGCAGCACCAATCAGACATCAATTGGTAGCTGGAAGCAGTGTATCACTGCAGTGGGGAAGCGTCGACAGGCCGTGCTTAAGCTGATCTGCTTAGGTGACAAACAGCACACCGCTGCAGAGCTGTGGCAGGGGATAAGAGACCAGATTGAGCTGTGGCTCTCGCCTCTCAACCTAGAACCAGGCATGGTTGCGTGTTATAATGGCCGTAACTTGGTGGCGGCTTTGGAGCTCGGCAACCATAATGTTTTACAGGGTCAGCTCACCAGCAGGCCCTCACCTACAATCTTTTAGAGGGTCAGCTCACCAGCAGGCCCTTGCATATAATGTTTGAGGGTCAGCTTACCAGCAGGTCCTCAACCATAATGTTTTAAAGGGTCAGCTCACCAGCAGGCCCTCGCCCATAATTCTTTCAATGGTTAGCTAAGCAGCAGGCACTTGCCCATAATTTTTTCAATGGTTAGCTAAGAGGTAGGCACTCGCCCATAATTTTTTCAATGGTCAGCTAAGCTGCAGACACTCACCCCTAATGTTTTAGAGAGTCAGCTCTGCAGCAGTCCCTCACCTCTAATGTTTTAGATGGTCAGCTCAGCAGCAGGCCCTCGCCCGTAATGTTTTAGAGGGTCACCAGCTGCCCCTTGCTCCTAATGTTTTTGAGAGTCACCAGCAGGCCATCAATCATAATTTTTCAAGGGTGTATGATGCCCTTATTTATGTGTAATAAAGGGTGTATTGGAGTGCCGGTTCCTTGGAATTTTTGGAAACCCTGCATAGGTTTTATGAGTGTAGGAGTCCCACTACCTGAACAATTGTACCACAATGTGAACGAGGCCCTTCATTATGTGATATAGAGGTTGTATCGGAGTGCCTCTTCCTTGTAATTTTTGGCAGCACTTGAACTTTATATACAAGTAAATATATAGGAAAAAATGTTTCCTAACAATTTTTCCTCAAAAATAGATTTTATCTTCGCAGCGACCTGGGAGTCCAAGATGCATCCAGACATCTTACCCATGCTCTTCCTGAACCATTTCGGTGGTGTTTCCATAAATTTTTGACCTTTTCCTATGAACCAGACACCTTCCCCTCTTCAGAGCAGGGGGTGCCTGGTTTAATGCGGTATAGTAGAATGAATAACGGAAGCGGCACTCACCCAAATATTGCAAGATGTATCTTTATTCATATTCGTAACAATACAAGATTCAGCGGGCTGGGGCGGACATAAGCGTGTCTCTGCTGAGTGATAAGCTGGCGACGGCAGTTTCGCGCACTTGCGCTTCCTCTGGCCTCTGACCTAATAACGCTACCTGTGCACTCCCTTTAATAGCGTCTATGTTGCCTTGACAACCATCGACGCTGTTGAAAGAAACTGCAATCAAATTGCTTCGCTTACTAAATGTAAATTAAGGTACCGGACTAAAAAAACATCCCTGACATCTACTTCGTCTACTTATACATATGTATACTAATCCAGGCATGTGTCACTGTTACCTTTCTAAGTATACACTTAAGTCATTGCGGTCATTTAAGCCTAAGGGGCCCATCGCATCTGTGCGAATAATCCAATCAGCCTCCCTCTGCAGTAGGAGGCGATCTCTGTCTCCACCCACAGCCGGGGCTGGGACATGTTCCAGCCCCGGCTGTGGGTGGAGACAGAGATCGCCTCCTCCTGCAGAGGGAGGCTGATTGGATTATTCGCACAGATGCGATTGGCCCCTTAGGCTTAAATGACCGCAATGATTTAAGTGTATACTTAGAAAGGTAACAGTCGAGACTGGTGAATTGCTTCAGTATTCCTATGTGCGTATTGAAAAACATTTTAAAATAGAAGTCCAAAGTTGGCTGGTTCCTCGGTAAAAGCCAACTTTGGATTCCTATTTTAAAATGTTTTTCAATACGCACATAAGAATACTGAAGTAATGCACTGAGGTCTCGCTTCACTGTGGCTGAGACGAAGTTTGGCTCCACGGAGCCAATAAATTTAAATGCTGTACAGAAACAGTATTAAAACCAAAGTTGTTGAACAAATTGACTTCGGATCTATGATCTGAAGCTATATTCCTTTAATCCTAGTTACTATTTCCCAGGTTTCCCCCAACCTGCACGTCTGTTGCTCTGTTGGATCTATTGGTTAATACTACTGTAAGTCCAGTATGGCCATCCTGAGTTGGATCCTGAACCAGTTGGGAAAGGTAATTGTCTTTAGTGATTGCCAAGAGCATGTTTCCTTTATTAGATCCAAAGGTTTCAGTTTCCCTTTCTATATCTGAGAAGTTGAAGTCCCCCATAATAATGATCTCATTATGATTTACCGCCTCACCTATTTCTCTAAGTAGTAGATTTTCTGTGGATTCTGTAATATTAGGTGGCTTATAACAATCTCCTATAAGTATTTTATTATTGTTTTTACTTATATTTTCCCTGAGTGTGGGCTTTAGGCTCCTTTCAGATGAGCGAGTTTCATGCATCGGACTTGCAGCATGAGTATGATTCAGCACTGACAGGGTCGCATAGCATTATATTGATTTATGATGCTAAGTAACCCTTAGAGGTCTGGAATCAATATTGGTGTCCTCACCCTCTTTGTCACTGTTATCAGACTATGAAATATCATGGTAGGCTTCTTGACCCCTTCCCGATTCCCTGCTCTGCATTTGCCCCAACTGCCACTATTGCTGCCCTCACTATTACCATCACCAACACAGCTATGCATGGGGTTGCCAGCCTCCTCCTTAACCTCTTCCTCAGGGCAGTCCAAATGGTGACTGCTCACACAAGTCTCTTGCTTCTTGTTAGGAAAAATAAAGGCGTCCCACTAGGAAGGGGTAGTGAAAGCATAGTGCACTTCATTGAAAGGCTTCTCTGGGGCTGCAAGGAGGAGGAGCAGGAAAAATGCTATGAACCCTGCTTCCACAGCACGGTGTCAGACTCAGAAGTCACCTCCACATCATCCTGCTGCAACTGTGAGGAGGAGTAAGCCATCCAATCCACTGTCTCATCATCTTTCTACTCAATTATAAAGTTGCACATTTCTGAAGCTATTACTACTACCACTGCTACTTCTAGCTTGATATCTGGTGCTGCAATACTCTTGTTTTGGGAGAACAAGGACAGGGTGTGGATCTTTAACTCTTCCATATTCCTGACATTTTTGGGACTAAGTCAGACAATGTATGGAACGGTTTGCAAGTCTGTTTTCTGGAAAGTAAAGCCAGAGAAACCACAAACACACTGAAGACACTACTACTAACAACTGACTTCGGAAATAGTGCAGTATTTGTGCTAAAGATTTGGGCCTAATGTCTTATGTGCATTCAAATATGCACATTCTGAAAACAGCTTTCTCAAGGCTAAAAGTTGTCAACCTGCTCTCAGATTATTAATCGTCTACCCACACACACACACACACAAACCAACACTTGAACCATTTGGAGATGTCTTGACACAGATTTCAGGCTTATATTTCACATGTTTTCTCACAGAGATTTAAAATGCTACCCTCTGTATTGTAAGCACTTTTTTTTCTGATATTTTTCCAAATCCCTCCCCTCCAAAAAAGAAAAAAAAAATAGAACTGTCTGGGGATGTACCAACATAGAATTCAGCTTAGCGCATTCAGCCTAGTATTTCACATTATCACTCAGATTTCAAACGTGACCCTCTGCATTGTGAGACACACATTGAATAGGTACAGTATATTGCTACCCCCCCAAAAAAAAAAAAAAAAACTTTAACTGTCTGGAGATGCCCTGATATAGAATTGTGCCTATCACTTCACATTATCATTGAGAGATTTCAAGTGCTACCCTCTGTATTATAAGACACACTCTGCACACTAGTGTTGCCCTATTTCACAAAAAATAAAAAATAAACTTGAACTGTTTGGAGATGCCCTGACAGAGATTTAAGACTATTATTTCACGTTTTCACCTAGAGATTTCAAAAGTTAACCTTTGTATTGTAAGACACACTTGTGTTGCTATACGTTTAAAACCATTGGTACAAAGTAAAAATTTTACAAATGTGAAAGCGATCACTGCTACTAAGTTTACACAGAAGAACCAAACAATAGCTACAAATGTTACTTATAATTAACTTTAGTTAGACATTTCCCCTTCAGCAGGAAAAATGCAGCATTACAGTGGGATGCGAAAGTTTGGGCAACCTTGTTAATCGTCATGAACTTCCGGTATAAATTGTTGGTTGTTACGATAAAAAATGTCAGATAAATATATCATATAGGAGACACACACAGTGATATTTGAGAAGTGAAATAAAGTTTATTGGATTTACAGAAAGTGTGCTATAATTGTTTAAACAAAATTAGGCAGGTGCATAAATTTGGGCACCACAAAAAAGAAATGAAATTAATATTTTGTAGATCCTCCTTTTGCAGAAATTACAGCCTCTAAACGCTTCCTGTAGGTTCCAATGAGAGTCTGGATTCTGGTTGAAGGTATTTTGGACCATTCCTCTTTACAAAACATCTTTAGTTCATTCAGGTTTGATGACTTCCGTGCATGGACAGCTCTCTTTAAGTCACACCACAGATTTTCAATTATATTCAGGTGTGGGGACTGAGATGGCCATTCCAGAACGTTGTACTTGTTCCTTAGTGGATTTTGAGCAGTGTTTAGGGTCGTTGTCTTGTTGAAAGATCCAGCCCCGGCGCAGCTTCAGCTTTGTCACTGATTCCTGGACATTGGTCTCCAGAATCTGCTGATACTGAGTGGAATCCATGCATCCCTCAACTTTGACAAGATTCCCAGTCCCTGCACTGGCCACACAGCCCCACAGCATGATGGAACCACCACCATATTTTACTGTAGGTAGCAGGTGTTTTTCTTGGAATGCTGTGTTCTTTTTCCTCCATGCATAACGCCCCTTGTTATGGCCAAATAACTCAATTTTAGTTTCATCAGTCCACAGCACCTTATTCCAAAATGAAGCTGGCTTGTCCAAATGTGCTTTAGCCCACCTCAAGCGACACTTTTTGTGCTGTGGGCGGAGAAAAGGCTTCCTCTGTATCACTCTCGCATACAGCATCTCCTTGTGTAAAGTGCGCCGAATGGTTGAACGATGCACAGTGACTCCATCTGCAGCAAGATGATGTTGTAGGTCTTTGGTGCTGGTCTGTGGGTTGACTCTGACTGTTCTCACCATTCGTTGCTTCTGTCTATCTGAGATTTTTCTTGGTCTGCCACTTCGAGCCTTAACTTGAACTGAGCCTGTGGTCTTCCATTTCCTCAATATGTTCCTAACTGTGGAAACAGAAGCTGAAATCTCTGAGACAGCTTTCTGTATCCTTCCCCTAAACCATGATGGTGAACAATCTTTGTCTTCAGGTCATTTGAGAGTTGTTTTGAGACCCCCGTGTTGCTACTCTTCAGAGAAAATTAAAAGAGGAGGGAAACTTACAATTGACCCCCTAAATACTCTCTCATAATTGGATTCACCTGTGTATGTAGGTCAGGGGTCACTGAGCTTACCAAGCTAATTTGAGTTCCAATAATTAGTTCTAAAGGTTTTGGAATCAATAAAATGACAACAGTGCCCAAATTTATGCACCTGCCTAATTTTGTTTAAACAATTATAGCACACTTTCTGTAAATCCAATAAACTTTATTTCACTTCTCAAATATCACTGTGTGTGTCTCCTATATGATATATTTAACTGACATTTTTTATCGTAACAACCAACGATTTATACAGGAAAATCATGATGATTAACAAGGTTGCCCAAACTTTCGCATCCCACTGTATATGGTGGCCATTTAGATGGATGGCTATTTATGTAATGCAGTGTAGAGGATGCAATTCTGCCAGTGGTGAAGTTGTTCTAATGGCAAAAATTTATTCTGGTTTATAAAGGGTTATGAAGGGTTACAAGCACCCCCTCTATGACGTCCTTATGGAAGTCAAAGGATGCATAAACAGGGGTCAAACAAACTTTCTTCAATCTGACATCAGCAGTTCCATAACAAAATTCAGTATAAGCCCTCCACTGAGAAATTTATTTTGGATTTTTTCAAGTTATTGTCCACCATAGTTATATAATGTATTGTATCTTTATATGGTTTGGAGTCCCGTTTTCTTACAGAGAGCCACAAACTTCAAGTTTGAATTCACACAATCATTGAATTAAATTATAAAACTCTGCCTGCCTGAATTTATTCTAAACAGTAGAGAGCTGAATGGGATTTTGACCAAAGACAACACAAAATGTTAATCCGGGCCAAATGGATGATTTCCATCTAAAAATCCTTCCATGGGGCTACCTTATCAAACAGTCTTTTTTTAGTTGCATGCATGCCAATACCATCTGTATGCATATTACTTATCACCTATTTCCATTACCCAGACACCCTGTTCCATCTGTGCTCCTTTTTTTAAAGATTTGTTTTTGTTCCCTCAGATAACCAACTTTGCATTTGCTTAGTATGGGAATTCCCATCAACATTTTTCTTAATTAACCTACAGTAAATTAATTCATTCATGTCGTGAGCTTGTATTCACCTAGTAATGGAGCCCAGGTAAAAAAAAATAACATTTGAAATGAACAATTGCTACGCAGCCATGGAGCATTTGTATTTATTTTGTGAGTGTATCAAATGTTAATCTGGCAAAACTACTTTCAACCAGCAGGAAAGGGCCATGTGTCACTGTCTTTCTTGCACACATTCCCCAGCTGAGAGAACTTATTGCTAGCAATGTCTGCCAAATACCTTCTCCAAATCATTCATTACTTGCATAATCTTTTAGAAAAGACACTTGGCAAACGCGGTAGTAGTTTCCAAAATTAACAAATAAAAGCATTTGAATAGTCAAAAAGTCAAAAGCAAGGTCTAATTGAGTTTGCTGAAAAGTAAATAACCTCATGCTCAGATATTAACTTTTTTTCAGTACTCAACACAGCAATTAGGTTACGACTAACACCGCTATATGTGAGAAAGTCACGTCTTGAGATCCTTTGGTTGGATATTTTTATATGTTTATCTCTCTTATTTTTCAAACACAAAAACAGAAATGTACTAGTTTAAAATATTGTGTCATACAGGCAATTAGTGGACCAGTTACACATTACAGGGTTGTTAAAAGGGGTAATTGCCCAGAGACCTCCACCACCAAGGGGTACTCTAGCTCTGTTCAGTCCTTCAAGATGCTCCCAAGGAAAAGAGTACACAATATGGGAGCTTGAAAATATTTAGTGCACCTCCAACAATATGTATTGTGCTGTATGTATTGTGATATTTAATTAAAAGTATGTTACAAAAGCATATTTCTTATAATAGGCTTTGCTCTGTTCTTTTTTAGTAACATTAATGCCTCATTCAGACATCAGTGTTTTGGTCAGTTATTTCCATCAGTGATTTTGAGCCAAAACCAGGTGTGGCTCTAAACACACAACAGGTGCAGATCTTTCCCTTATGTCAGTGCAGGCTCCAATTCTAGCTTTGGTCACAATCACTAATGGAAATCATTGACCAAAACAGTGACGTGCGAATGAGGCTTAACTTTGATAAAATATTTAAAAAATACATATTTTAATAAAGGTATGTCCTGGAAATTGAACCCCAGACAAGGCAGCAACCTTACCTACTAGGCTATGGAATAACTATAGAAAAAGTTTAGGATTTTCTGTGCCTAAATAGTATTACAGAATTTTTCTACATTTTTTTAAATTACAATTTATGGCAAAAGAACTGAAGATTTATTTTACTGCTTTTCTGGTAAAACTTTTATGTTGCTGGAAAAAAAAAAACAGAACAAAAACCATTACAATAAGTGTATTTTTGTGACACACTTACTATTAAATATCACAAAACAATATTTGGTATCCCTGTAATCATAACCCCGACAACACATTAGGGATCATTTACAAAGCTTTTTATGCCAGTCTTTTACTTCTTTTTTGTAGTGATTTTGGTAACAAAAGATTCTCCAAATTTATCATGAGGAGTGTGCCTTGTCATAAATTAGGTGCATCTTCAACAAGTCCATTTGCCTGCTGGAAACAAATAGACCAGCCCCGGGCTGGATTATTTTTTCGTCAACATTTACGCCTGTTGGTAAATTTGTCTGGACTGTGGTCCTGGACCATGTTTGGCCCCCAGCATGCCCCTGCCATACCTTCACCACACCCTTGACACTCCTATGCGTGGAGCATAGTGTAAAAAGCCTGTACAACAAAATATTGTCACACAAGCATTCAAAAAGTCACAAAAAGGGGGTTATACAGCATTTTTATACCAAAAACTGGCATGAAAATGTTTGTAAATAACCCCCCATTATTCATTATGATTGCTGGAGCTATGTTTAGCAGGGTAGGAGCGCAGGCTCTGATGGGACTTTGAAATAGTGTTCACACGGGTGTCACATCTGAATTGCTGCTCTGAAGCCAAAGCAGAGCCTATGCCCTTGGCTGGGCTAAATCTCCAGTTTTTAAATTTAGTGGCACATGGGTGCTTCTTCACTTGTGGAGACAGCCCCCCACAGGTGAATAAGCCCTTCTAATGAGACAAATTAATTTGTAGAATTGATTTGCTCATCTCTATGCAACACCTTTCCATGGGTTGTGACTGGTTCGTAGCTTGGCTATAGAATAGAAAAAGCATATAGGATGCTTCATAGGCAGTATTGTAATTAGTGATAGGTAGCATGTTTTTTAGACTTAGGGGGTCATTTATCAAGACCGCAGTTTTAGAAGCCAGTCTTAATAACCCCTATGCTGGCGGTGGATCTTCCGTAGTTGCATAGAGGCGTCGACCTCTACATAACTTTGGCGCATCCATCACCAGTCTAAATCTAGGCTGTCTTCCTTGCTGACATACATTTAGAACATTTTGAATGCCTATAACAAGTGTAGAAAATCATAAATGAGATAGGCCTAGCAGCCCACCCCCTTCCCCGCCCATGTCACGCTCCTTTTTTAGACCTAACGTGAGCTGAGAAAAGTCACAGATTTTGGCTCAAATAACCTTCGCCCCACAATCTGCAACAGATATAGGCCAGAAAACGGACCTACATCTGTTAGTAAATGACCTCCTTAGTGCTTATGCGCTCACTGTAACAGCTTTGCCTCTCTCTGCTTCAGAAGCCAGGCACAGAGGCAGGAGAGGGCCTAGACTGAGACAAGCTCACTTTTTCTAGCTCCTAAGATGGAACAGAGACAATAGGCAGGAAGAGGCTTGACTTTTAAGCCAATCAGGTAGATCTGTTTTCTATTTCAAATCCTACTGTCTAATCCTACTGTGCTAAGTGCCAGTTATTATTTATTGTATTGTATTATTTATTGTATCTCTCTGCATTTTGTGAGTATACTTATGTTTATTCACCCGGCTTATTTACCAGATTATACTTAGTCTTCTCCCTAGTGTTTTTTGCTGTGTATGACTTTGGACTGTTTCTGATCATTCTATTGCTTTTCATTTCTGTGTTATTTGTGTGTTTTGGTTTGACCTGGCTTGTTGCTGTTATGTATACTGGTAACCAATTTGGCTTTTGACATTTTTCCCGCAGTACCACCACCCTACCTGTTCACTCTACCTGCTAGCAGCTAACCTTTGAATGCAGCCGTGGATTCTATTACAAGCAGGGACCACTCAGGGTAAATTGGTCTAGGCTCCTGAGTGGGAATGCTCTTACTGGGGCTGCTATTCTGCTGTAGGTATTTAAGATTCTGAAACGGATCCTTTTTCAAGTTACCAAATAAGATTCTTCTTCAAGTTCCCAAGTTTGAGAACATAAATAAGGATTCAGTTTGGATATCAAATGTATTGTTTATGTAAAGAACAGATAAAGAATTTGAAAGCACTTTGTCAGAATTAGCTTGCTTGAGTCTACCAGAAGAATTCATTTGGATGGTCTACTCTCCATCTGTACAGGACATTACACATACACAGAGAACATATCATCAATATGTTCTAATATGTAATTGGTGGATATGCCCATAAGAAATGGGACCTCATCAGCTCCAAATGCGGCTGGACCTTTAATGCTCCTTACAAATAATCACTGGTGGTTTTTCTATATGGAATATATCATTATACAGCTTATTTGATGTGATATAAATGTGCACATTTGTGGTTTGTGTGTGCAATATTCCTCAATATTTATTTTGTCGATCTAGATATTTAACTATGCATTCAGTCGGCTCCTCGTACAAGGAACCATGATATAACAATTTTTTTTTAATGTGCATTAAGTATTCTAATTTGGAAAATTAGCTACATTGTAATTATTTTCCCAAATGATTTATATGACCATACTTAATACTTACAAATTAGTTATGGTAGAAGTGTCAATGTTTAAGACAAATTAACTGTAAATTAAAAATATGTACCCTATGTACAAAGTTAATTGAATCCACTGGAACCAAACACAATTAAGAGTTTAAATATCAAGCTATGGCTCATTACTAGTACAGTGTAATTTGAGGGAATCACTAGACTATATTAAATGAGGTGCCAACATTTAATATAATTATAGTTTAGTTTATCTGGTTGCTCATACTGCACTGTGTCTATCAAGGGCTGTACAGGAGTTTTAAAAATCATCACTTATGTTTCTGATTGTTTGTGAACCATAAATTATTGTTAGTTACTACTACTAAGTTTCTGCATGACTTAGAGAGGCATAACTAATTCTTCCTTAAAAAAAAAAAAAAACAACCAAAAAACAGAATCATGGCTTTAGGCATTGTAGCATGGGCTTGAGTGGAATAATCACATTAGCTATCTCAGCAGACTTTGAGCTTTGCATTACACTTACCACTGACTCTTAGAGATAGAGATGGCTTTGCGGTTCACCCGGCGGGCGTTTTGCGGTGAACTTTGCTCGTTCGTGGTTCGCTGAACAAGCGAACATATGTCGATGTCCGCCGGCGCCATATTATTTTGCATTGTGCCGAAATTTGATCCATGATACAGCCATCAGGTGGGACAGGACAGCCAATTGAGATGTTTCAACACATGGACACAACCCCTAACCTATAAATAAACCCAATCTGGCAGCCATTTTACATTCTGTTTTTAGCCAGTGTAGGGAGAGGTTGCTGTGTGGAGCAGGGACAGACTGTTAGGGACAACATAATCTAGCTAATAGGGCTACAAAGATCGTTTTAAGGACTGGTATAGGTGTGCTATCGATAGGTGTGACATACTGAGGGGTGTGATATACTTATAATATACTTTCTAACATAGAAAGTATATTATAGTACATTTGTATTGTGCAGCAGTTGTGTGCAAATCTGCTGCTATACTGCAGCTAGATAGAGTGACAAACGCTATTGGAATAACTAATTGCAATGGGGGTGATATATAGTGATGGACGAACATCTGCTGGGACAGTTTGCGAACGCGGTCAAATGTTCGCGAACCACAAGTTTGCGGCGGGTACCATTCATTTTAATGGCAGCGAACCTGAAAAACCTTAAGCTCATATTTGCAGCCAGGAAATAATTACTAGAAGTGCACAAATAGTTCCACAACATGGACAGGGACATACCAGATGTATTATTCGAATTTGCGATCTCCATTCCTAATTTTTTTCAATGCGAGATATCGGCAATATAATTTTCGTGTACACGTATGTGCAAATGCACTATACAGTACCTAAATGCACTATAAAGAAAGTATATTGGTATATAACACCCCGCTTCAATAATTTATTTTTGGGGGACGACTGGTATATCACACCAGTAGAAATTATTTGTTCCAATAACGCTTGTCCCTCTATATACCTGCAGTATTGCAGCAGAACCGCACACAACTGCCGCACAATACAAATGCACTATAATATACTTTCTAACATAGAAAGTATATTATAACATTGTACAAGGAAGGCAATCCATTAGAATATACATAAAGATAAAACGTAACCTTTAATAATGTTACTATGAGGGTCCATTCACACGTCCGTTAGTGTTTTGCAGATCCGCAAAACACGGACACCGGCAATGTGCATTCTGCAATTTGTGGACCGCACATCGCCGGCACTATAATAGAAAATGCCTAATCTTGCAATTGCGGTCAAGAATAGGACATGTTCTATTTTTTTGCGGAAACGGGAGCACGGTTGCGGAAGGGCGGATCCGCAAATGCGTATGCGGACAGCACATTCCGGCCCCATCGAAAATGAATTGGTCTGCACCCGTTCCGCAAAATTCCTTAAAAAAATAAAATAAACAAACAACAACCAAAAAACAGAATCATGGCTTTAGACATTGTAGCATGGGCTTGAGTGGAAGCTAAATGCGGACGTGTGAATGGAAAAGATATGCCTCAAAATGAAAATAAATTAAATTATTAAAAATAAGCAAAAAGCATAGATGTGATAGGCAATAACAAGTGCTCGGCGGCACTAAATCAGGTGCTCGGCGGCACCAAATCAGAAACCATATGTCCTACCATAATCCAGGGGGTTCCAGTGCACATCCATGAATCGCAGAGGGAAAGTAAAAAACATCTATCCCTGGGCTAGATGATGATGTGGTATTGAAGGACAGGGTGGGCAAAGAACTGTCCCTGATATTGCCCTACAGGGGGTGCTATTCTGGCCCTGATAGCCTAACCACAGACCACCCGCCTAGATAAGAGCAACCCCGTCCAGAACCTTACCCTATATAAAAATGGCCCTAGTAAGCCCCTAGCCCCTAGGCCTAGGCCCCTGACTTCCAGGTGATCACTATATAGATCTATGTGTTTTTGACTCATTATAAAAGTATATTATAAGTATATTGCACCCCTCTGTGTATCACACATATCGATATCACACCTATACCAGTCCTTAAAATGACTTTTGTGGCCCTATTAGCTAGCGTTTGGTGTCCCTAACAGCCTGTCCCTGCTCCACACAGCAACCTCTCCCTACACTGGCAAAACACTGAGTGTAAAATGGCGAGATCAGGTTTATTTATAAGGTAGGGGGTATGTCCATGTGCTGAAAAGTCTCAATTGGCTGTCCTGTACCACCTGATGGATGTGTCATGGGTCAAAGTTCTTCACAATGTAATAGAATATGGCAGGCGCGAATATCTCCATATGTTCGCATGTTCGGCGAATCGCGAACACGCAAAGTTTGCCGCGAAACGACAGCCGGGGCGAACCGCAGGGCCATCTCTAGTGATATACCTGTTGCCCCCCCAAAAAAACGTGTGAAATACCTATTATATAACTTCTAACATAGAAAGTATATTATAGTGCATTTGTATTGTACAGCAGTTGTGTGCGGTTCTGCTGAGATACCGCAGCTAGATAGAGAGACAAATGCTATTGGAATAACTAAATGTAACTGGTGTGATATACCTTTCGCCCCCAAAAAAACTGATTAAAGGGTGCAATATACCTGCTTCCACTAAATACTGAATAAGGGGTTTTATATAGCTGCTTCCACAAAACATTGATTGATGCCTTTGATACACCGACTTTGACAAAATATTTATTAAGGGGTTTGATATGCCTGCTTCCAGCAAATACTCATTGAGGGGTTCTATATAACTGTTTCCACAAAATATTGATAGAAGGGAAATATATACCAGCTTCAACCAAATATTGATTGAGGCCTGCGATACATGGGCTTCCACCAAATATGAATTAAGGGGTTTGATTTACCAGCTTCCATCAAATACTCATTAAGTGGTTCTATATACCTGTTTCCACAAAATACTGATAGAGGGGATTGATATACCAGCTTCCACCAGATATTGATTGAGGCCTGCGATACACCGGCTTCCAACAAATATTGATTATGGGGTTTGATTTACCTGCTTCCTGCAAATACTTATTAAGGGTTTCTATATACCTGTTTCCACAAAATACTGATAGAGGTGATTGATATACCGTCTTCCACCAAATATTGTTTGAGGCCTGCGATATACTGTCTTCCACCAAATATTGATTAAAATGTTTGATATATACTGTATATATATCTATATACCGGTTTCCACAAAATACTGATAGAGGGAATTGATATGCTGGCTGCCACCA
The DNA here is from genome assembly GCF_905171765.1 of Bufo bufo. Lineage (NCBI taxonomy): Eukaryota > Metazoa > Chordata > Amphibia > Anura > Bufonidae > Bufo > Bufo bufo. The sequence goes on along the minus strand of NC_053391.1, from coordinate 170,203,595 downwards.
AATATTGATTGAGGCCTGCGATACACCAGCTTCCACCAAATATTATTTAAGGGGTTTGATATACCAGCTTCCGGCAAATACTCATTGCGGTGTTCTCTATCCCTGTTTCCACAAAATACTGATAGAGGGGATTGATATACCGGCTTCCACCAAATATTGATTAAGGCCTCTTTCACACGACCGTTGTGTGCATCCGCGGCCGTTGTTCCGTTTTTTGTTTTTTTTCGCGGACCCATTGACTTTCAATGGGTCCGTGGAATACTCGGAAAAGGCACCGTTTGTCATCCTTGACCGTGATCCGTGGTTTGAGTCCGTGAAAAAAATAAGACCTGTCCTATTTTTTTCACGGCCAACGGTTTACGGACCCATTCAAGTCAATGGGTCCGTGAAAGAACACGGATGCACACAAGATTGGCATCCGTGTCCGTGATCCGTGGCCGTAGGTTAGTTTTTATACAGACGGATCCGAAGATCCGTCTGCATAAAAGCTTTTTCAGAGATGAGTTTTCACTTCGTGAAAACTCAAATCCAACAGTATATTCTAACACAGAGGCGTTCCCATGGTGATGGGGACGCTTCAGGTTAGAATATACTAACAGAACTGTGTACATGACTGCCCCCTGCTGCCTGGCAGGTGCTGCCAGGCAGCAGGGGGCAGCCCCCCCCTGTAGTTAACACATTGGTGGCCAGTGCGGCCGGCCCCGCCTCCCCTGTAGTTAACTCATTGGTGGCCAGTGCGGCCACTCCCCTCCCCTATAGTTAACTCATTGGTGGCCAGTGCGGCCGGCCCCCCTCGCTCCCCTGTAGTTAACTCATTGGTGGCCAGTGGGCCCCCCCCTGTAGTTAACTCATTGGTGGCCAGTGCGGCCGGCCCCCCTCCCTCCCCTGTAGTTAACTCGTTGGTGGCCAGTGGGCCCCCCCCCCTCCCTTCCCATGTAGTTAACTCGTTGGTGGCCAGTGGGCCTTCTCCCCTCCCTCCCCCTCCTAATTAAAATCTCCCCCCTATCATTGGTGGCAGCGGAGTGTACCGATCGGAGTCCCAGTTTAATCGCTGGGGCTCCGATCGGTAACCATGGCAACCAGGACGCTACTGCAGTCCCGGTTGCCATGGTTACTTAGCAATTTGTAGAACCATTATACTTACCTGCGAGCTGCGATCTCTGCGTCCGGCCGGGAGCTCCTCCTACTGGTAAGTGACAGGTCCGGCCGCGAGCTCCTCCTACTGGTAAGTGACATGACCTGTCACTTACCAGTAGGAGGAGCTCCCGGCCGGACCTGTCACTTACCAGTAGGAGGAGCTCGCGGCCGGACCTGTCACTTACCAGTAGGAGGAGCTCCCGGCCGGACGCAGAGATCGCAGCTCGCAGGTTCTACAAATTGCTAAGTAACCATGGCAACCGGGACTGCAGTAGCGTCCTGGTTGCCATGGTTACCGATCGGAGCCCCAGCGATTAAACTGGGACTCCGATCGGTACACTCCGCTGCCACCAATGATAGGGGGGAGATTTTAATTAGGAGGGGGAGGGAGGGGAGAAGGCCCACTGGCCACCAACGAGTTAACTACATGGGAAGGGAGGGGGGCCCACTGGCCACCAACGAGTTAACTACAGGGGAGGGAGGGGGGCCGGCCGCACTGGCCACCAATGAGTTAACTACAGGGGAGGGGGGGGCCCACTGGCCACCAATGAGTTAACTACAGGGGAGGGGGGGGCTGGCCACCAATGTGTTAACTACAGGGGGGGGGCTGCCCCCTGCTGCCTGGCAGCACCTGCCAGGCAGCAGGGGGCAGTCATGTACACAGTTCTTTTAGTATATTCTAACCTGAAGCGTCCCTATCACCATGGGAACGCCTCTGTGTTAGAATCTACTGTCGGATTTGAGTTTCAAGATGTAACTCAAATCCGACAGTATATTCTAACATAGAGGCGTTCCCATGGTGATGGGGACGCTTCAAGTTAAAATATACCATTGGATTGGAGAAAACTCCGATCCGATGGTATATTAACTCCTGACTTTACATTGAAAGTCAATGGGGACGGATCCGTTTGAAATTGCACCATATTGTGTCAACGTCAAAGGGATCCGTCCCCATTGACTTGCATTGTAATTCAGGACGGATCCATTTGGCTCCGCACGGCCAGGCGGACACCAAAACGACTTTTTTTTCATGTCCATGGATCCTCCAAAAATCAAGGAAGACCCACGGACGAAAAAACGGTCACGGATGACGGAAAAACGGGACCCCGTTTTGCGGACCGTGAAAATATACTGTCGTGTGCAATAAGCCTAAGACCTGCAATATACCTGCTTCCACAAATACTGCTCTTCTAAGGGGACTTTGTCACAGGGCCATTTTGAAAATGACAGGCAGCGGAAAAGGCAGGCCATTCCGAAGGGTAGGTAGGGGTCGGGCAGGTGCACCATGCCGTAGCCTAATTTGGAAGTTAGAGAAGCTGTGTGCGATTACTTCAAAGGACGCACCAGAGTTGGATGAGTGGCTCACTCAGCCTTCCGCTTCTGCACCCTCCTCATCCTATGTTTCAGCACCCTCCTCACTCTCTGCTGTGTGCACCCCCAAAGACACAACCACCACCACCATAACCCCTCCACTCGAGTCAGAGGAACTATTTTCCCATCAATTTCCAGACCATACCGATGAGCAGCCAATCTTCGCATCGGATGAGGAAGAGTAGGTAGCAACGGCCGCCTCCCAGCGGTCTGACGACAGTTCCCAGATCAGCCCAAGGAGGGTGTTCCCCGCTGTTGCTGTCTAATCCGAGAACTTTAATGTCAGTGGTGGTGAAGGTGACAATGATGACATGTCGATGGACATCACGTAGGTGCCCACAAGAGAGGAAGAGGAGGGGAGTTCAGAGGCAGAACTCGCAGTGCACAGGAGGCAAAAAGCAAACTGCAAATGTATCTGGAACGAGCAATCCACCATGCACAGTCACATCTGGCACTCCCAGAACGCAGGCACATGGCTCCGCAGTGTGGGCTTTTTTAACGTGTCCGCTTCTGACAATAGTGTTGCCATCTGCAGCCTGTGCTGTCAACGCATAAGTCGGGTAAGCCCAACAGGCACCTGGCCTCCCATCACCGAGCCCAGTGAGAGCAACACCGTCAAAACCGACACTCCCGGCACTCCACGTCCTGACTTTTCTTCTTCTCTTCTCTCCTCCCATTTGTCCTCCACTCCTCCTTCGACTGTTGCGTTGCCACGTTCATCTGGCAAAAGGCAGGCTTCCGTGGACCAAATGTTCGAAAGTAAAAAGTTGATGCCGTCGGATAACCCTGTTGCCCAATGGCTGACCGCTGGCTTGTCGAAACTGCTAGCCTGCCTACTACTGCCATATAAACTGGTGGACTCAGAGGCCTTTAGAAAATTTGTGGCCATTGGCACACCGCAATGGAAGGTCCCCGGAAGGAAATATTTCTCCCAGAAGGGCATCCCAGAGCTATATGGCCACGTTCAGCGGCAGGTGAATATATATCTGGCACACAGTGTCGGTGCCAAGATACATCTGACCACAGACATGTGGTCTAGCAAACACGGGCAGGGAAGGTACATAACTTTTACTGCCCACTGGGTGAACCTTCAGACGGCTGTGAAGCATGCAACCCATGGCACCCGTGTGGGTTTGGTGCAGACCTGCCTCTTCTTCTCCTCCTCCTACTTCATCCTCCGTCTCCTCCTCAGCTGACTCCTCCTTTTCCACAGCCCCTCCGCTGCACCCCTCAAGCTCCCCAGAACTTATTTTTTTTTTTTTTATTGTTTTCATAATACAAAATTAAAATACAATTTGACAATTCGTCGTCTGAGTGCCTCTATATACCATCAACAAGAACAGCCATTACAATAAATTACGAATCACTATAAACAAAAATGGTTCAAAAGATATTAAACAATCTGTCTGTTCCATTTTGGGGGATTACCAGACTCCCCTCTAAACACCATATTAGTTGTGCTCAGACCTTAACAATAATGGAGTCATATAGATTCTATGGACAATATTAAAACAGATTATTCTAAAATTACTAGAAATTGTTGCCCTTTTTATATATATTCCCCTATTCTATTGTGTTTAATACGAATCACTATAAACAAAAATGGTACAAAAGATATTAAACAAGCTGTCTGTTCCATTTTGGGGGATTACCAGACTCCCCTCTAAACACCATATTAGTTGTGCTCAGACCTCTTATTGTCTATCCAAATTCTCCCCCAGTTTGACCCCCTGTTTCTTTGCAGCTTGTGCTGGAGGTGTGGCTGCCTCCTTAGTCGTGCACTCCTGACCAGCTCGTCTGCCCCATTGGCTGATTTTAATTAGTGTTAGTACATAGCTTGGCCTGCTCCCCCTCACTCACTGAAGCAATCTGGCACCAGGAGAGAGATAGTGTGTGGACTCTCATTGCAGTCTTTGGTGACCTTTTGGCGCCAGGGGTGGTGTGGAGTGGGCCCGGCATGCATGCTGGTAACTGCTTTCCGTGGATATAATGGAGGCCATTTTGGCAACAAAAATTACAGAAATTCAGGCGGATCCAGCATGCATGTGGAACCTGCACTTTCTGAATTATATGGTAGCCGTCATGGCACATAACAGGTAAACTTTAGTGTTAGGAACCCGTCTAACTAGAGATCGCCTTGACGTGCGGCAGACGGGCTCAAATAATTTTGTACAAAACGATTTGCCAAGCATCTCTAACTTATTAGTATAGCATTTGCAATTATGATGCAATTTTGTACTCTATTTGCTTTGCAGTGAGCTTTCGATCTTTAACAGTAGGTTTTTCCACTCAATAGTATTGGGCGCTCTTTTGGAATCCCACTCTCTTGCGATAATTACTCTTGCCGCCATAAGACCTCTTATCCAAATCCTTTTGTTCCTTTTTTCCCTGATTGACGATGGGATGCTTCCCAAAACAGCCACTTCCGGTTTCAGTGGGAGGGATACTAGGGACTCTACACTTAGAAAACTATCCCCCGTAAGGGAAATAGCTTATTTTCCATTATTTATCATCTCTCTCTCCCCTCCCCCAACCCCCCCCCCCAGCCGGACGACGGAACCGCACATTACCAACAGTTTGATTTTTGTTCTTTATAAATCTTACTTAACAATAATGGAGTCATATAGATTATATGGACAATATTAAAATAGATTATTCTAAAATTACTAGAAATCGTTTCCCTTTTTATATTTTTTTATATATTCCCCCATTCTATTGTGTTTAATCCTATATCCTTTCCCCATTTTTCCTCACTGTTAAACTTTACTATTTTACCCAGCCCCTTCCTTATTATCCTATACACTTGAGAAATAGTGACCCTGTTTGTAGTGCTTTGATAACAAAAATCTATAAATACATGTTTTGTTGTGATAAAATATTCCCTATTTTGTGTAGCTTCAAAAGTGTGTTTTAATTGATAATACCGAAACCAACTCGTTGAGTCTAAATTTATTCCTGGGCATAACTCTTTAAGTGCTCTTATTCTCCATTCTTAACTAACTGTGATATATAAATAATACTGTACTTTTCCCAATACTTTCTGCAATTAATTGAAATTGTCTCATATTGTTATTACACCACAAAGGTGAAAACTGTGAAGTATTCAAGATTCCTAATATTCTTTTAATTTTTCCCCAAGCCAAGTCAACCATCCAACATATTGGGCACTTTTTCCCTTTACTTTGAATAAATCCTGTCTCTAAGATACTAAATATATTTTATTTTGGGCCATTAAAGCCCCTTTCTAGATATTATTTTATCTTATTTCCCCTGGATTTTAACCACTGAACTTGGGAGGCCAAATAGTATCCCTGGAAAAAAGGAACAGATAACCCTCCATCCTCTTCCGCTAACCACAGATATTTTTGTTTTAGTTTTACACTTTTTCTTCCCCAGATTAAGTCATTCAGCAGCCGTTCCAGATGGTTGAAGAAAAAATCCTCTATCCAAACTGGACAGGCTGCCAATATGTACAAAATCTGGGGAAGTAACACCATCTTTATTAACGCGATTCTATCCGCTTGTCCTATCGGTAACTTCTGCCAGACACTTATTTTGCTTTTGCATCTAATCAGCAAAGGGAAAACATTTCGTTTCGTGAAGTCTAGAATGCTTGCACTCAGCTTTACACCCAGATATTCAAAGGATTCCATAGGTTTTAATACCCTAATTTCTGCAGAATTCGGTAGGGGTGCCTGATCAAGCGGTAATAATACTGATTTGGCCCAGTTGATTTTATATCCCGAGATATCGCTAAACTTGTTTATTACTTCCATAAGATAAGACAGCTGGGATGTTGGATTCTCCAAGAAGATTAACATATCTTCTGCATAGATACTTATCTTATCGGAGGTCCTGTTCATACCAAAGCCTTTAATCTTTTCATCCAGTCTGATTTTGGCTGCCAGCGTTTCTATAACTAGAGCAAACAATAAAGGGGAAAGGGGGCATCCCTGTCTTGTTCCTCTGAACAGCTCTATTTGCTCAGACCATACCCCATTGATATTTATTCTAGCTTTGGGATGATTATATAGAATCTGGACCCACTTAATAAAGTATTGGCCCAGATTCATCCTATGCATTACTTTCCAGAGATATTCCCACTCCACCCTGTCAAACGCCTTCTCAGCGTCTAATCACAGGAATGAGCAGGAGCCTCCCCCCTCCTCAACCTGCATATTCAGAAAAGCTCTACGTATGCTGGATTGTACCAATCTCTTGGGTATAAACCAAGTCTGGTCTGGATGGACTAGCCTGTCTATAACTCCCTTTAACCTATTAGCAAATAATTTTGTGCATATTTTGTAGTCTGTATTAAACAGAGAGATCCGGCGATATGACCCTATTTCTCTTTCATCTTTACCATTTTTTTAAATGAGTGTGATCACAGCTTCAGATAGAGATAGAGGGAGTTCACCAGTCTGGTAGGTTTTGTTTAACACCTGTAGTAACATTGGCAAGATTGTATCACCATACTGGCGATAGATTTCAAAAGGGAGCCCATCAGTCCCTGGAGACGAATTTCACAGAATGGTCTTAACGGCTTCTGATAATTCCTTTAAATCTATAGGCCGATTTAGTATTTTACAATCCTCCTCTGTTAGTCTAGGAAGATTAATGTTCTCTAGGAACTTTTCAACGTCTCCATCCTGCTGCTTATTATTGTTTGTATATAAGGTTTTATAGTACTTAACGAATTCCTGCTCTATCTCCTCCGGGCGCATAGTAACCACCCCACTTTCCAATCTGATATTTTTTATCCTATTAATGTTTTTTTGGTTTTGTATCAGAGATGATAAAAGATTTCCAGGTTTCCTTGCCTGAGAGAAGTATTTGGCTCCTGTAAAGAAAACCCTATGTTGTGTTTTTTCTAGCAGATAATTTATATACTCCAGTCTAGCTTCTTCAAACTGTACTTGTACAGCGGAGTTCAAATTATTAACTATCTCTCCCTGTAGGGACTGGACTCTTTTTCTTAAGGATAGTTCTTTAGCCGCATACTCTTTTTTCCCCCCGTTAATCTTGGCTATATAAACTCCGAGCAAAAATGCTTTAAAAGAGTCCCTTACAAACTGCATAGGTGCCGACGGGGCATTCAATAGCCGAAATTCCCGGATCTCATTTGTTATATTTTCCTGCTCCTTAACCAACTTAATCCAATGGGGGTTTAGTCTGAAGCTTCTCGTTTTTTATAGTGCCCCATATTAATTGTTACTACTATTGGAGAATGGTCGGAGATCGTATGTATTTCATACTTCATTTTTGTTACCATATCTAAAAAATCAAGGTTAGCTAAAGCTAGGTCTATTCTAGACATTACTGTATTCACTTGGCTAAAGCAGGAGTATGCTCTTTTTTCACCATACAGATATCACCAAATGTCTGTCAATGCCATTTCTCAGCAGACCCTTCTTAGCAGTGTCAATTAATCTTTATTTGCTTTATATACATGATCCTTGGAAAATCTATCTTCCTCTAGGTTCATTACATCGTTAAAATCCCCGGATACCAAAACCGGGCACCTTGCTCTAGAGCCAATAAAGTCAGCCAGGTATGACATGACAGACATAGAAAAGGGAGGAGGAACATACACAAATGCCAATATGCAGATAATACCGTTTAACTGAGTGCAGAAAAACAAATCTACCTTCTGGGTCAATTCTGTGGGCAATTGGAATATAGTCCACATTGCTGTGGACATACACACTGACGCCCCGGGAATAGGCCGAGCAGCAAGCATGGTAGTCATATTTTGCCCATCCTTTTTTTGCAATGCAGATATTCTCATATGTGAGATGTGTTTCAAGGAGACATATAACCGCTGGGAGATGTCTCGCCACTACGTCAAACATGACCACCCGTTTCGCTTTCTCAGCCATTCCCCGTATATTCCACGTGAATATTCTATTCATATGTCTTCGTACTCAGCACTACACCGCCACATCTGCCACGGTGGGGGGGAAGGGGGGATTGAGAGAGAGAGAGCATCCCATAGTGACCACCAAGACCCCATAAACCCCATCCCACCCCCCACCCCTCCCCCACTTGGTCAGACGAACCAGACGGTTCACTAACCTCTTACACTTCGCCCTTCCCCTCACCTATCCACCCCCCCTTCGTCTTCATTAAGTATTACACTATAGATCAAGGACATATCCCCCTTCCATCCAGCCACTCACATACTTCATCTGGTTGGTTAAAAAAAAAAAGATCTTATTTGACGTGCCAGTCGAGACATTGCCATGCTGTTCTGCAGCTGTTGTGCCTGGGAGCCAAGAGACACACACCGGCCTGCACTGCTTTCAGCTCTGTAGTCACAGGCCAATCAGTGTCATACCCCGCTTAATTTGACAGTTGGTAAAGTGGTGTGCGACAATGGTGCCAATCTACTGAGCGCACTGAAACAGGGAAAAAAGACACACGTGCCATGCATGGCACACGTCATGAACTTAGTCATGCAGCTATTCGTTGCCAAATACCCCGGAGTCCAGGACATCATTTTAGAAGATCTTACACTGCCATGGCTTGCCTTGCTGATGTTCAGCGGTGACACCAGCTGCCGTCAGACGTCTGATTTGTGACAGCCCGACACGCTGGAACTCCACCTTGTATATGCTTGATAGGCTGCTCCAGCAGCAACATGCCATTAATGACTACCTATACAAACTCTGCAGCAGGACAGTTTCTGGGGAGCTTGGTTTCTTTTCACTGCCAAGTGGCTGCTCATGCAGACTTCTTTGGCCATTTGAGGAGATCACCAAACTGGTTAGTCGCAGCCAGGGTGCCATCAGTGACATCATACCTTATGCCTTCTTTCTGGAGCGTGAAAAACCTAAGTATAGCAGCACAACGGAAAAAAAGGGTAAATATCGTTCCTTATTGTAGTGGTGCCTGCTGTGTCCGGAGTCAGTCCTGAACTCCCCCAAACTTAGATGCACTTGTAAAAGAACCGCAGCACTCTCCAGTCTTCAATTTCCAAAGGTTTATTCACCAACACAATGCAACATTTCGACCTGTGTGGTATTTTTCAAGCAGTGAAAAAGACCACACAGGTCGAAACGTCACATTTTGTTGGTTAATAAACCTTTGGAAATTGAAGACTGGAGAGTGCTGTGGATCTTCTTTCTAGAACGTGCATTGTGTCGTGTCATTGATCAAGCCGTCGATGAGCAGGAGCTGGAAGATGAGGAAGTCGCAATGCTGAATGAATTCCCAGGGGGGCTACTCCATCTGAGACAAGTCAGCAGGAGTCTGAAGAGGATTCAGAGGAGGATGGTGCCTGGGGGAAGGTGGAGGAGGAGGAGCAAGAAGAGCATGCTTTAAACTTTTCATTACCTTTATTTACAAATGCCTAAGTAGGCAATAAACCTATCTTGGCCCAAGTCAAATTAATATATCACTTTTATTCGGTATACATTAAAAACAGAATAGTATGCATAGAACACCAATGTTCTTGGTTGTACAGACCATTGAAAACAAAAAAGTAGCTAGGACATTAAAATCACAGTCACCCTGCCACTGTTACTGATGCTGGCTCGTGGTACTATAGGAGGTATGGAAGGGGGAGAGGAAAGGGAGAGGAGCATGCACAATCCCTAACCCCAAGAGGGGAACGAGCAATTGTTTGCCCTATCACGTCAGCAAGTATTAACTGAATCTAACTCTAGTAGCCTTGCTAATAAGCCTGTTAAATGTATTGTGGTATACGAGACACCAGGCGACCAGAGATACTAGCTGTCTGCTGACAGATAGTGCCGACGTGGACTAAACAACACTATCTCCTAAGGATGCCAACTATTGACGATGTGGAACCTATAGTCCATCCGGACTGATATTCAAGGACTAATACACAGTGGCGGAGTGACCGCTAATTAAAACCTAACACTGCTGCCATTACCCCTGAGGAAGCCAGTGTAACTGGCGAAACATGTCGGGGGGCAGTGTTAGGTTTTAATTAGCGGTTTTGCTGTTGCGGGCACTGGTAGAGGAATTTCCACCCACAGAGAAACAGTTGCGGGTACCAATCCTACCACGCATGCAAGAAGAGGGTGGTTTGAAGATGTGTTGGTCACTTCATATATGAGATCATTCTTGTAGCCAACCTATCGACAGCCGCACTCCGGATCCAGCCTCAGTGAAAGCCTAGACCGACTACATCGGGTTAAAGGCCGATGTGGACGCTCTGAGAAGCAAGGAACCCCTGGACTACTGGGTGCGCAGGTTTGACCCGTGGCCAGAGCTGGCACAATTTGCCATGGAACTCTTGGCTTCCCCTTTGTCCAGTGTCCTGTCCAAAAGGACGTTTAGCGCAGTAGTGACCGATAAAAATGAATGAGGCATGGATCTCGGAGGAATTCAACACATATACACCTATGACTACCACGTTTAATTGAATTTCCTCATGCCAACCCACAACTAAGAATTTTTTTTATTTTTTATTGTGAAGTAGAGTTGAGCGAACACCTGGATGTTCGGGTTCGAGAAGTTCGGCCAAACTTCCTGGAAATGTTCGGGTTCGGGATCCAAACCCGACCCGAACTTCGTCCCGAACCCGAACCCCATTGAAGTCAAAGGAGACCAGAACTTTTCGGCACTAAAAAGACTGTAAAACAGCCCAGGAAAGGGCTAGAGGGCTGCAAAAGGCAGCAAAATGTAGTTAAATCCCATGCAAACAAATGTGGATAGGGAAATGAATTAAAATAAAAATAAAATAAATTAAATTAAAATTAACCAATATTAATTGGAGAGAGGTCTCATGGCAGAGAATCAGGCTTCATGTCATAGCAGAGAATCAGGCTTCACGTCACCCACCACTGGAACAGGCCATTGTCAGATATTTAGGCCCCGGCACCCAGACAGAGGAGAGAGGTCCCATAACAAAGATTCAGGCTTCATGTCAGCAGAGAATCAGTCTTCATGTCATAGCAGAGAATCAGGCTTCACGTCACCCACCACTGGAACAGTCCATTGTCACATATTTAGGCCCAGGCACCCAGGCAGAGGAGAGAGGTCCCATAGCAGAGAATCAGTCTTCATGTCATAGCAGAGAATCAGGCTTCATGTCACCCACCACTGGAACAGGCCACTGTCAGATATTTTTAGGCCCCGGCACCCAGACAGAGGAGAGAGGTCCCATAACAGAGATTCAGGCTTCATGTCAGCAAAGAATCAGTCTTCATGTCATAGCAGAGAATCAGGCTTCACGTCACCCACCACTGGAACAGTCCATTGTCACATATTTAGGCCCAGGCACCCAGGCAGAGGAGAGAGGTCCCATAGCAGAGAATTTGGCTTCATGTCAGCAGAGAATCAATCTTCATGTCATAGCAGAGAATCAGGCTTCACGTCACCCACCACTGGAACAGTCCATTGTCAAATATTTAGGCCCAGGCACCCAGACAGAGGAGAGAGGTCCCATAACAGAGATTCAGGCTTCATGTCAGCAGAGAATCAGTCTTCATGTCATATCAGAAAATCAGCCTTCACGTCACCCACCACTGGAACAGTCCATTGTCACATATTTAGGCTCAGGCACCCAGGCAGAGGAGAGAGGTCCCATAGCAGAGAATCTGGCTTCATGTCAGCAGAGAATCAGTCTTCATGTCATAGCAGAGAATCAGGCTTCATGTCACCCACCACTGGAACAGGCCACTGTCAGATATTTTTAGGCCCCGACACCCAGACAGAGGAGAGAGGTCCCATAGCAGAGATTCAGGGTTCATGTCAGCAGAGAATCAGTCTTCAAGTCATAGCAGAGAATCAGGCTTCATGTCACCCACCACTGGAACAGGCCACTGTCAGATATTTTAGGCCCCGGCACCCAGACAGAGGAGAGAGGTCCCATAACAGAGATTCAGGCTTCATGTCAGCAGAGAATCAGTCTTCATGTCATAGCAGAGAATCAGGCTTCATGTCACCCACCACTGGAACAGGCCACTGTCAGATATTTTTAGGTCCCGGCACCCAGACAGAGGAGAGGTTCATTCAACTTTGGGTTGCCCCGCAATATAATGGTAAAATGAAAATAAAAATAGGATTGAATGAGGAAGTGCCCTGGAGTACAATAATATATTGTTAAAGAGAGGTAGTTAATGTCTAATCTGCACAAGGGATGGACAGGTCCTGTGGGATCCATGCCTGGTTTATTTTTATGAACGTCAGCTTGTCCACATTGGCTGTAGACAGACGGCTGCGTTTGTCTGTAATGACGCCCCCTGCCGTGCTGAATACACGTTCAGACAAAACGCTGGCCGCCGGGCAGGCCAGCACCTCCAAGGCATAAAAGGCTAGCTCTGGCCACGTGGACAATTTGGAGACCCAGAAGTTGAATGGGGCCGAACCATCAGTCAGTATGTGGAGGGGTGTGCACAGGTACTGTTCCACCGTGTTATTGAAATGTTGCCTCCTGCTAACACGTTCCATATCAGGTGGTGGTGCAGTTAGCTGTGGCGTGGTGACAAAACTTTTCCACATCTCTGCCATGCTAACCCTGCCCTCAGAGGAGCTGGCCGTGACACAGCTGCGTTGGCGACCTCTTGCTCCTCCTCTGCCTTCGCCTTGGGCTTCCACTTGTTCCCCTGTGACATTTGGGAATGCTCTCAGTACCGCGTCTACCAACGTGCGCTTGTACTCGCGCATCTTACTATCACGCTCCAGTGCATGAAGTAAGGTGGGCACATTGTTATTGTACTGTGGATCCAGCAGGGTGGCAACCCAGTAGTCCGCACACGTTAAAATGTGGGCAACTCTGCTGTCATTGCGCAGGCACTGCAGCATGTAGTCGCTCATGTGTGCCAGGCTGCCCAGAGGTAAGGACAAGCTGTCCTCTGTGGGAGGCGTATCGTCATCGTCCTGCGTTTCCCCCCAGCCACGCACCAGTGATGGGCCCGAGCTGCGTTGAGTGCCACTCCGCTGTGAACATGCTTCATCCTCATCCTCCTCCACCTCCTCCTCATCCTCGTCCTTCTCGTCCTCCAGTAGTGGGCCCTGTCTGGCCACATTTGTACCTGGCCTCTGCTGTTGCAAAAAACCTCCCTCAAAGTCACTTCGAAGAGACTGGCCTGAAAGTGCTAAAAATGACCCCTCTTCCTCCTCCTCCTCCTGGGCCACCTCCTCTTCCATCATCGCCCTAAGTGTTTTCTCAAGGAGACATAGAAGTGGTATTGTAACGCTGATAACGACGTCATCGCCACTGGCCATGTTGGTGGAGTACTCGAAACAGCGCAACAGGGCACACAGGTCTCGCATGGAGGCCCAGTCATTGGTGGTGAAGTGGTGCTGTTCCGCAGTGTGACTGACCCGTGCGTGCTGCAGCTGAAACTCCACTAGGGCCTGCTGCTGCTCGCACAGTCTGTCCAGCATGTGCAAGGTGGAGTTCCACCTGGTGGGCACGTCGCATATGAGGCGGTGAGCGGAAAGGCCGAAGTTATGCTGTAGCGCAGACAGGCGAGCAGCGGCAGGATGTGAACGCCGGAAGCGCGAACAGACGGCCCGCACTTTATGCAGCAGCTCTGACATGTCGGGGTAGTTGCAAATGAACTTCTGCACCACCAAATTCAGCACATGCGCCAGGCAAGGGATGTGCGTCAAACCGGCTAGTCCCAGAGCTGCAACGAGATTTCGCCCATTATCGCACACCACCAGGCCGGGCTTGAGGCTCACCGGCCGCAACCACTCGACGGTCTGTTGTTCTATACCCCCCCACAACTCCTGTGCGGTGTGGGGCCTGTCCCCCAAACATATGAGTTTCAGAACGGCCTGCTGACGTTTACCCCGGGCTGTGCTGAAGTTGGTGGTGAAGGTGTGTGGCTGACTGGATGAGCAGGTGGAAGAAGAGGAGGAGGAAGCTGAGTAGGAGGAGGAAGAGACAGGAGGCAAAGAATGTTGCCCTGCGATCCTTGGCGTCGGAAGGACGTGCGCCAAACAGCTCTCCGTCTGGGGCCCAGCCGCCACTACATTTACCCAGTGTGCAGTTAGGGAGATATAGCGTCCCTGGCCGTGCTTACTGGTCCACGTATCTGTGGTTAGGTGGACCTTGCCACAGATGGCATTGCGCAGTGCACACTTGATTTTATTGGATACTTGGTTGTGCAGGGAAGGCACGGCTCTCTTGGAGAAGTAGTGCCGGCTGGGAACAACATACTGTGGGACAGCAAGCGACATGAGCTGTTTGAAGCTGTCTGTGTCCACCAGCCTAAATGACAGCATTTCATAGGCCAGTAGTTTAGAAATGCTGGCATTCAGGGCCAGGGATCGAGGGTGGCTAGGTGGGAATTTACGCTTTCTCTCAAATGTTTGTGAGATGGAGAGCTGAACGCTGCCGTGTGACATGGTTGAGATGCATGGTGACGCAGGTGGTGGTGTTGGTGGTACATCCCATGTTTGCTGGGCGGCAGGTGCCAACGTTCCTCCAGAGGCGGAGGAAGAGGCCGAGGCGGCGGCAGCAGCAGAAGAGGCCGAGGCGGCAGCAGCAGAAGAGGTAGCAGGGGGAGCCTGAGTGAGTTCCTTGTTTTTAAGGTGTTTACTCCACTGCAGTTCATGCTTTGCAGGCAGGTGCCTGGTCATGCAGGTTGTGCTAAGGTTCAGAACGTTAATGCCTCGCTTCAGGCTCTGATGGCACAGCATGCAAACCACTCGGGTCTTGTCGTCAGCACATTGTTTGAAGAAGTGCCATACCAGGGAACTTCTTGAAGCTGCCTTTGGGGTGCTCGGTCCCAGATGGCGGCGGTCAGTAGCAGGCGGAGTCTCTTGGCGGCGGGTGTTCTGCTTTTGCCCACTGCTCCCTCTTTTGCTACGCTGTTGGCTCGGTCTCACCACTGCCTCTTCCTCGGAACTGTGAAAGTCAGTGGCACGACCTTCATTCCATGTGGGGTCTAGGACCTCATCGTCCCCTGCATCGTCTTCCACCCAGTCTTGACCCCTGACCTCCTGTTCAGTCTGCACACTGCAGAAAGACGCAGCAGTTGGCACCTGTGTTTCGTCATCATCAGAGACGTGCTGAGGTGGTATTCCCATGTCCTCATCATCAGGAAACATAAGTGGTTGTGCGTTAGTGCATTCTATCTCTTCCACCCCTGGGGAAGGGCTAGGTGGATGCCCTTGGGAAACCCTGCCAGCAGAGTCTTCAAACAGCATAAGAAACTGCTGCATAACTTGAGGCTCAGACAGTTTCCCTGATATGCATGGGGGTGATGTGACAGACTGATGGGCTTGGTTTTCATGCACCATCTGTGCGCTTTCTGCAGAAGACTGGGTGGGAGATAATGTGAACGTGCTGGATCCACTGTCGGCCACCCAATTGACTAATGCCTGTACCTGCTCAGGCCTTACCATCCTTAGAACGGCATTGGGCCCCACAAAATATCGCTGTAAATTCTGCTGGCTACTGGGACCTGAGGTAGTTGGTTCACTAGAACGTGTGGCTGTGGCAGAACGGCCACGTCCTCTCCCAGCACCAGAGGGTCCACTAACACCACCACGACCATGTCCGCGTCCGCGTCCCTTACTAGATGTTTTCCTCATTGTTACCGTTCACCACAATAAGAAAAACATTATTCGGTCCAATGTATTGAATTCAAATTCAGGCCTTTTTTTACAGACACCTAACACTATCTGGCTATCTATTTAGGTACTGTACTACACTAATACAGGCACACCAGTAATGACAGAGTTAGCTGAATATAAATTTGAGGCCTATTATTTAGGCGCTGGGTGACAGGTATACGTTTACGGACAGAATTAGACTTGGATCTGCACAGTAGCGTGTGTGTGAAGTTATTGAGAACTACCCTATCAGCACCTTGAATTTAATATACCCTTTTACGGATAGATTTAAAGTAGGCCTGATACAGCAGAAACCACTAATTTAGAGAATTGCAAAATTGGGAATTGTATTTCAACCCAGAACAAAAACTGTGCTTTGACGGACACTAAATAACTTGACCAGCTAAAGCAGTAATGACAGATTTGGATGAATATAAATGTGAGGCCTATTTTTTAGGCGCTGGGTGACAGATATACGTTTAATCACAGAATTAGACTTGGATCTGCACAGTAGCGTGTGTGTGAAGTTATTGAGAACTACCCTATCAGCACCTTGAATCTAATATACCCTTTTCAGGATAGATTTAAAGTAGGCCTGATACAGCAGAAACCACTAATTTAGAGAATTGCAAAATTGGGAATTGTATTTCAACCTAGAACAAAAACTGTGCTTTGACGGACACTAAATAACTTGACCAGCTAAAGCAGTAATGACAGATTTGGATGAATATAAATGTGAGGCCTATTTTTTAGGCGCTGGGTGACAGATATACGTTTAATCACAGAATTAGACTTGGATCTGCACAGTAGCGTGTGTGTGAAGTTATTGAGAACTACCCTATCAGCACCTTGAATCTAATATACCCTTTTAGGGATAGATTTAAAGTAGGCCTGATACAGCAGAAACCACTAATTTAGAGAATTGCAAAATTGGGAATTGTATTTCAACCCAGAACAAAAACTGTGCTTTGACGGACACTAAATAACTTGACCAGCTAAGGCTACTTTCACACTTGCGTTCAGAGCGGGTCCGTCTGGTATCTGCACAGACGGATCCGCTCCTATAATGCAAACGCTTAGATCCGTTCAGAACGGATCCGTTTGCATTACCATGAACAAAAAAAGAAAATATATATATTTTTTTTTTGTTCATGATAATGCAAACAGATCCGTTTTGACTTTACATTGAAAGTCAATGGGGGACGGATCCGTTTGAAAATTGAGCCATACTGTGTCAACTTCAAACGGATCCGTCCCCATTGACTTACATTGTAAGTCTGGACTGATCCGTTTGCCTCCGCACGGCCAGGCGGACACCCGAACGCTGCAAGCAGCGTTCAGGTGTCCGCCTGCTGAGCGGAGCGGAGGACAAACGCTGCCAGACTGATGCATTCTGAGCGGATCCGCCTCCACTCAGAATGCATTAGGACTGGATGGATCCGTTCGGGGCCGCTTGTGAGAGCCTTCAAACGGAGCTCACAAGCGGAGCCCCGAACGCTAGTGTGAAAGTAGCCTAAAGCGGTAATGACAGATTTAAATGAATATAAATGTGAGGCCTATTTTTTAGGCGCTGGGTGACAGGTATACGTTTAATCACAGAATTTGACTTGGATCTGCACTGTAGCGTGTGTGTGAAGTTATTGAGAATAACTTTGTGACAGGCTCAGCTTGACCCTGATGTAGGATATAGCCAAAAAATAACCACACTATTGATGGTTAAATGCACTTTGTGACAGGCTCAGCTTGCCCCTGATGTTGTATATGGCCAAAAAATAACCACACTATTGATGGTTAAATGCACTTGATGACAGCTTGACCCTGATGTAGGATATAGCCAAAAAAATAACCACACTTTTGATGGTTAAATGCACTTTGTGACAGGCTCAACTTGCCCCTGATGTAGTATATGGCCAAAAAATAACCACACTATTGATGGTTAAATGCACTTGATGACAGCTTGACCCTGATGTAGGATATAGCCAAAAAATAACCACACTATTGATGGTTAAATGCACTTAGCGACAGGCTCAACTTACCCCTGATGTAGTATATGGCCAAAAAATAACCACACTATTGATGGTTAAATGCACTTGATGACAGCTTGACCCTGATGTAGGATATAGCCAAAAAATAACCACACTATTGATGGTTAAATGCACTTGTGACAGGCTCAGCTTGCCCCTGATGTAGTATATGGCCAAAAAATAACCACACTATTGATGGTTAAATGCACTTGATGACAGCTTGACCCTGATGTAGGATATAGCAAAAAATAACCACACTATTGATGGTTAAATGCACTTGGGTGACAGGCTCAGCTTGCCACTGATGTAGTATATGGCCAAAAAATAACCACACTATTGATGGTTAAATGCACTTGATGACAGCATGACCCTGATGTAGGATATAGCAAAAAATAACCACACTATTGATGGTTAAATGTACTTGTTGGCAGCTTGTGCTGGCGCACCACAGGCCACAAAATGGCCTCCGATCACGCCAGATAAAAAAAGTGACTGAAAAACGCTCTGGGCAGCCTACAAACAGTGAGCAATTGAATAGCAGCAGTTCAATGATCCACAGCTCTAGATCGATCACTGAATGAAGTCTTTTGGAGGAGTTAATCACTGCCTAATCTCGCCCTAACGTCGCAGCTGCAACCTCTCCCTACACTTGTATCAGTAGAGTGACGTGCAGCGCTACGTGACCCAAGCTTATATAGAGGCTGGGTCACATGCTGCACTGGCCAATCACAGCCATGCCAATAGTAGGCATGGCTGTGATGGCCTCTTGGGGAAAGTAGTATGATGCTTGTTGATTGGCTGCTTTGCAGCCTTTTAAAAAGCGCCAAGAAAGCGCCGAACACCGAACCCGAACCCGGACTTTTCGGGTTCGGGTCCGTGTCACGGACACCCCAAAATTCGGTACGAACCCGAACTATACAGTTCGGGTTCGCTCATCCCTATTGTGAAGCAAACAACAAATAGGACAAAATAACAGAAAAAGTAAATGTGCATAACTATTCACTCCCCTAAAATCAATACTTTGTATAGCCACTTTTTGCGGCAATTACAGCTCCAAGTTACTTTGGATAAGTCTCTATGAGCTTGCCATATCTTACCACTGGGATTTTTGCCCATTCCTCCTTGAAAAACTGCTCCAGCTCCTTCAAATTGGATGGTTTGACCTTGTGAACACATTTATATGCTTCCCCTTAAACCATCCAAGTGTTGCTTTAACAGTGTGTTTGGGTCATTGTCCTGCTGGAAGGTGAACCTCCGTCCTAGCCTCAAATCACGCACAGAGTGGTACAGGTTTTGCTCAAGAATATCCTTGTATTTAGCACGATCCTTCTTTGCCTCAATTCTGACCAGTTTCCCAGTCCCGACTGCAGAAAAACATCCCCACAGCATGATGTTGCCACCACCATGTTGGGTTTGCGCCAGACATAGCGTTTTCTTTGAAGGCCGAAAAGTTCAATTTTAGTCTCATCAGACCAGAGCACCTTCCTCCATACATTTTGGGAGTCTCTCACATGCCTTTTTGCAAACTCACAATGTGCCTTTTGTTTTTAACTGAAAGTAATGGCTTTCTTCTGGCCACTCTATCATAAAGCCCAACTCTATGGAGCGTACAGCTTATTGTCATCCTATGTACAGATACTCCAGTCTCTGCTGTGGAACTCTGCAGCTCCTCTAGGGTTACTTGTGCTAGGTCTCTGTGCTGCCTCTTGGATTTATGCCCTCCTTGCCCAGTCCATAAGTTTTGGTGGGTGGCCGTCTCTTGGCAGGTTTGCTGTTGTGCCATATTATTTCCATTTGGTTATGACAGATTTGATGGTGCTCCTGGGGATCATAAAAGATTTGGATATTTTTTTTTAACCTAAATGTGACTTGTACTTCTCAACAAGATTGTCCCTTACTTGTTTGGAGAGTTCCTTGGTCTTTATGGCAGTGTTTAGTTAGTGATGCCTCTTGCTTAGGTGTTGCAGCCTCTGGCAGATCATGTGACACTTTAGATTGCACCAAAGTGGACATCATTTTTCTAATTATGTGACTTCTGAAGGTAATTGGTTGCCCCAGAGCTTTTTATGGGCTTCCTAACAAAGGCGGTGAATACATACAAAAATGCCAATTTTCTGTTTTCTATTTCTAAACAATAGTTTTATTTATATATTTTTCTCATTTCACTTCACCAACTTAGACTATTGTGTTCTCATCCATCACATAAAATTCTGATTAACAAAACATTGAACTTCAGGCTGTAATGTAACAAAATACTAAAAAAGAAAAAAGGGGGGTGAATACTTTTGCAAGGCACTGTATATCCGCCTCCACCCAGAACAAAGAATGGTCCCTGTCTTATGTAAATACAGCGGCATAAAAGGCCTTTTCTGTCCGGTGAATGCCTAATGTTTGGGGCCGGTACTCCACTGGCTTGCAGTAAAGATGGTATCCAATGAACATCTAAAATACCTCCAGCCACATAATAACTTGATCTTTTCTGTATGGTGAATGCCTAATTGTTAGGGCCTCGGAGGAATTCAACCTCTGTGACGACCACGTGTTATTGAATTTCACCTATTAATTTGGGGTTTATTCAAGAGGGGGGATTTCGTTAGCCATGTATTTAGTCCAATTTTATATTTTTAGTTCTCTTAGGGCCCTTTCACACTTGCGTTCTTTTCTTCCGGCATAGAGTTCCGTCGTCAGGGCTCTATGCCGGAAGAATCCTGATCAGGATTATCCCCATGCATTCTGAATGGAGTGAAATCCGTTCAGGATGCATCAGGATGCCTTCAGTTCCGGAACGGAACATTTTTTGGCCGGAGAAAATACCGCAGCATGCTGCGCTTTTTGCTCCGGCCAAAAATCCGGAACACTTGCCGCAAGGCCGGATCCGGAATTAATGCCCATTGAAAGGCATTAATCCGGATCCGGCCTTAAGCTAAACGTCGTTTCGGAGCATTGCCGGATCCGACGTTTAGCTTTTTCTGAATGGTTACCATGTCTGCCAAGACTCTAAAGTCCTGGCAGCCATGGTAAAGTGTAGTGGGGATCGGGGGAGCAGTATACTTACCGTCCGTGCGGCTCCCCGGGAGCTCCGGAGTGACGTCAGGGCGCCCCACGCTCATGGATGACGTGATCGCATGGACACATCATCCATACGCATGGGGCGCTCTGACGTCATTCTGGAGCGCCCCGGGAGCCGCACGGACGGTAAGTATACTGCTCCCCCGCTCCCCACTACTACTATGGCAACCAGGACTTTAATAGCGTCCTGGGTGCCATAGTAACACTGAACGCATTTTGAAGACGGATCCGTCTTCAAATGCTTTCAGTTCACTTGCGTTTTTCCGGATCCGGCGTGTAATTCAGGCAAATGGAGTACACGCCGGATCAGGACAACGCAAGTGTGAAAGAGCCCTTAAACATATGTATTTGTAATGGCCTACAGTAAAATTGTCATCCAATATCCGTCTAATATACCTCCAGCCACATAATCACCTGATCATTTCTGTCTGGTGAATGCCTAATGTTTGAGGTCGTACTCCACTGGCCTGTAATAAAAATTTTAGCCAATGACCAACTAATATACCTCCAGCAACATAATCACTTAATCTTTTCTATCCGGTGAATGCCTAATGTTTGGGGCCTGTAATCCACTGGCCTGCAGTAAAATTTTTATCCAATGACCGTTTAATATACAGTGAGGAACAAAAGTATTTGAACACCCTCCCACTTATAAATTATGGCGTCCTGGGGTCTCAAATTCACATTGTAGGTGCATTCCCACTCTGAGAGACAGAATAATAAAAAAAAATATCAGGAAATCACATTGTATGATTTTTTAAGAATTTATTTGTCTTGCACTGCTGAACATAAGTATTTGAACACCAGAGAAACAGAGAGAATTCTCGCTCTCAAAGACCTGTTACTGTGCCTTTAAAAAGTCCACCTCTACTCCACTCATTAATGTAACTTAGTAGCACCAGTCTGAGCTCTTTAAATACACCTGTCTACCCCACAGTTAGTCAGATGCCAACAACTACCATGGGCAAGACCAAAGAGCTGTCAAAAGACACCAGAGACAAAATTGTGGACCTCCACAAAGCTGGAAAGGGCTGAGGGGCAATTTCCAAGCAGCTTGGTGAAAATAGATCAACTGTTGGAGCCATTGTTAGAAAATGGAAGAGGCTAAAGACGACTGTCAGTCTCCCTCGGACTGGGGCTCCATGCAAGATCTCACCTCGTGGGGTATCACTGATGATAAGAAAGGAGAGGAATCAGCCCAGAACTACAAGGGAGCAACTGGTCAATGACATGAAGAGAGCTGGGACCACAGTTTCAAAGGTCACTGTCGGTAGAACACTATGCCGTCATGGTTTCAAATCATGCATTGCACGGAAGGTTCCTCTGCTCAAGTCATCACATGTCCAGGCCTGTCTGAAGTTTTCCAATGACCATCTGGATGATCCAGAGGAGAAATGCGAGAAAGTCATGTGGTCAGATGAGACCAAAGTAGAACTTTTTGGTCTAAACTTCACTCGTGTTTGGATGGAAAAAAAAGGATGAGTTGCATACCAAGAACACCAACCCTACTGTGAAGCATGGGGGTGGTAATATCATGCTTTGTGGGTTATTTTTACTTAATAACTCAGTGATAAAATCTGACACTGGGAAAGCTGGGTAATAAGTCGCGATCTACACTGAGTTATTACCCAGCTTTTCCAGTGTCAGATATTATCACTGACTTACTACATAATTATTACATAATATTTGCTATATTGCTATATATTCATTTTTAGAATATTATGAGCATTCTAAAAAACAAATATATAGCAATATAGCGAATATTATGTAATAACTATGTAGTAAGTCAGTGATAATATCTGACACTGGAAAAGCTGGGTAATAACTCAGTGTAGATTGCAAGTTATTACGCACCTTTACCAGTGTCAGATATCATTCTAGTGTAGATCGCGAATATTCTAATCTCAAATATTCCAATCGCGAATTTTCCATGCAAAAGGCTACACGAATAAGCTTGTCATAATACTCAGTCTAATAGTCTTGTCAGAAGACTATGAAACCAATAGAGAGCGCTATTGAGTTATGAACAGCACCCTCTATTGGTTTCTTAGTCTTCTGACAAGAATATTTGTCTTGTCATAAGACTGTGAAACCAATAAACGGTGCTGTTCATAACTCAATAGTGCCATCTATTGGTTTTCATAGTCTTATGACAGCTGAAAAACAAGGCAGATTCTGCTCATTTGCATGTATTTCCCATATGCCCATGTTTATGCAAATGAGTTTTTACATGACAAAAATGTATAGAAAGGTTATTGAATATTATGTTAGGACAATCAGAAAACTTTTTGTAGCCCTGATGATATTGATCTATGTTTGTAGTAGAGTTAGCACTCCTGCTTTCTGTGATTTCTGAGTTGTGTTATCTAATCTAAGCAAACACCTTCAATTGCTTTTCAATGGCTTTTGTCTCAAGATAACACGATGAGTTAAGATATTTGAGTTAAGATCTGGAGTGCTAACCCTGCTACATCTGTAGGTGTGCAGGTCCACCCAATCCTTCCAACAGATACAAAATAACTTTGAGGTTTACTGATTCTCAGTCAGATGAGAGCTGGTTTGGAATATCTTATAGTGCACAAGGCTGCCATGTTAAGGTATGCTGGTTGTTATCTGTCTCATGGATAGATGGATGGCTTGTATATACCTGGCTTTTGGCATATAGCCTTTGTGTGGTTGTCTATTGCATGTCGTACGTAATAGGTGTCTAAGACGCATCAAGCTATCCTCTTAATGCTGTTGCCAAACCTTTTTTATTGGGTTTCTATCAATTTCTAACCTTTTTTTATGAACCAGACACCCTCTTCTCTTCTGAGCAGGGGGTGCCTGGGGTTCTCCCATTGACTTCCATTGTATTAAATTGTATTAGAGCACCCGAATTTTTCGGCATGCTCGCTCATCACTAAGTGTGTGCAAACCTGGTCAAGAACTCTAAAAAACGTTTGACCTCTGTAATTGCAAACAAAGGCTTCTGTACTAAATATTAACACTGGTTTTCTCAGGTGTTCAAATACTTATATTCAGCAGTGCAAGACAAATAAATTCTTTAAAAAATCATACAATGTGATTTCCTGATTTTTTATTTTTTTTTAATTCTGTCTCTCACAGTGGGAATGCACCTACAATGTGAATTTCAGACCCATCCATGATTTCTAAGTGGGGGAACTTGCAAAATCACAGGGTGTTCAAATACTTCTGTTCCTCACTGTACCTCCGGCCTCATAATCACTTGATCTTTTCTGTCCAGTAAATGCCTAATGTTTGGGGCCTGTACTCCACTGGCCCACAGTAAAATTGTTATCCAATGACCGCCTAATATACCTCCAGCCACATAATCACTTGATCTTTTCTGTACAATGAATGCATAATTTTTGTGGCATGTAATCTAACTGGCCAACAGTAAAATTGTTATACATTGACGCCTAATGTGCCTCTAGCCACATAATCACTTGTGCTTTTCTTTACGGTAAATGCCTAATGTTTGGGCCCTGTACTCCACTGGCCTGCAGTAAAATTGTTATCCAATGACCATCTAATATACCTCCAGACACATAATCACTTGATCTTTTCTGTCCGCTGAATGTCTAATGTTTGGGGTATGTACTCCACTGGCCTGCAGTAAAATTGATATCCAATGACCATCTAATATACCTCCAGCCACATAATCACTTGATCTTTTCTGTATGGTGAATGCCTAATTGTTGGGGCCTCTGAGGAATTTAACACCTGTGACGACCACGTGTTATTGAATTTCACCTATTATCATTTGGGGTTTATTCAAGAGGGGGGATTTTGTTAGCCATGTTTTTAATCCAATTTTATATTTTTAGTTCTTTTAAACATATGTATTTGAAACGTATTTTTACTGGCCTGCAGTAAAATTGATATCTAATGACCGTCTAATATACCTCCAGCCGCATGATCTTTTTTGTACGGTGAATGCCTAATGTTTGGGGCCTGTACTCCAGTGGGCTACAGTAAAATTGTTATTCAGTGACCGCATAATATACCTCGAACCACATAATCAGAATTTCTTATATGTCAGGTGAATACCTAATTTTTAAGGCCCGTACTCCCGTGGCATAAAATACAATCTTTCTAGGCTCCAGCAGGGCACATTTTTGAGAATTTCCCTTTAAGACGCATAATAATGGCCCATGATTAAAATAAATATTTTTTGTGGGAATATTTGTCATTGATCTAGTATGACACTGTCCATGTTGTGGGACTATTTGTGCACTTCTAGTAAGTATTTGGTAGCTGCAAATATGACCTGAAGGTTTCTCAGGTTCGCCAGCCATTAAAGTGAATGGGGCCCGCTGCGAATTTGCGGTTCACAAACATTTGATCACGTATGCGCGTTCGCGTTCACGAATCGTCCCGGCCGATGTTCGTCCATCGCTATAAAGCAACACTGTCTAAATCCAAATACCAACCATGGACAACAGAGGTTAATAGAGAAAGGATAATGTGGTGCTCAATTTAAAGTAAATCTGATATCAATGTATATTTATAGAGGAAAAAGTAGTGTCACTATCCATCCTTAAAATGTCACTTTTATTACTCCAGAATAAAAATCCTAAATATGTGGGAGAATACAATTTATTTACTGTACAATTACTTGAGCCTGCTCTTCTGCTACATATTCTGGATTTTTCTTCTGGAATAATAAAAGTTACATTTTAAGGATTGGTGTGATCCACTACTTTTTTCTCTATGGATGTACAGTAGGGTCTTTCATTTTGTAATGGAAAAAAATAAAATGTAACATTTTTGCAGACTTTGCTTACGACCCGAGTCTCAGTGATAAGATATATATGCCAAATTTCAAGAAGATTAGATAATATTTAGAGGTTGCACAAAACTAGAAATCACAAACTTAAAATAATATTAAAACTAGACACTAAGATTAATAGGTAGTATGATAGGCAAAACATGTGTTATATTAATCAACTTTGAATGATACAATCCCTTCTTTTGTTAGCTTGGTGACGACTTTTCTGTGATGCTCGACTACCCTCAACAAGAATTGTTTTTGTTGTTTGTCCCTGACCGATTCATTAAACTTTTTTATCAGAGCAATTCCTCTTTCTGCGGTATTGACCACCTTAAGAGCGTTCACATGGCTTCTTAGAGAAACACTGCAGTATTCTGTCATGTCGTGGATCCCAAACAAGAACGTCTTTATTAGTAATAAAATGGCTCAGGTCTTTTCCTTCAAAAACTAGGTTTTTACCCTCTAATTGTTTCATTTCCTTTTTCTTTGCAGGTTTGGTTTCCAAATTTTTGGTCATATTTTCCTTAACAGCCTGAGTAATATGTTCACCAAAAAAGCCAATCCTACGTTTGTTTCTGACAGATACTAAAGGTGTCTCTTAGCAACTGTGAGAGCACATTTTTTTACGTCTGCATCTGGGTAAGTGCTCAGAAGCTGTAGCATATCCAAATCATTCTTTGGAACCCATCGACTTACAATTGCCTCGTGCAAAAAGCGAACATATATGAGGCTGACAAAATGTGCAACCCGTTTCATTCCTTTCAATTCTTGCTGAGGAATATTCATCTGTTTAGTGAAAAGGACAATTTTAAGTGCATATATTGCCTTTGCCATCCACCAACCTCCTAGGTACAGGAGTGAGAGTAGTAATAAAAGTGATCAATGTGTGCAATCCCTAAATATTATCCAATCTTCTTGAAATCTGGCATATATATTTTTTTACATCACTTAGACTCAGGGCGTAGTCATATGAAAATCACATCTTTGGAAGAATGAAACACCCTAATGTACAGTAAAGTAAGATAACAAAAAAAAAAAAAACTAAGTTTTGAGACTGACATAACTTTTGTTCTTCACAAAGTTTGCTGCTTCAATTTTTATTGTAGCAATTTTAATTAACTCTAGATTATCAAGAGCGAGCAGATGAATTGCAATTAATTGTAAAGTCTTTTCTTGTCATGATAATTGACTTACTCAAAAGAAACCCATTTCTTCTACATTTCAGTCCCGACACAAAATAACCTGTTAACATAATTTCAGTGACCTTCTCATTTGCTCAGGAGAAATGAGTGTTAATGTGGAGTCGGCAGCTGATTGAATTAGAAGAGTAGACTGGTTGCTTTAAAGAGAAGATTATGTTTGAAATCATTGTCTTCTTCTGTTAACTATGGTTACCTCCAAGGAAACATGTGCTTTGCATTGAAAGGGTTTATTTGACATAGACATTGGTTCCTGTAAGATTGCATCTAAATCAACCATTTATTGTATCATCAAGAACTTCAAGGATAGAGGTTTCATTGCTGCGAAAAAGGCTTAAGGGCACCCAAGAATGACCAGCAACTGTCAGGACCATCTCCTAAAGAGGATTCAACTATGGTATTGGGTAACCACCAGTGCAGTATATTACTCAGGAGTGGCACCAGGTATGTGTGAGAGCATTTGCACTCACAGTGAGGTAGAGGCTTTTGAATGAGGTCCTGGTGTTAAGAAGAGGCAGCAAAGAAGACACTTATTTCCAAGAAAAATGTCAAGGACAGACTGACTTTCTGCAAGAATTACAGGGATTGGACTGCAGAGGATTGGAGTAAAGCTATTTTTTCAGAGGATGCCCCCTTCAGACTGGGACATCTGGAAAAATGATTGGAGAAGAAAAGATAACCACTACCATGAGCCCCATGTCATGCCAACAGTAAAGTATACTGAGACCATTAATGTGTGGGGTTGGTTCTCACCTAGAGAGGGAGCTCACTCACAATTTTGCCTAAGAACACTGCCTTTATTAAAAAAAAATGGTATCATAACAGCCTTTAAAAATAACTTCTCCTAATGATCCAGAAGCAATTTGGTGATGAATCATACATAGTTTTTCCATCATGGTGGAGTACAATGTCATAAGGCAAAAGTCATAACTAAATGGCTCGGTGAACAAAACATTGAAATTTTAGGTCCCTGACCAGGAAACTCCCAAGATTCCAGTCCCATTGAGAAAAACCTGTAGTCAATCCTCAAAAGGCAGGTGGACAAATAAAAACACAGCAATTGTGATGAACTCCAATGAGTTGCCATCAGTCAGGATTTGGCACAGAAGCTGACATCCAGCATCCCATGGAGAATTGCAGAAGTTTTGAAAAGGAAGGGTCAACATTGTATTAAGTCTTGACAAATCTTGATGTATTTGTCAATAAAAAATTAAAATAAACCTTAGGAAATGGTTATCATTGTACCTCAGTATACCATCTAAACATCTGATAAAAAGATCTAAATACTGTGAAGCAGCAAACTTTGTGAAAGTTTGTGTCAGTCACAAAACATTTGGCCATGACTGTACATCAAAATGTCCCAATTCTAAAGCTAAAACACCTGTGCCTGTGAATATGTATCCACTATATACAGTGCTTAGAAAGTTGGAATGCTTCTCATCCCATTAGCGCCGCAAGCATAATGCATAAATCAGCAATGATGCTGGTCGTAGTAACATCTTTTGAAATTTCAAAAAATAATATGTATTATATTATAATATAACATAAGTATTGTATATTAATTTGTTTTATTCTACTGGTGTATCAGTAGACAGGCTTATCTACAAACAGTATATTGGATAATACTTTATTTATGAAGTTATGCTTTGATAAGTGATATTGTTATAGATAAACTGGGTTTATTATATTTTGTTGAATTGGAATGCTGCTTTAAAGCAGACCTGCCCACTTTCCTAACATATTTTTTTAGTAAATAATTATGTTCTCTATGAAACAATGATTCTGGAGAATATTTTCTTATAACTATGTGTTGTGCTTTTCCTCTGTTAATTTTCTTTGTGAAATTTTGAATACATTGACTACTCAGTGTTACAATTCTATGTGGCAGGAACGTCTATGCAAAAGTCTGGACAAAATGGAGTTGGAGATAATTAACAAAAAAACTAGGAAATATAGATTTAATGCTAAACCAATAGAGGGTTATAATTATAGAGCTAACTCGCAAGAAGGAGATCCAAATACTAGATCTTTGGGCCATTCAAATAGCGACATTTATCCCCCTAGATATACCATTCCTGTGAGTAACAGATTTGAGGCATTAAATTATAATCATTTTTTAGACAGGACTCCACCCCACCACAAGACAAGGATCAGACAGAGATCACAGACACCGAACGACACGTATGTCCAACCTCAACAGATAGGAGCACATCACGACATGAGAACCAGACACAGATCACGTTCACCATTCAGAGACCAAATTTACCAACAGTCATTGCCAACACACACATACAACTTGAGGAACAGGCTCAACTATCAACTAGAAGACCAAGAGCCGCAACAGAGGACCAGGCCCCCACAGAATCACAGATATCAATACACACCCAAACATTTCAGAGAGGGAACACACAGACACCAACAGAACCCAGATCCAAAAGAAAGATACGAAGATCCCAAAGAAAAAAGAGGGACTTACAACAGACACAGATAGAGCAATCAGAAGCTGTAGTAAACCTCAGTTCCGTGGTCCTCACTGATTCTCAGACAAGACTACTGAACAGGGGCCTTAAGTTTGCACCTACAGCTAAACTGAATAAATTGGATACGTATGTGGGTATAGAGAAATTTGTGAGGAAACTCTGTTTGAAAAAATATTTTTTTAAAAACCCGATAGTAAAAAATACAGATGAATGTGGGGATGCAGAGATTAAACATACAACTCTTAAACCAAAATCAAAAAAGTTTCCAAGACAGGAGATTGGCGCAGAGATAGCCACTTTCAGAAGAAATATAGAGACAGATCTGTGAAAGGTATCTGGTAAACAGATGAGGAAAAATAATTTGACTACACAGGAGATTAAAGCGATTAAGGAATTACAAAAATTAAATAACCTTACCATTCGCCCCGCCGATAAAGGCGGAGCGATCGTTCTCCTGGAAACAACCAAATATAATGAGGAGTGCCTGAAACAACTCGCAGACACAACAACATATAAGAGGTTGAGAAAGGATCCTATGGAAGAATTCTCAAAGCTATTGAATCATTATTGTAATAGAGGACTTGAGGATGGACTACTTTCTAAGCAGGAATCTGACTTTATTTTGGGGACACAGCAGAGGCTACCTGTGTTTTACTGCCTGCCTAAAATACATAAAAGTATGACTGATCCGCCAGGTCGCCCTATAATTTCGGGTATAGGATCTTTGACATCCAATTTGTCCCAATACATAGATCAACTCATTCAGCCAACAGTGAAGACCATACCAGCCTATCTTAAAGATACCACCCAGATTGTCCAGATTCTGGAAAATTTGAAGGTGGAGCCACATTGGCTGATAGGGACTTTGGATGTCCAATCACTCTATACCGTGATTGAGCATGAACAGGGCACCAATAGCATGGGTTTGCAATTGAGGAACCATGGTAGCCTCAAACAGAAACAAATTGATTTCTTGGCAGAGGGTGTTAGACATATTTTAACGCACAATTATTTTTTCTTTGAGGGGGCTTATTATCTCCAGATTCGGGGCACCGCCATGGGCACCAGATTCGCCCCCAGCTATGCCAACCTTTTCATGGCACAATGGGAACAAGAGACCATCACACCCAGGCTGGGGTCGGATCTGGTGCTCTGGCGGCGTTACATCGATGATATAATTTTTATTTGGCAAGGAGATATAATTAGCCTCCACACCTTCTTAGAAGAAATCAATACAAACAAATATAATCTTAATTTCTCCTCTAATATTAATCAAGAATTTACAGAATTTCTCGATTTACGGATTACCACTCAGATGGATCATTATGTGTGCACCACCTTTCAGAAAAAAGTAGCCAAGAATAGCTTCATCCTCTTCTCTAGCTGTCATTTGCCTTCCTGGTTATTGAATATACCAACTGGTCAGTTCCGCAGAATTAAAAGGAACTGCACAAACCAGGTAGAGTTTGAGGAAGAGGCTATTAACATGAAAGAAAAATTCTTGGCAAAAGACTACCCAGAGACAGCAGTCGAAAACGCTTTAAAAAAGGTTAGAATGATGGATAGGGAAAAGTTCTTTGAAATTAATCAAGAGAGGACTGATAAGCCCAAGGAAGATGACAAATTCCGCATTATACTGCCTTATAATGCACAGCATAAGAAAATTGAGCAAAGTATTAAAAATCATTGGCACCTAATCCAAAAGGATAAAATTATAGGCCCTTTGATCCCACCAACACCAGAGATAGTCTATACGAAGGCCCCTAATTTGGGTCTGAAAATAGCACCATCTATTAAACAGAATACAAGAGAAACTGGTTCTATTAATAAATGGCTAAATAGGAGTGGGTTCTATAGATGTGGTTGCTGCGTGAACTGCAGAAACACGTCTTTTGCAAAGAAGACCCAACGTGTAAGCTCAACACAAAACACCTTTGTAGTTGAGATAAAGAATCTTCTTACATGTAACAGTTCAAATGTCATCTACATTATTGAATGCTCATGTGCTAAACAATATACAGGGAGTGCAGAATTATTAGGCAAGTTGTATTTTTGAGGATTAATTTTATTATTGAACAACAACCATGTTCTCAATGAACCCAAAAAACTCATTAATATCAAAGCTGAATATTTTTGGAAGTAGTTTTTAGTTTGTTTTTTGTTTTAGCTATTTAAGGGGGATATCTGTGTGTGCAGGTGACTATTACTGTGCATAATTATTAGGAAACTTAACAAAAAACAAATATATACCCATTTCAATTATTTATTTTTACCAGTGAAACCAATATAACATCTCAACATTCACAAATATACATTTCTGACATTCAAAAACAAAACAAAAACAAATCAGTGACCAATATAGCCACCTTTCTTTGCAAGGACACTCAAAAGCCTGCCATCCATGGATTATGTCAGTGTTTTGATCTGTTCACCATCAACATTGCGTGCAGCAGCAACCACAGCCTCCCAGACACTGTTCAGAGAGGTGTACTGTTTTCCCTCCTTGTAAATCTCACATTTGATGATGGACCACAGGTTCTCAATGGGGTTCAGATCAGGTGAACAAGAAGGCCATGTCATTAGATTTTCTTCTTTTATACCCTTTCTTGCCAGCCACGCTGTGGAGTACTTGGACGCGTGTGATGGAGCATTGTCCTGCATGAAAATCATGTTTTTCTTGAAGGATGCAGACTTCTTCCTGTACCACTGCTTGAAGAAGGTGTCTTCCAGAAACTGGCAGTAGGACTGGGAGTTGAGCTTGACTCCATCCTCAACCCGAAAAGGCCCCACAAGCTCATCTTTGATGATACCAGCCCAAACCAGTACTCCACCTCCACCTTGCTGGCGTCTGAGTCGGACTGGAGCTCTCTGCCCTTTACCAATCCAGCCACGGGCCCATCCATCTGGCCCATCAAGACTCACTCTCATTTCATCAGTCCATAAAACCTTAGAAAAATCAGTCTTGAGATATTTCTTGGCCCAGTCTTGACGTTTCAGCTTGTGTGTCTTGTTCAGTGGTGGTCGTCTTTCAGCCTTTCTTACCTTGGCCATGTCTCTGAGTATTGCACACCTTGTGCTTTTGGGCACTCCAGTGATGTTGCAGCTCTGAAATATGGCCAAACTAGGGGCAAGTGGCATCTTGGCAGCTGCACGCTTGACTTTTCTCAGTTCATGGGCAGTTATTTTGCGCCTTGGTTTTTCCACACACTTCTTGCGACCCTGTTGACTATTTTGAATGAAACGCTTGATTGTTCGATGATCACGCTGCAGAAGCTTTGCAATTTTAAGAGTGCTGCATCCCTCTGCAAGATATCTCACTATTTTTGACTTTTCTGAGCCTGTCAAGTCCTTCTTTTGACCCATTTTGCCAAAGGAAAGGAAGTTGCCTAATAATTATGCACACCTAATATAGGGTGTTGATGTCATTAGACCACACCCCTTCTCATTACAGAGATGCACATCACCTAATATGCTTAATTGGTAGTAGGCTTTCGAGCCTATACAGCTTGGAGTAAGACAACATGCATAAAGAGGATGATGTGGTCAAAATACTCATTTGCCTAATAATTCTGCACGCAGTGTATAGGCAGGACTAAAAGACCATTAAAAATCAGCGGATACATATCAATAATATTAAAAAGGGCTATGAAAAACATGTACTATCCAAACATTTTAAAATGATACATAACCAAGACCCCAAAACTCTAACCTTTGCAGCTTTTGAACAGATAGAGCGCAATTGGAGGGGAGGTAACCACATTGCCCGAATGTCTAGGGCTGAGTCCATAAGGATTTTCGAATTCGGCAGTCTAGCTCCAGCTGGGCTTAATGCCGAACTGGAAATATTCGTGTTCCTGTGATGGGTTGGATGCCTTCGGCCCACGAGGGGTACTAGTCGGGCTGTTTAGCAGCACTATGACCCCTCCTGAGCTGTGGGTCTCCACCCCTATACCAACTAGTCACACACCAACCTGTATCCTTCATCTACCCGAAACACTTAGGCAATAAGCCCCAATGGGCTAGGATATCATCTATACAGGGTAGCCAGGTTTGACTTCTGTCTCTCCCTTGTCTGAAACTATCTCTGCGCCATCCTCTAATTGAACTATTTATTATATGGAGGCATATATCCCAAATTACAGAATATTTTAGAATTTTAGACCTGTAACAGACGCCCACCATACAAAATTCCATTTAATATATTTTTAAATAAATTATTAAACTCTCATTTTATTCTATTTTTAATACATAATTTTTTACAGTTGACGGATATATATATATATATAGCAAAAATATATGACCATTTAAGGCTGCTTTCGCACTTGCGTTCGGGTGTCCGCTTGTGGGCTCCGTTTGAGGGGGCTCGCGAGCGGCCCCGAGCGCATCCGTCCAGCCCTAATGCATTCTGAGTGGACGCGGATCCGCTCGGAGTGCATCGGTCTGGCAGCGTTCGGCCTCCGCTCCGCTCGGCGGGCGAGCACCTGGGCGCTGCTTGCAGCGTTCGTTTGTCAGCCTGGCAGTGTGGGTCGGTGGGGACGGATCCATTTGAAGATGACACAGTATGGCTTGGTCTTCGGATGGATCCGTCCCCATTGACTTTCGGTGTGAGGTCTGGACGGATCCGTTCAGGCTACTTTCACACTTGGGGTTTTTTCAAACTATGGTGCAGACGGATCCGTTCTGAACGGATGCAAATGTCTGCATTGTGGGAGCGGATCCGTCTGGGCGGACATCGGACGGACCCGCTCTGAGCGGCAGTGTGAAAGTGGCCTAATGATTATGGAATATTCATAATAGTAAGAATAAGCTATGATGGGATCTTTTTATGCATCCTTTATACTGCAGCAGATTTAATATATTACATTTTATATGCTCTTGTAAATGTACACTACTATGTAATTTTATCCATATAAGAGGCTAATGCAACAGGATACATAAAAAAATTTAGTATGATTAATGTTCCTGATGAACTCAAGATTCTATAAAATAAGAAAATGCATGGTTGCACAAAAAACCGCAGATAAACCGCGACAATATCGCAGCATATGGTAAATTGTATCTGGGACATTCAGACCTTCCCAATCCATTTCGGGTTTACTATAGAACCCGTTTGGCAGCCAAAATGAATAAAAAGCAGGCAAACAAGTCAGATCCAATAGAGCCACTGAGGAAGAAGGTAGATAACCTTCGAAACGCGTCTGGCATGGATGAATTGGACCTGACAAAAAAAACGCAACAGTTTGCCATTTGATGTTGGATAAAAGAAAGCGCTTGCAAAGATAAAGGAATCATGGATTTCTAGCAGCCGACTTCTAGCAGCCACCTATGGACGTGATTGCACCAAAGACAGGTGGAACACCCATTCCAATCAAGGAACTCTAAGGTGAACCTGCAGTGGGATAGAGCAAGCATTATCAAGCACCTCTACTCACAGCCGGACCTGAAAAACCACAGGTTCATACCTAACAACTAAGCTGCTTTTTTGTCTGCTGCCCAGGGATATACCTTATCCTGAATTTCTACTACGTGGGACGCCACGGTGAGGACGGTATTAAGTCCGTACGTGAGTAATAAAACATTTTATTATATGTGCACACATTGTTGCTTAACCGCTGCACTGCATATTTAATGGACTATTGCCACTGCGACCTAAGGCTGCCCTAACTAGAGATTCGCTGGACTGTTACATTGTGTAACCTAGTATAGTTTCCGGATTAAATATTGGAACATTGTGCTGATTTTCCGGAACCTTTGCTACACCATTGCGGAAAGACTGAGTTCCAGGATTAATCTCCACAGACACGCTTCACGGATACGCATCACTGTAACCATTTGAGCACTGCTATTTTTCTATTCATTGCACTGATTTATTAATATTAACATTATTTTTTATGTCACTATGCTTTATCACTTAAATAGTAGTTTTATATTTATTTTTTGACGCACTGGTTTGGCACAATTTGTACACTTATATTTGTTTTTGTGGAGATATAATTGGTATCAGCCATTGCTCCAACTAACCAAATATACTTAATGTTGCAGCCTGCATGCAATTTGGTTTAACCTTGGTCATTTATATATGTTCCCTTGGCCGGCATATCAGGCCCCAACCCCTGCATATTAGTTTTATCAGTGGACTAAAACTATATATATTTTTTTTTTTTATAAACATTTTATCCATTGTATTTTAATAGGGTTTTAACCTGTTCAGGATATATTACTTCATTTTATATGTGCTTGGTGACCTTTTATGCATTGTTACCAATAAATTGGTGTTATATCGCTTACTCTGTGGTCCAGTTATAAGAGTGCCCATCCTTTTCTTTACTATTATTGCTTCATTTCTGGTGATCGGGGTACGACATCGGGTTGGAGCACCTTGCCAGCTTGAGTCAGGGGTGAGCCGTCCTTTATCTTATCTATATACAGTGTTACAATTCACCTTGTAAAAATAGGGTGTGCCTCTACACAGATTGATACTCCCAGCACTAATTGGTCAGTGTCAGACTGTGTAGGGATATACTCCTGACTGATAAAACTGATTAATACATTTCTTTTTTTTATTATAATTAATTTTATTTTCATTTTCAACATATAAAAATACAAGAAAGCAAAAGAAATGGACAATAACGATTCAGCAATATACACAAGCATATTTTATATAATTATCATTCATGACATCGAAATTCTATCCTTATCTTATTTCCTTCCTCATAACAACAAATATATAAAGAAAAAGGAAAATATTATAATATAGCCCCCCCTCCCCTCCCACCCCCCCTCGATTGTCTTGGGAGTTTCTATAGAAAAAATTAATTTCATGATCTCATATCGGGGATTTTAATCATCCTTCAATCGTTTGTTTGTTAGTTCTAATTTTGAACTGTTCCTTCCTTACTCCTTTCCCCCCCTCTTTCCTCCTATCCATTTACCTTCCCTATTCATTTTATCTTACAGGCATATTCATATCTCTGCACCCTATCACATAGGTTCTTCCACTCTTCAATATTTGGTGGTCCGTCCGCCCCCCACTCTCTGGCCACTACAACCCGCGCCAGCATCAATCCTTTTCCCATTTAATTTCACTTTTTCTGTCGAGGCCGATTTTTCTAATGTATCCGAGCACCGCTATAGAAATCTCCAATGGCACAGTACTCCAAATTACTCTGGTAAGCACCTGAAATACCTGAGTCCAATAGACCTGCATAGGAGGACAATACCAGATCAAGTGAATGAAGTCCGCATTGTTCCTTCTACACTTCCAGCATCTAGAGTCTTATGTTTTATACATCCTGCTCAACACCCAGGGGGTTATATAAGTTCGGTGGAGAATAAAAAAACTGTATCAGCCGGAAATTGCTCGATAGCGTGCTCCTTTTTATGCTTTTATAAATACATCTCCAGTCTAAAATATTAGACTCCACTTCTAGTGCCCATTTACTTTCACTTTTAAATTTGGTCACACCCCTCAGCCCCCTTTTAATTTTTTTTATATATCTGTGAGATTGATATTTTAGTCCCGTTACTGTGATAACAAAATTCTGCAAATTCTGAGTGTTGAGTGACCAAATATTCTTTATTCTCAGTTGAGTCGAATGCGTGCTTTAATCGAAAATATCTAAACCGTGTAAGGGTGTCTAAATCTATACTAAGCCCCATTTCCTCTAGTGTCCTAAGCTTTCCTTTCACCACTTAATACCATTTTTTTCCCCAAAATACATAATCATCTAGCCTCTGAAACTCACCTAAATTAATATTTCCCAAGATAGGGATAATCTTTAATGAATAATTTATGCCCAGTAATTTTTTAACATTAACCCATATCAAGTGCATCATACAGGGAGTGCAGAATTATTAGGCAAGTTGTATTTTTGAGGATTAATTTTATTATTGAACAACAACCATGTTCTCAATGAACCCAAAAAACTCATTAATATCAAAGCTGAATATTTTTGGAAGTAGTTTTTAGTTTGTTTTTAGTTTTAGCTATTTTAGGGGGATATCTGTGTGTGCAGGTGACTATTACTGTACATAATTATTAGGCAACTTAACAAAAAACAAATATATACCCATTTCAATTATTTATTTTTACCAGTGAAACCAATATAACATCTCAACATTCACAAATATACATTTCTGACATTCAAAAACAAAACAAAAACAAATCAGTGACCAATATAGCCACCTTTCTTTGCAAGGACACTCAAAAGCCTGCCATCCATGGATTCTGTCAGTGTTTTGATCTGTTCACCATCAACATTGCGTGCAGCAGCAACCACAGCCTCCCAGACACTGTTCAGAGAGGTGTACTGTTTTCCCTCCTTGTAAATATCACATTTGATGATGGACCACAGGTTCTCAATGGGGTTCAGATCAGGTGAACAAGGAGGCCATGTCATTAGATTTTCTTCTTTTATACCCTTTCTTGCCAGCCACGCTGTGGAGTACTTGGACGCGTGTGATGGAGCATTGTCCTGCATGAAAATCATGTTTTTCTTGAAGGATGCAGACTTCTTCCTGTACCACTGCTTGAAGAAGGTGTCTTCCAGAAACTGGCAGTAGGACTGGGAGTTGAGCTTGACTCCATCCTCAACCCGAAAAGGCCCTACAAGCTCATCTTTGATGATACCAGCCCAAACCAGTACTCCACCTCCACCTTGCTGGCATCTGAGTCGGACTGGAGCTCTCTGCCCTTTACCAATCCAGCCACGGGCCCATCCATCTGGCCCATCAAGACTCATTCTCATTTCATCAGTCCATAAAACCTTAGAAAAATCAGTCTTGAGATATTTCTTGGCCCAGTCTTGACGTTTCAGCTTGTGTGTCTTGTTCAGTGGTGGTCGTCTTTCAGCCTTTCTTACCTTGGCCATGTCTCTGAGTATTGCACACCTTGTGCTTTTGGGCACTCCAGTGATGTTGCAGCTCTGAAATATGGCCAAACTGGTGGCAAGTGGCATCTTGGCAGCTGCACGCTTGACTTTTCTCAGTTCATTGACTGTTATTTTGCGCCTTGGTTTTTCCACACGCTTCTTGCGACCCTGTTGACTATTTTGAATGAAACGCTTGATTGTTCGATGATCACGCTTCAGAAGCTTTGCAATTTTAAGAGTGCTGCATCCCTCTGCAAGATATCTCACTATTTTTGACTTTTCTGAGCCTGTCAAGTCCTTCTTTTGACCCATTTTGCCAAAGGAAAGGAAGTTGCCTAATAATTATGCACACCTAATATAGGGTGTTGATGTCATTAGACCACACCCCTTCTCATTACAGAGATGCGCATCACCTAATATGCTTAATTGGTAGTAGGCTTTTGAGCCTATACAGCTTGGAGTAAGACAACATGCATAAAGAGGATGATGTGGTCAAAATACTCATTTGCCTAATAATTCTGCACGCAGTGTATTGCTAATTGGGCACTTCCTGCCCTTTATTTTTATAATCCCAGTTTCTAGGACACTAACAATGTTATATTGGAGACCTTCAAACTCGCCCACCAGAAAATGACGCAGTCTGTCGTCCTCTGTCATTAACCACTGAAGCTGGGCTGCATAATAGTAGCCTTGAAAGCAGGGGACAGACAAGCCACCATCTTCTTCATCTAACCATAAGTATTTTTGTTTCAACCTAACCCTTTTTCTCCCCCATATGAGATCATTTATCAATCCTTCCAGTACATAAAAAAAATGGTCCCCTATCCACACGGGGCAGGAGGAAATGACATAAAGAATCTGTGGTAAAAGGACCATCTTAATGATGGCAATTCGATCGGCCTGTCGAATCAGTAATTTTTGCCAGGTACTTATTTTATTTTTAACCCTTTTAAGCAGAGGGGTGATATTAAGTTCTATATACTCCTGGATCCTTGAACTAATTTTTATTCCAAGATATTCAAATGATTCTGTGGGTTTCAGTATTTTGACATTTATATCCTTTCGCGTAATTTCATATCCGACTGGGAGCAGCACCGATTTTATCCAATTCACCATGAAGCCTGATATTTGCCCAAACTGGTTTACTATCCCCATCAGGTATGGCACCGTTGACACCCCCCCTTCCAAAAAAAAGAGGATGTCATGCTACAAGTTCTTGCAGCATGGCCCCTGAAATAGAAGATTCATACTTAAAGGGGTACTCCGGGCTTTTAATAATGATGACCTATCCTCAGGATAGGTCATCAATATCTGATCGGCAGGGGTCCAACACCCCCACCGATCAGCTGTTTGAAGAGGAGGAGCGCCGTGCCAGCTATGCATCCTCTTCACTGTTTACCTTCTCGCTGTTGCCTCTGCAGTGGTGAGCAGGTATAATTACACCTAATTGTCCCATTTATTTCAATGGGATGGATCGTTCCCATACACTTGTATAGGAGCAATAAGTCCAATTGAAATTAATGGGACGGCTTGGGTGTAATTACACCTGTTCACCGCTGCAGAGGCAACAGCGAGAAGGTAAACAGTGAAGATGAGGCAGTGCTGGAATGGCACGTGCCTCCTCTTCAAACAGCTGATCGGCGGGGGTGCCGGGTGTTTGACCACCGCGATATGATATTGATGACCTATCCTGAGGATAGGTCATCAATATTAAAAGCCCGGAGAACTCCTTTAACTGCTCCCCGCCACCCTGGTCCTTTGCGCTGCTCCCTCTGCCTCCATCTTCTGGTTCCTGCGTTGTTTACACCTGTCAGTGCATGGATATGGTCACATACACGGCTCCAGTCAATGACTGGCTTCAGTGGTGACACACTGCTTGTGGCCACATCACCGCTGAAGCCAGTCATTGATTTGAGAGGTGTATATGATCATGGTCATGCACTGCCAGGTGAAAACAGCACGGGCACCGGAAGATGGAGGCAGCAGGGGCAGTGCAGAGGATCGAATCGGCGGGGAGCAGGTAAGCTTAACTCTTCGGTTTCAGGGGCCATGCTGCAGGAATGTGCTAGAAATTCATTTTTACTGGGAAATCCCTTTAAGCCCCTAATACACTGTGAGATGTTCAGGTCAATTATTGGGAACAAGTGTTCATAAGAACGCTCATTCATGATAATCGTGCCGCACATCTGTATGTGTAATCATGGATGTGCTACTGATAATCAATATAACTAGATGAAGAAGGAATAACTGTTATAGCGATCATTCCTCCCCAGTCACTTTACATTGGCCTGCTTAATAGGCCAATGCAAATGAGTCCCGATCAACACTTTTTTCTTATTTGCGGCCCCCTGAAATAGAGCGATGTGACAATGCGGCCCTCAGACCAAAAAAGGTTGTCCCTGGTCTAGGCTGATATATGTTTTCCGTGCCCTACCAATACCCGAATCATTCTTCAAAGCAGCGCATAAACGTTTTAATTCCTATATATGGAAAGCAGGCCACCCTAGAATCAATCCATAATGTTTAGAAAAAAGAGAGCAGGCGGCATTGGTCTGCCCTCGATTAAAGACTACTTTTATTCCATAGGCCTCTCCTTCCTTAGGGAGTGGTGGAACCCCACAACGGGAAAATCTTGGGTCCAAATTGAAGATGACTCACTAGTTGGTGACACCTTGAAAGACTACCTCTGTTTGGCTGCATGGAGACCTGCTTTACTTAACCCTCCTCTTTTAATGATAGCACATGCTGGAGCCTTGTGGTCACAGCTCCACCACTCCCAGGGAGGACAGAGCCCTCTTCTGTATCCTCATGTATCCACATATATCCTGGAAAAGTGTATTGGGGACATTGACCTGTCCAATTTGCTGGTATAACCTAAGTAGCACAACTGATTGGGGATACTTCAATCGTCCCCTTTGAAACTCTTCAAAGAGTTATGTACTTGCCCCATAACATAATTCTTTGCCTATATGAGGGTCCGTCACTGCCTTGGCTCCCTCCTCCACTATCCTCCCAACATTCACTCTGACATCATTAGACTATTCTAGAATCCATCCCTGTTTAAACAATGTACTACACAATACATTTATGATTTACTGGGAGATAAAACCAGGTTCATCAAATCTCATCTGATGGCGAAATGGGAGCAAGACCTGCAGACAACCTTTTTGGTGGAGGAGTGGGCCAATGCGGAGGGGTTTTTGGTGTCAACTTTCAAATGTATTTCTCAGTATGAGGCTGGGATGAAAACCTTGCTCAGGTGGTACTTCACTCCCCACAGACTAAGTCTCATACACCCGGGTACATCTGCATGCTGCTGGAGAAACTGCGGGAAAACTGGATCATTAGATCATATTCTATGGTCCTGCCCAAAACTTGCTGACTATTAGCAACAAACCTTTTCTTTGGTTATGCAGGTCTCTGGGATACAGATTACTCCCTCACCTGCCCTTGAACTCTTATTTATATTCATGGACTGCATCTCCTTTGGGTATAGACGCATTACTGGCCATAACCTATTGAATGCCAAGCTAATAATCACCAGGCATAGGAAATCTGTGGATCCCCCAACCCTATCGTAGATTACTCAAGCCTTAACCACCTCTTGTAGATATGTAAAAATTGCTACGTGCCACCATAATCAATCCAGCTGTCAGCAATAGTACATGGGCTCCCTGGATGTTACATGCAGAATACTCTCCATGATACTTAAAACCTGAATTACTCAAGTTACTGTATTTCCTGAGTGACCGTTCTTAACAATTTTCTTTTGGTTTTCTGTGATGTTTACTTTCATTTGTTCAAGATGTACTTGTCCTTTCTGCTAATGTGAATGCCAACAGGCAGAGGGACATGCAGCGTACATCAGCCTTCAGGCCTTGTATTGTATGCTTCATTATCATATGTTTCATCATTGTCATTACTGTTTCATATTCTTGTAAGGCCTATCAGCTTCTCTTGTACCTTTTGTACTTTAAAACTAATTTAAAAGATTATTCCAAAATTGCCATGTCGGCACTTTGCAATACATAAGATGATTTTCGGTTGAAGTTTGGGCACTCTGCCTCTAAACAGTTCCCCACCACTGCTGTAGGGCATGCTGCATGTAAAGATATGCACCTACATTATAGATACAACCCCTGCTGTTAATTACAAGAAAATATGTAATGATACATATAAATAACGAAGATAAAAGTTTGCTCTAGCCTATTTGAATAAGCTAACTTATCAAAATTTGTATCTTACTTGTTATTCTGCCATTCCACGAAAAATGTACTGCTTATTAATGTATAATACATTAAAGCTGAAACTTTGCAACGCACCAATTAACCAGTACCATTAAAATCTCAGTCACAGATGGCTATATCTCTCCAGATAATTCAGTGAAATATTGAGATTTGTTTTATTGAATTTTAAAGTGCTGCATATTGCGCCTCACCATGGAAGCAAATCTGTTCAAAAAGGTCTATAAGTAAAAAATTGTCTTAATGTTGTTCAAGCTGTAGGACTCAATTGTTCTATAAATGGTGCATGGCCCAGGAGGTCTAGTTTCATATAAATATATTCATTATATGCTGTAGGTAATTTTTACCCTTGGGTACTAAGGATTAAGCTATATTCTGTCATGATTTCCTAACAGAAGAAGTTGTCTTTATTCGGTTCCTATGAACTAATGACTTTTTTAGGATGATAAACACGTTACAGCAATAACATTATTATGCATTGTTAAATTTTCTAAACACATGTTTTGTACAAACCTCACTTACAGATTTATTTGCTAAGTGCCTCTAAAAATATTATGTAATGTATACACCATACTTATGAACTTGACAGAACCAAACACAATTTGTTTTATTAATTTTAACAGCCATGGTTACCAATAATGTCCCTGAAAACACTCTCTGCATTATTATTCAGTTCAGTGACTTGCATTTGGGATAGCAGTGAGATTGATAGTTGAAAACAAATGAGGGAAAAGAGGTAAGTCTGTGTAAATGAGAGTATAACTCAGCACTCAAAATAAAAAACGGTGAAAGAATTATTTGTCATATACAGTTGCAAGAAAAAGTATGTGAACCCTTTGGAATGATATGGATTCCTGCACAAATTGGTCATAAAATGTGATCTGATCTTCATCTAAGTCACAACAATAGACACTCACAGTCTGCTTAAACTAATAACACACAAAGAATTAAATGTTACCATGTTTTTATTGAACACATCATGTAAACATTCACAGTGCAGGTGGAAAAAGTTTGTGAACCCCTAGACTAATGATATCTCCAAGAGCTAATTTGGAGTGAGGTGTCAGCCAACTGGAGTCCAATCAATGAGATGATATTGGAGGTGTTGGTTACAGCTGCCCTGCCCTACAAAAAACACACACCAGTTCTGGGTTTGCTTTTCACAAGAAGCATTGCCTGATGTGAATGATGCTTCGCACAAAAGAGCTCTCAGAAGACCTACGATTAAGAATTGTTGACTTGCATAAAGCTGGAAAGGGTTATAAAAGTATCTCCAAAAACCTTGCTGTTCATCAGTCCATGGTAAGATAAATTGTCTATAAATGGAGAAAGTTCTGCACTGCTGCTACTCTCCCTAGGAGTGTCCGTCCTGTAAAGATGACTGCAAGAGCACAGCGCAGACTGCTCAATGAGGTGAAGAAGAATCCTAGAGTGTCAGCTAAAGACTTACAAAAGTATCTGGCATATGCTAACATCCCTGTTAGCGAATCTACAATACGTAAAACACTAAACAAGAATAGATTTCATGGGAGGATACCACAGAGGAAGCCACTGCTGTACAAAAAAACATTGCTGCACGTTTACAGTTTGCACAAGAGCACCTGGATGTTCCACAGCAGTACTGGCAAAATATTCTGTGGACAGATGAAACCAAAGTTGAGTTGTTTGGAAGAAACACACAACACTATGTGTAGAGAAAAAGAGGCACAGCACACCAACATCAAAACCTCATCCCAACTGTGAAGTATGGTGGTGGGGGCATCATGGTTTGGGGCTGCTTTGCTTCGTCAGGGCTTGGACGGATTGCTATCATCGAAGGAAAAATGAATTCCCAAGTTTATCAAGACATTTTGCAGGAGAACTTAAGCCCATCTGTCCACCAGCTGAAGCTCAACAGAAGATGGATGTTGCAACAGGACAACGACCCAAAGCATAGAAGTAAATCAACAACAGAATGGCTTAAACAGAAGAAAATACGCCTTCTGGAGTGGCCCAGTCAGAGTCCTGACCTCAACCTGATTGAGATGCTGTGGCATGAACTCAAGAAAGCGATTCACACCAGACATCTCAAGAATATTGCTGAACTGAAACAGTTCTGTAAAGAGGAATGGTCAAGAATTACTCCTGACCGTTGTGCATGTCTGATCTGCAACTACAGGAAACGTTTGGTTGAAGTTATTGCTGCCAAAGGAGGTTCAACCAGTTATTAAATCCAAGGGTTCACATACTTTTTCCACCTGCACTGTGAATGTTTACATGGTGTGTTCAAT
The DNA here is from genome assembly GCF_905171765.1 of Bufo bufo. Taxonomy (NCBI): domain Eukaryota; kingdom Metazoa; phylum Chordata; class Amphibia; order Anura; family Bufonidae; genus Bufo; species Bufo bufo. Next base: position 170,158,612 of record NC_053391.1, on the reverse strand, counting down.
AAAAACATGGTAACATTTAATTCTTTGTGTGTTATTAGTTTAAGCAGACTGTAATTGTCTATTGTTGTGACTTAGATGAAGATCAGATCACATTTTATGACCAATTTGTGCAGAAATCCATATCATTCCAAAGGGTTCACATACTTTTTCTTGCAACTGTAGTTAATTGCATTTTATTTATTTATTTTTTAACATTTTTAGCAATAATTAATATTATATCATAATCGGTTTTAAGGTACAGTTGACTTGTTTTTTTATGAAATTTTATTTAGCAGTGAATCTGAAGCAAGAGTCTAAGGGTATTGTCACACGGTCAGGTTTTAAGATGGAGTTTTGGAAGCCAAAACTTGGAAAAATTTTAAGGCCTCTTTCACACGGGCGTTGCGGGAAAAAGTGCGGGTGCGTTGCGGGAACACCCACGATTTTTCCGCGTGGGTGCAAAACATTGTAATGCGTTTTGCACTCGCGTGAGAAAAATCGCGCATGTTTGGTACCCAAACCCGAACTTCTTCACAGAAGTTCAGGCTTGGGTTAGGTGTTGTGTAGATGTTATTATTTTCCCTTATAACATGGTTATAAGGGAAAATAATAGCATTCTGAATACAGAATGTTTAGTAGGTGATCAATTGAGGGTTAAAAAAAAATAAAAAAATTAACTCACCTTCTCCTCTTGTTCGCGTAGTTTCCGGTCTCTTCTTTACTTCTTTAATGATGAGCTATGGGCTAAAGGACCTTTGGTGACGTCAGATCACATGCTCCAATCACATGGTCCATCACTCAAGACAGGTACGGCGCCGGCGCCAGATTTTGAATGCAGACAGGGCCAGCAGAGAACGAGCGCGTCCACTGGCCCTGTCAATCAACATGAGGAGGGGGCGTCTTTATGATAGGAGGATGCGGCTGCTACCAGCAAGTAGCCTCCCTATCTGTGGTGATGTGCAGTGTTGTTTTGGAATTATGCCCAAAAAGTTCAACCTTGGTTTCATCAGACCATAACACATTTTCCCACATGCTTTTGAGAGACTTCGGATGTGTTTTTCCAAAATGTAGCCTGGCTTGGATGTTTTTCTTTGTAAGAAAAGGCTTTTGTCTTGCCACTCTACTCCATAGCCCAGACATATGAAGAATACGGGAGATTGTTGTCACATGTACCACACAGCCAGTACATGCCAGATATTTCTGCAGCTCCTTTAATGTTGCTGTAGGCCTCTTGATAGCCACCCAGACCAGTTTTCTTCTCGTCTTTTCATCATTTTGGAGGGACGTCCAGTTCTTGGTAATGTGACTGTTGTGCCATATTTTCTCCACTTGATGATGACTGTCTTCACTGTGTTCCATGGTATATCTAATGCCTTGGAAATTCTTTTGTACCCTTCTCCTGACTGATACCTTTTAACAATGAGATCCCTCTGATGCTTTGGAAGCTCTCTTCGGACCATGGCTTTTGCTGTGGGATGCGACTAAGAAAATTTCAGGAAAGACCAACTAGAGCAGCTGAACTTTATTTGGTGTTAATCAGAGGCACTTTAACCACCTCCGGACCGCCTAACGCAGGATCGCGTTCCGGAGGTGGCAGCGCTGCGCACAGTCACGCATATACGCGTCATCTCGCGAGACGCGAGATTTCCTGTGAACGCGCGCACACAGGCGCGCGCGCTCACAGGAACGGAAGGTAAGAGAGTTGATCTCCAGCCTGCCAGCGGCGATCGTTCGCTGGCAGGCTGGAGATGTGTTTTTTTTAACCCCTAACAGGTATATTAGACGCTGTTTTGATAACAGCGTCTAATATACCTGCTACCTGGTCCTCTGGTGGTCCCCTTTGTTTGGATCGACCACCAGAGGACACAGGTAGCTCAGTAAAGTAGCACCAAGCACCACTACACTACACTACACCCCCCCCCCCGTCACTTATTAACCCCTTATTAGCCCCTGATCACCCCTAATCACCCCTGATCACCCCATATAGACTCCCTGATCACCCCCCTGTCATTGATTACCCCCCTGTCATTGATCAACCCCCTGTAAAGCTCCATTCAGACGTCCGCATGATTTTTACGGATCCACTGATAGATGGATCGGATCCGCAAAACGCATCCGGACGTCTGAATGAAGCCTTACAGGGGCGTGATCAATGACTGTGGTGATCACCCCATATAGACTCCCTGATCACCCCCCTGTCATTGATTACCCCCCTGTCATTGATTACCCCCCTGTAAAGCTCCATTCAGATGTCCGCATGATTTTTACGGATGCACTGATACATGGATCGGATCCGCAAAACGCATCCGGTCGTCTGAATGAAGCCTTACAGGGGCATGATCAATGACTGTGGTGATCACCCCCCTGTCATTGATTACCCCCCTGTAAAGCTCCATTCAGATGTCCGCATGATTTTTACGGATGCACTGATAGATGGATCGGATCCGCAAAACGCATCCGGACGTCTGAATGAAGCCTTACAGGGGCATGATCAATGACTGTGGTGATCACCCCATATAGACTCCCTGATCACCCCCCTGTCATTGATTACCCCCCTGTCATTGATTACCCCCCTGTAAAGCTCCATTCAGATGTCCGCATGATTTTTACGGATGCACTGATAGATGGATCGGATCCGCAAAACGCATCCGGACGTCTGAATGAAGCCTTACAGGGGCATGATCAATGACTGTGGTGATCACCCCATATAGACTCCCTGATCACCCCCCTGTAAAGCTCCATTCAGATGTCCGCATGATTTTTACGGATGCACTGATACATGGATCGGATCCGCAAAACGCATCCGGTCGTCTGAATGAAGCCTTACAGGGGCATGATCAATGACTGTGGTGATCACCCCCCTGTCATTGATTACCCCCCTGTAAAGCTCCATTCAGATGTCCGCATGATTTTTACGGATGCACTGATAGATGGATCCGATCCGCAAAACGCATCCGGACGTCTGAATGAAGCCTTACAGGGGCATGATCAATGACTGTGGTGATCACCCCATATAGACTCCCTGATCACCCCCCTGTCATTGATCACCCCCCTGTCATTGATTACCCCCCTGTAAAGCTCCATTCAGATGTCCGCATGATTTTTACGGATGCACTGATAGACGGATCGGATCCGCAAAACGCATTCGGACGTCTGAATGAAGCCTTACAGGGGCATGATCAATGACTGTGGTGATCACCCCATATAGACTCCCTGATCACCCCCCTGTCATTGATCACCCCCCTGTCATTGATTACCCCCCTGTAAAGCTCCATTCAGATGTCCGCATGATTTTTACGGATGCACTGATAGATGGATCGGATCCGCAAAACGCATCCGGACGTCTGAATGAAGCCTTACACGGGCGTGATCAATGACTGTGGTTATCACCCCATATAGACTCCCTGATCACCCCCCTGTCATTGATCACCCCCCTGTCATTGATCACCCCCCTGTCATTTATCACCCCTCTGTAAGGCTCCATTCAGATATTTTTTTGGCCCAAGTTAGCGGAATTTTTTTTTTTTTTTCTTACAAAGTCTCATATTCCACTAACTTGTGTCAAAAAATAAAATCTCACATGAACTCACCATACCCCTCACGGAATCCAAATGCGTAAAATTTTTTAGACATTTATATTCCAGACTTCTTCTCACGCTTTAGGGCCCCTAGAATGCCAGGGCAGTATAAATACCCCACATGTGACCCCATTTCGGAAAGAAGACACCCCCAGGTATTCCGTGAGGGGCATATTGAGTCCATGAAAGATTGAAATTTTTGTCCCAAGTTAGCGGAACGGGAGACTTTGTGAGAAAAAAATTAAAAATATCAATTTCCGCTAACTTGTGCCAAAAAAAAAAAATTTCTATGAACTCGCCATGCCCCTCATTGAATACCTTGGGGTGTCTTCTTTCCAAAATGGGGTCACATGTGGGGTATTTATACTGCCCTGGCATTCTAGGGGCCCCAAAGCGTGAGAAGAAGTCTGGTATCCAAATGTCTAAAAATGCCCTCCTAAAAGGAATTTGGGCACCTTTGCGCATCTAGGCTGCAAAAAAGTGTCACACATCTGGTATCGCCGTACTCAGGAGAAGTTGGGGAATGTGTTTTGGGGTGTCATTTTACATATACCCATGCTGGGTGAGAGAAATATCTTGGTCAAATGCCAACTTTGTATAAAAAAATGGGAAAAGTTGTCTTTTGCCAAGATATTTCTCTCACCCAGCATGGGTATATGTAAAATGACACCCCAAAACACATTCCCCAACTTCTCCTGAATACGGCGATACCACATGTGTGACACTTTTTTGCAGCCTAGGTGGGCAAAGGGGCCCATATTCCAAAGAGCACCTTTAGGATTTCACAGGTCATTTACCAACTTACCACACATTAGGGCCCCTGGAAAATGCCAGGGCAGTATAACTACCCCACAAGTGACCCCATTTTGGAAAGAAGACACCCCAAGGTATTCCGTGAGGGGCATGGCGAGTTCCTAGAATTTTTTATTTTTTGTCAATATGGGCCCCTTTGCCCACCTAGGCTGCAAAAAAGTGTCACACATCTGGTATCCCCGTACTCAGGAGAAGTTGAGGAATGTGTTTTGGGGTGTCTTTTTACATATACCCATGCTGGGTGAGATAAATATCTTGGTCAAATGACAACTTTGTATAAAAAAATGGGAAAAGTTGTCTTTTGCCAAGATATTTCTCTCACCCAGCATGGGTATATATAAAATGACACCCCAAAACACATTCCCCACCTTCTCCTGAGTACGGAGATACCAGATGTGTGACACTTTTTTGCAGCCTAGGTGGGCAAAGGGGCCCATATTCCAAAGAGCACCTTTCGGATTTCACAGGTCATTTTTTACAGAATTTGATTTCAAACTCCTTACCACACATTTGGGCCCCTAGAATGCCAGGGCAGTATAACTACCCCACAAGTGACCCCATTTTGGAAAGAAGAGACCCCAAGGTATTCGCTGATGGGCATAGTGAGTTCATAGAACTTTTTATTTTTTGTCACAAGTTAGTGGAATATGAGACTTTGTAAGGAAAAAAAAAAAAAAAAAATCATCATTTTCCGCTAACTTGTGACAAAAAATAAAAAGTTCTATGAACTCACTATGCCCATCAGCGAATACCTTAGGGTGTGTACTTTCAGAAATGGGGTCATTTGTGGGGTGTTTGTACTGTCTGGCCATTGTAGAACCTCAGGAAACATGACAGGTGCTCAGAAAGTCAGAGCTGCTTCAAAAAGCGGAAATTCACATTTTTGTACCATAGTTTGTAAACGCTATAACTTTTACCCAAACCATTTTTTTTTTTACCCAAACATTTTTTTTTTATCAAAGACATGTAGAACTATAAATTTAGAGCAAAATTTCTATATGGATGTCGTTTTTTTTGCAAAATTTTACAACTGAAAGTGAAAAATGTCATTTTTTTGCAAAAAAATCGTTAAATTTCGATTAATAACAAAAAAAGTAAAAATGTCAGCAGCAATGAAATACCACCAAATGAAAGCTCTATTAGTGAGAAGAAAAGGAGGTAAAATTCATTTGGGTGGTAAGTTGCATGACCGAGCAATAAACGGTGAAAGTAGTGTAGGTCAGAAGTGTAAAAAGTGGCCTGGTCTTTCAGGGTGTTTAAGCACTGGGGGCTGAGGTGGTTAAATGATGGCAGGTGTATGCTGACTCCTATTTAACATGATTTTGAATGTGATTGCTTAATTCTGAACACAGCTACATCCCCAGTTATAAGAGGGTGTGCACACTTATGCAACCACATTATTTTTTATTTTTTTTGTTTTCTTCCCTCCAGCTAAAAGATTTCACTTTGTTTTTCAATTGAGTGGTACAGTTTATAGATCACATTAAAGGTGGAAAAAGTTCTGAAATTATTTATCTTTGTCAAATTTTTTTGCAGCACAGAAATCTGACATTTTAACAGCGGTGTGTAGACTTTTTATATCCACTATATATATATATATATATATATATATATATTATTGCTATGAGGGTATAGCCACATAGTGCAGTGATGTAGCAGGTGAGATGTGGCTATGGTGCTGCCTGAAAAACATAGCTATGCAACATGACAATATTTAGCTACCTCCTTACAAACTGATAGTTTTTTTACTGTTCATTGTTAAGAGTCAAACAGTTTTGCGGGTTAATGCACAGCCATTAACAATGAACAGTGAAAATCAGTTTGTAATGTTAATGTAATACTGTGTCTCATCTACTGCTTCACATTGAGTCCAGTATCACGTATGCTGCTGCTCATTCCCCTCTTCCCTCTTCATAGACTTATATTGACATATGCAATATGATCCTCCTGTGGAGCTGCTCCATCTCGAGACAGAATTTAAATCAGTTTTCAAAGTGAAAGGAGGAGGGCGGGAGAGGTAAACAGATGATAACATGAGGAGAGGACAGACATTTCTTACTGATAAAACATATTACAATATTTTTTGTGGATGTTTCTATTATTTATGTAAAATTCTGTGACATCACAGTTACTGTAAGATCCTCACCTGTCTCGCACTCCGGTGTGACTAAAAAGGGTCCTCGTGGAGCTGCACGACAGGTTACGCGTGTCTCCATTGGTACACCAGCTCTGACCCCTTTGCGAACCGACGTGGGGATGCATTTGCATGTGCCCTGGAGGGGAAGACTGCATGGCTTTCGGGGACAGCTTGGCTGGGCTAGTGGCAGTACGCTGTGGTCTCCAGTGCCTATTGCGGATTCCATTACGGTGTCCATGTCGACGCGCACTCTTGCAGAGCCTGTCGGCATCAGCATTTATGTTCGAAAACGGGTTCGCAAGAGGATCCGGGGTCTCGTGTACGCACTTCGTAATGCGCTTCGCCGACCAGCTAAGGGAATAGCACCTGGCCGCAAGTTCAAAGCAGATTAGGGGCCGGCATTGGTCAAATTGATAAATGATCAACTAAAGCCTTGTACACAGGTGTAGGGCAGGATCATGACCTATGGGGAGTGGACACTTGGCGCCCTGGGATTTGTTAGCAGGCACATAAAAGGTGGCCTCCCAGGTCGGTCAGTGCCCACTGTTATCCTTCCTTATCCAGGGAGCAGGTCAGTACTGCTAGCTACTGACTAAAGTTTGCTGGGACTCCGTCCGTTCCAGTGGGACCCAGGAGCCGGGACTTTCCGTGAAGCATCTGTTTACCTGGCAAGTTGCACAGAGACTTATGCACGGACTCTGACTCTTTAACCCTTTGGCTACCAGCACCATACATGTACGGCGATGGAACGACAGGCAAACATGGTGCCTGCTCGCACGTGCAGCGGGCGTCATGGCCGGCAGATCTCTGCTGTTTCAAATAGCAGAGACCTGCGGCTAATTACCGTGACCTGCAATAATGCCGATCGCAGTAATTAAAGCCTTTAGATGCGGTGATCAAGTGAAAATCGAAATAGTCAAAAACCTGGATGCTCGCGCTTTCGGGGTTGTTACCGGCATCCTCTGTGGCCAGTAAGGATGCCAGTAATTGATTTGAATGCACTAAGCCTCGCAGAAGAGGCTGAGAGCATTCAAACTGCAATTCTTCTTTTGGCCACCAGATCAACATAAGAAATGAGCAATAGACAGTAATAAATTAATTTTAAAAATGCATGACTGTTCAAAATTCCAAATAAAAAAAATAGATTTTATAGGCTCAAATACGATCTTCAAAACGAATAAGTGAAACAAAATATAAAAGTTTTAATTACCCCCCTTTCCATATAATAAAAAATAAATACCTAAATAATATATAAAATAAAACCTCATGGGTATCACCGAGACCGAAAATGCCCATACCATTAAAATATAAATATATTTTTCCAATACGGCTAATGCTGTAACATAAAAAAGGGTCAAAGTGGCCAATTTGCAATTTTTTCATTGCTTCTCTTAGCCCAAATTTTTTAGAAAATGTAATCAACAAGTCACACTCCAAAATTTTAACAATAAAAACTAAAGATTGTCCCGCAAACAATGATCCATTACACAGCTCAGTAGATTTAACTATAAAAATGTTATGGGGGTCAACATTTGGTTTTCAAAAATTATACCTTGACAGGGTTTGAATGCCTGCCCGTAAGACACGTATAAGTGTTAATTGTCAGAAAAAAAAAGTGGCTTGTGAATGAGCCTAAAACAATTCTCCCTCTTAATTGGGAGCAGCTGCAGTGCAGTTTGGATGTGGAAATGGTACCATACAGATATAATGGCATGCATCTGCAATAGAAGCGGCAGCATAGTATGGAAGTAGTAATGGTAGTAGTAATAGTAGTAGTAGTGATAGTGGTGGCAGATGCTTTAAGCTAATGGTGGTGGCAGTAGGAAATTAGCAGTGAGAAGCAGCATCAGCTGAGGCAGTGGTAGCTGCTGCAGCATCCATATGGTACATGTTGGCAAGCAGGCAGCAGCATTATAGAGGCAGCAGCAGCCAAATTGAAGATGATGGTCGGCAGTTTGCATCAGTGGAATGATGGCGGCAGTGGCATGAAGGAGGCATCAGCAGCAGCCCTACAGAACGTGATGGTAGGCAGGTCGTAGCAGAGGCATGATGGATGTGGCAGCAGCATCCATAAGGAACATGAATGTAGGCAGGTTGCAACAGTGGCATAATGGATGCGGCAGCAGCTGCTGTACAGAACATTATGGTAGGAAGGTCACAGCAATGGCATTATGGCAGAGGTGGCGTGATGGAGGCTGCAGCAGTAGCCATACAGAACGTGATGGTAGGAAGGTCGCATCAGTGGCACGATGGAGGGGACAGCAGCAGCCATAAACAACGTGATGGTTGCCAGTTTGCAGCAGTAGCATGATGGCAGCAGGCAGGCAGACAGTAACAGTGGTAAGATGGGGCACTACCAGCAAGGCCAGATCTATTCATCGGAATCAACCGGAGGAGTGTGAAAATCCTCCTGAATCCATGCTTCCTGTGGCGCTGAAAATTCTTTCCGAGATGACACTGGAGGCTAGGCAAGAAAGAGAGCATACTGTGCCAGTTCATGCCACTGTTCTATTCTGGCTGCTCAGAAATCCATAGGGTCAAAGAACAGGTTATGCAACAGGGACTTTCCAGAGTTTAGGTAGGCATGAACCTGGGCATTGAGGAGGGAGCTGCCGGCTGGCTCACTGGCCTCAGCCTGGCACGGCACATGTAAAAACTATATATAAAGGAAAGGCTGGGCACTCGCTAAAACCTGGAGTGGGTGGTACTTTATTGATAATGGTATTATACTCAGGCTCGGACTGGCCCACAGGGGTGCAGGGGAATCCCCCGGTGGGCCCCTGAGCAAGGTTGGCCCCTAGTCTCCCACCCCCTGCACAAGTGGCACATAACACATTAGATTTAGTACACTACATACACAGGGGCGGATTAAGTGCATGATAGGCCCGGGGCTGTCTAACCAACTTGGCCCCCCCCCCCCATTTTAGTTTAGTGGGTTTTTTTGTATGAAGAGGCTGCGGTGCTTCATGAGCGCCACAGTCTCTTCTTAGGCCATATGACATCTTCAGACAAAAAAAAAAATACCCCAAATTGGGTCCTAAACTGAAAAATTTGGTCGCCAAATTTAAAATACATATAATTATAATAAAAAAGACATGGAGGAGAATACAGCACCACATACCTCTTACATCCAGTGACATCTCCTGTCATGTAGACCTTCTCTTTCCTCTTCTCCTCCATTTGACCCAGACCGCCATGGCAAATTCTTTCAGCCGCATCTCGTCTCTACAGTTTGTAACACAGACACGTTAGATTTCTCAATTCCACCTCATCCTGGTGTCCCCACAGTGTCATCCTGCTGCCACTCCCAATACTGTGCCCGTTGTGCCCCCCAATGTCCAAGGTACTATACTGCTGAAAAAATAGTGACCCTAAGGCTCAATTCACACCTGAGCGTTTTACAGCGCGTTCCTACGCGCTGTAAAACGCTCAACAAGGAGAAACCAATGCTTCCCTATGGGAATGGTTCTCACCTGGGCGTTTTACAGCGCGTACGATCGCGCTGTAAAACGCCCGACGCTCACACAAGTACAGGAGCGTTTTTTTGGGCGCTTGTCGCGCGTTCCCGTACATAGACTTTCGGGAACGCGCGACACTGTGTGCACACTTGTCTCTGTATGCGCGCTTGTAAATTTTCAGAACGCTCAGGTGTGAATTGAGCCTAATAGACATAATTGGAGTCATTTATCAAACTGGTGTAAAGTAGAACTGGATTTCCAAAAGAGCTGTCAAATATGAAAGGTGGAATCTGATTGGTTGCTATGGGCAACTAAGCCAGTTCTGCTTTACACCAGTTTGATAGATTACCCCAAATGTTCCTATAGTGTCCACAGCAATTATAATGTCCCCTAGAGACCCCCAGTAATAATAACACCCTATATTGTGCTCCAGGTAATAATCCCTGTATAGTGTCCCCAGAAATAATAGAATTGTCCCTACAGTGCCTCCCCAATAGCAACACCCCCATATAGTAATTTCCACCACACTGCCCCCACATAGTAATTACCCCATTGTAATTTGCCCCCACACAGTAATTTCCCCCAAACTGCCCCCACACAGTAATTTGCCCCACACTGCCCCTACATAGTAATTTCCCCCACATAGTAATTTGCCCCCACATAGTAATTTGCACCCACACTGCCCCCACATAGTAATTTCCACCACACTGCCCCCACATAGAAATTACCCCCACACAATAGTTTCCCCCCACACTGCCCCCACATAGAAATTTGCACCTACATAGTAATTTGCCCCCACATAGTAATTTCCACTACACTGCCCCCACATAGTAATTACCCCACACTGCCCCCACACAATAGTTTCCCCTACATAGTAATTTGTCCCCACATAGCAATTTCCCCACACTGCCCCCCACATAGCAATTTCCCCCACACTGTCCCCACACAATAGTTTCCCCCACATAGTAGTCCCTCCCATAATTATTTGGCCCCACACTGCCCCCACATAGTAATTACCCCACACAATAGTTTCCACCACACTGCCCCCATATAGTAATTTGCCCCCACATAGTAGTCCCTCCCATAATAATTTGCCCCCACACTGCCCCCACATAGTAATTTGCCCCCACACTGCCCCCACATAGTAATTTGCCCCCACACTGCCCCATATAGTAATTTGCCCCCACATAGTAGTCCGGCTCCCAAAATAATTTGCCCCCACATAGTAGTCCCTCCCATAAAAATGTAGCCCCACACAGCCCCACATTCCCCCTCCCATGTACTCGAGGTCCCTTCCCTAATATGTCGTCCTCTGTGTCTCGTCCCCCACATATCTCCCAAAGTAGGCACATGAAATAAAAAAATTAAAATTGGAAAACAAAATGAAAAGCTAAATACTTACCGTCCAGGGCCAGGCACTTGATCGCAGACGAAGGCGGGATGAGGCAGGCACATGTCAATGTGCTGTGTCCCGGCACAGGCGCGTGATGACGTCATCACGCACGCCTGCGCCGGGATTTCACTACCGCATAGGCCTCAGGCCTACTAGGCCTGAAGCCTATGGCGGTGATAGGCGACGGGACAGGGAGCTATGCGCAGGGCCGGACTGGGGATAAAAACCAGCCCTGGAAAAAGTTGCATACCAGCTCCACAGCATTGCGTCGTTATTTACTTGTTTATAAAAGGCGAAAGCATTCATTTTAAAACACGTGTGTAAACACGAATATGAATTTTGCCCCACAATAGCTCTTTTGTAGAACCCCCATTGTTTATATTATCACAGCAGACCAGCTTTTCCCAAAGAGGATGCGATAACGATATGCGATGCGATATTTTAAGGGAATTGTGGTAGAGGTCTATTTGCAGTGTTATGGGGATCTGTGGATGGCGCTGTTATGGGGGATCTGTGGATGACACTGTTATGGAGGGGATCTGTGGATGACACTGTTATGGAGGGGATCTGTGGATGGCACTGTTATGGGGGATCTGTGGGTGGCACTGTTATGGAGGGGATCTGTGGATGGCACTGTTATGGAGGGGATCTGTGGATGACACTGTTATGGGGGATCTGTGGATGGCACTGTTATGGGGGATCTGTGGATGGCACTGTTATGGGGGATCTGTGGATGGCACTGTTATGGGGGACCTATGGATGATGCACTGTTATAGAGGATGTGTGCTATGACACATAGGGCCATGAGGGGGGCCTGCATAAGATGCTATATGTGTGAATGACACACATATAGCATGTTTTGCTGGCCCCTCTCATGGCCCTATGTGTCACAGACTCACAGCATTACTTTATTAATGTCCCCTCATGTGTCCTAAACCACGAACATAACTGTCTTTGTATGCAAAGTCTTTCTTTACTGCTGAAACAATCCCTCTCCTATTGATATTGAAAATCACCAGCCTCTCTGTATTCAGCCTCCTACCTGACACACAGCCCTGGCCCCTGAACAGCCGGATGACAGCTCTGCACAAGCAGGCTTAAGGACCTTCCGTGATGTCATGATCATGTGATCAGTCACATGTGTGGGAGGAGTCAGGCTCCGGGCAATGTCTGTGCTGGAGCCTACTGTTGGGGGCGGGGCCGGGCTCCTCTCTCTGTCAGTCACTCTGTGTAAAATACTACACCAGCCAAGGAGCCTCCTCGCTGTCGACACGGCCGGCAGTATGTGGGCGTTCGGGTCGGCGCTGGGCCCCCCAGCGGTGCTGGGCCCGGGGCTGCCGACCCGAACGTCCCTATTGTAATCCGCCACTGTACATACATATATTCAATTTACAGCACATCAACCAGCTTATGTTCATATAAAAAACTTGTTAGATTATTTATTATATTTGAATGTATCCGTACGGTGGGCCCCCAAAATAAATTTTACTGGTGGTCCCTAGGTACCCCAGTCCGACACTGATTATACTATAAACAATAAAACTCTATAATAATACAATAATACAATAAATGGTCTGGCCAGACTTTAAAATATAGCAGTCCACTGAAATGTTGTCTCAGTGTGAAATAGATACAAAGTAATTGGAGGGATCCATTTAATCCACCATAAAACTAATCACACTGCAGCCTTTCCATCCAATCAATATAATAATCGCAATTTAAGGTAATGTTCGCATGTAAAGGTTATACGTTTCCACAATAAAATGTCAGGAATGTTCGTGGTATTCCAAATCACATAGTCTTAGAATCGTATCTAATCAGTTATTATATTCAAATCAACTTGTATAGAAATAAAAAGTCGAACACCACAACCAACAAATCGTTTATGTTTTCCTCTATACGGTGTGTTATACTCACAAGCCAGGTTCGATCACGGGTGGAATTCAGTGTATAGATTGCGGCGTCCCGCGTGGTAGCTGCACCAGGCCCCCCGCTCCTGCTAACTTACGTGAGTGTCGAATATTTCACAAGAGGCACATAATATGTCGATAAATGTTGGTTTTTGCTGTGATGCCGAAGGTTCCAAGGATATCTTGGTTCGTGTATTCTTTGCCGGCGTCTGCCTTATGCACGTGTTTTCCCAACCGGCGCCAGTGATTTCATTTGTAGTTCCGGGTCATAGGTTATCACGAACTTGGATATAATTACGAACTTTAAAATAGTTACTGTAAATTGTGATTGTCTTTGTGTTCAAAAGGAGGATCCAAACCAAACGGGTTTCGGGACTCTGGGTGGTCCCTTCCTCAGTGGTTAACCTGTCCTCCATATTTGTGTCCTTATATAGGGGAAATTTGATTTCCAAACTATGGGATGGATCAAGCTTGGATCAATCAGTATTTAAAATACCTTTCAAATTCAACCCATAAGCAAACATTTTCTTATTAAATTCTCCATCCAACATGATGAAAAAGTTGTCAAAGGGATAATCCACTAAAAAACGCAAAAAACTCATCTGCGGTATTGATGCTTTTTTATTGCGTTTTCCAGTAAAACCACATAAAAACAACACAAAAACAATATAAATGCTTTCTAAATCCTAAAATCAATATGATATATGTAAAATAAAACAATTAGATTAAAAAACACTTATGTATAAAACATTTTAAATATTTCATAAAAAACTTGTACCAGTTATAGTCTTCAACTAAATGAAGGATATGAGGGTGGGAAATTTTGGAGTCTTTGTGTATATTAAATTCTCAATATATAAATAAGTTAAAAATAAAATAAAACATCTCATATACAGACTAAATGTGGCAGGGAATCTTCATTACTTTCTTATTTTTGTCTTTTTTTCTTTAAAGATATTCCTTTAGAGTTATTTCTTTGAGATGATTTCAATGAGAAGTGTCGTATGACAGAGGTGGGTGCTATTAGCCAAGGACGGACCGGCTCTATGTATATATAGCTTGGTCCAGCATCGGCTAGTGGCAACCACCCCACTTCTACATGGAAAAACTGCTCCATCATTTTGAGGAGACAGCTTCTGCTGCTTGTGGCAGCAGGAGGGAGGTAATTTTGCAGGGGGTGGAGAGGGGCCTCCCTTTCTGACATGCTGGTGGCAGATGTCTGCTCGTCATAAGCTGCGGTAAGCTGCATACACAGTGTTTTCTAGTAATAGCGTAATTTGGCCTACATTTTGCCTTAGTAGCGAAAGTCTAAAAGGCTATCCAGTAATTATCAGACTATTGGATTTAAACATAAGGCCTGTCACTGCGTTAGCAAGCGAGTATAGTGGTCAACATTATGGTCAGCATGCCCGAGGAGCCAATTTTTTCCGGTTCCACCCCCCCATTGCAATGACTGGGTCTCTTGGCCGGTGTTATCCTCATCATCGTCCTCTTGCTCCTCCGCCTCCTATTCCACCTCTTCCTCTTGCAATGACAGCTCCTCATCTTCTTTATCATCCTCATCTTCATCCTCCTCCATAGCAGATTCCCTTTGTGTGTCCCCAACAGCTATAGGGCGTACAGCAAAATGCCTCAGCTGCTCTTCTTTTGCTGTTGTGGTCCCCTACTACATGAGCATCAGTGATTGCTCTAAGATAAATATGAGCGTGATAGCATCGTTCATACGACAGCTGTCCCTACTGACAAACTTTGTGGCCTCTTCGAAAGGCTACAGCACCTGACAGGTGTCTCGGATGATCTGCCACTGCCTGACCTTGAAGCAACAGATGCTCCCTGCTGCTCAGGCTGTCTGGTGCATGACAAAATTATTCACGGCTTTCAGATGCTCGTACAGATGCTCGAGCATGTGCAATGTTGAATTCTAGCGAGTTGGCATGATGCCGATTAAGTGGTGTATCGGCAGGCCGTTTTGTCACTGCAAGTCCAGGAGAACATTCCTCGCTACGTAAGAGTGGCTGAAGATTTTGCACAGTCTCATGGACTTTGCCAGTACCTTGCACAAGCCAGAGTACTTATTTAGAAAGATCTGCATTACTAGGTTGATGACTTGTGCCATGCAGGGAGTATGTGTTATTTTGCCCAGGTTCAGGAAGCCAGGATGTTGTGCCCATTGTCGCTGAACCTGTTGCTCATTTGCAGTCAGCAGATTGACAGCAACAGGATGTTTGCTGCTTGATTTTCCTGAGCAACTGCCAACCAGTGTGGCTATTCTACCCCAGGCTGATCAGCTCCAACATGGTGTGCCAACGCTTGACCTGACACATGTGCTTGGAAGGAGGGGTATTGCAAGAGACCCTGTGCCGTGCTGCTGTTGGTGATGAGAATGTGCCCATAGAGGAGGAGGTGAATAATTGCCTGTTGTGGTCTCATTGCCGGGGTGCTGCCTCACTGCTGCAGGAAAAAAAACATTGATCCAGTGGGCTGTGAAAGACATGTACTGTCCTTGCCCATAAGAGCTGCACTAGGTGTCCACCGTGGCGTGAATCATGCTGCACAGCAAGAGTTGCAGAGAGAAGCGCACATTATCCTCCACAGAGAGTACAAGGCAAGGATGGCTTTTTGGGAGATATAATGCCAGCCCGGAATCTTCCAGCGAGGCTGAGTGCACTGCATTAGCTCCCTAAAGGCAGAAGACTTGACTATATGGTACGGCAGCAACTGCAGCAGCAACTTGGCCAGGTGGGAATTAAGCTTGTTTGGCCACACATTCCGTTATCAATAGCAGACGATGGAGTCTGAGTGGGAGAAGTGGAAAGGGATGATGATAATGTGAAAGACATCATACTGCCCATGGATGTGGCCTGGCTGCTGTAAGGGGGACCAGGAAAAGGGGGGAACTCCTGTCAAGGTGGCTGCCTGCCATCTCTGTTTGCCAACAGGATGGGGTGATGCCGCATAATGTGGTGCCTACATTATGTTTGTCTGACCAGGTCTTATTTTGCTCTTGTATAGCTTGCACAAGGCAATGCTCAGCTTAGCTCTGGCACTTTTTTGGGCCTGACCCACCCACAGCATCAGCAGCATCACGGGATCCCAAAGCAGACATGCCCTGGCTGTTCTTTGGGAGGTATATGGCCTTTGCTCTTTATTGTTGCTGCCATAACCATCCTCCTCCAATGTAGCCTCCTCCTCAGCAGCACAATCTGGCTCCCAGGTCCTCTCTGGCACATAATCATCATCAGAGTCCTTACCATCACTTCCACTTCTGTCTCCTCCCCAACCTTCCTGCTCGGAGCAGTACAAATGCTGAGTGCTCTCACACAAGTTGTCAGCAGGTGTTTCCAAACAGGAAGGCTCCCCTTTAGGAATTGACAGTGAAGAATAAATGGACTCCACTGAAAACCTTCTTTGGGGCTGCAAGGAGGAGGAGTAGGAGGAACATTGTGACCCCTGGCTCCACTGAATTGATTTTACAAATTTTGTTAAGCCTTTAGGTGTTAGAATTAAAGGACAATGGAGATAAAATTTCAAAATTTCACTTTTTTGGCAGATTTTCCCTTTTAATCTTTTTTTTTTTCTGTAACACATCAAGGGTTAACAGCCAAACAAAGCTCAATATCTATTAGGGCTCATGCACATGACCGTATGTATTTTGGGGCCCGCAAAAAACGGATCCGCAAAAAATAAGGATGACGTTCGTTTGTATTCATGGATGACGTCCGTTTGCATTCCGTATTTTGCGAAACGGAACAGCTGGCCCCTAATAGAACAGTATTATTCTTGTCCGTAATGCTGACAATAATAGGACATGTTCTATTTTTTTGCGGAACGGAAATACGGACATATGGAAATGGAATGCACACGGAGTAACTTTTTTTTTTGCGTACTTTTTGAAATGAATGGTTACGCATACAGTCCACAAAAAGAACAGAACGGATATGGAAAGAAAATAAGTTTCTGTGGATTAACCCTTACCCTAATTCTGCAGTTTACAGAAACACCCCACATGTGGTGATAAACTGCTGTAAAGGCACACGGCAGGGCGCAGAAGAAAAGGAGCACTATATGGTTTTTGGAAGGCAGATTTTGCTGAACTGGTTTTTAGAAACCATGCCCCATTTGAAGCACCTCTGATGCACCCCTACAGTAGAAACTCCGAAAAAGTGACCCCATTTCAGAAACTACGGGATAAGGTGGCAGTTTTTGGGGTATTATTTTGGGATACATATGCTTTTTCTATATTATGTTTTTTGCGAGGCAAGGTAACCAAAAGAATGGCTGTTCTGGCACAATTTTATTTCTTGCTTTTTACAATGTTCCTCTGACAGGTTAGATCATGTGCTATTTTTATAGAGCAGGTTGTTACAGATGCGACAATATCAAATACTTTGTTTAATTTTCACATAAAACATTTTTGAAAAAAAAAAAAGTTTTTGTGTCTCCATTTTCTGAACGCCATATTGTTTTAAAATTTTCTGCCAATCATCTTGTGCAGGGGCTCTTTTTTAATGATTTTTTAATCATTCGTTATTACACTTTATAGGGCCAGGTGACCAAAAAAATTTGTTGTTTTGCCTTTTTTTTTTTTAAGCGTTTACCTGTGGGGGTAGGTAATTTGATATTTTAATAGAGCAGGTCATTATGGGAGTGCCAATACCTAATATTTATAATTTTTCTTATTTATTTAAGTTTTGCGCAATAAAAGCATTTTTGAAACAAAAAAATATGTTTTAGTGTCTACATAGTCTGAGAGCCAAAGTTTTTTTTATTTTATGGCTGATTGTCTTAGGCTACTTTCATACTTGCATTTTGGAGGATCCGTCATGGATCTGCAAAATTTGATCCGTTACAATAATATAACCTTATGCATCCGTCATGAACGGATCCGTTTGTATTATCTGTAACATAGCCAAGACGGATCCGTCATGAACTCCATTGAAAGTCAATGGGAGACAAATCCGTTTTCTATTGTGCCAGAGAAAACTGATTCGTCCCCATTGACTTTTATTGTGTGCAAGGACAGATCCGTTTGGCTCAGTTTGGCTGCAGGCAGCGTTTTGGTGTCCACCTCCAGAACGGAATGGAGACTGATCGGAGGCAAACTGATGCATTCTGAGCGGATCCTTTTCCATTCAGAATGCATTAGGGTAAAACTGATCCCTTTTGGACCACTTGTGAGAGCGCATGACGAATCTCACAAATAGAAAGCCAAAACGCAAGTGTGAAAGTAGCCTGATGTAGGGGCTCTGTTTTTGCAGGATGAGGTGACGGTTTGATTGGTACTATTTTGGGATGCATATGACATTTTTATTGCTTGGTATTACGCTTTGTGTGATGTAAGGTGATAAAAAAGTGTTTTTTTTGGCACAGTTTCTATTCTATTATTTTTTACTGTGTTCATCTGAGGGGTTAGGTCGTGATATTTTTATAGAGCTGATTGTTATGAACGTGGCGATCAATACCTAATATGTCTTAAAACAATAAAAGCATTTTTGAAACAAAATTAATTATGTTTTAGTATCTCCATATTCTGAGAGCCATTGTTTTTTTTATTTTTTGGGCGATTGTCTTATGTAAGGGCTAATTTTTTGCAGAATAAGGTGACGGTTTGATTGGTACCATTTTGGGGTGCATATGCCAATTTGATCGCTTTGTGTTGCACTTTTTGTGATGTAAGATGAAAAAGATGGCTTTTTTTGGCACAGTTAAAATGAAAACATTTTTACGGTGTTTATCTGACGGGATAGATTTTGTGATATATTTATAGAATCGGTCGTTACCCACGCGGCAATGCCTAATATATATTTTTTAGTTTTTTTTTCTATTTTTTATTTTAAATCAGGGGAAAGGAGTGTTTTTTATTATTAAAAACACTTTTTTTTTTAACTTTTCTTCTACTTTATTTCTGTCCCACTCTGGGAATTCAACTGATCTTCATCTGATTCACTCTGATCCCCTCTTCAATGCATTACAATACATCTGTAATGTAATGCATTGCCTGTTAGTGTATTACACTGAGTAATACTGTACATTAACAGGTTGTATAGGAGACGTAGCCTGGGGCTGGATCTCCACGGCTTCTGTAGAAGGCAGGTCCTGATACCTCTGCAAGGCATCAGGCTGCCTTATCACCCATCAGGTCCCTGTCACTGCAGAGCGGGGACCCAATGGGATCCCTCACCCATCGCAAACACCATTTATGCCATGGTCAGTGCTTTTACAGCAATGCTGGCGGATACAGCAGGGGCCCGGCTATCAGTGAATACTGGGCCCCCGCAATGATCACCATGACATAATAGTACTTCAAATTGCGGCAAGTTACCGGCCGCTTTGACGAACTATTACATCATATGCCATGAAGGGGTTAAGGGCCAAGCCTCACACTTAAAGGGAGTCTTTCACCTATACTGACCGTTTTTGAACACTAACACCATTCTCAGCATTATAGTACCCATATGTGAATGCTACTTACTGTTTAGCTGTCCGTCACTTATTTCCTTCAAAAAACACTTTATTCCAATATTCAAATTAGGTCTGAAGGTGCTCAGGGGCGGCGTTCAAGCGGCCGGTGCCCAGGCCCCTCTTTGCTACTTCCGCTGGCTAGATCGGGATGTTGGGGCCAGCGCATGTGCAATAAACGCTCGGATGCCGATGATCGGAACCCGACAATGCACCTGGGGACAATGCACCTGAGGACACCCGTGTAGGCGATCACAGCAAACCACAGGTCAATTCAGACCTGCGGTTTGCTGCATTTCTCTGGGGACCCGATAACCCGTAACAGGATGGTGATCGGTGGTATGATAATACACCACCAATCACCATCCTGCGATCCTGAGAGGTGATGTGACATCACCACTCAGGATCGGCTCTGATTGGTCGGCTGCAGGGGCGGGAGGTTCAAATTAGAGCAGCGCTCCTCTCTCCTCGGCTCCCCAGACTGAAAAGGAGGAGAGGAGCGTTGCTCTAATTTGAACCTCCCGCCCCTGCAGCCGACCAATCAGAGCCGATCCTGAGACTTCGTCGGATCTCAGCCAGCACCCCCATCTGTCCAGGGATCACCCCATCTGTGCCCAGCACCCCATCTGTGTCCAGAACCCCCTATCTGTGCAATCAGGTATTTAGCGAAAGGTTAGGGACAGGTTAGGTTAGGCAGGGATATAAAGGGAAAGTTAGTGGAAGAAAAAAAAAATACCGTTTGTGATTGCATCACCCTAAATCAGGTGTCTGGGGTCTACAGCACAGCTGTGTGACCCTAGACCCCCCAGGGGTGAGGCAACTTGCCCCCCTCCCCCCCACAACTTTTTTGGGGTGCAGGCAGTTTTTTTTTTTGTGTGTACGCTGACTGTGGCCGGCACTCTTAGCGTCCGGCCACTGTTAGCGCATAGCACACCCCACCACTGATCAACTTCGGACGGTTGATCAGCGATTTAGAATTTTTTAAAATATTTTTTTAGTTAGTCTTTTTTTTTTTGTCTGTTAGGTTTAGGGTGAGTTCGCAAACACCCGTGCCCCAACACACGCACACTGAATAAAGATTTACATGCACACACACACGCAGGCACACACTCCCCTATGGCCCGCCGGATGTTCTCGGCCGAGGAGGTATACGCTCAGCTTGCCTCCGACTCCAAGAGTCCTAGTGAGGACGAGGATGACCCCACTTTCCTTTTGTCATCCGCGTCCTCCTCATCATCTAGCGAAGATGAGCCCCCAAGGCAGCGGAGACGCCGCCAGGCGGAGCAAGGGGACCGCCATGCTAGGGACCCTGTGGCTCACCCTAGTACGAGCAGCTCTGGGGCTCGTACTATTTTTCCGGCCCACCAGTTAAATCCACCGGAGTCCCCTGCCGGTGAACTTGTCTGGTGTACCCCAGAGCGTTTTGAGCCCGTGATTCCTGATTTTGTAGGCCAACCAGGAATCCAGATTTCCACAGTTGTCTTCACTAAATACGACTACTTTAGTATTTTTTTCAGTGACCACTTTGTAAATCTAATGGTGGAGCAAAGAAACCTGAACGCCCAACAGTTTGTTGCTCAACACCCAGGCTCCTTTTTGGCTAGGCCCGGTGGCTGGGGCCTCGTGCTGCACATGGGCCTAGTCAAAAAAACCTAGTGTCAGGCATTACTGGAGTGGGGACGTCCTCTACCAGACCCCACTTTACAGTACGGCCATGACACATACCCAGTTTGAGGCCATCCGGAAATGCCTGCATTATTCAGATAATGCAGCATGTCCCCCCCAAGGTGACCCTGCCTATGACCGCCTGTACAAAATGAGGCTGGTCATCGATAACTTTGGGGCCAAATTTGTACAGGCCTATGTACCTGTAAGGGAGGTCGCGGTTGATGAGTCTCTCATTGCTTTCAAGGGGAGACTCATTTTCTGCCAGTATGTTCCCTCTAAGCGGGCGAGGTATGGCGTGAAGCTGTACAAACTTTGTGAGAGTACCTCAGGGTACACTTACAAGTTTCGTGTGTACGAGGGGCGAGATTCCCGTATTCAACCCCCAGAATGTCCCCCCACTCTGGGTGTTAGCGGGAAACTTGTGTGGGACTTTATGCACCCACTGCTAGATAAGGGTTACCACCTGTAAGTGGATAACTTTTATACTAGTATCCCCTTGTTCAAGTCGCTTGCCGCCAGATCCACGTCCGCTTGTGGGACCGTGCGGAAAAATCAACGCGGCCTCCCTACCCACGCCCTCCAGGTACCTATCCCCAGGGGTGAGACCCGTGCCCTTACCAGTGAAAACCTGTTGCTGGTCAGATATAAGGACAAGAGGGATGTCCTTGTACTGTCCACAATTCATGGTAACGGCATCACCCCTGTCCCTGTGCGAGGTGCTGCGGCAACGGTCCTCAAGCCCGATTGTATCGTCGACTACAATCGGTATATGGGAGGAGTTGATCTCTCTGATCAAGTCCTCAAGCCATATAACGCCATGCGCAAAACCCGGGCATGGTACAAAAAAGTTGCGGTCTACTTGGTGCAAGTTGCCTTGTACAACTCTTTTGTGCTGTCCCGGAGTGCTGGCAACACAGGGAAATTCCTTCAGTTCTATGAGGCAATCCTCAAGGACCTGATTTTTTTCTGACCGGGAAAGAGCAGGCCGGAGTACCTCGGGAACTGGAGGCGCCCGGATCGTCCCTGGCCAACACTTTCCAGGTGTGGTCCCCCATACTGGAAAGAAGGGATGGACCCAAAAAAAAGTGCAGAGTGTGTCGCAGGAGGGGGATAGGGAAGGACACCACTATTCAGTGTGACATGTGCCCCGATCATCCGGGCCTCTGCATTGACGGTTGCTTCAGGGAGTACCACCCTTCCATGGAGTACTAAATTTATATCCCAATTTAGCCACTGACAATCGGATAAAAAACAGGTTCTCAGACTTGAGACACTAAAACGAAAAAAAATAAAATAAAATATTATTTAGTAAAACTAAAAGAAATAAGAAAGTAGGCATATTAGGTATTGTCGCGTCCGTAATAATCTGCTCTAAAAAAATACCCCCCCAACCCCTCACATCACAAAAATTGTAATAGCAAGCGATCAAAAAGTGATATGCCCCCCAAAATAGTGCCAATAAAACCGTCCTCCCATCCCGCAAACAATGAGCCCCTACCTAAGATAATCGGCTAAAAACAATGTTTATAAAAAGATACTATAAAAGTAGACATATTAGGTATCGCCACGTCCGTAAGAATCTGCTCTATAAAAATACCCCCCAACCCCTCAGATGAACACGGTAAAAAAAAAAAAAAAAAAAACTGTGCCAAAAAGCAATTTTTGGGCAAATTTTCAATTTTAATCCATTTTTTCAAATAACAAAGTAAGGGTTAACAGCCAAACAAAACTTAATATTTATTACCCTCATTCTGCAGCTTACAGAAACACCCCATATGTGGTTGTAAACTGCTGTATGACCAAACGGCAGGGCGCAGAAGGAAAGGAACGCTGTATGGTTTCTGGAGGGCAGATTTTGATGGCCTTTTTTTGGGCACCGTCCCATTTAAAGCCCCCCTGATGCACCCCTAGAGTAAAAACTCCATTAAAGCGACCCCATCTAAGAAACTACACCCCTCAAGGTATTCAAAACTGATTTTACAAACGTCGTTAACCCTTTAGGTGTTCCACAAGAGTTATTGGCAAATGGAGATGACATTTCGGAATTTCTATTTCTGGTAACCTTGCCTCACAAAAATGTAATATAGATAAACCAAAAATCATATGTACCGTAAAAATAGTCTAAACAAAACTGACACATTATCCCGTAGTTTCTACTCTAGGGGTGCATCAAGGGGGCTTCAAATGGGACATGGAAATTGGAAATTTGCCCAAAAATTTTAATTCTCAAATTTCATCCCCATTTGCAAATAACTTGTGCAACACCTAAGGGGTTAAAAAAGTTTGTAAAATCAGTTTTGAATACCTTGAGGGGTGTAGTTTCTTATATGGGGTCACTTTTAAGGAGTTTCTACTCTAGGGGTGCTTTAGGGGGGCTTCAAATGGGACATGGTGTAAATAAACCAGTCCAGCAAAATCTGACTTCCAAAAACCATACGGCGCACCTTTCCCTCTACGCCCTACTGTGTGCCTGTACAGTAGTTTACGGCCACATATGGGATGTTTCTGCAAACTAAAGAATCGGGGCAATAAATATAGCATTTTGTTTGGCTGTTAACCCTTGCTTTGTTACTGGAAAAAATGGATTAAAATGGAAAATTTGCCAAAAAATTGAAATTCTCAAATTTCATTCCCATTTGCCAATAACTCTTGTGCAAAACCTAGAGAGTTAAAAAAAAGTTTGTAAAATCAGTTTTGAATACCTTGAGGGGTGAAGTTTCTTAGATGGGGTCACTTTTCGGGAGTTTCTACTCTAGGGGTGCATCAGGGGGGCTTCAAATGGGACATGGTGTAAATAAACCAGTCCAGCAAACTCTGCCTTCCAAAAACCATACGGCGCACCTTTCCCTCTACGCCCTACTGTGTACCCGTACAGTAGTTTACGGACACATATGGGGTGTTTCTGCAAACTTCAGAATCGGGGCAATAAATATACCATTTTGTTGGCTGTTAACCCTTGCTTTGTTACTAAAAAATTTCAGTTTGTTTTTCAATTGAGTTGTACAGTTTATAGGTCACATTAAAGGTGTAAAAAGTTCTGAAATGATTTATCTTTGTCTCATTTTTTTACATCAAAGAAACCTGACACTTTAACAGGGGTGTGTAGACTTTTTATATCCACTGTATATGATCGTTTAATTAAATTGAACAAGTCCCCCAAAAAATATAATTCCAATTGTGGGGAAAGTGAATATACTGAAACGGACGATTGAGGCCTGACTCATAAATGCAAATAGCATTTATTCTGTAGATAAAGTTAATACAAGACACTTAATAATGGATTGTCATTATCCATACTGCTTCCTTTGCTGGCTAGATTCATTTTTCAATCACATTATACACTGACTGTTTCCATGGTTACGGCCATCATGCAAATCATCAGAGGAGGCCATACTTACACACTTTAGGAAAATGCACCGGCTTATGGTCCTAACCACCAGAGAGGCTAGTGCTTTTTCCTACAGTGTGCAAGCACGGCCACCTCTGATGGATTGCAGGGTGGTCATAACCATGGACCATTTTCTTCGCCCACTATTGTAAGGATTGTCTCTCCTACTTTTGTTTCTTGTTTTGTCCCCTTTTTTTTTTTCTTTTTTTTTGTGTATTGGTCTATTAGGGGTACTTTATGTGTTTTTTATTTTTTATACTAATTAAGGATAAGTTTTATAGGATGGTTATCTGTGATTATACTTAACCTCATTAGACTATCACAAATTATATTACCCTCTGATGGGTTACAGTCTGTACTGTGAGCTTTGTTTTCAAGACATACTATATTGGTGTATCACTCCTTATATCTGCATTTGACCTACATATTATGGCCTGTTTTTTAAGCACGCAACTTGACAAGAATAGCTGGTTATTAGAAGCAGACGAGATATTCTCTGAAAAGGATCTATCCTTTTCTACCATCCCCACTCCGTTGATTATGACAATATTTAAAGATCTTTATGAGACACACAAAGATCCCAAAGGGGCTACGGATATTTATCCGCCCGGCAAAACATATATATACCGAGCTGCTCTCTAAATGGGAATTTGAAGTGACAGCAAGCTCGCTACGTCTAATGCAACTATTAGTATATCAAGAGAGGACAAATATCGAGATAATTGAAAAACATCTATCAAACCTAACTGAGGTTGCTCTCAGTTTTAAAGACCATACTGAGTTTTCTAAAAAAGAGATCGAATTGCAACATAGTATTGAGAGGTTCAAAACATCATTGTTCGAACGAAAACATAGGCAGTTTATTAAAGACCTCACCGAGTTTAACCCCTTAAGGATCCTGCCATTTTTCACCTTAAGGACCAGGCCATTTTTTGCAAATCTGACATGTGTCATTTTATGTGGCGATAACTTTAAAACGCTTCTACTTATCCAGGCCATTTTGAGATTGTTTTCTCGTCAACTATTGTACTTCATGACAGTGGTAAAATTGAGTAAAAAAAAATAATTTTTATGTCTAAAGAAATTCAAATTTTACCAAAAATTTTAAAAAATTTGCAAATTTTCATTTCTCTACTTTTATAATAGATAGTAATACCTCCAAAAATATTTTTTTTTTTTACATTTCCCATATGTCTATTTCATGTTTGGATCATTTTGTGAATGCCATTTTATTTTTTGGGGACGCTAAAAGGATTAGAAGTTTAGAAGCAAATCTTGAAATTTTTCAGAAAATTTCTAAAACCCCCTTTTTCAGGACCAGTTCAGGTCTGAAGTCACTTTGTGAGGCTTACATAATAGAAACCACCCAAAAATGACCCCATTTTACAAACTACACCCTCAAGGTATTCAAAACTGATTTTACAAACTTTGTTAACCCTTTAGGTGTTTCACAAGAATTAATGGAAAATAGAGATCAAATTTCAAAATTTCACATTTTTTTGCAGATTTTCCATTTGAATCCATTTTTTCCAGTTACAAAGCAAGGGTTAACAGCCAAACAAAACTCAATATTTATGGCTCTGATTCTGTAGTTTACAGAAACACCCCATATGTGGTTGTAAACTGCTGTACGGGCACACTGAAGGGCACAGAAGGAATGGAATGCCATATGGTTTTTGGAAGGCAGATTTTGCTGGACTGTTTTTTTGACACCATTTTGTCCCATTTGAAGCCCCCCTGATGCACCCCTAGAGTAGAAACTCCAAAAAAGTGGCCCCATTTTGGAAACATCGGGATAAGGTGGCAGTTTTGTTGGTACTATTTTAGGGTACATATGATTTTTGGTTGCTCTATATTACACTTTTTATGAGGCAAGGTAACAAGAAATAGCTGTTTTGGCACCGTTTATATTTTTTGTTATTTACAACATCCAACTGACAGGTTAGATCATGTGGTATTTTTATAGAGCAGTTTGTTACAGATGCGACAATACAAAATATCACAACTTTTTTTAGGTTGTTTGTTTCAGTTTTACACAACAAAACATTTATTTATTTATTATGCACTGAGAGACCGGCCACAATCCCAATCTCAGCAACCAAAAAAGTCATAGAGAGTCATGTTGATGATTACATCATATTAAACCTCTATGTGATTTCTTTATCCCAAGCTTAAAGAAAGATATTAGCAAAAGGTTTGATGTTTGTATGAGCCACTCAGTTTAAACTATTTGATTGTTTTAAGGACCTACATTTCTTCACAAGGAAACTCAGATGGCACACAATATTTGCCTCGACAGACAAAAAAAGATGTACTGAGCTAGGTCTTGAACCAGGAAACCTGCAGGGTCTCGACACATTGGTAGAATTACTTGGATAAAATGATCTCCCAAGGGGACATGGTCCATTTACCACCCTTAGGAGCAAAAGTCTCAAAATGCCCCCTAAAGCCCTCAATGAGGCCAATATTGATTTCTTTTTGAACATATTCAACAAATTAAATCCTTAAAAAACGATACCCCATGTGAAATGGAGGCCCTACTACAATTGAGCAATAACAAAGGCCTGGTAATAAAACCGGCAGACAATGGGGGGAATATAACCATTCTTACAGCCACCCAATATAGAGACATGTGCCTGTCTCTATTATCAGATAATCATAACTACGTACACTCAAAGATTGATCCCACTAACGCATTTCGTGTGAATTGTCTAATATTGAAAGCAGCGCTTGACTGCAAACTCATAGATCGGACGGAATTTAAATTTCTGTCTCCAACATTTCCGAGGGTAGCAACATTCTATGCACTACCCAAGGTGCATAAGCGGTTGAACCCCCTCAAAGGACGGCCTATCATCTCTGGCATCAGCTCTCTGACTCAGAAAGAGTGCACCTATACTGATCTCCTCCAACATCTGGATGGAACTAGAAATGTGGATGGCCTCAATATACAGAGGCTCTGTATACCTCAATCCCTCACAAAAAGGGATTGGCGGCTGTTAAGTATTTTCTTGACTCAAGATCTAGGGATGTATGTTCACACAACCGTTTCATCATCGAACTACTGAATTTCATCCTGACTCACAATTATTTAGTTTTTGAGGGCCAGTTCTACCACCAGCTCAGGGGCACCGCAATGGGCAGTCCTTGTGCGCCCACGTATGCAAATCTGCTCCTGGGCTGGTGGGAGGACACCATTGTATTCTCTGATGCCCTTTCCCACTTCACTAAGTACATTACTATGTGGTCTCACTAGATAAACAACATTCTGTTTTTTTGGTCGGGTTCCGAGGCAGACTTTAAACTGTTCATGAACTAACTAAATTCCAACCATATTGGCCTCTTTTTTACATCCGAACTTCAACGGCACTCTATAACCTTTCTACATACCCGGATCGATAGGGGGGACAACAATTCTATCACAACCACTCTCGATCGGAAGAAAACATCAACCAATAGCCATCTCAGATGGGAGAGCTTTCACCCCAAGCCATTAAAGAGAGGGATCCCCAAAGGACAATTTCTACGAATTCGCAGGAACTGTTCAGAACAAAATAATTTTACACTAGAAGCATCAAAACTTTTGACAGATTTAAACAGAGAGGGTACCCCAATAACTATCTTTTTGAAGCATAGAGCAATGCTTCAACCCCAAAAAAACAGAAGATCAACAACAGGTTATCAGGGTTATTGGTACCTATGACACCAAATCTAAAAAGATTTGGGAGATTTTAGGTAAATATTGGTCACTAATTAAGGCTATATGCACACATTGTTTTTTGCGTCTGCCCAAAAAAACGGATGCGGCATTCGTTTTTTTTGGAGGATCAATTTTTTTCCACAGATTCCTTGTAATAAATGCCTATCCTAGGACATGCACTATTTTTTTTGCTGAAGGGAAACACGGACAACGGACGTGGAACACAAATGGATGAACTATCAGCATTTTTTTGCTGACCCATTGAAATGAATGGGTCCCCATCCTATCCGCAAAAAAAATGGAACAGAGGCCGAGAAAAACAACTGTCATGTGCATGAGGCCTAAGACTGACCCGGATCTAGAAAAGGTCTTACCCGACGACTCGCCCATCACTTTTAGACGAGGACGGAGTGTCGGGGACGCACTCGTACACAGACACTTTGAGACCCCACTGAGAACTACATGGTTAGCATAAAGGGATATGGTACCTTTACCATTTCAAGACATGTTTGTCTACATCATGGGGGAGATGCAAAATCAATGCACTTCTCCATGATGGAAACCATCAAACCATCCATAAGAGGTGGTTATCTAAATAAGATTCTCAAACAAAAAGACTCAAGATGGATATACACCCCTAACACCACAGCACCGGGTGGATTAAATAAGGGGATTGATTTTGCATGTTTTTTATGAATTAGCTGGCCGATTATCTTCAGTGTGAGTTACGATATTATCTATATCCTGTATGGGGTTAATTAGTAGTAACTAGGGTTGAGCGAACCCGAACTGTAAAGTTCGGGTTCGTACCGAACTTTAGGATTTTTGGACCCCGGACCCGAACCCTAAATCTTCGTAAAAGTTCGGGTTCGGTGTTCGGCGGTTTCTTGGCGCTTTTTGAAAGGCTGCACAGCAGCCAATCAACAAGCGTCATACTACTTGCCCCAAGAGTGTCACGACTGCTATCCCAGCAGCAGTCGTGTCACACCAGACGGAGGGGAAGGGGGACCCCTATCTACGGATGGGGAATAGAACGGCTACCCCTGACTAACCCTAAGCTGGCACCTGTCTGCCCTGATACCCTAGACGGGGTGTGAACCCGTGCGGCGAGCAGGATGCCTAAACCCTCAGTCACCCTAACAAGACTAGACTGGGGAAAGGCCGATGGGAGCACTAGTCACCATCACTCGTGTCTTGGAGAACAATAGAAGAAGACAGCAACAAACAAACAATCTACAGCAGAGATAGACTTATCCAGTCACGAGCAGAGAAGGTGATCCCAATGACGACAGTTCACGCCAGACAAGAGCTCCACAGCAATACCGTCCAACGATCTCCTTCAAAGGTCAGAATAGCACTGGAAGTATGGACTATATCTGGCAATGACTGCAAGTGAAACTGAAACTAATATAGTAGCTGGGAGTGGCAGACAGGACTCACCTGAGAAGGATGCCTACAAACTCCCAGTCAGGACAAAAAGGTTCACAAGGCAAAACCCCGATGACATACCCTGAACCACGGAGCAAACTCACAAGCTATCGCGAGTAGCAAGTCGCTGCGACCTTCTCCTCCCAGACCTGTCTGGATCAGTCATAGTCGTGACAAAGAGGCCATCACAGCCATGCCTACTAATGGCATGGCTGTGATTGGCCAGAGCAGCATGTGACCCAGGCTCTATATAAGCTTGAGTCACATAGCGCTGCACGTCACTCTGCTGTTACAAGTGTAGGGAGAGGGTGCTGCTGGACTTGTGATTTCAGTAAGAGAATAGGAGAGAATCTAACTCAGCGATCTACAGACAAATAGTTGTGTGGGTGCAGGGCACTATCGTTTTACCCTGCCCTGAGCTCATTGACCAAAAAATACTAACTTTTAGAATTCTGTTAGTTAGGTGGGTGGCGGCAGCGGCCATTTTATGCATGCTCAGTGCACCAGCACTGCATCTGAGCTTTTGGGACATTGCAAATCACCATTTTTTGGGGGCAAACTACAACATCTGGATTAGTCAGTGTGCAATTTAAGCTAGAAATACACCCATCATTTTCTGGGTTTTAAAAAACACACTTTTTTTTTTCAAAAACAGTATTTTCCAGATCTGCAAGTGTTAAATTAAAGTTTAATATATACAGCTTTCATATTCTGTTAGCAAAAAAAATACTTTTTGGGCAATCTACAACATCTGGATTAGTCAGTGTGCAATTTAGAGTAGAAATACACCCATCATTTGCTGGGGTTTTAAAAACACACTATTTAAAAAAATAAAATAAAACAGTATTTTCCAGATCTGCAAGTGTTAAATTCAAGTTTAATATATACAGTTTTCATATTCTGTTAGCAAAAAAAGACTTTTTTGGCAATTTACAACATCTGTATTAGTCAGTGTGCAATTTAAGGTAGAAATACACCCATCATTTTCTATGGTTTGAAAAACACACTGGGCCAGATTTATCATTACTATGACAGCTCACTTCACTTTCACATATGGCTAAAGTCAGTTTTTACAGTTGTGATGTGCTAACGGAGAAAGATACTGTGCGCTATAGCCCCTGGGGAGACTTGTAGTATTTAAAGGAATCCCCAACCCACTAACAGGGGCTAACACACACTGCAAGCACATGAACTGACCAGTGACAGCGTGTCACTGAGCAGCGGCAGTGAGTACTGAGAGCGGCTGTGCACTATGCCGACTCAGAGACTCAAACCACCACATAGGTGAGTTAACCACATAGACGATTGCTGATGCTGGCAGAGACAGACCAACAAACAACAAGTCTAAACACACTGAGCTACGGCTCTACGCGTTTCTGTGCAGTTGGTAAATGCACGTCATCAGGAGCCAGGTAGCCACTACACCTACACTGCCTAATGCCGATACCACAGGTTTGAGATCGGCTTGCTAAGCCATGTAATCAACAAGGAACACCGAAGCCTAGTGTGAGAGACGGTGTACTGTTCGTTGCAAACATAGTCTCGGCTCTGTAATGGCCGCGAGCGGCCAGGCAGACGCCGTGATTTAAAGGGGAAACACCCCGCCCCCTAGAACACACCTCCTGCCGGCAGCCAATCCACCAGTTGATACAACCATACTGGGCTGGTCCGCTGACGGCAGTGGAGGAATATGGATGTGTTCAGGGGGTCAGCGCGTCAGCACTGTGGCATATCAAAGTATATGGGAAATATCAGCGGCTT
This sequence comes from Bufo bufo, assembly GCF_905171765.1. Lineage (NCBI taxonomy): Eukaryota > Metazoa > Chordata > Amphibia > Anura > Bufonidae > Bufo > Bufo bufo. The sequence goes on along the minus strand of NC_053391.1, from coordinate 170,126,940 downwards.
TATTAAATGACAGGCAGCAATATTTTAAAAGCAACATCGGAGAACCTGAAGGTAGGCAATTAGTATCGAGCCTATGATGTCATAAAGTTACAAGAAATGGCACTACTAGAATGAATGATAGATAACAAGTGTGTATATAATAAATATCGAAAGTATGTGGATGAGTGAATACAACACTCAAATCATTCACAGAAGAACAATAACCACATAACAATCAAATACATATCATCTAGTACAGGACAAAATATGAAGAGAAGAGAGGTACTATGATACCATTAAATAAACGGAACATAGGAAATGGCGTCATTTAGACCATTAGGCTTGATGGTACCTAGCCTAAAAATCCATTGCGCCTCCTTTTGTAGGAGAATGCGATCCAAATCACCACCACGCGGTGTCCTCTTCACAGTGTCAATGCCCTGAAATTTAATGACGGACGCATTGCCACTGTGGCATTCAACCACATGGCGGGCGATTGGTGTGTCCTGACATTTATTAATGTCGGATACGTGTTCACCTATACGCCGTCTTAACTCGCGTATCGTTTTACCGACATATTTCAGGCTGCATTTACATGTCATTAAATAGACCACGCCAGTAGTTTTGCAGTTCACAAATGGTCTAATGAAGAATGTTCTGTCAGATGTACAACCGATAAATGATTTGTTCTTGTTGATGTAGCCACAAAACTTACAAGAGCCACAGGGAAAAGTTCCCGAAACGGGATTATGTAACCAGGTATGCTGTCTAGGACTCTGGTACATACTGTGAACCAGAATGTCACGCAAGTTTTGGCTACGACGGAAGGTGATCGCTGGTTTATCCGGAATAAGATGGCCAATGTCCGAGTCAGATCTCAGGATGTCCCAGTGTTCCGATAGCACATTGCGCACTTGATCATGAGCACTATCAAATGTGCCAATGATTCGCATACTCTCCAACCCTTGTGGATTTAATTTGGGAGACAGTAGCGAGTCCCTATTCAGACTCAAAGAGTGTTGGTAAGCTTCTTTGAGTAACTGAGATGGATAACCTCGAGATAAAAATCTCCCTTGAAGGTCCACAGCAGCTTTTCTGAAGTCGGATATCTGGGAACAATTCCTGCGGGCCCTTAAATATTGCCCCTTAGGAATACCTCGTTTGAGAGCTTTGGGGTGACCGCTCTCCCATCTGAGTAGGCTATTCGTAGCCGTGGTTTTTCTATACATGCTGGTAACAATGTCCCCAGATGCATTGAGTTTAATGGTCAAATCCAAAAATGAAATCTGGCTCTCATTTATTTCTGAGGTAAAAAATAAACCCAGCTCGTTGTTGTTCAAAGCTGCCACAAACTCATGGAACAGACTGGTGCTGCCCCCCCACAATATTTAAGGGCCCGCAGGAATTGTTCCCAGATATCCGACTTCAGAAAAGCTGCTGTGGACCTTCAAGGGAGATTTTTATCTCGAGGTTATCCATCTCAGTTACTCAAAGAAGCTTACCAACACTCTTTGAGTCTGAATAGGGACTCGCTACTGTCTCCCAAATTAAATCCACAAGGGTTGGAGAGTATGCGAATCATTGGCACATTTGATAGTGCTCATGATCAAGTGCGCAATGTGCTATCGGAACACTGGGACATCCTGAGATCTGACTCGGACATTGGCCATCTTATTCCGGATAAACCAGCGATCACCTTCCGTCGTAGCCAAAACTTGCGTGACATTCTGGTTCACAGTATGTACCAGAGTCCTAGACAGCATACCTGGTTACATAATCCCGTTTCGGGAACTTTTCCCTGTGGCTCTTGTAAGTTTTGTGGCTACATCAACAAGAACAAATCATTTATCGGTTGTACATCTGACAGAACATTCTTCATTAGACCATTTGTGAACTGCAAAACTACTGGCGTGGTCTATTTAATGACATGTAAATGCAGCCTGAAATATGTCGGTAAAACGATACGCGAGTTAAGACGGCGTATAGGTGAACACGTATCCGACATTAATAAATGTCAGGACACACCAATCGCCCGCCATGTGGTTGAATGCCACAGTGGCAATGCGTCCGTCATTAAATTTCAGGGCATTGACACTGTGAAGAGGACACCGCGTGGTGGTGATTTGGATCGCATTCTCCTACAAAAGGAGGCGCAATGGATTTTTAGGCTAGGTACCATCAAGCCTAATGGTCTAAATGACGCCATTTCCTATGTTCCGTTTATTTAATGGTATCATAGTACCTCTCTTCTCTTCATATTTTGTCCTGTACTAGATGATATGTATTTGATTGTTATGTGGTTATTGTTCTTCTGTGAATGATTTGAGTGTTGTATTCACTCATCCACATACTTTCGATATTTATTATATACACACTTGTTATCTATCATTCATTCTAGTAGTGCCATTTCTTGTAACTTTATGACATCATAGGCTCGATACTAATTGCCTACCTTCAGGTTCTCCGATGTTGCTTTTAAAATATTGCTGCCTGTCATTTAATAAAGCCGCTGATATTTCCCATATACTTTGATATGCCACAGTGCTGACGCGCTGACCCCCTGAACACATCCATATTCCTCCACTGCCGTCAGCGGACCAGCCCAGTATGGTTGTATCAACTGGTGGATTGGCTGCCGGCAGGAGGTGTGTTCTAGGGGGCGGGGTGTTTCCCCTTTAAATCACGGCGTCTGCCTGGCCGCTCGCGGCCATTACAGAGCCGAGACTATGTTTGCAACGAACAGTACACCGTCTCTCACACTAGGCTTCGGTGTTCCTTGTTGATTACATGGCTTAGCAAGCCGATCTCAAACCTGTGGTATCGGCATTAGGCAGTGTAGGTGTAGTGGCTACCTGGCTCCTGATGACGTGCATTTACCAACTGCACAGAAACGCGTAGAGCCGTAGCTCAGTGTGTTTAGACTTGTTGTTTGTTGGTCTGTCTCTGCCAGCATCAGCAATCGTCTATGTGGTTAACTCACCTATGTGGTGGTTTGAGTCTCTGAGTCGGCATAGTGCACAGCCGCTCTCAGTACTCACTGCCGCTGCTCAGTGACACGCTGTCACTGGTCAGTTCATGTGCTTGCAGTGTGTGTTAGCCCCTGTTAGTGGGTTGGGGATTCCTTTAAATACTACAAGTCTCCCCAGGGGCTATAGCGCACAGTATCTTTCTCCGTTAGCACATCACAACTGTACAGGCAGCACCTTGCCTTTCGGAGCACCATATCCGAGTATTAGTGCTGCGGATTTTAGATTATCAGTCCGTCTATCCCCTCATTATAACCAACAAAGTCCTCCTAATTGCTAGGGAGTCATACCCAATTTTAGTAGAGGCCAGATACATTAGGATAGACGGGTTCAGTCTTAGTTGATTTCTATAGGTTTCACCCCCTTCCTATATAAGCACTAATAAAACATTTATTATTTTGCTCCATTTTAGCGTCCTCTTTCTCAATATTTTGGTGTTATATTATAGGGACGTGTACCGTATAAACACAATTTTCTTGTTTTGTATTTAAAGTCAGTTTTAGCCAAGTCAGATTTATGATCGGCCCTTTAAGACTGTAATAAATGTGGTTTGACTGTAGCAGTTTATCCGTCAGTAAGCAGCTTTACAAAAGTCGCACATCTTTACGAAAAAGTCGCACGTCTTAACCAAAAAGTCGCATGTTCTATTAAAAAGTCTCAAAAAATAAGCATGGTCCTCACTGGAGTGAAATTGCGCATTTTTCTGCGACTTTTTTGCGACTTTTTAAATAGTCCTAATAGTAAATCTGTCTAGAGATTCATTTACATAAGAAAACACGCCCACTTTCAGAAAACTGGCGAGCATAGTGCAGAGCAGAAAAAAGTCGCAAATTTGTGCGCAGTTTCAGCGTTTGCGCATTTTTTTGCGACTTTTTCACTCCATTATTCTGACTTGAGCTAATGATAAATCTGGGCCACTATTTTTTTCAAAAATCAGTCTTTTCCAGATCTGCAAGTGTTAAATTCAAGTTTAATATATACAGTTTTCATATTCTGTTAGCAAAAAAAGACTTTTTTGGCAATCTACAACATCTGTATTAGTCAGTGTGCAATTTAAGGTAGAAATACACCCATCATTTTCTGGGGTTTGAAAAACACACTCTTTTGACAAAAAAAACACTATTTTCAGGCCTTGCAGCATCAGCACGTGTGAAATTACAGGCTTACTGTATATACTGCTGTCAAATTCAGTTTTTAAACAAACACTCATTTTGGCACAAAAAATTTAGTTGGCAGCCTTTGATGCAGATGTCATTGTGAGGTACACCCATAATACATTGGGTTACATTCAGAGATTTTAAATATCGCCATTTGGTGCACCAATATTGAATTCAGGCCTACACTGGTTCAGGCCCTGTGAGATACCCCATCTACATACAGGGGTTTGAATTAGGCATTTGAAATACAGCCATTTGAAATACAGCCATTTTGTGCAAAGATATATTTACTTGAGGCCTACAGAGGTTCAGGTCCTCTGAGATACTACCTCTACATACAGGGGTTTGAATTAGGCATTTGAAATACAGCCATTTGAAATACAGCCTTTTTGTGCAAAGATATATTTACTGCAGGCCTACAGAGGTTCAGGCCCTCTGAGATACTACCTCTACATACAGGGGTTTGAATTAGGCATTTGAAATACAGCCATTTGAAATACAGCCATTTTGTGCAAAGATATATTTACTTCAGGCCTACAGAGGTTCCGGCCCTTTGAGATACCACCTCTACATACAGGGGTTTGAATTAGGCATTTGAAATTCAGCTATTTGAAATACAGCCATTTTGTGCAAAGATAAATCTACTGCAGGCCTACAGAGGTTCAGGCCCTCTGAGATACTACCTCTACATACAGGGGTTTGAATTAGGCATTTGAAATACAGTTATTTTGGGCAATTTTTTTTTTTATTGAGGCCTAGACTGGTTCAGGCCGTGTGAGATACACCCTTTACATACTGTCGTTCTATTCTACTATTAATTAAACACCCATTTAGGTCAATATCCTAAATGTAAAAAATGAGGAGAGCGTCAAATAAGGGACGTGGCCCAGGTCGTGGTGCTGCTGGTGGAGCTCCTGTTGCAGGGAGAGGACGTGATCGATCTGTGCCAGCTACACGCACAAGTGAAACCCCTTCCTCAGGTGCGAGTAGGCGCAGTGGTATTTGATCGGGCCAAATGCTGCTCTAAGAATGGTGATGCCTGAACAAGTACAGACGATAGTAGATTGGGTTGCTGACAGTGGATCCAGTTCCTTCACATCGTCTCCCACCCAGTCTCCTGCTGAAAGACCACATTGGCACCTGCAGCCGATGTCCATCAGTCTTTCACTTCACCCCCTTGCAAATCAGCCAAGCAGTCTGAGCCCCAAGTCATGCAGCAGTCTCTTCTGCTGACTCTGTTGGCAGGGTTTCCCAGGGCCATTCACCTAGACCTGCCCCAGAAGTGGAAGAGATTGAGTGCACCGATGCTCAACCACTTATTTTTCAAGATGAGTACATGGGAGGACCATCGTAGCATGTCTTGGATAATGACGAAACACAGGTGCTGGGGCTTTTGAAAGTGTGCAGACCGACAATAAAGTCAGGGGTGAAGCCTGGGTGGAAGATGATGTGGAGGACGATGAGGTCCTCGACCCCACATGGAATCAAGGTCATGCGAGTGACCAATGTAGTTCGGAGGAAGAGGCGGTGGTCGCACAGAGCCACCAGCACAGCAATAGAGGAAGCAGGGTGCAAAAGCGGAGCGGCCGTCCTCTAGACAGTTCGCCTCCTACTTCCCACCTCAGCAAGGGACCGAGCACACCAAAGCCAGCTCCAAGGAGTTCCCTGGTGTGGCAGTTCTTCAGACAATGTGCTGAAGACAAGACACGAGTGGTTTGCACGCTGTGCAATCCGAGCCTGAAGGGAGGCATAAACGTTCTCAACCTGAGCACAACATGCATGACCAGGCATTTAAGTGCAAAGCACGAGCTGCAGTGGAGTAGACACCTCAAAAACCAAGAAAGGTCTCTGGCTCCTCCTGCTTCCTCTTCTGCTGCAGTCTTGGCCTCTTCATCCATCTCTGGAGTGACAGTGCCACCTGGCACCCCATAAACAAAGCATCTGCCAGCAACATCAACACCTGGTTCACCAAGCATCTCCACAATGTCACACGGAAGCGCTCAGCTCTCCATATCCCAAACGCTGGAGAGGAAGCGGAAGTACCCCCCCTACCCACCCGCGATCCCTAGCCCTGAATGCCAGCATTTCTAAATTACTTGCCTTTGAAATGCTGTCATTCCGTCTGGTGGAGACGGATAGTTTTAAAGGCCTTATGGCGGTGGCTGTCTCACAGTACGTCGTGCCCAGCCGCCACTACTTTTCAAGGCGAGCCATCCCTTCACAACCAAGTAGAGGACAAAATCAGGTGTGCAAGTTAATCTGACATGCCATGAGGCTGTTAGCTGCCTCCGATTGGTGTGTAATGATGGCCGCCTGGTTTTCTTCTAGACTCTTCACACTTCTGCCTATATGACGGACATCTTCCTTGATAGAAGCAAGATCCAGGCTGATGGGACCCAGGGCGTCTAATAAAGCCTCTTTAAGGTAAGAGCGGGAGATGGGGAGGTTGTCAGGGTCAGGGGAATTATCTCTTACCCCATCCGATTCGGCCGTCTCTCTGGCTGATCTGTTGTTGCCGCTTCTAGGAGTGCCGGACGCCATCTTGGGATCTCTGTTCACTGCAGCATCCGCTGCTTTTCTGATGAAACGATCCATATCACCGGGCTGGCTAGAGGAGCGGGCTTGACTCGTTTGGTCAGGAGGTTTTTGGCCACCTATCTTGACCATTTTGGTAACCAGTAGAGCTGAAATTCCAAGCTTATAGGGTAAATCTGCAGGAGAGCAGCGCTTCACATGTCCGCTCTGCTCCGGCGCTAGCTCCGCCCCCTCTAATAGCAGTAATATTGAAATGTATTATTCTCTCTCCCCTCTGTATTCTAATCTGTCACCAAACATTATCTGCCATCAATGTTGCAGCCTGGCTCCTCAATCCCTCCTTCCCCCAGTATGGAATAGTACAGTATAGTGCAACTTAGTCTTACACATTCATTTACATCAATAGGAACTTCTGGTCACTTGACCGGACAGCCGCCCATGTGACTGGTCACGTAACCGTTATTCCGATCACGTGGCCCCTTACATCATCTTTTTTACTCCATAAAAGGGCGTGAACTGGCGCAACTACACGCCACAGTGTCGGTGGACGCCATCCTCGTCCAAGCATGTAACTGGATCGGTTCTGTAACCTAATCTAACTAGGCTATCTTCCCCCTACTGTATTCTACATAGGTAAGTGGTATCTGTACTTGCAATCATCTGGGGGACCTTATGTGAATGGTTAGAGATGGCTTTAACATGCCTAATTCCTGATGTATTGTTTCATTTCAGGTGTCTGTCACTGATGGCCGCCACTTTCTGCGTGGCAATATCTTATACACTTTGACACCATACCGTCGACACGCAAGTAGCAATTATATCACTAACAGGAGAGGTCCCTGGTCTGTTCAGCCTATCTGAACATATATATTCTATGCTATTCTTTGCCTCTATCAAGCCAGTCTGTTTTTTTAACTCCACGGTTAATGTGTTAATTTACACTGATTGGTATTAGCTTCTATATGAACTACACCTCCACAATCTTCTTTGGTGTCCCCTGATGAGCCCTCCAAGTGTCTGGGTGAAATGCGTTGGTACAGGGACGTGTGTATCCCACACTTTCCACGATATCACTATGAAATAACTGTGGTACTTTTCAAAGTGACCTAATGACTCATCCCTTGCTGATGGGAGTTGATATGCACATATCTGTCTCATTGTTTATTAATTTTTGGTACATTTATTTTCATTTGATAAAGACTAACTAACTGTAATTTGCTCTATACTCCCCGATCAGGGCCATCCTAGGCCGTCCAGGAGGTTCCTGATACGGGATAGCCCCTATTGGGCGGCCATTCCGTTCTAGGCAGGGCAAAACGTAGATTGGGTCATCTTTTGGGACAGTCCCCCAAATATCGTTCATCATACGAATCCCTGCCTTTTCTTCGTCCACCATTGTGAGGATTGTCTCTCCTACAAGAGTAATTTTCTTTTGTTTCTTGTTTTGTCTCCTTTTTTTTTTTTTTTTTTTGTGTATTGGTCTATTAGGAGTACTTTATGTGTATTTTTTATACTAATAAAGGCTAAGTTTTATAGGATGTTTATCTGTGATTATACTTAACCTCATTAGACCATCACAAATTATATTACCCTCTGACGGGTTACAGTCTGTACTGTGAGCATGGAAACAAGCAGTGTATAATGTGATGGAAAATAAATCCATCCAGCAAAGGAAACAAGATGGACAATCACAATATATTAGTAAATGGCTTGTATTAACCGTCTCTACATGAAAACTGCCATTTTCTGAAGAGAGACAACCCCTTTAATATCCTGTTAACACTTATAGGTAAGTTGTTACCCTGCCTATGTATTAGTCTACTTATCACCTATACGCTGCTTTAATTAAATTGAAATTTAACACCCCCCCAAAAAAATACAAAAAAAACAAATTCTAACTGTGTGAAAATAGAATTCACAGAAACAGACAATTGAGGCCTGATGCTCAATTTTTTTTTTATCGTTCACATTTAGATTGCTACCCTACCCTGTGTATTGCTGCAGTAACTACTGTATGCTGGTTCAATTAAATTGAACAATCCATCCAAATTTTTTTATTCTAATTATGTGGAAATGTAATTCATGAAAACGGACAATTGAGGCTTGATGCTTATATTCATGCTAACACTCACAGGTAGATTGCTGCCCTACCCTGTGTATTGCTTTAGTAACAATGTATATATGTTGGTTAATTAACCCCTTAGTCACCAGCCATTATTGGGACTTACTGACCTAGCGTTTTTCTTCCTTTTTTCATCGTCGCCTTCCAAGAGCTATAACTTTTATTTTTTTCCATCTATGTAGCTGTATAAGAAATTGTTTTTTTGCCATTTGGGGTCTGTGATAAGGTGGACAGTGCGGGAAGAGGTGTATATCCCACTCAGATACCTCAGCTGGGTGGGATAGCTAAAGTCTGGGATTTAGTAGTCTCAGCTGCTGTAGGTTGTTGAGACAAGGTTTTTGTTGTTGTAATCTGGGCCGGATTTTATTGGGATTGGCAGATAGGATTGGAAGGCGATCTGCCAATCCACACCCTTCCAGCATGGGTGTTCCCTTGAACCAGAGAGGATTGCAGGGGAGGTCTGCGATAATCAGACTGGGATAAAGATCCTCCCAGGGTGTCAGTTAGGGGGAGTGTGCAAACAGAGGCCTGGTGAGGCTCTGTGAGTGTGGTCTCAGCGGTGCAAGGCTGAGAGATCACGAGGATGGGAGATAGTCTGGACTGACCGTGCTACAGCCTGGGGGCTGGTGGACTACTGGTTGAGAAAGCCACACCAGAGACAGTGTGTGAACTGCACTCTGTAAAGGTGAGTCAGGGATTTATGTTATATGTTTATGTAGAGCCCAGACGGGCAGGCTTTAATTTTGTACCGTGTTTGCTGGTGTCAAAATAAATGCACTGTTTGGACAATCAACACGGTTGTCAGCAAGAATTCTGTGACCTGAGACCCTGGAGATAGAGCTAAACCCTCACAGGGGCACGCATAACTTTCTGATTAACTTTTATTAACTCTTTCTGGGAGGGAAATGGTAAAAACAGCAGTACTGCCACTGAGTTTTTACATATAAAATTTTGTGGCATTCGTTTTTCAGCATACATAACATAATATATTTATTCTATGGCTCCGTATGATTACAGCGATACCAAATATATATAGTTTTTTAATGTTTTAATAATTTTGTGCAATAAAGCTTTTTTTTTTTTTTGCAATGCCACATCCCAAGACTAGTGATAAGCAAACTTCAGTTTTCTAAGTTCCAGTTTGAGTTCGGGTATGTACTGAATTGCATTATTGATACTGATACCATGGATTATAACGCAATTCCATGACAGAATGCCTTTAGAGGCATTCCATTATGCATTTCATCATGATAGAAGTCTATGGCCAGCATAAAGGATCCGTCCAGTTTCCATTATGCAGGAGTCTCATGGAAAAGTGTATTTTCAATGGAAAAACAGCATTTTTTTATTGGAATTTTTTCAAATCAAATTTTTTTTTTCTTTTTTTAAACTACTTAATAGTCCCACAGGGGGACTATAACAGGCAATCGTTTGATTGCTTCTAAGATACAATACATTATCCCTATAGTGCAATGCATTTTAATGTTAGTGCTATATTGACATTGACCATAGAGACGCAGCCTGGTGGAGACCACTCAAGGCAGGCTTGGGGCCTATACCAGGTCCCAGTCAGCCTATACACACACCAGAACCCAGGAGTCCGCTCCCTCTGTTGCAACTTACATGATGTTAAATAGCCCAGATTGGACCCGTGCAGCACTTAGACTGGGCCATCATGAAAAGGCAAAGGAACAGCCTAAACTAAAACAAAATTTAAAATCAATTAAATTAAATATGTGAGATGACCTGACATAGAGTTCTCCCTAGTATTCTATATGCTATAATAGATTGATGGTAGAACAGGTGTTGGTACAGTTTTTGATTATTCCACTCCCATGCCCAACCCCCTCCCCAAAAAAAATAAAGGTTTGCAGAGCTGCAGTTCTGCTAGGAGGCAAAGCGGCCACAGCTCCTTACTCCTTGCTCCCTGGATGTCAGCTTCCCTGCTTTTTGCTATTCTACACACACAATTCTTCTATTTCTTTGTAATTCTAGCCTTTCCTTTCACTGTCCCTGACAGTAGAATATAAACGTGATTGATTTCTGACTGTCCCTGATTGATTTTTTTCACTTTCCCTGACTCCCTAAGATTGTTTTTCTGGCAGACACTGTAAGACCCATCCACCCTCATTTACAACCCAGCACAGAATGACGTTCTGCTCATTCTGCTAGGGCACCTCGCTTACTGCTCCAGCATTGATTGAAAGCTAAACAGGGCAAGCCTCCCCCCACACACTTCCTCATGGACATGTAAGACCCCTTCTTCTTTCTCCCTAATGCTTTTTTTCCAGCTGGCATGTGCACTAAAATAGTGATACACGCTGCTTTAGTTTATTTGTCCAAAATTAACCTGAAAATATTTGGGTTTGTCTGTCTTCTGAAAAATAGCAAAGTTCAGACTGAACCGGGTTCAGGCATTCTTATTTCCAATGATACTGTAATTTTATTCTTCTTCCGCTAAGGATTCTAGAGTTTTTATAGTCTCCATTTCCTCCTGGGTTATAAAAAGATCCCTTGAATAACTTTTGTGATGAAATTTCATTAAAAACCAACTTTCTTGCAAATAAATTCACATATTTTAGTATTGTGAACAAATCCAAATTAGTATTTGGCGAGAAGCTTGGGCCTTTTGATAAAACATTCAATTGTATTTCACTTAATTGATGCTGATATACATTTATTACCTTTAATTGATCTTCCTTTCTCATTTTAGTTCCTCTTTTAGAATGATCATGCAATTTTCTCTTCTCTCCATATTACTTTATGGAATTCCATTTATTATCCACACAAGTAAAGAGGCTCTGTCAACAGGATCAACCCTATTAACAATGCGTACTGCCTGGTAGGGCTTATCATGCCGATTAAAACAATACTTTTCATTTGCATGTATTCTATACAGCTGTAGCAATATCTGGATTTTTATTCATATGTAAATGCAAAGTTTGAGCACCAGGTGGTGGGGCTGAATCCTTTAAGTACTGCTTTGCAACACCCTCTGTGATCTGTACACTCCCCCTCCCTTTGATAGACAGGGCTAGACATAAGCATACTGAGGGCAGAGATGTCTTCAAGCATCTACATATATACTCTATGTACTATAGATTCACTACACTGAGATATGCTCAGAAAGCTAATATACATACACTGCGTGCAGAATTATTAGGCAAATGAGTATTTTGACCACATCATCCTCTTTATGCATGTTGTCTTACTCCAAGCTGTATAGGCTCGAAAGCCTACTACCAATTAAGCATATTAGGTGATGTGCATCTCTGTAATGAGAAGGGGTGTGGTCTAATGACATCAACACCCTATATCAGGTGTGCATAATTATTAGGCAACTTCCTTTCCTTTGGCAAAATGGGTCAAAAGAAGGACTTGACAGGCTCAGAAAAGTCAAAAATAGTGAGATATCTTGCAGAGGGATGCAGCTGTCACAGCCAGACAGCTGAGAAGAGCTCACAGGAGCTTCTCAGATCCTCCTCCTTGAATTTCTTTGTTTTGGTTTAGTTTCTCATCTCGTTAGTCTATCTCAGCTGTCATGCAGTCAGACTGATCTCTACCCTTTAAGTTCCTCCCCATAATGCAGTAGTGTGCGGCTGATACAACTTCCTGGAGTGTGTGTGCATGCTGTTCCCAGTTCCCAGTTCCCAGTTCCCAGTCCTCAGTCGTCAGTCATCTGCAGATAAGTGCTGTTTATGTATTTATGTTTTTGTCTTTTCTGGATCCAGGTGACCCTGACTCCCTCCGTGTCAGTGTAGGGAGCCGGTGGTCGTGTCCCTTCACTATTGTAGGGTCTTCAGGTAATAGATAGCCGAGGAACGTGGGTATGCGGCCATCCACCTTTGGGGTGTTCGCATAGGCTGAGCAGTGAGGGAGAGCGGCAGCTCTATTGCAGGGGTCTCCCTTTGTTCCTTAGTTGTGGATCCAGAGAGACATTGTTTATATGGTATTCTCTTGTTTCCTGTACACCATCCGTGACATTATCAGCCGCGAAAACCGTCTCAAGCATGGATCCGGTTTCACTTTTGGCTGAACGCCTCCAGGGTCTTTCATTGGAGGTAGCTGATCTCCGTAGGATTTTTTCTCAGTTTCAAGTGACCGGTTCAGCTTGCGTTCATGGAGTTTGTGCTGAGCCCAAGATCTCGCTCCCGGATACGTTCTCTGGGGGTAGTGAGAATTTTGTGCGTTTTAAAGAGGCTTGCAAACTCCATTTTCGCCTTCTTCCCCATTCTTCTGGTGATGAAGAACGGAGGGTGGGGATCATTGTATCGCTGCTCAGGGGTAACGCTCAGTCTTGGGCCTTTTCGCTACCGGAGGGGGCACGGCCCCTCCGCTCAGTGGATGAATTCTTTTTAGCCCTGGGTCAGATATATGATGATCCGGATCGTATTGCTCTGGCTGAGTCTAGACTATGTCTGTTATGCCAGGGTAAACAATCCGCAGAGATATACTGCTCCGAATTTCGGAGATGGGCAGCTGATACTGGTTGGAATGATGCTGCACTCCGAAGTCAATTTTGCCATGGTCTTTCAGAGGGATTGAAAGATGCATTTTCCTTTCATGAGAGGCCTATCTCCTTGGACTCTGCTATGTCTCAGGCCATTCGTATTGACAGGCGTCTTAGAGAGAGACGAGAGATCTCTCCTTCCTGTCCTACTCAGTCTCGGAACAGTGCAGCAGTCTCATTCTGTGCGCAGGAGTCTCAGTCGCTGTCAGCCCCTTCTGAGAAGGAGCCCATGCAGCTGGGGTTGATTGCCTCTGACAATAGAAGATTCAGCCCGCATGGGAGGGTTTGTTTTTGTTGTGGAGGTATAAATCATTTGGCAAATGTTTGTCCATCAAGGAGATTCAGGCAGTTTTCTGGGAGTAATAAAGAGACAAAAAGGAAAAAATCTTTTAAAAATGTTCCGTCTGTTACTATTGGCAGGGTTGAGGCGGAAATTGAAGGTTTTCCGTTTGCTTGTAGTTCCCGTTTTTTCCTGCCTGCTAGGGTGGCGCTAGAGAGCAAGAGCATTTTTTGTGAGATTTTTGTGGATAGTGGAGCAGCTGTCAACCTCATTGATAATCAATTTGCAATAACTCATGGTTTCCAGGTATGCACTTTGGGAAGGGATATTCCTGTTTTTGCTATTGATTCAGCTCCACTTTCTCAGAAATCATTAAAGGGCATAGTTCACAATATCCGTTTAATTGTGAGTGATGCTCATGTTGAGGATGTGTCATGTTTCGTCCTTAGCGGTTTGCCTACTCCTCTAGTGTTGGGGCTACCCTGGCTCACTAAACATAACCCCACCATTGATTGGCAAGCGAGGCAAATAAATGGTTGGAGTAACTTTTGCAGAGAGAATTGCCTCATAACATCTGTTTCTGAGGTTTCTACTAAGACTGTACCACCTTTCCTCTCTGAATTTTTGGATGTCTTCTCTGAGAGTGGAGTTCAGGGTTTGCCTCCGCACAGGGAGTATGATTGCCCTATTAATCTCATCCCAGGCGCCAAGCTGCCTAAATCTCGTTTATACAATCTCTCCCAACCTGAGAGGGTCGCTATGCGGGCTTATATCTCTGAGAGTTTGAGAAAAGGACACATACGACCCTCGAAGTCACCTGTTGCCGCTGGTTTTTTCTTTGTTAAGAAAAAAGATGGTTCTTTAAGACCTTGTCTGGATTTCAGGGAGCTGAACAGTATCACTATTCGTGATCCTTATCCGCTTCCTCTGATCCCGGACCTGTTTAACCAGGTTGTTGGGGCTAAAGTCTTTTCCAAATTAGACCTAAGAGGGGCATACAACCTGGTTAGGGTCAGAGAAGGAGACGAATGGAAGACGGCTTTCACTACCCCTGAGGGCCATTTTGAGAATTTGGTTATGCCTTGATGAATGCCCCAGCCGTTTTTCAGCATTTCGTCAACAGCATTTTTTATCATTTAATGGGAAAATTTGTATTAGTGTATTTGGATGACATTTTGATTTTTTCTCCTGATTTCAAGACTCATAAGGAACACTTACGTCAGGTCTTGCTCATTCTGCGGGAGAATAAATTATATGCGTAACTGGAAAAATGTGTGTTTGCGGTTCCAGAAATCCAATTTCTGGGGTTTCTTGTCTCCGCTTCTGGTTTTCGCATGGACCCCGAGAAGGTCCGCGCTGTGCTTGAGTGGGAGCTTCCTGAGAACCAGAAGGCGCTGATGCGTTTTTTGGGCTTTGCCAATTATTACAGGAAATTTATTTTGAATTATTCCTCTGTTGTTAAACCACTCACTGATATGACCAGAAAGGGGGTAGATTTTTCTTCCTGGTCGGTAGAGGCGCGTAAGGCCTTTTCTAATATCAAGGAGAGTTTTGCTTCCGCTCCCATCCTAGCTCAACCTGATATTTCGTTACCCTTCATAGTTGAGGTTGATGCTTCTGAGGTAGGGGTGGGTACGGTCTTGTCTCAGGGTTCCTCTCCTGCCAAATGGCAACCGTGTGCCTTTTTCTCAAAGAAACTCTCCTCCACAGAGAGAAATTATGATGTGGGAGATAGGGAATTGTTGGCCATCAAGTTGGCTTTTGAGGAATGGCGCCATTGGCTAGAGGGAGCCAGACACCCTATTACCGTGTTTACTGACCATAAAAATCTGGCCTATTTGGAGTCAGCCAAGCGTCTGAACCCGAGACAGGCCAGATGGTCTTTGTTCTTTTCAAGGTTTAATTTTGTTGTTACGTTCCGCCCTGGGGTTAAGAATGTGAAGGCAGATGCCCTGTCACGTTGTTTTCCAGGAGGTGTGAATTTTGAAGACCCGGGTCCCATTTTGGCTGAAGGTGTGGTGGTCTCTGCTCTTTTTCCTGAATTTGAGGCAGAGGTGCAGGCAGCCCAGTAAGAAGCTCCTGATCTTTGTCCTCCTGGGAGGTTGTTTGTGCCTCTCGCTTTGAGACACAAGATTTTTAAAGAACACCACGACACGGTCCTTGCTGGGCACCCGGGGGCAAGAGCCACACTGGATCTCATTGCTCGGAGATTCTGGTGGCCTGCGCTTCGTAAGTCGGTTGAGGGTTTTGTGGCAGCTTGCGAGACTTGCGCTCGTGCCAAGGTCCCTCATTCACGGCCATCAGGTCCTCTCCTTCCTTTGCCCATTCCTTCCCGTCCTTGGACACATCTGTCCATGGACTTCATAACGGACTTGCCTCGTTCTTCGGGGAAGTCTGTGATTCTTGTGGTGGTGGACCGTTTTAGCAA
This sequence comes from Bufo bufo, assembly GCF_905171765.1. NCBI lineage: Eukaryota > Metazoa > Chordata > Amphibia > Anura > Bufonidae > Bufo > Bufo bufo. The sequence goes on along the minus strand of NC_053391.1, from coordinate 170,110,903 downwards.
AATGCTGCATTTTATCCCTTTCCCTGGTTTGCCCAATGCTAAGACGCTGGCGCAGGCATTTATTGACCACATTGTCAAATTGCATGGGATTCCTTCAGACATAGTCTCTGATAGGGGCACGCAGTTTGTTTCCAGATTCTGGAAGGCTTTCTGTTCTCGCTTGGGGGTTCGGTTGTCATTCTCTTCTGCTTTCCATCCGCAGTCGAATGGCCAGACAGAGCGCGTCAATCAGAATCTGGAGACATATCTGCGCTGTTTTGTGGCGGAGAATCAGGAGGATTGGTGTTCTTTTTTGTCCCTTGCTGAGTTTGCTTTAAATAACCGTCGTCAGGAGTCCTCTGATAAGTCACCATTTTTTGGTGCATATGGGTTCCATCCGCAGTTTGGGACTTTCTCGGGAGAGGGCTCTTCTGGTTTGCCTGATGAGGACAGATTCTCCTCGTCTTTGTCATCTATTTGGCAAAAGATTCAGGATAATCTAAAGAGCATGAGTGAGAGATATAAGCGTGTGGCGGATAAGAGACGTGTGCCTGGTCCGGACCTGAATGTTGGTGATCTGGTGTGGTTGTCTACCAAGAATATCAAATTGAAGGTTCCCTCCTGGAAGTTGGGTCCTAGGTTTATTGGGCCTTACAAGATCCTGTCTGTCATCAATCCTGTTGCCTACCGTCTTGATCTTCCTCAGACTTGGAAGATCCATAATGTTTTTCATAAGTCCTTATTGAAACCTTATGTTCAACCTATTGTACCCTCGCCTTTGCCTCCTCCTCCGATTATGGTTGATGGAAATCTTGAATTTCAGGTCTCTAGGATTGTGGATTCTCGTCTTGTCCGCGGTTCCCTCCAGTACCTCGTTCATTGGGAGGGTTATGGTCCTGAGGAGAGGATGTGGGTCCCAGTGACGGACATTAAGGCCTCTCGTCTCATCAGGGCTTTCTATAGGTCCCATCCTGAGAAGGTGGGCCCTGAGTGTCTGGAGTCCACTCCTAGAGGGAGGGGTACTGTCACAGCCAGACAGCTGAGAAGAGCTCACAGGAGCTTCTCAGATCCTCCTCCTTGAATTTCTTTGTTTTGGTTTAGTTTCTCATCTCGTTAGTCTATCTCAGCTGTCATGCAGTCAGACTGATCGCTACCCTTTAAGTTCCTCCCCATAATGCAGTAGTGTGCGGCTGATACAACTTCCTGGAGTGTGTGTGCATGCTGTTCCCAGTTCCCAGTTCCCAGTTCCCAGTCCTCAGTTGTCAGTCGTCTGCAGATAAGTGCTGTTTATGTATTTATGTTTTTGTCTTTTCTGGATCTAGGTGACCCTGACTCCCTCCGTGTCAGTGTAGGGAGCCGGTGGTCGTGTCCCTTCACTATTGTAGGGTCTTCAGGTAATAGATAGCCGAGGAACGTGGATATGCGGCCATCCACCTTTGGGGTGTTCGCATAGGCTGAGCAGTGAGGGAGAGCGGCAGCTCTATTGCAGGGGTCTCCCTTTGTTCCTTAGTTGTGGATCCAGAGAGACATTGTTTATATGGTATTGTCTTGTTTCCTGTACACCATCCGTGACAGCAGCACTCTTAAAATTGCAAAGCTTCTGAAGCGTGATCATCGAACAATCAAGCGTTTCATTCAAAATAGTCAACAGGGTCACAAGAAGCGTGTGAAAAAACCAAGGTGCAAAATAACTGCCCATGAACTGAGAAAAGTCAAGCGTGCAGCTGCCAAGATGCCACTTGCCACCAGTTTGGCCATTTTTCAGAGCTGCAACATCACTGGAGTGCCCAAAAGCACAAGGTGTGCAATACTCAGAGACATGGCCAAGGTAAGAAAGGCTGAAAGACGACCACCACTGAACAAGACACACAAGCTGAAACGTCAAGACTGGGCCAAGAAATATCTCAAGACTGATTTTTCTAAGGTTTTATGGACTGATGAAATGAGAGTGAGTCTTGATGGGCCAGATGGATGGGCCCGTGGCTGGATTGGTAAAGGGCAGAGAGCTCCAGTCCGACTCAGACGCCAGCAAGGTGGAGGTGGAGTACTGGTTTGGGCTGGTATCATCAAAGATGAGCTTGTGGGGCCTTTTCGGGTTGAGGATGGAGTCAAGCTCAACTCCCAGTCCTACTGCCAGTTTCTGGAAGACACCTTCTTCAAGCAGTGGTACAGGAAGAAGTCTGCATCCTTCAAGAAAAACATGATTTTCATGCAGGACAATGCTCCATCACACGCATCCAAGTACTCCACAGCGTGGCTGGCAAGAAAGGGTATAAAAGAAGAAAATCTAATGACATGGCCTCCTTGTTCACCTGATCTGAACCCCATTGAGAACCTGTGGTCCATCATCAAATGTGAGATTTACAAGGAGGGAAAACAGTACACCTCTCTGAACAGTGTCTGGGAGGCTGTGGTTTCTGCTGCACGCAATGTTGATGGTGAACAGATCAAAACACTGACAGAATCCATGGATGGCAGGCTTTTGAGTGTCCTTGCAAAGAAAGGTGGCTATATTGGTCACTGATTTGTTTTTGTTTTGTTTTTGAATGTCAGAAATGTATATTTGTGAATGTTGAGATGTTATATTGGTTTCACTGGTAAAAATAAATAATTGAAATGGGTATATATTTGTTTTTTGTTAAGTTGCCTAATAATTATGCACAGTAATAGTCACCTGCACACACAGATATCCCCCTAAAATAGCTAAAACTAAAAACAAACTAAAAACTACTTCCAAAAATATTCAGCTTTGATATTAATGAGTTTTTTGGGTTCATTGAGAACATGGTTGTTGTTCAATAATAAAATTAATCCTCAAAAATACAACTTGCCTAATAATTCTGCACTCCCTGTATTAGTGGTTTCAAAAGCACAATATATGAATATAATGAAACTAATAATATGTGTTAGTTTATAAGCATAGAAAAAACTGGCTCCTCTATTTGATAATGCTATAGCTTGGCTGGTAAATACTTGGTTTTGCATGTAGGGATCCTAGGCCTGAGTCTTGGGAGAGACTTCAAGGATTTTTAATACCACACTTAACCCATAATACAAGTCTATATCCTTATCATATTGAGAATAATGTTTTTAGACATAAAAAGCTAATACATATTGCTGGTTTCTTTATAATCATATATTGTAACATAGTAACATAGTACATGAGGCCGAAAAAAGACATTTGTCCATCCAGTTCAGCCTGTTAACCTGCAAGTTGATCCAGAGGAAGGCAAAAAAAAAAAAACTGTGAGGTAGAAGCCAATTTTCCCCACTTTAGGGGAATAAAAAATTCCTTCCCGACTCCAATCAGGCAATCAGAATAACTCCCTGGATCAACGGCCCCTCTCTAGTAGCTATAGCCTGTAATATTATTATGCTGCAGAAATACATCCAGGCCCCTCTTAAATTCCTTTATTGTACTCACCATCACCACCTCCTCAGGCAGAAAGTTCTATAGTCTCACTGCTCTTACCGTAAAGAATCCTCTTCTATGTTTGTGTAATCCTTTTCTATGTTTGTGTAGTTTGTATTGGGCCTGTAAATAAATCAGCAATAGTTTTTAGGTTTCTAAGCTGAAACAAACACTATTCTCAATATAGTAATGCCATTGACTATATATATATTATTTATTATAGTGTAGCCTTTAATTATGAATTAAATGAGAGAAGCAAAACAAAACAAAAAAAAAAACGTATATGTAAGTCTCTCCTGGGACTTGAAATTAAGATGTCTACATGCATGGTAAACGACTTATCACTAAGCTATAGGATTGCTACAAAAATAAATATTTTTTTATCCTTAGAAACTAACACATATTACTTGTGTCTTTATAATCATATATTCTACCTGTGAATAAAAATGTAATATGTATATTAGCTTTCTAAGCATATCTCAGTGTGATAAAGCTATAGTACGTAGTGTATATGAAATGTAGATGCTTGGGCGCAGCTGTAGAATAGTGTTGATCACGAATAGTGTTGAGCGAGCATGCACGGCCGTACTGCTGGTCGGCTCAAGCATCGCTATGCTCGGCATATGGCAGTACTCGGCCGAGAACCGTATGTGCTCAAGCGCCATGCTCGAGTCTCCTCCCCGCACATTTTTTAGCTACTATGCAGCCAATAAACGTGCAGGTAAGTACTGCCCTCACTGTAATGCCAGTAGCCATGTTGGCTACTGCCATTACAGTGATTGGCTGGAACACATCATGACGCATGTTCGGCTCATTTGTATTCAGGGAGAGCTGTGCTTAGGAAGGGACAGATAGTGTAGGGAGTGTGATCGCAATCTATTTAGTTGAAAAACTTTTCAAAGACCCAAAAGTCCTTTTAAGGACTAATAAGGTGTGATGGTAGGCTGGCAGCATTATAATATAGCCATCATTATTTTGTTTTACATAATTTTCAATACTTTTTCAATAGAGGGTGTCTACAGTGACTTGTGACATCTGTGCAATACCTTCTGTGTGTCAGAGGCAGAGATAGGAAAAATATAAGTGAAAAATAGTATATTTTTTCATTAATTTTCAATACTTTTTTCTTTAGAGGGTGTCTGCAGTGACTTGTGACATCTGTCCAATACCTTTTGTGTGTCAGGGCCAGATATAGGAAAAATATAAGTGAAAACTAGTATATTTTTTCCATCATTTTCTATACTTTTTCTATAGAGGGTATCTGCAGTGACTTGTGACATCTGTTCAATACCTTCTATGTGTCAGGGCCAGAGATAAGAAAAAAATAAGTGAAAACTAGTATATTTTTCCCTTCATTTTCAATATTTTTTCTATAGAGGGTGTCTGCAGTGACTTGTGACATCTGTCCAATACCTTTTGTGTGTCAGGGCCAGAGATAGGAAAAATATAAGTGAAATCTTTTTTTCCTTTTTCCATACTTTTCCATACTTTTTCCATATACTGTGCTTGCTATGAACTGTGACATCCATGCCACATCTTGTGTATCAAGCGTGCATATAACTTTTAATATGAAGAAGGCGAGCAGTAAGGGACGGGGAAGTGGCCATGATGCTGATGGTTCATGCAGAGGCCGTGGCCATTGGCGTATTGAAACTGTGCCTTCTGCCAGAGCACAAGAAAAACAATCATCCACGATACCTAGCTTCAGTTTGCAGGGCGTCGCAGGACAAAACTCTTGAAGTCAGACCAGTGAGACCAGGTGGTCGGTTGGATTGCAGCTGATAGAATGCTGCTGGATAAGTCCAGTCTCAGTAGCCAAGAGTCTGGTCAACAGAATCTTCTCTCTGATCCTTCTTCCTCCCACCATGGAGAGTCTGACCAAGAGTCTGACCAAACAAGTTATCCCACTCTCGGAAATTCAGAGGAGCTCTTTTCATCGCCATTACTTGATTTGGCCTTCTCGCCAAGCACGCTTGAAGAGGGACATGAGATCTTGTGCCCTGATTCCCAACCTCTTAAGCATCCACAGTCACAAGACCATGACAGTGGGGAATGACAATTAGTGTTTAATTAAGTGGATGATGATGAGACACAGTTGCCAATGAGTCAACCACAATTACTGTCTCAAGAGATTGATGTAGAGGATGAGACACAGTTGTTAATCACTGAGGTTGTGGTTAGGTCAACAAATCAAGAGGATTTTCAGAGTGAGGAAGTGTAAGAGGAGGTGGTGAAAGATGAGGGCACTGACCCAACCTATGAAGGTGGAAAATCGATCGAGGGCAGCAGTACAGAGGGAGAAGGATCTACAGCACCACAACAGGCTGGAAAAGGCAGTGGGGTGGCAAAAGGGAGAAGGCGGGCCACACCACACTGGCCCGCAACTGTTCCATGGAGCACCCCCTTGCGTAAATCTACCTTGCCAAGGGATAGGTGTTCCGCAGTATGGCACTTTTTTGAGGAAAATCCGGACAACAAAAGAATAGTAGTTTTCAACCTTTGCCACACCAAAATGAGCTGGAACGTGAACACTAGCAACCTCACCACCACCAGCATGATCTGCCACATGGCATCCAAGCACTGTAATAAGTGGGACGAACGCCTGGGTCCGCAATCTGTGTCTGTTGGGTCACACCTCCTCTTCCCTTATGGTACGTGCTGGCCAATTGCCTTTCGAAGGCACAGGCGAGGATGCCTCCCACCCTGCACCTGGACCTTCACAAGCACCATCAGCGACCACATCCACTTCCGTGTCCCAGCGCAGCATTCAAATATCATTACCCCAGGCATTTGAACACAAGCGCAAATACCCAGCCACCCACCCAGAGTACATAGCACTAAATGCGCACCTTTCAAAATTACTTACCCTGGAAATGTTGCCATTTAGGCTTGTGGAAACTGAGGCCTTCCGCAGCCCGATGTCCCTAGCCGCCACTATTTTTTAAGGTGTGCTGTGCCCGCCTTAAACCAACATGTGTCCCAAAACGTCACACGTGTCCTGACCAATGCAGTTACTGGGAAGGTCCACTTAACCACGGACACATGGACAAGTGTATTTGTCCAGGGATGCTACATTTCCCTGACGGCACACTGGGTGAACATTGTGGAGGCCGGGAGTGATTAGTACCCTGGGATGGCACAGGTGCTACCGACGCCAAGGATTGCAGGCCCTAATTCCATCAGGGTTTCCACCAGTACCTATGTTAGTGGCTCCAACCCCCACTTCTCCTCCTCCGTCACTTCCACCTCCGAATTATGTGCAGCACCAGTCACCCATCAGCTGGTAGCTGGAAGCAGTGTAGCACTGCAGTGGGGAAGCGTCAACAGGCCGTGCTGAAGCTGATATGCTTAGGGTACAAACAGCACACCGCTGCAGAGCTGTTGCAGGGGATAAGAGACCAGACTGAGCTGTGGCTCTCGCCACTCAACCTACAACCAGGAATGGTTGTGTGTGATAATCGCCGTAAATTGGTGGAGGCTTTGGAGCTCGGAAATCTCAGACACTAACCATGCCTAGCCCACGTCTTAAACTTAGTGGTTTAGCGGTTTCTCAAAATCTACCCCAATTTGCCTGAGCTACTGATGAAGGTGCGCCCTGAGTGTGCACATTTCCACAAGTCACCCACAGCTTCAGCCGGTCTGTCAACGCTGCAGCAGTGCTTTAACTTGCCAGCTCACCGGCAATTGCACGACATGAGCACGCGCTGGAACTCCACGTTCTAAATCTTGGCCAGGATTTGTGAGCAGCAGAGGGCAGTAGTGGAATACCAGCTTCAACAAAATCGTCGCCTTTCCAGTCAGCTTCTGCTAATCAGAAGCGAGGAGTGGGCATGGATGTCTGACCTCTATGAGGTTTTAAGAAACTTTGAGGAGTCAACACAGATAGTGAGCGTCGATAACGCTATTATCAGCGTAACCATCCCACTGCAGTGTCTACTGAAATGCTCGCTGCTCACAATTAAGGACGACACTTTGCATGTGGAAGAGGTGGAATGGGGGAAGAAGACATTTCAAAGGGTGATAGCCAGACCACCCTCAGTTCGTCTTCTCAGTGCAAATTGGATGATGAAGAGGAGGAGGAACAGGAGACGGTTGCCTCCTCTACAGGGGGTAGTACCCATGGAAGTTTAATTCCAGCTGTTCAGTGAGGGTGGGCAGAAGAGGAGGAAGAGGATCAGGAGATGGACAGTCATCCTCCTGATGAAGACAGCAAAGTCTTGCCTGTTGGTACTCTGGCACACATGGCTGATTTAATGTTAGGCTGCCTTTCCAGTGACCCACGCTACACAGAGAACTTCTGATCTCTCATTCTTCAGGTGGAGAGAACGAGCAAAAGGGTGCAATACCAGAAGGTTCTTGTTGAAAAATTGCTCCAAAAATTTCCATCTGACAACACTGGTGGCAGAGTCCAGTCCATATTTCCTTGGGAAACCGAGTAGGGCAGAAAAGGGGAACACACAGCAGTTCCAACAGAGGCAGTGCAACACTCTCCAAGGCCTGGGACAGTTTCATGACAGCCCGCCAGCACCCTCACCCTGATGCGCAGCCAAGTGTCACAAGGAGAGAAAAGTTTTGGAAGATGGTGAAGGAATACGTAGCAGACCGTGTTAGCGTCCTCAGTGATCCCTCAGTGCCTTACAACTACTGGGTGTCCAAGCTAGACACGTGGCACGAACTGGCGCTCTACGCCTTGGAGGTGCTGGCCTGCCCCTGCCACCAGCATTTTGTCTGAACGGGTATTTAGTGCTGCTGGTGGCATTATAACAGATAAGCGTATGAACAAGGCTTGGATTGCCCAAGACTTCTCAACTCCACCAGAGGAAAGCAGATGAACAAAGGCACTATAAATGTGTTGTTTAATTTACTCAATACACTGTATTGCCATGCACCCCTTCCACCACAAAATAGGGCATATGGTTAAATCTTCCATTTCTCATCCTCCTCCTCCTCCACCATCATATCAACATGCTTATTTGTCACATATAATGCACTCGCATATAATGTTTTACAGGGTCATCTCACCTGCAGGCCCTTGCATATATTTTTTTACAGGGTTAGCTCACCTGCAGGCCTTTGCATATAATGTTTTACAGGGTCAGCTCACTTGCAGGCCCTCGCATATGTTTTACAAGGTCAGCTCAACTGCAAATCACTCGCATATAATGCTTTACAGGGTCAGCTCACCTGCAGGGACTCGCATATAATGTTTTACAGGGTAAGCTCACCTGTAGGCCCTCGCATATAATGTTTTTCAGGGTCAGCTCAACTGCAGGCCCTCGTATATAATGTTTTTCAGGGTCAGCTCAACTGCAGGCCCTCGTATATAATGTTTTACAGGGTCAGCTCACCTGCAGGCCCTCTCATATAATGTTTTACAGGGTCAGCTCACCTGCAGGGCTTCACCTACAATCTTTTACAGGGTCAGCTCACCTTCTAAAGACAACAGCGAAGTCTTGCCTGTTGGTACTCTGGCACACATGGCTGACTTCATGTTAGGCTGCCTTTCCCACGACTATTTTAGACAACACGGAGTACTAGTTGCTCACTCTTCTTGACCCCCGCTACAAAGAAAACTTCTCATCTCTCATTCCTCTGGTGGAGAGGACAAGCAAAACCGTGCTACACGAGAATATCCTTGTTGAAAAATTGCTCCAAAGTTGATAGGGCACGTGCGATTGCCTAGAAATTATCTAGACTCAACAAAGCGGCAGCAGGCCCTCACCTACAAGTCCAGTCTGTCACGGATTGTGTTGCAGAAAAATGGAAGTTATAAATAAACATCTGACTGACTTGATCCCAAACTAAAGAACATATGGGTAAGCCCTATAAAACCCCTAGAGCTCTCCCTGACTGCTCTGCTCATGCAAAGATCTTTATGATAGATAATTGCATGCCCTTGTACCTAGACTGTGTGACACCTGAAAACCCTATAATAGTGAGGGGACACGACCACCGGCTCCCTGCACTTAATACGGAGGGAGTCAGGGTCACCTAGAATCAAGCCAGAACAGAAACACAAATAAAGGAAAAGACTTATCTGAGGAACCAGCAATTGCAGCATCTAGCAGTGAACACAATCCAGGAAGTAGTATAAACCGCAAAGTGAGGGAGTATGGGAGGGAATATAAAGGGAGGCAATCAGTGTAAATAGATGACAGCTGGGAGAAGGAAAAGAGATGACAAAGTGAAACCAAAACAAAGAACGTCATGCAAGAGGTACAGAAGAACATCTGCCAGAGCTTCTCAGAGAGCTGGCGGTGACACAGTCTCAGTAGCTAAGAGTTTGGTCAACACAATCCTAACCATGATGGCACACTGGGTGAACATTGTGCAGGCCGGGAGCAAGTTGGCTACTGACACCAGACTTGCCCTCCAATAGATCCATGTTAACGGAAAGTGTACTCATTCCAATAACAGGGCCTCTTAAGAGTGCTGTATTGTTATTTACTGTCACTACCTCCCCGAGTTGGGAGTGGATAATTGCCGTGCGCCTGCTACCTTCCTTGGACGCTTGTGCTTTAATAACTTGTCCTGCCCTCTCTGGGTGGTTCACAATTAGGAAAAAAAAAGGGCAAGGCAACAACAGCCAATCAGATTTCAGCCATTGACCTCCCTTGGATGTGGTAGCCCGTTCTCAGACTCCATCTCCGGCATCGAACCCTGATTCTCCGTTACCCGTGATCACCATGGTAGGCGCAGAAAAGAACATCGAAAGTTGATAGGGCAGACATCCAAATGGATTGTCACCATCACAGGGATGTGCACTCGCCCAGAGGTTATCTAGAGTCACCAATGCGGCCCCCTAATGTTTTAGATGGTCAGATCAGCAGGCCCTTGCTCCAAATGTTTTTAGGGTCACCAGCAGGCCATCAATCATAATTTTTCAAGGGTTTGTATGATGCCCTCCTTTATGTGTAACAAAGGGTGTTTTGGAGTGTCGGTTCCTTGTAACTTTAGGCAGCCCTTTCACTTAGTGCATAGGCTTTATGAGTAGAGATGAGGGGACACCTGGAAGTTCGGGTTCGATGAGTTCGGCCGAACTTCGCGAAAAAGTTCGAGTTCGGGACACGAATTTGACCCGAACTTGAACCCGAACTTTACTAAAAAAGTAATGTAAAAGGCTAGAGGGCTGCAAAAGGCAATATAACAAAACAATAACAAACACAGGTGCACTCTGCAGTCTCACTAAATCCTCAAACTGATTTTAAAATTGAGAGATTAGTCAACATGTCCTACGGTGTAGAACATGTCTAAGCCCGGACACCGCGACAAGGTTTCTCAAGTAGCCCGGGACCCTACACTCTCCTACCTGAGCCGTATGGGCGATACCAGGAGCCAGTGGGCAAATTACAGGAGCATAAGGACGACTCACAAACAACTCACCAGTTACCTCCAGCATGTGGCCATGCTTGCAATGGGAGGAGGGAGGAGTCTGTGAGTCCCACTCAAGACTTGCTGATATGTCCCAGGCCTCACAGGTGCACCTAAATGTGGCCTGTAGATGGAAAACAGGCACATTTAAATAGGAGTTTATACACCTCCAGGAATCTATATATACAAACTAAGAAGACAGGTTGGCATTAGCAGGAGGTGCTTCAAACCCACATGCAGTTGTGCATATATATAGGGGAGCAAATCCTGCACTTGTGGCCCGTTGCTAATGGCAATCCCCAGCAAAATGCATACAATGGAGGATGCCCGCGGCGAACCACAAGTACCACAATAGACATCCTACACAAGGTAACAAGTGCGGATGTAATAATTAATATAACAATATAACAAGACAATAACAAACACAGGTGCACTCTGCAGTCTCACTAAATCCTCAAACTGCCAAAGGCAGCAAAATGTGGTTAAGAGCATGGCAAGTGTTCTGCAAACAAATGTGGATAGGAAAATAACATAAAATAACATAAGATATGTAAAAATAAAAAATTATAATCTTGACCTAGGAGGAGGAGGTCCATATTGAGTAGGAGGTTGAGGAGGCGGTGGATGTGGCGGTGTAGGTGGAAGCAGCGGTGGAGGAGGTTGCCAACACGTTTTTTTTTTTACTATTTTTTTTTTTTGTTTGTTTAAATTTGGGTAGACCCCAAAACATTGGGAAATAGGAAAAATATAACAAAGAGAAAGTGCGCTGGAGTACAACAATGGCTGGGTGAGGCCGGTATACAAGGTAGGGACAAGTCCTGTGGCATCCATGCCTGGTTTATTTTAATGAACGTGAGCTAGTCCACATTGGCTGTGGACAGGAGGCTGCGCTTGTCTGTGATAACGTCCCCTGCAGTGCTAAATACACGTTCAGGACACTCTGCAGGACAGGCCAGCACCTCCAAGGCATAAAGGGAAAGCTCAGACCATGTGCCCAATTTGGAGACCCAGAAGTTGAAGGGGGCAGACCCATCAGTCAGTACATGTAGGCGTGTGCACACATATTGCTCCACCTTGTTGCTGAAAGACGTTCCATATCAGCTGGTGGTGCTGGTTGTTGTGGCGTGCTGACAAAGCTTTTCCACATTTCGGCCATGCTAACCCTGCCTTCTGATGTGCTGGCGGTGCCACAGCTGCGTTGGCGACCTCTTCCTCCTCCTCCCTCTTCACCTTGAAATGTTACTTCAGTATTTGGTGGTTTTAACATAAAAAATAGTGGATATGTCACCCCTACAATGGAACAGATGGATTTGACGAATTTATGTGCCTGCCTATCACATGTGCAGGCCTCAGGGGTACTTTACACCCAAAAATGGGAATTTGAAGCCCAAAAATGTAACAGCGGTATTTAATGGTTTTATTTGACTGACAGGAACGTAGCGTAGGCCGCAAATGTACTTTATAGCAACAAAAAATTGAATTTTTCACCAAAAAATGTAACTGCAGTATTTGGCCTTTTTATTGGACTGTCGGAAACGCAGCACAGGGCAAAAAGGTTCTTTTGTTTTTTAACCCTAAATGAAACAGATGTATTTAACTAATTATATTTCACTCTAACAAATGAAGCACAGGGGTTTTTAACATAAAAAATGGTGGATATGTAACCCCTACAATGGAATAGATGGATTTGCTGAATTTATGTGCCTCCCTGTCACATATGCAGTGCAGGCCTCAAAGGTACTTTACAACAAAAAATTTAAATATTTCACCCCACAATGGAACACATGGATTTAACTGATTATATTTCACTCTCAGAAATGCAGCACAGGGGTACTTTACAGAAAAAAAATGGGGATATGTCACCCCCTGGGTCTCTGAACTCATAGACGGTATTATTTTCCCTTCCCCTGGCACATATGCAGTGCAGTTGCACTTTAAAAATGGGTATATGTCAGCCACTGAACTACAAGAATAGGATTAAATTATTGTCCCTGGCACATATGCAGTTCTGGTGCACTGCTGTTGCACAAAATGGCCACCAACGCCCACTTAACTAACAGACAGATTAAAACTGGGCTTAGGGCAGGGTACAAAAATGTTGCATTGCAACCCGAAAACAAAAAACGCTGTAGATTGCTGACTTCACACCAAGTGCAGATACTAGAGTCTTTCCTAATCTCTCCCTCACAGCAGCAGCATCCTATCCCTACAACTAGTAAGAGCAGAGTGATGTTCGGCGCTACGTGACTCCAGCTTATATAGAGGCTGGGTCACATGCTAAACTTGGCCAATCACAGCCATGCCATTAGTAGGCATGGCTGTGATGGCTTCTAAGGGCACACTAGTTAAATGCTTGTTGATTGGCTGCCCTGCAGCCTTTCAAAAAACGCCATTAAATCTCCAAACACCGAACCCGAACTTTTGCGAAAACTTTCGGGTTCGGATCCGGGTACAAAAAACCCTAAAGTTCGGTACGAACCCCCAACTTTACAGTTCGGGTTCGCTCAACCCTATTTATGAGTGTAGGAGTCCCAGTATTTTAACTATTGTACCACAATGTGAATGAGGCCCTCTATTATGTGATATGAAGGTTGTATCAGAGTACCTCTTCCTTGGCAGCACTTGCACTTTGTATACAAGTAAATATACAGGAAAGAATTATTCTTAATTTTTCCTCTAAAATTGATATATATTTTTTAGTTTTGTGCCTATTATTGTCAGTCTGTAAAAGTGGCGTACTACTCGGACAACATGTTTCCCAGCAGTGACCTGGGAGTCAAAGATGCATCAAGACATCCTCCCCATGCTGTTCCCGAACCATTTCGTTAGTGTTTCCATCAATTTCTGACCTTTTCCTATGAATTAGGCACCCTCCTCTCTTCAGAGCATGGGGTGCCTGGTTTAATGCTCAGGTTCTCCAATTGACTTCCATTATACCGAGCACCCGAGCATTCCAATGTTTTCAGCCAGGGCACCGGAGCACTTTGGTGCTCTATCAACTGTAAGGGATCGCCTCTTATTTGGGGGTCATTCTCACAGATATCTTCAGGACACCAAGTTTAGGATCTAAACACAGTGCTTTATTGCGGCACATCCGCATAAACATAAACAATAATACAAAATAATAAACACTCGCCCGGCTGGGCTCTAACTAAACAAACATATCCCTGACTCACCTAAGTCCGTGTTCACACCCTGTGAACACATGCGGCTTTCTGAGCCAATGTCCCTCCTGGCTGTACAGAGCACAGTACGTCCACTGTCTCCAGTCCAGTGTCTCTTGGGGAATCGTGGTCTCTCAGCCCTCCTGGCTTGGACCACACTGACAGAGCCTCCAGGCTTCTGTCCACAGGTAACACACCCCCCCTTGCTGACACCCTGGGAGGTGCTTTGTGCCAGCCTGATTACTTCCAGCTGGTCTCGCCTGTGGTGGAATAGGGGTGTGGACCGAACTATCCACCCCTTCCTTGCCTCTAACCTGCGTGAGACCTGTCACTGTCTCACACAACACTAATCACAAATATTCTAATTGCGAATTTTTATCGCGAATATTGGCACTTCGAGAATTCACGAATATCTAGAATATAGTGCTATATCTTCGTAATTGCAAATATTCTAGATTTTTTTTCATCAGTACACATGATCCCTTACTGCTTCTTGCTTGTGGGCCAATGAGAAGGCTGCAATAACTTTGACTTTAGGAGTAGTGTTGATCGCAAATTTTTATTGCAAATTTTCCAATTGGCGATTTTTGCAATCAAGAAAATAATGACTGGAGATGACAAATTTTTGAATTTGCGAATATATAACAAATATTCGCCCAAATATTTGTGAAATATTGCAAATTCGAATATTGCCCCTGCCGCTCATCACTGCTGTAGAACACAGATCTGCTCTCAGCATTCTGATATCCAGCCCTGTCAATCAAGGGGAGGTGGGAGTGTGCAGAGCACAGGGAGTGTTACAAAGCAGGATAAAAGGATTCAGTTTCACCCCCTGGTGATCAAACTTGCCTATTTGCATATGAATAAAAACAACACAGATATCTCTGCAGCTGTTTAGCATACAGACAAAAGTAAGGTACTGTTTTAATCAGTATGATTAGGCTGAACCAGGCAGTATGTATGGTTTAATAGGATTGATCCTGGTGATAGAGCTTCATTAAATCGTTGGATTACTTCTTTATCCACCTTTGACTCCGGCTCCAAATCTGATCCCATAAAGTATTGAGTCCTTAGATAAGGTGCTGTCCATAGCCATTTTTCTAGTTTTAAATCGCTGACTTTCATTTTTGGTTCACTTCATTTTTATGTATCTATGATTATTTTTATAAGATATTAATAACATATTTTTAATGGGGAATATTACAGGTTCTATTGTGTATTTGTTAATATTGTCGTACATAAGTTAAACGGTTTTCCAGTAAAGAAAATAAAAACTAAAAGACAAATATACCGAACAAAAAAAAAGAAACATGACAAGCACAGGATGAAGAAAAACGGAAGGAGAAGGTGGACCCATGATGGCATACCTGATATGTAGTGTACGGGGACTGTAATGCCCGTCACTACAAAGGTGTCACTTGGTGTGCTGTCGTCCCTCCTTAATTATGGGGAAGTTGGTATATGTCATCTTTATAAATTGTCATGTAATGTAATGCTATGTATTTCCCTGTTACTGTGAAACTTGCATGTACAGGCCTGCTAGGGGTGTCATTCCAGCTCTTAGTCACTAGAGGGAGCCAGGTTGCCCTAGTTTATATAAGGCCCAGACAGGGAAAGGAAGGGCAGTTGAGTCTAGAGTCTAAAGTTGGAGTCTGGAGTTGGAGACTAGACCATGTCAGAGTCCAGTCCAGGCCTGAAGCCTGCGGACCAGGAGAGGGTATTGCAGTCCCTGTAACCGGGTTCCAGATCCAAGGAGAAGGTTCCCCTCCTGAATTTATATATGCAGAAGCAGGAAGACCACTGTTAAACAACCAGGAAGTTAAGTCAGAAGTTTCTAGAGTGTGCTGAAGTTTCTAGAGGCTGAGGAAGCTGAGGGAGAGACAGAGGCATGTCAAGGAAAGCAAGAGGTACTCAAGATAACAGAGGAGGTACTTTATAAAGAGAGAACCAAGGATATACGCCAGAGTTAAGGTATTGGGCCTTGGAGAAGATTTTCTATGTCCCAGGATCAGTCAGGAATAGAGTGCAAGCTCCTGTACTGCAAGTCCTGTGTTTCACACTCTGAAGTCACCTTGCTTAATCTGTATTGCCTGCATCGACCGTATTGAAAAATCAACTGTATGCAAAGGAACTGTGCTTCCGTTAATGTCTCTATATGGAAACTACTAAAGTTGGAGTTCTGTTTTAACATCACGTGGTTCCTCAGTTATTCCTGCTATCAGCAAACGGCGTGCCACCGTTTAATTGGCACTGGCGTCACGAACATTTTCCTACCATCACCTGCCTATGCAGAGAGTCAGCCGTCTCAGGTTAGTGTCTATTGCACTACTACACCCAGGAACACATTTCTACACACAACTTGAGTACGCTGCAGATATAGCAGATTAAACTGGATTAATTCCAAAGCTAGGGAGGTAGATTTCCTAAATTGAATCCAAGAATCCAAAGAGGTGAGTTATAGTGTTGATCGAGCACCAAAGTGCTTGTGTGCTCTGGCCAAACACATCGTTATGCTCGAGTGCTCTACCGAGCACCTGAGCATAATGTAAGTCAATGGGAGAACCCCAGGCACCCCCTGCTCGGAAGAGAAGAGTATGTCTGGTTCACAAAAAAAGGTTAGAAATTGATGGAAAACCCATGCTACACGGTGTGTAGACTCTGTTGAGCAGGGTGCCCCACTTACTAGTGCCCTAACAAGATTAACAGCGCCATCTATTGGTTTCATAGTCTTATGACAAGACTATGAATCCAATAAATGGTGCTGTTCATGAGTAGTGTAAATCGCAAATTTTCCATGAAAATGGTTTTTCAGCTGAAAAACAAGGCAGATTCTGCTCATTTGCATGTCTTTACCATATGCTCATGTTTACGCAAATATAATTTTACATGACAAAACTGTATAGAAAGGTTATTGAATATTATGTTAGGACAATCAGAAAACTTTTTGTCACCCTAATGATATTGATCTAGGTGCGCAGGTTCACCCAAGCCATCCAACAGATGTGAAGCAACTTTGAGGCTTACTGGCTCTCAGTCAGATGAGAGCTGGTTTGCAATGTTTCTCAGTGCACAAGGTTGCCATTTTAAGGTATGCTAACTGTTATCTGTCTCATGGATAGAGGATAGATTGTTGGCTTCCACATACAGATGTAGTAGAGTTAACACACATGCTTTCTGAGACGTGTTATTTAAACTAAATGTGTTAAGAAAACAGCTTCAATTGCTTTTCAATGGCTTTTGTTTCAAGATAACACAATGAGTTAAGAAATTGAAGTTAAGAGTTTGTGTGTTAACCCTGCTACATCTGTACCTGGCTTTTTGCGTATAGTCTTTGTGTGGTTCTCTATTGTATGTCATAGATAATAGGAGTCCAAGACACATCCAGCCATCGTCTTAATGCTAATCCAAACCATTTTGATGGGGTTTCCATCAATTTCTAACCTTTTTTTGTGAACCAAACACCCTCTCTTTTTCAGAGCAGGGGTTGCCTGGTTTGATGCTCAGGTCTCCCATTGACTTTCATTGTATTAAATTGTACTCGAGCAACCGCAATATTCGGCCGATCACTGCAATGTGCCGAGCATAGCGATGCTCGAGCTGAACAGCAGTTCGGCCAAGCATGCTCATTTCCTCCATGTGCTTTAAAATATCCACAGCCTCCACCCAACTCAAACTTGCCAGCATAGATTTTAATCTTTATTTCCTCAGGATAATTTGCCTCACAACAAGCACAAAATAAGTATAAAAGCCTTCTTTTCTTCGAGATAGGACATATGAACACAGAAAGCAGAGCAACCTCTTGAGAGGCTTGCCAAAGCACATTATAAAGCAAAAATATCTCCTTTCATAGAGAGGCCACACTGGGACAATCCCACCAAATGTGAAGCATTGTACCTGGGGTTGACAAACACTTCCAGCACATATTTTGAATAGAAGAGTAAAATATATGTAAGTTTGCTGGGGTTCGGTACCAATATGTTAGTATTTTGTAGCTGAGCTCTTGCAGTCTACAACACATTAAGCTTATGTGTGAATAAAAAGGATTTATTCTAGAGATTATCTGAAACCAAGTGCTCCTGTTCTCCTTCCCAAGCAGCTACATACTGTATCAAGGGATATTGCTTTCTGCCTCTGCTGAAAGTAAGATCCTATAGAGACTAAAGGGATAAAATACTAAGAAGCCACAGACTAAATGCATAACTTCACAAAAGAGTTGAGTTGGCTATTTTAAACTTTGAATATTTAATATTCTAAAATATTATAATCTATATATATATATATATAGTCATTATATAGAAAAATGAGACACCAATATGCAAAATACTAATTATCGCTGCCCATCTGATCACCACCCTCTGCACAGCGGCTCCCACCAAATGAACCACAACAGATTATATGATGAATCCTCTAGCCACTGCAATGCACTCTGCTTTATAGGATATATAGTATGAACATTTATACAAACCGGATTCCAAAAAAGTTGGGACACTAAACAAATTGTGAATAAAAACTGAATGCAATGATGTGGAGATGGCAAATGTCAATATTTTTTTTGTAATAGAACGTAGATGACAGATCAAACGTTTAATCCGAGTAAATGTATCATTTTAAAGGAAAAATACGTTGATTCCAATTTTCACGGTGTCAACAAATCCCCAAAAAGTTGGGACAAGTAGCAATAAGAGGCTGGAAAAGGTAAATTTGAGCATAACGAAGAGCTGGAAGACCAATTAACACTAATTAGGTCAATTGGCAACATGATTGGGTATAAAAAGAGCTTCTTAGAGTGGCAGTGTCTCTCAGAAGCCAAGATGGGTAGAGGATCACCAATTCCCACAATGTTGCGCAGAAAGATAGTGGAGCAATATCAGAAAGGTGTTACCCAGCGAAAAATTGCAAAGACTTTGCATCTATCATCATCAACTGTGCATAACATCATCCGAAGATTCAGAGAATCTGGAACAATCTCTGTGCGTAAGGGTCAAGGCCGTAAAACTATACTGGATGCCCTTGATCTCCGGGCCCTTAAACGACACTGCACCACAAACAGGAATGCTACTGTAAAGGAAATCACAGAATGGGCTCAGGAATACTTCCAGAAACCATTGTCAGTGAACACAATCCACCGTGCCATCCGCCGTTTCCAGCTGAAACTCTACAGTGCAAAGAAGAAGCCATTTCTAAGCAAGATCCACAAGCTCAGGCGTTTTCACTGGGCCAGGGATCATTTAAAATGGAGTGTGGCAAAATGGAAGACTGTTCTGTGGTCAGACGAGTCACGATTTGAAGTTCTTTTTGGAAATCTGGGACGACATGTCATCCGGACCAAAGAGGACAAGGACAACCCAAGTTGTTATCAACGCTCAGTTCAGAAGCCTGCATCTCTGATGGTATGGGGTTGCATGAGGTCGTGTGGCATGGGCAGCTTGCATGTCTGGAAAGGCACCATCAATGCAGAAAAATATATTCAGGTTCTAGAACAACATATGCTCCCATCCAGACGTCATCTCTTTCAGGGAAGACCCTGTATTTTTCAACAAGATAATGCCAGACCACATTCTGCATCAATCACAACATCATGGCTGCATAGGAGAAGGATCCGGGTACTGAAATGGCCAGTCTGCAGTCCAGATCTTTCACCTATAGAGAACATTTGGCGTATCATAAAGAGGAAGGTGCAACAAAGAAGGCCCAAGACGATTGAACAGTTAGAGGCCTGTATTAGACAAGAATGGGAGAGCATTCCTATTTCTAAACTTGAGAAACTGGTCTTCTCGGTCCCCAGACGTCTGTTGAGTGTTGTAAGAAGAAGGGGAGATGCCACACAGTGGTGAAAATGGCCTTGTCCCAACTTTTTGGGGATTTGTTGACACCATGAAATTCTGATTCAACATATTTTTCCCTTAAAATGGTACATTTTCTCAGTTTAAACTTTTGTTCCGTGATTTATGTTCTATTCTGAATAAAATATTAGAAGTTGGCACCTCCACATCATTGCATTCAGTTTTTATTCACGATTTGTATAGTGTCCCAACTTTTTTGGAATCCGGTTTGTAATATTGTCCTAGTATTATTTATAGCAAATAACTAAGAAGCTGTGGAAGGCAGCAGGGACAGGCTACTGAGATAGATAGTGTGTGTGGCACTGTGTTTATCTCAGGCTGATGCACATTGCCACTTACTCCCCTTGGCTCTGTCACCCACAATCAATTACTTGCTGAGTCACTAGAAAATACATGAATTACAATCATCCTGACTGCAAATATTGGCCTGAATCAACCCCACTTTTAACATAGATTTCATGGAGAGTGACTTTAGAAACACTACATCCTTTGTGAAGTTTGTAACTTCTGAGCTACAAATGAATGGAGAGAGCTGTGCCTAAGCCACGTGACAAATGGTCAGGACATGACTGGCCTAGGCTAATCAGTGAGAATGCCACGGCACTGAGCGGAAATCCTGGCTGATGGGCCCCACCTATCAGATGCTGATGACATATTTAGAGGAAAAGTCAACAGTTACAAAGAGTCTAATAACCCCTTTAACAAATGTCCTATTTTTTTAAAGATTTTTTTTTAACATCTGATGAACCCTTTAAGTCAAAGATCAGCCTATTTTCTTATTTATATTATAAAATATAAAAATCACACCTGTTTTTGGTTGCTAACAAAATAATTATCTATTAGTGATGAGTAGCATAATCAATATTCAAATGTGCAATATTTTACAAATTTTTGGCCGAATATTCGCCATAAAATCATTATTGCAAAAATTGGTAATGTAATGTACACATATTGCACACGTAATTTCATTACCTATAACATATTACAAACAGACAATCACACAAAGGCTGTATGCCAAAAGCCAGGTATGTACAAGCTAACAACCTATTCATGAGACAGGTACAGTCAGCATACCTTACAATGGCAGCCTTATGCACTATGAGACATTCAAGACCAGCTTGGGAGCCAGTGAGCCTCTAAGTTGCTTGACTTTTGTTGGATGGCTTGGGGGACCTGCGCATTAGATCATTATTATTAGGGTGACAAAAATTATAATTATTTTTTTGGATGTCAAATAACACCGATGCTCCAACCTGAGTATCAACAATTAGGCAGAATATTGTAGCCTTGACTTGTAGCCTAATGTCATGCAAACACCTTTGGATGGTTTGTGTAGACACTGTTTGTCATGCTAGGCTTGGGATTTGACACCCAATTTTATATGCAGTACAGAATTAATCGCTACAAGACATTCTATGCACCTCTAGTTTCCAGTTTGTTCTTTCTCGCAATCATAAGGACACACAACATTGAACAGGTCTGACATCCTTGCCTAGACAGAGATCAAGGTCCCTCATTTCAAGGATTCTGTCCCTCTCAGTTTGCAACAAGTGGCGGTGACTGGCATGTTGTTGAACCACAGGCTTGCACATGACTTGATCCAATTTTTGAGGTTTCATGTGGGTAAAAATCTTTGATTTAAATCTGGCTTTTTTTGCCCCTCTCACACGTCACAGATTGGAGCTAGGTGCTTTGATCATTTTCAGATATTAGCGTCACAAGCTACTTGCTTGGTTTGCATAACCTTATGGCTTGTCCTTCTTGGTGTTGCAATTTCAGAGTTGTGGAGAGTACAACTAATGAATGTTTACATCTCTGCATATGTATTTTGGCCGGTTATTATTATTATTATTACTGTTATCACAATCATAATGTTATCTATAATAGTGGTATTTCTTCCAGTTTCTTCCAATTTCTTCTTATTATAGTTAGGATATTGTTCCAGTGTTTTTTCGTAGACATTTACAGGCTACCAAAGGTGCCACTTTACCAGTATTATCACTTGACTGCTCTGGGTTCTCAGGGTTCATGAGAATGTTAAACTCCTTTGTTAATGTCCAATAGACATCACTATCAGTATTAGTCATATTGTCTGAGGGGTCAAGAGGCTAGTATCCCACGGGTTATTCCTTGGGCATAGCTCTGGTGTTTGTAATCTACATATCTAAGATAGATAGACAGATAGAGGCTGATCCTGAAGGTCGACAGGTTTCATCCCGATAACCTCTTTAATGGTCTTTTAAAGGAGTGTTGGTAAGATATACAGTTTTTTTATCAAATTATTGTGTATGCAGATCACAGGAAATTCTGATAAATACATATTTTTATTGACCTTTTTAAATTACCGTTTAAAGATCATATTTCCCTGGTATCCCCTCTGCTGTCATGTGACAAAGGACATTCTCTGACATAATGACATCATTAATTGTTTCCCAGATAATTATTTTAGCTCTTTCATACATTATTAAACCTCTTCTGTTACTGCCATCTCAGGAAATGTTAATTTGCCATCTAAACTTGGGACATGTATGCTGTGTGTGTAGCTCTTATGAAAATGTACAGTACAGTGTGTATTATTGATGCAAAAGATCATTAATAAACACTGAAAAGTTATTGTAGAAAAAAGAATTGCATTGCAAAATAATGAGCACACTAAAATCCTGAAAACATCATTTTAAAGGGTCTGTTAAGCAATAGTAAAATACCTGACCATTAACTGCGCAGGTAATAATTACATACACACTAAACCATTTTAGTGCATATCAGAATGAGATCATAAACACAAAATAATTGTAGTCATCTTTTTAAATGTTATCTAAGCTGTATAGGAAAAAGGACCTCCAAAGCTAATTAAAGTTTGCTTAAAACATATGTACTTGGAAAGTGCTGAGACTGAAGCCATGTAAGGGCAGAACATCTATCATGTTTGTATAGCCAGGCTTAATTACAGGGAATTCATGCAATGTAGAGTAGACAGAACTGTTAAATGGACATTTTTATATATTTTTTTTTTTCTGGAATATAATTAATGAATTGAACTTTTTAACATATGTGCAGTTTGTCATATTAAATTGGTCTTCTATTAATTTTTTGTGCACTGCAAAATTCTGCATTATTAAATGTCAAAGATTTGTCCTTATTACTTCTCACTTTATTTCTTATGAATGTTAAAACAATCCTGCTTTTCATTCTGCATGGGAAATGTTCACTAATATCAAATTTGTAGTCACCCAAAAGTGTTTATTAACCCCTTCAAGACCAAGCTAGTTTTTACCTTCAGGACCAAGCCACATTTTACAAATCTGACGTGTTTCACTTTAAGTGGTAATCACTGTGGAACACTTTTACTTATCCAGGCCATTCTGAGATTATTTTCTCAAGACACATTGTACTTCATGTTGGTTAAAAATTTGAGTCAATATGTTTTACTTTTATTTATTAAAAAAAATCCCAAATTTACCGAAATTTTTGAAAAATTAGCAATTTTGAAAATTTTTATTTCTCCGGTAAAATAGTTATTACTTTACATTTCCCATATGTCTACTTCATGTTTGCATCAATTTGTAAATGTTATATATTTTTTTTAGGACATTAGAAGGCTTAGAAGTAAATAAAAAAAAATGTTCTGAACATTTACAAAACCCACTTTTTAACGACCAGTTCAGTTATATAGTCACTTTGTGGAACTCATAGTAGAAACCACCCATAAATGACACCATTTTAAAAACTACACCCCTCAATTTATTCAAAACCGATTTTACAAACTTTGTTAACCCTTTAAGTGTTCTACCAGAATTAAAGGAAAATTTATTTGAATTTTTTAAATTTCACTTATTTTGCAGATTTTCCATTTAGATCCATTTTTCCTGCAACACAGCATGGGTTAACAGCTAAATAAACCTCTATCTGTTACCCTGATTCTCAAGTTTACAGAAGCACCCCATATGTGGTCATAAAGTGCCATATAGGTGCACAGTGGGAATCAAAATGGGAGGAACATAGTATGGCTTTTGGAAGGCAGATTTCACAGAAATAATTTTCAGGCACCATGTAACATAGTAACATAGTATATAAGGCCAACAAAAAGACATTTGCCCATCCAGTTCAGCCTGTTATCCTGCAAGTTGTTCCAGAGGAATGCAAAAAACCTCTGTGAGGTAGAAACCAATTTTCCCCACTTAAGCAGAAAAAAAATTCCTTCCCGACTCCATTCAAGCAATCAGATAACTCCCTGGATCAACGACCCCTCTCTACTATAGCCTATAATATTATTACACTCCAGAAATACATCCAGGCCCAGCTTGAACTCTTTTATTGAACTTACCATCAGGCAGAGAATTCCTTAGTCTCACTGCTAATTATTTCAGAAGACTTAAAGGTGGGAAGACAATGTAATAGAGCAGCACGAAATGCCAGCAGAATGCTTGGATGTATAGGGAGAGGTATAAGCAGTAGAAAGAGTGAAGTGCTTATGCCACTGTACAGAACACTGGTGAGACCTCACTTGGAGTATTGTGCGCAGTACTGGAGGCCATATCTCCAGAAGGATATAGATACTCTAGAGAGAGTTCAGAGAAGAGCTACTAATCTAGTACATGGATTGCAGGATAAAACTTACCAGGAAAGGTTAAAGGATCTTAATATGTATAGCTTGGAAGAAAGAAGAGACAGAGGGGATATGATAGAAACTTTTAAATACATAAAGGGAATCAACTCAGTAAAGGAAGAGAGCATATTTAAAAGAAGAAAAACTACCACAAGAGGACACAGTTTTAAATTAGAGGGGCAAAGGTTTAAAAGTAATATAAGGAAGTATTACTTTACTGAGAGAGTAGTGGATGCATGGAATAGCCTTCCTGCAGAAGTCGTAGCTGCAAATACAGTGAGGGGGTTTAACCACCTCCGGACCGCTGTACGCAGATTCGCGTTCCGGAGGTGGCAGCCCTGCGCTCAGCGACGCATATACGCGTCATCTCGCGTGAGCCGGGATTTCCTGTGAACGCGCGCACACAGGCGCGCGCGCTCACAGGAACGGAAGGTAAGAGAGTTGATCTCCAGCCTGCCAGCGGCGATCGTTCGCTGGCAGGCTGGAGATGTGATTTTTTTAACCCCTAACAGGTATATTAGACGCTGTTTTGATAACAGCGTCTAATATACCTGCTACCTGGTCCTCTGGTGGTCCCCTTTGTTTGGATCAACCACCAGAGGACACAGGTAGCTCAGTAAAGTCCCACCAAGCACCACTACACTACACTACACCCCCCCGTCACTTATTAACCCCTTATTAGCCCCTGATCACCCCATATAGACTCCCTGATCACCCCCCTGTCATTGATTACACCCCTGTCATTGATCAACGCCCTGTAAAGCTCCATTCAGATGTCCGCATGATTTTTACGGATGCACTGATAGATGGATCGGATCCGCAAAACGCATACGGACGTCTGAATGAAGCCTTACAGGGGCATGATCAATGACTGTAATTATCACACAATATAGACTCCCTGATCACCCCCCTGTCATTGATCACCCCCCCTGTCATTGATTACCCCCCTGTAAAGCTCAATTCAGATGTCCGCATGATTTTTACGGATGCACTGATAGATGGATCGGATCCGCAAAACGCATACGGACGTCTGAATGAAGCCTTACACGGGCGTGATCAATGACTGTGGTTATCACCACATATAGACTCCCTGATCACCCCCCTGTCATTGATTACACCCCTGTCATTGATCACCCCCCTGTAAAGCTCCATTCAGATGTCCTCATGATTTTTACGGATCCACTGATAGATGGATCGGATCCGCAAAACGCATACGGACGTCTGAATAAAGCCTTACAGGGGAATGATCAATGACTGTGGTTATCACCCCATAAAGACTCCCTGATCACCCCCCTGTCATTGATCACCCCCCTGTCATTGATCAACCCCCTGTAAAGCTCCATTCAGATGTCCGCATGATTTTTACGGATCCACTGATAGATGGATCGGATCCGCAAAACGCATACGGACGTCTGAATAAAGCCTTACAGGGGCATGATCAATGACTGTGGTGATCACCCCATATAGACTCCCTGATCACCCCCCTGTCATTGATTACCCCCCTGTCATTGATCAACCCCCTGTAAAGCTCCATTCAGATGTCCGCATGATTTTTACGGATGCACTGATAGATGGATCGGATCCGCAAAACGCATACGGACGTCTGAATGAAGCCTTACAGGGGCGTGATCAATGACTGTGGTTATCACCCCATATAGACTCCCTGATCACCCCCCTGTCATTGATTACACCCCTGTCATTGATCAACCCCCTGTAAAGCTCCATTCAGATGTCCGCATGATTTTTACGGATGCACTGATAGATGGATCGGATCCGCAAAACGCATCCGGACGTCTGAATGAAGCCTTACAGGGGCATGATCAATGACTGTGGTTATCACCCCATATAGACTCCCTGATCACCCCCCTGTCATTGATCACCCCCCCTGTCATTGATTACCCCCCTGTAAAGCTCCATTCAGATTTCCGCATGATTTTTACGGATGCACTGATAGATGGATCGGATCCGCAAAACGCATACGGACGTATGAATGAAGCCTTACACGGGCGTGATCAATGACTGTGGTTATCACCCCATATAGACTCCCTGATCACCCCCCTGTCATTGATCACCCCCCTGTCATTGATCACCACCCCTGTCATTGATCACCCCGCTGTCATTGATCACCCTCTGTAAGGCTCCATTCAGACATTTTTTTGGCCCAAGTTAGCGGAATTATATTTTTTTTTTCTTACAAAGTCTCATATTCCACTAACTTGTGTCAAAAAATAAAATCTCACATGAACTCACCATGCCCCTCACGGAATCCAAATGCGTAAAATTTTTTAGACATTTATATTCCAGACTTCTTCTCACGCTTTAGGGCCCCTAGAATGCCAGGGCAGTATAAATACCACACATGTGACCCCATTTCGGAAAGAAGACACCCCCACGTATTCCGTGAGGGGCATATTGAGTCCATGAAAGATTGAAATTTTTGTCCCAAGTTAGCGGAACGGGAGACTTTGTGAGAAAAAAATAAAAAATATCAATTTCCGCTAACTTGTGCCAAAAAAAAAAAAATTCTATGAACTCGCCATGCCCCTCATTGAATACCTTGGGGTGTCTTCTTTCCAAAATGGGGTCACATGTGGGGTATTTATACTGCCCTGGCATTCTAGGGGCCCCAAAGCGTGAGAAGAAGTCTGGTATCCAAATGTCTAAAAATGCCCTCCTAAAAGGAATTTGGGCCCCTTTGCGCATCTAGGCTGCAAAAAAGTGTCACACATCTGGTATCACCGTACTCAGGAGAAGTTGGGGAATGTGTTTTGGGGTGTCATTTTACATATACCCATGCTGGGTGAGATAAATATCTTGGTCAAATGCCAACTTTGTATAAAAAAATGGGAAAAGTTGTCTTTTGCCAAGATATTTCTCTCACCCAGCATAAGTATATGTAAAAAGACACCCCAAAACACATTCCCCAACGTCTCCTGAATACGGCGATACCACATGTGTGACACTTTTTTGCAGCCTAGGTGGGCAAAGGGGCCCACATTCCAAAGAGCACCTTTCGTATTTCACTGGTCATTTACCTACTTACCACACATTAGGGCCCCTGGAAAATGCCAGGGCAGTATAACTACCCCACAAGTGACCCCATTTTGGAAAGAAGACACCCCAAGGTATTCCGTGAGGGGCATGGCGAGTTCCTAGAATTTTTTATTTTTTGTCACAAGTTAGTGGAAAATGATTATTTTTTTTTTTTTTTTTTTTCATACAAAGTCTCATATTCCACTAACTTGTGACAAAAAATAAAAACTTCCATGAACTCACTATGCCCATCAGCGAATACCTTGGGGTCTCTTCTTTCCAAAATGGGGTCACTTGTGGGGTAGTTATACTGCCCTGGCATTCTAGGGGCCCAAATGTGTGGTAAGGAGTTTGAAATCAAATTCTGTAAAAAATGACGAGTGAAATCCGAAAGGTGCTCTTTGGAATATGGGCCCCTTTGCCCACCTAGGCTGCAAAAAAGTGTCACACATCTGGTATCTCCGTACTCAGGAGAAGTTGGGGAATGTGTTTTGGGGTGTCATTTTACATATACCCATGCTGGGTGAGAGAAATATCTTGGCAAAAGACAACTTTTCCCATTTTTTTATACAAAGTTGGCATTTGACCAAGATATTTATCTCACCCAGCATGGGTATATGTAAAATGACACCTCAAAACACATTCCCCAACTTCTACTGAATACGGAGATACCAGATGTGTGACACTTTTTTGCAGCCTAGGTGGGCAAAGGGGCCCATATTCCAAAGAGCACCTTTCGGATTTCACTCGTCATTTTTTACAGAATTTGATTTCAAACTCCTTACCACACATTTGGGCCCCTAGAATGCCAGGGCAGTATAACTACCCCACAAGTGACCCCATTTTGGAAAGAAGAGACCCCAAGGTATTCGCTGATGGGCATAGTGAGTTCATGGAAGTTTTTATTTTTTGTCACAAGTTAGTGGAATATGAGACTTTGTATGAAAAAAATAAATAAAAAATCAGCATTTTCCACTAACTTGTGACAAAAAATAAAAAATTCTAGGAACTCGCCATGCCCCTCACGGAATACCTTGGGGTGTCTTCTTTCCAAAATGGGGTCACTTGTGGGGTAGTTATACTGCCCTGGCATTCTAGGGGCCCAAATGTGTTGTAAGGAGTTTGAAATCAAATTCTGTAAAAAATGACCTGTGAAATCCGAAAGGTGCTCTTTGGAATATGGGCCCCTTTGCCCACCTAGGCTGCAAAAAAGTGTCACACATCTGGTATATCTGTATTCAGGAGAAGTTGAGGAATGTGTTTTGGGGTGTCTTTTTACATATATCCATGCTGGGTGAGATAAATATCTTGGTCAAATGCCAACTTTGTATAAAAAAATGGGAAAAGTTGTCTTTTGCCAAGATATTTCTCTCACCCAGCATGGGTATATGTAAAATGACACCCCAAAACGCATTCCCCACCTTCTCCTGAGTACGGAGATACCAGATGTGTGACACTTTTTTGCAGCCTAGGTGGGCAAAGGGGCCCATATTCCAAAGAGCACCTTTCGGATTTCACAGGTCATTTTTTTACAGAATTTTATTTTAAACTCCTTACCACACATTTGGGCCCCTAGAATGCCAGGGCAGTATAACTACCCCACAAGTGACCCCATTTTGGAAAGAAGAGACCCCAAGGTATTTCGTGATGGGCATAGTGAGTTCATAGAACTTTTTATTTTTTGTCACAAGTTAGTGGAATATGAGACTTTGTAAGAAAAAAAAAAAAAATCATCATTTTCCGCTAACTTGTGACAAAAAATAAAAAGTTCTATGAACTCACTATGCCCATCAGCAAATACCTTAGGGTGTCTACTTTCCGAAATGGGGTCATTTGTGGGGTGTTTGTACTGTCTGGGCATTGTAGAACCTCAGGAAACATGACAGGTGCTCAGAAAGTCAGAGCTGCTTCAAAAAGCGGAAATTCACATTTTTGTACCATAGTTTGTAAACGCTATAACTTTTACCCAAACCATTTTTTTTTTTTACCCAAACATTTTTTTTTTATCAAAGACATGTAGAACAATAAATTTAGAGCAAAATTTATATATGGATGTCGTTTTTTTTGCAAAATTTTACAACTGAAAGTGAAAAATGTCATTTTTTTGCAAAAAAATCGTTAAATTTCGATTAATAACAAAAAAAGTAAAAATGTCAGCAGCAATGAAATACCACCAAATGAAAGCTCTATTAGTGAGAAGAAAAGGAGGTAAAATTCATTTGGGTGGTAAGTTGCATGACCGAGCAATAAACTGTGAAAGTAGTGTAGGTCAGAAGTGTAAAAAGTGGCCTGGTCTTTCAGGGTGTTTAAGCACTGGGGGCTGAGGTGGTTAAGCATGCATGGGATAGGCATAAGGCCATCCTTCATATAAGATAGGGCCGGGGGCTATCCATAGTATTCAGTATATTGGGCAGACTAGATGGGCCAAATGGTTCTTATCTGCCGACACATTCTATGTTTCTATGTTTCTATGCTCTTACAGTAAAGAATCCTCTTCTATGTTTGTGTACAAACCTTCTTTCCTCAAGGCGCAGAGGATGTCCCCTTGTCACAGTCACACTCCTGGGTATAATTAGATGATGGGAAAGATCTCTGTACTGACCCCTGATATATTTATACATAGTAATTAAATCTCCCCTCAGTCATCTTTTTTCTAAAGTGAATAACTCTAATTTTGATAATCTTACAGGGTACTGTAATTACCTCATTCCCGTAATTACTTTAGTGGCCCTCCTCTGAACCCTCTCTAGCTCTGATATATCTGCCTTGGTCACTTGTCTGACCAGTGATTTGTAAAGTGGTAGGACTATGTTCTCATCACGTGCATCTATGCCTCTTTTAAAGCAACCCATTATCTTATTGGCCTTGGCAGCAGCTCCCTGACACTGGTTCTTACAGCTTAATTTGCTGTTCACTAAAATTCCTAGGTCCTTCTCCATGTCAGTGTTACCCAGTGTTTTACCATTTAGTATGTGCGGGTGACTTGTATTATTCTTACCCATGTGCATAACCTTACATTTGTCAGTGCTAAACCTCATCTGCCAGTTCTCTACCCAAGCCTCTAATCTATCCAGATCCATTTGTAGCAGTATAATGTCCTCTTCTGTGTCAATCACTTTACACAGTTTACTGTCATCTGCATTTGAAGACACCCTAAGGCACCCCCAACATTTAAAAAAAAACAAAAGTGACTCCATTATGGAAAATACACCCCCCCAAAGGAATTTTTCAAGGAGTGCACTGAGCACTTTGGCCCAATAGCCAAATACACGCCATACCTTGGCAGTGCAAATGAAAAATGTCATATTTTACAAGAATATCTTGCTTTAGGCCCAATTTTTTCATTTTAACAAGGGGTATCAGGAGAAAATGCACCCTATAATCTGTTACCCATTTTCTCCTGAATACAGCAACACCCGTAAAGTAATCACATTTTTTATAATTTTTTCCTGAAATTCCAAGAAGGTCCCCCTATAACCAGCTGTTCTATGGATGACAAAGGCATTATATAGTGACACTTGGGTTATGTACAGAGCCAATTTTTTGTACCACACCTTAGATTTTCTTAAGGCACTGTAGGGCTGTAGTACCTGGTGTGGGGATTTGCTCTGGCAGACAGGTTAGCGGATGCAGTATAGAGGCAAGGAAACAGGTTGGAAATCAACTTCAGTGTTTTATTCACACTTAGCAAAAACATCACAGTCTTGGTGCTTGTTCACACACAGCAAAACATAACAATGATCACCTGGAATCCTTGGTGTCAGTTCACACCCGGCTATATTCTCAGACACAGACAAGTTCACTGGCAGGCTTCCAGGCGGCCTGCACGCCTGTTTGCAGTCCTCAGTAAAGAGTACACAGATGGAGGATAATCCACCCCACCTGATAAAGCTGACTGCTTTTTATTAGCCTCCCAAGACACGGCCTGGAACATGGGGCATAGCCACCCACCCAGCACTTTGGCTACTCCCAGTAAGAGCCATCCCGGGTTGGCTTTACCGCCATACTAAACAGTGTCAGACTGCAAAGGAAGAATGCAATACAGCAATAATGACACCTTGGCCTGGCTTATCCATTTGAGAGGGGAGTAGTCGGTCACCAGAAGAAACTTTCTCCCCAATAAATAATAACGGAGAGACTCGAGTGCCCACTTGATAGCCAGGCACTCTCTCTCCACTATACCCACTATACTATACTTTACCTGGTCTCGGCTGGGGTAAGCTTCCGGCTGAGGAAGACAACGGGATGCTCATCCCCATTGACCTCCTGAGACAGTACAACACCGAGACCCACCTCGGAGACATTGGTCTGCACTGTAAACTCCCTTTTAAAGTCGGGCGTCACCAAAACCGGGGACCCACACAGGGCCAGCTTCAAAGAGGAGAAAACCTTTTTTCCGCCTGCTCATTCCAGTGGACCGTCAATGACTTGTGTCCCTTCAAAAGACCTGACAATGGTGCGGCCATTGTGGCAAAATGGGGGACAAACCTCATATAGTATCCCACCATTCCCAGGAACGACTTTACTTGCCGAGTAGTGACAGGTCGGGGCCAATTCCAAATTGCCTCAATTTTGTTCACCTGAGGTTTCATAACTCTGCGCCCAATTACATACCCTAGGTACTTGGTCTATTCTAACCATATTGTACACTTTTATGGGTTAGTGGTTAAGCCAGCCTCACTAAGGGAGTCCACTACAGCCTGTACTTTAGGTAGAAGACTTTCCCAGTCGGTACTGTGGATAACGATATCGTCCAGGTAGGCCGAAGCGTAACGACAATGTGGACTGAGTAAAATGTCCATTAGCCTTTGAAACGTGGCGGGAGTGCCATGTAAACCAAAGGGTAATACCTTGTACTGATACATCCCCTCTGGTGGGATGACAGCTGTTTTTTCCTTGGCAGCCTCCATCAAGGGTACCTGCCCGTACCCTTTGGTGAGGTCCAGCACAGAAAAATACCAGGCTTGGCCTAACTTCTCAATAAGCTCATCCACTTGCGGCATGGGATATGCGTCCAACTTGGAAACGTTATTAAGTTTGCAGAAGTCGTTACAGAATCGTAACGTCCCGTTCGACTTGGGTATTAAGACTATCAGACTGGCCCATTCACTTTTTGACTCCTCAATGACACCCAGCTGTAGTATCAGCTGCACTTCTTCCGAGATGGCTTGTCGCCGTGACTCAGGTGCCCGGTATGGTTTCAACCGGATTCTGGCCTGAGGCTCAGTGACAATGTCATGTCGGATGAAAGAAGTGCATCCAGGGAGGTCCGAAAACACATCCGTGTTTCTGCTGACGAACTCCCTGGCCTCCGGAGTCTGTTTAGAAAAAAGGTTGTCAGCAATATTTACTGTGGCAACTGCTTCCCTCGCATCAGACTGTGGGACTGGAAATTCTACCCTCAGAAAACTCAGCCGGGGACTGTTGTCCGTACTGGTCTCCCTATCTTTTCACGGTTTCAGTAAGTTTACATGGTACACCTGCTCTGGCTTTCTCCACCCTGGCTGGTGTACCCTGTAGGTTACCTCCCCAACTTTTTCGGGCACTTTGTAAGGACCCTGCCACCTAGCCAGGAACTTGCTTAATGTCCACCGTTGTCACCAGAACCAAAACTTGATCTTCCAAACACAAGCCTGGCGATTATAGACACTACTCTGGGCTCGCTGAGCTGCCTCAATATGTTCCTTAACCAGCGGCAACACTATCTCCATCTGCTCTTGCATCTGAGTGACATACTCAATCACACTTTTACGCTGTGTGGGTTGTTTTTCCCACGCCTCTTTGGCTATGTCCAAATAACCACGGCCATACAGCAGTTTGAAGAGTGAGAACCCAGTAGAGGCCTGGGGCACCTCTCGCACTGCGAACTTGAGATAGGGCAGTAGCAGATCCCAATCCCTTCCATCTTTAGACACCTCCTGCTTTAACATGTTTTTCAAGGTTTAATTAAATTCTTATATCAGGCCGCCCGTTTGTGGGTGATAGACAGACGTCCACAACTGTTTGATCTGTAGTAGACTGAGTTCGCTCATGACTTTTGACATAAAAGGGGTCCCCTGTACTGTCAGTATTAGTGATGGACGAACATGGGCCGGGAAGGTTCGCAAACGCGATCGCGGTAATGCAGCAAAACCGCAAACAAATGCTGCACTATCTAAATGCACTATATAGAAAGTATATTATTGGCATATAACACCACTGCTTCAATAAAAAAAAAAATTTGGGGGCAACTGGTATATCACACAAATAGAAATTATTTGTTCCAATAGCGTTTGGCACTCTGTGTAGCTGTAGCATCTCAGCAGAACCGCACACAACTGCTGCACAATACAAATGCACTATAATGTACTTTGTATTAGAAAGTATATTATAAGTATATTACACCCCTCAGTAAGTCACACCTATCGATAGCACACCTATACCAGTCCTTAAAAGGACTTTTGTGACCCTATTAGCTAGCGTTTGGTGTCCCTAACAGTCTGTCCCTGCTCCTACACTGGCAAAAAAATGAATGTAAAATGGCGGCCAGATCTGGTTTAATTATAAGGTAGGGGGTATGTCCATGTGCTGAAACGTCTCAACTGACTGTCCTGTACCACCTGACGGATGTGTCATGGGTCAAAGTTCTTCACAATGTAAAAGAATATTGTGCCGGTGGACATCGCCATATGTTCGCCTGTTTGGCGAATGACGAACAAGCAAAGTTTTCCGCAAAACGACTGCCGGGCAAACCGCAAGGCCATCTCTAGTCAGGATCTCTTTAGGTAGGCCCACTCTGGAAAATATCTCCATTAACTCTTTGGCTATGAGTTTGTCGCAGAGGCACAGCCTCCGGGTACCGAGTGACATAGTCCAGGACTACCAGGATGTGTTGGTGCCCTCTAGTGGATTTTGGTACTGGGCCTATGAGATCCATAGCGATCCGCTCAAATGGATCCTCAATAATTGGGAGAGCGACCAGGGGACTACGGAAATGTGGCTGGGGGCTGGTTATCTGGCAGGTTGGGCAAGACTTGCAATACTCTTCCACCTCCCTGAACACACTGGGCCAGTAAAACTGCTGTAGAATCCGGTCCTGCATTTTCTGCTGGCCCAGGTGTCCCCCATGAACATGTTGGTTGCATAACTCCATCACGAGCTTGCAATACATCTTGGGCACCACCAAATGTTCAATATGCTCACCTCGTAGTTGATTTACTCGGTACAGCTTCTCCTGTTGAACCACAAAACGGGGACATAGACTCGGCCCCCGGTTGTTGTGGTTCACCCTCAAATACTACCACATTTTCCCAGGCTCAAGATAGAGTTGGGTCCTGGTGCTGTGCTGTACCAAAATTATCTCTGGAGACGATGAGATCTGCCAACTCCGGACCCGGAGGCAAGTCCTCCACGTCTCCCACCATTAAACTTAGCGGGGTTGTCTCCCCTTCTTCCACCAAAGTGGCGGTCACCCCAACCACTGGCCTTTCGTACTCAGGTTCCCAGGATTCTGGTCTCCCCCCTGAGCCAGGCCACTCTGCTAGGGTTACCCCTGTCTCATGGGTATCGGTGACTCTCGCCTCAGGTCACAATAACGGGAAACTGGGGAAGTCTCTCATAATTATTAGTTCATAATGTAACTTTGTGGTGACGGCCACCTGATGAGTCCACCTGCCGGCCACCGTGGTGGGATAGTCCTTTAACTCTCCATGGATGCACACAGCACTGACTTTCTGGCCAGTATATTCGGAGTGATGCACCAGGGCAACTCTTACCAGGGACACCAGGCTCCCTGAGTTCAGCAGTGCCACCGCCAGAGTATTTCCCACTTGTACCTGGCACAAGTGACTATTGTCTATTGTCCCGGGGATACCGGTGGCACACAGCCTCCTGGCATACATTGAGGGGCTGTAGCCAAAGTTAGTGTCTATGGGTTCCCCCGATAGGGACAGTCGGCCCTTATGTGACCAGGCTCTTGGCACCGCCAACAGACCATTGGAGCTGGGTCTGTAGGGAGTATATCCCGAGCGTTTTTTTTGGCACTAGCCGCCTGGTCGAGGGTGGAGATTTTCTGGGGTTTGACTGGCCCCCTCCCAAAAGAACCCCCCTGTAGATTTCTGGTGGCCTCATGGCTCTCCACCAGGTCGACCATTTCTAGGGCATTACCAAGAGACATCTGGCCAATCCAATGCTGGAGAGGGAACGGCATAGTCCTCCAGAACAAATCCGCCAACAGACGGTCCGGCATACCAGTGGGACTCAGTACGTCAGGCTGCAGCCATTTTTGCAACGGGTGTAGCAGATGATAATACTGCGATCTGGCAGATTCACTGATGCACCTTCCGGACCAATACATTCACCCTCAGTATTGCCAGAATCTCACCTCTTACGGTCAGGTAGTCGGCTGCTTGATCATCTGGTAGGTCAAAAAACACCTTCTGGGGTCCAGACGCCAGGAACGGAGGGACTACCTCAGCCCATTGGTCTCGGGGTAACTTCTCCCTCATGGCCACCTTTTCGAATACCGCCAGATAGGTCTTGACGTCATCCTAGGGGGTCATCTTGGGGATTGCCGCACGGACAGCTTTCCGGGCATCGTGGACGTTCTAGGATACTCCTGCCGCTTGTAACGCTATCACATGCTGTATTAGCAGCTGGTAGGTTTCCTGCTGCTGCTTGTTAGCCTCACACTGCTGCAAGTTAGCCTCCATGAGGGCTTTCACGACCGCCTCCATTTTGTCAGGGGACACGGGTCGTAACCTTGCCGGCTTGATATAGGACATACACCCTACAGACGGGAAAAAAACTGAAACTTTTCGGCCTTCAGGCCAGCCTCATTGCATTTGCCCACATCTTCCACCAAATGTGGGGATTGGCTCTGGTATACTGGTTAGTGGACGCAGTATAGAGGCAAGGAACCAGGTTGTAAATCAACTTCAGTGTTTTATTCACACTCAGCAAAAACATCTTAGTCTTGGTGCT
This sequence comes from Bufo bufo, assembly GCF_905171765.1. Taxonomy (NCBI): domain Eukaryota; kingdom Metazoa; phylum Chordata; class Amphibia; order Anura; family Bufonidae; genus Bufo; species Bufo bufo. Next base: position 170,074,534 of record NC_053391.1, on the reverse strand, counting down.
TGTTCACACACAGCAAAACATAACAATGATCATCTGAAATCCTTGGTGTCAGTTCACACCAGCTATATGCTCAGACACAGACAAGTTCACTGGCAGGCTTCCAGGCGGCCTGCATGCCTGTTTGCAGTCCTCAGCACAGAGTACTTCACAGCTTATCTGTCAGATGGAGGATAATCCATCCCACCTGATAAAGCTGACTGCTTTTTATAAGCCTCCTAAGACCCGGCCTGGAACGTGGGGAGTAGCCACCCACCCAGAACTTTGGCTACTCCTAGTAAGAGCCGTCATACTAAACAGCTGAAGTGTCAGACTGCAAAGCAATAATGACACTTCGGGAAAAAAAAACTTCTCTTACCTCACCGAGGCCAGGAACCTCAGTGACACATATCGACCATCAATGATGGCCCCTTGTTCCTTCCTACACTTGTCTGAAAGATCCACTCCGCCCATGAACTGGTTGTAATCCTGGATACACACAGTCTTGGTGTTCTGCTCTGTGGTTCCTCAGACTGGGGTGGACTGATTTGCATGGATGGTAGTTAATACGGATGAGCAAATCGACTTTGGATGAAACATCCGCAGTGATTCACATAAAACTTTGTTCTAATACTGTACGGAGCAGGAGTTCCATACAGTATTAGAATGTATTGGCTCCGATGAGCCAAAGTTATTGCTTTGCGAAGTCTCGCAAGAGTTTGCGCAATAACTTCATAAATTAATTCGTACTGCAAAAAAACATTTCCCGAACTCGGGTTTAGTTCCAAATACCACTCAGGAGGCTGAAAATTATATACACAGTCTAGTATGGGGCTGTCACGGGGAGTAGGCAGCGCACTCTCCCTTCGCAGCGATGCCGACATTCCACGCGCCTAGCGGAGAGAGGACGTGGGTGGCGTCCTCGTCTCCATGGGGACCAGGGGGGGGGGATCCAGCTGTGCATGCCTCTTCTGCGTGGTCTGCGTCCTCCTTCCCCTAGACAACAAGAAGCAGGAGAGCTGAGCATCGATAATGATGATCGGCGCTTGGCTATGTTGGGTTGTGTTATGCGAGTGACGTGACGCTGGCCACATCATGTGATTCACCAGTCTGGGCAATTTTAACAGGCAGCCTGCTGGCCACAGGTTGCCTGTGATTGGTCTTTCTACCTTCACCAGCGTTCCTATTATTACCTAGCTATTGTGTTTGGACCTCGGCTTTGTTTCTGACCTCGACCTTGTTACCTCCTTGGAACTGACGTGACCTCTCGGCTTCTGACTTCGGTTTGTGTTGACCTTGTAATTGTGTTTTTCCTTGTGTACCTATGTGACCTATTGGCTTTGAACTTTGCTTCCTTGACTCTGTTACGTGTTATTCTTGCACTCTTTAGGCCCCTGCACATATCTAAGCTAGGGAACGCCGCCAAGTTGTACATCATCAGTTAGGACGTCCAGTGCAAGTAGGTAGGGACAGAGGTGTGGGTGGAAATCAGGGCTACACTCTTCCCTCCCCTACGTGACAGGATCACAGGCCTTACCTAATACCATGGACCCTATGCGAGTCCTTACGGATCAGGTACATAGTCTCGCTCAAATGGTGCAGGATTTGGCAGAGAGGCTACAACAGCAAGAATTTCATCAAACCCCACCTGTAGCGGTCTGTTCCGCTCAAAATCTTGAACCTCATGTAAAACTGCCTGACCGTTTTTCAGGGCATAAGAGAAATTTCCTGACATTTAAAGAGAGCTCCACCAGGAAAGGTAACAGCGACCAGATAGCCAATTTTAGGTGGGACGCCACCAGGCACTGGTTCGCTGAAAATAACTTTCGCATAGCTGTGTATACACATACATCGGATCTGGAATGCTGCTGATATATCCTTTTAAACCTGTCACAATTTAGATCTTTGTACTAACTTTTTACTCATTTTAATCAACTGAATCCATCTCAGACTATTGACTATATTTGTCTAATATTTAAAGTTCTACATACCATGATTCTGGACTTATAGCCCAATACAAGGTGTTTTATCATCACTTTTTCACATTATTTTTCTTTATTCATTTATCAATTTTTCTATTTTACACCACCCACTCCTCTCCCTGTACATTGGGAGAGACCTATATTGATAAAGTTTCTAATACTACCCAAATAAATATAGTTTTTATCATATACCTTGTCCTTTGTTTAAATCTGCTGGTAACCTCATATAGAGTGCCTGTCTTCCTATGTTCCTATACGCCTGCCTTTTCTGACTGGGTGAGTCAGCTTAGACACGTGCACCTTGCATATTGCCCACACAGGAGAGCCACCGTATTCCCTCCTTATATTTGTTTACGTCCACATTTTTCAGGCTCTGAACAACAAAGGGTAGGCATTGTTATCTCTTTGTTGCAGGGAGACCCGCAAAAATGGAAATGTGATTCATGTTGTCTACCTGTTATTCAGGCTGGAGTCTCACTCTCTTCCCACATACATTAGTGACTTTGCTGATGTTTTTTCTATGTTTGAGGCTGATTTCCTTCCCCCTCATAGACCTTATGACTGTGACATAGACCTTATTCCGGGATCTACAGATGTAGTAGGGTTAGCACTCAAGCTCTTAACTCAAATTTCTTAACTCATCGTTTTAGTTTGAGACAAAAGCCATTGAAAAGCAATTAAAGGTGTTTGTTTAACTCATTTTGTTTAGATAACACGTCTCATAAATCATCCGTAAGTACCCTAGGTGTCATATTTATAATTTGTCAGGTCCGGAACGGAAGTCTATGAGGGACTACTTGAAGGAGTCTACGAAAAGTACATATTAGACCCTCAGTGTGTTTCTTTGTTGCTAAGAAGGACGGTGGATTGAGTCAGTGGATTGATTATAGAGAGTTGAATAAGATTACTGTTAAGAATAAGTACCTGTTGCCGTTGATTCCAGACCTGTTTAATCAAAATCTTGGAGCTCACTGGTTCAATAAACTTGATCTCAGGGGGGCCTATGATCCTACCCGAATTAAGGAGGGCGATGAGTGGAAGATGGTTTTTAATACCTCAGAGGCTCGTTATGAATATTTAGCGATGCCGTATGGGTTAAGTAATGCTCCGGCGGTTTTCCAAAATTTTGTCAATGACATCTTTAGACAATTTATTGAAAAATGTGTAATTGTTTATTTAGATGATATCCTGATTTATTCGCCTGACTGGGATTCTCACTTTATTCACACTAAACAGGTACTGGAGGTTCTTCTGCAGAACCGACTGTTTGTGAAGGGTGAGAAGTGTATTTTTGGAGTACAGTCTCACACCCCAATCCTTCAAGATGGATCCAGGGAAGGTACAAGACATTTTGGAGTGGGTGAGACCTTCCTCTCTTAAAGCATTACAACGCTTCTTGGATTTCACAAATTATTATCGAAAATGGATCAAGAACTTTTCTATTATTGCCAAGCCTCTCATGGATCTAACTAAGAAGGGAGTTGATCTAGTAAATTGGTTACCAGAGGCCATAAAGGCTTTTGAAAACCGCAAGAGGTGTTTCGTTAATGCCCCAGTATTAGTTCAACCTGACACAGAGCGGCCTTTTGTGGTGGAGGTTGATGCTTCCGAGGATGGAGCTGGGGCAGTACTCTCTCAGGGGTCATCCACTCTCACTAACCTGAGACCTTGTGCTTTCTTTTCTTGTAAATTCTCTTCTACCGAGAGAAATTATGACATTGAGAGTTACTTGCTATTAAATGGGCTTTTGAGGAAGGGGGCTTAACATCAGGTTAAAGTAATTACGGATCATAAGAATTTAATGTTTTTGGAATCTGCTAAACGTTTGAATCCCAGACAGGCTAAGTGGACATTATTCTTTACACATTTTAATTTTTGTATTACTTTTAGGCCAGGATGTAAAAATATTAAAGCATACGCCTTATCCCGCAGTTTTTGTGCTTTTCAATCTCCCGATACTCCACCAGAAGCAATATTACTGGCAGGTGTCATTGTGGCTTCGATCTCCTCTGATCTGACGACTGAATTAACTGCGAGGCTACACTTGGCTCCAATACAATCTCCTACTGATAAATTATTTGTAGAGTTGAGTGGACACCTGGATGTTCGGGTTCGACGGGTTCGGCCGAACTTCACAAAAAACTTCGAGTTCGAGACCCAAACTTGAACCCGAACCCGAACCCCATTGAATTCAATGGGGACCCGAACCTTTGAGCACTAAAATGGCTGTAAAAATGTCATGGGAAGTGCTAGAGGGCTGCAAATGCCAGCAAAATGTGTTTAAGAGCATGGCAAGCGCTCTGCAAACAAAAGTGGATAGGGAAATGACTTTAAATAACATAAAATATGTAAAAATAAAAAAAATAATCTTGATCTAGGAGGACGAGGTCCATATGGAGCAGGAGGTTGAGGAGGCGGTGCATGTGGCAGTGTAGGTGGAAGCGGCGGTGGATGAGAAGGAGGTAGCCTACACTGCTTTTTGGTTTCACATTTTTTTTATTATTTTTTTTTATTAGGGTACACCCCAAAACATTGGAAAATATAACCTGTAATAACCCCCTCCATTCATGCTAAACACACGTTCAGACAATACATTGGCTGCAGGGCTGGCCACCACCTCCAAGGAGTAAAGGGCAATCTCAGGCCATGTGCCCAATTAGGAGACCCAAAAGTTGCAGGGGGCAGAACCATCAGTCAGTTCATGTAGGTGTGTGCAAACATACTGCCCCATGTCGCACGTCCCCGTGATGTTCATCATCCAAGTGGATATCTGCTCTATCAACTTTGGATGTTGTTTTCTGCGACTACCATGTTGATCACGGTTAGCGGCGTATCAGGGTTGCACGCCGGAGAGGGAGCTTGAGAAAGAGAGACCACATCCAAGGGAGGTCAATGTATGAAATTAAATGTAATCGAGCGGAAATGTGGGACAAAGTATTGAAGCATAAGCTTCCAAGTTTAGGAGGGGCCGCGCGACAATTACCCACTTCCGACTCGTGGAGGTAATGACGATAAATAACAATACAGGACTCTTAAGATTCCCTGTTATTTGAATGATTAATAAAAAATTACAGGGACTGTCACTGCAGTATTTTGGATTAGGAAACGTTTGACAGGAGAGGCCCTGCGGCCGCTTTGTTGACTCTAGATAACTTCTGCCTGATTGCACGTCCCTGTGATGTCCACTATCCATTTGGATATCTTCTCTATCAACTTTCGATGTTGTTTTATGAGCCTACCATGTTGATCACGGTTATCAGCGAATCAGGGTTCCACACCGGAGAGGGAGCGTGAGAAAGAGAGACCACATCCAAGGGAGGTTAATTGTTTCGAATTAAATATCATAGAGTGGAAATATGGGACAAAGTATTGAAGCGCAAATGTGGGACAACTTATTAAAGTTTAGGCATTGAATAAAAGGAGGTGGCGTGCATCGATTAAGGAAGAATTTCTGAAATTGTATTCCCTGTCACCTATGCAGAGCAGGGGTTTCTATAAGGCAAAATTGGTAAAATGTCACCTGACAATGTAACAGATGATTTTTAAAAATTTATGTTCCTGTCACCTATGAAGAGGTGCCCCCGTGACGTCCACCATATATTTGAACATCTTCTCTATCAACTTTTGATGTTCTTTTCTAAGCCTACCATGTTGATCACGGTTATCGGCGAATCAGGGTTCCACGCCGGAGAGGGAGCGTGAGAAAGGGAGACCTTATCCAAGGGAGGGCAAAGGCTGCAATGGGATGGAGTGGAAATGTGGGACTAATTATTAAAGCAGAAGGATAGAGGGAGCGTGAGAAAGAGAGACCACATCCAAGGGAGATAAATTGATGAAATTTGATTTTGATCGAGTGGAAATATGAGAAAAGTTATTAAAGCAGAAGGTTAGAATGAAAGGGCCAATTAAAGACAAATTTTAGAAATTTACCTATGCAGAGTAGGGGTTTTTCATCGCCAGAAATGGGTTAATGTCACCCACCAATGGAACAGATTATTTTAAAAAATTTCTGTCCCTGTCACCTATGCAGAGCAGGGGTTTAATCATGTCAAAAATTGTAAAATGTCAACCCAAGAATGCAACAGAAAAATTTGTGAAATTTATTAACCTGTCTACTAGGTAGAACAGGGGTCTATAACAGACAAAAATTGTTTAATGTCACCGAATATGTAAAAGAAAAATTAATGAAATTTATTAAGCTGTCAACTAGGTAGAGGAGGGGTATATTACAGCCGAAAATTGGTTAATTTCACCCGAAAATGTAACAAACAAATTAGATAATTTTTTAGCAGTGGTATATCACACCCAAAAATTTTTGAATTTCACCAGAAAATGTAACAAATTAGAGAATTTATTTAACTGTCTACTAAGTATAGCAGTGGTATATCACAACCAAAAATGGGTTTATTTCACCAGTAAATGTAACAGACAAATTTGTGAATTTTTTTAACCTGTCTAAAAAAGAGAGTCAACAAAACCATGATAATGGGGATGAGGTAGAGTTACCGGTACCAGAGCATTTTTGGAGATATAGACATAACGCTTCACAATTAAGATACAGATTTATAGATAGTGTCCCTGCGTTTAGGAGGGGTGAAGATAGGGAAAAAGTATTAAAAAGGAAAGAACTGAGATGGATTTACGAATTAGATACCATGGAGCCAAAAGGCCTTAATAGGGAATTTAAGGTGGGCTCTCTCTTCTGAACCCAGATCGGGATCAGGATGTGTGTTAATGTAACTTAAGCACCAGGCTAATAGCCGTGTGTGTTTCTTTTATAAAAAAAAAAATTAACCCCCTTGTTTATGTATCCTCACTTTTTATGTATCCTTATCTTTTATGTACCCTCATTTTTTTATTTCTAATTTTCAGATGCAGTGGTGTACATGCTGTGGGAGAACTGTACCTGGATTATAGAATAAGGCCCCAAATGGGGGACCCTTAGGGAACTTGCGGAGTAAGAGTATTGACCACTGGGGAAGTCTCTGGAGGGGGATATGCGGCCACCCCGGTATGTACTAAAAGGATGGATATAATAGCTGGGAATAAAGGAGGCGTTTGTTAATGTGGAGGTTTCATTGGTGGCATCCAAGGAAAAAATATATTTGAAAGGAGTGATATGGTGATTACGCTGAATATAAAAGGAGCAGGTCAATCCACAAATAATTAGGAGGGACAAAGGGAAAGGGGAGGGCTCATCCAGTAAATGGATTGTAGCCACCCTTTCTTTTGAGTCCCCCAAGAATGAATGGTAATTTAGGACTGGATGACCCAGTGAGCTGGGGGCTGAGCCCCCTGGAGCATTGGGTCTCTATACCAGCCGCATGATGAATGTTGGAGGACCGGCTATGCAGCTATGCAATTAGCACCATGTGATTCACTCTATAAATATAAAAATAAAGATGAATGTAATGGATTCCTAATGATGCCCCCAGTGAACCCATAAAGAAGCCCTCCATATAAAGTATTAAATAAATAAATGTCCATTAAGAGATCGCTCTGGAACTAAATGAAAATTTGATCGCCAGCCTCTGTGACGATCCAGCGTCAAGTAACCTGGCAACTGGAAGTCAGGTGATAACATGAGACGTGTAACGTCACCAAGAGACCTAGTCATGTGATCGGAAGTACCGGGACATGATAGTATGATTGGACCCGGCCGAAGGGCGGAAGTGATGTCATGGCGCATGTGCAAATTGAATAGAGGGACGCCGGTGGCCAAAGAACTAGCTAGAATGCATGCAGATAAACCCTGGAGATGAAAGTCCAGCGAAGGCTCCTACAGCATGGGGACATGGTATGAAAAGGATTGAATGTTCAGATATGATTGGTAGTCAAATGAGGATGTAAAATACGGATTGAGGTATTTAGGAGGTACTTAGGGGGTTAATGGGATGGGCCAAGCTGTAACCAATGTGAGGCCTTGGGGTGGTTTTTAAATGTTCACTGTGTCATTGTTATAATGTGAGCTTGATAAAGACCGTAAGGTCAAAACGTCGCTGCTGATTTAGGTGTAATAAAGGTATTGGAAAATATCCATTGGAGTGCCGTGGCTCTACTATTTATTGCTGGCAACTACGGGAACCTTAGGACCTGGATCCAACGCTGCAGGCACCACCACAAATTGGAATTACTGAATAAACAGTGAGTAGTGCTGTCTTACTGCTATATCGTGTAGTCCCAGAGCTGCTACGAGATTTCGCCCATTATCGCAAACCACCAGGCTGGGCTTGAGGCTCACTGGCACCAACCACTCATCGGTCTATTGTTCTAGGCCCGTCCACAGTGTTTGGGAGATGGAGAGCTGAACGCTTCCGTGGGACAATGTGGAGATGCTTAGTGACCCAGATGGTGGTGGTGCTGCTGGCAGATTCTCTGTTTGCGGGGTGGCAGGTGGCACTGTCACTCCAGAGGTGGATGAAGAGGCCGAGACTACAGCAGAAGAGGAAGCAGGAGGAGCCAGAGACCTTTCTTGGTTTTTGAGGTGTCTACTCCACTGCAGCTCGTGCTTTGCACTTAGATGCCTGGTCATGCAGGTTGTTCTCAGGTTGACAACGTTTATGCCTCGCTTCAGGCTCTGATTGCACAGCGTGCAAACCACTCGTGTCTTGTCGTCAGCACATTGTCTGAAGAACTGCCAGAGATCTCCTTGGAGCTGACTTTGGTGTGCTTGGTCCCTTGCTGCGGTGGGCAGTAGCAGGCGTAATGTCTAGGGGACGGCCGCTTCGCTTTTGCACCCTGCTCCCTCTTCTGCTGTGCTGGTGGCTCTGTGCGACCACCGCCTCTTCCTCCGAACTACACAGGTCACTTGCATGACCTTGATTCCATGTGGGGTCGAGGACCTCATCGTCCTCCACATCATCTTCCACCCAGTCTTCACCCCTGCCCTCCTTGTTAGCCTGCACACTTTCAAAAGCCCCAGCAGTTGGCACCTGTGCTTCGTCATCATCCGAGACGTGTTGCAATGGTCCTCCCATGTACTCATCTTGAAACATAAGTGGTTGGGCATCGGTGCATTCAATCTCTTCCACTTCTGGGGCAGGGATAGGTGGATGGCCCTGGGAAACCCTGCTAACAGAGTCATCAAAAAGCAGAAGAGACTGCTGCATGACTTGGGTCTCAGACTGCCTAGCTGATTTGCAAGGGGGTGAGGTGAAAGACTGATGGACATCGGCTGCAGGTGCCAACTCTGATCATTCAGCAGGAGACTGGCTGGGAGACAATGTGAAGGAACTGGAGGCACTGTCAGCAACCCAATCTACTATCGCCTGTACTTTTTCTGGCCTCACCATTCGTAGAGCTGCTGTGACTGTAACGTACACGACACACAGGGGGGAGGATAGTGACCACTGCGCTCCACCCTCACCCCTGGCCCTGCCTACTTGCCTCGCAAGTCCTAATGACAGGGGACAACTAGACGGCAGTCCCTAACTTAGGATACGGGCTGGGAAGACAGACAAGACAAATAACGGAACGTGAACAGACCGGGTCAATACCTAGAGAGCTACGCAGTACTAAGGAATGAGCAGAGAATAGTCAGGAAAAGCCGAGGTCAAATACCAGGAGAAAAACGAAGTACAACAGGAGTCCTCAAAGAATCATCAGGTGGAAGCCGGGGTCAGGATACCATGAGAGATGCGCAGTACAGGAGGAGCAGGCAGAGAATCGTCAGGGAACACAGGATCAGGAAAGTATGCAGGAACAAAACAATCACCAGATACTAAAATTAACAGGCAACCTGTGGCCAGCAGGCTGCCTGTATTTATAGTGGGGAGTGAGGGTCATTTGACGTGGCCAGCATCACATGACCGACAGACCGATTAGTCGAGCACCGAGTGATCAGCTCGGCACTCAAGGCAGACTTAGGAGCAGGGAGCCTCCCAGCTAGCAAAGCTGCCCTGGGAACAAGGTCAAACACAGATCCTCGCTCCCGAAGCTAAGTAGCAGGTCTGCGGCTGATGGGAGGCCGGGTGCGCCTTTGGCACCCCGTTACAGCTGCATTAGGCCCGACCAAATACCGCTGAAGGTTCTGTCATCTACTCGCACCTAAGGAAGGTGTTTCACTTGTATGTGTAGCTGGCATAGATCGACCACGTCCTCTCCCTGCAACAGGAGCTCCACCAGCAGCACCATGACTGGGGCCACGTCCCTTATTTGACGCTCTCCTCATATTTCTCAAATTTAGGATCTTGCCCAAAATGGGTGTTTTTTTTAAATTAACAGAATAGAACAACAGTATCTAACGCGTGTATCTCACAATGACAGATGCAGCAAAGGCTGCAACATTTTGTTTTTTGCCCTAAATAGGTGTTTTTTTAATAGCAGAATAGAACAATAGTATCTAAAGGGTGTATCTCACACGTACAGATTCAGACAAGGCCGCAATTAAATTAAGATTTTTGCTCTAAATTGGTGTTTTTTTTAAATACCAGAATATGACAGCAGTATATAACGCTTGAATTTCACACGTACAGATGCAGACAAAGCCGTATTTTTTTTCTTTATAGCAGAATAGAACAACAGTATCTAAAGGGTGTATCTCACACGTACAGATTCAGACAAGGCCACAAATTACGATTTTTGCTCTAAATTGGTGTTTTTTTAAATACCAGAATATGACAGCAGTATAAAACTCCTGAATTTCACACGTACAGATACAGACAAAGCCGCAATTTTTTTTATAGCAGAATAGAACAACAGTATCTAAAGGGTGTATCTCACAATGACATATGCAGCAAAGGCTGCAAAATTAATTTTTTTGCCCAAAATGTGTGTTTATTTAATACCAGAATAGCACAGCAGTATGTAAAGGGTGTATCTCACAATGTTATATGCAGCAAAGACTGCAAAATAATTATTTTTTCCCTACATGGGTGTTTTTTTAATAATTCCAGAATAGAATAGCAGTATCTAAACCGTGTATCTCATACGTACAGATGCAGACAAAGCCACAAATTAAGATTTTTGCCCTAAATTGGTGTCTTTTTAATAGCAGAATAGAACAGTATCTAAAGGGTGTATCTCACAATGACATATGCAGACAAGGCCGCAAATTAAGTATTTTGCCCAAAATGGGTGTTTATTTATTACCAGATAAGCGTAGCAGTATGTAAAGGGTGTATCTCACAATGACAGATGCAGTGAAGGATGCAAAATTAAGATTTGTGCCCTAACTGGGTGTTTTTTTAATAGCAGAATAGAACAACAGTGTCTAAATGGTGCATATCACAATGACATATGCAGCAAAGGCTGCAAAATTAAGTTTGTTGCCCTAAATGGGTGTTTTTTTTAAATAGCAGAATAGAACAATAGTATTTTAAGGGCATATCTCACACGTACAGATGCAGGCAAATTTAAGATTTTTGCCCTAAATGTGTGTTTTTTTAATACCAGAATATGACAGCAGTATATAACGCTTGAATTTCACACGTACAGATGCAGACAAGGCCGCAAATTAAGTACTTTGCCCAAAATGTTTAGTTTTTTTTAATACCAAGATAGCACAGCAGTATCTAAAGTGTGTATCTCACACTGACAGATGCAGACAAAGCAGCAGTATTTTGCCCTAAATGGGTGTTTTTTAAAACCCAGAAAATTATAGCTGTATTTCTAGATTGAATTGCACACTGACTAATGAGGCAGAGGCCCCAGATGGAGGGTATTGCAATTTTTTTGGGTTTTTTCAAAGCCAGAAAATTATTGAAGTATTTCAAGCTTATTTTTAACAATCACATATGCAACAAAGGCTGCAATATTAAGTATTTTTCCCAAAATGGGTGTTTTTTTAATAACAGAATATGACAGCAGTATATAACACTTGAATTTCACACGCACAGATGCAGCAAGGGCTGTAAAATTGAGTATTTTGCCCAAAAAGGGTGTTTTTTAAAACCCAGAAAATTATAGCTGTATTTCTAGCTTAAATTGCACACTGACTAATGTGGCAGAGGCCCAAGATGTAGGTTATTGCGAAAAATGGGTGTTTTTTTCAAAGCCAGAAAATTATTAAGTATTTCAAGCTTGTTTTAACAATAACAGATGCAGCAATGGCTGCAATATTAAGTACTTTGTCTAAAATGTTTTTTTTTACTAACAGAATATGACAGCAGTATATAACGGTTGAATTTCACATGTACAGATGCAACAAGGGCTGTAAAATTCTGTATTTTGCCCCAAAATTGTGTTTTTTAAAACCCAGAAAAATAAAACTGTATTTCTAGTTTAAATTGCACCCTGACTAATGAAGCAGAGGCCCAAGATGGAGGTTATTGCCAAAAATGGGTGTTTTTTAAAAGCCAGAAAATTATTAAAGTATTTAAAGCTTGTTTTTAGCAGTCACAGATGCAGCAAAAGCTGCAATATTAAGTATTTTGCCCAAAATGGGTGTTTTTTTAATAACAGAATATGAGAGCAGTATATAACGCTTGAATTTCACACGTACAGATGCAGCAATGGCTGTAAAATTTAGTATTTTGCCCAAAAGGGGTGTTTTTTAAAACCCAGAAAATTATAGCTGTATTTCTAGCTTAAATTGCACACTGACTAATGCTGTAAAGGCACCAGATGTAGGATATTGCCAAAAATTGGTGTTTTTTTAAACCCAGATTATTATTGCAGTATTTCAAGCTTGGATTTCAATGTCACAAAAGCACATATGCAGTGCTGGTGCACTGAGCTTGCATAAAATGGCTGACACCACCCACCGAACTAACAGACGGATAAAAGTTATTTTTCTCTGTCACTGGGCTCAGGGCAGGGTAAAAAGATTATGCACTGCCCCCACACAACTAAATCTATGTAGATCGCTGAGTTCAATTGCAGTTCTGATTAAAGATTCTTTCCTATTTTCTTCCTCACAGCAGCAGCGTCCTCTCCCTACACTAGTAACAGCAGAGTGACGTGCAGTGCTACGTGACTCCAGCTTATATAGAGGCTGGGTCACATGCTGCACTGGCCAATCACAGCCATGCCATTAGTAGGCATGGCTGTGATGGCTTCTAAGGGCACAGAGTTAAACGCTTGATTGGCTGCTCTGCAGCCTTTAAAAAAGAGCCAAGAAATCGACGAACACCGAACCCGAACTTTTACTGAAATGTTTAGGTTCGGGTCTGGGGTCCAAAAATCCTAAAGTTCGGTACGAACCCGAACTTTACAGTTCGGGTTCGCTCAACCCTAGTCCTCTTTAATGGAATTGGAAAGCAAATTATAAAAAATTGAGATTGGAATTTGCCAAAATGCATCTTGACAAGGTGCAAAGCTTCTCGGAGAATGTCCTTTGGACAGATGACACAAAACTGGAGCTCTTTGGCAAGTTACATACAAAGAAAACAAGTAACTACTGTGAAACATGGAGGAAGCTCAGTTATTCTTTGTGGCTGCCTTGCTGCATCTGGCACAGGGTCTTGAATCTGTGCAGGATACAATGAAATCTCAAGACTGTCATGGCATTCTGGAAGTGAAATGTCCCAGTGTCAGAAAGCTTGGTCTCAGTTGGAGGTCACAGGTCCTCCAACAGGATAATGAACAAAAACACAGAGCTAAAAACATTCATGAATGGCTAGGAGCAAAACATTGAATTATTCTAAAGTGGCCTTCTATGATCCCTGATCTTAATACTATTGGACATCTGTGGAAGGAGCTGAAACATGCAGACGACAGAAAACATCCTTCAAATATGAGACAGCTGCAGAAGTTTTCACACGGAGTGGGTCAAAATACTGTACCTGTGGACAGGTGCAGAAGTCTCGTTGAGAGTTACAGAAATCACTTGATTGCAGTTTTTGCCTCAAAAGGTTGTGCGACAAAATATTGATAAGGGTACCATCATTTTTGTCCAGGCAAGTTTCATTAGCTTGTTTTATACTGTAAATTATTATGTTGATTCACAATTCAAAAGCAATGTCTGAGTTGCATTATTTGATGTTCTGTAAATATTTATTACTTTAGTCAGTTTTGAGTTATTTCAGGTACCATTATGGATTTTTATTTCGTTAACGGAAGGGTACCAACAATTTTGTCCACATATATAGCATGGTCTACATTTGAATCCCACTTTGGGAAAAGCTTCTTCCCTTTCTGAGGTCTGCTTTCGGGTACTTTGGAGGCATGCATTTTTTATATAAAAATGTGATATATAGACAAACCTAGCCAAGTGAGTAGTTCTGTTGATCAATACTGACTTCGCCTTAACCCTTTCTACCCCAGAGGTTTTTTTCACTTTTGCATTTTTGTTTTGCATTCCCTGCCTTCTCAGAGCCATAACTTTTTTTTTTTTTTTTTTTTATAAGACAGAAAGAACTTGATAGACAGGCACTCAAACAACTGGATATTTAAACCTTCATAGGCTGTCCATTCATCCATTCATAGAACTATAAAGATCTCTGAATGCCCAGGAGGGGTAGTGCCTGTTAATAGGGGATTACCTACCCCTCCTGGGCAATCAGAGACCTTTATAGTTCTATGAATGGACAGCCTATGAAGATTTCACCTATTCCCTAGATTGACGTCAGGAGTCCCTACTGGCCCCTCTACTACAAAGACTTTTTTAACCATCTCAGTACTGACTGTATTTCTATTTCTATTTTTATTTTTATACAATTATTCATCAACTTTTTTCATACTATCTTCCTTACATCAACACTAATATATATATTTTTTATATAATATATATTTTTTTTATATATTTTTATCCATTTCCCATTAATTTTTCATCTATATTTTATTAGCTATATCAAATAAAGGTGTATATTGTATATTTAACCATATCCGGGTTTGTTCACATCTTAGTGGTTTAAATATCCAGTTGTTTGAGTGCCTGTCTCTCAAGTTCTTTCTGTCTTTTAAACCCTATTTATTCTGGTTTGGGTGAACCAGTTAGACAGCAGCACCTCATCCACTACACTAATAAGGTGAGCCACCTCGACAGTCTGCTACGTACGGTTTTTTATTTTTATGTTTACATTGCCGTATGAGGGGTTTTTTTTTAGGGACAAGTTGTACTTTCCAATGTCACCATTTAATATTACATATGTTGTAGTGGGAAGCAGAATTTTTTTTCCAAATGGTGTGGAATTGAATTTTTTTTTATAATTCTGCCACAGTTTTACAGTTTTTTATTTTATTTATGACATTCATGACATTCAATCTGCAATAACACTGCCCAGTTAGTTTCATTTTACAGGTTAGTATCAATCCAGCGATACCTTATATGTATAGTTTTTTCTTGTGCTGATACTGATAAAATAATAAAAACCTTGGTAAAAAAAATCTGTTTTAATATTTCATCACCATATTCTGACCCCTATAACCTTTTTTGTAGTTATGTGTACGGAGCTGTATGAGCATAATTCTTTTTGCAGAGTTATTTGTACTTTTTATTGATACCATCCTGGGGTGTGCACAACTTTTTGATAACTTTTTATTGAATTTTTTATGGAAAATAAAGTGACCAAAAATGGCAAATCAGCCATTTTAATGTTCTTTTTTTCCATTTCGCCATTTGCTGTATGGGGCAAATATTTTTATAATATGTGAGTTTTCGCACATGGCGATACCCATGATGTGTATTTCCTCATTTTATTATTTTTTATTATTTTGGGGAAAGGGGGGTGATTTGAATTTTTTCCATAGGGAACTATACAAGCAATCATTAGATTGCTATTGTTATAGACTCCATAGCTACAGACAAGTGCTCCATAGGAAACACTGTGCAGTAGCCTCCTGTTATTCTCTATGACAGGGGCTGCTGCATACAAACTGAAACTCCTCCGATTGCCACACAGGGAGCCACAGCATACCCTGAAGTGCACGCTTCCGGTAATACACCTGCTCAGATAAAGTGTTCAGGTTTGACCAGTTCACCTGAAGTCTCAAATGTCCCTGAACAGCAATATCGCTGGTCGTAGACCTGTACCACGGGTGTCGGGTGTATGAAACAGCAAGCGCCCAACGTCTGAGTGGAGTGGGCGCCATCTTTAAAAACCCAGTCAGCGCCGTGCTAGTCGGGAAGGGGTTAAGGACTTTTTCTAAAAGAAAAGGACATGGACACCAAATACACAAAAATAAAGATGGGTTTGCTAATGCTTCCATGGCATCCACAGTGCAAGCAATATTGTGAAAATTTAAATACAGCAACAGTTAGCCAGCATGGAGAAAAATATAGCAATGACAAATACATTATTTCAGTTAAACTCTATTGTGCTAGATCATAGACATGTAAGGGTTAATTTTGTTACAGTTATAAATATGCTTTGCCAGGCATGATCTTGATTCACCTTAAAATTCACTGTACTGATGATTTCAATTTTTAGAATAAAATAATATATTTGAAATTGTTTCTTGTGTCACTTTAACCTTCATTGCTTCCGAACATAGAATTACTGTATCTTGTAACTGTTTTAGCCAGAAAATGGAACATTTCATGAAATTCTACTCAATATAAAGCACAGTGAATTTTATTGTGTTACATTAAAAGAACACAAATCTTGACCTTAATAACCTATAATAAGTACTGATGCCAAGCAAATTAAATGTATTTTGCATTCATAGCTTTTTCTACTCTACATTTTGCAGACTAAAACTCAAAACTTTAAAGATGATCTGAATTTAGAAAAAAAATAAAAAACAGCAGCATACACGTATTTAATAAATACCCACCTCTTCAAACCCACTCCGATCCAGTACAGCAGCTCTAGCTGTCCCAACGTTCATTTACAAACAGCCGAAAAGTGACAGCTACAGCCAATCAATGGTCATAGGCTGGCCATTATTTAGTTGACCATTAATTTTATTGATGAACCAATTTTATATATTAACCCCTTAGTGACCAGCCTGCTTTGTTTAATTTTCTCATCATTGCCTTTTCAGAGCTATAACTTTTTTATGTTTGTCCACTCCCTCTGTAACCGCTTAAATGCCGTGGACACTATTGACCACAGCATGTAAGGGGTTAAATGACCTGGATCTACACTTTGAGTGATCCGAGCCATTCGTGATCCGAGCCAAGCATGGCTCTCATGTCAGAGACAAGCCCCGGCTCTAGGGTACACGAGCCTCCCAAATAATAAGCCTCCCAAATTATGGCATCCTACCATAGTGACATTCATGTGCCTTGCTTACCCTGCAGGTTGAGTAGCAAGTAGCAAACAGATGGGAGAGAGTATAACTGTGTTAGGCCTCTTTCACACTTGCGTTGTCCGGATCCGTCGTGTACTCCATTTGCCGGAAGTGCCCGCCGGATCCATAACACCGCAAGTGAACTGAAAGCATTTGAAGACTGATCCGTCTTCAAAATGCGTTCAGTGTTACTATGGTACCCAGGACGCTATTAAAGTCCTGGTTGCCATAGTAGTAGTGGGGAGCGGGGGAGCAGTATACTTACCGTCCGTGCGGCTCCCGGGGCGCTCCAGAATGACGTCAGAGCGCCCCATGCGCATGGATGACGTGATACATGCGATCACATCATCCATGCGCGTGGGGCGCCCTGGCGTCACTCTGAAGCGCCCCGGGAGCCGCACGGACGGTAAGTATACTGCTCCCCCGCTCCCCACTACACTTTACCATGGCAAACAGGACTTTAGCGTCCTGGCAGCCATGGTAACCATTCAGAAAAACGTCGGATCCGGTACGTTTAGCTTAAGGCCGGATCCGGATTAATGCCTTTTAATGGGCATTAATTCCGGATCCGGCCTTGCGGCAAGTGTTCAGGATTTTTGACCGGAGCAAAAAGCGCACATGCTGCGGTATTTTCTACGGCCAAAAAACGTTCCGGTCCTGAACTGAAGACATCCTGATGCATCCTGAACGGATTTCTCTCCATTCAGAATGCATGGGGATAATCCTGATCAGGATTCTTCCGGCATAGAGCCCCGACGACGGAACTCTATGCCGGAACAGAACAACGCAAGTGTGAAAGAGCCCTTACCAGCAACAGGGGTCTGTCTGTTGCTTCAAGTATACTTATATCCTCACAATTTTTGTAACTATCTTACATTTGAATCTGGGTTTGGTTATCATCTAGCCTTACTTGACTGACGAGGATGAAGTACAGATTTTAAAGTCTATTTATATCTAGGCTTTATTTCACTCTAGTTGTCAGGGATAATGTTTGCCATGTGCATGTCTTGTTCTAGTCTAGTGTGTTTTTGTATATTCTATAATCTCTAAGTTCAGAGAGTCTAGTGTGTTATCTGCATGTTCTGGAATCTGTAGTTCCACAGAGTTTTATGTGTTGCTGTTTTTGGTATTTTCCTGTTGTTGTACTACCCTAGTTGAATTGCTGGGTAGAATAAATATAGGGGCGCTTATATTGCTCCTATTATGTTCACTGTCATTTGTTCACGATGAGGGTCATTTATCAAACTGATGTAAAGTAAAACTGGCTTAGTTTTCCATAGCAACCAATCAGATTCCATCTTTCATTTTGGACAGCTCCTTTAGAAAATGAAAGGAGGATTCTAATTGGTTGCTATTGGCAACTAAGCCAGCTCTAAACTAGTTTGATAAATGATCCCCTATATTCCTAAATCTGTTATGTTCTCTTTTGCTGGATTATCTTCTCCTTCAATGACTCTTAGCAACCAGTTCCTGTCATCCACTAGTGTTTGCTTAAAGGGATTCTCTGGGATTTACATATTGATCGCCTATTGGATCCTAAGGATAGGTCATCAATATTAGATTAGCAGGGGTTCTGGGAGTCAGACCAGTCAAAATCATCTGTTTAAGGGAACTGTGGCCTCCTCTCAGCTTACTAAGCACAGCTCTGTACATTTTACAGTGACTATGCTTGATATTGAGCTGCATCTTGGCCTTATGACTGATGATCGTGATGTCACATGGCCTGGGAAGAAGTTTAAGTGCTTACAGAACACCTTGGCTTCTTCATTCTGCTGAATGGAGGGTGTCTATTTTAAGTGCCTTGTTTTTTTGCCAGTGTTGCTATGTGTTAAATTTTTTTTGCAGTATTTGAAACTGTTCAGTTGTTGTGCTATTAAGCTCTACAGTTCACACTGGAGATATATGGGTACCATGAGCCATAGCTAGCATGTGAGTGAGGTGACTGCACAACCCACATTATTACAGACTGCACAATTAGTCTACACAATATTTATTTGTTGTCTGCCACCATGGAAATGTATATCATTTATATACAAAAATTATCAAGACATTTTAATGAAGATCATTTGCAAAGTTGCTTTATTTTTCATTTTGATCCATTTTGGCAATAGGTAGAAAATGGTTGCAAAGGTATACAATTATGGGGTCATTTATCAAACTGGTGCAAAGTAGAACTGGCTTAGTTGCCCATAGCAACCAATCAGATTCCACCTCTCATTTTCCAAAGGAGCTGTCAAAAGTGAAAGGTGGAGTTTGATTGGTTGCTATGGACCACTAAGCCAGTTCTACTTTAGACCAGTTTGAAAAATGACCCCATTAGTCTTTAATAACTTGTTAATAAATTATTCTTTGAAACAGAAGATAATTTTAGTTAAAGGGGTGATGGAATGATTGATGTAAAAAAATGAAAATCAGACCTTATACCAGACCTGCACCTCACATGCATTCAGAGATTTCCCCATTCACTGCTCCAAGTGTTCTTTCTTATCTTTAGGGAGCATGTCTTTCTGCCGCAGTTCTCTCCCTGTACCTGTCATAGCTTCTAACAGAACATATGGCTGGTGGCAGTTGAAGTTTTAAACTGAGCACATTCGACCAGCTCAGTGAGAGACAAAAGTATTCAGATTCAGGTGCTGGTTTGACCATACTCACATTATTTAATCCATGCGTTTTCTATCTGTGATGAAGTTGCTGTGGTAAAGGATTATGTATAACGGATTGGCCACATATGGTCTGTGTGATTGTGCTCTTAATGACACCCATTTTGTTTTGGCAAAGCATATTCTATTAGGCAGAAAGCCTGAGGTATTTCCACATTTATAACAAGTGTGGAATGCAAGTTGATTAACCTAAGATTATTAGAACCAATCCAATTGAGAATCATTTAAACATGTTATTTACTGGAAGAAATAAGAGTCAAGGAAATAGTACCCTCTTGTATTAAGGCAATAAAGAACATCACTCACCAAAATTTTTCTTTTTTGTGTCTTTAGAGAAATCCTTATAGAGTCATGTGATAGATACATTATATACTATGTTACTGTGAAGTCTTACATTGCAGGTGTTCAGAAATGCTTCTATATAGCTTAGCAAAATAGCTACTGATAAATATTCATAAATGCATTCATACATAGTCAGGTTTTGATCAGGCTTTTAGATACAATTTTAAAGCTAGAACCAGGTGTGTATCAAAAATGAAAAGATATTATAAAGGAAATTTTCTACTTTAGAGATGAGAAAATTTCTTGAAATTAGTTTTACGTTTGATTTGTCAAATAAAAAAATATATATTGTGTTCGAATTGATTATATACAAATCAGGTGTGCGCCAATTGGCCTGAGAATTGGCCTGTTTTCTATTTTCTTATTTTTTTTTAATGAATTTTTGACCTTCTACCCTTTTTTAAGCTCTTGAACATGACAGCAATAGCAGTAATGCCCATGATAGTCACATATCATATATAGCTATAGGTAAACGCATGGTTAACATGTGTTATACTTTTTCATGTTATAAACCTTTCAAAGATTGTCCTTTATTAGGGCAGATTGTGTTTAAACACACACATTGTTATGAGAAAAGAGGGTCTTTTTGGGATCAATCATCCAAAAATAAGCCTCAATGGAACAAATCTCTACCCCTTGTAGGAGGGTTCAAGGGATGATCGTGGATGATAGATATGTGTCACCGAGGTTCCTGGTATGGGTGAAGTAAGAGACAGTTTCATGTGTTAGCAGCAGTTGGTGTTTCACACGTTACTATTTAGTATGGCTATTATAGCTGATGCGGGACGGCTCCTACTAGGAGTAGTCAAAGTGCTGTGTGGGTGACTACTTCCCATGTTCCAGGCCAGGTCTTGGTTTTGGGCTATAAAACACAGGCAGCACTGTCAGGTGAGGTGGATTACTCCTCTCTGACAGTGGAGCTCTGTCAATCTCTATATTAGGACCTGGGAGTTTGGGCCTGGATTAAGGCCTGCTACCTTGTTGATGTGAAAGCAGGTGTATTCTGCTTCTTCTTTGCTGCATGGTGTGAACGAACACCAGAATCACAAGGTGACTGTTTTCCTTGAAACTAACTTTTTTTTGTTGTCATTTACTTAATGTGTGAATTCACTGAAAACCACTAATTTAGAACAAAACCTTTAATTATTTATTTAATACCAATTCACCGAAATAAATATACAATAAAGAAGAAATAAATAAATAAATAAATAAAGCAAGATTTATATTCTGATCTCATATGGTTGTAGGTGGGTATAATAGACATACCATTAGTATAGGGTGTGGGACAGTATCCCTATTGATGTCCCTATCTCTGCCGCCCTGCCTAATAAACGAAAATAGCCGCCTCGATAGGGGCGATCCCGTGTCTCGTGCCTCCTGGAAACCCTAGGATGGCCCTAACAAAGGGATATATTCCAACAATGTGGAACAGTGTGTCACGGAACCATGAACCAGACGTACAACAAGAGATAAGTGAAAATAAGAAGGCTTTATTGAAAATAAAGCTGTAAAGCAAAAGTCCAAACGGATGGTGAAACCGAGCAGAGTCTTTGCGAAGCAAGAGGTCAGGAACCAGAAGGGTAGTCAGACGAAGCCAGGATCAGGAACCAGCAGGGTAGTCAGACGAAGCCAGGATCAGGAACCAGCAGGGTAGTCAGACGAAGCCAGGATCAGGAACCAGCAGGGTAGTCAGACGAAGCCAGGATCAGGAACCAGAAGCAGAAGCAGTCTTAGAAGCATGTGAACACAAGAGGACCAAGCAAGGAACTGAAGCCACAGACCTCCTATATATATGAGCTAGGCATCCAGCTCCTCCCAGGGGAAGGAGGAGCCGCAGGGTGGAAGGCTACAAGAAACCCAGAAACCAAGATGGCCGCCAGCACATGTCAAACGAAGGAGAGCAGCAAGCAGGTAAGACCATGACAGTACATCCCCCTCAAGGGCCCCTCCTCCGCGGAGCACAAAACGGTTTCTGAGGGAAGCGTGCGTGGAAGGCTCGGAGCAAGGCAGGAGCATGGACATCTGCGGAGGGAACCCAGGAACGCTCCTCTGGACCATAACCACGCCAATGGACCAAAAACTGCAACCGACCGCGGACCAGGCGTGAGTCCAGGATATTGCTCACCTCATATTCCTCACGATTGCCCACTTGGACCAGACGAGGCCGAGGAACCGAGGAAGTGAAACGATTACACACCAGTGGCTTCAACAGGGAGACATGAAACACGTTGGAGATCCGCATGCCAGGAGGAAACGCAAGGGCATAGGCTACCGGGTTTACCCTGCGAAGCACTCGGAAGGGACCAACAAAGCGAGGCGCCAGCTTGGGAGTGGGCACTCGAAGGTTGAGGTTGCGGGTGGACAACCATACACGGTCTCCGACCTGGTAGGAAGGAGCAGGCGCTCGTCTGCGATCAGCCTGGAGTCTCTGGCGCTGCGCAGAGACCTTAAGGGACTTCTGGATCTGTACCCAAGAAGCACGTAGGACGGAAAGGTGATCCTCCACAGCCGGAATATCCTGGGGAGAGAATACCTCCGGTAACACGGCAGGTTGGAACCCATAATTGGCCATGAAGGGAGACGTCCCAGAGGAAGAGTTCACTGCCGTGTTCCTGGCAAACTCAGCCCAAGGCAGGAGGTCAACCCAATTGTCTTGGTGATCGGAGACATAGCAACGAAGGAATTGCTCCAAGGCCTGATTGGATCGTTCTGCGGCCCCATTGGACTGAGGGTGGTAGGCCGAGGAGAAGGAGAGATGAATCCCCAACTGGGAGCAAAAGGCGCGCCAGAACCTGGACACAAACTGACTCCCCCGATCCGACACAATCTCCTTAGGCAAACCGTGCAACCGGAAGACCTCCCTGGCAAAAATCGTGGCCAACTCTTGTGCAGAGGGTAACTTCTTGAGAGGAACACAGTGGCACATTTTGGAAAACCGATCCACAATCATGAGAATGACCGTATGGCCTCGGGATGCAGGGAGGTCCACAATGAAATCCATCCCCAGGTGTGACCATGGGCGCTCCCCGGTGGCTATGGGTTGCAGAAGGCCCAACGGAAGGTGCCGAGGGGACTTACTCTGGGCACAAACGGAGCATGCCGCTACATATGCGGCGATGTCGGAACGTAGGGAAGGCCACCAGAACAGACGTGAAACAGCCCAGGACAGCTGATTCTTTCCAGGATGCCCCGCGGTCTTGGAGTTATGGTAGGTTCGCAACAACCGAGTGCGCAACTCCTCAGGCACAAAACATCTGCCGTTGGGTCTCCCAGAGGGAGCACCAGATTGAGCCGCCAAAATCTGCTCACCCAGGGGAGAGGTCAGGCTGGTGCGAATGGCGGCCAGGATCTGATTCGGAGGTATGACCGAAGTCGGAATCGACTCCTCCCTGGACAGCTCGGAGTACTGCCGTGATAAGGCATCCGCCCTGATGTTCTTGGAACCGGGTAGGTAGGAGACCACGTAATTAAAACGTGACAAGAACAGAGCCCATCTGGCCTGACGTGGTGTCAATCTCTTGGCCTCAGAAAGGTAGGTCAGATTCTTGTGGTCCGTCAGGATGAGAACCGGAACCACCGAACCCTCGAGCAAGTGCCTCCATTCTTTAAGGGCCTGCACGATGGCCAATAACTCCCTGTCACCAATCTGATAGTTGCACTCCGCGGAAGACAGTTTCCGGGAGTAAAACCCACAAGGAAGCAGAGGACCCTCTGGTGTTCTACGCTGAGACAGAAGGGCGCCTACTCCCGTCTCAGACGCGTCCACCTCGAGGACAAAGGAAAACCCAGGGTTGGGATGCGACAGAATCGGAGCCGACACAAAGGCGGACTTTAGGGCCTCAAAAGCTCGGATGGCCTCGAGCGGCCAGACCTGGGAATTACTGCCCTTCCTGGTCAGATCCGTGAGAGGCTTGGCCAGCATGGAAAAGTCCCTGATGAACTTCCGATAATAATTGGCGAAGCCCAAAAAGCGCTGCAGGGAACGAAGACCACTGGGCTGAGGCCACTGTAAGACAGCCGAAACCTTCTCAGGATCCATGGAGAACCCCTCAGCGGAAATGATGTAACCTAAGAAGGTTACCTGGGATCGGTGAAATTCGCATTTCTCAAGCTTACCGAACAGCTTGTTCTCTCGTAACCGTTGCAACACTCGTCTGACATCCAGAATGTGGGCCTCCATGGATTCAGAATATACCAAGATGTCATCCAAATAGACTACCACACACTGCTGCAACAGGTCACGGAAAACATCGTTGATGAATTCCTGAAAGACTGCGGGCGCATTGCACAACCCAAAGGGCATAACCAAGGATTCGTAATGACCGGTCCTGGTGTTAAACGCGGTCTTCCACTCATCGCCCGCCTTGATCCTTACCAGGTTATATGCCGCCCTCAGGTCGAGTTTGGTAAAGACCGTGGCCCCTTTAAGGCGATCGAACAGCTCGGAAATCAAGGGTATCGGGTAAGCGTTCTTGATCGTGATGCGATTGAGACCCCTGTAATCGATGCAAGGCCTCAACTCACCGCCCTTCTTTTTCACAAAGAAAAATCCAGCCCCTGCCGGGGACGAAGATTTGCGAATGTGTCCGCGTGAAAGCGCCTCCCTCACGTACTCCTCCATGGCCTCATTCTCCGCTACCGACAGTGGATAGACTTTGCCACGAGGAGGAACGGCACCAGATTGTAACTCTATGGCACAATCGTATGGGCGGTGCGGAGGTAGGGCAACCGCGCGCACCTTATCGAATACATCCCGGTACTCCTCGTATTCAGGAGGCAACAGAGAGTCCGAGGAAGTACACAGCAACTTGACAGACCCATGGATGCAACTAGCCCCACACTGCGGTGACCACGAGAGGATCTCGACCGATCTCCAATCGAAAGTCGGATTATGCTTCTGGAGCCAGGGGTACCCCAAGACCACCGAGTAGTGTGGAGACGAAATAACCTGGAGGCAGACCGACTCTCTGTGAACGGCACCAATGGCTATCCCCACTGGAAGGGTCTCATGAGTCACGTGTGGCGGCAGAAGGGGTCTGCCGTCTATCGCCTCAAGAGCCAGTGGGGAACCTCGAGCCTGCAGAGGAATGGAATTGGCGGCAGCGAACACACTATCAATGAACAAACCACCAGCACCAGAGTCCACCATTGCCTGGGTCGTCACCGAGCCCCCGACCCAGGAGAGGACAACAGTGATCAGTGGTTTGTCAACACGGAAAACCGGGGACGAGGAGACTCCACCCAAGATCTGCCCCCGACAGGATCTCAGGGTACGAGCGTTTCCCGGACGGTTCGGACATGCCAACCGAAAATGCCCACCGAGACCACAGTACATGCATCGGCCCTCGCGTCTCCGGAGTGCCCTCTCCCCCTCGGACAGGCGAGCAAACCCCAGCTGCATGGGTTCACCCCCAGACAAGTCATCCCCAGGAGGCGTGGGAGGAGAGGGAGGCACGGGTGGGACAGCAAACGTAGGCACCAATCTGTTAAAAGACCTCCGCAGGTTCTCCTTAAAGGAAGGTCTCTCCCTGAGTCTGGTGTCAATCAAAATCAGGAAAGAAATAAGAGACTCGAGCTCAACTGGTAGGTCCTTAGCTGCAACCTCATCCCTCAAGGCATCCGAGAGACCATGAGAGAAAGCAGCGACCAGAGCCTCATTATTCCAGCCCACCTCTGCTGCCAGGGTACGAAACTCAATGGCGTATTCAGCTACGGATCGTGAACCCTGTCTGATGGACATAAGGAGCTTCGCGGCAGAGGCAGCACGAGCCGGCACATCGAATACCTTCCGAAGAGAAGCAACAAAACCGGAAAACTCGGCAACCACCGGATTGTTGTTCTCCCATAAAGGGCTGGCCCAGGCCAAGGCCTTGTCCGAGAGCAGCGAGATCAAGAAGCCCACCTTTGATCTCTCAGTAGGAAAGGCATGTGGCAGCAACTCGAAATAAATGCCCACCTGGTTAAGGAAACCTCGGCACTGAGTTGGCTCTCCCCCAAAGCGCTGTGGAAGAGGGGCAGAACCGGTCATACCCCGAAACACCGCAGGCGCAACAACAGGTGTCGGGGTAGACTCTGGCGCAACAACCGGAGCGGCAGTAGGAGCGAGCCCAGGAGCGACAACCGACCCATCGGCAACGGGAGCGAAATGAGCCGTGCGTTCAAGCAGGGTTTGCAACGCCACAGCGAACCGACCCAACAGGTGATCCTGCTGATCAAGTCTGGCAACCAGCGTGGGTAGCGAGGATGGCCCTGTACCGTCAGAATTCATGGCTTGGTCCTAATGTCACGGAACCATGAACCAGACGTACAACAAGAGATAAGTGAAAATAAGAAGGCTTTATTGAAAATAAAGCTGTAAAGCAAAAGTCCAAACGGATGGTGAAACCGAGCAGAGTCTTTGCGAAGCCAGAGGTCAGGAACCAGAAGGGTAGTCAGACGAAGCCAGGATCAGGAACCAGCAGGGTAGTCAGACGAAGCCAGGATCAGGAACCAGCAGGGTAGTCAGACGAAGCCAGGATCAGGAACCAGCAGGGTAGTCAGACGAAGCCAGGATCAGGAACCAGAAGCAGAAGCAGTCTTAGAAGCATGTGAACACAAGAGGACCAAGCAAGGAACTGAAGCCACAGACCTCCTATATATATGAGCTAGGCATCCAGCTCCTCCCAGGGGAAGGAGGAGCCGCAGGGTGGAAGGCTACAAGAAACCCAGAAACCAAGATGGCCGCCAGCACATGTCAAACGAAGGAGAGCAGCAAGCAGGTAAGACCATGACACAGTGGCCTAGAATAACTACCTAGACTGTTATAAGTTACCAAAAATAATAACAAACAATATTAGTGCCCCAATTAAAATGACATGATCCACCAAATAATATACAGCAAAGAAAATAATAATCTAGAGAAATACACTGCTCAAAAAAATAAAGGGAACACAAAAATAACACATCCTAGATCTGAATTAATTAAATATTCTTCTGAAATACTTTGTTCTTTACATAGTTGAATGTGCTGACAACAAAATCAAAAAAAAAAAAAAAGGAAATCAAATTTTTTAACCCATGGAGGTCTGGATTTGGAGTCACCCTCAAAATTAAAGTGGAAAAACACACTACAGGCTGATCCAACTTTGATGTAATGTCCTTAAAACAAGTCAAAATGAGGCTCAGTAGTGTGTGTGGCCTCCACGTGCCTGTATGACCTCCCTACAATGCCTGTGCATGCTCCTGATGAGGTGGCGGACGGTCTCCTGAGGGATCTCCTCCCAGACCTGGACTAAAGCATCTGCCAACTCCTGGACAGTCTGTGGTGCAACGTGACGTTGGTGGATAGAGCGAGACGTGATGTCTCAGATGTGCTCAATTGGATTCAGGTCTGGGAAACGGGCGGGCCAGTCCATAGCATCAATGCCTTCGTCTTGCAGGAACTGCTGACACACTCCAGCCACATGAGGTCTAGCATTGTCTTGCATTAGGAGGAATCCAGGGCCAACCGCACCAGCATATGGTCTCACAAGGGGTCTGAGGATCTCATCTCGGTACCTAATGGCAGTCAGGCTACCTCTGGCGAGCACATGGAGGGCTGTGCGGCCCTCCAAAGAAATGCCACCCCACACCATTACTGACCTAATGCCAAACCGGTCATGCTGGAGGATGTTGCAGACAGCAGAACGTTCTCCACGGCGTCTCCAGACTCTGTCACGTCTGTCACATGTGCTCAGTGTGAACCTGCTTTCATCTGTGAAGAGCACAGGGCGCCAGTGGCGAATTTACCAATCTTGGTGTTTTCTGGCAAATGCCAAACGTCCTGCATGGTGTTGGGCTGTAAGCACAACCCCCACCTGTGGACGTCGGGCCCTCATATCACCCTCATGGAGTCTGTTTCTGACCGTTTGAGCAGACACATGCACATTTGTGGCCTGCTGGAGGTCATTTTGCAGGGCTCTGGCAGTGCTCCTCCTGTTCCTCCTTGCACAAAGGCGGAGGTAGCGGTCCTGCTGCTGGGTTGTTGCCCTCCTACGGCCTCCTCCACGTCTCCTGATGTACTGGCCTGTCTCCTGGTAGCGCCTCCATGCTCTGGACACTACGCTGACAGACACAGCAAACCTTCTTGCCACAGCTCGCATTGATGTGCCATCCTGGATAAGCTGCACTACCTGAGCCACTTGTGTGGGTTGTAGACTCCGTCTCATGCTACCACTAGAGTGAAAGCACCGCCAGCATTCAAAAGTGACCAAAACATCAGCCAGGAAGCATAGGAACTGAGAAGTGGTCAGGTCACCACCTGCAGAACCACTCCTTTATTGGGGGTGTCTTGCTAATTGCCTATAATTTCCACCTGTTGTCTATCCCATTTGCACAACAGCATGTGAAATTGATTGTCACTCAGTGTTGCTTTCTAAGTGGACAGTTTGATTTCACAGAAGTGTGATTGACTTGGAGTTACATTGTGTTGTTTAAGTGTTCCCTTTATTCTTTTGAGCAGTGTACATAGCAATATGTCCTCAAACAGTTCCAACGCATTTCGCCCAATTGATTTAAGGCTCCTCAGGGGACACTCTAACATAGAAAACACCTGTCACCTCAAAGATTGTCAAAAGACTTAGAATAATTGCAGATACTAGGAGCACAGTACTCGTTATCAAGATAATTGCGGACAGAGAAATAGCTGATAAATCAATCTAGGTTCATTTTGTGATCTATACTGGGATAACAACAGATACACCGAACATATCCATTATGTAAATATCTCCTTCAGTGCCTATGATGACATTTCTCTCATAGGTACACTCCCCTACTCAAATGTGCACCCTCATGGATTAAACAAGATAGTAATAATAATGTAAAATCAATGTAAACACTGCCAGTATATTCTGTTTTACAGTGAATAAAGATCGCATACAATCAATCTAAACCATACCGGTACATTGTGGGCATGAAACACCTGGTGCAAAGCGCACCCTGGTTATGTTTTATACTTGGGTGCCCATCACTGATAGGGATCGGCCCGATTCAGATGCATTGTAGGTCCCTCAGGGAGTGGAGGGGCTGGCAATGGTGTCCGCAGATGAGAAGCAGTGGGCGGCACCCTGCGCTTACAGCTTTTTATACCTCACTTCCGGGTTTAATCTTACGTGATGTGACGTTTACATGACTTCCCCTCCGGTCATGTGATCACGCCGGCCGGTGAAAGCACCGGAGATCTCTAGTTTCAGTATTAGTGCGGGGCTGGATGGTATCCCAATAAAACTAAGGCAGCGGAAGGAGGAGGATTGAATCTTAGGCTGTCATTCCTTTGGTATGTTAGATATTGACATACAGCACCTAAATACTGATAGATGTTATATATAAGATGTCCACAAACCTGGTGATATATTAAAAGTATATATAAATAAGAGTGATTGGTAAACATGCTGGGGACATCTAGGGAATGTTTTAACTCTGACAAAACTGCAATAAGATGCTAAAAATAAATAGATAAATAAATCCCCAGCTAATTGAATGAGAAAGGCCAATTATTTGATTACAGAAAGAACACAAATTTGATGCACTCATTTAGTCCAGAGGGTGCAACGGTGTTGAGCGTATATATCCATCTGGACTCTTTCTGTTTTAAAAGTTTGTCTACGTCACCACCTCTAATAGATGGTCTAAGGACTTCTATCACGGAAAAATGAATGGCTTTAGGGTTACCAGCATGACTTGACCCGATATGTCAAGATACGGGTTTGTCCCTTCTATTACGGACGTCACCAATGTGTTCAAGAATTCTTAAATACTCTACACGTTTTACACAGTCCCAGTGAGCCAAATATATTACTTCCAAGGTGTTACAACTAGCAAAACGGCAGACATAAAATAATTTATTTTCAAAACTATTAGTGAATGTCTTCCCTGTAAAACAGAATATACCGGCAGTGTTTACATTGATTTTACATGATTATTACTATCTTGTTTAATCCTTCAGGGTGCACATTTGAGTAGGGGAGTGTACCTATGAGAGAAATGTCATCATAGGCACTGGAGGAGATATTTACATAATGGATGTGTTTGGTGTATCTGTTGTTATCCCAGTACAGATCACAAACTGAACCTAGATTGATTTATCAGCTATTTCTCTGTCCTCAATTATCTTGATGACAAGTACTGTGCTCCTAGTATCTGCAATTATTCTGTCTATGTCTTTTGACAATCTTTGAGGTGACAGGTGTTTTCTGTGTTGGAGTGTCCCCCGAGGAGCCTTAAATCAACTGGGCGAAACGTGTTGGAACTGTTTGAGGACATATTGCATTTTTCATTGCTATGTATTTCTCTAGATTATTATTTTCTTTGCTGTATATTATTTGGTGGATCATGTCACTTTAATTAGGACACTAATATTGTTTGTTATTATTTTTGGCAACTTATAGCAGTCTAGGTAGTTATTCTAGGCCACTATTTCACATTGTTGGAATATATCCCTCTGTCAGGGCCATTCTAGGGTTTCAAGGAGGCATGAGACACGGGATCGCCCCTATCGGGGCGGCTATTCCATTTGTAGGCAGGGCGGCAGAGATAGGGACATCAATAGGGATACTGTCCCACAACCTATACTAATGCTATGTCTACTATACCCACCTACAATCATATGAGATCGGAATATAAATCTTGCTTTATTTTTTTATTTATTTCTTCTTTATTGTATATCTATTTGGGTGAATTGGTATTAAATAAATAATTAAAGGTTATGTTATAAATTAGTGGTTTTCAGTGAATTTTAGAAGTATTCCTTTCTGTGAAGTCTAAATGTGTGAATTAACACTCTACTGTTTAATTCAAAAACTTTGCTGCTGCCTCTATACTGCCTCCTCTAACCTGCCTACCAGAGCAAATCCCCACAATTGGTGGATGATGCGGGCAAGCGCAGTGAGGCTGGCCTGAAGGCTGAAAATGTTTTAGTTTTTCCGTGCACGGTTGTATGTCTTACATCAAACCAGCGAGATTACAACCCGTGTCCCTTGGCAAAATGGAAGCTGTCGTGAAAGCCCCTCGTGGAGGCTAACTTGCAGCAGTGGGAGGATAATAAGCAGCAGCATGAAACCAACCAGCTGCTGTTGCAATATCTGATGGCTTTACAAGCGGCAGAAACATCACAGAACGTCCACGATGCCCGGAAAGCGGTTCGTGCGACGATCCCTTAAATGACCCCCTCAGACGATGTTGAGACCTAGTTAGCGGTGTTCGAAAAGGTGGCCATGAGGGAGAATCTACCCTGATATCAATGGGCTGAGGTTGTCGCTCCGTTCCTGGCATCCGGACCCTAGCAGGTGTTTTTTGACTTACCGGATGATTAAGTGGCCGATTACGCGACAGAAACAGGGTGAGATTCTGGCAAGACTGGGGGTGAATATGTTGGTCCGGGCCCAGCGGCTGAACCCGCGAGACCTCAGTATTATGATCTGTTGCACCAGTTGCAAAAATTGCTGCAGCCTGACGTGCTGAGTTCCACTGCTATGCTGGACTGTCTGTTGGCTGATGTATTCTGGAGAACTTTGCAATACCCTCTCCAGCACTGGATCGGCCAGGTGTCTCCTGGTAATGCCCTTGAGATGGTCGACCTGGTGGAGTGCTATGAGGCTACCAGGAATCTACAGGGGGGTTCTTTTGGGAGGGGGGCAGTAAAACCCGTAAATCTCCACCCCAGACTCGGCGGCTGGTGCCAGCAAAACCTACCAGGGATGTACCCCCTGCAGACCCAGATGGTCTGCTGGCGGTGTCAGGAGCCTGGCCACATAAGGGACGACTGTTCCCATCGGGGTGAAACCATGGATACTAACTATGGCTACCGCCACAAATTGTATGCCAGGAAGCTGTGTGCAACAGGTACCCCGAAGACTATAGACAATAGCCACCTGTGCCAGGTGGAAGTGGGAGACTCTCTGGCGTGGAGTCTGCTGGAATCAGGGAGTCTGGTGTCCCTGGTAAGAGCTGCCCTGGTGCTGCCAGCCGAGTATACTGGCCGAAAAGTCGGGGTAATGTGCATCCATGGAGACTTAAAGGACTATCCCACTGCCCTGGTGTCTCTGTCCACAGTGGCCGGCAGGTGGACTCACGAGTTGGCAGTCACCATCAATTTACATTATGAACTTATAATTGGGAGAGACTTCCCGGGTTTCCCGGCACTGTGGCCTGATACGAAAGTTACTGGTACCCGTGATACAGGTGTAACCCCAGTAGAGTGGCATTGCTCAAGGGGGAAACCGGAACCCTGGGAACCTGAGACCAAACGGCCAGCGGTAGGGGTGGCCACCACTGCGGTGGAAGAGGGGGAGACAACCCCGCTGAGTGTAATGGTGGGAGACTTGGAGGATTTGCCGCCAGCCCCTGAGTTGGCAGACCTCAACGTCTCTGGGGAAATTTTTGGTACAGCACAGCACCGGGACCCAACACTATCTCGGGCCTGGAAAAATGTTGTAATAGTTGATAGTGAACCTCAACAACCGGGGACCGAGTCGATGTTTCCCAGTTTTGTGGTTCATTAGAAGATGCTGTATCGGGTAAACCAACTACAAGGTGAGCATATTGAACAGCTGATGGTACCCAAGGGGTATTGCAAGCTCATGTTGGAGCTAGCCCACCATGTTCTTGGGAGACACCTGGGATGGCAGAAAATGCAGGACCGGATTCTACAGCGGTTTTACTGGCCCAGTGTGTTCAAAGAGGTGGAAGAATATTGTAAGTCTTGCCCAACCTGCCAGATAAAGAGCCTTCAGCCACATTTCAGTAGTCCCCTGGTACCTCTCCCGATTATCGAGGGTCTGTTCGAGCGAATCGCTATGGATCTCATAGTCCCAGTACCGAAGTCCGCTTGAGGGCTCCAACAAATCTTGGTAGTCCTAGGTTATGCCACTCGGTACCCGGAGGCGATGCCCCTGCGACATACATCGGCCAAACTCATAGCTAAGGAGTTAATGGAAATGTTTCCCAAGTGGGACTACCTAAAGAGGTTCTGACCAACCAGGGGACCCCTTTTATGTCAAAGGTCATGAGGGAACTCTGTAAGTTACTGCACATAAAACAGCTACGGACGTCCGTTTATCATCCGCAAACGGACAGCCTGGTAGAGAGGTTTAACTCAAACATTAAAAACATGTTAAAAAGAGTGGTGTCTTAGGATGGAAGGAATTGGGACCTTCTTCTGCCCTATCTCATGATCGCAGTGCGAGAGGTGCCCCATGCCTCTATTGGGTTTCCACCCTCCGAACACCCTCGCAGTCTTTTGGACATAGCCAAAGAGGCGTGGTAACAACAACCCACACCGTATAAAAGTGTAATTGAATATGTCACTCAGATGAAAGAGCGGATGGAGACAGTGTTACCGCTTGTTAAGGAACATATGGAGGCAGCCCAGCGAGCCCAGAGTAGGGTCTATAATCGGCAGGCTCGAGTCCGGATCTTTAATCCGGCAGATCGGGTATTGGTTCTGGTACCGACGGTGGACAGTAAGTTCCTGGCTAGGTGGCAGGGACCATACGAAGTACTCGAAAAAGTTAGTGAGGTAAAATACAAGGTACAAAAGCTAGGACGGTGAAAGCCGGAGCAGATGTACCATGTAAATTTACTTAAACCTTGGAAAGATAGGGAGACCAGTACGGACGACAGCCGAGTTTTCTAGTGGAAGAGTTTCCACCCCCACGGTCTGATACAGTTGCCACAGTGAAGATTGATAGCCTTTCCTCTAAACAGACTCAGGAGGCCAGGGAGTTCATCAGCAGTAACATGGATGTATTCTTGGACCTCCCTGGATGCACTTCTACCATCCAACATGACATTGTCATTGAGCATCAGGCCAGAGTCTGGTTAAAACCATACCAGGTACCCGAGTCTCAGCGACAAGCCGTCTCGGAAGAAGTGCAGCAAATGCTACAACTAGACGTCATTGAGGAGTCGAAAAGTGAATGGGCCAGTCTGATAATCTTAATATGCAAGCCGGAAGGGACATTACGGTTCTGTAATGATTTCCGCAAACTAAATAAGATTTCAAAATTTGATGCATATCCCATGCCTCGGGTGGATTAGCTTATTGAGAGGTGGGGCCAAGACCAGTATTTTTCTGTTTTGGACCTCACTAAAGGGTAATGGCAGATACCCTTGACGGAGACTGCCAAAGAGAAAACCGCCTTTATCACACCAGACGGGCTGTACCAATATAAGGTGTTGCCCTTTGGTCTGCATGGCACCCCTGCCACTTTTCAACAGCTCATGGACATTGTGCTGCGTCCACATCGTCGGTTCTCTTCGGCTTACCTGAATGATATTGTCATTCACAGTAAAGACTGGGAAATCCACCTACCAAAAGTACAGGCTGTAGTGGACTTCCTTTGAAAG
The DNA here is from genome assembly GCF_905171765.1 of Bufo bufo. Classification (NCBI taxonomy): domain Eukaryota; kingdom Metazoa; phylum Chordata; class Amphibia; order Anura; family Bufonidae; genus Bufo; species Bufo bufo. Next base: position 170,040,099 of record NC_053391.1, on the reverse strand, counting down.
GCTGGACTAACAGCTAACCCCAAAAAATGTGCAATAGGGTTAGAGGAGATGAAATACCTGGAGTATGTCATTGGGCGCAAAGTCATCAAACTCCAAGTGAACAAAATAGAGGCGATACGGTATTGGCCCCGCCCTGACCTGTCACTACTAGGCAAGTAAAGTCGTTCCTGGGAATAGTTGGATATTATATAAGGTTTGTCCCCCACTTTGCTACGGTGCCTGCATCATTGACAGGGCTCTTGAAGGGACGCAAGTCAGTAATGGTCCAAAGGGATGATCAGGCGGAAGAGACTTTCTCCACTTTGAAGTCGGCCCTGTGTGGGTCCCTGGTTTTGGTGACGCCCAACTTCAAAAAGGGAGTTTATAGTACAGACTAGTGTTGAACGAGCATGCTCGGCCGAATACCAGTTCGGCTCGAGAATCGCTATGCTCGGCACATGGCGGTACTCAACCGAGTACCGCATGTGCTCGAGCGCACTGCTCGAGTCTCCTCCCCGCACGTTTTTCGGCTGCTAAGCAGCCAATAAACCTGCAGTTAAGTACTGCCCTCACTGTAATGCCAGTAGCCTTGTTGGCTACTGGCATTACAGTGATTGGCTGGCCGGAACGTGTCATTGGGTGCTATATAGTCAGGGAGAGCTGAGCCTAGGAAGGGACAGACAGTGTAGGGAGTGTACCGTTACAAGGACAATGTACCGTCCTTAATTCCCTCACTGGAGTGTGATCGTAAGATGCACGAGTACAAGCGCATGCTGGTAGACGTGCTACTGGTGGCATTCCCTGACAGCGGGGGCACAGTGGAAGCACAAGGCAAAGGCAGAGGATGAGGAAGAGGTCGCCAACACAGCTGGGGCACCGCCAGCACCTCAGAAGGCAGGGTTAGTATGGCCGAAATGTGGAAAAGCGTTTTCAGCACACCACAACAACCAGAGCCACCAGCTGATATGGAAAGTCTTAGCAGGAGGCAGCATTTCACCAACATGGTGGAGCAGTATGTGTGCACACGCCTACTTGTACTGAATGACGGGTCTGCCCCCTTCAACTTCTGGCTCTCCAAATTGGGCACATGGCCTGAGCTTTCCCTTTACGCCTTGGAGGTGCTGGCCTGCCCTGCAGCCAGTGTATTATCTGAACGTGTGTTTAGCATGGCAGGGGGCGTCATCACAGACAAGCGCAGCCGCCTGTCCACAGCCAATATGGACAAGCTCACGTTCATTAAAATAAACCAGGCATGGATCCCTCAGGACTTGTCCATACCTTGTGCAGAATAGACATGTATACCGGCACTAACCAGCCATTGTTATACTGCTGCGCAATTGCTCATTCTTGTATTTTGGATATTTCACACTCTTTTAGAGTGTACTCTAATTGTTTAAAATAAACCTGCTACCACATCCTCCTCCACCGCTGCTTCCACCTTCACCGCTATGTCCACCACCTCCTCAAACTCCTATTCCATATGTAACTCCACCTCATAAATCCAATTTTTTTTTTATTTGTACGTATTTTATTTTATATCACTTCACTACTTTGTCAGTTACATTTTCGTGTGAAATTTACCAATTTTTGGGTGTGATAGCAGTGGTACATCACACCAAAAAATTGGTGAATTTCTTCCGAAAATGTAAATTACAATTATTATTTTTTTAGCCTGTCTGCTAGGTATAGCAGTGGTACACTGCTATACCTAGCAGACAGGCTAAAAAAATAATAATTGTAATTTACATTTTCGGAAGAAATTCACCAATTTTTTGGTGTGATGTACTGCTATACCTAGCAGACAGGCTAAAAAAATAATAATTGTAATTTACATTTTCGGAAGAAATTCACCAATTTTTTGGTGTGATGTACCACTGCTATACCTATTAGACCGGTAAAATAAAAAAACATTTGTCAGTTACATTTTAGGGTCAAATTCTCAAATTTTTGGGTGTAATATAACCCTCCTCTACCTAGTTGACAGCTTAATACATTTCAATAATTTTTATTTTACATTTTTGGGTGACAATAAACAATTGTTTTCTGTCATAGACCCCTGCTCTACCAAGTAGACAAGTTAATAAATTTCTGTAATTTCTCTGTTACATTCTTGGATTGACATTATACAATTTAATAAATGCCTGCTCTGCATAGGTGACAGGGAATAAAATTTCTGAAATGCTTCTTTAATTGATGCGCGTCACCTCCTTTGATTCAATGCTTAAACTCAAACAAGTTGTACCACATTTGCACTTCAATAATTTGTCCCACATTTCCGCTATACTCTTTTGGACAACATTTGTGCCTTAATAGCTTTTCCCACATTTCCGCTTGACTCTTTTGGCCCACATTTCGGCTTCTGTAATCTGTCCCACATTTGCGCCTCAATAGCTTTTCCCACATTTCTGCTCAATCCCCCCAAAAAATTATACATTTATTTCCCTTAAATTTGGTCTCTTTTTCCCACGCTCCCTCTCCGGCCTAGTACCCTGATTCACCGCCACCTATGATCACCATGGTAGGCGCATAAAAGAACATCGAAAGTTGATAGAGCAGATATCAAATTGGATCGTAAACATCACGGGGACGTCCGACATGGTGGGGCAGTAAGTATGCACACGCCTACACGAACTAACTTACAGGGGTAAGCCCCCTTCAACTTCTGGGTCTCCAAATTGGGCACATGGCCTGAGGTTGCCCTTTACGCCTTGGAGGTGCTGGCCTTCCATGCAGCCAGTGTATTGTCTGAATGTGTGTTTAGCATGACTGGAGGGTTATATTTCCCAATGCTTTGGGGTGTACCCTAATTTAAAAAAATAAAAATACATTTTAAACCAAAAAGCAGTGTAGGCTACCTCCTCCACCGCCACTTCCATCTACACCGCCACATCCACCGCCTCCTCAACCTCCTACTCCATATGGACCTGGTCCTCCTAGATCAAGATTATTATTTTTTTTACGTATTTTATGTTATTTTAAGTCATTTTCCTATCCACATTTGTTTGCAGAGCACTTGCCATGCTCTTAACCACATTTTGATGCCATTTGCACCCCTCTAGCTCTTTCCATGACATTTTTACAGCCATTTTAGTGCTCAAAAGTTCGGGTCCCTATTGACTTCAATGGGGTTCAGGTTCGGGGTCAAGTTCGGGTCCCGAACTTTAACTTTTTTGTGAAGTTCGGCTGAACCCGTCGAACCCGAACATCCAGGTGTCCACTCAACTCTAGTTATTACTGTAAAATGTTTTTGCTATAATGTAACAGAATGAATGCACCCTGTTTCAAATTATTATGCAAATTCTAGTTAAGTGTCACAAAGATTAAATATTTAGTTTTTCAGTTTAACTCATGGATGGCACTGTGTCTCAGGGCTCTTTTGATCACTGAAAACAATCTCGGACACCTGTGATAATTAGATTGGTAGGTGAGTCCAATTTATGGAAAAACTACTAAAGGAGGGTGTTCCACATTATTAGAGTACCTTTTTTCCAGCAATATGGGGAAGAAAAAGGATCTCTCTGCTGCCGAAAAGAGTGAAATAGTTCAATGCCTTGGACGAGGTATGAAAACATTAGATATTTCACGAAAATGTAAGCGTGATCATCACACTATTAAGAGATTTGTGGCTGATTCAGAGCACAGATGGGTTCGTGCAGATAAAGGCACATTGAGGAAGATTGCTGCCAGATCCATGCATCGGATCAAGAGAGCAGCTGCTATAATACCATTACATAGCAACAAACAGATATTTGAAGCTGCTGGTGCCTCTGGAGTCCCATGGACATCAAGGTGTAGAGTCCTCCAGAGTCTTGCAACTGTGCATAAACCTTCTATTCGGCCACCACTAACCAATGCTCACAAGCAGAAATTGCATTGGGCAGAAAAATACATGAAGACTCATTTTCAAACAGTCCTGTTCACTGTTGAGTGCCGTGCAACCCTGGATGGTTCAGATGGATGGAGTAGTGGATGGTTGTTGAATGGCCACCCTGTTCCAACAAGGCTGCAACGTCAGCATGGCGGTGGTGGTTTTGGGCCAGAATCATGAGAAGAGAGCTGGTCGGCCCCTTTAGGGTCCTCGAAGATGTAAAAATGACCTCTGCAAAGTATGTGGAGTTTCTGACTGACCACTTTCTTCCCTGGTACAGAAGGAAGAACTATGCTTTCTGTAAAAAAATCATCTTCATTCATGACAATGCACCATCTCATGTTGCATAGAATACCTCTGCATCAATGGCTACTAAGGGGATAAAAGGAGAGAAATTCATAGTGTGGCCTCCATTCTTCCTTGACCTCAATCCTATTGAGAACCTTTAGAGCATCCTCAAGCAAAAGATCTATGAGGTATGGGAGGAAGTTTACATCCAAACAGCAGCTCTGGGAGGCTATTCTGACATCTTGCAAACAAATTCAAGTAGAAACTGTCCAAAAACTCACAGGTTCAATGGATGTAAGACTTGTGAAGCTGCTATCAAGTAAGTGGTCCTATGTTAAAATGTAACGTGACCTGTTAAAATGTTAAAAAAGTTAAAATGTTGTCAAAAGTTTGATTGAAATAGCTTTTGATTTCAGTAAATATGCTGCAAACAGAACAAAGGACAATTTTCAGTTCTTTACAACCTATAAAGTGTTTTGAAACTTTCTGTGCGTAATAATTTGGAACAGTGCAACATTGTAAGTTTTTTATGTAAAAAAAAAAAATACTGTTATCATTAGGAGGTTTGTTCAATAAAATTTGAATTGTTCTCTTAATAGTTGATAACATGAGAATTATTCTGACTGTTATTTACATCAATTATTTAGGTAAATGAAAAAACTATAATTTGCATAATAATTTGGAACAGGGTAAAAGGTCATGTTCAAATCTCCATTTTGTTTTCTGATCTTATGATTTCATGTATTATAGGTATAGAACCACTATGATCTAAAATAATCCATAATCCCTAGTTCTATTGTTTGTATGTATAAGGCAGCATTCACACGAACGTGGTTTGGTTCCGCATCCAAACCGCATTTTTTACAGCTCGGATGTTGACCCATTCACTTCAATGGGGCCTCAAAAGATGCGGACAGTACTTTGTGTGCTGTCCGCATCCATTGTTCTGTTCCATGGCCCGCAAAAATTATAGATCATGTCCTATTCTTGTCCATTTTGCAGACAAGAATAGGCATTTCTATAATGGGCAGCCCATTCTGTTTCAAAAAATTGCAGAACGCACACGGGTGGCATCCATGTTTAGCGGATCCACAGTGTGTTCATGTGAATGTGCCCTAATAGTGTGCTGCCATACCTGTTTTGTATTACATGTTACTTGCTGTCTGCATGTTAGCTTTATGGATTTGCACCTGTGGCTTTGGATCCAAATTTTCTTCCAGTTCTTCAATCCATCAGAAGAACAGAAAAATAATTAAAAATAGTTATTTTGAGCATCCATTGTGCTTACTTTGCATCTGTTTGTGTCAGTTCCATCAGAGATGCTTTTTTTTAAAGGAGAAAGAGTCCTGCAATGAAGACTTTTTCTCCCCCTCAAAAATAGAAGATATCCCACAGAACTGACACAAACAGATTGAAAATAGGCACAACAGACAAAATAAAGGATCTTATTTCTAGTGTTGAGCGCGAATATTCGAATTACGAATTTCGAATATAGTGCTATATATATTCGTTATATCGAATATTCGTCATTTTTTTTCCATCTGATGTCAGTATTTCTCCCTACTTAAGTTGTTTATGGGCCAATGACTCATTTGCCCACAAGCAAGAAGCAGGGAGGAATCATTTTTTCAGATGAAAAAAATAACTAATATTCTAAAAACGAATATATCGTGCTATATTCAATATAGTGCTATATATTCGTTTTTTAGAATTTTCGTCATTCTTTTTCCATCTGAAGTCATGATTCCTCCCTGCTTAAGTTGCTTGTGGGCCAATGACTGTTCACTTCAGATGGAAAAAAATGATAAATATTCTAAAAAACTAATAAATATAGCACTATATTCTATAGTGCTATATATTTGTTTTTGACTCACTTCGCATTACTCGATTTTGACATTGCAGATTTTTCGGAATTATGAAAATAATCTTACACAATTTTTACATTGCAGATTTAATCTCGAATATGAATATTCACGAATATATGATAAATATTCTACCACATATTCGCAATATATCGCAAATTCGAATATTGCCCCTGCCGTTCATCACTACTTATTTATTGATTTGTTTTTCTGTTCTTTTGACAGATCAGATAAACGTAAAACGTAATGGTGGTGTAAATGTAGCCTGGTTTTTAGAAGCAAAAATGTGCAGTTTCTCAGCATTTTTAGTAGAATGGTAATAGATACTGACAATAAGCATATTAACTGTAGAAACTTAAAAAAAAGCTGTGTATACAGAAAAAAGAGATTCCTTTTCTTGAAGAGGGTTTTGTATTAAACACACAACTGGGTGATCATCCCTTCACTCACTTTCTCTAAAGCTGTCCCTGATCAAATTCTATCCAATTATATCTTCTTATTCTCTCCCTATACTCTGCTTTTAGTGTTCCTATAACATGACATTAGTGGATTGTGTCTCTAAGAGCGTTTTGTCAGATGCTGTCACATAACATCCTTCTAGCTCAAAAGCTAAAGACAGAATGGGGATTTTATTGTCTTAGCATAAGTAACTGCCTGCCCATTGCCCCCTGATTGATGGATCCATGCTGTCCATCAGCCTGTGAGCCAATCATGGCAAGCCATCCCCCTTTCACTTACTCTCAGTACCATGTAATCCTTAATCTTCTTCCTCACTCGTGGTTTTCCCTGCCATTATTCACAGTAAAATGGTGTGGGCACCATTTTTGTGTGATTTGCCCAAACAAATCACAAAAGCTTCAGATTTGTTTGGCCACCAAATTTTTGTGAAATTTGCAATAAATCATTTACATGGATTTATTGATTTGCTCATTTCTATCCTACTTCTCTTTCTTTTCATACCTGGTTTTGGCTTCAAAAATCTTTAAGAAAACCTGATCAAAACGTGAACATGTACAGGCAGCCTAATTGGTTTCTCCTATATTTCCAGGTGTCCTTTCTCACCCCTGTTGCCAGCTGTTTATGTTTGTCACTGTGCCCTATGCTCCCTCCCTCCAGCATTCTGGTCCCATGCTGATATATTCTACGGGTAGCTATCTTCATTACCTGTATTTAAGATTTAGTTCTGCTCCATTATGGTGCATGTGCTCTCCCTGGCCCTTAAATGACCAGTGTGAATGTGACAACAACTGTCCCCAGCCAATGGCAGCCTTCTGTAGGTTATTTAAGATGCCTTCCCTATTAAAAAGTGCCTTGGTATTAAAGTCTTAGCTTGTCTAGTCTTGCAAAGGTGCAATGACTCCTCAACCTTTGTTTATCAGATTGCCTTTTATGAATATTGTCTTTATACTGCCTGTCCTGTCTTTATGCTCAATTGAATAAACTCTGCCTGCCCCAACTCACTTTGTTCTCATCTGTCCCTTCGGTGCCTCCAGACAGCTATCACTAAACACATACTACTTTAAGAAATATATAATGGAGAACCGGCACTCTACATCTATCAAGGTGCTAAAGAAGCAATATACACAGGTGATGGTAAAAAATATATATTTATTTTTAGAAGGGTAGGTTTGGGGGTGGGGAGTAGGAGTAAATGTTCTGAAATTATAGAGGTACTGAGAAAAATTAAGTACACAAGAAAAAATGTTGATTTGCAATATGCGGCAGTGGGGATGCAGATGCACAGTAAAAAATGTTTGTGGAGGGTATGACAATGCTGTGATTGTCTAGTGGTGGTTACCCCCTTTCAATTGGTAGCTATGTCCATTAGTTGTGTAATCCGTTAAAAAATACCACGTGGACAAGGTAATGTAAGAAGTATAAAATATATAAAATATATAATATGGGTAGAACAATAAAAAGCAAGGAGTATCCAGTGAAGAATATACGAAAAAAATATAAAAAATATATATATAAAAATATATGCGAAAAAAAGTAAGTGGTATATCAGTCGGGTGCTGTGCTTCAGTGTGGCGTCCCACACATTTGGTGAAGACTGCACCCTGACTGTTTTACCTTCTTTGTGGGGTATGGATCTCCTGGCTGTTGGAGCAGCCTTACAGCGCTCAGCGGTGTCTGTTTCCCGGTCTTCTCGGCGTGCCGCGTGTGTGTGACGTCACTTCTCAGGCGACTCGCGTCTCGCGTGTCTTTGCCGGGTGCAGTGTTGGGATCTTCGCTGGTGATGTATTTTCGATCCAGGGGATTTGAATGTGGTCGGTGGTGTGGAAGCGCTTCCAAAGTGAGATTCTTGGCAGGTTTCTAGAGGGGAGTCACCAGACGCGTTTCGAAGGACTGAGCTGCCTTCTTCATCAGTGGTAGCTATTTTCTTCAAAGTAAAACTACTGTGATTGAAAACTGGCAAAGAGTTACATTAAAAAAGTAAGAGATATCATTAATTAATCATCCACAAGATAATCGATCATAAGCTAATGTTAATTACATCCCAAAATTAGCATATAAGCTATGCCCCTTAATTTGGTCAATTTAACAGTATAAATAATCCATTAATTAAATATTTTTTATTTTCCATTTCATTAAATTTCTGAGTTGAAACGTTTTCCAGGGAGAATGGTGACCCTAAGCAGTGATCCATCATAGCCAATGATTACCTGCAGGATCTCCTGCATTTATGACATGTTAAGCTGGGCAGGTAATGCAGAGCAGAGGGGACTGGGGAGGCAAGGGAACAGCAGCAGTGGGAGATCAGTGGAGGTGAGTAAAGCTTCTTTGTTGTTTAACATGTTTGGCCTATTTTTTTAAATTCACAAATGGAAAACCACTTTAATTGAAAAAAGAAGGGCCCCAGTATGTCCATTTTAATATGTGTAGCATTTTTTTTTTTACTATGCCTGAACTAGTAAAATACCACTTGTCTGTTAATGATAATTGGTCAGGTGGCACTATCACCATTCTAGTATTATATTTATCATAATGATAATTGAATTCACTCAGATTGTCCAGATTTAATGGTTATGAGTTTTTAAATATTGGGCTAATAATATACACTGGTTGATATGACAAGCTACCATAGTACAGTAAACCATTATAGAAATTAACCATAGAACTCTCTGTTCTTTAATATTGCTGTCTAGGGCCATGGTCACTTTAGATACGATGATATACCTAAATAGCCATTTTCGGCCCTTAAAACCTCTCTTTGGTAGAATTATGGTAGCTTTGACTTTTAGACCACTGCTTTTCTCCATTAGCAATATGGGAGAGGGATTATTAATCGAAGACTGAGTTTTTGTCTTTACTAGAAGCACTGGCTATTTAAATAAAGTTAGGGAGTAGCTACCCGGTCTTGCCATGATCATGCATGGTTTTCAGGCCACGGAGCTGAGCTTCCTATAAGCCCATGCTTATTAAATACTGAAATTTGATAAAAGACAATCATATTTTTGGTGGGTTCAAGATTTTCTTTATATACTGTCTCTGTGAGAACTGCAACTGTGAATGCATTTCCTGACTATGGAGAATAGCGCTAGAAGTTAGTACAATTTTATGGACCCTCACCAACCCCATGTGGAACCAAAAAAAGACTGAAAAGTAAAACAAAAAAAAAATAAAGATGTATTTAAAATATCTTTGGTATAAAACATTTTAGCAAAAAAAAAGCTATTTAAATTAAAATCTTACAGAGATATTTTTATTTAATACACAGGAGTTCCATAAAACATTATTGAACTCAAGCTGTTCTCATTTTGCTACATTTTGCTCAGGTCTCTATATCTGAATAGCTTAAAACATATTAGATTTTTTGGTCCACAGAGATTAAATACACCATATTATTCTACATTATTATATTTTATTAAAGGGAATTGGATATAGAAAAGCATGAGGAAGAAATATAAATGGCATGAAAGACTTCTTATTTTCTTTGATGGAAACGAGTGCTATTGTTATTTATAGAAAACATATTAGCAAGTAAATCTTGGGGGCAATAAAAACATAAAATTCATTTTAGCACTGTTCTTAAACTGATGTAGGAAAAATCTGTTTGCATTGTACCTGTGGTATATATCAATTTTGAGTGATTCACATCTTTTTCATCTTTATCAATCAATCTCTTTATTACTTGCCTAAATCACCTTGGACTGATACTAGGATTTATTTTTTTCCCCAAAATATTCAGCATTTGTGTCAAAAAGGACAAATGCTAGATCACTGCTTCAATTTATCCTATACTGATAAGAACTATTGCAATGCAGACACATATCACTTAAAATATATTTCACATAAATCTTTTCATAGTGGTAAACTTAGAAAATTATGGAAGCGTTTTTGTGGCATATATTGCTCGAATGTCCTTCAAATGCTATTGGTTTAGTTACAAAGCAATAAAGAAATGCAATAAGTAAAATAAGTTGGCTTATGGTGTTTATTCTAACTACAAGTTCTTTAACATTCTTTTTCACTTTTTTATTTTATTTTTTACTTTACACTCATTCACTAGCTAGTCACTATTATAATGTGATAACTTGTTCTGTTTATACTTTGTTTTTTTTTCACTCACTTCAGTGGTACTAAGGTGCAGTACTCCAGGATGGTTTTTACACTTTAAATGGAGCTTTGCTTCAGCTCCATTCACAATATTCGTTCCAACACAAGGATTTCAGTGAGCAGCTGATCAGTGGGGGTGCAGAGTATCAGACCTTCACCAATCGGATATTAATGACCCATCCTAAGTAGAGATGGCCTTGCGGTTCACTCAGCAGTTGTTTTGCGGCAAATTTTGAGCGTTCGGGATTCACCGAACATGCGAACATATGGCAATGTCCGCCGGCGCCATATGGGACAGGACAGCCAATTGAGATGTTTCAGCACATGGACACACCCCCACCCTATAAAAGAACCCGATTTGGCAGCCATTTTACATTCTGTGTTTTGCCAGAGTATGAAGAGGTTGTTTTGTGGAGCAGGGACAGGCTGTTAGGGACACCAAATGCTAGCTAATAGGGCCATAAAAGTCCTTTTAAGGACAGGTATAGGTGTGCTATTGATAGGTGTGATATACTGAGGGGTGTGATATACTTATAATATACTTTTTAACATAGAAAGTATATTATAGTGCATTTGTATTGTGCACCAGTTGGTGCGGTTCTGCTGCGATACCGCAGCTAAATAGACGAACAAACAATATTGGAAGAACTAATTGCAATGGGTGTGATATACCTGTTGCCCCCAAAAAATGATTGAGGAATGTGATATACATTATTCCACAAAATACTGATTGAGGGCTACAATATACCTGTTGCCCCAAATAAACAGGGTGGTGTGATATAACCGTTAGTGAGAAAAAATTTTTTTGGAGGGCTGTCATATACCTGCTTCCACCAAATATTGATTGAGGGCTGCGATATACCTTCTTCCACAAAATACTGATTAAGGGGTTCGATATAACTGTTTCCACCAAATATTGATTGAGGGGTGCGATATACCTGCTTCCACAAAATACTGATTAAGGGGTTTGATATACCTGTTTCCACCAAATATTGAATGAAGCCTACGATATATCTGCTTCCACAAAATACTGATTAAGGTGATTGCTATACCTGCTTCCACAAAATACTGATTGAGGGCTCCAATATACCAGGTTCCACAAAATACTGATTAAAAGGTTTGATATACAGTGGGGGAAATAATTATTTGACCCCTCACTGATTTTGTAAGTTTGTCCAATGACAAAGAAATGAAAAGTCTCAGAACAGTATCATTTCAATGGTAGGTTTATTGTAACAGTGGCAGATAGCACATCAAAAGGAAAATCGAAAAAATAACTTTAAATAAAAGATAGCAACTGATTTGCATTTCATTGAGTGAAATAAGTATTTGAACCCTCTAACAAAAAAAGACTTAATACTTGGTGGAAAAACCCTTGTTTGCAAGCACAGAGGTCAAACGTTTCTTGTAATTGATGACCAAGTTTGCGCACATTTTAGGAGGAATGTTGGTCCACTCCTCTTTGCAGATCATCTCTAAATCCCTAAGGTTTCGAGGCTGTCTCTGTGCAACTCTGAGCTTGAGCTCCCTCCATAGGTTTTCGATTGGATTAAGGTCCGGAGACTGACTAGGCCACTCCATGACCTTAACGTGCTTCTTCTTGAGCCACTCCTTTGTTGCCTTTGCTGTATGTTTTGGGTCATTGTCGTGCTGGAACACCCATCCACGACCCATTTTCAGTTTCCTGGCAGAGGGAAGGAGGTTGTCGCTCAGGATTTCACGATACATGGCTCCGTCCATTTTCCCGTTTATGCGAATAAGTTGTCCTGTGCCCTTAGCAGAAAAACACCCCCAAAGCAAAATGTTTCCACCCCCATGCTTGACGGTGGGGACGGTGTTTTGGGGGTCATAGGCAGCATTTTTCTTCCTCCAAACACAGCGAGTTGAGTTAATGCCAAAGAGCTCTATTTTGGTCTCATCAGACCACAGCACCTTCTCCCAGTCACTCTCTGAATCATTCAGGTGTTCATTGGCAAACTTCAGACGGGCCTGCACATGTGCCTTCCTGAGCAGGGGGACCTTGCGAGCCCTGCAGGATTTTAATCCATTGCGGTGTAATGTGTTTCCAATGGTTTTCTTGGTGACTGTGGTCCCTGCTAATTTGAGGTCATTAACTAACTCCTCCCGTGTAGTTCTAGGATGCTTTTTCACCTTTCTCAGAACCATTGACACCCCACGAGGTGAGATCTTGCGTGGAGCCCCAGAGCGAGGTCGATTGATGGTCATTTTGTGCTCCTTCCATTTTCGAACAATCGCACCAACAGTTGTCACCTTCTCTCCCAGCTTCTTGCTAATGGTTTTGTAGCCCATTCCAGCCTAGTGCAGGTCTACAATTTTGTCTCTGACATCCTTGGACAGCTCTTTGGTCTTTCCCATGTTGGAGAGTTTGGAGTCTGCTTGATTGATTGATTCTGTGGACAGGTGTCTTTTATACAGGTGACTAGTTAAGACAGGTGTCCTTAATGAGGGTGACTAATTGAGTAGAAGTGTCTAACCACTCTGTGGGAGCCAGAACTCTTAATGGTTGGTAGGGGTTCAAATACTTATTTCACTCAATGAAATGCAAATCAGTTGCTATCTTTTATTTAAAGTTATTTTTTCGATTTTCCTTTTGATGTGCTATCTGCCACTGTTACAATAAACCTACCATTGAAATGATACTGTTCTGAGACTTTTCATTTCTTTGTCATTGGACAAACTTACAAAATCAGTGAGGGGTCAAATAATTATTTCCCCCACTGTACCTGTTTCTACCAAATATTGATTGGGGGGTGCGATAAACCAGCTTTCACAAAATACCGATTAAGGTGTTTGATATACCTGCTTCCACAAAATACTGATTGAGGGCTACGATATACCTGCTTCCACAAAATATTGATTAAGAGGTTCGATATACCTGCTTCCACCGAATACTGATTGAGGTCTACGCTATACCTGTTTCCACAAAATAATGATTAACCGCCTCCGGACCGCCTAACGCAGGATCGCGTTCCGGAGGCGGCTCACCCAGGCAGAGTCACGCATCTATGCGTCATCTCGCGAGACGCGAGATTTCCTGTGAACGCGCGCACACAAGCGCGCTCGTTCACAGGAACCGAAGGTAAGCGAGTGGATCTGCAGCCTGCCAGCGGCGATCGTTCGCTGGCAGGCTGTAGATGCGATTTTTTTTTTAACCCCTAACAGGTACAGTACAGACCAAAAGTTTGGACACACCTTCTCATTCAAAGAGTTTTCTTTATTTTCATGACTATGAAGGCATCAAAACTATGAATTAACACATGTGGAATTATATACATAACAAACAAGTGTGAAACAACAGAAAATATGTCATATTCTAGGTTCTTCAAAGTAGCCACCTTTTGCTTTGATTACTGCTTTGCACACTCTTGGCATTCTCTTGATGAGCTTCAAGAGGTAGTCCCCTGAAATGGTCTTCCAACAGTCTTGAAGGAGTTCCCAGAGATGCTTAGCACTTGTTGGCCCTTTTGCCTTCACTCTGCGGTCCAGCTCACCCCAAACCATCTCGATTGGGTTCAGGTCCGGTGACAGGTCCTTCTTCTGAGTACGGTGATACCAGATGTGTGACACTTTTTTGCAGCCTAGGTGGGCAAATGGGCGCACATTCCAAAGAGCACCTTTAGGATTTCACAGGGCATTTTTTACACATTTTGATTTTAAACTACTTGCCACACATTAGGGCCCCTAAAATGCCAGGGCAGTATAACTACCCCACAAGTGACCCCATTTTGGAAAGAAGACACCACAAGGTATTCCGTGAGGAGCATGGTGAGTTCCTAGAATTTTTTAATTTTTGTCACAAGTTAGCGGAAAATGATGATTTTTTTTTTCTTACAAAGTCTCATATTCCACTAACTTGGTTTGTCAGTGGCAAGTTAATATATCTCTGGCACACAGTGTCAGTGCCAAGATACATCTGACCACAGACACGTGGTCTAGCAAACACGGGCAGGGAAGGTACATCACTTTTAATGCCCACTGGGTAACCTTCTGATGGCCATCAAGCATGTAACCCGTGGCACCGTGTGGATTTGGTGTTACTGCTACGGATTGCATGCAGACCTGCCTCTTCTTCTCCTCCTCCTCCTACTCCATCCTCTGTCTCCTCCTTGGCTGATTCCTCCTTTTCCACTGCTACCGCTTCTTCCGCTGCACCCCCCCCCAAGCTCCCCAGAACCTATTTGACGTGCCAGGTGGGACGTTGCCATTATATGCTGTGGCTTTTGTGCCTGGAAGCCAAGAGCCACACCGGTTCTGCACTGCTTTCAGCTCTGCGGTCACAGGAGATCAGTGGCTAACCCCAATCAATTTGACAGTTGGTAAAGTGGTGTGCGACAACTGTGCCAATATGCTGAGCGCGCTAAAACAGGGCAAAATGACACACGTGCCGTGCATGGCACATGTCCTGAACTTAGTTGTGCAGTGATTCGTTGCCAAATACCCTGGGGTCCAGGACATCTTGCGGCTGGCCAGGAAAATCTCTGGCCATTTTAGAAGATCTTACAGCGGTGAAACCACTTGCCCATCAGACGTCTGATTTGTGACAGCCAGACGCGCTGGAACTCCATCTTGTATATGCTTGATAGGCTGCTCCAACAGCAACATGCCGTTAATGACTACCTGTACGAACTCTGCAGCAGGACAGGTTCTGGGTAGCTTGGTTTCTTTTCACCGCACCAGTGGCTGCTCATGCGCGACGCATGCAGACTTCTGTGGCCATTTGATGAGATCACCAAACTGATCAGTCGCAGCCAGGGCGCCATCAGTGACATCGTACCTTACGCCTTCTTTCTGGAGCATGCATTGCGTCGTGTCATTGATCAAGCCATCGAGGAGCAGGACCTGGAAGATGAGAAAGTCGCAATGCTGAATAAATTTCCAGGGGGGATATTCCATCTAAGACAAGTGTGCAGGAGTCTGAAGAGGAGTCAGAGGAGGATAGTGACTTGGGGGAGGAGTAGGAGGAGCAAGAAGAGCAGGCTTTGAGGGGGATTTTTAACTTTTCGCGGATCATTGGTGTTGCCCGTTGCTGGGGGGAGACCGAGGACGATATTCTCCTGGGCGATGAGCAGGAGCCAGGGCGCTTCATTGCTTCCAATTTAGTGCAAATGGGAGCCTTCATGCTGCAGTGTTTGAAGAGTTACCCCCATATAAAAAGCATAATGGGCAAGCACCAGTACTGGGTGGCAATGTACTTAGACCCCCGGTACAAAATGGTAGACATGTTACCAGCATCACAGAGGGATGTCAGAATGCAGCATTTCCAGGCTGCAAGAAGAGGGTGGTTTAAAAATGTGTTGGTCACTTCAGATATGAGATCATTCTTGCAACCAACCCAGCGACAGCTGCCCTCCGGATCCATTCTCAGGGAACGCCTAGACCAACAAGTGTCCGACTACATCGGGTTAACGGCTGATGTGGACGCTCTGAGAAGCAAGGAACCCCTGGACTACTGGGTGTGCAGGCTTGACCTGTGGCCAGAGCTGGCAGAATTTGCCATGGAACTCTTGGTTTGCCCTTTGTCGAGTGTCCTGTCTGAAAGGATGTTCAGCGCAGCAGGGGGGGATCGTGAACGATAAGCACACTCGCCTAGCTGACGACCACGTGTAATTGAATTTTCTCATGCCAGCCCACACATATCCACCACTAGCCAGAAATAAGAATGGTCCTTGTTTTATGTATATACAGCGGCATAAAAGGCCTTTTATGTCAGGTGAATGTCTTATTTTTAGGGCCTTTACGCCAGTGGCCTACAGTAAAAAAATTATCCAGTGACCACCTAATGTACCTCCAGCCACATCATCACAAGTTCTTTTCTGTAAGGTGAATGCCTAATTTTTGGGGCCTTTACTGGCCTATAGTAAACTTTTTAGTCAGTGACTGAATAATCTACCTCCAGCCACATCATCACAAGTTCTTTTGTGTCAGTTTAATACCTAATTTCTGGGGCCTGTACTGCAGTGGCCTACAGTAAAATTTTCATCCAGTGACCGCCTATTGCAAATCCAGCCACATCATCACAAGTTCTTTTCTGTCAGGTGAATGCCAAATTTTTGGGGTCTGTACTGGACTACAGTAAAAAAAAATTATCCAGTGACCGCCTAATGTACCTCCAGCCACATCATCACAAGTCCTTTTTTGTCAGGTGAATGCCAAATTTTTGGGGCCTGTACTGACCTACAGTAACATTTTTATCCAGTGACCACCTAATGAACCTCCAGCCACATAATCACAAGTCCTTTTTTGTCAGGTGAATGCCTAATTTTTGGGGCCTGTACTCCAGTGGCCTACAGTAAAATTTGTATCCAGTGACCGCCTAATGTACCTCCAGCCACATCATCAGAAGTTCTTTTCTGTCAGGTGAATGCCTAATTTTTGGGGCCTGTACTAGCCTACAGTAAAATTTTTATCCAGTGACCGATGCTAGAGCTGTTTATGTCATGCACTGCAGGCACAAAGCTTGTGCATAAAGATCAGTTTATTTCTGTGTATAAACCAGCTTTTTTCCTCAAAAAACTAAATCTACAGTTCATGTACAAAGTGTTTTATACTACAAGAAAATTTAGACTAGAACCTTCAGAAATCACAGGTGCATATCAATGAAGCAAGCATGATTATAAAAAAAATGGCTGCCCGCCATTATACATACAAACAATAGAGCGAAGAAATGGGGATCATTCTAAATAAAAGTGTTACAATACCTACTATAAATGAGTCAATGGAAGCTCTTAGCGCACATATTTGATCACACATGTGTTGGTCCCATCTACCAGGCGTCAAGGTGGTTTCCGCAGATGGGTCCCTAGTACTAGTATACTGCCTCTATTTGGACTTACCTAAGCCTACAATATTCAGGGCAGTGTAGGAACCAGCTACATACGTACTCTGCTCAGAAGCCCCAGGTAGATGGGCGTTGTTCAGTCTAAAAGAGGCGCTACCCTTAATTAATACTACAAGAAAAATTAGACTAGAACCTTCAGAAATCACAGGTGCATATTCATGAAGAAAGCATGATTATAAAAAGAAAATTGTGGCACACCATTATACATACAAACAATAGAGCTAAGAAATGGGGATCATTCTAAATAAAAGTTGTACAATACCTACTATAAATGAGTCAATGGAAGCTCTTAGCGCACATATTTGATCAAACGTGTGTCGGGCCCATCTACCAGGCGTCAAGGTGGCTTCCGCTGATGGGTCCCTAACACTAGTATACTGCCTCTCTTTGGACTTACCTAAGCCTACAATATTCAGGGCAGTGCGGAAGCCACCTTGACGCCTGGTAGATGGGCACGACACACATTTGATCAAATATGTGCGCTAAGAGCTTCCATTGACTTCCAAAGAGAGGCGATATACTACTGTTAGGGACCCATCTGCGGAAGCCACCTTGACGCCTGGTAGATGGGCCTGACAAACGTTTGATCAAATACATAAGTGTTTTATAGGCATATTCTCAGTACCACAAGCAGCATATGTTCCCTACACAATTGTACCTTATACTTTCCAAAAAAACAGTTGCAATTTTGTTACTCTTTATAATTATGCAATTCAGGATATTTTAGATTCTCAATACCAGTGTGTTTTTAGTAGGAAATATTTAATTGTGCCTCTGTTTATTACCGATTATTTTTTTTGCAATTTTTCTACCATTTATAATTAAGTATTTCAGATCATGTTAGTGTATCAATACCAGTGAGCAGTGTGTTTGTGGAAGGGGACATTTAATTTTCCCTGTGTTGATTGTTCATTCCACTCTCCCCCCCTAAAAAACAGATGCAATTTTGCTATTTGCTACCATTTAGAATTGTGCAATTCAGCACATTATATTGCATCAATACCAGCGTGTTCATAGCAGGACAGGTTTAATTGTGCCTTTATTAACCACCTCAGCTCCCCTAGCAAACTTTTTACAATTCTGCACTACACTACTTTCACGGTTTATTGCTCGGTCATACAACTTACCACCCAAATGAATTTTACCTCCTTTTCTTCTCACTAATAGAGCTTTCATTTGGTGGTATTTCATTGCTGCTAACATTTTTTAATTTTTTGATATTAATCGAAATTGACCCAAATTTTTGCAAAAAATTACATTTTTCACTTTTTCTGTTGTAAAATTTTTCAAATATAACTACATTTCTATATAAATTTTTCTCAAAATGTATTGTTCTACATGTCTTTGATAAAAAAAAAATATAAGTGTATATTTATTGGTTTGGGTAAAAGTTATAGCGTTTACAAACTATGGTGCAAAAATGTGAATTTACGCATTTTGACTTTCTGAGCACCTGTCATGTTTCCTGAGGTTCTACAATGCCCAGACAGTAGAAACACCCCACAAATGACCCCATTTTGTAAAGTAGACACCCTAAGGTATTCACTTTTTTGTCACAAGTTAGCGGAATATGATATTTTTTTTTTGTTTTTTTCTTTTTTTTTCTTACAAAGTCTCATATTCCACTAACTTGTGACAAAAAATTAAATTTTACATGAACTCACCATACCCCTCACGGAATACCTTGGGGTGTCTTCTTTCTAAAATGGGGTCACTTGTGGGGTATTTTTACTGCCCTTGCATTTTAGGGGCCCTAAAGAGTGAGAAGTAGTTTGGAATCCAAAGGCGTAAAAAAAGCCCTGTGAAATCGTAAAGATTCTCATTGGAATTTGGGCCCCTTTGCGCACCTAGGCTGCAAAAAAGTGTCACACATGTGGTATCGCCGTACTCAGAAGAAGTAGGGCAATGTGTTTTGAGGTGTATTTTTACATATACCTATGCTGGGTGAGATAAATATCTCTGTAAAAGACAACTTTTCCAATTTTTTTTATACAAAGTTGTCATTTTACAGAGATATTTCTCACACACAGTATGGGAATATGTAAAAATACACCCCAAAACACATTGCCCTACTTCTCCTGAGTACGGAGATACCACATGTGTGAAACTTTTTTGCAGCCTAGGTGCACAAAGGGGCCCGAATTTAACAGGGCATTTTTTACGCATTTGGATTCCAAACTACTTCTCACGCTTTAGGGCACCTAAAATGCCAGCGCAGTATAAATACCCCACAAGTGACCCCATTTTGGAAAGAAGACACCCCAAGGTATTCCGTGAGGGGCATGGCGAGTTTCTAGAATATATTTTTTTTGGCACAAGTTACCGGAAAATGATTTTTTTTTTTCTTACAAAGTCTCATATTCCACTAACTTGTGACAAAATGTTTTTTTTTTTACATGAACTCACCATGTCCCTCACGAAATACCTTGGGGTGTCTTCTTTCCAAAATGGGGTCACTTGTGTGCTATTTATACTGCCCTGGCATTTTAGGGGACCTAAAGGGTGAGAAGTAGTTTGGAATCCAAATGCGTAAAAAATGCCCTGTGAAATCGTAAAGATTCTCATTGGAATTTGGGCCCCTTTGCGCACCTAGGCTGCAAAAAAGTGTCACACATGTGGTATCGCCGTACTCAGGAGAAGTAGGGCATGTGTGACACTTTTTTGCAGCCTAAGGGGCCCAAAAAAATGCCCTGGCATTTTAGGGGTCCTGAAGCGTGAGAAGAAGTCTGGAATATAAATGTATAAAAAATTTTACACATTTGGATTCCGTGAGGGGTATGGTGAGTTCACGTGAGATTTTATTTTTTGTCACAAGTTAGTGGAATATGAGACTATGTTAGAAAAAAAATAATAATAAAATAAAAAAAATCTACTACTAAATCTACTACTAAAGAATGCAAAGTAAAATAGCACTGGAGGGGTTAAAAAAAAATAAAAAATAATTTAACTCACCTTAATCCACTTGCTCGCGTAGCCCGGCATCTCCTTGTGTCTCCATTGTTGAAGGACCTGTGATGACGTCACTCCGGTCATCACATGGTATGTCACATGATCTTTTACCATGGTGAATCACCATGGTAAAAGATCATGTGACGTACCATGTGATGACCGGAGTGACGTCACCACAGGTCCTTCAACAAAGGAGACACAAGGAGATGCCGGGCTACGCGAGCAAGTGGATTAAGGTGAGTTAAATTATTATTATTTTTTTAACCCCTCCAGTTCTATTTTACTTTGCATTCTGTATTCAGAATGCTATTATTTTCCCTTATAATCATGTTATAAGGGAAAATAATACAATCCACAGAACACCGATCCCAAGCCCGAACTTCTGTGAAGAAGTTCGGGTTTGGGTACCAAACACGCACGATTTTTCTCACGCGAGTGCAAAAGGCATTACAATGTTTTGCACTCGTGCGGAAAAATCGCGGGTGTTCCCGCAACGCACCCGCACATTTTTCCGCAACGCCCGTGTGAAAGGGGCCTTAGGAGGGCATTTGGATTCCAGACTTCTCACGCTTTAGGGCCCCTAAAATGCCAGGGCAGTATAAATACCCCACATGTGACCCCATTTTGGAAAGAAGACACCCCAAGGTATTCCGTGACGGGCATGGCGAGTTCATAGAACTTTTTATTTTTTGTCACAAGTTAGCGGAAAATGATGATTTTTTATTTTTTTTTCTTACAAAGTCTGATATTCCACTAACTTGTGACAAAAAATAAAAATTCCATGAACTCACTATGCCCATCACGAAATACCTTGGGGTGTCTTCTTTCCAAAATGGGGTCACTTGTGGGGTAGTTATACTGCCCTGGCATTTTAGGTGCCTAATGCGTGAGAAGAAGTCTGGAATCCAAATGTGTAAAAAATGCCCTGTAAAATCCTAAAAGTACTCATTGGAATTTGGGCCCCTTTGCCCACCTAGACTGCAAAAGAGTGTCACACATGTGGTATCGCCGTACTCAGGAGAAGTTGGGCAATGTGTGTTGGGGTGTATTTTTACATATACCCATACTGTGTGAGAGAAATATCTCTCTAAAAGTCAACTTTTCCCATTTTTAGATACAAAGATGTCATTATAGAGAGATATTTCTCTCAGCCAGCATGGGTATATGTAAAAAGACACCCCAAAACACATTGCCCAACTTCTCCTAAGTACAGCGATACCACATGTGTGACACTTTTTTGCAGCCTAGGTGCGCAAAGGGGCCCAAATTCCAATGAGTATCTTTTAGGAGGGCATTTGGATTCCAGACTTCTTCTCACGCTGTAGGGCCCCTAAAATGCCAGGGCAGTATAAATACTCCACATGTGACCCCATTTTGAAAAGAAGACACCCCAAGGTATTTCGTGAGGGGCATGGCGAGTTCATAGAAGTTTTTTTTTTTTTTGGTACAAGTTAGCGGAAATTGAATTTTTTTTTTCTCACAGTCTCCCTTTCTGCTATCTTGTGACAAAAAATAAAATTTTACATGAACTCGCCATGCCCCTCACAAAATACCTTGAGGTGTCTTCTTTCCAAAATGGGGTCACATGTGGGGTTTTTATACTGCCCTGGCATTTTAGGGGCCCTAAAGCGTGAGAAGAAGTCTGGAATATAAATGTATAAAAATTTTTACGCATGTGGATTCCGTGAGGGGTATGGTGAGTTCATGTGAGATTTTATTTTTTGTCACAAGTTAGTGGAATATGAGACTTTGTAAGAAAAAATAAATAAAAAAATAAATAAAAAAATATCAATTTCCGCTTGTGCCAAAAAAATGTCTGAATGGAGCCTTACAGGGGGGTGATCAATGACAGGGGGGTCCTCTGGTGTTTTGCGGATCCACGGATCCATGGATCGGATCCGCAAAACACATATGGATGTCTGAATGGAGCCTTACAGGGGGGTGATCAATGACAGGGGGGTGATCAATGACAGGGGGGTGATCAGGGAGTCTAATATAGGGGTGATCAGGGGTTAATAAGGGGTTAATAAGTGACAGGGGGGTGTTTGGTACTACTTATTACAGAGCTGCCTGTGTCATCTGGTGGTCGATCCAAGCAAAAGGGACCACCAGAGGACCAGGTAGCAGGTATATTAGACGCTGTTATCAAAACAGCTTCTAATATACCTTTTAGGGGTCAAAAAAAATCGCATCTACACCCTGCCAGCGAACGATCGCCGCTGGCAGGCTGTAGATCAGCAAGTTTACCTCCGTTTCCTGTGAACGCGCGCGCCTATGTGCGCGCGTTCACAGGAAATCTTGCGTCTCGCGAGAGGACGCGCCGGCGCGTGCAGGAGGAGTAACAGGGCCGCCGCAAAGACACAATCCTGCGTACGGCGGTCCTGTAGTGGTTAAAAAGTGGGTTTTCAAAATTTTCTGAAAAATTTCAAGATATGCTTCCAAACTTCTAAGCCTTCTAACGTCCGCAAAAAATAAAATGCAATTTTCCAATTGATCTAAACATGAAGTAGACATATGGGGAATGTAAAGTAATTACTATTGTTGGAGGTATTACTATCTATTATAAAAATAGAGAAATTGAAATTTTGGAAATTTTTCCAAATATTTGGTAAATTTTGTATTTTTTTTATGAATAAAAATGATTTTTTAAATCATTTTTACCACTGTCATGAAGTACGATATGTGACGAGAAAACAATCTTAGAATGGCCTGTATAAGTAAAAGTGTTTTAAAGTTATCACCACATGAAGTGACACATGTCAGATTTGCAAAAAATGGCCTGGGCAGGAAGGTGAAAACAGGCCCGGGGTCGAAGGGCTTAATGTTAAAAAATATTTTTTTCTACCATTTATAATATCATAGTTCAATGCATTTTAGTGTATCAATTCCAGTGTGTTCATAGCATGTTAATGTTAATTACCCCTACCCAAAAATCTGCAATTTTGAATAATTTATGACTGTGCAACTCTGCACATTTTAGCATGTCAATGAGGCCGGGTTCACACGAACGTGTGTGACCCGTGCCTGTGAAGCGGCCCGCAAATAGCGGGCCGCAATGCTTGTTTGCCGGCCGTAGGTCAGCCGCATCGGATCGCGGACCCATTCACTTTAATGGGTCCGCGATCCGGCTGTCCCGCGAAAAGATAGGACTTGTTCTATCTTTTAGCGGAACGGAACAACGGGACGTAACCCCAGGAGGCACTCCGTAGTATTATTTGTGGCAGTCAAGCCATATCTGCAACCAATACAGTGTCTCTGTCATTGTCATAATCAGTTACTGCATCGCCTGCTTAGACTATTCCTCCTCCTCTGCTTTTTCGTCATTCATCAATAACAGAATGCGTGGCCATGAAAAATCAATATTCACTCAACAGTCTAATAATATACAAGCTCCACTTTCACCAGGCTAAGTTTGTGGTGCATGTGCTGCCATGCATACAACATAGTGGATTAAGTTGCCATTAGGGAATGGATGGTGTGTGTTCAGCCTTGATGAATGATACCTAACTGCCATTATTTCTCAAAAAAAAAAAATAATAAGCCATTCCTGCCATGTAGTCTTACATGACATAGAATGTGGGATGCTCCATGCAGTTGTGGCTGTTTGGCAAGGTGCATGCCACCATCGACAATTAAAGCAGAAGTTTTGGGAAGGGACAGTATACTGTGTCAATATTTTGCATGGCAGAGGCGAGGCAAGGTCCTATTGAAGCCTCCACTTTGTGGCGGTCTGGTTACCTTACCAGGCGCCTACCTGCTTCTGGATAGTGATGGAGGAACATCGTCCGGGACATTTCGCGATGTGAGCACGCGCTTGCGATTAAATGTTCGCGAACCATGCGTTCGCGGCGGGCCCCATTAATTTTATTGGCAGGCGAACCTGAAAAACCTTCAGGTCATATTTGCAGCCACCAAATACTTACGAGAAGTGCACAAATAGTCCCACAACATGGACAGTGACATACCAGAGGGGTATAAATGGCAAAAATTCCCCCCAAAAATATGTATTTTAATCAGGAGACATTTTTATGCGTCTTAAAGGGAAACTCTCCAAAAAGTGCCCTGCTGGAGACTAGACATTTTTTATTTTAGGCCACGGGAGTACGGGCTCCAAAAATTAGGCATTTACCTGACAGAAAACAACAAGTGATTATGTGGCTTGAGGTATATTAGACGGTCAGTGGATAACAATTTTACTGTAGGCCAGTGGAGTGCAGGCCCAAAAAATTATGCATTCACCTGAAAGAAAAGAAAAAGTGATTATGTTACTGGAGATATATTAGACCATCAGTGCATAACAATTTTACTCTAGGCTAGTGGAGTACAAGCCCCAAAAATTATTCATTCACCTGACAGAAAAGAACAAGTGATTATGTGGCTGGAGGTATATTAGACGGTCAGTGCATAACAATTTTACTGGAGGCCAGTGGAGTACAGGCCCCAAAAATGATGCACTCACTGGACAGAAAAGAACTACTGATAATGTGTCTGGAGGTACATTAGGCGGTCACTGGATAAAAATTTTACTGTAGGTCACTGGAGTAGAGCCCCCAAAAATTTTGGCATGCACCTGACAGAAAAGACCTTTTATGCTGCTGTATATACATAAGACAAGGACCATTCTTAGTTCTGGCGGATATGTGTGGGATGGCATGAGGAACTTTAATTACACGTGGTTGTCACAGGTGTTGAATTCCTCTGAGATCCATGGCTCATTCATTTTTAGAAATGTGAGTTAGTCCACACTGTCGTGAGCTAGGCGAGTGTGCTTATCAGTCACAATCCCCCCTGCTGCGCTGAACGTTCTTTCGGACAGGACACTCGACGAGGGGCAAGCCAGCGTCTCTTGCAGCAAGGCCTGGAAATGCTGCATTCTGACAGCCCTCTGTGATTCTCCTCCCCCCAGCCATGGACACCAGGGATCCCAGAAAAGTTTAAAGCATGCTCTTCTTGCTGCTCCTCCGCCCCTGCAACATCCTCCTCTGACTCCTCTTCGACTCCTGTTGTTGACTTGTGTCAGATGGAGTAGCCCCCCTAGGAATTCATCCAGCTTTGCGACTTCCTCATCTTCCTGCTCCTGCTCCTCGACGGCTTGATCAATGACACGACGCAATGCATGCTCCAGAAAGAAGATGTAAGGTACGATGTCACTGATGGCGTCCTGGCTGCGACTGACCAGTTTGGTGATCACATCAAATGGCCGCAGAAATCTGCATGCGTTGCACATGAGCAGCCACTGGCACGGTGAAAGAAAAACAAGCTCCTCAGAACCTGTCCTGCCACAGAGTTCGTACAGGTAGTCGTTAACTGCACGTTTCTGCTGGAGCAGGCTATCAAGCATATACAAGGTGGAGTTCCATTGCGTCAGGCAGTCACAAATCAGACGTCTGATGGGCAGGTGGTGTCGCCGCTGAATGTCAGCAAAGAGAGCCATGGCCGTGTAAGATCTTCTAAAAAGGCCAGATATTTTCCTGGCCTGCCGCAAGACGTCCTGGACCCCAGGGTATTTGGCAACGAATTGTTGCACGACTAAGTTAATGACGTGTGCCATGCACGGCACGTGTGTCATTTTGCCCGTTTCAGCACGCTCAGCAGATTGGCACCATTGTCGCACACCGCTTTACCAACTGTCAAATTGATTAGGGTAAGCCACTGATCGGCCTGTGATCGCAGAGCTGAAAGCAGTGCAGGACCGGTGTGGCTGTTGGCTTCAGCACAGCATGGCAGCGTCTCACCTGGCACGTCGAATAGGTTCAGGGGAGCTTGAGGGGTTCAGCGGAAGAGGCAGTAGCAGTGGAAAAGGAGCAGTCAGTTGAGTAGGAGACGGAGGATGGATTAGGAGGAGGCGGAGAAGAAGAGGCAGGCCTGCATGCAATCCGTGGTGGTAACACCAAATCCACACGGTATCCACGGATTACATGCTTGACGGCCGTCAGAAGGTTCACCCAGTGGGCAGTAAAAGTTATGTACCTTCCCTGCCCGTGTTTGCTAGACCACGCGTCTGTGGTCAGATATATATTGGCACGGACACTGTGTGCCAGAGATATATTAACTTGCCGCTGAGCGTGGATATGTAGTTCAGGGATTGCCCTCTGGGAGAATTATTTCCTTCTGGAGAACTTTCATTGCAGTGTGCCAATGGCCACAAATTTTCTAAAGGCCTCCGAGTCCACCAATTTATATGGCAGTAGTTGGCGGGCTAGCAGTTCCGACAAGCCAGCGGTCAGCCGCTGGGCAAGAGGATTATCCAGCGTCATCATGTTTTCACGCTCGAACATTTGTGTCACGGAAGCCTGCCTTGTGCTATATGAACGCGATGACGGCACGGTGGACTGGAGGAAAATTTGACGAGAGAGGAGGAGAAGGGGCAGGACGTGAAGCACCGGGAGTGTGTCTTTGTGGGTTCTGACGGCGTTGCTCTCACTGGGCTCGGTGATGGAAGGCCAGGTGCCTTCTTAAGGCGGTCGTCCCTAGGTGAGCTTTGGGCTTACCGCGACTTATGCATTGACAGCGCAGGTTGCAGATGCCTCTGAACTCCCTTCCTCTTCCTCTCTTGTGGGCACCCACGTGATGTCCATCGACACATCATCATCGTCACCTTCAAAACCACTGATATTAGAGATCTCGGAGTAGGCAGCAACAGCGGGGACCACCCTCCTTGGGCTGATCTGAGTATTGTCATCAGACCGCTGGCTGGCGGCCATTGCTACCGTCTCATCCTCATCCGATGCCAAGAATGGCTGCTCATCGGTAAGGTCTGGGAATGGATGGGAAAATAATTCCTCTGACTCGAGTGGAGGGGCTATGGTCGTGGTGGTGGTGTTTTTGGGGGTGCACACAGCAGAGAGTGAGGAGGGTGCAGATAGAAAGGATGAGGACGGTGCAGAAGCGGAAGGCTGAGTGAGCCATTTAACCAACTCTGGTGCGCCCTTTGAAGTTATCACACGCACCTTCTCCAACTTAGGCTCCAGCCTGGTGCACCTGTCCGACCCCTACCATCCCTTCGGAACGGTCTGCTTCTTACTCTGCCTGTCATTTTCTAATTGACCCTCTTTCTAAGTCCGTAGAGAAGAGCAGTATTTGTGGAAGAAGGTATATCGCAGCCCTCAATCAGTATTTGGTGGAAAAAAGTATATAGTAATTGCACCCCTCAATCAGTATTTTGTGGAAGAAGATATACTGTATAGCACCCCTCAATCAGTATTTGGCGGAAAAAGGTATATGGCACCCCTTGCAAATAGTTGTTCCATTAACGCTTGTCCCTCTGTATACCTACGGTATCGCAGCAGAACTGCACACAACTGCTGCACAATACAAATGCACTATAATATACTTTCTATGTTAGAAAGCATATTATAGGTATATCACACCCCTCAATCAGTTTTATTTGGGGCAACAGGTATATCACACCCGTTGCAATCAGTTATTCCACTAGCCTTTGTCCCTCTATATAGCTTTGGTATCGCAGCAGAACTGCACACAACTGTTGCACAATACAAATGCACTATAATATACTTTCTATGTTAGAAAGTATATTATAAGTATATCACACCCCTCAGTATATCACACCTATCGATAGCACATCTATACTAGTCCTTAAAAGGACTTTTGTTGGCCTATTAGCTAGCGTTTGGAGTCCCTAACAGTCTGTCCCTACTCCACAAAAAAAAAACTCTCCCTACACTGGCAAAACATGTTATAGGTTGGGGGTGTGTCCATGTGCTGAAACGTCTCAATTGGTTGTCATGTCCCACCTGATGGATATATCATGGGTCAAAGTTTGGCGCAATGCAAAAGAATATGGCGCATGCGAACAACGCCATATTTTCGCATGTTCGGCTAATCGTGAACGAACAAAATTATCCGCGAAACGACAGCCGGGCAAACCACAAGGCCATCTCTACTTCTGGACATGCTTTTATCCTCAACAATAGGAGGGCAGAACATTGTTTCAACTCCTCTTCCCTCCTCTCATATGCGTAAACTGAAACTTTGACATGCTGTCTTAGAACTGATGAGCCAAGGTTATAAAAGCTACAAAGCATATTAGTTGCTAAATTGCATCAAGTAGCAAATATTTTGCAGGCCATCAGCTACAAAGGACAATGTGGTCAGCGACAATGGCAGGAACATTGTGGTTGTGCTGCATTTTAGGGAAAATAACACATGTTCTCTGCATGGCACACTTGAAAAATGTATTGGTGCAACATGTTTTTAGAAATTATAGTGGCTTGCAAAAGGTGCTGACCATGTCCATGAGTGTGTGCATTTCAGCCATTCTTGTGTGGCTAAAAATGATTACACCATACAGCAGTCAATCTGAACAGGATACAAATGTTTTGGGAGCAAGCAGTAGCTGCTTATGAGGGATACGTGTGTCTTCAAAAAGGCCACCAGATTTATCTGTAGGGACAACTGTGGCATCTACTATCATTCCCCTGATAATAAAGCAAATGCTCATGCTTATGCAAGAATGGATAGCAGAAGAACAGTTTACTGATTTTGCTAGCTGCCCTGTAACTATTGACAAACTTCCATGGAGAAGAAAGTGAAGGAGTATACGAATGATTAACTATCACTGGAGGAGAAGGAGCAAGTGAAGGAGGAGTCAGTGGTGCATTATCCCAACACAGCTGCAAACCTACTACTTTGTATGTTAAATTCTATGTTGTGCAGCTACTGCTGCCGCTACTATTGTTACCACTAGGGGTGAGTGAATCGATCTTTGGATCCAAAATTCAAAGTCAAATAGTTTTTAAACTTCCTTTTAATGCTGTACGGAGATATGTATGGAGTGAGGGCTCATTTATCACGTTGCAATTCTGTAACATGATAACATGTTTGAAGTGTGTGGTTTTATTACATTTTTTAGGGAGATGAAATAAAAAAAAAAGGCAAATTGGCCTTTTTAATTTTTTTTTTTTCTGTTATGCCATTCTCTGTGTGGGATAAATATTTTCACTAGAGTCTTTGTACTCCTTGGATATGAACAGTTTGTTAGATCAGATATCCTTGCTGTTATTACATAGCTGCCAACTGTCCCAAAGTTGTGCTGCGCAAGGTCAAAAATAGGCAGGGCTACTGCAGACCCCATCCACAAATAGGTGTTTCCGTCAGATTCAGGGCGTTTCCCTGACCGCAGCTTATATGCACCGACTTTATCAACTCAAATGTTTGTAAGTATGTTATTATTGAAAGTTTCTCGAACACTCTCCACTGTCTTTTGTTACTGTTGAGACTTCCAGTTTAAGGCCAGCACTCCTGAAGTGTTGCTGCTCTGAACTGTGGTTTCTTGCACCAGTGTATCACTCATTACTTTATATATCAAGACTGAGACAGTACTTAGGTGCTGCTCCCAGAATACTGCAGGCGGCAGCTGGCTGGTCTCTGTCTGATCCACCACATGCAGCAGACCTCAGATCTCCCTGCCCCCAGCACTCTCTACACAGGCATAAACTGGTCTCAAGGACCTCCACAGGAGGGTCATGTTACCAAAAGGTCTTGCAAAATGTACATGACGGGACACTTGGGACACTAGGTACCAGAATAGCAATGGACAGAAAAACATACATATCTCAGTCTATATGACAAGGATGCACATTACCATAATACACTTAACAAAAGAGCAATACAGTAGAAAATAACAGCCAGCTATACAAATAGCAGGTATGAAAAGTCTAGTTTTTAGAAAGGGGTTTCTCTCCACACCTTACATGCAATTTATAATTGCACCAGCAAATCATGTAACTTCCTCTTTTTAACAGGATGACAGCTAAATCTTCTTTTAATAAAATGGTTAATCAATGAGTTCAGCTCTGCTATACTTTTACAGCGCTGCTCTGAAACATAATGTGCAGCTTTTTGCTGCAATTTAACACCTGTATAGTCATCACAGATGAAGATGCTTGGGTACAAAGAGTGTTCACAGTTTCTTTTTAAACCAAGATGTATTTTTCACGTTTGTCACAGAAAGAAACTTACGTTATAATTAGCATCTGCATTTAGATTTGTTTGTGACAATAATTTTAGTCTTGTTGATTTTTGTTCTATAGAATTATTTTATTTTTTATTTTTTTGCTTTCAGCTTCTTTCCATGTAGGCTAATTGTGCAGGTGCAGAACTATCCACAAAATGTTTAGGTAGTTTCTACTTGAGGTATGATTTCAAGTTATACTAAAGTATTTTTTTAAACGATTGGATTTGAAATGTTAAAATACAAAATATTAAAGGGGCTTATTGGGCTTTTACTATTGATGACCTGTCCTCAGGTCATTAATAGCAGTATGTATGTGCCATCTTCCTGCTCGCTACTGCTATGTCTATTGATAAGCAGCAGTGGGCAGGAAGAGAGACCGGAGAAGGCAAATGCACACGGTGCGCACATTACCTTCATACAGCTGATATTCGGGGGGTTGCTGGGTTTCGGACTCTTGCCGATCTGATATTGATGACCTATCCTGAGGATAGGTTACCAGTATTAAAAGCCCGGAAACCCCTTTAAATATCTCAAATGCTATATTAAGATTATATAGCTGAATTCAGATACATTAGTTTGATTAGCTTAAAGAGGACCTTTCATGGGTCCAAAGAATATGAACTAAGTAGCAGGCTACATAGAGTGGCGCCCAGGGATCTAAGTGCACTTACTATTATTCCTGAGCGCTGCTCCGTTCGCCCGCTGTGGCCCCTGGTAATTTCCCAACATTCGGTGCAAGTAGGAGGAGACGCCAGTGTCTCAGTGTCTCTCCTTCTCCCTGACAGCAGCGCTCCTAAGGAATTTAATTTGCGTACAGATGTGATGTACTTTAATTGATAAAGATGTATTTTGTGATATCTACATATATGTGTGGGAAAAAGTATTCATACTCCTTGAACTTTTCCACATATTTTTCATGTTACACCCACATACTTAAAATACATTTGTTTGTGAGTGTAACATGAAAAAAAAGTGGAAAAGACCTCCACAAACTTAAATGTATTCCATTGGGATTTTAGATGACAGACCAAAATAAAGAAGAAAGTGTGTGTGAAGTGAAAAGAAAATGATACATGATTTTCAACATTTTTAATAAATTAAAATCTGGAAAGTGTAGTGTGTATTTGTATTCAGCTCCCCTGAATCAATATTTTGTAGGACCACCTTTCGCTGCAATTACAGCTGTAAGTCTCTAACAGCTATACATATCTAGAGGCTGAAATTTTTGTCCATTATTCTTTGCAAAATAACTCAAACTCATTTGGATTGGATGGAGAGCATAGGTCTGGAATTTTGCTGGGCCATTCTAACACATGAATATGCTTTGATCTAAACCATTCCATTGTAGCTCTGGCTTTATGTTTAGGGTTGTTATCCTGCTGGTAGGTGAATCTCCGCCCCCGTCTCAAGTCTTTTGCAGCCTCTAACAGGTTTTCCTCCAGGATTATCTTTATTTAGCGCCATCCATCTCATCAACTATGACCAGCTTCCCTGTCCCTGCTGAAGAATGTTTTCTGCAACACATAGCATTTTGCATTTAGGCCCAAATTTTTTTTACTTTGGTCTCATCTGAACAGAGCACCTTCTTCCACATATTTGCTTTATCCCCAACATGGTTAACCCTTAGAGGACCCTGGGATTTTTCATTTTTTCATTTGTTTTTCACTCCCCAACTTCCCATAGTCCTAACTTTTTATTTTTTCGTACACATAGCCTTATGACGGCTTATTTTTTGTGGGACAAGTTGTACTTTCTAATGGCGCCATTTATGTATGCATACCATGTAGTGGGAAGCGAAAGGAAAAAAAAAGAATTGGGAAAAAACGCAATTCTAACAGAGGTTTAATTTTTTTTTTTAAATTACACTATGCAGTAAAATTGACATGTTATCTTTATTCTCCAGGTCAGT
Source organism: Bufo bufo (assembly GCF_905171765.1). Lineage (NCBI taxonomy): Eukaryota > Metazoa > Chordata > Amphibia > Anura > Bufonidae > Bufo > Bufo bufo. The sequence continues at coordinate 170,007,849 of NC_053391.1, read as the reverse complement.
ACGGTTACAACAATACCACACTAATATAATTTTTCTTGCATTTCAAAACTGAAAAAAAAAAAATTAACCTTTGAGAAAAATAAATATAAATTAGCTGTCACGACTGGGAGTGCGGTGTCAAAGAGTAAAGGGGATCAGCCTGGCCAAAAGGAGTAATAAGGGAGCAGGTCACCTCCTACTGCGTCCCTAATCCTCTCCTTGACTACTCACTGTATGAGCGGACCCCGATGGTAGGGCGACTCATACTCAGGATTCCTAGAAACCCTAAGTCGCCCTGGTAATCCCTCACTTAGGAGCAGGGGAGAGACAACCTGTTCATCCCAGTCATGGAGGAACAGGAGTCTCTATCTGAGGCCAGGCTGAAAGGAGAGGGGAACACATACAGCTATAGAGATGGCAGGTAAGCGAAACCAGTAACACACTTACCTGCCACAGACACACTGACTGGAACCCGTGCACAAGTGCTGGTGTCCACACCAACATTAAAAGGACACAGCACACACCACAAACCACACAGGAACCCAGGACAACCATAGCTGCAATAAACGTGAGACACCATAAGAACATCTATGACCACAAGGGTGGCCCTCACTGGACAGATGGAACAAGCCAGGAAGATAGCTCCAGCATACACCATGGCTGGAGTACCCCCCAGCTTCAGGCATCCAGCAGAGGCTAAATAGCCCAAGCAGCCGCACCCACACACACATAAACCCAGTGTTAAAACATTAGGAAGGGAGTTAACCCTTCCAACACCAGACAAGGGGAGGAAGCCACTTAAAGGGGAAGTGCACACATAAGCATAGAATGCTACACGTTGCCGCAGGCAACAACATGCGTGGCAACCATGTCACGGCAATCACCCAGAAGACCGAGACACTGCCACCGCATGCACACACAGCAACACGTTGCCTCGGGCAACCGCAAGTGTAGCAACAGTGTCACAGCGCACACCATAGGCCGTGACACTCCCACCCCTCAAAGCCCCCCCACCAAAAAAAAAAGGGAACAAAACAGAACACCCAAAAAACAACAGGACGGGGGGTGTAGGGGAAAGGAACAGGATCAGCGTCAGAGCAAGGATGTCTCTCTAAGACTGCCGCCAGCCCCTGGAACAACACACAGGAACCAGGGCACCAGCCACCAAACAGCCCAGAGAAACCGCACTGAACGCTGCATCCACCTCAGACACGGTTCACAACAGGTCGCTGCCGGCATGCATCCCCAACCAGCACACAGCCAGTACACCAAGGAATGCATCCAGCACACAACACAAACCACACAGGAACCCAGGACATCCATAGCTGCAATAAACGTGAGACACCATAAGAACATCTATGACCACAGGGGTGGCCCTCACTGGACAGATGGAACAAGCCAGGAAGATAGCTCCAGCATACACCATGGTTGGAGTACCCCCCAGCTTCAGGCATCCAGCAGAGAATAAATAGCCTAAGCAGCCACACACACATAAACGCAGTGTTAACAAAACACTAGGAAGGGAGTTAACCCTTCCAACACCAGACAAGGGAAGGAAGCCACTTAAAGGGGAAGTGCACACACAAGCATAGAATGCTACAAGTTGCCGCAGGCAACAACATGCGTGGCAACCATGTCACGGCAATCACCCAGAAGGCCGAGACACTGCCACCGCATGCACACACAGCAACACGTTGCCGCGGGCAACCGCAAGTGTAGCAACAGTGTCACAGCGCACACTATAGGCCGTGACATTAGCACCATATTCTGACCCCTATAACTTTTTTGTAGTTATGTATACTGTGTGAGGACTCATTTCTTTGCGGGCAATCTATAAATTTCAGTGATACTAATATGAATGTGCGACTTTTGATCACTTTTTATAGAAAAATTATTGGGGAGTTGAAGTGACAAAAAATGCCATTAATATTGATAAATTTTTTTGATTGCATGGGCATTTTTGCACTTTATACCCATAATGCCCATGATGTTTATTTTTTTTATTAGTTAAGTATTTTTATTTTAAGGAAAGGGATGGATTTGAACTTTTATATATATTTTTTTATATTTGTTTAACTCACCCTGGGTGCCTATAACTGGGGATGAGCAAATTTTTCAAAAATTAAATTTGCCGGTTCATTAAATTTTTCGGGAAAAATTATGTTTGATCCGAACAAATTTGCGGAGAATTACATTAAAAAACTTCCTGGCTGCTAAGATCATTTATAGTGAGCTAGTCTGATGCATCAGGAATTGGTGGTTGGAAATCCTGGCTGATCTACGCCTGATTCATCTTCACAAAAGTCAGTCTCTCCACATTTTTGGTGAACAGGCGAGTTCTCCTTGGGGTGACTATTGCCCCTGCTGCCCTGAACACCCGCTCTGATGCCACACTACTGGCCATGCAGGACATGTTTTCCAGGGCAAACTCTGCTAGTTGCGGCCACAGAGACCAAGGAGAGGGGGTGACATGAAGAGACTCCTCCTTAAGCGTGAGGCCTTTTGGATACACACCTTGGATACACTGCGCCCAAGGGGCTTAAATAGAGATTATGAGGTCATGCATTTATGATGTGTGTGTATGCATATACTTAATCAACATATTTTTTGTATCCTTTTTAGACCTCTACCTTATGAAGAATTCTCCAACAAGGCAGAAACAATCTCTACAGAATGTCTGTTTATTTGTTGCTGATTTTTGATTGACATATTTCTAAATACCACCCATTTAGGGTTGGGACGTCCTTGTGGGCGGTACTTGCTATATATATAGCTTGTGATTTATCATTGGATGTACCTGTTGAGAAAGGCTTGTACGCCGAAACGTTTCCTGGTTATAGGACATTTTCTGGGAACCTGAAATGAAATAAAAGAAATCCATTTGCAAAGATACAGCTGCTGGGATTTGTTGTTCTATTGTTCATTGGAGGTTGCTCCTCTCCCGTGCAGCATGCAATTTGGAGTGAGTGCTGGTCGGCTTCCTCATCGATTGTTCAGATTTTTCTGGTACGTGCACCGCCAATTCCAGATGAGTACTACAACCACCACTCTCAGCTTTGATCATACAGATGCCGAGCGGATTCTATCGCAGGTGACGTCGGCTTCTGATTTTCTGAACATTACCATAAGCGAATACAAGAAACAACATTTGGAGAGAGAATTAAGGAGATTAACTTCCTATGAACTGCATGCGGCTACTCTAGCCGAGTATCACAAGGTTAATAGGATACCGAGGGGCTTAAGAGTGCATTTACGCCCTACCTTTTTCCCTGATGACATGGAGTATTGCAGGGATTTTGAACATATTATCAATAAATGCTCATATGACCTCATCCTTCTAACAATTAATCGTATACAGAAGGCAATAGTCGATATTAAAGAACAAGTGTCCAGCACCGAGCAACAGTTACGTGACTCTCTATCCTTGGACGATTTCAATAAGTTAAAGGAGGCTGTGGACACTCAAATCTCGGCCTATAAACTAGAAACGGAGGAGAAGAAGAGATTAAAATTCTTACGCGACAGTGAAGACTATTACCTGAATAGGGTTTACAGATGGCAGGACGCTGGTTTGCAATCACAGCTTGGATACAGAAAACCCGCGAGATATGGTTCTCAGACCTCAAGTTCCGGCAACAAGTCAGCTGGCTCTCGCGAGACTCGTCCTTTTTTCCAGAGAGGCGGCCAGCGTCCGCGTGGAGGAGGAGGCGAGTGGGGCGAAAGCAGGGATTTTGAACATATTATCAATAAATGCTCATATGACCTCATCCTTCTAACAATTAATCGTATACAGAAGGCAATAGTCGATATTAAAGAACAAGTGTCCAGCACCGAGCAACAGTTACGTGACTCTCTATCCTTGGACGATTTCAATAAGTTAAAGGAGGCTGTGGACACTCAAATCTCGGCCTATAAACTAGAAACGGAGGAGAAGAAGAGATTAAAATTCTTACGCGACAGTGAAGACTATTACCTGAATAGGGTTTACAGATGGCAGGACACTGGTTTGCAATCACAGCTTGGATACAGAAAACCCGCGAGATATGGTTCTCAGACCTCAAGTTCCGGCAACAAGTCAGCTGGCTCTCGCGAGACTCGTCCTTTTTTCCAGAGAGGCGGCCAGCGTCCGCGTGGAGGAGGAGGCGAGTGGGGCGAAAGCACCACCGGCGGGACATCAGGGGCGACGCAGAGCCAGACCATACAAACCAGATCACAGGTAAGACTCCATCGTTAGTCATAAACCTGTCTTCTCGGTGTCTGGACTCTGAACAGATTTCTGCTCTACAGAGAGGCTTGTCATTTAGCCCCACAGCAGAATTTGACAGTTTCTAAATGGATGTAGACTTACAACAATGTTTCAGAAAAATCAAATTAAGGGCTCATTTTTCTGGACCCATTGGTGAGCAGTGTAATACAGACCCTGTAAAGGCACAACCGGGCCTATGTCTGGCTAGCTTAGGCCTAAAAAATAAATCCACTTTTATGCCCCCTAAGACCCATCACCTTGTTGAAACCTATGTGCAACTGGTCACCAAGGAGGTACGGGGACAGTTGGATTCCATTAAGAGGGGTGAACTATACATGACTCACAATGTTACCATCAGTGAGAGGAGAGCGGTTAAAACATTGATGGATGACAAAAATCTGGTAATAAAACCGGCGGACAAAAGGGGCTCAATAGTGGTAATGGACAAAACGAAATACACTGCTCAAAAAAATAAAGGGAACACAAAAATAACACATCCTAGATCTGAATTAATTAAATATTTTTCTGAAATACTTTGTTCTTTACATAGTTGAATGTGCTGACAACAAAATCACACAAAAATTAAAAACTGGAAATCAAATTTTTTAACCCATGGAGGTCTGAATTTGGAGTCACCCTCAAAATTAAAGTGGAAAAACACACTACAGGCTGATCCAACTTTGATGTGATGTCCTTAAAACAAGTCAAAATGAGGCTCAGTAGTGTGTGTGGCCTCCACGTGCCTGTATGACCTCCCTACAACGCCTGTGCATGCTCCTGATGAGGTGGCGGACGGTCTCCTGAGGGATCTCCTCCCAGACCTGGACTAAAGCATCTGCCAACTCCTGGACAGTCTGTGGTGCAACGTGACGTTGGTGGATAGAGCGAGACATGATGTCCCAGATGTGCTTAATCGGATTCAGGTCTGGGGAACGGGCGGGCCAGTCCATAGCATCAATGCCTACGTCTTGCAGGAACTGCTGACACACTTCAGCCACATGAGGTCTAGCATTGTCTTGCATTAGGAGGAACCAAGGGCAAACCGCACCAGCATATGGTCTCACAAGGGGTCTGAGGATCTCATCTCGGTACCTAATGGCAGTCAGGCTACCTCTGGCCAGCACATGGAGGGCTGTGCGGCCCTCCAAAGAAATGCCATCCCACACCATTACTGACCCAATGCCAAACCGGTCATGCTGGAGGATGTTGCAGGCAGCAGAACGTTCTCCACGGCGTCTCCAGACTCTGTCACATCTGTCACATGTGCTCAGTGTGAACCTGCTTTCATCTGTGAAGAGCACAGGGCGCCAGTGGCGAATTTGCCAATCTTGGTGTTCTCTGGCAAATGCCAAACGTCCTGCACGGTGTTGGTCTGTAAGCACAACCCCCACCTGTGGACGTCGGGCCCTCATATCACCCTCATGGAGTCTGTTTCTGACCGTTTGAGCAGACACATGCACATTAGTGGCCTGCTGGAGGTCATTTTGCAGGGCTCTGGCAGTGCTCCTCCTGTTCCTCCTTGCACAAAGGCGGAGGTAGCGGTCCTGCTGCTGGGTTGTTGCCCTCCTACGGCCTCCTCCACGTCTCCTGATGTACTGGCTTGTCTCCTGGTAGCGCCTCCATGCTCTGGACACTACGCTGACAGACACAGCAAACCTTCTTGCCACAGCTCGCATTGATGTGCCATCCTGGATAAGCTGCACTACCTGAGCCACTTGTGTGGGTTGTAGACTCCGTCTCATGCTACCACTAGAGTGAAAGCACCGCCAGCATTCAAAAGTGACCAAAACATCAGCCAGGAAGCATAGGAACTGAGAAGTGGTCTGTGGTTACCACCTGCAGAACCACTCCTTTATTGGGGGTGTCTTGCTAATTGCCTATAATTTCCACCTGTTGTCTATCCCATTTGCACAACAGCATGTGAAATTGATTGTCACTTAGTGTTGCTTCCTAAGTGGACAGTTTGATTTCACAGAAGTGTGATTGACTTGGAGTTACATTGTGTTGTTTAAGTGTTCCCTTAATTTTTTTGAGCAGTGTATGTTCAAGAAGTGATACGACAGCTGTCGGACCAGTCCACCTATCAACCACTAAATGGAGATCCTGTCTTTGAGATAAAAAATAAAATTAAGGGGATAGCAGAACGATTTGTGACATTAGGTGTCATTGACCAATGACCAACACTTTTATAAGTTTTTTTATTTTTTTTATTTATATTTTATTGGGTTTTTCCAACAGTAAACAAAGGTTAACAGGAGACCAAGGTATAGGCACGCAGGCCTGAAAGATATCAGTTACAAATATATGTAGCGAGTAAGCCATAATACAATTTAGGTTTGACATTTCACATAATGTACAATTAAAGCGAAGCATGAGTAATTGAATTGAATTCAAGTTAAAGAGAGACATGAGTTTGTGTTAGTGGTTCATGGACAAGCTTCTTTAAGGGAAATAATAATCCAATACGTGAGCAAAGGTCAAGGTAAGCCCCTAGACAAGTTACAGAGTTGGAGAAAAGAGTATGTGTGATTGCCACTCAGATTATATATAAGTGGAGTTCAAGGTTTCCTCCTATCCCTATGGGCGGCCAGGAAAGAAGGTTGATGAAAGATAGTACCTTAAGGGGGGGATTATACCTCAGACTTATGGGACAGTTGAAGGTAGCTGTGGGTCCCACTTATTTTGAGGGAATCTGAACCTTGACCAAGTGAGCCATTTTTTAAGAAAGGTCCCATGAGAACGCATTTCCCAAGAGGACAATTCCTCAAATCTATAGACCTGGTCTATTTTTTGAAACCATTCTTCCAGAGTCGGAACCTGGGTTTGAAGCCAGTATTTGGGGAGCAATAGGCGAGCCGCTATCAGCATTTGAGCGAAGACCAATGGAGGCTTCACATCACGCTCTTTCAGAGTGAGGGATAAAAGAGCTAATTGTGGAGACATTGATATAGAGGTCTCACAAATCTTATTAGATTGAGCAAAAATCTCTCTCCACCATTCGAGGATGAGGGGGCAAGACCACCAAATATGGAAGAAAGTCTCTTTCTCCCCACGGGACCTCCAGCAGACATCCGAAGCAGTTTCAGAGTATAGTGATGTCTTATCAGGCGTGTTATACCATCTAGTAAGAATCTTGTAGCTGTTTTCCTGAATTCGGACACAACGGGAGATCCCATGGGGAGAGTTTAGGAGTCTGGACAGGCTATGAAACGGGACAACTATATTGAGATCTCCCTCCCAACTCCTGACAAATGGCGGTTTGGCTAACATAGGCGGCAGTCGCAACTTGCCATATATCTGTGAAATAAGTTTCCTAGGTGTGGATTGGAGAGATATAAGCGATTCAAACCAAACTAGAGGACGAGTCAGGTCCCCTATTCTAATATGCTGTTTCAAATACGCTCTAATGTATGTTATAGTGAAGATATCACAAGGGTGGGGGTTTAGTAGAGTGTTTGTAGCTTGAGTATCCATCCAGTCACCCGAGGGTAGGGCTAATGAGTTAATATAAGATGGGGAGGACCTGAGCCCTTTGGAGGTTGAGGATTTTATAAGGGAAGGGGCTGTGTCAATTATATCCTTCACTGTTAAGAGAGGTGAGGGAAATGGGACAGACATGTGTGAGGATGAAAACCATTACTTTTATAAGTTTTTGATAAATCACACCCCAAGAACACCGGTATTATATATATTACCTAAAGTCCATAAGACTTTGATTGACCCCCCTGGACGCCCCATTGTGTCCTCAGTAGGATCCATCTTATCCCCTCCAGCAATCATCTTAGAAAAAGTTTTAACCCCTTTGGTAAAAACCACTAAGTCGTTTTTGTGGGATACACCCCACTTTCTCAGGATGATTGCTGAATTGTGCCCTGTTCCCCCTGATAGCCTCCTGGTGACAATCGATGTTGTAAGTTTATATACTTCAATTGGGCATCAGGAGGGCTTACAAGCTGTTTCAGCCCTTTTGAGCAATACTAAATATACAGCATTGGAACAAGAATTTTTCTTACAACTGTTACATCTTGTTTTATATGAGAACTATATTCTATTCATGGATACGTTTTACCTCCAGAAGTGTGGTACCGTGATGGGGTCTAACGTGGCCCCGCTCTATGCTAATATATTCATGTCATCATTTGAAGAGAATTATGTGTACAACACTGAGCTATATCGCAGTAATGTAATTGTTTGGAAAAGATTTATCGATGACATTTTTTGCATATGGGCGGGGCCACGGGAGACCCTATCGGATTTTATGAATCATTTGAATACTGTATTTGATGGCCTACAATTTACAATTACATCTGATACTAATATGGTGAGCTTCCTGGACACGAGAGTCATTAAGGATCAATTAAGGATCATTAAGGTGACCTCCACAGCACCCCAGCCCCTTAACAGTGACCAACACAGCACTGCCCCTTTAACAGTGACCTTCACAGTACCCTGCCCTCTTAACAGTGATCTCCACCGTTCCATGCGACCCTAACAGAGACCTTTACAGCTCCCACTCCTTTAACAGTGACCTCAACAGTACCCCGCTCCTTTAATAGTGACCTCCACTGTCCCCTGCCCCCTTAACAGTAACCTGCACAGTGCCCGCCCCTTTAACAGTGACCTCCACAGTGGCCGCCCCTTAACAATGACTTCCACAGAGCCCACCCCTTTAAGGGCTCTTGCCCACGAACGTAAGGGCTCCGTTCCCGTGCTGCAGACCGAAAATTGAGGTCCGCAATGAATGGGCACCGATCGTGGGGCAGCCGCATGCTGATCACGGACCCATTCACTTGAATGGGGTCCACGATCTGCATCCGACGGTCCGCACCACATGCACAACTTTTTTGCAGTGCGGAGGAATGGCCAGAAACACCCCGGAAGCACTCCGTAGTGCTTCCATGGGGTTCCGATCCATGCGGACCCATTGCCCTTACGTGAGCCCTAACTGTGACCTCCATAGCTGCCACCCCTTTATTATTGACCTCCACTGTCTCCTTAACAGGGATTTCCTGAATAACCCGCCCTCTTAACAGTGACCATAACAGCGCTCCATTCCCTTAAAATATGACCTCCACAGCACCTGCCTCATTAACAATGACCTCTACAGCACCCCCCTTAACACTGATATTAATAGCGGATTGTCCCTTTAACTCTGACCTCCACAGCAGTCTACCCCTTAACTGTGACCTTCACAGCACTCCGCTCCCTTAACAGTGTCATCCACATCCCCTTCAAAGATGACTTATAGCAGTGAAGAAAAATGGCTGGGTTGTTATGGAAACCTGGTGTAAAACTGTGTGTATGTTGAGACTAAAGGACCTGCGAGCTTCTATTGGCTGATAAGGGTCATGTGACCGTGTGTGTGTTGCAGTTGCGGTATTAGTGAAATATTTGTGGGCTTCTATTGGCTAATGCAAGTCATATGATGGTGCCATTTTAGCATTTTTTTGGGAATATCTCAGGAACTGTGATCCTAGAGAGCTGACACCTGATGTACCTTTGTGCCAAATTTGGTGCAGATCGTTTGGCCATGAATACAGAACAGACAGACAGAGAAATTAATTTATATATATACTGTATATATATATAAGAAATCAAATTCCTTTTCTTATGGGGCATTGTCTTTAATTGACAGCATATAAAACCCAGCAGAATTAGTATACAGTTACACTTAAGTTCATGTGAGTTACATCAGCATCTGCAACAACGTTGGCTAAGCGTCACAATCAAAATCATATTAACTCACACATAAGCTGTCTTATACTAAGAATGTCCTTTGTTGCCTATAGCAACCAATCAGAGCTCATATAAATGATTTGTAGCAAAATAGAAGTTGAGCTGTGATTGGTTGCTATATGCAAACCTGATGAATATCCAGGCTAACTGCCATAACAATCAACAGACAATGGCCCCTGTGGTTTGGGGGTTAGGTTACTAAGCATATTTTTGGTCAAATGATTGGAAAGCACGGGGTGAAAATTTCCACTCAAAACATAGTCCATGATGTTCCCGAGTCACAGAAGGTGGCTGTGCAGCATTTCATGATTGTAAATGTGACGGTGCGGATTCATTTAGCGGACATACATACATTCAGCTTTATATATTAGATATATAATTGAAGGAAATCTTTACATTGTAGAAATAATACCAAGGATTTCTATTTTGCAGAGTATATAGTAGTATATTTAGATCCTGGTATCAAATGTCTTTCCGCTTTGTATCTTGAGCATTAAAAATATAGATTAATAAGGATATTATTATTATTATAATTATTATTATTATTATTATCATTATTAATAAAGGTATCTCTAATGTAGGACAAAAAATAAATCAATGTACTATATGTCATTCTTTTAATTTTTTTCCAGTTGAATCCTTGAAAATACATTAATTCCTCTAGTAGGTACATACAGTACGATGAATAATTCATTCTGAAGGTGAGAGACCCCATGGTAGGTTGATGTTATCATGCACAAGTTCAGAGAACTGTAAACATTCATCTAAATGAACCTAGGTAAAATTTCTTCTGATTCTTTCTTAGAATATCAAGTCATAAATAAACATAAGAACTTTCCAAAGAGTGGGCAACCACAAGGGAAATACTCCTGAATTAATAACCTCAGTCTAAAGAGTTCTTCAGAACACGAGCAGGTAATAACAGAAATAGTTACACCAGTTGAAGAACAAGGCAGTACAGTATTGTACAGTAGATTCTCACTAGAGATAGGCGAATTTCATGTTATGAAATTCGTTCACACTTCGTTTGGTGGTAAAAGCAGAATTGCGTTATGTATTCCGTTCTCACGGACCATAACGCAATTCTATGACGGAATGCATAATGGAATGCCTTTAGAGGCATTCCGTTATTAATTCTGCCATAATAGAAGTCTATGGCCTGCATAACGGATCCGTCCCGTTTCCGTTATGCAGGAGAGGATCCGTTTTGCACCCCATAGACTTCTTTTATGACAGAATAAATAACGGAATGCCTCTAAAGCAGGGATGCTCAACTTGCAGCCCTTGTGCTGTTGCAAAACTACATCTCCCAGCATGCCCAGATAGTCTACAGCTATCAGCCTACAGCAGGGCATGGTGGGAGTTGTAGTTTTACATCAGTTGGAAGGCTGCAGGTTGAGCATCCCTGCTCTAAAGGCATTCCGTTATGCATTCCGTCACAGAACTTTCTGCTTTTACCACCAAATGAAGCGTCAATGAACTTCAAAATATGAAATTTGCTCATCTCTAATTCTCACTTATTTACAGAATTTGTCTGCAATTATTTGTTCTATAAAAGGCAGAAACAGCGACTGTACAAAGGAGTGTGTTATTATAATGTTTAATACATTAAATGGAACCTGTCACCTGGATTTTGGGTATAGAGCTGAGGACATGGGCTGCTAGATCGTCGCTAGCACATCCGGAATATCCATTCCCCATAGCTCTCTGTGCTATTATTGTGTCAAAAAAAAAAGATTTTATATATGTGTAAATGAGGCAAGTAAGAAGCCCAAGGAGCTGTTACTAACATTTCCGGAGCCCAGCCATCTTCTCCTCCTCCGAATCTCCTCCTTGCTCCCCGACGTCACAAATCTAAAGCACCATGATCTCGCGATGCGTGAGCTAGCGCATGCGCATTGTCAGCATAGTGTTCCTTCCCTGTGCTGGCATCAGCCTCAGGGAACGAACTGCGCATGCGCAGGCCGGTGCATCGCAAGATTACGGCGCTGTAGCTTTGTGATGATGGGGAGCAAGAAGGAGATTCGGAGGATGCGGGGCGGTGCTGGGCTCCTTCTCAGTGGGCGCGGCTGGGCTCAGAGTCAGAGAACGCTGGACTCATCTCTCATGCATGGAGGAGACAGGACTCATCTTTGCCTTATTTACATATCTATAAAATCGTATTTTTACACAATAAAAGCACAGAGAGCTATGGGGATTGGTTATTCCGGATGTGCTAGTGGCGATGTCCTCAGCTCTATACCCAAAATCCAGGTGAGAATGCTCATCCTAAAGGGCCAGTACTTAGTGCCCCAGGATGAGCATTCTCGTCCGCGGTCTTTTCTCCCCCCCAGCGTGCGGTGCTGTGATCAGCGTCAGAGATCCGGCTGTTACTGACAGCCAGATCCCTGATGCATCTACCAGCATTAGTTATAACGCAGATGCCAGTGAATTAACCCCTCATATGCCGTGGTCAGCGCTGACCGCAGCAAACGGGAGGTTTGCTCTCCCTCACCTCATCCATCGGATCCCCGCGCTGCTGTGGTGGGGACTCTATGGTTGACATAGCAGCCCCAAGCCATTCCAAGGCTTGGGGCCTGGCATGTATGGAGGCCTAAGAGGCTTAGCCCCCAGGCTGGGTCTCCTAGGTAACTGTTAGCGTCTGACAGTGTGACACTAACAGTTCAATACAGCACAATACAGATGTATTGTGCTGCATTGAAACAGGGATCAGACCCTGTAATGTTGAAGTCCCAGACTGGGACAAATAATAAAGTGAAAAAAAAAGTGTCCTTTTCCCAAAAGAAAGTAAAAAAAAAATAATAATTTTGGTAAAAGAAGAAAAAAAGACATATTAGGTATTTCTGCGTCCGTATCGACTAGCTCTATAAAAATATCACATGACCTAACCCCTCAGGTTAACACCGTCAAAAAAAAAAAAACTGTGCTAAGAAAGCCATTTTTTTGTCACCTTACATCACTAAAAATGCAACACCAAGCGATCAAAAAAGCATATGCCCCCTAAAATAGTACTAATCTAACCGTAACCTCATCCCGCAAAAAATGAGCCCCTACATGAGACAATCGCCTAAAAAATTAAAATAAACTATAGCTCTCAGACTATGGAGACGCTAAAATATGTTTTTTTTTTGTTTAAAAAATATTATTGTGTAAAACAATCGTGTAAAACTTAAAAAAGCTTTAAAAAGTATACATTTTAGGTATCGCCGCGTCCGTAACAACCTGCTCTATAAAAACATTGCATTACTTAAACCCTCAGGTGAACGCTGTAAAAAAAATATTTAAACGGTGTCAAAAGCCATTCATTGTAACCTTACATCACAAAAAGTATAATAGCAAGCGATCAAAAAGTCATATGCACCCCAAAATAGTGTGAATCAGACCGTCATCTCATCACGCAAAAAATGAGACCCTACCTAAGACAGTAGCCCAAAAAATATATATATGGCCTTCAGAATATGGAGACACTAAAACATGATTTTTTTTGTTTAAAAAATGCTGTTATTGTGTAAAACTTAAATAGATAAAAAAGTATACATTTTAGGTATTGCCAAATCCATAAGAACCTGCTGCATAAAAATATCACATGACCTAACCCCTCAGGTGGACACCCAAAAAAATAAAAACAAGTGTGTCAAAAAAGCAATTTTTTGTCACCTTACATCACAAAAAGTGTAATACCAAGCAATTAAAAAGTTATATGTATCCCAAAATAGTGGCAATCAAAACTTCATCTCATCCCGCAAAAAACGATAACTTACGTAAGACAATCGCACAAAAAATACAAAAAAAACTATGGCTCTCAGAAGAATATGGAGACACTAAAACATGATTTTATATTTTTTTTTTCATTTCAAAAATATTATTGTGTAAAACTTAAATAAATAAATAAAAAAGTATACATTTTAGGTATCGCTGCCTCTGTAACAACCTGCTCTATAAAAACATTGCATTAATTAACCCCTCAGGTGAACACCGTAAAAAATAATAATAATATAAACAGTGTCAAAAGCCATTTATTGAAACCTTACATCACAAAAAGTATAATAGCAAGTGATCAAAAAGTCATATGCACCCAAAAATAGTGTGAATCAGACCGTCATCTCATCACGCAAAAAATGAGACCCTACCTAAGACAGTCGCCAAAAAATAAAAAACTATGGCTTTCAGTATATGGATACAGTAAAACATGATTTTTTTGATTATAAAATGTAAATTAATGTGCAAAACTTAAATAAATAAATAAAGTATACATTTTAGGTATTGCTGCATCCATAAGAACCTGCTGTATAAAAATATCACATGACTAACCCCTCAGGTGGACACTATAAAAATAAAGTTAAAAAAAGGGTGTCAAAAAAGCAATTTTTGTCACCTTACATCACAAAAAGTGTAATACCAAGCGATCAAAAAGTCATATGCACCATAAAATACTACCAATCAAACCATCATCACATACTGAAAAAAAGGAACCCCTACATAAGATAGTCACCCCAAAATGTGAAATAACTATGGCTTTCAGAATATGGAGACACTAAAAAATCCTTTTTTTTTCTCAAAAATGCTTTATTATGTAAAACTGAAACAAACAACAAAAAAATACATAGTTACATAGTTAATACGGTTGAAAAAAGACATACGTGTACGTCCATCAAGTTCAACCAAGGGATAGGTGGGGATGCAAATCCCAGAAGGAATTGAGATTCAGATTTATACAAGTTTTCATAAGCATTAATGTTTTTTACTTTTAAGAATTTGTCTAAACCCTTTTTTAAACTATCTACTGTTTATGCTGTGACCACGCGTCATGCCCTGCCCTGTTAGTGATCTGAGAAGATCTCTCAGACTTGCTGCACGTGAATCTATCTGACAGATTGATTTGTTGTGGCTTTGGGCAGGATCCCACCCCCTCACAGGTTCTGCTCATTAGTTAGTTAGTGATGCTATTTATACCTGCCTCTCACTATAGAGATTCTGCTCATTTGCATGTCTTTCCCATATGCCCATGTTTATGCAAATTCGTTTTTACATGACAAAACTGTATAGAAAGGTTATTGAATATTATGTTAGGACAATCAGAAAACTTTTTGTCGGCCTAATGATATTCATCTAGGTGTGCAGGTCCACCCAAGCCATCCAACAGATGCAAAATAACTTTAAGGTTTACTGGTTCTCAGTCAGATGAGAGCTGGTTTGGAATATCTCATAGTGCACAAGGCTGCCATTGTAAAGTATGCTGGCTGTTATCTGTCTCATGGATAGATGGATGGCTTGTACATACCTGGCTTTTGGCATATAGCCTTTGTGTGGTTGTCTATTGTATGTTGTACATAATAGGAGTCTAAGACACATTCAGCTATCCCCTTAATGCTGTGCCAAACCATTTTGATGGGGTTTCCATCAATTTCTAACCTTTTTTTATGAACCAGACACCCTCTTCTCTTCCGAGCAGGGGTTGCCTGTGGTTCTGCCATTGACTTACATTGTATTAAATTGTATTCGAGCACCCAAATTATTCGGCCGAGCACTCGGATCTGCCGCACATAGCGATGCTCGAGCCGAACAGCAGTTTGGCCGAGAATGTTCGCTCATCACTATTAGTTTATAAAATGGGGTCACTTTTTGGAGTTTCTATTCTAGGGGTGCATCAGGGGGTCTTCAAATGTGACACAGCAGCTTAACCCTTTCATGACCAAGGGTCATTGATGCCCTAGTGTCCAGGTCAAAATTTACTAATCTGACATGCGTCACTTTATGTGGTAATAGCTTTGGAACACTTTTACTTATCCAAGCCATTCTGAGATTGTTTTCTCGTGACACATTGTACTTCATGATAGTCATATATTTGAGTCAATATATTTCACCTTTATTTCTGAAAAAATCCAATGTACCCAAACTTTTGAAAAATTCACAATTTTCCAAATTTCAATTTCTCTGCTCCTAAAACAGAAAGTCATACTTAATAAAATATTTATTACTTAACATTTCCCATATGTCTACTTTATGTTGGCATTATTTTGAAAATGTCATTTTTTTTTTTTAGGACGTTAGAAGGCTTAGAAGTTTAGAAGCAATTCTTCAAATTTTTAAGAAAATTGCCAAAACCCACTTTTTAAGGACTAGTTCAGGTCTGAAGTCACTTTGTGGGGCCTACATAGTGGATACCCCCATAAATGACCCTATTGTAGAAACTACACCCCTCAAGGTATTCAAAACCGATTTGACAAACTTTGTTAACCCTTTAGGCGTTCCACAAGAATTAAAGGAAAATGGAGATCAAATTTTTAATTTCACTTTTTTGGCAGATTTTCCATTTTAATCCAATTTTTTCTTTAACACATCAATGGTTAACAGCCAAACAAAACTCAATATTTATTACCCAGATTCTGCGGTTTACAGAAACACCCCACATGTTGTCATAAACTGCTGATGGGCACACGGCAGGGCGCAGAAGAAAAGGAACTCCACATGGTTTTTAGATGCCATGTCCCATTTGAAGCCCCCTGATGCACCCTTACAGTAGAAACTCCCAAGAAGTGACCCCATTTTGGAAACTAGGGGATAAGGTGCCAGTTTTATTAGTACTATTTTTGGGTACATATGATTTTTTGATCATTCATTATAACACTTTATCGGGCAAGGTGACCAAAAAATTGGTTGTTTTTATTTATTTATATTTACAGCGTTCACCTGAGGGGTTCAGTCAAGTGACATTTTTATAGAGCAGATTGTTACAGACGTGGCGATACCTAATATGTATACTTTTTCTCATTTAATAAAGTTTTACACAATAATAGCATTTTTGAAACAAAAAAATTATGTTTTAATGTGTCCATGTTCTGAGAGCTATAGTTTTTTTTATTTTTTGAGAAATTTTCTTATGTAGGGGCTAATTTTTTGTGGGATGAGGTGACGGTTTTATTGGTACCATTTTGTGGGACATACGCGTTTTTGATCACTTGGTGTTGCACCTTTTGTGATGCAAGGTGACAAAAATTGCTCGTTTTGACATTTTTTTATTTTTTTTTTATGGTGTTCACCTGAGGGGTTAGCTCATGTGATATTTTTATAGAGCTGTTTTTTATGGACGCGGCAATACCTAATATGTATACTTTTTTAATTTGTTTCACTTTAACACAATAATAGCATTTTTGAAACCAAAAAAATGATGTTTTAGTGTCTCCATGTTCTAAGAGCTATAGTTTTTTTATTTTTTGAGAGATTTTCTTATGAAGGGGCTCATTTTTTGCGGGATGAGGTGACGGATTTATTGGTACCATTTTGTGGGACATTCGCGTTTTTGATCACTTGGTGCTGCACCTTTTGTGATGTAAGGTGACAAAAATTGCTTGTTTTGAGGGCGGAGCTAACCAATGGCCAGGTAAGACGTGCTTTACCTCGGCTCCCGACCGACTCCAGCTTCACCGACTCACAGGACACCCTCTGCACCGCTGATCACATGAAAGGTCGCAGGAGGAGACCCCCATCGACGCCCGCTCCGACACGCCGCAAAACGGGAGCGATTTCCCGCTTCTTCGCCTCCTCCAGCCAGACAGACGCTGACAAAGAAGGAGACGATTCTCCCAAGATGGCGTCTAAGCAGGTCAGAGCAGCATCCCCTATATAGCATAAGGACTCAAGCCCACAAGCCCCAGAGTCACCGCAGCAGCTGAGGGGTACACCTACCGGTTCACCGGCATCCTATGCTGCAGCAGCAAGCTCCGGCTCGTCGGGGACATTCCCCTAGAAGCCGCTGCTCCCAGGCCACGATTCTTGAATCAGGGGCGTCCATGACCCCACAAAGAGAAGAGGAGGACTGGGACTGGAAGGTTCACCTCAAATCCCTCCCCACCAGGCATGAAATAGATGCCTTATTTTCCAGGCTGGAAACATCTCATAAAAGAGACATGGAGGCCTTGCAGCACGACTTGAAGCAGGTGGGTCAGAGGGTGGAGGAGGCTGAATCCATGCAAGATCAAGTACTGGGGGTCTTAGAATCACACCAGCAAGTCATCCAGACACACTCTGCCCAGATCCAAGATATCATCACACATCTGGACGATATTGAAAATAGAAATAGGAGGAATAACCTACGCATTAGAGGCCTCCCTGAAGATATTTTACCACAAGATCTTGAAAAATGGGCCATTTCCTTTTTCAATACATTGCTGTCCAGAGACCTGGGACAATCTCTTGGAATAGATCGTATCCACAGAGCCCTCGGCCCCAAATTAAGCGATCCTAATCGCCCCAGAGATGTCATATGCCGTATACATTTCTTTAAAGATAAGGAGGCCATCTTGAAAGCAGCCAGATCTGCAGGCAAAGTCATGCATGCTGATAAGGAAGTCATCATTCTACAGGATCTAGCTAGGCGCACCTTACAGCTACGCAAAGCGCTGAAACCGCTTTTGACAGCACTCAAAGCCAAGGACATTCCTTACAGATGGGGGTACCCATTTCAACTGTCTGCTTCTAAAGAAGGGAGGTCAGCTGTATTTAGATCCCTTGATGACCTCGCTAACCTCTGTGCAGCCTTTGATATCCGCTCTTGGAGTTACCGGACTGGCCTAGTCCGAGGCAACCCATTCCCATACCACAGAGGGAAAGATGGCAGATGACCTCACCCAAGCAGAAGAGGGCTCCTAGACGTGGGCCTAACCCTGACGATTGACTGTTGGGATATTCCTGCTCACTCACCTGAGGGGATTTACACCCTCTTGTTGCCTTCATTGTTCTATATTGTTATAGAAGTTATGTGCATACTATTATCTTGTGGATGGGTCTTCTAGACCTTCATACACACCTGTCGGTTACATTCAGCAAATGTTATGCTTGTGTTATTGTAAGTTGGAGTCCAGTAGTGAGACGGTCGGTCCTTGCTTTCTCCCTACCCCACTTAGGGACCGCGGCACACACCGCTGCGAACTACCTCAGTCGTCACCTAGCACCTTTTGAACCGACGATGTTGGTTCTTCCAAATAAGATTTACATGTTCTATATATGCACTACCTTGTGTTTTATTGTTCCCCTTTCTGTCTTCCCTCCCTTATGTGTCCTTCCCTATACCCCAACTGCATCCCTGATGGTTTTGAAAGGATCTGGAAGATTATGCCTTCCGCCCACTAATACTCCTCAAAATGGCACCCATATCGTTTTGCACTTTTAATGTTAGGGGCTTTAATAAACCCGAGAAGCGTAGTCATATTTTATACAGCCTCCATAAGAAGAGAGTTATGATTGCTATGATCCTGGAAACCCACTTTAAAGCAGGTGCCGTTCCCAAATATGCTAACCGCTATTATCAGAATTGGTTCCATGGTCCTAATCCCACCAGCAGGTCGGGGGGAGTTTCTATAGGACTCCACAAATCATTTAGCCATACAGTCTTATCTTCTGAGATAGACTTGAAAGGCAGGTTTGTTTTCATTAAGCTCTCTGTGGATCACTCTGTTATAACTGTAGCTAATGTCTATTTTCCTAACCAGGGACAGACAACCTATGGATCCAAGATTTTGAAAAAATTATCCAAATTTGCAGAGGGTTCTCCGATCATACTTGGAGGCGACTTCAATCTAGTGATGGACCCGCTGTTGGATTCCTCATCTGGTAAGTCCTCAATCTCCCCGAGTTCTTTGCGCAGATTCAAATCTGAGCTCATGGCGCTCCGCCTGGTGGACTTATGGCGCATTTTGCATCCAGGTGTCAGGGATTACAGCTTCCACTCCCCAATCCACAACAGTTATGGTAGACTCGACCATATCTTTATATCTCAACAATTGCTGGATTCTGGGCCTAAATGCTCTATTGACACTCGCCTGTGGTCTGATCATGCACTGGTGTGTGGTATTATTTCTTCCCAACCCTCTTGTCCCCGGCCCTTCTCATGGAGACTGAATGACAACCTGCTATCAGATATAGCCTGCTTAGCAGACATCCGGAAAGCTATTACGGACTTTACTATGGATCATCTAACGGATTTGACTGCCCCCCCCTATTAAATGGGAGGCTCTCAAATGCGTGCCTAGGGGGGTGTTTATTTTGCATGGCTCCAGACTGAAAAAAGAACGCTCACACAAATTGAAAGCTCTTCTATCTGATCTTGCCATAAAAGAAAATTTAAACAAAAATTCCCCTACTGACACGCTAAAATCAGACATTTCTTTAGTTCAGCATCAAATACTACAGATCCTCGACCAAAAATCCCTATGTTTTAGAGATAAAATTAGACACGGGTTCTTTGAATATGGTAATAAATGTGGTAGCTGGCTAGCTAGGGCCTTACATCCCCGAACTGCTCTGACTCACGTTCCATCAATCAATACAGGTGCAGGAGGTTCCGTACATAACCCAGTAGATATCACAGCGGAGTTTCAATCCTTTTATGCATCCTTATATAATCTCCCAGCATCTACCCTCCCACGGGAATCCTTTGGTGATGAAACTCGTGAATACCTTACCCAATTTGGCCCCACCCCCATATCTGATGAAGAGGCAGCCACACCAGAAGATGATTTTACCCTCCCTGAACTAGAATCAGTGATCAAGAATCTGAAGAATGGGAAATCCCCAGGCCCTGATGGATTGGTTCTATAAAATTCTCCGAGAAGATCTTACACCCTTATTGGTTGAAACCTTTAATTCCATCTCACCGGATTGTCCATTTACACGGCAAGCTCTTCAGGCACACATCACGGTCATTCCCAAGCCAGGCAGGGACCCAGCTTCATGCTCTAATTAAAGGCCTATTTCCTTGCTCAATGTGGATCTCAAAATGTATGCCAAGCTTTTGGCTTTGAGGATTCATCCACACATTCCAGGTTGTATCCACAAAGAGCAAGTAGGATTTGTACCAGGACGAGAAGCCCGGGATAATACACTTAAAACGCTAGGGCTGATAGCGAGGGCACAGCAAACCAAAATCCCACTATGCCTTCTCACTGTAGACGCTGAGAAGGCGTTTGATAGGGTAAGCTGGCGGTTCTTGGAGGAAACCCTGCGCCACATTGGCTTGGGAGACAAAATGACCCATAGGATATTAGCTCTTTATTCCTCCCCTTCAGCCTGTGTTCGTGTTAATGGACTTCTGTCTGCCCCTTTTGAGATTCGGAATTGAACACGTCAAGGGTGCCCCTTGTCGCCCTTTTTATACACTCTTGTGATGGAATCCCTTGCTAATGCTCTTCGGGCAAATCCTTCCATCTCGGGTCTCAAACTTGGTAATACGGAGCACAAACTGTCCCTGTTCGCAGATGACCTGCTTATATACTTATCCTCTCCCAGGATTGGCCTGCCCTCGATTCTTCGTGAATTTGATCTCTTTGGGCGCCTTAGTAATTTTAAAGTCAATGTGCAGAAATCAGAGATTTTAAACATAAACATGCCCCAACGGGAAGTAGATTCTTTAAAGGACTCTTTCTCTTTTAAGTGGACCTCCCAACATATTAAATATTTAGGAGTATACATCCCAGCAAATTTGACACATGTTTTTAAACTTAACTACTTACCCTTGCTTAGAGCTATTGAATCCAGCTTCCATAAAT
Organism: Bufo bufo; assembly: GCF_905171765.1. Lineage (NCBI taxonomy): Eukaryota > Metazoa > Chordata > Amphibia > Anura > Bufonidae > Bufo > Bufo bufo. Next base: position 169,986,345 of record NC_053391.1, on the reverse strand, counting down.
GGACTCCACTCCAGATCTCATGGTTTGGGAGGGTTAATGTGGTGAAAATTGCCATTTTACCGCGTCTCCTATATTTGTTCCAGACGATCCCATGTAAAATTCCTTTAACCTATTTTGCTAAGATCAGGAGAATGGTATCGGTTTTTGTATGGAAAGCACCCAGAGCTAGACTTAGTTATAGCTTGATATCTCGTTCTAAAGCTTTGGGAGGTACGGGACTACCAAATTTTATATCATATTATAGAGCGACAATCATGAATAGTGTGCTTGATTTATGTCACAACCGCTCTACTAAATTATGGGTGGAAATTGAGCACGAAATGACACCACATTTGGCCACTGGAGTTTTTTGGTTGTCCCCTACTTCCTTGAATTTATTACCTAACTCGCAATCCCCGATGCTTCTATATACTTTGGCTAGGCTTTGGGCTAAATTTGCGGTCAAACTTAGCCTTATACATTCTCCTGGTCCTCTCATGATACTCACGGGCCATGCAGATCTTCCCACAGGTTTGAGTCAGCTCCCAGCCCTGGGAGACCAGAATAGACATCCAATCAAATTGATAGACGTCTATAAGCAGAATGGTTTACTCCCTTTAGATGATCTCTCCCACATTATTCCTGCGGGCCCTGGACGCTGGCTCCTCTATTTTCAGTTGCAAAGCTTTATTAAATCCCTGATGCCTGGACTGCGGTCATGTCCCCCCTTAACCGAATTTGAGAAAATGTGCATAGCAAGGTCAGCTCCTGATCATGCTATATCTCTACTATATGCCATGTTGAACTCTGGGGGGAAGGAGGATTTTTCCACAGGCACTCAAGGAACTAAACTCAAATTCATGTCTGATTGGGAATCGGAACTGGGATCTACCTTCTCTGCAGACCAATGGTCTAGATCACTTCTGTTCACTCATAAATTAACTGTGTCTTGTAATCTACAAGAACTCAACTACAAAATCCTTAGCAGATGGTATAGGACCCCAGTGCGATTACACCAATTTTATTCTCAGGTTTCTGATACATGCTGGAGGTGTCTTAATGCAAGAGGCTCCATGACACATATATGGTGGGACTGTCCAGGTGTGGCCCCCCTGTGGCGGGAGATCTTTGACTTATATAATTTCTTATACAAAGCTACTATCACACCCTCACCTGCGATAGCTCTTCTATCCATGTTCTCAGGAAGGATTTCGCAGATTAAGAAGGGCGCACTTCGCTTGTTTATCTTAGCTATGAGGCAGATAATTCCCCGTCAATGGAGGTCTACGGAGAGTCTTCTGAGAGTGACCTGGATTCACTGGTTCATATGGAAGAGTTAGGCGCTATGGATTCAGGATCTGCTTCGGCCTTCTGGGGGATTTGGGACCCATGGAATCAGTTCCGCACCTCCTCATCTTTTCATGATTGGTTGACAACAGGTATTATCTCGGGTAATAGCTCCTAAATACTACACTAAGCAGAATCTTCTATCCTATACACCTCCTTTCCCCCTTCCTTCCTTCTGTGTATGTCTTGTCTTGGTCTGCCATGTCTTGTGATGTCTCTCCTTGTCCTATGTGGTTGCTGGTCTGGAATTTAAAGAATATATACCATGGGTGCTCTTGGATTCTTTCCAGAAGTCCCCACGGGCTTGTTACTTGAAAATAATGTTCTGAAATGCTACTCATAGAATGTACTACTACCTCAGACTTATTTGTATGACCAGTTTTTGACCTTTGTAATTTTCATGTTTATGTATACATATTTGATATATCTGTACCATAAAAATTGCTTGTTTTGACACAGTTTTTTTTTTTTTTTTTTTACGGTGTTCATCCGAGGGGTTAGGTCATATGATATTTTTATAGAGCTGGTTTTTACGGATGCGGCAATACCAAATATGTCTATTTTATTCTATTTTTTCTATTTTTAAATTTTTTTTTTTATTCCTTACTTGGGGACTTTTTTTTTTTTTACATGTGAAACTTTTTTTTATTCAATTGTTTCAACCCTTTATTTATTTATTTATTTATTTTTTTACACTTTTTGTCCCCCATAAGGTCATACAAGACCTCTGGGGGACATTTACTTCACTTTTTCTTTATTTTTTAACTGTTGATTTCTCCTGTAACTGGGGCTGACATAGTAGCAATACAGCGCTGTACAGCCTCAGTGCAGGGCTGATCGAGGTCTGTGAAAGACCTCACACAGCTCCTGCACTCTCCGGCGGTCACATGACCGCCGGGCCGGAACAGGAAGCGCATAGCTCGGTGAGCGCTGTGTATGCAGCGATCCAGAAGGCAGGGACACCTGGGCACTGTCCCTGCCTTCTCTCTGGGTTGCCCTGCTGTCACTGACAGCGGGCAACCTGATCAGCAGCTGCACGATTAGCATGCAGCTGCATTTTCTGAACGGACGTTCTGGAACGTCCATTCAGAAATAGAGATCCACCCATAGGACGTTCATATCCTATGGGCGGACGGAAAGTGGTTAAAAAAATTACTATAGCATTATATTAGCTAAATTGCCGTCTATGTGTATTTTACGAATATTTGCTATATTGCTATAACTTCATTTTTTAGAATATTCGGAATATTCTAAAAGACGAAGTTATAGCAATAGAGCGAATAAATTCGTTATTTAGAATATTTGTCTTTTTTTTCCCCAATGTGTACTGTTATTCCACTTTGGCATACTGCTCCCCGACAAGCGTCCCCGTAACCATGGGAACGCCTGTGGGTTAGAATATACCATCGGATCTGAGTTTTCACGATCTCAGGGAAAACTCAGATCCGATGGTATTTTCTAACCCACAGGCGTTCCCATGGTGACGGGGACGCTTGTCGGGGAGGAGAATGCGAACAACTGTACAGATGGGAAAAAAATAATGCCAAAATTCTAAATAATGAATATATTAACTATATTGCTATGTATTTGTTTTTTTAGAATATTGTTCATTTTATTTTCCATATGAAAACATGATTCCCCCCCTGCTTAAGCTTGTGGGCCAATGGCTTATTGACCCACAAGAAAGAAGCAGGGAGGAATCATGTTTTCAGATGCTATAAAATGACGAATATTCGATATAACGAATATATACACTATATTCATAATAGTCACAAATTTACGAAGTTACGATATTTGCGATTAATATTTGCTATTCGAATATTCGAGCTCAACATTACGTTAAACAGCCGCTGGCTATGTCCAGATGTTGCAGAGAGCATTCCTCATGACTGAGGGCCCTCGTCTATGTGGTAACGACTGGGTTTTTCAACAGGACAACGCTACGGTACACAATGCCCGCAGGACAAGGGACTTCTTCCAGGAGAATAACATCACTCTTTTGGCCCATTCTGCGTGTTCCCCTGATCTAAATCCAATTGAGAACCTTTGGGGATGGATGGCAAGGGAAGTTTACAAAAATCGACAACAGTTCCAGACAGTAGATGGCCTTTGTGCGGCCGTCTTCACCACTTGGAGAAATGTTCCAACTCACCTCATGGAAACGCTTGCATCAAGCATGCCGAAACAAATTTTTTAAGTGATAAACAATAGCAGCGGAGCTACTCATTTCTGAGTTCATGTTTGGAAGTTGGATTTGGAAGTGGTCCTAAACTTTTGATCAGCTGAAAAACAGCCAGTTTCAGTTTATTCGTTGTTTTAATTAAATTGAATGCTCAAATTTTTTTTTTGTCTCACTCCCATTTCTTCTTGTTGCATGCTGAAATCTATTTGGATTTTTTGCCATTTTTCAAGTGGTCTTAAACTTTTGATCAGGACTGTATATATATATATACAGTACAGACCAAAAGTTTGGACACACCTTCTCATTCAAAGAATTTTCTTTATTTTCATGACTATGAAGGCATCAAAACTATGAATTAACACATGTGGAATTATATACATAACAAACAAGTGTGAAACAACTGAAAATATGTCATATTCTAGGTTCTTCAAAGTAGCCACCTTTTGCTTTGATTAATGCTTTGCACACTCTTGGCATTCTCTTGATGAGCTTCAAGAGGTAGTCCCCTGAAATGGTCTTCCAACAGTCTTGAAGGAGTTCCCAGAGATGCTTAGCACTTGTTGGCCCTTTTGCCTTCACTCTGCGGTCCAGCTCACCCAAACCATCTCGATTGGGTTCAGGTCCGGTGACTGTGAAGGCCAGGTCATCTGGCGCAGCACCCCATCACTCTCCTTCATGGTCAAATAGCCTTTACTTTCAAAGTTTTCCCAATTTTTCGGCTGACTGACTGACCTTCATTTCTTAAAGTAATGATAGCCACTCATTTTTCTTTACTTAGCTGCTTTTTTCTTGCCATAATACAAATTCTAACAGTCTATTCAGTAGGACTATCAGCTGTGTATCCACCTGACTTCTCCTCAACCCCATTTATAAGGCAAGAAATCCCACTTATTAAACCTGACAGGGCACACCTGTGAAGTGAAAACCATTTCAGGGGACTACCTCTTGAAGCTCATCAAGAGAATGCCAAGAGTGTGCAAAGCAGTAATCAAAGCAAAAGGTGGCTACTTTGAAGAACCTAGAATATGACATATTTTCAGTTGTTTCACACTTGTTTGTTATGTATATAATTCCACATGTGTTAATTCATAGTTTTGATGCCTTCAGTGTGAATCTACAATTTTCATAGTCATGAAAATAAAGAAAACTCTTTGAATGAGAAGGTGTGTCCAAACTTTTGGTCTGTACTGTATATATATATATATATACATATATATACTCCGTATTTTTCGCCATATAAGACGCACCGGCGCATAAGACGCACCTAGGTTTTTGAGGAGGAAAATAAGAAAAAAATATTTTTTAACCAAAAGGTGTGCTTTTGGTGGGCTTTGAACTGGTAGCCTGTGAATGACACTATTATGGGGGATCTGTGGATGATGCACTGTTATGGGGGATTTGTGGATGACACTGTTATGGGGGTCTGTGGATGGCACTGTTATGGGGGTCTATGGCTGACACTGTTATGAGCGTCTGTGGATTGCACTGTTATGGGGGTCTCTGGGTGGCACTGTTATGGGGTCTGTGGCTGACACTGTTATGGAGGTTTGTGGCTGACACTGTTATAGGGGCGTCTGTGGATGGCACTGTTATGGGGGCATCTGTGGATGGCATGACACTGCTATGCAGGGGATCTGTGGATGTCAGATAAATAGCATCTTATGCTATTTGACATCCACAGATCCCCCCATAACAGTGTCAGCCACTGTGAATGACCTTCAATACAGGGGGTGGGGGCTGACACCGACACTAGTTTTTTAATGGCAGTGGGGGCCCGGTGCAGTCACTGTATTTTATTGCATCGGGCCCTGCTCATTGTACTAATCGTATCTACTGTAACTGCAGGCAATTTTTAACCCCTTAGGGACGCATGACTAACAGTACGCCATGTTTCCCGAGTCCTTAAGGACTCATGACGTACCGGTAAGTCATGGGTTTAGAACGCGATTGCGGCGCGGCGGGGGTTAATTGGAACAGGATGCCCGCTGAAATCATTCAGTGGGCATCCTGTCACAACGTTGGGGGTGGGGGTCATGTGACCCCCCCCGTATCGGCGATCGCCGCAAACCGCAGGTCAATTCAGACCTGCGGTTTGCGGCTTTACCTGCAGTTGCGGCGGCTGTGCGGCGTGCCATCGGGTCCCCATGCGGCTGTAGGGGGGACCCGATGGCATGGAAGGCAGCGCGATGTCTAAGGAAGGCATCACGCTGCCTTCCGGTGAAGAGCCTGTGAGATCCAGCCCCCTGGATCTCCCAGGCCCCGGAAGCTGTATGAGTAATACACACAGTATTACTCATACAGCCAATGCATTCCAATACAGAAGTATTGGAATGCATTGTAAAGGAATATACCCCCCAAAGTTCAAGTCCCAAAGTGGGACAAAAAATAAAGTGAAAAAAAAAGTTTAAAAAATAAAGTTTTCCCCCCAAAAAATTAAAAGTTTTAAGTAAAAATAAACAAAAACGTAATTTTCCCCAAATAAAGTAAAAAAAAATTGGTAGAAAATAGGGGAAAAATATCGAGCATGCTGCGAATTTCACGCAACGCACAAGTAATGCGTGAAAATCACCGCACATGTGAACAGCCGGATAGAAATGAATGGGTCGGGATTCAGTGCGGGTGCAATACGTTCACCTCACGCATCGCATCCGCGCGGAATACTCGCCCGTGTGAAAGGGGCCTAAAACATGATTTTTTTTGCTTAAAAAATGAAATCATTGTGTAAAACTAAATAAAAAAAAAGTATACATATTAGGTATCGCCGCGTCCGTATCGACCGGCTCTATAAAAATAACAGATGACCTAACCCCTCAAATGAACACCGTAAAAATGTAAATAAAAACTGTGTGAAATAAACCATTTTTTGTCACCTTACATCACAAAAAGTGTAATAGCAAGCGATCAAAAAGTCACACGCACCCCAAAATAATGCCAATAAAACCATCATCTCATCCCGCAAAAAATCATACCCTTTGGGTAATCGCCCAAAAACTGAAAAAATTATGGCTCTCAGACTATGGAAACACTAAAACATGATTTTTTTTTGCTTCAAAAATGAAATCATTGTGTAAAACTTACATAAATAAAACAAAAGTATACATATTAGGTATCGCCGCATCCGTGACAACCTGGTCTATAAAAATATCACATTATCTTTCCTGTCAGATGAATGTTGTAAATAACAAAAAATAAAAACGGTGCCAAAACAGCTATTTCTTGTTATCTTGCCTCACAAAAAGTGTAATATAGAGCAACCAAAAATCATATGTACCCTAAACTAGTACCAACAATACTGCCACCCTATCCCGTAGTTTCTAAAATAGGGCCACTTTTTTGGAGTTTCTACTCTAGGGTTGCATCAGAGGGGCTTTAAATGAGACATGGTGTCAAATAAACCAGTCCAGCAAAACCTGCCTTCCAAAAACCGTATGGCATTCCTAACCTTCTGTTCCCTGCCGTGTGCCCGTACAGCGGTTTACGACCACATATGGGGTATTTTTGTAAACTAAAGAATCAGGGCCATAAATATTGAGTTTGGTTTGGCTGTTAATCCTTGCTTTGTAACCGGAAAAAATTATTAAAATGGAAAATCTGCCAAAAAAGTGAAATTTTGAAATTGTATCTCTATTTTCCATTAATTCTTGTGGAACACCTAAAGGGTTAACGACGTTTGTAAAATCAGTTTTGAATACCTTAAGGCGTGTAGTTTCTTAGATGGGGTCACTTTTATGGAGTTTCTACTCTAGGGGTGAATCAGGGGGCTTCAAATGGGACATGGGTGTCAAAAAAAACAGTCCAGCAAAACCTGCCTTCCAAAAAACATATGGCAACCCCTTTCCTTCTGCGCCCTGCCATGTGCCCGTACAGCGGTTTACAACCGCATATGGGGTGTTTCTGTAAACTACAGAATCAGGGCCATAAATATTGAGTTTGGTTTGGCTGTTAACCCTTGCTTTGTAACTGGAAAAAAATTATTAAAATGGAAAATCTGCCAGAAAAGTGAAATTTTGAAATTGTATCTCTATTTTCCATTAATTCTTGTGGAACACCTAAAGAATTAACAAAGTTTGTAAAATAAGTTTTGAATACCTTGAGGGGTGTAGTTTATATAATGGGGTCATTTTTTGGTGGTTTCTATTATGTAAGCCTCGCAAAATGACTTCAGACCTGAACTGGTCCCTAAAAATTGGGTTTTTGAAAATTTCTGAAAAATTTTAAGATTTGCTTCTAAAAATTCTAAGCCTTGTAACATCCCCAAAAAATAAAATATCATTCCCAAAATGATCCAAACATGAAGTAAACATATGGGGAATGTAAAGTAATAACTTTTTTTGGAGGTATTACTATGTATTATAGAAGTAGAGAATTGAAACTGAGAAATTTGCAATTTTTTACAAATTTTTGGTAAATTTGGTATTTTTTTATAAATAAAAATGAGGTTTTTTTTACTTCATTTTATCAGTGTCATGAAGTACAATATGTGACGAAAAAACAATCTCAGAATAGCCTGGATAAGTCAAAGCGTTTTAAAGTTATCAGCACTTAAAGTGACACTGGTCAGATTTGCAAAAAATGGCCTGGTCCTTAAGGTAAAATAGGTCTGAGTCCTTAAGGGGTTAACTATAGAATATGTTCGATCCAGCAGCCTGTACTTACGAGCATAGCAGGCAGGAGGCATGAGGGTGGGCGGGCGGGCACTGGCAGCGTAACTCACTACATCACGTGCCTGCGCCGCCTGCTTCATTCATAAAGTGGGCGGAGCAGGCACGTGATGTAATGAGTTACACTGCCAGTGCCCGCCCGCCCAGCCTCCTGCCTCCTGCCTGCTATGCTTGTAAGTGCAGGCTGCTGGATCGAACATATTCTATAGTTAAACATTGCCTGCAGTTACAGTCGATACGATTAGTACAATGATCGGTGCCCGGTGCAATAAAATACAGTGACTGCACCGGGCCCCGCTGCCATTACAAAACTAGATGCCGGCCCCCAGCCCCTCCTGGCTGATAGAAACGCCGGCTGCGCTGTGCAGCATGCGGTCGGCGGTGTATCAGTGTAAACGGCAGCATTCGCCCCTTAAGACGCACTGCCAGTTTCCTCCCACTTTTGGGGGGGTGGGGAAGTGCGTCTTATAGGGCGAAAAATACAGTATATATATATCTATATATATATATATATTACACATTAAGCCCGTTAGAATAAAAGGCACTAGAACAGTAGTGCATAGACATTAGTAGGAACAGCAGATCTTAAGTTTTAAGTTTAAATTGATTAATCGTTTCAGCCCTAGTATAGTGTTTACCCTTAGTCCTCTGTGGGATCTCTGGATAATGCCCTCAATACATAAACCATACTGGAAAATAGTGATAAGCGGCAGGGGTCATACCGTATATACTCGAGTATAAGACGAGTTTTTGGGCACATATTTTTGTGCTCAAAAAGCCTCCTCGTCTTATACTCGAGTCTAGGTCTTAGCTCCGGTAATACAGGCAGTGCGGGGGGCGGCGCTCACTCACTGACGTCACGCGCCTGCGCCGCCTAGTGGGAGAAGGCGCGTGACGTCAGTGAGTGAGCGCCGCTCCCCGCACTGCCTGTATTACCGGAGCAAAGACAAAGTAAGATATCGTTTAAATATACTGCTGTGTGCGTCGGGGAGGGGGATCTGTGGATGGCACTGTAGGGGGATCTGTGGATGGCACTGTAGGGAGATCTGTGGATGGCACTGTAGGGAGATCTGTGGATGGCACTGTAGGGGGATCTGTGGATGGCACTGTAGGGGGATCTGTGGATGGCACTGTAGGGGGATCTGTGGATGGCACTGTAGGGGGATCTGTGGATGGCACTGTAGGGGGATCTGTGGATGGCACTGTAGGGAGATCTGTGGATGGCACTGTAGGGGGATCTGTGGATGGCACTGTAGGGGGATGGGATCTGTGGATGGCAGTGCCATCCACAGATCCCCCTGAAGTGCCATCCACAGATACCCCCTCCCCTACACAGTGCCATCATGGCACTGTTTAGGGGAGGGGGGATCTGTGGATGGCACTGTTTAGGGGGGAGATCTGTGGATGGCACTGTTTAGTGGGGAGATCTGTGGATGGCTCCCTGTATTTAATGCAGAGTGTGTGTGTATATAATGCACACACTCTGCATTAAATACAGGGAGTCACCCTCTTGCAGATGTGTGTGTATATAATGTAGAGTGTGTGCATTTTATACACATACACTCTGCATTATAGCTGCATTTCCCACCCTAGTCTTATACTCGAGTCAATAATTTTTCCCATTTTTTGGGGGTAAAATTAGGGGCTCGGCTTATACTCGGGTCGGCTTATACTCGAGTATATACGGTATTCGAATTCGCGATATTTCGCAAATATTTTGTAGAATATTCGCGAATTCGAATATTCGTTATATTCTACAATTTTTGTACTCGAAAAATCGGCAAGGTAATGATCGTGTAATATGCGAATATGCAAATTTCCGTAATGCTAATTTTTATCGCAAATTTTTCAATGGCCGAGTAAATGCATGATTCCTCCCTGCTTCTTGCTTGTGGGCCAATGAGTCATTGGCCCACAAGCAACTTAAGCAGAGAGGAATCATGACTTTAGATGGGAAAAATGATTAATATTATTAAAAAACAAATATATAGCACTATATCGAATATATTTGTTTTTTCGAATATTCGCAATATTCTAAAACAAGAATATATAGCAATATAGCAAATATTCAAAAAAAAATAAAAATAAAAATATAGAGCAATTTAGCTAATATAGTGCTACAATCTGAACTTCAGATGAGAAAAAAATTACAAGTATTAGACAAAGAAGATTATAGCACTATATTAGCTAAATTGCTTTATATTAGTTTTTTTTTCAAATATTCGCTATATTGCTATATATTCTTGTTTTAGAATATTACGAATATTTGAAAAAAAACTAATATATTCAATATAGTATATATTCGCAATCAACACTACTCCTAAAGTCAAAGATACTGCAGCCTTCTCATTGGCCCACAAGATAGAATCAGGGAGAGATCATGTGTACTGATTAAAAAAAAAATCTTGAATATTCGAAATTACGAATATATGTCACTATATTCAAAATATTCGTGAATTCTCGAAGTGCCTATATTCGCAATAAAAATTCACAATTCGAATATTCGTGATCAACACTACTGGAAAATAGACCTCTCAGATACCAATTGGCACACAGCACTCCACACGCTGCCCACTCCGGTCTGCTCTCAGTTTCCATATCGGCACATCGAGTCTGGAGAAGAACACTGTGGAAATGCAGCCTATTACGCCGTGTGCTGATTCCTCCAAGCCAGAGGGCAGCAGGACTGGCGGGGTTTAGCAGCGTCTCTGTCATCCTCCTTTTGTCTGTGAAGAGTCATGGTTACCGATGCTCACACGACCTATACATGATCAGCGCCACACACACGCCGTTCTCCAGCCATCGGCAGCACCCAGTCGTCCTCTGCTTGTCAGAGCACAGAAGCCAGTGAGGAACTAGCTTGCCTCGCCCCCGGTGTGGAAGTGTCTTCGTCTCTGCCGCCGGGATCAGTTCCCCTCCCTTCGGTGATGACTAATTCACAGTCCACGGCTGCTGGCGGGGTCCTCGGCAGCTGCCTCCAGTGCGCAACCCGGATCATCGATCGCAGGTCATGCTGCAGAATAAGCCTTTAGCTACAAGGCTTGGCAACACATGGGGGGTAGTGTCACACAGCCCAGGGCAAACTTCAACAGGAAGGGGCTGACAGTCAACGGGGAGCACCTACACTGTCATCCAGCAGAGCGAAGTTTGGAGTCTGTTTTGTAGGCACCATGTGTTCTGGAGTTACATAGAACTGCGGGTAAACTTACCCCACAAAACAAATGCAACTGTGCTTCGTCTTTGTGGACATGACATAGAAAATCAGATCCTGTAGGTTCCAGAAAAACTTGTATATATCATGTATATATCTATCAGACAACATGTATATATCTATCTACCCCATCTCTCCCTGGAAGCCCTGCATTATTCTAACCCTCCAGAACTCTGCATTGTATAGGACCGGATTACTGTACGTTTTTTATGAACTTAAAGGAATAGGAATTTCTATGTCAAGTCCACAAAGATGAAGCAAAGCTGGGGTAAGTTTACCGGCTATTCAATGTAACTCGAGAACACATGGTGCCTTCAAAACAGACTCCAAACTCTGTTTTGCTGGATGACAGTGTATGCGCTCCCCGGTGCCTGTCAGCCCCTTCCTGGTGAAGTCTTCCCCGGGCTGTGTGACTCTATTCCTCGTGTGTAGCCAAGCCTTGCAGCTAAAGGCTTATTCTGCAGCATGACCTGCGATCGATGATCCGGGCTGCGCACTAGAGGCGGCCGCCAAGGACCCTGCCGCCAGCCGGGGACCATGACTGAGTAATCACCGAGGGGAGGGGAACTGATAACGGTGGCAGATCCGGGGACACTTCCTAACCCGGGCCGAGGCAAGCTGGTTCATCACTCGCTTCTGTGCTCTGACGGGCAGAGGACGGCTGGGTGCTGCCAATGGCTTGAGCATGGCATGTGTGTGGCGCTGATCATGTATGGGTTGTGCGATCTGCGATAGCCATGCCTCTTCACAGACAAAAGGAGGATGACAGAGCCGCTGCTAAACCACGCCAGTCCTGCTGCCTTCTGGCTTGGAGGAATCAGCACCACAGTGTTCTTCTCTAGATCCGATGTGCCTGATATGGAAACTGAGAGCAGACCGGTGCGGGCAGCGTGTGAAGCTAATGTCGTACTAAATTATTGTGGGCTGTACAAACTTAAAATACAATCAATAAACAATTTCGTCAAAGGAAAATATTGCTTTTTGTATGCATGGGAGCACATTCCTGCTCTAGACTAAGAACCTGCTGCTTTCAGAGGTGTCTAAGTTTATTTTTGTTGTTGCCCAGGTTTGGTAGGGGCCCATTCCTGGGAACACATTCCTGTTGCAAACAAAGAACCTGCTGCTGTCAGAGGTGTCTAAGTTTATTTTTGTTGTTGCCCATGTCTGGTTGCGGCCCATTCCTGGAAACACATTCCTGCTGCAAAAAAAAAAAACCTACTGCTGTCTGTTCCTGCTGTGTTAGGCTGAGCTATGTGTAGGCCTTAGACTCGACCATTAACATATACCTGCTGCTGCTGTCTGTCCTGATCATGTTAAGTTATGTTTAGGCCTTATACTACACCGTTACCTTTATCTGCTGCTGCTGTCTGTCCTGATTTTGATGAGTTATGTGTCGGCCTTGTCCTACAGCATTACCATTTCCCTGCTGCTGTCTGCTCTTTTCCTACTGAGTTAGGGCCAACTATGTGTATGCCTTATACTACAGCGCTACCATTTCCCTGCTGCTGTCTGTTCTGTTCCTGCTGATTTATGCCCAAATATGTGTACGCCTGACAATAAAGCGTTACCATTTTCAAGCTGCTGCTGTGTGTCCTGATATTATTGAGTTAGGCCCAGCTATGTGTATGCCCTATACTACAGCGTTACCATCAGTGATGTGCGGCAGGGGCAATATTCGAATTTGCAATATTTTGAGAATATTTGGGCGAATATTCGTCATATATTTGTGAATTCGAGAATTCGTGATCTCCAGTCATTATTTTCTTGATTGCAAGCCTTCTCATTGACCCACAAGCAAGAAGCAGTGAGGGATCATGGGTACTGATAAAAAAAAATCTAGAATATTCACGATTTCAAAGATATAGCACTATATTCTAGATTCTCAAAGTGCCAATATTCGCAATAAAAATTAGCGATTAGAATATTCACGATCAACACTAGTTACCATTTCCCTGCTGCTGTCTGTTCTGTTCCTGCTGAGTTAGGCCCAGCTATGTGTATGCTTTACACTACAGCGTTACCATTTACCTGCTGCAGTCTGCCCTGCTCCTCCTGAGTTTGGTCCAGCTATGTGTAGGCCTTATACTATTCCCTTAACAATTACATGTTGCTGCTTTTTGTCCTTATCCTGCTGAGGACTACCATCATGGACCAATTATTCGCCCTTTGACTTTATCAACCATCGAGTATTAGAATTCTCTTAAACTGGTGTGCATGCTTCATTTTTTGCGCATGTGCTCTGTTCATCATATATTGTCAATATTTACATATATATATATATATATATATATATATATATACACTCACCTAAAGAATTATTAGGAACACCTGTTCTATTTCTCATTAATGCAATTATCTAGTCAACCAATCACATGGCAGTTGCTTCAATGCATTTAGGGGTGTGGTCCTGGTCAAGACAATCTCCTGAACTCCAAACTGAATGTCAGAATGGGAAAGAAAGGTGATTTAAGCAATTTTGAGCGTGGCATGGTTGTTGGTGCCAGACGGGCCGGTCTGAGTATTTCACAATCTGCTCAGTTACTGTGATTTTCACGCACAACCATTTCTAAGGTTTACAAAGAATTTTGTGAAAAGGGAAAAACATCCAGTATGCGGCAGTCCTGTGGGCGAAAAATGCCTTGTTGATGCTAGAGGTCAGAGGAGAATGGGCCGACTGATTGAAGCTGATAGAAGAGCAACGTTGACTGAAATAACCACTCGTTACAACCAAAGTATGCAGCAAAGCATTTGTGAAGCCACAACAATCACAACCTTGAGGCGGATGGGCTACAACAGCAGAAGACCCCACCGGGTACCACTTATCTCCACTACAAATAGGAAATAGAGGCTACAATTTGCACAAGCTCCCCAAAATTGGACTGTTGAAGACTGGAAAAATGTTGCCTGGTCTGATCAGTCTCGATTTCTGCTGAGACATTTAAATGGTAGAGTCCGAATTTGGCGTAAACAGAATGAGAACATGTATCCATCCTCTGATGGCTACTTCCAGCAGAATAATGCACCATGTCACAAAGCTCAAATCATTTCAAATTGGTTTCTTGAACATGACAATGAGTTCACTGTACTAAAATGGCCCCCACAGTCACCAGATCTCAACCAAATAGAGCATCTTTGGGATGTGGTGGAACGGGAGTTTTGTGCCCTGGATGTGCATCCCTCAAATCTCCATCAACTGCAAGATGCTATCCTATCAATATGGGCCAACATTTCTAAAGAATGCTATCAGCACCTTGTTGAATCTATGCCACGTAGAATTAAGGCAGTTCTGAAGGCAAAAGGGGGTCCAACACCGTATTAGTATGGTGTTCCTAATAATTCTTTAGGTGAGTGTATATTAATTTTGATAAAATACAATCATGCGATATTACGCTTCATTCACCCCAAAACTTTTTTACCTCCGACGTGTTTCGGAATAGTCGTATTCCTTCCTCACACAATACCTCCGATGCGTTTCGGAATAGTCGTATTCCTTCCTCAGGGATCCCTAAGGAAGGAATACGACTATTCCGAAACACGTCGGAGGTATTGTGGACCAGAGAAGCTTCCGTAGCTTCAGGTGTGACTGCACACGTTAGGTTTCCAGGACAACAACCAAACATTGCTTCCAAGAGCGCGCGTGAGCTACCGGCCAGAGCTACGCGCGTGCCACGAGGAAAGCAGAAGACAGCGCCAGCAGAGACACTGAAAGAATTTAAAGTGAACAGCCGCAAGAGAAGTACCGTATGAAACTGAATGAATCCAGCAGCATGAATATATTTTCCATCAAGCACGCCGACCAGTAAGTAACTGCTGGCTTTTTTATATTTGCTCTCTTTTTATTGGACTTTACCTGTTACATATTTTTAGGAGACATTGATACACTGGTATCTCTGCATTATATGACATTTTTTAGTCAGTGCATATCTCCAACCCACATGTGCTAATACTATTCATGCACCGCGGTGTTATTCCTGGAAACATATTCCTGCTACAAACAAAGAACCGGCTCCATTCTGTTCTGACTGAGTTTGGCCTAGCTATGTGTAGGCCTTATACTACACCATTACCATTTACCTACTGATGTTTGTCTGGATGAGTTTGGGCGAGCTATGTGTAGGCCTTTTACTACACTTTTACCATGTAACTGCTGCTGTTACTCTCTGTCCTGATCCTGCTGAGTTTTGTGTAGGTCATTTACTCCACCGTTACCTTTTCCTGCTGCTGCTGTCTGTCCTGATCCAGATGAGTTTGCCCCAGGACTAAAGGGGCCTTCCTGCAACCTTATAGGTTAAAATTAATTAAAAACATATCAATATCTAAAAAAAAAAGCACACGTTAGAACGTAAAGAAATATTTATTAACAATGTTGATGAACAAATATGCCTTTAAGGCAACTTTTTTAGTTGTTTATGGAGGTCCAGCAACTCCTGGATCCCATTATGGTGCAGTTCCTCCAGCTGATGCACCTTCTTATCCAGACTATTTTGTCTTATCATTGAATTTTCTTAAACTGCTACAAAAATTCTGCTAGGGTATTTATAAATATGGGAGCACAATTGAATCCAATACAGCATAATAAATTTTAGCATCAACATGTCTAGGGATCTGTCATTTTCCTTTGTATCTAAAAGATTTTGCAAAGTTAGTGGAGTAAGGTTTGGTAAGACACCAAGATCTATTGGGACTTTGCTGTCAAGAATCTCTAGATCATCAAGATGCAATTTGCATCTTGATGATCAAAATTTAAAAATTCTCATTAGCGCAGCATGTGGACAATTCTTAACACATAACGTTTGCTAAAGTAGCAGACCTAGAAAAATATTCAACATTGACTGCACATTTGTGATAGATAATAATAATAATAGTCTTGAAAAAAGTATACTATAGCTAGACTGCCTGTTCATCAAGGGCTTTATGGTCTGGTCTGAGTATTTAGAGTGGAACATAACCAGTATCCAGTAAAACAAACCCTAAAATGCTAGCCAGCTCTGGACTTGATACAGGGTTTCTGCCTAGAAAAAGTGCATCCCCATCCAGAGATTGCTAAAAGTGGCTATGAACCCGAATTCCTACTTCACCCAATGACTCCAATAACCATCATACAAATTATTCCTCCTCCCTCTGTTATCTTGGTGATCAAAGCATTCTTATTGATGTGTGTGATGGACAAGTGAAATGGAGAACTAAGTAAACTCTGTTTTATATACCCTGGAATTATTTAACTATTTATTTTTTCTGCCACATTATTTATTGCATAGTGCATGACTCTGCAGGGTCTCGGAAAAACAATCTTAAGATCAGCAAATAAATATCCAGCAGAATGTCTTCCCAAATTGTCCCAGCCCCTTATGTAGATGTATTGCCTGGTATCCTAACGGGATAAGTGCATCCACCTGCTTTTTATATACAGTAAATACAATATTTAGATATTTTTTTTTTTACAGTTTTGTGTGTCTCCAGATAAGTCCATAAATTATTTTACAATTAGCGTGCTAGTAGATGATGCATGAAAGGTAAGTTAGATTGTATATGATAGAAAGTGTCATGGCTGAGGATGGGGAAAACCCTCAGCCGTGCGGTATCAGAAGATGGATGGTCAGAGCATGGCCAGGACAGGTATAAGGGAGAAGGTCACCTCCTACACATCCCTAATTCTGACCCTGTCTCCTAGCCACATGAGCCGACCCTGATGGTGGGAGGGCTCATACACTGGAACCTAATATTCCTGCTCGCCCTCAGGGTGGCCCTGGACTAGGAGCTGGGTAGACAGCCCGTTCCTCCTGGACACGGAGGAACAGGAGTCTAATAGTGGCCAGGCTACATAGAAAGGGGGACATGAACAGACATATGGCAGTGACAGGTAAGTAAGACTAGCACCAGAACCGCACCGCACACACAGACATCACACAGGAACCCAGGAAACCATATTCTGCAATAAATATAGACCAAACAGACATCTTCTAAACACCATACATAAACTTAAACTTATGACCACAAGGGTGGCCCCCTCTGGCAGATGGTGAATAACAGGAGGAAGTCTCCAACAAGCATGGCTGAAGAACCCCCTCTGACTACTGCTACAGCAGAGACTATATAGGCCCAAGTAGTCACACCCACACAGACACACCCAGTGCACACACACTGAGGGAGTTAACATTTCCTTAACCCGGGAGTGTAGTGAAACCACATAGAGGGGAATACACACAAACACTCACTGTAGCTGTTACCGTCGACAACGACATGTGTGGCAAACGTGTCCTGGGAACCGGCCAAAAGGCCGAGACACTGCCACCACATGTACAAACGTTGCCACGGGCAGCCACAGGGGAAGGGGAAAATGTCAGAGTGCACACAACATAAAACACAGTGCACACCAGACATTCAGAGTGCATACAAACACCCACACAAACTAAAGGCAACCGCATGCGGCTCCCAAGGAGTCACGGCCATGAACATGGTCGTGACAGAAATCTCAGCTCAGTGATTCTAGTTGGTTTGGTGGCTAGCACCTGAATTTCAGCATTTCTAATGGTTTATTTCATTCAATCTATAGTCAATCTGTGTGATTATTGTGGTACGTTAGACAAAACTATTCTTAGTTAGCCAGCAAAATTTGTCAACCTTTGATAATTCCTGTTTATGCTACAGTTACAGTGACTCTTTTTGAAGCCAATATATTGCCTCTTTTCACTCGTTAAACAAGCTGAGTGGATTTAAATGTTTTATGTTGCTTGTGTATCTAAAGGAATTGAACAATTATAGTTGTGTCTAAATCACCTAGAGACATGCATGTTTGCAAACATAACCTCCAGTTACCTTTTTTCCTAGCTATGTATCAGTTTACAAAAGGATAAAATATCTAATTGGTGGCAGGATCAATATTGTAGACCAGGCCATCAGAAACAGGAAAAAGATTAATTACTAATGGAAGTTGCTAAGAAAGCATTAACAAACACAATTAAGACAATTCATGCAATTACTTAAAAGTCAAGCTCTGCTCATTTAAAATAAAGGTCAGTCATTAAAAACGAGATGAAAACTCTTTCTGGGTAAAACCATGGTGCATAAAAATGTAAGATCTGAAAATGAAAAACCTATGTATCACAAAATTAGGATGAAAAGAGCTCAAAATGTTGAAGAATTAAAAATTTAGCTCCAGTAACTTGGATTCTGATGAGGAAATTATCAAATAACCACTGCACAATTTCTTGATCAAAACTTCGGATTAATACTGTACAGAGATCCGTCTCCGTACCATATCAAAATGTATGGGCTCCGATGAGCTGAAGTCAGTTATTCACGAAGTCGCGTGTGACTTAATTTAATAACTTTGGTAGTTGATTTTTAAAGTGGAAAACCACTTTAAAACTTGAAACCAAACTTGGGTTATGTTCCGAGGAACCACTCTCACTAACCGCGATGCATTAAGCTGGTTTAAATGCTCTGGTTACATTTGAATGCACTTTTTCATTGTATTTATTTTGAGCTATAAAACATGTAGGTCTGTCAATATTTTTTCCTCTGCACATTTATGTGATATGCTACCTCATATTAATGTGATATACTATGATATGACATGTATAGCATACCATATGTATAACTTGAGTGGATCTGTAAAGAAGAATGGCAGAAAATTCCCAAATTCAGGTGTACAAATCTTGTGGCATCATGACTAGAGGCTGTAATCTGTGCCAAAGGTGCTTCAACTAAGTAGGGAATTAAAGATCTGGCCTGGATACTTACATCAATGCATTATTTCAGCTTTTACTTATCAGTAAATTAGCAAATGTTTTGAACCTTCTATTTTCACTTTGTCATTATAGGGTATTCAGTTTAGAATAATGGGGAAAAAGCGTACTTAAAAATGACATCCCATCCTGATTTATGCATACGTTGAGAAAGAATAACAACTGTTCACTAACACTCAGGTGTGACAGACTAAAACTCGGCTGTGACAATGCGATTTTCTTGCAGTGATGATAGTCGTCTTTTGAACTAGACACTGTGATGCAGTAATTCCTTCATTTACATGGTTATAATTTGCATCTCTAATAAGAAATGTGTTTGCTGCTGTATACAGCCCTCATCTTGTGGCAATGTGCAATACATTTAATAAAACGGCTATGATAAAGGCGTTATGATTGCAATAATATTATTGTGGTAAAATTGTTGAACACTTTTTTTTTCAAAGAATAACACGTTCACTAACACTCAGGGGTGACAATACAATATTTTTTTTTGCAGTCTTATACATACACTTTTTTTTATTTTAGCACAAAGACAAAACATAACAAAATATGAAACAAGTGAAAGGGCTTGAAGACTTTCTGAATACACTGGATGTCTTTAATTTGAAGTGACATTTGCAGCACAAATGTGTGAATGTGCCCAAAAAAGTTGACTCCCGCTGAATAATGGATAAGTTGTTCATGGAAAAAAAAAAAAAATGTTGGCAACCTTATCATACAGGTGACTGTATGACTTTATTAGGGATTTGTGCAGCTATGTAATATGTTCATTGTATCTCCGTGTGCCTAGGATTCCCTAAGAAGACAGTTTTATTTTACTTAGACAGGTTCTGTATAAATCCATGAAAAATACAAGGCATGCTCCATCATAATATAGATCACCTTTTTGTACTTACATGGACGAAACAAGGTCTGTCAGCCTTTGTACACATGGCTAGGATGACACCAGTGAGTACAATTTTAATAATACTTTTGCAATATGCTGTGGTCATTATTATATTAGTTTCCACAGTTGTAATGAGCGCAGAACAATTGCATCAACAATACAGTAATAATTCATAGGTTTATTCAGAATTATGAAAGAAACACATAACTATCCAAATGAACCTCTTTTTAAAGATGTGGTCTGAAAAAATAATATCAGTTTATATATATTTTTTATTATGCTTAAGTAATTAACCACCTCAGCCCCCAGTGCTTAAACACCCTGAAAGACCAGGCCACTTTTTACACTTCTGACCTACACTACTTTCACCGTTTATTGCTCGGTCATGCAACTTACCACCCAAATGAATTTTACCTCCTTTTCTTCTCACTAATAGAGCTTTCATTTGGTGGTATTTCATTGCTGCTGACATTTTTACTTTTTTTGTTATTAATCGAAATTTAACGATTTTTTTGCAAAAAAATGACATTTTTCACTTTCAGTTGTAAAATTTTGCAAAAAAAACGACATCCATATATAAATTTTGCTCTAAATTTATTGTTCTACATGTCTTTGATTAAAAAAAAATGTTTGGGTAAAAAAAAAATGGTTTGGGTAAAAGTTATAGCGTTTACAAACTATGGTACAAAAATGTGAATTTCCGCTTTTTGAAGCAGCTCTGACTTTCTGAGCACCTGTCATGTTTCCTGAGGTTCTACAATGGCCAGACAGTACAAACACCCCACAAATGACCCCATTTCGGAAAATACACACCCTAAGGTATTCGCTGATGGGCATAGTGAGTTCATAGAACTTTTTATTTTTTGTCACAAGTTAGCGGAAAATGATGATTTTTTTCTTTTTTTTTTTTTTTCTTACAAAGTCTCATATTCCACTAACTTGTGACAAAAAATAAAAACTTCCATGAACTCACTATGCCCATCACGAAATACCTTGGGGTCTCTTCTTTCCAAAATGGGGTCACTTGTGGGGTAGTTATACTGCCCTGGCATTCTAGGGGCCCAAATGTGTGGTAAGGAGTTTGAAATCAAATTCTGTAAAAAATGACGAGTGAAATCCGAAAGGTGCTCTTTGGAATGTGGGCCCCTTTGCCCACCTAGGCTGCAAAAAAGTGTCACACATCTGGTATCTCCGTATTCAGTAGAAGTTGGGGAATGTGTTTTGGGGTGTCTTTTTACATATACCCATGCTGGGTGAGATAAATATCTTGGTCAAATGCCAACTTTGTATAAAAAAATGGGAAAAGTTGTCTTTTGCCAAGATATTTCTCTCACCCAGCATGGGTATATGTAAAAAGACACCCCAAAACACATTCCCCACCTTCTCCTGAGTACGGAGATACCAGATGTGTGACACTTTTTTGCAGCCTAGATGGGCAAAGGGGCCCACATTCCAAAGAGCACCTTTCGAATTTCACTCGTCATTTTTTACAGAATTTGATTTCAAACTCCTTACCACACATTTGGGCCCCTAGAATGCCAGGGCAGTATAACTACCCCACAAGTGACCCCATTTTGGAAAGAAGAGACCCCAGGGTATTCGCTGATGGGCATAGTGAGTTCATGGAAGTTTTTATTTTTTGTCACAAGTTAGTGGAATATGAGACTTTGTATGAAAAAAAAAAAAAAAAAAAAAAAAATCATCATTTTCCACTAACTTGTGACAAAAAATAAAAAATTCTAGGAACTCGCCATGCCCCTCACGGAATACCTTGGGGTGTCTTCTTTCCAAAATGGGGTCACTTGTGGGGTAGTTATACTGCCCTGGCATTTTCCAGGGGCCCTAATGTGTGGTAAGTAGGTAAATGACCAGTGAAATCCGAAAGGTGCTCTTTGGAATGTGGGCCCCTTTGCCCACCTAGGCTGCAAAAAAGTGTCACACATCTGGTATCGCCGTATTCAGGAGACGTTGGGGAATGTGTTTTGGGGTGTCTTTTTACATATACCCATGCTGGGTGAGATAAATATCTTGGTCAAATGCCAACTTTGTATAAAAAAATGGGAAAAGTTGTCTTTTGCCAAGATATTTCTCTCACCCAGCATGGGTATATGTAAAATGACACCCCAAAACACATTCTCCACCTTCTCCTGAGTACGGAGATACCAGATGTGTGACACTTTTTTGCAGCCTAGGTGGGCAAAGGGGCCCATATTCCAAAGAGCACCTTTCGGATTTCACTCGTCATTTTTTACAGAATTTGATTTCAAACTCCTTACCACACATTTGGGCCCCTAGAATGCCAGGGCAGTATAACTACCCCACAAGTGACCCCATTTTGGAAAGAAGAGACCCCAGGGTATTCGCTGATGGGCATAGTGAGTTCATGGAAGTTTTTATTTTTTGTCACAAGTTAGTGGAATATGAGACTTTGTATGAAAAAAAAAAAAAAAAAAAAAATCATCATTTTCCACTAACTTGTGACAAAAAATAAAAAATTCTAGGAACTCGCCATGCCCCTCACGGAATACCTTGGGGTGTCTTCTTTCCAAAATGGGGTCACTTGTGGGGTAGTTATACTGCCCTGGCATTTTCCAGGGGCCCTAATGTGTGGTAAGTAGGTAAATGACCAGTGAAATCCGAAAGGTGCTCTTTGGAATGTGGGCCCCTTTGCCCACCTAGGCTGCAAAAAAGTGTCACACATCTGGTATCGCCGTATTCAGGAGACGTTGGGGAATGTGTTTTGGGGTGTCTTTTTACATATACCCATGCTGGGTGAGAGAAATATCTTGGCAAAAGACAACTTTTTCCATTTTTTTATACAAAGTTGGCATTTGACCAAGATATTTATCTCACCCAGCATGGGTATATGTAAAATGACACCCCAAAACACATTCCCCAACTTCTCCTGAGTACGGCGATACCAGATGTGTGACACTTTTTTGCAGCCTAGATGCGCAAAGGGGCCCAAATTCCTTTTAGGAGGGCATTTTTAGACATTTGGATACCAGACTTCTTCTCACGCTTTGGGGCCCCTAGAATGCCAGGGCAGTATAAATACCCCACATGTGACCCCATTTTGGAAAGAAGACACCCCAAGGTATTCAATGAGGGGCATGGCGAGTTCATAGAAATTTTTTTTTTTTGGCACAAGTTAGCGGAAATTGATATTTTTTATTTTTTTCTCACAAAGTCTCCCGTTCCGCTAACTTGGGACAAAAATTTCAATCTTTCATGGACTCAATATGCCCCTCACGGAATACCTGGGGGTGTCTTCTTTCCGAAATGGGGTCACATGTGGGGTATTTATACTGCCCTGGCATTCTAGGGGTCCTAAAGCGTGAGAAGAAGTCTGGAATATAAATGTCTAAAAAATTTTACGCATTTGGATTCCGTGAGGGGTATGGTGAGTTCATGTGAGATTTTATTTTTTGTCACAAGTTAGTGGAATATGTGACTTTGTAAGAAAAAAAAAAAAATTCCGCTAACTTGGGCCAAAAAAAAGACTGAATGCAGCCTTACAGAGGGGGGGGGGGGGGATCAATGACAGGGGGGTGATCAATGACAGGGGGGGTGATCAATGACAGGGGGGTGATCAGGGAGTCTATATGGGGTGATCACCCAACTGTCATTGATCACCCCCCTGTAAGGCTGCATTCAGACGTCCGTATGATTTTTACGGATCCGATCAGTCTATCAGTGGATCCGTAAAAATCATGCGGACATCTGAATGGAGCTTTACAGGGGGGTGATCAATGACAGAGGGGTAATCAATGACAGGGGGGTGATCAGGGAGTCTATATGGGGTGATCACCACAGTCATTGATCACTCCCCTGTAAGGCTGCATTCAGACGTCCGTATGATTTTTACGGATCCGATCAGTCTATCAGTGGATCCGTAAAAATCATGCGGACATCTGAATGGAGCTTTACAGGGGGGTGATCAATGACAGAGGGGTAATCAATGACAGGGGGGTGATCAGGGAGTCTATATGGGGTGATCACCACAGTCATTGATCACTCCCCTGTAAGGCTGCATTCAGACGTCCGTATGATTTTTACGGATCCGATCAGTCTATCAGTGGATCCGTAAAAATCATGCGGACATCTGAATGGAGCTTTACAGGGGGGTGATCAATGACAGGGGGGTAATCAATGACAGGGGGGTGATCAGGGAGTCTATATGGGGTGATCACCACAGTCATTGATCACTCCCCTGTAAGGCTCCATTCAGACGTCCGTATGATTTTTACGGATCCGATCAGTCTATCAGTGGATCCGTAAAAATCATGCGGACATCTGAATGGAGCTTTACAGGGGGGTGATCAATGACAGAGGGGTAATCAATGACAGGGGGGTGATCAGGGAGTCTATATGGGGTGATAACCACAGTCATTGATCACTCCCCTGTAAGGCTGCATTCAGACGTCCGTATGATTTTTACGGATCCGATCAGTCTATCAGTGGATCCGTAAAAATCATGCGGACATCTGAATGGAGCTTTACAGGGGGGTGATCAATGACAGGGGGGTAATCAATGACAGGGGGGTGATCAGGGAGTCTATATGGGGTGATCAGGGGTGATCAAGGGCTAATAAGGGGTTAATAAGTGACGGGGGGGGGGGTGTAGTGTAGTGGTGCTTGGTGCAACATATTACTGAGCTGCCTGTGTCCTCTGGTGGTCGATCCAAACAAAGGGGACCACCAGAGGACCAGGTAGCAGGTATATTAGACGCTGTTATCAAAACAGCGTCTAATATACCTGTTAGGGGTTAAAAAAATCACATCTCCAGCCTGCCAGCGAACGATCGCTGCTGGCAGGCTGGAGATCCACTCGCTTACCTTCCGATCCTGTGAACGCGCGCGCCTGTGTGCGCGCGTTCACAGGAAATCTCGCGTCTCGCGAGAGGACGCACCGGCGCGTCCACCCAGAACAACAGGACCGCCGCAAAGACGCAATCCTGCGTACGGCGGTCCTGAGGTGGTTAAACAGATCTTAATTAACTTGATTTATGAGCTGTTAGAACGCACCAGGGAACTTGGAGTAATGCCATCCGATTCCATAGCCTCTAACATCATACTGAGGATGGCCACTGAAGAGGAGTAGAATGTCACATATTGATTTCTTATTCACAGAAAGAAATTTGAAAATGTACATTAGTAAACAATAGAAAAGCTCTGATTAGATATGAAATTTAAAATACAGAATAGGCAAATTAAACCAGATTAGTATGTAAAAGGTTCTAACTACAGACATCCCCATTATTTTCTGGTCATGCAAGAATTTTGATTTTCAAATATTCCTTTTATTTTTGTTTAAAAAACTCCTGATATATTCTTCTTGGCTGTTTTTCTGGTTTTATTATTCATGTGTATGCAACAATGGTAAGTCTTTTTCAGTAGATCCTCAGCTACCATGTGTTCGAGCCTATCTGCCCCTATTTCATGTACAATTACAACCAAACTATTGAACCTTAATGTTCTATTCATAAGTTGTAGTTTAAAGTTTTATCATGGGTTTGTCACAATTTTTAAAAAAAGCAATGGGGCATTTTGTGGGGGCATAAGCAGGTAAGACATGGTTATAAAGTGTAACAATGATTGCATTTTATTCATCAGACTAAGGATGAGTGAACCAGTTTGGACCAAATTGGGTTCGATCCGAACTTTGCTATTTTTCGGACGGCAGATGAATCTGAATATTTTCAGGTTCCTTTCAGACGAATCCACTAAAATGACACGTAGACCCAGTTTAGTGGACACTGTGGGAAAAGAGCACTCGGGAGGAAAAATAAAGGGCCTCACATCACCCTGAGAGGAAATAATGGGAGGGCTTGCCCGTATTGGCTTTCAGGATGACATAAAGCCTGGATGAGACAAATTTTGCAGCAGGCTGAGAGGTTCCCTAGTAAAATGAACAAACACCATTCTGTGCCTGGCTATGAATGAGGTTAATTGGGTATTACAGTGTCTGCCAGGAAAATGATCTTAGAGAGTCAGACAGTCAGAAATTAATCAGGGACACTCAGAAATTAATCAAGCTTATTGCCAGGGAGAGTAAAGGGAAATGCTAAGATTCCATGCAGGGCAGACAAGCAGGGCAGCTGACAGAAATGGAGACAGAGGACAGGAGCTATGGATGGCCTTGCCTGTTATCATCAGAGCAGGTCTTGCAGTGCTGAACTCAACAGCAGCTACCTGCAAGCAAATACTTTCATTTTTCCCCCATTTTTATAGAAATCCTTTTTTGTGGGGTTCTATTTAATTAAACAGAATATATAAATGTGTGTATTAATGTGAAATTGAGTTTCTGTTACCTGCTTACATTTATTCAGTTTCCACAAGGTTGCAAGGTATTATTATTATTTTTTTTTTTGTGGGGTTCAATTGAATTAAGCAGCTTATTTACTGTTACTGTCTGTCTGTCTGTTTATCTGCATGTTCTGTATGGCTGCTGCTGCAGCTGGCAATCATGTCACTTAAAAGTTATGTACACCTTTGGAGGCAATTTTAGTTTTTGCATTTTACTTATTTTTGGCTAAAAATCATATTTTCAATTGGTGTTTATTAAAAATATTAAGCCATTCTGTCACAAAGGGTTAACAGTTTTTCTAACTGTGTGACTGGTACTTTAACTTTGTGCTGGTCATCCAATAACCCTTATATCTAAACTACTAAGAGGTCATAAACACTTATTTAACCTTCTAACAGTCACATTAAAATTGGAAAAGCCCTCCCTAATGTAAGTCCGCAGTAAATATTGTTTGCACACAACTCAGGGGACACTATTACATTTTTAACCCCTTAGTGACATTAATTTTAGCCTTAAGGACCAATAATATTTTCCCCTTTTGTGTTCTAGCAGTCATAACCTTTTAATTTTTCTTCTAATTTTTATTTTTTATTTTGCAGGATTAGCTATATATATTTATTTTTTTTACCATTTTGTGGCATATACTGTGTATTAAATTACTTTTATTATTCTATTTTTAGGGGGAAAATATCATAATTTTATTATGTGGGTCTGTACACTGATGATAATGTCATATTTCTATATATTTTTACTGCTTTCCCTCTCCTCCTGCAGCCTGTCAGCTCTGCAGCTGTTCCCTCATTCTCCTCCAGACAGACAGGAAGAGGGGTGGACTACTTTAACTGCTCATTAGTACTTGATATGAGCTTTGTATTGTTTAAATACCAAGCTTTTAGACAATACCAGAATGACAGGAATATGTTCTGTACATGGGGATTTATCACTGATGAAGTAAATATAGCTGAAAGTGAAAGTAAAAGCAGGTTTTACCCACTCTAACAGTGATTTCTCCGCTGTTGCTTGACATTTTGGTCAGCTCTGGAAAGTCAGCTTTCAAACAAGACCAGTTGCATGTTTGTAGCTGCTAACATTCATAGGAGATAAAGGCATCTAAAGCAGTCCTCCCCCCCTCCACTTTCTGCCTGAGCCCAGCTTTGTCAGAACAGTTAAGTAGTTTTCCCACTGCCGAGCTGGACTCTGGCAAAACACTTAGGTGGTTACGCCACATTCTTAGCAGTAAGATAAGGATTTAGCTTTATTGAGTGTTTATAAGGTCAGAGAGCAGAGATAAGGAGTCTGTCTGCCTCTCAGGTGATAGAAAAGACAGAAAATCCACAGGCATCTAGTAGAGCATCTCAGCTACATATGCAAAAAAAGGATTCCATATTTTTAATAAAGACCAATTGGAAAAATGATTTTTAGCTCAAAATAAGTACAATGCAATAATAATTTTAAAAAAATTGCCCCCAAAGGTGTACAGTCGTGGCCAAAAGTTTTGAGAATGACACAAATATTAGTTTTCACAAAGTTTGCTGCTAAACTGCTTTTAGATCTTTGTTTCAGTTGTTTCTGTGATGTAGTGAAATATAATTACACGCACTTCATACGTTTCATAGGTTTTTATCGACAATTACATGACATTTATGCAGAGGCAGTATTTACAGTGTTGGCCCATCTTTTTCAGGACCTCTGCAATTCGATTGGGCATGCTCTCAATCAACTTCTGGGCCAATTCCTGACTGATAGCAACCCATTCTTTCATAATCACTTCTTGGAGTTTGTCAGAATTAGTGGGTTTTTGTTTGTCCACCCGCCTCTTGAGGATTGACCACAAGTTCTCAATGGGATTAAGATCTGGGGAGTTTCCACTTAGTTATCACTTTTGCCTTATGGCATGGTGCTCTATCGTGCTGGAAAATGCATTGTTTTTCACCAAACTGTTGTTGGATTGTTGGAAGAAGTTGCTGTTGGAGGGTGTTTTGGTACCATTCTTTATTCATGGCTGTGTTTTTGGGCAAAATTGTGAGTGAGCCCACTCCGTTGGATGAGAAGCAACCCCACACATGAATTGTCTCAGGATGCTTTACTGTTGGCATGACACAGGACTGATGGTAGCGCTCACCTTTTCTTCTCTGGACAAGCCTTTTTCCAGATGCCCCAAACAATCGGAAAGAGGCTTCATCGGAGAATATGACTTTGCCCCAGTCCTCAGCAGTCCATTCACCATACTTTCTGCAGAAGATCAATCTGTCCCTGATGTTTTTTTTGGAGAGAAGTGGCTTCTTTGCTGCCCTTCTTGACACCAGGCCATCTTCCAAAAGTCTTCCCCTCACTGTGCGTGCAGATGCGCTCACACCTGCCTGCTGCCATTCCTGAGCAAGCTCTGCACTAGTGGCACTCCGATCCTGCAGCTGAATCCTCTTTAGGAGACGATCCTGGCGCTTGCTGGACTTTCTTGGACGCCCTGAAGCCTTCTTAACAAGAATTGAACCTCTTTCCTTGAAGTTCTTGATGATCCTATAAATTCTTGATTCAGGTGCAATCTTAGTAGCCACAATATCCTTGCCTGTGAAGCCATTTTTATGCAACGCAATGATGGCTGCACGCGTTTCTTTGCAGGTCACCATGGTTAACAATGGAAGAACAATGATTTCAAGCATCACCCTCCTTTTAACATGTCAAGTCTGCCATTTTGACCCAATCAGCCTGACATAATGATCTCCAGCCTTGTGCTCGTCAACATTCTCACCTGAGTTAGCAAGACGATTACTGAAATGATCTCAGCAGGTCCTTTAATGACAGCAATGAAATGCAGTGGAAAGGCTTTTTTGCGATTAAGTTAATTTTCATGGCAAAGAAGGACTCTGCAATTCATCAGATCACTCTTCATAACATTCTGGAGTATATGCAAATTGCTATTATAAAAACTTAAGGAGCAACTTTTCCAATTTCCAATATTTATGTACAAACCGGATTCCAAAAAAGTTGGGACACTACAGGGAGTGCAGAATTATTAGGCAAGTTGTATTTTTGAGGATTAATTTTATTATTGAACAACAACCATGTTCTCAATGAACCCAAAAAACTCATTAATATCAAAGCTGAATATTTTTGGAAGTAGTTTTTAGTTTGTTTTTAGTTTTAGCTATTTTAGGGGGATATCTGTGTGTGCAGGTGACTATTACTGTGCATAATTATTAGGCAACTTAACAAAAAACAAATATATACCCATTTCAATTATTTATTTTTACCAGTGAAACCAATATAGCATCTCAACATTCACAAATATACATTTCTGACAATCAAAAACAAAACAAAAACAAATCAGTGACCAATATAGCCACCTTTCTTTGCAAGGACACTCAAAAGCCTGCCATCCATGGATTCTGTCAGTGTTTTGATCTGTTCACCATCAACATTGCGTGCAGCAGCAACCACAGCCTCCCAGACACTGTTCAGAGAGGTGTACTGTTTTCCCTCCTTGTAAATCTCACATTTGATGATGGACCACAGGTTCTCAATGGGGTTCAGATCAGGTGAACAAGGAGGCCATGTCATTAGATTTTCTTCTTTTATACCCTTTCTTGCCAGCCACGCTGTGGAGTACTTGGACGCGTGTGATGGAGCATTGTCCTGCATGAAAATCATGTTTTTCTTGAAGGATGCAGACTTCTTCCTGTACCACTGCTTGAAGAAGTTGTCTTCCAGAAACTGGCAGTAGGACTGGGAGTTGAGCTTGACTCCATCCTCAACCCGAAAAGGCCCCACAAGCTCATCTTTGATGATACCAGCCCAAACCAGTACTCCACCTCCACCTTGCTGGCGTCTGAGTCGGACTGGAGCTCTCTGCCCTTTACCAATCCAGCCACGGGCTCATCCATCTGGCCCATCAAGACTCACTCTCATTTCATCAGTCCATAAAACCTTAGAAAAATCAGTCTTGAGATATTTCTTGGCCCAGTCTTGACGTTTCAGCTTGTGTGTCCTGTTCAGTGGTGGTCGTCTTTCAACCTTTCTTACCTTGGCCATGTCTCTGAGTATTGCACACCTTGTGCTTTTGGGCACTCCAGTGATGTTGCAGCTCTGAAATATGGCCAAACTGGTGGCAAGTGGCATCTTGGCAGCTGCACGCTTGACTTTTCTCAGTTCATGGGCAGTTATTTTGCGCCTTGGTTTTTCCACACGCTTCTTGCGACCCTGTTGACTATTTTGAATGAAACACTTGATTGATCGATGATCACGCTTCAGAAGCTTTGCAATTTTAAGAGTGCTGCATCCCTCTGCAAGATATCTCACTATTTTTGACTTTTCTGAGCCTGTCAAGTCCTTCTTTTGACCCATTTTGCCAAAGGAAAGGAAGTTGCCTAATAATTATGCACACCTAATATAGGGTGTTGATGTCATTAGACCACACCCCTTCTCATTACAGAGATGCACATCACCTAATATGCTTAATTGGTAGTAGGCTTTCGAGCCTATACAGCTTGGAGTAAGACAACATGCATAAAGAGGATGATGTGGTCAAAATACTAATTTGCCTAATAATTCTGCACGCAGTGTATACAAATCGTGAATAAAAACTGAATGCAATGATGTGGAGGTGCCAACTTCTAATATTTTATTCAGAATAGAACATAAATCACGGAACAAAAGTTTAAACTGAGAAAATGTACCATTTTAAGGGAAAAATATGTTGAATCAAAATTTCATGGTGTCAACAAATCCCCAAAAAGTTGGGACAAGGCCATTTTCACCACTGTGTGGCATCTCCCCTTCTTCTTACAACACTCAACAGACATCTGCGGACCGAGGAGACCAGTTTCTCAAGTTTAGAAATAGGAATGCTCTCCCATTCTTGTCTAATACAGGCCTCTAACTGTTCAATCGTCTTGGGCCTTCTTTGTTGCACCTTCCTCTTTATGATGCGCCAAATGTTCTCTATAGGTGAAAGATTGCAGACTGGCCATTTCAGTACCCGGATCCTTCTCCTACGCAGCCATGATGTTGTGATTGATGCAGAATGTGGTCTGGCATTATCTTGTTGAAAAATGCAGGGTCTTCCCTGAAAGAGATGACGTCTGGATGGGAGCATATGTTGTTCTAGAACCTGAATATATTTTTCTGCATTGATGGTGCCTTTCCAGACATGCAAGCTGCCCATGCCACACGCACTCATGAAACCCCATACCATCAGAGATGCAGGCTTCTGAACTGAGCGTTGATAACAACTTGGGTTGTCCTTGTCCTCTTTGGTCGAGATGACATGGCGTCCCAGATTTCCAAAAAAAGAACTTCGAATCGTGACTCGTCTGACCACAGAACAGTCTTCTATTTTAAGATTGTCTTGACCAGGACCACACCCCTAAATGCATTGAAGCAACTGCCATGTGATTGGTTGACTAGATAATTGCATTAATGAGAAATAGAAGAGGTGTTCCTAATAATTCTTTAGGTGAGTGTATATTCAATACATTGATAATCCTTCATTATCTGTGTCCATTATTTCTAAGCATTATATGACTCCAAATCAGAGAGTGTCTGCTATTATATTTTTCATAATGGAATAACTAACTCTGATGTGAACCCGAAGTGTAATCCTGGGTGTAATATTCTAGTTCTCTTTTCTCACTTTCAGTTGAACATTATTTTGGGGGTCTCCTTCTGGTTCATCTGAAATGAATCCCTTAATAGATTTGCTCATTCTTAATTCTAACTAGGCCAAATCTTTTTACAGCAACAGCATACCCTTCTAGTCATTGGTCAGTCTTTTTAACATTCTTATGTGGTAAAACTAGTATAATAGCTAAGCCAGTCTTACATATCCAAGTTTTTTTTAGAACAAAAATCATTTCCAGACCAAAACAGATAACTTTTCTAGTTAAGAAGCCTTGGGGGACCGCTGGGTGGGTGCTATTTCTATTATGGAGAACAGTTAACATATGTGATGACTATTGTGTAGGTTAGGAAAGGGTTTCTTATAAAAATATATAGAAATTATATGAAAATGAGCACATCTTACATCTGCTGGCATCAGATATGCTTAGGAAAGCCTCTCTCTCTCATGTTGGTTTGTTAAAATCTGAACTTTTGGGAAAATTGGGACAACTTTCAAACTAATAGTTAATTTGCTCATCCTTACCCTAAATCATGATCCTCCCTTCACCATGCTTCATAGTTGGGATGAGGTGGTGTTGATGTGTAGTTTTCTATTCAAAAATAGTGTTGTACTTATGCGTAGGGTGGCCACTTAGACCACTCGCAAAAGCCAGACATTACAACCTCGCCCTCTAGTTCAGCTAAGCCACACCCAGAGACCATGCCCTCTCCCTACCCGCAGCTTACAGAGTTTGAAAAAATAAAATACAGAACAAACTTCAGGTCAGCTGCGGGGGCGGGAGGCAGGATGACTTTATCCCTGCAGCTCAGACAGCACAGTGCCCAAGCCCGTGCCGTCCATTTTAGTATTAGGCTCAGGCGCAGTGAGTGAAGGATGGCAGCAGGCGAGTGTCCTTCACTCACTGTGCCTGGGCATACTATAATGGACGGCGCAGGCGCAGGATCTGCAGGTCACGGAGGAGACCGAGGATGTCAATCACCTTTACAAGGGCGTACCAAATGGTGAGAGGACGGAGCCTCTAGGTGCTGCAGCAACGCTCCACTAAAACCTAGAGGATCATTTGCTAATGGTGGCAGGCAGGGAGATATAAGTCATACAGTTATGTTCTGCTGACATTAGCACATTGCTAATGTCAGCCAGCTACATAACAATTTTTCTGATGACAGAAACCCTTTAAGATTTTATTTATGTTTGCAATAGCTTCCTTTGTGGTGTCATACCATGACTATCATTCTTGTTCAGTGCTTTTCTAATAGTGGGCACACAAACCAAATTTGTTGCAGTTTATAGAGCATATTCCTTCTCATCTCTTTCAAAAATTGCTGCTCTCAAAGTGATCCTAAAAGGATGCTTAACTCCTCGAGAGGGTAGCAACAGTCCTCATTTTTTCCATTAGAAACAAGATAGATTTGTCTAACCATGGATTGACATTTATTCATGTCTTTAGCAATGCTTTTTTTCACCAGCTTAACTTGTCTGGAAAACATTTTTTTTTGAGATCTTCAGAATTTTGTTTGCATTTACAGTAGGTATGGTTCATACAAACTGATCTTACTCCAGAAGAACAGATTTGTCAGTAACCAGGCTTTGAATGTCTTTATCTAACTGAAAAAGCATCTGTGAAGCCCACACTTCTAATTATATTCCCTTAATTGAAACATCTTTTGCCATTTAGCTTAGAGAAGTCATTAACACAGAGGTTAACTTATTTTTTTTCCCTGCATTGTAGCTATTTACTCAGTGCGCTTAATAAAAGACATACAACAGTACAGCTGTTTTTATGTTATTATTTATATTTGGTTAGACTGAATCTACAATTGTGACAGTGGCATACATTG
The DNA here is from genome assembly GCF_905171765.1 of Bufo bufo. Lineage (NCBI taxonomy): Eukaryota > Metazoa > Chordata > Amphibia > Anura > Bufonidae > Bufo > Bufo bufo. The sequence continues at coordinate 169,952,566 of NC_053391.1, read as the reverse complement.
TCCAGGGGTCCAATTGTTGAAAAAAGTATATACACTATACAATGCAATATACTGTATCTCACAAAATGAGTACACATCTAACATTTTGTAAATATTTTATTATACCTTTTCATGGGACAACACTGAAGATATAACACTTTGATACAATGTAAATTAGTCAGTGTACAGCTTGTATAACAGTGTAAATTTGGTGTGGCCTCAAAATAACTCAACATGCATACATTAATATTTTACAAAGAAAATCAAGAGCACTCCCGCGCTCCCATACAAAAAATCCACCAACCTCCAGTTGGAGGTCCGCTGCACAGTGTATATAATGGGCTTTGCTGCTGCCGCCCAGGATACAAAATTGATTGAATGTTAGTTACCTTACGGTATAAACTTACACTGGTGCTGGTAGGTAGAAATATAACAGATTGAGTACAGTGGCTAGATGAATGTTCCGCTATAATAGAAAATGAGTATCAATTGACGATGCGATGAAATAATCACTGCGGTGGTAGTTACCTTTTCTTTTGATGTGAGCTGGCAAAACAATCTAGGTTCTTTGGATGCTTACACAGTTCCCGTTCCTGTGTGTAGAGAAGTGTGAGGAAAAGCAAGTCTTCACTGTTCACCTACCAGCATTCACACTGCTCCGGCCGGTAGCTGTGTGGTGCGAGGGAGCAGACTACAGATTCGGCGTCCAGGATCTTCTGTGCGTGTGACGTAACCGCGAAGTACTACTGGTGCTCCCAGAGATCAAAGTTCACCCGACGAGTTTCTGAGCCGTCGGGCTACCGGCCGAAGCAGTGTGAATGCTGGTAGGTGAGCAGTGAAGATTTGCTTTTCCTCACACTTCTCTACACACAGGAACGGGAACTGTGTAAGCATCCAAAGAACCTAGATTGTTTTGCCAGCTCACATCTAAAGAAAAGGTAACTACCACCGCAGTGATTATTTCATCGCATCGTCAATTGATACTCATTTTCTATTATAGCGGAACATTCATCTAGCCACTGTACTCAATCTGTTATATTTCTACCTACCAGCGCCAGTGTAAGTTTATACCGTAACATTCAATCAATCATGCATACATTAATGTCAAAACTTCTGGCAACAAAAGTGAGAACACCCCTAAATGAAAATGGCCAAATGGTGCCCAATTAGACATTTTCCCTCCCCGATGTCATGTGATTTGTTAGTGTTACAAGGTCTCAGCTGTGAATGGGAAGCCTGTGTGTTAAATTTGGTGTTATCACTCTCATACTCATATTGGTCACTAGAAGTTCACATGGCACCTCATGGCAAAGAACTCTCTGGGGATCTGAAAAAAATTATTGCTGCTCTACATAAAGATGGACTAGGCTATAAGATTGCCAACACCAAATTTACACTGTTATACGAGCTGTACACTGACTACTTTACATTGTATCAAAGTGTCATATGTTCAGTGTTGTCCCATTAAAAGATATAATATAATATTTACAAAAAATGAGGGGTGTATATGATTTGCTATATGATGATAAAAAGGTATGCCAATGCATACTGGCATACCATATGCCAAAAGAGCTATTGCATTTGCTGTATGTGGCAGGATTTTCCACTGCATATGTTGAATGTAGTGCAAAAGCAATATGTAAGATGAGTCTTACTCTAAACCCATTATTTATTTATTTTTACAGGGCTTCAAGCACACAGTATTCGATATTTGGTAAATTAATATAGTGCTTTAATAACATTAAATTAAAGGTAAGAGTAAGGCCTCTATGTACCTTGAACCAATTATTTAATTAATCATACATGTGAGTAATAAAACTTAAGATGGACAGAACACTCAGTTTTCACATCACGTATTGCCCTACTTATGAGAATGCCAAGTACGAAAATTACACAAAGACTTTATAACCTTGATGAAACATCTGGATGGTTAAATATGTTCACAATTATTTCAGATGAAATAAAGTGATCTTATCTTAAAGGACCAATGTTTTGCAATTTTTTTGGCGAAAAAAATAAATATTCAACCATCTTTTACACTTAAGATTACTATTGCATAGGTGTCCTGTGACCGCCTCTGCCCTGCTTCTCCTTGCAAGCATGGGCTCCATGCTACTCACCCAGCCAGTCCTTCTGTCAAAGTTTACTAGGATTCCCTCCCCTGCCGCCAGCCTCTACAGTGTATTCTGTAGACTGCAGTCTATGTTCCCTTGGAAAGACCTCCAGGTCTGTGTGTGATGACGTGCATGCACTCGGTCTTGGCCATTTAAAGGGCCAGCATGCACACATCCAATTTCCTCCCCAGCCTATGGTTGGTTGTCCTAGGTAGGGTATTTGAGGCCCCTCCCTTAGTGAGAGGGTGCATAACCATTTAGCTTCCTGGTCTCTAATTAACAGTGAAGGTTATATTCTCTCTGACTACCCATGTACTGTACTCCTGCCTGACAACTGACTCCAAGCAGCCTGCCCCGACTTTAGCCTGTTTTTTGTATTGACAATTGCTGCCTGCCCTGGCCTTGCACTTGTTTCTTGGATTCATTTGTATGCTGCCTGCCCAGACCTTGCCTAAAGGACTACAAATATTGTCTGATCCCTCTGTGCTTTGCACCAGTGTTTCCCATGGGTCAACTATCAACTACACCGGGACTATCGCCAGGGGTAGAAGCCTGGTGACTCCTCTGCAGCGAAGATCAGATCCCTGTATAGGGATTAATGGGTGAAAACCAGGGGACTGTCAGGACAATGCCCAGATTCAAACTGATTAGTCGGTACAGTGGGTTCAAATCCTCTGCCTGTTAAATTTGTGCAGTTTTCACAGTTTTTCAATGCAAAAATTACAGGCTGCACAGTGTTAAGTTAGGTCTGCAGATGTTAACTTACTGTAGATTTTTTTTTAACACAACTCATTCTGAAATAACTTCTATCTATATCTTGGACAAGTCCTCAAAATCTTGTATCATTCCCCCTAAAGATCTAATGCTGACCATGCACATGACATGTACTGTAAGTTGTCCATCCCGTCCAGTTTTGGCATAACTGACCTATTTTCTAATGTGTATAGGTTCTTCAGTGACAGGGAAAAAAAGGGATGAGGCCTGCTAAATTTCATCATGCTCATTTTTGTTCCCTACTTTCCAATGCAATGTACCCCTTTTTTATGTCCTAAAATTCTTATACCCATTTAATTTCGAAAGATCTACCCAAATATAATGCCACCTTTCACTAGTTTCACAAGATTTTTAAGAATTTACTTGATCATACACTTAGAAACATAACCATTTTCTTAGGATATGCCATCAAAGTTTGAATGCTGCAGGTTTGAATCTCTGGACCACTGCTAGCCAGCACAATAAAAGATCCCCTTTACTGTCCGCACTGGTGCCCATGCATGGTACTGCAGCAAAGTTTCATTTTTTTTTGCAGCCTTTTCATCGTGCTTGTCTCAGTGGTTGGAGATGAACGGATCAATCATTGATGGTATAGTCCTCAGATAGACCATCCAAGTTTAAGTCTCTGAAACCTCCTTTGTTTATGTACTTTGTGCACAATCTACAAATTAAGTTATTTATCCTTTGTCTCTTTAAAATTCAGCTTGATTGGTATGTATTTTTTAGGAGTATTTATTTACAATAGAACATTATACTACACTGTCTTTTATCTCCTTAGGGTACTTTCATATATGTGTTAAAGCCAGTGGTGTAGCTATAGAGGAGGCAGGGGAAGCAGCTGCTTTGGGGTCTGAACTCAGAAGGGGCCCACCTTGGAGGAGGACTAAAATGTTTTAATGTGAGGGCCCTCTCAACAGTGTTATACAGTCAAGTCCATAAATATTGCGACATCAACACAATTCTAACATGTTCGTCTCTATACACCACCACAATGGATTTTAAATTAAATGAACTAGATGTGCTTTAACTGCAGACTGTCAGCTTTGATTTGAGGGTATTTACATCCAAATCAGGTAAACAGTGTAAGAATTACAACAGTTTGCATATGTGCCTTCCACTTGTAAAGGAACCAAAAGTAATGGGACATAATAATAATCATAAATCAAACTTTCACTTTTTAATACTTGGTTGCAAATCCCTTGCAGTCAATTACAGCCTGAAGTCTGGAACGCCTAGACATCACCAGACGCTGGGTTTCATCCCTGGTGATGCTCGGCCAGGCCTCTACTGCAACTGTCTTCAGTTCCTGCTTGTTCTTGGGGCATTTCCCCTTCAATTTTGTCGTCAGCAAGTGAAATGCATGCTCAATCGGATTCAGGTCAAGTGATTGACTTGACCATTGCATAACATTCCACTTCTTTCCCTTAAAAAACTCTTTGGTTACTTTTGCAGTATGCTTTGGGTCATTGTTCATCTGCACTGTGAAGCGCCGTCCATTGAGTTCTGAAGCATTTGACTGAATATGAGCAGATAATATTGCCCCAAACACTTCAGAATTCATCCTGCTGCTTTTGTCAGCAGTCACATCATCAATAAATACAAGAGAACCAGTTCCATTGTCAGCCATATATGCCCACGCCATGACACTACCACCACCATGCTTCACTGATGAGGTGGTATGCTTAGGATCATGAGCAGTTCCTTTTCTTCTCCATACTCTTCTTTTCCCATCACTCTGGTACAAGTTGATCTTGGTCTCATCTGTCCATAGGATGCTGTTCCAGAACTGTGAAGGCTTTTTTAGATGTCGTTTTTGCAAACTCTAATCTGGCCTTCCTGTTTTTGAGGCTCACCAATGGTTTACATCTTGTGGTGAACCCTCTGTATTCATTCTGGTGATGTCTTCTCTTGATTGTTGACTTTGACACACATACACCTACCTCCTGGAGAGTGTTCTTGATCTGGCCAACTATTGTGAAGGGTGTTTTCTTCACCAGGGAAAGAATTCTTCGGTCATCCACCACAGTGGTTTTCCGTGGTCTTCCCGGTCTTTTGGTGTTGCTGAGCTCACCAGTGCGTTCCTTCTTTTTAAGAATGTTCCAAACAGTTGTTTTGGCCACGCCTAATGTTTTTGCTATGTCTCTGATGGGTTTGTTTTGTTTTTTTCAGCCTAATGATGGCTTGCTTCACTGATAGTGACAGCTCTTTGGATCTCATCTTGAGAGTTGACAGCATCAGATTCCAAATGCAAATAGCACACTTGAAATTAACTCTGGACCTTTTATCTGCTCATTGTATTTGGGATAATGAGGGAATAACACACACCTGGCCATTGAACAGCTGAGAAGCCAATTGTCCTATTACTTTTGGCCCCTTAAGAAGTGGGAGGCACATATGCAAACTGTTGTAATTCCTACACTTTTCACCTGATTTGGATGTAAATAAACCTTAAATTAAAGCTGACAGTCTGCAGTTAAAGCACATCTTGTTTGTTTCATTTCAAATCCATTGTGGTGGTGTATAGAGCCAAAAATGTTAGAATTGTGTCGATGTCCCAATATTTATGGACCTGACTGTACAATTACATTATATACAGTTACGGTATATACAGTGACATGACATACAGTATATATGTGTAGGAAACGGACAGAGCGGCTGATAAGCATGGTTTGAGACAGTGATCTTGAGGAGCTTGAGGGGGATGCATGGGAAGAGGGGGTTGCAAGTAGGTTGCTGAGGGGAAGGAGCCAATTCAAAATTTTGCTGTGGGGCCCAGTCATTTCTAGTTACACAACTGAAACACCAAAAAAGGAAATAGGGCCAGCACAGAAATAAATATATATAATCTTTATTATAGTCTCCACACGAGAGCAAAAGTAATAAAATACAGATAAAACACAATACTATGGTGGATGAGGGACACACAAGAAGAAAACCAACACCACTAGTAATGAGCATATAGATATAAATATATAAATGTCAATCTAGATATCAAGGCTAATAGAGTCATATAAATATAACATGGTGTGTAAATAAATAGACGCCAGATATCTAGGATAACAGGCAAAGTCATAAATGATGAGACCAGATGAAGATCCAAAAACAGTACAGGGATTTATAAAGTGCCAAGATACAAGTACATGAATCAGATTGATGAAACATCCATAATGAAGCTATGACATAAAATACCTGAGTGGTGAACTGGATAACCCCAGCGCACGTTTTGCGTTAGCTTCTTCAGGGGGAAAGGTGTGGTGTAGTTACACAACTGGTTAAAGCTATCCAGCTATGCCTCTTCCAGAAAAGTCTGCTGGAGTTCACCGTATCCAGCACAGCTGGATAGGGCCAAGCTATGCTAGATGCCATTAACTATAATGTGATCTGATGAGGATCTGGCCAATTTCCAAATCTTCTGACAGATGCATAGCCAGATACTTCCATTCACAGCCAGAGCCCATTGATTATAATGGGATCTGGCTGTTTCCGGCATGAGTACTGGGATTTGGATGGACAAAAAACACAGCTTACACTAGTTTTTGTCTGTCAGAATCCCAGCACTCATGTCGGAAACAGCCTGATCCTCACCAGATCCCATTATAATCAATGGGCTCTGACGGTAAATAGAAGTATGTGTCTATGCATCTGTCAGAAGATTTGTAACCATGAAACTTGCTGACCTGTTACTGTATGCTTGGTAGCTGAAGGCATGTGCCTGCATTTCTGAGAAAATAGAAAGATTGTTTAATATATGCAAATCAGCCTCTTGGAGAAACTGGGGTGCTGCCGTTGACACGTCCTCTCCACCTTGATTGATAGGATGCGGCCGTTGCAGAGAAACCAGAGCTTCTAGGTGTAATGGTTATGGTTAGTTTAAGCTGACCTTAACCTAAATTGAATAATCTACACTTTTAGCAGAGTCTACACATAATAAAAATGATATGCTATTGACATCCAATACAATTATAGGTTAAAGAGCTAGCTAGATTAATGTTTGCTATATTCCTATAATTTTAATATAACTTTTTGTCTGTTTTAAAAGAAATTGGCAAAATATGCTAAACACAGTATAGTACATCAGATCCACGCAGGGATCTATTAATAAATCAAAGACAACTGGAAAATCATATTTTATTAAAAAGCAACACAAAAAAGAGTGTAATGAAAACATTACTTTTTCCACGTCTGCATATACTAACATAAAAAAAGTTAATTAATTAAGACATCAATCTATCAATATGTGCATCCCAGTAAATACCAAATGCAGAAAGGTTGGATCAGATTAGAATCTTCCTTGACAAGTGCTATAAAAGGACAGCCAGAGATCCCATCTAGTCTTAAACGTGTGTAGGGAGTGGATTCTGTAAGCAACCATAATTCCCATAGTATAAGCTAGTGTTGAGCGTGAATATTTGAATTTTAATCGTGAATATCGGCACTTCGAGAATTTGCGAATATTTACAATATAGCGCTATATATTCGTAAAATCTTTTTTTTTCACAGTACACAGTTCACAGTACACATGATCCCTCCCTGCTTCTAGCTTGTGGGCCAATGAGAACCATTCTAGCAACCAATAGGAAAGTTGCATACCCCTTACTATATAAGAGAAACTCCCCACAGCCATTTTGTGCTGTTTCATACAGTTGTGAGAGAGAGAGAGGAGTGTGATCTTTGTGCTGTGCTCAATTCCTGTGACTTCTGATACCTCATATATATAATCCAGATAGTGTTAGATAGTGTAGGTTAGTGAGTGAATAGTGTAGCTGATAGGTTCCAGTGTAGGGTAATAGGGACATTTTATAATTAGCTCATATATACACTGCTCAAAAAAATAAAGGGAACACACAAATAACACAACCTAGATCTGAATTAATTAAATATTTTTCTGAAATACTTATTCTTTACATAGTTGAATGTGCTGACAACAAAATCACACAAAAAAAAAATGGAAATCTAATTTTTTAACCCATGGAGGTCTGGATTTGGAGTCACCCTCAAAGTTAAAGTGGAAACACACACTACAGGCTGATCCAACTTTGATGTAATGTCCTTAAAACAAGTCAAAATGAGGCTCAGTAGTGTGTGTGGCCTCCACGTGCCTGTATGACCTCCCTACAACGCCTGTGCATGCTCCTGATGAGGTGGCGGACGGTCTCCTGAGGGATCTCCTCCCAGACCTGGACTAAAGCATCTGCCAACTCCTGGACAGTCTGTGGTGCAACGTGACGTTGGTGGATAGAGCGAGACGTGATGTCCCAGATGTGCTCAATTGGATTCAGGTCTGGGGAATGGGCAGGCCAGTCCATAGCATCAATGCCTTCGTCTTGCAGGAACTGCTGACACACTCCAGCCACATGAGGTCTAGCATTGTCTTGCATTAGGAGGAACTCAGGGCCAACCGCACCAGCATATGGTCTCACAAGGGGTCTGAGGATCTCATCTCGGTACCTAATGGCAGTCAGGCTACCTCTGGCGAGCACATGGAGGGCTGTGCGGCCCTCCAAAGAAATGCCAGCCCACACCATTACTGACCCAATGCCAAACCGGTCATGCTGGAGGATGTTACAGGCAGCAAAACGTTCTCTACGGCGTCTCCAGAATCTGTCACGTCTGTCACATGTGCTCAGTGTGAACCTGCTTTCATCTGTGAAGAGCACAGGGCGCCAGTGGCAAATTTGCCAATCTTGGTGTTTTCTGGCAAATGACAAACGTCCTGCACGGTGTTGGGCTGTAAGCATAACCCCCACCTGTGGACGTCGGGCCCTCATATCACCCTCATGGAGTCTGTTTCTGACCGTTTGAGCAGACACATGCACATTTGTGGCCTGCTGGAGGTCATTTTGCAGGGCTCTGGCAGTGCTCCTCCTGTTCCTCCTTGCACAAAGGCAGAGGTAGTGGTCCTGCTGCTGGGTTATTGCACTCCTATGGCCTCCTCCACATCACCTGATGTACTGGCCTGTCTCCTGGTAGCGCCTCCATGCTCTGGACACTACGCTGACAGACACAGCAAACCTTCTTGCCACAGCTCGCATTGATGTGCCATCCTGGATAAGCTGCACTACCTGAGCCACTTGTGTGGGTTGTAGACTCCGTCTCATGCTACCACTAGAGTGAAAGCACCGCCAGCATTCAAAAGTGACCAAAACATCAGCCAGGAAGCATAGGAACTGAGAAGTGGTCTGTGGTGACCACCTGCAGAACCACTCCTTTATTGGGGGTGTCTTGCTAATTGCCTATAATTTCCACCTGTTGTCTATCCCATTTGCACAACAGCATGTGAAATTGATTGTCACTCAGTGTTGCTTCCTAAGTGGACAGTTTGAGTTCACAGAAGTGTGATTGACTTGGAGTTACATTGTGTTGTTTAAGTGTTCCCTTTATTTTTTTGAGCAGTGTATAATCCAGATAGTTAGTGGTAGATAGTCAGTGTAGGTCAGAGAGTGAATAGTGTAGCTGATAGAGTCCAGTGTAGGGAGTTAGGGACATTATATAGTTAGCTCATATATATTGTGTATGTATATATATATATATATATATATATATATATATATATATACACTCACCTAAAGAATTATTAGGAACACCTGTTCTATTTCTCATGAATGCAATTATCTAGTCAACCAATCACATGGCAGTTGCTTCAATGCATTTAGGGGGGTGGTCCTGGTCAAGACAATCTCCTGAACTCCAAACTGAATGTCAGAATGGGAAAGAAAGGTGATTTAAGCCATTTTGAGCGTGGCAAGGTTGTTGGTGCCAGACGGACCAGTCTGAGTATTTCACAATCTGCTCAGTTACTGGGATTTTCACACACAACCATTTCTAGGGTTTACAAAGAATGGTGTGAAAAGGGAAAAACATCCAGTATGCGGCAGTCCTGTGGGCAAAAATGCCTTGTGGATGCTAGAGGTCAGAGGAGAATGGGCCGACTGATTCAAGCTGATAGAAGAGCAACGTTGACTGAAATAACCACTCGTTACAACCGAGGTATGCAGCTAAGCATTTGTGAAGTGTTGAAGCCACAACACGCACAACCTTGAGGCGGATGGGCTACAACAGCAGAAGACCCCACCGGGTACCACTCATCTCCACTACAAATAGGAAAAAGAGGCTACAATTTGCACGAGTTCACCAAAATTGGACTGTTGAAGACTGGAAAAATGTTGCCTGGTCTGATGAGTCTCGATTTCTGTTGAGACATTCAAATGGTAGAGTCCGAATTTGGCGTAAACAGAATGAGAACATGTATCCATCCTCTGATGGCTACTTCCAGCAGGATAATGCACCATGTCACAAAGCTCGAATCATTTCAAGTTGGTTTCTTGAACATGACAATGAGTTCACTGTACTAAAATGGCCCCCACAGTCACCAGATCTCAACCCAATAGAGCATTTTTGCGTTGTGGTGGAACGGGAGCTTCGTGCCCTGGATGTGCATCCCTCAAATCTCCATCAACTGCAAGATGCTATCCTATCAATATGGGCCAACATTTCTAAAGATTGCTATCAGCACCTTGTTGAATCAATGCCACGTAGAATTAAGGCAGTTCTGAAAGGAAAAGGGGGTCCAACACCGTATTAGTATGGTGTTCCTAATAATTCTTTAGGTGAGTGTATATATATATATGTATATAGATCAAAGGAAAAAGACCGTCACTCACTCCTTGTAGATAATGGTATTGCTTTATTGGAAAAGCATGGATACAGCGCAACAAGCGACACGTGTTTCGGCTCGAATGCGAGCCTTTGTCAAGCATGATATGCATTACTACAAACACATTTAAATTGTGCGCCATCACCGGCGTCCACACGTGTTGACGCCACATCGCCATGGAAACATGTATTTACAAAACATAAAATTTCAACAGAAGACATGTTTTAATGCATAATCACAATGCAAATAGATATTTTATAGCTATCTGTGTGAAAGAAAATACAAGAGGTGAGCTAGCAAACATGCGATACAAACAGACACAGTCCATTAAAGCTAAGAAAGAAAATAATTACCCTGAGATGTATTTATCTCGTACAGGCTACGCTTGGATCAAGGGTTTCCACTCTTGTCATTTTTTGTCATTTTTTCTGTGAGTAGATGAATATGAATACAGAATAAAAAATCAAACAAAATAATAAAAATATAAATGAGAAAAATAATAAAAAATTAACCACCTCAGCCCCCCTAGCTTAAACACCCTTATTGACCAGGCCACTTTTTACTCTTCTGACCTACACTACTTTCACAGTTTATTGCTCGGTCATGCAACTTACCACCCAAATGAATTTTACCTCCTTTACTTCTCACTAATACAGCTTTCATTTGGTGGTATTTCATTGCTGCTGACATTTTTACTTTTTTTATTATTAATCGAAATTTAACGATTTTTTTGCAAAATAATGACATTTTTCACTTTCAGTTGTAAAATTTTGCAAAAAAAACGACATTCATATATACATTTTTCTCTAAATTTATTGTTCTACATGTCTTTGATAAAAAAATGGTTTGGGTAAAAAAAAAATGGTTTGGGTAAAAGTTATAGCGTTTACAAACTATGGTACAAAAATGTGAATTTCCGCTTTTTGAAGCAGCTCTGACTTGCTGAGCACCTGTCATGTTTCCTGAGGTTCTAAAATGCCCAGACAGTACAAACACCCCACAAATGACCCCATTTCGGAAAGTAGACACCCTAAGGTATTCGCTGATGGGCATAGTGAGTTCATAGAACTTTTTATTTTTTGTCACAAGTTAGCGGAAAATGATGATTTTTATTTTATTTTTTTTGTGACAAAAAATAAAAAATTCTAGGAACTCGCCATGCCCCTCACGGAATACCTTGGGGTGTCTTCTTTCCAAAATGGGGTCACTTGTGGGGTAGTTATACTGCCCTGGCAATTTAGGGGCCCTAATGTGTGGGAAGTATCTTGAAATCAAAATGTGTAAAAAATGACCTGTGAAATCCTAAAGGTGCTCTTTGGAATGTGGGCCCCTTTGCCCACCTAGGCTGCAAAAAAGTGTCACATATGTGGTATCGCCGTACTCAGGAGAAGTTGGGCAATGTGTTTTGAGGTGTCATTTTACATATACCCATGCTGGGTGAGAGAAATATCTCGGCAAAAGACAACTTTTCCCATTTTTTATACAAAGTTGGCATTTGACCAAGATATTTATCTCACCCAGCATGGGTGTATGTAAAATGACACCCCAAAACACATTGCCCAACTTCTCCTGAGTACGGCGATACCACATGTGTGACACTTTTTTGCAGCCTAGGTGGGCAAAGGGGCCCACATTCCAAAGAGCACCTTTAGGATTTCGCATGTCATTTTTTTTACACATTTTGATTTCAAACTACTTACCACACATTAGGGCCCTTAAATTGCCAGGGCAGTATAACTACCCCACAAGTGACCCCATTTTAGAAAGAAGACACCCCAAGGTATTTCATTATGGGCATAGTGAGTTCATGGAAGTTTTTATTTTTTGTCACAAGTTAGTGGAATATGAGACTTTGTAAGAAAAAAATAAATAAAAATAAAATCATCATTTTCCGCTAACTTGTGACAAAAAATAAAAAGTTCTATGAACTCACTATGCCCATCAGTGAATACCTTAGGGTGTCTACTTTCTGAAATGGGGTCATTTGTGGGGTTTTTCTACTGTCTGGGCATTGTAGAACCTCAGGAAACATGACAGGTGCTCAGAAAGTCAGAGCTGCTTCAAAAAGCGGAAATTCTCATTTTTGTACCATAGTTTGTAAACGCTATAACTTTTACCCAAACCATTTTTTTTTTACGCAAACATTTTTTTTTTATCAAAGACATGTAGAACAATAAATTTTGAGAAAAATATATAGAAATGTAGTTTTTTAAAAAAAAAAATACAACTGAAAGTGAAAAATGTCATATTTTTGTAAAAATTTTGTTAAATTTCGATTAATAACAAAAAAAATTTAAATGTCAGCAGCAATGAAATACCACCAAATGAAAGATCTATTAGTGAGAAGAAAAGGAGGTAAAATTCATTTGGGTGGTAAGTTGCATGGCCGAGCAATAAACCGTGAAAGTAGTGTAGTGCAGAATTGTAAAAAGTGGTCTGGTCATTAAGGGTGTTTAAGTTAGGGGAGCTGAGGTGGTTAAACTCTAAATTTAACACTTGCAGATCAGGAAATTCTGTTTTTTGGCAAAAAATGAGTGTTTTTAAAACCCCAGAAAATGATGGCTTCATTTCTAGCTTAAATTGCACACTGACTAATCCAGATGATGTATATTGCCCAAAAAGTATTTTTTTGGTAACATAATATGAAAGCTGTATATATTAAACTTGAATTTAACACTTGCAAATCAGGAAAATACAGTTTTTTGGCAAAAAAGTGTGTTTTTAAAACCCCAGAAAATGATGGGTGTATTTCTAGCTTAAATGGCACACTGACTAATCCAGATGTTGTATATTGCCAAAAAATTTTGATTTTCAATGTCCCAAAAGCTCAGAAGTGCTGGCACACTGAGCTTGCATTATATACATATTATTTATTTGGTCAATGGGCTCAGGGCAGGGTAAAAAGATTGTGCCCTGCACCCACACAACTATTTCTATGTACAGTCATGGCCAAAAGTTTTGAGAATGACACAAATATTAGTTTTCACAAAGTTTGCTGCTAAACTGCTTTTAGATCTTTGTTTCAGTTGTTTCTGTGATGTAGTGAAATAAAATTACATGCACTTCATACGTTTCAAAGGCTTTTATCGACAATTACATGATATTTATGCAAAGAGTCAGTATTTCCAGTGTTGGCCCTTCTTTTTCAGGACCTCTGCAATTCGACTGGGCATGCTCTCAATCAACTTCTGGGCCAATTCCTGACTGATAGCAACCCATTCTTTCATAATCGCTTCTTGGAGTTTGTCAGAATTAGTGGGTTTTTGTTTGTCCACCCGCCTCCTGAGGATTGACCACAAGTTTTCAATGAGATTAAGATCTGGGGAGTTTCCAGGCCATGGACCCAAAATTTAAACGTTTTGGTCCCCGAGCCACTTAGTAATCACTTTTGCCTTATGGCACGGTGCTCCATCGTGCTGGAAAATGCATTGTTCTTCACCAAACTGTTGTTTGATTGTTGGAAGAAGTTGCTGTTGGAGGGTGTTTTGGTACCATTCTTTATTCATGGCTGTGTTTTTGGGCAAAATTGTGAGTGAGCCCACTCCCTTGGATGAGAAGCAACCCCACACATGAATGGTCTCAGGATGCTTTACTGTTGGCATGACACAGGACTGATGGTAGCGCTCACCTTTTCTTCTATGGTCAAGCCTTTTTTCAGATGCCCCAAACAATCGGAAAGAGACTTCATCGGTGAATATTACTTTGCCCCAGTCCTCAGCAGTCCATTCACCATACTTTCTGCAGAAGATCAATCTGTCCCTGATGTTTTTTTTGGAGAGAAGTGGCTTCTTTGCTGCCCTTCTTGACACCAGGCCATCTTCCAAAAGTCTTCCCCTCACTGTGCGTGCAGATGCGCTCACACCTGCCTGCTGCCATTCCTGCAAGCTCTGCACTGGTGGCACTCCGATCCCGCAGCTGAACCCTCTTTAGGAGACGATCCTGGTGCTTGCTGGACTTTCTTGGACGCCCTGAAGCCTTCTTAACAAGAATTGAACCTCTTTCCTTGAAGTTCTTGATGATCCTATAAATTGTTGATTGAGGTGCAATCTTAGTAGCCACAATATCCTCGCCTGTGAAGCCATTTTTATGCAACGCAATGATGGCTGCACGCGTTTCTTTGCAGGTCACCATGGTTAACAATGGAAGAACAATGATTTCAAGCATCACCCTCCTTTTAACATGTCAAGTCTGCCATTTTAACCCAATCAGCCTGACATAATGATTTCCAGCCTTGTGCTTGTCAACATTCTCACCTGAGTTAACAAGACGATTACTGAAATGATCTCAGCAGGTCCTTTAATGACAGCAATGAAATGCAGTGGAAAGTTTTTTTGGGATTAAGTTAATTTTCATGGCAAAGAAGGACTATGCATTTACATCTGATCACTCTTCATAACATTCTGGAGTATATGCAAATTGCTATTATAAAAACTTAAGCAGCAACTTTTCCAATTTCCAATATTTTTGTAATTCTCAAAACTTTTGGCCACGACTGTAGATTGCTTAGTTAGATTTTCTCATATTCTCTCCCTGAAATCACCAGTCCAGCAGTATCCTCTCCCTACACTTGTAACAGCAGAGTGACGTGCAGTGCTACGTGACCCAAGCTTATATAGAGCCTGCGTTACATGCCGCTCTGGCTAATCACAGCCATGCCATTAGTAGGCATGGCTGTGATGGTTTCAAAGGTCAGACAGTTAAACGCTTGTTGATTGGCTGCTCTGCAGCTTTTTAAAAAGAGCAGAGAAATCACTGAACACCGAACCCGAACCTAAACTTTTACTGTAATGTTCGGGTTCAGGTCCGGGGTCCAAAAATCCTAAAGTTTGGTATGAACCTGAACTTTACAGTTCGGGTTCACTCAACCCTACTTACAAGCAATCACTGTGTTTTTTTTCAAGACAATGGCCAAAAGTGTTATCTTGTGTATTTTAATTAAGTAGAAGAATTTTCCAAACAGTTGTTTTGGCCACGACAAATGTTTTTGCTATCTCTCTGATGGGTTTGTTTTGTTTTTTTCAGCCTAATGATGGCTTGCTTCACTGATAGTGACAGCTCTTTAGATCTCATCTTGAGAGTTGACAGCAACAGATTCCAAATGCAAATAGCACACTTGAAATGAACTCTGGACCTCTTATCTGCTCATTGTAATTGGGATAATTAGGTAATAACACACACCTGGCCATGGAACAGCTGAGAAGCCAATTGTCCCATTACTTTTGGTTCCTTAACAAGCGGGAGGCACATATGTAAACTGTTGTAATTCCTACACCATTCACCTGATTTGGATGTACTGTAAATACCCTCAAATTAAAGCTGACAGTCTGCAGTTAAAGCACATCTTGTTTGTTTCATTTCAAATCCATTGTGGTGGTGTATAAAGCCAAAAATGTTAGAATTGTGTTGATGTCCCAATATTTATGGACCTGACTGTATATGTATCACGAAAAAAAAACCATTCGGATCATAAGTGGCAATCACGAATATTTTATAACACTCTGTCTGCAAATAAAGCGATTGGTCTGACATGCATGTGAAATGTACTCTAATACACTGGTATAATTTTAAATTACTTACAGTGATCAGGAGTTCTTCCTCACTGTCTCGAAAATTGCTTCCAGCCATCTTTTTCAATCGCCTCAATGCGCATTAAGACAATTTTACATGGCAATTTTAGTAATGAAAAAAAAATGTAAACGATGATAGTGAATTGCAAATTCGCAAATATATTACAAATATTCGCCCATATATTTGAGAAATATTGCAAAATCTAATATTGCCCCTTCCGCTCAACATTAGTATAAGCAACCTGTACTGTATTCAGTTCAGAAATAGAGCAGTTGATACTTTCCATCTTAAGTCTGGCTTACAACAAGATTTGACCAATGGCTATATGCGCATTAAGGGGTATTTCCTTAAACCTATAAAGCACAATGTCAATGAGAAAGGATTAGGGACCTAAAGCCCAGTTATCTTCATTATAAACATAAATATAGCCTTCCAAAAATTATAGATATTAGGGCAATCCCACCATGAATAGAAATATGTTTCTGGAACTTGTTATCCCCTCCAGCAAGTAGTGGGGTAGGACACAGAGATGCAAGCAAGGAGAGCCACTAATTTTGACAGCCTAGTGTTTCAAAATACTATAAAATGTCTGTGGGGTCAAAGCACTCACTACACCCACAATAAGTTTGTGGGGTGTAGTTTCCAAAATGCATTCACTTTTAGTGGTTTCCACTGTAGTGTTACCTCAGGGTCTCTTCAAATATAACATAGCACTCAAAAATCATTTCAGCAAAATCTGCCCTCCAAAATCGATGGTGCTCTTTCCCTTCCAAACCCTGCAGCGTGCCCATATAGCAGATTATAAACCACATATGAATTGTTTCTTCAAACTGCTTATTCATTTATTAACCAGATATATGCCTAAATTAGGCATACCTTAGGCTCAATCTGTGACTTTTCCCCGCTCACGCCAGATCTAAAATCGTGGGTGTGGCAAAGGCCGGGGAGGGGACGTGCCAGCTGGCCCATCTCAATTACCATTTTCTATGTCTGCATTAGGCATAGAAAAAGGTCTAAATGTAAGACAGCTACGAAGTAGTGATGTCGCGAACATAAAATTTTCCGTTCGCGAACGGCGAACTCGAATTTCCGCAAATGTTCGCGAACGGGCAAACCGGCCGAACCGCCATAGACTTCAATAGGCAGGCGAATTTTAAAACCAAGAGGGACTCTTTCTGGCCACAATAGTGATGGAAAAGTTGTTTCAAGGGGACTAACACCTGGACTGTGGCATGCCGGAGGGGGATCCATGGCAAAACTCCCATGGAAAATTACGTAGTTGACGCAGAGTCGGGTTTTAATCCATAAAGGGCATAAATCACCTAATAATCCTAAATTTTTTTGAACAACGTGGTTTAAAACATCCAGTGTGTTTATACGATGAGGTATGATGTTGTATCGATCAGGTAGTGTAAGGGTTATGCCCGCTTCACAGACATTGACAGACCAAACTCCCCTTTTAATGCACTGCAAACAACCGCAAACAGTCCATTTGCCCAACCGCAAACTCCCCATTTGCACAAGGTTGGACACCAAGCTAGCCATGTCCCGTTGATGTCATTGAAGGTTTCTTTCTCCACCCAGCCACGTACAACACCAAGGGTCCCCGAAAGGTGAATTGAATAGATTTTTCTAACGGGGAGATGGTTAAAAAAATGCTGGCTCCCTCCCCTTTGTTTGAATCCACGGTCACTGCGTCTGTGCCGTGCAATTTACTGTCACACACGATATGAGTGGTATTTTCTGTAATTCTCTCTTCTCATCAGTTTAATCCCTGTTACGTCCCCAATCTGGGGTCCATTTATTAAATAGATTTTTCGAATGGGGAGATGGTTAAAAAAACGCTGGCTCCATCCCCTTTGTTTGAATCCACGCCACGGTCACTGCGTCTGCGCCATGCAATTTACTCTCACACCCGATATGAGTGCTATTTTCTGTAGTTCTCTCTTCTCATCAGTTTAATCCCTGTTACGTCCCCAATCTGGGGTCCATTTATTAATTAGATTTTTCGAACGGGGAGATGGTTAAAAAAATGCTGGCTCCCTCCCCTTTGTTTGAATCCACGCCACGGTCACTGCGTCTGCGCCGTGCAATTTACTCTCACACCCGATATGAGTGCTATTTTCTGTAGTTCTCTTTTCTCATCAGTTTAATCCCTGTTACGTCCCCAATCTGGGGTCCATTTATTAATTTGATTTTTCGAACGGGGAGATGGTTAAAAAAACGCTGGCTCCCTCCCCTTTGTTTGAATCCACGCCACGGTCACTGCGTCTGCACCGTGCAATTTACTGTCCCACCCGATATGAGTGGTATTTTCTGTTGTTCTCTCTTCTCATCAGTTTTATCCCTGTTACGTCCCCAATCTGGGGTCCATTTATTAAATGGATTTTTCGAACGGGGAGATGGTTAAAAAAACACTGGCTCCCTCCCCTTTGTTTGAATCCACGCCACGGTCACTGCGTCTGCACCGTGCAATTTACTGTCACACCCAATATGAGTGCTATTTTCTGTAGTACTCTCTTCTCATCAGTTTAATCCCTGTTACGTCCCATATCAGGGATTGCCTTTTGTGAAAAAAAATTTAGGCCGGGTACCTTCGACTGCCTTCACAGTGACAGACCAAACTCTGATACACCAAACTGAATTGATTTTAGGAACCGGGAGATGGAAAAAGCTGCTTGGTCGGTCCTTTTACTCCCAAGTTGGGGCACTGCGCGTGCACGGAGCAATGTGCTGTGACACCCTATATAAATGGTGTCTTAACTAGTACTACTACTATCATTATAATCCCTGTTTGTCCCCTTATCGGGGGACGTGTGTCGAATTGATTAACCATTGTCGAATTAACGAACCATTACGACATCCAGCAATAATTTAGTTCTGAGCTTTGTACTTGTTTGTATTGGAATTGATGGGGATTTTTTAAATTGACTGCATTATTTCTAATAAACTATTAAGAGACTTTATTATGATTTTTTTATTTCATGTATTAAAAACCCATACAACATTAATGTTTTTTCTAGGAAAAATAATCCAGCTGATCGCTTTTGGTCTGATCATAATGAAGCAACGGCCTTATCATCTGGGATGTGGCAACATTGCCAACACACTCATAGAGGTGATGATCGCTTCATTGTGATACGCAAGCCCCTTCACCACAACAAGGTAACGATCACGAAGGGGAATTGACACTTGTATGTGCCTTCTTTTTTTTTTTTTTTGATTTTGCAGCCTCAGTGCAGCACCAGAGGCCAGAAAAATTAGGCATGTACACATGTCTGAAAAATAATGGTATTGTTGCAGCCGCTGTTGTAGCAGCAGCCGGAAAAATGTATGTTTTCAAGGCAGAAAGGTGACTAAAACATTGTGGCTTGCACCCTAGTTGCTGGCGGAGAATTCACGAAATTCATCCGGTATGCAGACATTAAATACAGCAGCGTGGGGACCATTTTGAGGCCAAGGCATGTCATCAGGCCTTTTGTTAGTCAAACGTATCCCCCACTGTCAGTCCCTTCGGGATCCATGCCTCATTCATCTTAATGAAGGTGAGGTAATCAACACTTTTTTGACCGAGGCGACTTCTTTTGTCAGTGACAATGCCTCCTGCTGCACTGAAGGTCCTTTCTGACAGGACACTTGAAGCGGGGCAGGCCAGAAGTTCTATCGCAAACTGGGATAGCTCAAGCCACAGGTCAAGCCTGCACACCCAGTAGTCAAGGGGTTCATCGCTCCTCAGAGTGTTGATATCTGCAGTTAAGGCGAGGTAGTCTGCTACCTGTCGGTCGAGTCGTTCTCTAAGGCTGGATCCCGAAGGGCTGTGGCGAAGTGTAGGACTGAAAAAGCTCTGCATGTCCTCCATCAACAACACATCTGTAAAGGGTCCTGTCCTTACCGCCGTGGTCGTGGTAGGAGGAGGATTACTTTCACCTCTTCCCCTGTTAGATTCCCGTTGTGCTGTGACATCCCCCTTATAAGCTGTGTAAAGCATATTTTTTTGTTTTGTTTTGAACTGCTGCATCCTTTCTGACTTTCAGTAAGTTGGCAACATTTCCGCCACTTTCTGCTTATACCCGGGGTCTAGTAGCGTGGCCACCCAGTACAGGTCGTTCTCCTTCATCCTTTTTATACGAGGGTCCCTCAACAGACATGACAGCATGAAAGACCCCATTTGCACAAGGTTGGATGCCGAGCTACTCATTTCCCATTCCTCGTCTTCACTGATGTCATTGACGGTCTGTTCTTCCCCCCATCCACGTACAACACCACGGGTCCCAGATAGGTGACAACAACAAGCACCCTGGGATGCCTGCTGTGGTTGGTCTTCCTCCTCCTCAAAGCCACATTCCTCCTCTGACTCCTCTTCCTCACAATCCTCTTGCAGCGTTGCCGCAGGTCCGGCAAGCGATGATGACAAGGCTGTTTCTGGTGGTGATGGTGACCACAACTCTTCCTCTTCCTCTTCACGCTCATCTACAGCCTGATCCAGCACTCTTCGCAGGGCATGCTACAGGAAGAAAACAAATGGGATGAGGTCGCTGATGGTGTCCTCAAAAGGACTCATGAGCCTACAGGCATTGCGCATGAGCGTCCAGTAACGTGGCAAAAAAATTCCCAGCTCCACAGAGGCTGTCCTAGCACCTCGGTCATACAAATACTCGTTGACGGCTTTTTCTTGTTGGAGCAGGCGGTTGAACATTAGGAGTGTTGAATTCCAACGTGTCGGGCTGTCGCAAATCAAGCGCCTCACTGGCATGTTGTTTCGGCGCTGAATGTCTGAAAAGTGCGCCATGGCCGTGTAGGAACGCCTGAAATGGCCACACACCTTCCTGGCCTGCTTGAGGACGTCCTGTAAGCCTGGGTACTTAGACACAAAGCGTTGTACGATGAGATTCAACACATATGCCATGCACGGCACATGTGACAACTTGCCCAAATTCAATGCCGCCAACAAATTGCTTTCATTGTCACACACCACTTTGCCGATCTCCAGTTGGTGCGGGGTCAGCCACTGATCCACCTGTGCGTTAAGGGCGGACAGGAGTGCTGGTCCGGTGTGGCTCTCTGCTTTCAGGCAAGTCAACCCCAAGACAGCGTGACACTGTCGTATCCGGGATGTGGAGTAGCCCCTGGGGAGCTGGGGAGTGCCATTGATGTGCAGCCAGACGCCGCAGCAGAAGAGGACTCAGCCGAGGAGGTTATTGAAGAAGATAAAGTAGGAGGAGTAGAGGAGGTGGCAGTAGGCCTGCCTGCAAGTCGTGGCGGTGTCACCAACTCCGCTGCAGAGCCACGCATTCCATGCTTGTCAGCCATCAGCAGGTTGACCCAATGCGCAGTGTACGTGATATACCTGCCCTGACCGTGCTTTGCAGACCAGGTATCAGTGGTCAGATGGACCCTTGCCCCAACACTGTATGCCAGAGATGCCATGACTTCCTTTTTAATCACTGAGTAGAGGTTTGGGATTGCCTTTTTTGAAAAAAAAATTTGTCCGCTTACCTTCGACTGTGGTGTCCCAATAGCGACAAATTTTTTGAAGGCCTCAGACTCCACCAGCTGTTATGGTAAAAGCTGGCGGGCTAAGAGTTCCGTCAAGCCAGCTGTCAGACGCCGAGCAAGGGGGTGACTCTGTGACACTGGCTTCTTACGCTCAAACATTTCCTTGACAGACACCTGACTGTGGGCAGATGAGATGGAACTGCTGAAGGTGAGAGGCGGAGTGGCGGGTGGTTGAGAGGGGGCAAGGAGGACAGCAGTGGTTGACGTGGCTGAAGATGCTAGACCAGGAGGAGGATGGTGGCTTTGAGTTTGTGTGCTGCTTGTACTCATGTGTTGATCCCATAGGCGTTTGTGATGTGCGATCATGTGCCTTTGCAAAGCAGTTGTACCGAGGTGGGTGTTGGACTTCCCACGACTCAGTTTGTTTTCGCACAAGTTGCAAATGGAATTGCTGTTATCAGAGGCAGACACACAAAAAAAATGCCACACTGCTGAGCTTTGCAATGACGACATTCTGGTGGTGGCAACAGCATGCGTTGATTGGCGTGCTGTCTGGCTGACCCCGGGTGCCGATACATGCTGTCTGACTGTGCGACTAGCTCCTTGCGACGATCTCCCCCTGCTTCCAACTCGTCTCCTCCTTCTCTCTGTCTCCCCTTCTGAACTTTCCCCCTCTTCTTCTTCTCTTCGAGCAGGCACCCACGTGGCATCCACGGACACATCGTCATCATCAACCACTTCACTTGTATCCGACACCTCAGCAAAGGAATCAGCAGCGGGTACAAAATCATCATCCTCATCACACTGTACGTCCATGTGTGTAATGCTGCCTGACTGAGACATATCCCTGTTATCTCCATCCTCTGGCAATAATGGTTGCACATCACAAATTTCATCCAACTGATGTGTAAATAACTCCTCTGAGGGATCAAGTGAAGCGACTGTGGTGGTAGTGGTGGTGGTGGCGGTGGGCGGGAGAGTGGTAACTTGAGAGCAGGTGACCAAAGCTGAGCTGGAGGAGGATGGTGCGTCAAGGTTCTTAGCGGAAGTTGTTTTAGATTGGGTGTCCTGTGTAAGCCAGTCAACTATTTTCTCCGAATTTTTTGGGTTCAGGGTACGTTGCTTCTGAACCCTGGGCATTATTCCAGGGCCAGTGGAAATCACAGCACCACGACCACGATGGCCCCTGCGGGGTGGCCTGCCTCTGCCTGTCATTTTTTTTTAGATAAGTGGTGCTATGCGTGCAAGGTACTGTGCCACCATATATAAGTGGTGGGCAGTGGGCACAGTACAGTCTGTGTGGGACTGACACACACTGGCTTGCAACTGGGATTATATCACAGAAAAATATAAAATTAAATTTTTTTTATCTGCAAGGTATTTGTGAGTGACACCCTGTAACGGTATGAGCGGAGGGCCAGACACACACTGGTTTGTAACTGGGATTATATCACAGAAAAATATTAAATTGATTTTTTTTTATCTGCAAGGTATTTGTGAGTGACACCCTGTAACGGTATGAGTGGTGGGCCAGACACACACTGGTTTATAACTGGGATTATATCACAGAAAAATATTAAATATAATTTTTTTTATCTGCAAGGTGTTTGTGAGTGAGTGACACCCTGTAACGGTATGAGTGGTGGGCCAGACACACACTGGTTTGTAACTGGGATTATATCACAGAAAAATATTTAATTTAATTTTTTTTATCTGCAAGGTATTTGTGAGTGACACCCTGTAACGGTACGAGTGGTGGGCCAGACACACACTTGTTTGTAACTGCGATTATATCACAGAAAAATATAAAATAGATTTTTTTTTATCTGCAAGGTATTTGTGAATGAGTGACACCCTGTAACGGTATGAGTGGTGGGCCAGACACACACTGGTTTGTAACTGGGATTATATCACAGAAAAATATTAAATAGAATTTTTTTTAATCTGCAAGGTATTTGTGAGTGACACCATGTAACGGTATGAGTGGTGGGCCAGACACACACTGGTTTATAACTGGGATTATATCACAGAAAAATATTAAATATAATTTTTTTTATCTGCAAGGTGTTTGTGAGTGAGTGACACCCTGTAACTGTATGAGTGGTGGGCAAGACACACACAGGTTTGTAACTGCGATTATATCACAGAAAAACATTAAATTGAATTTTTTTATATCTGCAAGGTATTGTCTGTCACACCCTGTATGAATGGTGTGCACACAGTTCTGTCTGTGGGCCAGACAGTCACTCACTGGCTTGCAACTGCGATTATATCACAGAGAAATAATCAATTTAATTTTTTTTATCTGCAAGGTATTGTCTGTGACACCCTGTATGGATGGTGTGCACACAGTACTGTCTGTGGGCAAGACACTCACTGGCATGCAACTGCGATTATATCACAGATAAATAATAAATTTAATTTTTTTTATCTGCAAGGTATTTTTTGTCACACCCTGTATGAATGGTGTGCACACAGTACTGTCTGTGACTTAGCCTGCAGCCTCTCACACAACACGGGCAGGCAACTGCAATATATATAATCCCTATTAGACCAGCAGCAGCAGCACTCTCCCTCCTCTCACTAAGAATGCAGCTTCCGAATGAATCTAAAATGGATGCTGTCCAGGGGGTGGGAGGGTCTGGGAGGGAGGGTCTGCTGCTAATTTGGCTGGAATGTGTCTGCTGACTGTGAGGTACAGGGTCAAAGTTTACTCAATGATGATGTATAGGGGGCGGACCGAACATCGCATATGTTCGCCCACCGCGTTGAACGCGAACAAGCTATGTTCGCCGGGAACTATTCACCGGCGAAGTATTCGGGACATCTCTACTAGGAAGCTGTCTTACATTTAGAACTGGTGGAGGATCCGCCAAAGTTATGAAGAGGCCTGTGCGGCGGATCCATCGCCAGATTAGGGGTTTATTAAGTCTGGCATCTAAAATGCCGGTCTTAATAAATGTGCCCCTAAATGTTTCCAAATTTCATGTAAATTTTGAATAAAATAAATAAATAAAGGTAAAACATATTGACCCAAATTTATCACGAGCATAAAATTCAAGGTGTCTCGAAAAGAAATCGCAGAATGTCTTGCATTGAATTGAACAGACACATGTCAGTTTTATAAAAATTGGCCGTCAGGAAGGTAAATACTGGCCCTGCCTTGAAGGTGTTAATGGCAAAGGTCAGTAGTGATGGACGAACATCAGTCGTGACGATTCGCAAAAGTGCGTTTGCAATCAAATGTTCGCGAACTGAGCGTTCGCGGCGGGCCCCATTCACTTTAATGGCAGGCGAACCTGAAAAACCATCAGGTCATATTTGCAGCCAGCAAACACTTACTAGAAGTACACAAATAGTCCCACAACATGGACAGTGATATACCAGAGGGGCCCACAATGTATTTCCCACAATGTATTTTAATCAGGGGCCATTTTTATGCGTCTTAAAAGGAAACTCTCAAAAATGTGCTCTGCTGGAGCCTAGAAAATTTTCATTTTAGGCCATGGGAGTACGGTCTCCAAAAATTAGGCATTCACCTGACAGAAAAGAACTTGTGATTATGTGGCTGGAAGTACATTAGGGGGTCACTGGCTGAAAATTTTACTGTTGGCCATTACAGGCCCCAAAAATTAGGCATTCACCTCACAGAAAAGAACTTGTGATGATGTGGCTGGAGATACATTAGGCGGTCACTGGATAAAAATAGAACTGTCGGCCAGTACAGGCCCCAAAAATTAGGCATTCACCTCACAGAAAAGAACTTGTGATTCTGTGGCTGGAGGTATATTAGGCGGTCACTGGATAAAAATAGAACTGTAGGCCACTGGAGTAGAGGCCCCAAAATTAGGCATTCACCTGACAGAAAAGGCCTTTTATGCTTCTGTATATACATAAGACAAGGACCATTCTTTGTTCTGGGTGGTGGCGGATATGTGTGGGCTGGCATGAGGAAATTCAATTACACGTGGTTCTCTCAGGTGTAGAATTCCTCCAAGATCCATGCCTCCTTCAATATTAGAAATATGTGGTAGTCCACACATATATGATGTAGTCCACACTGTTGTGAGCTAGGCGAGTGCGCTTATCGGTCACTACCCCTCCTGCTGCGCTGAGCGTCCTTTCAGGCAGGACACTCAACGAGGGGCAAGCCAAGAGTTTCATGGCAAATTGTGCCAGCTCTGGCCACAGGTCAAGCCTGCACACCAAGTAGTCCAGGGGTTCCTCACTTCTCAGAGTGTCCACATTGGCCGTTAACCCGATGTGGTCGGACACCTGTTGGTCTAGGCGTTCCTTGAGGCTGTATCTGGAGGGTTGCTGTCGATGGGTTGGCTACAAGAATGATCTCATATCCGAAGTGAACAACACATCTTCAAAGCGTCCTCTTCTTGCAGGCGCAGTAGGATTGGTACCCGCACATGTTTTGCTGTGGGTGGAAATTCGTCTGCCAGGACCCGCAACAGCAGAATGCAGCATCTTTTGCAGCAAGGCCTGGAAATGCTGTATTCTGACAGCAGTCTGTGATGCTGGTAACATGTCCGCCATTTTGTGTTTGTACCGGGGGTCTAAGTTTGTTGCCACCCAGTACTGGTACTTGCACTTTATGCTTTTTATATGGGGGTCCCTCTGCAGACACTGGAGCATGATGGCCCCCATTTGCATTAAATTGGAAGTGGTAGAGCGCCCTGGCTCCTGCTCATCGCCCAGGAGAATGTCGTCCTCGGTCTCCTTCCCCCAGCCACGGACAACACCATGGATCCCTGAAAAGTTTGAAGTCCCCCTCAAAGCCTTGCCCCTCCTCTTCCTCCCCACAGGCACCATCCTTCTCTGACTCCTCTTCAGACTCCTACTGACTTGTCTCAAATGGAGTAGCCCCCCCAGGAAATCATCCAGCATTGCGACTTCCTCATCTTCCTGCTCCTCAATGGCTTGATCAATGACAAGACGCAATGCACGCTCCCGAAAGAAGGCATAAGGTACGATCTCACTGATGGCGCCCTGGCTGCAGCTGACCAGTTTGGTGATCTTATCAAACGGCCGCAGAAGTCTGCATGTGTCGCACATGAGCAGCCACTGTCTCGATTAAAAGAAACCAAGCTCCCCAGAACCTGACCTGCTGCAGAGTTTGTACAGGTAGACGTTAATAGCACATTGCTGTTGAAGCAGCCTATCAAGCACATACAAGGTGGAGTTCCAGCGCGTCGGGCTGTCACAAACCAGACATCTGACGTGCATGTGGTGTCTCCGCTGAACTTCAGCAAGGCGAGCCATGGCGGTGTAAGATCTTCCTGGCCTGCCACAAGAGGTTCTGTGGCAGGCCTGCATGCAATCCGTGGCGGTAACACCAAATCCACATGGGAGCCACAGGTTACATGCTTGACGGCCATCAGAAGGTTTACTAAGTGGACAGTAAAAGTTATGTACCTTCCCTGCCCGTGTTTGCTAGACGACGTGTCTGTGGTAAAATGTATCTTGGCAAAGACAATGTGTGCCAGAGATATATTCCCTTGCCACTGAACATGGCCATATAGCTCTGGGATGCCCTTCTGGGAGAAATATTTCCTTCCGGGGACCTTCCATTGCGGTGTGCCAATGGTCACAAATTTTCTAAAGGCCTCCGAGTCCACCAGTTTATATGGCAGTAGTTGTCGGGCTAGCAGTTCCAAAAAGCCAGTGGTCAGCCATTAGGCAAGAGGGTCATCATCTTTTTACTTTCGAACATTTGGGCCACGGAAGCCTGCCTTTTGCCAGATGAATGCGACAATGGCACGGTGAAAGGTGTAGTGGAGGACAAATGGGAGGATAAAGGAGAAGAGGGAGGTGGAGCGCCAGGAGTGTGGCTTTGTGGGTTCTGACGGCGTTGCTCCCACTGGGTTTGGTGATGGGAGGCCAGGTGCCTTCTTAGGGCGGTCGTCCCTTGTTGAGTGTTGGGCTTACCGCAACTTATGCGTTGACAGCACAGGCTGCAGATGGCAACACTATTGTCAGCAACTGACACTTTAAAAAAAGCCCACACTCCTGAGCCATTTGCCGGCATCCTGGAGCGCCAGATGTGACCGTGCATGCTGGATGGCTAGCTCTAGATACATTTGCAGTCTGCTTTTTGCCTCCTGTGCCCTGTGAGCTGTCCCTGCTTCTCCTCCCTCTCTGCTGCACCATCTCACCCTATGAACTCCCCTACTCTTCCTCTTTTGTGGGCACGTCATCATCCTCACCTTCACCACCACTGAAATTTGAGATCTCAGAGTAGCTAGCAACAGCGGGGACCTCCTTCCTTGGGCTGATCCGGGTACTGTCATCAGACCACTGGGTGGCGGCCGTTGCTACCTTCTCTTCCTCATCCGATGTCAAGAATGGCTGCGCATCGGTAAGAGCTGGGAATGGATGGGGAATTAATTCCTCTGACTCACGTGGAGGGGCTATGGTGATGGTGGTGGATTTGGGGGTGCACACAGCTAAGAGTAAGGAGGGTGTAGATACAGAAGATGAGAAGGGTGCAGAAGTGGAAGGGTGAGTGAGGCACTCAACCAACTCTTGTGCCTCCTTTGAAGTAATTCTCCTTCTCCAACTTCCCACTTAGGCTCCTGCCTGGTGCACCTGCCTGACCCCTACCACCCCTGTGGAACGGCCTGCCTCTTCCTCTGCCTGTCATTTTCAAAATTACCCTGTGCCTAAGTCCCTAGAGAAGAGCAGTATTTGTAGAAGCAGGTATATTGCAGGCCTCAATCAATATTTGGTGGAAGCAGATATATCTAACCCCTTAATCAGTCTTTTGTGGAAGCAGGTATATCACACCCCTCAGTCAGTTTTTTTGGGGGAAACTGGTATAGCACACCTGTTGCAATTAGTTGTTATAATAGCGTTTGTCCCTCTATATAGCTGTGGTATCACAGCAGAAACACACACAACTGCTACATAGTTCAAATGCACTATATAGAAAGTATATTATAGGTATATCCTACCCCTGCCTAAATCAGTGTTTTTGAAGGGAAACTAGTATATCACACCCGTTGCAATTGGTTGTTGCCATAGCGTTTGTCCCTCTATATAGCTGCAGTATCGCAGCAGAACCGCACATAACGGCTACATAGTTCAAAAGCACTATTTAGAAAGTATATTATAGGTATATAACACCCCTGCCACAATCAGTTTTTTTTGGGGGCAACTGGTATATCACACCCGTTGCAATTAGTTGTTCCAATAGCGTTTGTCCCTCTATATAGCTGCAGTATTGCAGTAGAACCGTACACAACTGCTGCGCAGTTCAAATGTACTATATAGAAAGTATATTATAGGTATATCACACCACTGAATTAATCAGTTTTTTGGGGGGGCAACTGGTATATCACACCCTTTCCAATTAGTTGTTCCAATAGCGTTTGTCCCTCTATATAGCTGCAGTATCGCAGCAGAACCGCACACAACTGCTGCACAATACAAATGCACTATAGTATACTTTCTATGTTAGAAAGTATATTATAAGTATATCACACCCCTCTATATATCACACCTATCAATAGCACACCTATACCAGTCCTTAAAAGCACTTTTGTGGCCCTATTAGCTAGCATTTTGTGTCCCTAAAAGCCTGTCCCTGCTCCACAAAGCAACCTCTCCCTACACTGACAAAATACAGAATGTAAAATCGGGTTCTGTTATAGGGTGGGGGTGTGTCCATGTTCTGAAACGTCTCAATTAGCTGTCCTGTCCCACCTGATGGATGTATCAATGCAAAATAATATGGTGCACGCAAACATCGCCATATGTTCACATGTTCTGCGGATCGCGAACGCTTAAAGTTCGCTGCGAACTGACCGCTGGGTGAACCGCAAGGCCATCACTAGAGGTCAGTAGTTCCTAGGATATTTGTTTGTTCTTTCCTTTTGGAGAGGATGATGCAAGCCATCTGTATCAGTTTCATTTTATTAGCCCAAGCTGTGCAGAATACACAGCTCATTAATCATAGTTTTTCTTATCAGAACCCTTAGTAATATGCAATAATGCTGGGAGGCTTAAAACTTTTACTTTTCATCATTACTTTTTAATCTCTTAATTCACTACTTGACTATTTGCGATTTATTTAGTGGTTTGTAAACTCCCAAAGAGCATGTTCTCTTTCCTTCTTGACATCCATGCCTTCGTTATACATTACAAGATCTTCCAGTGCCTGTGTCAGGAAAATGTCCATGGGTGTTAGCTTTTGAAGAAAATATGTTTTCAAATAAACATGAACGCAGCTTCAATTCCCTGTTGCAAATAGTCAGAATATCTCCACTGTGTTTCTGAAATGAGAGCATAACCAAATTCTAAATGCTAATGTAGACTAGACATCTGTTTCTTTGTTGTACATTTTGATAAAAAAAAATGTATGGCAGTGCATGCATTTCTGAACACTGGGAAACTGGTTGTGGGATCGAATAAAAATCTGATGTTGGCATCTAATGTTTGTTTATTTTATTTAGATAGAATGTGTTGAATTTATCTATCTGCATGGTCTTGTTGTGCTTTCATGCTGAAAGAGCCAACGCGATCAAATGTTCACGAACAGCAATTTCGCAACGGGCCCCATTCACTTTAATGGCAGGCGAACCTGAAAAAACTTCAGGTCAGATTTGCAGCCACCAAATACTTAGTAGAAGTGCACAAATTGTCCCACAACATGGACAGTGACATACCAGAGGGGGATCAATGGCAAAAATTCCCACCAAAAATATGTATTTTAATCAGGGGCAATTTTTATGCATCTTAAAGGGAAACTGTCAAAAATGTGCCCTGCTGGAGCCTAGAAATTTTTTATTTTAGATCACGAGAGTACAGGCTCCAAACATTAGGCATTCACCGGACAGAAAATATCAAGCGATTATGTGGCTGGAGATATATTAGACGGTCATTGGATATCAATTTTACTGTAGGCCAGTGGTCTACAGGCCCCAAAAATTATTCATTCCCTGTAGAGAAAAGAACAATTGATAATGTGGCTGGAGGTACATTAGGCGGTCATTGTATAATAATTTTACTGTTGGCCAGTTAGATTACAGGCCCCAAAAATTATGCATTCACTGTACATAAAAGATCTAGTGATTATGTTGCTGGAGGTATATTAGACAGTCAATGGATATCAATTTTACCGCAGGCCAGGGGAGTACAGGCCCCAAACATTAGGCATTGACCATACAGAAAACATCAAGTGTTTATGAGGCTGGAGGTATATAAGACAGTCATTGGATTACAATTTTACTTCAGGCCAGTGGAGTACATGCCCCAAAAAATATTCATTCAACGTACAGAAAAAAACAAGTGATTATATGGCTGAAGGTATATTAGACGGTCATTGGATATCAATTTTAATGCAGGCCAGGGGAGTACAGGCCCCAAACATTAGGCATTGACCATACAGAAAACATCAAGTAATTATGAGGCTGGAGGTATATTAGACAGTCATTGGATTACAATTTTACTTCAGGCCAGTGGAGTACATGCCCCAAAAAATATTCATTCAACGTACAGAAAAGAACAAGTGATTATGTGGCTGGAGGTATATTAGACGGTCATTGGATATCAATTTTACTACAGGCCAGTGGAGTACAGGCCCCAAACATTAGGCATTCACCGGACAGAAAACAACAATTGATAATGTGGCTGGAGGTACATTATCACGACCGGCGTGCCGATCACATACGTGACGCAAAGGGAGGGAAAAGGGAAGGCCCTGTCCAAGGGAGAGGGAAAGGTGGTGACTCCTAACTCACCTTGAGGCTGGCACCTGACTGCCTTGACGTCCCTAGACGGGTTTCTCACCCGTACGTCGATCACGTGCCTAAACCCTGGCTTTCCCTAAGATGAGCCCTAAGCAGTAAATAGGGCGGTGGGGACACTAGTGCTCACCACTAACACTAAAGGAAAACACCAAGGAGAGGACAGACAATACAGACAAAACATATAATCCCAGGTGGGCGACAACAGCGGACAACAAAAGCCCAACAGGGACCCGGAGGGTAACGCTCTGGAACAACAACCAGGAATCACAGCTACACAGCTCCAGTGGGTCAGTATAGAAGTCCAGGCAGGAAGCTCTATATCTGGCAACCAGAGAAGTGGGAGGGAGAATATAAGGAGGTTGGGAGTGACGGACAAGAAACAGCTGAGGAGAAGAAGCTACGGATCCCTGAGTGAGACAAAAAGGATTGCAAGGCAAACACAGAAAGCTTCCATTAAGAAACAGCGCGATCTTTAGGCATATAGCGCGCAGCCACCCGCTGCGACTTCCTGACCCTGGGTATAACGGAGTCAGACGTGGCTCTTGACACCCTCGTGACAGTACCCCCCTTTCCACGAGGATGAGAGGCATGGAAAGCCTGAACTAACCTGTTGGCGTTTACCTCTGACGCTGGAACCCACATTCTTTCCTCGGGATCGTAACCCCTCCAATGCACCAGATATTAAAGAGAGCGGCAGATCCGACGAGAATCAACAATTTTGGATATTTGAAACTCCAGATTGCCATCAACAATAACAGGAGTGGGTGGCAGCGGTGACGGTTCTAGAGATGGAACATACTTTTTGAGTAACGACTTATGGAAGACGTTATGGATTTTAAAAGTCTGAGGTAGCTCCAGGTGAAAAGCCAAGGGGTTAATGATGGCTACTATTTTGTAAGGACCAATGAACCTAGGACCCAGTTTCCAAGAGGGAACCTTTAACTTAATATTCCTAGTAGATAACCACACATAGTCATTCACTCCTAGGTCTGGACCTGGCGACCGTTTCTTATCATGTCAGTAAGGGGTTCCCTATTGCCAATATCATAGTTCTTATCAGCCATGCATTTATATTTACCTCCCATATTCCTCAAGTTAGCTTGCACCTTCTGTCATACAGATGAAAGAGATGACGAAAACCATTCCTCTTCGGGAACCCCTGATGACCCCCCTTCTTTGAAAGTACAGAATTGGGGATGAAAACCATATGCACCAAGAAATGGTGACTTGCCAGTGGATTCCTGACGGCAATTATTTATAGAAAACTCAGCTAACGGTAAATATGATGACCACACCTCTTGGTTTTCAGACACAAAACACC
Organism: Bufo bufo; assembly: GCF_905171765.1. Classification (NCBI taxonomy): domain Eukaryota; kingdom Metazoa; phylum Chordata; class Amphibia; order Anura; family Bufonidae; genus Bufo; species Bufo bufo. The sequence goes on along the minus strand of NC_053391.1, from coordinate 169,919,902 downwards.
TTAGGTATGTCTCAAGGTTTTGGTTGGTACGCTCAGTCTGTCCATTCCACTGAGGATGGAAAGCTGAGGAAAAGGACAAGTGTACCCCAAAACGGGAACAAAAAGCTTTCCAAAATGTAGAAATAAACTGGGTTCCCCAATCCGAACAACATCGGAAAGGACCCCGTGAAGCTTCACGATTTCCCTGATGAACACCTGAGCAAGAGTCTTAGCATTAGGTAGTGCGGGTAATGCAATAAAGTGTACCATTTTGCTAAACCTGTCTACTACTACCAAGATAACTGCTTTACCCGCAGACAAAGGTAAGTCAGTGATGAAATCCATTGATAGATGTGTCCATGGCCTATTAGGAATGACAAGTGGCAATAAAGACCCTGCTGGACTTTTATGAGAGACTTTCGCGCGTGCACAAGTAGAACAAGTAGACACAAAATCCATTACATCCTGACGCAACCTTGGCCACCAAAAACGACGAGACAATAGCTCCAAGGTTGCTTTTCTACCCGGGTGCCCAGCAAGTGCCGAGTTATGATGTTCCTTTAATAATTCGAGATGCAGGTTTAACGGTACTAACAAATTCTCTGAGGGGCAAGAGACTGTGGTGTCCCCCTGGGCCTCTAACACCTTTCCCTCCAGAACAGAGTGTACAGCAGAGACAACCACTCCTCTTTGTAAAATGTGTACCGGATCACCCACATTACCCCCTCCAGGGAAACTACGAGATAATGCATCTGGCTTGGTATTTTTTGCCCCAGGACGATAGGTGATGAAAAAGTTAAACCTGGTAAAAAATAGCGACCACCTAGCTTGTCTAGGGGTGAGACGCTTACCTGATTCGAGGTACAGAAGGTATTTGTGGTCCGTAATCACTGTGACGGGGTGGATTGCCCCCTCTAAAAAGTGACGCCATTCTTCAAACGCTAGTTTAATAGCTAATAGTTCCCTATTGCCAATATCATAGTTCGTTTCCGCTGCAGATAGTTTTTTTTAGAAAAGAAAGCGCAAGGACGCCATTTGCCAGGAGACGGACCCTGAGACAGTACAGCCCCCACTCCCACCTCTGACGCATCTACTTCAACAATAATAGGCTGGGAGACATCAGGTTGGATTAGTACAGGTGCCGAGGTAAACCTCTCTTTTAGAGAGGAAAATGCAATTTTAGCGGCGTCAGACCATTTAGAAAATCAGTCCCCTTCCTAGTCATGTCAGTAAGGGGTTTGACAATCACAGAATCATTTTTAATGACCTTTCTATAGAAATTTGCGAAACCCAAGAACCGTTGCAGTGCTTTAAGGTTCTCAGGAAGATCCCAATCTAAAATTGAAGATAAAAGATATCCCAGGAACTGTATCTCCTGAACGGCAAAGACACACTTTTCAATTTTCGCATATAATTTATCCGTCTGTAGGACCTGCAGTACCTGTCTGACATGTACCTCATGTGTTTTCAGATCAGACGAATAAATTTAAATATCTCTAGGTATATCACCACAAACCTGCCAATAAGATGACTAAAAATATAATTAACAAAATGTTGGAAGACAGCAGGAGCATTGGTCAGACCGAAAGGCATGACTAGATTTTCATAATGCCCCTCAGGGGTGTTAAAAGCTGTATTCCACTCATCCCCTTCCTTGATACGAATCAGATTGTAGGCCCCCCTAAGATCAAGTTTGGAGAACCACCTAGCACCCGCAATCTGATTAAACAGGTCAGGAATGAGAGGAAGAGGGTATGGGTCTCGGATGGTTATCCGGTTTAGTTCGCGGAAATCTAGGCAAGGACGCAGGCCCCCATCTTTCTTTTTAACAAAGAAAAACCCTGCAGCCACGGGTGATGAAGAGGGTCTGATGTGTCCCTTAGCCAGACTCTCGGAGATATAATCTTTCATGGCTTGTCTCTCGGGACCGGAAAGATTATATAACCTGGTCTTGGGTAATTTTGCACCGGGAATCAGGTTAACCGGGCAATCATAAGGACGGTGAGGTGGTAACTTCTGACAACCCTTTTCAGAGAAAACGTCCTCAAAGTCCGAAACAAATGTAGGTAGAGTAGCTATGGAGGCGACTAAGCAATTGCTATTTAAGCAATTTTCTCTGCAATGCTCACTCCACTCCAATATCTCCCTGGCCTGCCAATCCACTACTGGATTGTGCGCTACCAACCAGGGAAGACCCAATACCACAGGAGAGGGAAGGAGTCAGACGTGGCTCTTGACACCCTCATGACATACATTAAGCTGTCACCGTATAACAATTTTACTGTTGGCCAGTTAGATTACAGGCCCCAAAAATTATGCATTCACAGTACAGAAAAGATCAAGTGATTATGTGGCTGGATGTACAGTGAGGAACAGAATTATTTGAATACTATGCAATTTTGCCAGTTTTACAGCAAGACACGGAGGCTTCGTATTGCTATCTCCTTCTTTACTTCCACCAATAGCAGCAAAGGAGAAATTAACATAAACTAAACAATAAAGGACCCTCCCCTAACAGATCCTATAATAAGCAGTGTCCTCTTGCATATCTTCGTCTTTCTTTGCTGCTCCACCAAAGCTAATTATCATCTATATATATAACCTTTTGTGCTTGTGTCTGTGGCTCAGGTATATCCTCTGGGCCTCAGTTACCCAAGGGAAACGGTATTTCTCCCTGGGTTTTGTTTATGGGGGTCCCCCCCCCCTGTTATATTGTGACTTATTGTTGCCTTGCGCTTATTCTGCGCCGTACTGTTTTGGGGTTCTTTCCCCTCTCTCCCCTTTAGTCTCCGGTCTGTTCCCCCTTATTTAGCGGCGTTTTGCGTTTGCCTTTTACTGCCCATCAGCTATCCTTGCCGCCTGTCCAGGCTCTGTGGAGGCGTCCCTCCTACCTTTTACCTCGTTCCCTTACCTCGCTCCGGCGCGGCTTCTGTCTGCTTTTCCCGCGGGTCGCGTGATCTCGCGAGATCTCGGCGGCCATTTTAGGTAGCGCCGCCCGTCTTCTCGCGGGATTTCGGCGTTAGGCTGCATCGCATCCGGATCTCTCGGTCTCCTGCTCTGCGGCCTCTGGGGTGACTAACCCCTATTCTTTTGTCAGGTGGGATACACTGGTTTTACCCCCGTCCTTTGGCCTACCATTAGATAGTTTTTATTATCTAAAACTACGGATTGCTCATTTTACCATGTCCTCTGACCGCTCTCCCTCTGGGCCTAATCCCCCCCCATCCACTGGGGAGCCCAGCAGGCCAGACTTCAATGCTCAGGCCATTGAGTTACAGCGCTCGGTCTCCAGCGCTATTATTGAGGCCATGGGATCCATGTCCTCCATGATTTCACAGACCATATCCCAGGCCTTATCTGCCCATACTCCTGGCCCCTCTACTCATTTACCTTCACTCACTAGCCCGCAGCCTACCATTGAACCTCCTGCCCAGGAGACCTTGACTGGTGTAATCCAAGCCACCGATGATAGTGTGCTTAGATCGCGCAAAAGAGCCTTACCGCGCCAGGCAGAAAGGGCGCGAACGTGGAAATGTGCTAGAGCACAAATTACTGACATGGATTCGGATAATGAATCTGACATGGAGGCTTATGCGGAGGCAAGTGACCACTCTGATGGGGAGTTGGAGATGGAACCTGAGTTTCCAGGCACCACAGGCCCTAGGCCTTCCACCTCTGGGTCCGTGGGCGCATCCGCCACTGCCCCTAACATGGCTTCTACCCTGGTGGATCCCTCAGGCAACCCATTATTTGATCCTGATGCCCTCCACCACCCTAGGTCGGCTGAGTGGCTGCCGGTAGCTCATGTGAGCGACTACCTTGAGCATTGGGTGCGTCGTCCTCTCAGCAAAGAGGCGCGCAGCAAGCTCCGTGCTGAATGCCCCAGACCATTGATCCCCAACAAGGTCTGTGAAACGCCATCTGTGGATCAAAAAATGACACAGTTTTTGGCTAAAACCGGCTGGAATCCCCGTAAAGGGTTAGATTCCGCAATAAAGAGTTGTCAGGACAAGCTCCTTGACATTTTTGGCCCCCTCGCCAAAATCTTTGAGATGGCCGAATCGGCCAGAGTGGACGGCTCTCCGATAGATCCGGAGGAGCTTACTGGCTGGATACAGAGAGCCATTTGTATTGCGGGCAGCACCAACTCCTCCCTGGCCATTGAAAGGCGTAAAGCCATTCTGTTTAAAATTGACCCGAAATTGGCCAACCTGGCACTCACTGAGACAGGGAAGGATGCTCAGGGTCAACTGTTCGGGGATTCCTTCATCAAGGACCTCAGCAGGTATGTAGGAGCATTTACTGCCCTGGACAAGGCCCAGTCCTCCATGAAAAGGGTCTTTCAGGGACGGGACTCCACTAGGGCCGGCAGTAGTAGGGGCCGTCTGTCCGGCCGCTCCAGTTATCAAGCCCGCAGCTCGGGCAGAGGCTCCTTCAGCCAGAGACCTCCCTTCCAGGACCAAAGGAATCCTCCTTCGTTCTTCCCGGCCAGAGGCGGCCAATGGCGTTCCAGGTCCATTAGAGGGAATCTGAACTTCAGAAAAACGTTCGGTAAGTCTTTCCCCAGTGGGGACTTCTTTGGCTCCTTGTGTCGGGGGCAGACTCCGTCTATGTTCCCACGTTTGGTCCAGCATTACATCAGACCCATGGGTGCTGAGCACGGTACAGGGGTTCCACATAGAACTTACGGGTTCGCCAGACCTCGTCCTTTCACCCCCACCCCTGGCACTACCAGACAGGGAACTAGTGGATGTAGAACTTTTTTCCCTCTTTCACAAGGATGCGATAGAAAGGGCCCCTTCCACCCCGGGGGGTGTTCTCAGCCACGTTTTTCTAGTTCAGAAAAAAGGTGGACAATTGCGTCCAGTGATAAATCTCTGGGCCCTGAACTCTGTGGTGCACTACCGCCACTTCAAGATGGAGGGGCTTCACCTCCTTCGGGACTTGCTGATTCCGGGGGACTGGATGGTAAAGCTGGACCTCAAAGATGCTTATCTTACGGTCCCAATTGCCTCCTCGTCCAGGGATCTCCTGCGCTTCCTGTGGAGGAGCGAAGTGTGGCGCTTCACTTGCCTGCCGTTCGGCCTTTCTTCAGCACCTTGGTGCTTCACCAAGTTACTGCGCCCAGTCATGGCCTGGCTGCGGAGTCGTGGAGTCCGTCTAGTCATCTATCTGGACGACATTCTGATTATGCACCAATGTCAGTCATCTCTGCTACAACATCTCCAGTGGACCTCGGATCTTCTGACGGGTCTGGGTTTTCTACTAAATCTCGAGAAATCCTGCCTCACACCGACTCGACGGATGGAGTTCCTGGGCTTCACGGTGGACTCTATTGCGGAATCTCTCAGTCTTCCTGCAGAGAAGTTGCGGACGATACGCAAGGAGTTGAGACATGCTCTCTCAACTCCCTCCCTATCTCTACGCCACCTGGCTCGCATCATCGGGCTATTAGCCTCCTCTATCCAGACAGTCTTCCCCGCTCCACTCCATTATCGGGCTTTACAGCGCCTGAAGATCACCCACCTCCGTGCCGGGGCCTCGTTTGCAGACGCGGTGGTTCTGGATCAGGAAGCTCGGGAGGAACTTTGTTGGTGGTTAAGCAACTTGGAAGCCTGGAACGGCAGAGCAATCTTCGGATTCCAACCAGAATTCACGGTGGAGTCGGACACGAGTCTCCAAGGCTGGGGTGCCCACTGCGAGGGTATCTCCACTGGGGGTAGATGGTCGGAGACCGAGACCCATCTTCACATCAACGCTCTGGAACTTCTAGCGGGTTCGTTTGCCATCAGGAGTTTCACCAAGGGCATAGCTCACGCATGCATCCGTCTACGCATGGACAATGTGTCGGCGGTCCGATATGTCAATCACCTAGGCGGCACCCAATCGGCCACCTTAGCCCGACTGGCGAAGGAGTTCTGGTCCTACTGTCTGTCCAGGGACATCATGATTCAAGCGGAGTACCTTCCGGGTCTTCACAACTACAGAGCGGATCGGAGTTTCCGATGCTTCACGGACGGCAGAGACTGGAGGCTGAATCCGGAGATGTTCTCCACAATCTCGGACATCTGGGGTCCTTGCTCCATAGACCTTTTTGCCTCCCGGCTCAATACTCACCTACCCAGGTTCTTCAGCTGGCGGCCGGATCCGGAAGCAGAGGCGGTGGATGCGTTTCTACAGGACTGGTCTTCAGCCCTACATTACGCGTTTCCACCGTTTGCCATGATTCCGAGGATGTTGCTACAGACTCGGCGTCAGGGGGCAGAATTGGTGGTGGTGATTCCCTTCTGGGGATCTCAAGCCTGGTACCCGATCCTCCTAGAACTCCTAGTGGATGTACCTCTCCTCCTTCCGACGCAGACGGATCTCCTCCAGGACCCTCAAGGTGCCCCACATCCCCTGCTGGTCGAAGGCTCCCTTCAACTTCTAGCGTGCCGAATCTCAGGACTCCAGGAGAGGTCGAGGGAATTTCGGAGGCAACTAGACGCCTCCTGGACAACGCTTGGGCTCCCGACACCCGAAAATCTTACCGGGCAGCTTGGGGATCTTGGGTTAGCTGGTGCATGGAACGGGACCTGGATCCCATTTCGGCATCTGTAACCCATTTGTTGCAATTCCTGACATCTCTCTTTGAAGCAGGAAAAGCTTATCGGACCATCAATTTGTTCCGTTCAGCGATTTCCTCGACTCATCAGGGCTTTGATGGTGTTCCTGCCGGTCAACACCCTTCGGTGTCACGACTTTTACGTGGCTCACGCTTGGCTCGTCCTCCTCGGCCATGATTCACTACTACGTGGGATGTTTCCCTGGTCCTTTCTTTCCTCGGCGCTTGGCCCGACAACGCGGCTCTTTCCCTCCGTCAACTGTTGGCCAAATTGCTGACCCTCTTTTGCCTGATTTGCTGTAAGAGGGTCTCTGATGTCAGGGCTCTGGATCATGATGCAAGATCCTTTACTCCCGAGGGTGTTACTTTTAACATCACGCGGCGCACCAAGACCAATATTCGGTCTGTGTCTTATCCCTGTTTTCCGTCTTCTCCGGCGCTCTGTCCTGTAGTTTGCCTACGGGAATATGAGTTGCGCACTCGGACTCACCGCTCGGCGGACATCCCGCAACTTTTCCTCTCTATTCGACATCCCTTTGGCCCGGTGACCAGTCCCACTTTGGCGCGCTGGATGAAGTGGGTCATGTCCCTTTCCGGGATTGATACGGTGGTCTTTACCGCTCACTCGGCCAGGGGCGCGGCTGCCACTGCCCTGGCTGTTTCGGGGGCTCGTTTAGAGGACATTCTGCGTCTGGCTGACTGGTCTAGGGCCACGACGTTCACAGAGTTTTATTTCCGTCCGCCCCCTCATGTGTTTTCATCTATTATTGAGCAGCTTTAAACTTGCAATACGAAGCCTCCGTGTCTTGCTGTAAAACTAAATGATTTTCCTATTTCATGACGTAAAGTCATAGTTTTATTAAAGACACGGAGGCGAGTATTGCCCGCCCTGGGTTTCTCCTGCCCGCCCTGTTTTTATGATGTTATGGTGATATTATTGTCTATTACACTGTCTTTTATTGTTATTTATGACATTTTTTACCGTTAAGGTTTATTTATGGTTCTGTTTTCAGCGACCTGTTGATGTACGACCGTTATAGGGTCGAGATTGCTCATTTTTACCCAATTGTTTACACTCGCTATATTATTTATTCTGTTTCAGGTTGAAAATCCCTTGGCATATGGAATTCCGTGTTGTTCCAGGTTTCCTGAGATGTTAGCCATGTTGGCTTGAGTTCTTCAGTTGGACGGACCAGAATGGTCGGTGGCGGAACCAGTTCCAGTTTCGGTTACGGTTTCAGTTATGGTTTGGCGGTTGGTGTCGTGGATTCAAAGAAAGAGGAAGATATGCAAGAGGACACTGCTTATTATAGGATCTGTTAGGGGAGGGTCCTTTATTGTTTTGTTTATGTTAATTTCTCCTTTGCTGCTATTGGTGGAAGTAAAGAAGGAGATAGCAATACTCGCCTCCGTGTCTTTAATAAAACTATGACTTTACGTCATGAAATAGGAAAATCATTTAGTTCTCCCACTTAGAAATCATGGAGCGGTCTGAAATTCACATTCTAGTTGCATTCCCACTCTGAGAGACAGAATAAAAAAAGGAAAAAAAAATCAGAAAATCACATTGTATGATTTTTAAAGAATTTATTTGTCTTGCACTACTGAACATAAGTATTTGAACACCTAAGAAAATCAGTGTTAATATTTGGTACAGAAACCTTTGTTTACAATTACAGAGGTCAAACGTTTTGTGTAGTTCTCGACCAGGTTTGCACACACTGCATCAGGGATTTTGGCCCACTCCTCCACACAGATCTCCTCTAGATCTGTCAGGTTTCGGGGCTGTTGCTGAGCAACACAGAGTTTCATCTCCCTCCAAAGATGTTCTATTGGATTTAGGTCTGGAGACTGGCTAGGCCACTCCAGAACCTTGATATGCTTCTTACGGAGCCGCTTCTTGGTTATCCTGGCTGCGATCGACGGGTCGTTGTCATGTTGGAAGACCCAGCCACGACCCATCTTCAATGCTCTGACTGAGAGAAGGAGGTTGTTGCTCAAAATCTCACAATAAATGACCCTATTCATCCTCTCCTTAAGACAGTGCAGTCGTCCTGTCCCCTTCACAGAAAATCACCCCCAAAGCATGATCTTACCACCCCATGCTTCACAGTGGGGATGGTGTTCTTGGGATGCAACTCATCCTTCTTTTTCCTCCAAACACGACGAGTGAAGTTAAAACCAAAAAGTTCTACTTTGATCTCATCTGACCACATGACTTTCTCCCATGCCTCCTCTGGATCATCCAGATGGTTATTGGCAAACGTCAGACGGGCCTGGACATGTGATGACTTGAGCAGGGGAACCTTTCGTGCAATGCATGATTTGAAACCATGACGGCGTAGTGTTCTACAGACAGTGACCTTTGGAACTGTGGTCCTAGCTCTCTTCATGTCAATGACCAGCTCCACCCTTGTAGTCCTGGGCTGATTCCTCACCTTTCTTATCATCAGTGATACCCCACGCCACGAGGTGAAATCTTGCATGGAGCCCCAGTCCGAGGGAGACTGATTGTCTTCTTTAGCCTCTTCCATTTTCTAACAATTGCTTCAACAGTTGAACTAATTTCACCAAGCTGCTTGGCAATTGCCCTGTAGCCTTTTCCAGCCTTGTGGAGGTCCACAATTTTGTCTCTGGTGTCTTTTGACAGCGCTTCGGTTTTGCCCATGATAATAGTTGGCATCTGACTGACTGTGGGGTGGACAAGGGTCTTTAAAGAATTCAGACAGGTGCTACTAAGTTAGATTAATGAGTGGAGTAGAGGTGGACTCTTTAAAGGCACAGCAACAGGTCTTTGAGAGCCAGAATTATCGCTGTTTCTCGGGTGTTCAAATACTTATGTTCAGCAGTGCAAGACAAATAAATTCTTTAAAAATCATACAATGTGATTTCCAGATTATTTTTTTTCAAATTCTGTCTCTCAGAGTGGGAATGCACCTACAATGTGAATTTAAAACCCCTCCATGATTTTTAAGTGGGAGAACTTGCAAAATCGCAGGGTGTTTAAATACTTCTGTTCTTCACTGTATATTAGACGGTCAATGGATATCAATTTTACTGCGGGCCAGTACCTACAGGCCCCAAAAATTATTAATTCACCGGACAGAAAACATCAAGTGATTATGTGGCGAGAGGTACAGTACAGACCAAAAGTTTGGACACACCTTCTCATTCAAAGAGTTTTCTTTATTTTCATGACTATGAAGGCATCAAAACTTTGAATTAACACATGTGGAATTATATACATAATAAACAAGTGTGAAACAACTGAAAATATGTCATATTCTAGGTTCTTCAAAGTAACCACCTTTTGCTTTGATTACTGCTTAGCACACTCTTGGCATTCTCTTGATGAGCTTCAAGAGGTAGTCCCCTGAAATGGTTTTCACTTCACAGGTGTGCCCTGTCAGGTTTAATAAGTGGGATTTCTTGCCTTGTAAATGGGGTTGGGACCATCAGTTGCATTGAGGAGAAGTCAGGTGGATACACAGCTGATAGTCCTACTGAATAGACTGTTAGAATTTGTATTATGGCAAGAAAAAAGCAGCTAAGTAAAGAAAAACAAGTGGCCATCATTACTTTAGGAAATGAAGGTCAGTCAGTCAGCCGAAAAATTGGGAAAACTTTGAAAGTAAGGGCTATTTGACCATGAATGAGAGTGATGGGGTGCTGCGCCAGATGACCTGGCCTCCACAGTCACCGGACCTGAACCCAATCGAGATGGTTTGGGGTGAGCTGGACCGCAGAGTGAAGTCAAAAGGGCCAACAAGTGCTAAGCATCTCTGGGAACTCCTTCAAGACTGTTGGAAGACCATTTCAGGGGACTACCTCTTGAAGCTCATCAAGAGAATGCCAAGAGTGTGCAAAGCAGTAATCAAAGCAAAAGGTGGCTACTTTGAAGAACCTAGAATATGACATATTTTCAGTTGTTTCACACTTGTTTGTTATGCATATAATTCCACATGTGTTAATTCATAGTTTTGATGCCTTCATAGTCATGAAAATAAAGAAAACTCTTTGAATGAAAAGGTGTGTCCAAACTTTTGGTCTGTACTGTATATTAGACGGTCATCATCAATTTTTCTTCAGGCCAGTGGAGTACAGGCCCCAAAAATAATTCATTCACCGTACAGAAAAGAACAAGTGATTATGTGGCTGTAGGTATATTGGACAGTCATTGAATATAAATTTTACTGCAGTCCATTGGAGTACAGGCCCCAAACATTACGCAATTACTGTACAGAAAACATCAAGTGATTATGTGGCTGGAAGTACAGTATATTAGACGGTCATTGCCTAACAATTTTACTTCAGGCCAGTGTAGTACAGGCCCCAAAAATTATTCATTCAATGTACAGAAAAGAACAAGTGATTATGTGGCTGGAGGTATATTGGACGGTCATTGGATATCAATTTTACTGCAGGCCAGTACAAATACATGTCAAATACATATGTTTAAAAGAACAAAAAAAAAATAAATTGGATTAAAAACATGGCTAACGAAATCCCCCCTCTTGAAAAAAAAAAAAAAAGATAAATAGTTTTAATTTGATAACACGTGTTCGTCACAGGTGTTGAATTACTCCGTGGCCCCAAACATTAGGAATTGACCGGACAGAAAAGGCCTTTTACGCCTCTGTATTTACATAAGACAGTGACCATTATTTCATCTGGGTGGTGGGGATATGTGTGGGCTGGCATGAGCAAATTCAATTAAACGTGGTCATCAAAGGTGATGAATTACTCAGAGATCCGTGCCTCATTTATTATTAGAAATAAGAGGTAGTCGGTCACTATCCCCCCTGCTGCGCTGAACGTCCTTTCGGACAGGACACTCGACGAGGGGCAAGCCAAGAGTTCCATTGCAAATTGTGCCAGCTATGGCCACAGGTCAAGCTTGCACATTCAGTAGTCAAGGGGCTCCTTGCTTCTCAGAGCGTCTTCATAGGCCGTTAACCTGATGTAGTCGGACACCTGTCGGTCTAGGCATTTGCTGAGGCTGGATCTGGAGGGAGGCTGTCGATGGGTTGGCTGCAAGAATAATCTCATATTAGAAGTGACCAACACATCTTCAAAACGCCCTCTTCTTGCAGGCGCTGTAGGATTGATGCCCGCAACTGTTTCTCTATGGGTGGAAATTCCTCTGCCAGCAGCTGCAACAGCAGAATGCAGCATCTCTCAAAGCAAGGCCTGGAAATGCTGCATTTTGACAGCCCTCTGTGATGCTGGTAATATGTCTACAATTTTCTGTTTGTACCGGGGGTCTAAGTACGTTGCCACCCTGTACTGGTCCTTGCACTTTATGCTTTTTATACAGGGTGCCTCTTCAAACACTAGAGCAGGACCCATTTGCACTAAAAAAGTTTAAAACCTGCTCTTCTTGCTCCTCCTCCTCCCCCAGGCACCATCCTCCTCTGACTTCTCTTCAGACTCCTGCTGACTTGTCTAAAATGGAGTAGCCCCCCTGGGAATTCATTCAGCATTGCAACTTTCTCATCTTCCTGCTCCTCGACGGCTTGATCAATGACACAACGCAATACACGCTTCAGAAAGCAGGCATAAGGTACAATGTCAATGATGGCACCCTGGCTGTGACTGACCAGTTTGGTGATCTTATCAAATGGCTGCAGAAATCTGCATGCATCACGCATGAGCAGCCACTGGCGCGGTGAAAAAAAAAAAATTCTCCAGAACCTGTCCTGCCGCAGAGTTCATACAGGTAGTCATTAACGCCACCTTTCTGCTGGAGCAGCCTATCAAGCATATACAAGGTGGAGTCCCAGCGCGTCAGGCAGTCACAAATCAGATGTCTGACGTGCAGTTGGTGTCGCCGCTGAAAGTCAGCAAGGTGAGCCTTGGCCATGTAAGATCTTCTGAAATGGCCAGAGATTTTCCTGGCCTGCAGCAAGATGTCCTGGACCCCGGGGTATTTGGCAATGAATCGCTGCATGACTAAGTTCAGGACGTGTGCCATGCATGGCACGTGTGTCATTTTGCACTGTTTCAGTGCGCTCAGCAGATTGGCACCGTTGTCGCACACCACTTTACCAACTGTAAAATTGAGCAGGGTTATCCACTGATCGGACTGTTACCGCAGAGCTGAAAGGAGTGCAGGACCAGTGTGGCTCTTGGCTTTCAGGCACAACAGCCACAGCACAGCATGACATCGTCTCACCTGGCACATCAAATAAGTTCTGGGGAGCTGGCGGGGTGCAGAAGAAGAGGCAGTAGTAGTGGAAAAGGAGGAATCAGCCGAGGAGGAGACGGAGGATGGAGTAGGGGGAGCAGAAGAAGAGGCAGGCCTGCATGCAATCTGTGGCGGTAACAATAAATCCACAAGGCTGCCACGGGTTGCATGCTTGACAGCCATCAGAAGGTTCACCCAGTGGGCAGTAAAAGTCATGTACCTTCCCTGCCCGTGTTTGCTAGACCACGTGTCTGTGGTCAGATGTATCTTTGCACCGACACTGTGTGCCAGAGATACATTTACTTGCCGCTGAACATGGCCATAGAGCTTTGGGATGCCTTTCTGGGAGAAATATTTCATTCCAGGGACTTTCCATTGTGGTGTGCCAATGGCCACAAATTTTCAAAAGGCTTCTGAGTCCACCAGTTTATATGGCAGTAGTTGGCGGGCTAGCAGTTCCGACAAGCCGGCGGTCAGCCATTGGGCAAGAGGGTTATCCGGCGTCATCATCTTTTTACTTTCGAACATTTGGGCCACGGAAGCCTGACCTCTGCCAGATGAACACGATGACGGCACGGTGGAAGGTGGATTTGAGGACAAATGGGAGGAGAGAGGTGAATTTGAGGGAGAAGAGGCAGAACGTGGAGCGCCGGGAGTGTGGCTCTGTGGGTTCTGACAGTGTTGCTCCCACAGGGCTCAGTGATGGGAGGCCAGGTGCCCTCTTAAGGATGTCATCCCTAGGTGAGTGTTGGGCTTACCGCACTAATGCGCTGACAGCACAGGCTGCAGATGACAACACTATTGTCAGCAGCTGACACGTTAAAAAAGCCCACACTGTGGAGCCATGTGCCAGAGTCCTGGGAGTGCCAGATGTGACCGTGCATGGTGGATGGCTTGCTCCAGATACATTTACAGTCTGCTTTTTGCCTCCTGTGCACTGGGAGTTCTGCCTGCTTCTCCTCATTTTACTCCCTATCTGCCTTATCTCCCTTTGAATTCCCCTCCTCTTCCTCTCTTGTGTGCACCCACGTGACGTCCATCGACACATCATCATTGTCACCTTCACCACTACTGACATTAGAGATCTCAGAGTAGGCAGCAGCAGAGGGCACCACCCTCCTTGGGCTGATCTGGGTATTGTCGTCAGACCGCTGGGTGGCGGCCGTTGCTACCTCTTCTTCCTTATCCGATGCCATAAATGGCTGCGCATTGATAAGGCCTGGGAATGGATGGGAAAATAATTCCTCTGACTCGAGTATAGGGGCTATGGTGGTGGTGTCTTTGGGGGTGCACACAGCACAGAGTGAGGAGGGTGTTGATACAGAGGATGAGGAAGGTGTATCAGCTGAAGGCTGAGTGAGCCAAACAACAAACCAACTCTGGTGCGTCCTTTGACGTAATCGCTAGTGATGAGCAGCAGGGGTTATATTCGAATTTGTGATATTTCACGAATATTTTGAAGAATATTCGTCATATATTCACGAATTCGTAAATTCATCATATTCTACATTTTTCTTATGTGAAAATCGGCAAGGTAATGATTGCGTAATATGCAAATATTGCGCACTCAATACAGGTGTGGTTCAAAAACGAATATATAGCACTATGGAATATACTGTAGTGTTATATATTCGTAATGACGAATATTTGTCATTTTTTTCATCTGAACACATGATTCCTCCCTGCTTCTTGCTTATGGGCCGATGAGTCATTGGCCTAAAAGCAACTTAAGCAGGGAGGAATCATGACTTCAGATGGAAAAAAAAATGACAAATATTCAAAAAAACAAATATATAGCACTATATTCAATATAGTGCTATTCCGTATATTTGTTTTTTTAGAATATTCCTCATTTTTTTCCATCTGAAGTGAACACATGATTCTTCCATGCTTCTTGCTTGTGGGCCAATGATGTCATTCGCCCACAAGCAAGAAGCAGGGAGAGGGAGGAATCACTATTAAGATGGAAAAAAAATGAAGAATATTCGTCATTACAACTATATAGCACTATATTCTAAATATTAGCGAATTCTAGAAGTGCCGATATTCAAGAGCAAAATTCGCTATTCGAATATTTGCGCTCAACACTAGTAATCGAACGCACCTTCACTTAGGCTCCGGCCTGGTGCCCCTGCCTAACCACTACCACCCCTGTGGAATGACCTGCCTCTTCCTCTGCCTGTCTTTTTCAAAATGACCCTGTGACAAAGTCCCTATAGAAGAGCAGTATTTGTGGAAGCAGGTATATCGCAGGCCTCAATCAATATTTTTTGGAAGGCGGTATATCAATCTCTTCTATCAGTATTTTGTGGAAACAGGTATATAGAACCCCTTAATGAGTATTTGCTGGAAGACGTTAAATCAAACCCTTTAATCAATATTTGGTGAATGCTGGTGTATCACACCCCTCAATCAATATTTTGTAGAAGCCAGTGTATCACACCCCTCAATCAGTATTTTGTGGAAGCAGGTATATCGCACCCCTTAATCAGTTTTTTGGGGTGCAACAGGTATATTACACCAGTTGCAATTATTTATTCGAATAGTGTTTGTCCCTGTATATAGATGCGATATCTCAGCAGAACCACACACAACTTCTGCACAATACAAATACACTATAATATATTTTCTATGTTAGAAGGTATATTATAGGTATATCATACCACCAATCAGATTTTTTTTTGGGGGGGGCAACAGGTATATCACACCAGTTGCAATTAGTTACTCCAATAGCATTTGTCTCTCTATCTAGCTGCGGTATCTCAGCATAACCGCATACAACTGCTGCACAATACAAATGCACTATAATATACTTTCTATGTTAGAAGGTATATTATAGGTATATCATACCCCCAATCAGATTTTTTTTTTGGGGGGGCAACAGGTATATCACACCAGTTGCAATTAGTTACTCCAATAGCATTTGTCTCTCTATCTAGCTGCGGTATCTCAGCATAACCGCATACAACTGCTGCACAATACAAATGCACTATAATATACTTTCTATGTTAGAAGGTATATTATAGGTATATCATACCCCCAATCAGATTTTTTTTTGGGGGGGCAACAGGTATATCACACCAGTTGCAATTAGTTATTCTAATAGTGTTTGTCCCTCTATCTAGCTGCGGTATCTCAGCAGAACCGCACACAACTGCTGCACAATACAAATGCACTATAATATAATTTCTATGTTAGAAAGTATATTATAAGTATATCACACCCCTCTGTATGTTACACCAATCAATAGCACACCTATACTAGTCCTTAAAATGGCTTTTGTGGCCCTATTAGCTAGCATTTGGTGTCCCTAACAGTCTGTCCCTGCTCCACACAGCAACCTCTCCCAACACTGGTAAAAAACAGAATGTAAAATAGCTGCCAGATAGGATTTATTTATAGGGTAGGGGGGTGTTTATGTGCTGAAATGTCTTAATTGGCTGTCCTGTCCCACCTGATGGATGTGTCATGGGTCAAAGTTCGGCACAATGCAAAAAATATGGCACGCACGATTATCGCCATATGTTCGCATGTTCGGCAAATCACGAACGAGAAAAGTTTGATGCAAAACGACCCCCGGGCGAACCACAAGGACATCCCTCTCTCTCTCTATATATATATATATATATATATATATATGTATATATATATATATATATATTAGAGATGAGCGAAGTTAATGAAGTGGAATTTGACTCAAATTTTGCACCGAATCCGAAATTCCTAATCGCATTTTTTTCTTAAAATGGCTGTTGCACATGTGAGGACATGGATACAGGAACTCTGGGAAGGCAGGAACACCCATAATGCCATGCCTGAAGCCAATCAGCAGCCAACCAGTCAGCCATCTTAGATTTTGCCATTTACCAGTGTACTTAGTGCAGTGACAGACATCAGCATGCACTAGGGACAGTGTTAGAAATATCCTCATTGTGCTAAAAAAAATCGATTTACAAGTGCAGGGCAAGATTATTCAAGGTGTAGGGGAAGGATAGGGAGGAATCATTCCACAGCATTTATGTTGAACAGGGTTCAGTAGGGGAGTTTTTTGGGGTGTTTTATTTTCCATTTTATTTATTTATTTGATTTAACAATATTTCAGACAGAGACGTGCCAGAACCTGCACAGTTGATTGGCAGAGGCCTAAATGTTCCTAAGGCAGGCAGAGGTCACAGCAAAGTAAGGGGGCGTGGCATCAGGGGTCAGAGTGAGAGGCCTGAGCTCCCGGTGTCATCTAGCGGTCGTTTCTTGACCAGCAACCCAGTGGTTCTTGAATTCTTGACTTGGTCATCCACTTTGTCCCAAGTGACATCAGACACCCCAAGCCAAGAGTTGGTGGGTTCCTCTGACACAATGCTTAGTTGGCATGGCCCGGGAGCAGGCATCTGCCCCCATCTGTCCCAAAACCTTCCTCTCTCATTTTCAGTTCCCTCACCACGAGAAGTATTATATGCCGTAGGCTCGACATCACTTTTCAGCGAGGACGAGCTTCTAGAGGACAGTCAGCAGCTACTGCCCAGCCAAGGTCAGGAGGATAAATCCGCTGCTTCCTCTGGTAGGCGGGTAAGTAGTTATGAGGAGAGTGGCATGGGAGCTGGTGTTGCGAGCGGTCAGGCTCTTGACCCAAGAGACGGTTGAGGAGGACATCAGTGAGGTGCAGACAGTACTCGATGATGATGTAGCCGATCGCACTTGGGAGCTGGGTGACGAAGGGGCTTCATCATCATCGGGAGAATAGGGTGGCAGATTAACTGTGAGCCAGCAAGTCTCTAGCCTGGGCGGGAGTCAGCAGGGTGGTAGCAGTGGGAGGTCGGAAACCAAACGTGCTTGGGGTAGACCACCTGCTTCGCAGGAGCCTACCTGCCCAGGAAGTAGCGGTGCATGGATTCACAGAGGCAGCGGCAGTAGCAGTCAGTCAGCGCGTAGTGTTGGGGATAAAATCACTTACTCGGCGGTAGGTGCACATGGCTATATGTAGAATCTGTGGGCAGAAGGTGAAGTGTGGCCAAGGTGCCAATGTTGGCACCACAGCCCTGCGTCAACATCTGGAGTGTTACCATAAAGTGGCCTGGGAGAACCATGGCTCTGATGTGGTGGTCCAGCTTGCCGCAGCATCCGCTGCATCACCCAGTGGCACACACCCGTTTTCAGGCAGTTAAGGCTCCACCACCTCAGCCGAAAGGAGCAGTCTGTCCTTCCCATCATCTGCTGGTCCTGATGCTCCTGCTCCTCGCCCTTCTACTCCTAATCAGTTATTCCATCACCAATCGATCACCGGAGCGATTGTCAAGAGACAACAGTATGCGTGCACTCATTCAACAGTGCAGAAGTTGAACGTGGTCCTGGCCAAGTTGCTGGTGCTGCAGTCCCTCCCTTTCCAAGTGGTGGACTCTGCACATTTCAGAGAACTGATGGCTTGTTCCAAGCCGAGGTGGAGAGTCCCAAGCCTTCAATTCTTTGCCATAAAGGCAGTACCAGCCCTGCACACACATGTAGAACAGTAGATGGGCCAATTCTTGAGGGGTGTCTGCCAAACTGCACGGTAGCGCCGACGTGTGGAGCTATGACTACGGTCAGGGACAAAACATCATAATTTATTTGACCCTTCTTCTGATCTGTCAGAAAGAAGGAAACATGAGACTCACAGCTGTAGCAGCTGTAAGGCCTGTATGGTCCCATCAGAATTGGCTTGTGATTTGGTAGCCAAAAGCAGGAGTGGGTACAAAACACCAAAGATATGCAAATATTCCATTCATGTTTCATTTCTGTTTTAGATCCACTCCTGTTTTTTTTTTTTCACATTAGCAATACTGATGGATTACTCATCAAATGCTGACCGAGTGAAGGTGGATGCTCAACATACAGGATCCCTCTCCCCTCTGTCAGGGGGGCTCTACTTGTATAAGCATCTAAATAGCAGGTCTTGGGCCTCTGCATGTTTCTTTATACCTGACGCTAACATCGACCTGTAAGGTTAAGTTCCCACTTAAGTTATTTGGTCAGTTTTGGCCCTGTAACTGTCCAAATAAGTGAAGTGTGCAGTGATTCTAAGAGTGATGCCTGTAATCTGCATGTCATCCTGACTCACAGTATTGTTTCACTACCATAGCAGACACCCTATGCGTGTTGCTACAAGGCACGGTGTTCTACATCACTAAACAGGCTCTCTGCAGCCAGGAAATATCAGTTTTTGTAATGTGATTTGCCACAGATTAATTTGGATCAAATCAAATCTGTTTAGAAAATTCAGCGAACCGACCTAATTGAATATTTTTTGAAATTTGCTCATCTCTACACTTGACCATAGCCTGTTATGTGGTCCACAAATTGACAATCTGCAAAAAACAGACACTGGCCTTGTATATTCTGCACAATGGGGACATCTGGCACATAATAGAACAGTCCTATTCTTCTTCATTATGTGGAGAAGAATAGGACTTGTTCTATTTTTTTGTAGGTACCATAGAACGAATATACAGATGCAGACAGCACACAGTGTGCCACATCTTTTGCGGCTCCATTAAAGTGAATAGGTCCGCATCCAACCCGCATAAAATGTGGATTGGATTTGGGAAAAAAATATGTTTGTGTACATGAGCCCTTGCAGACAGTAGTACTTGTGTTTTGCACAGGCGTGTTGCTGCTGCTATCTGAGTAATCTGATGTCAGTATGAGAACATTCTTTGTATATATATATATATATATATATATATATAATATATTTATGGGCAGGGCTGAATGCGTCTTGGACGTGGGTAAGGCATGCCGAACCTGAACTATGGCTGAGTTGTGCCGGGAGCCACGGGCGTGGGTAAGCCTGGAGAGGGTGTACCCTATTGGAGTGTGTGAAAAAAGGGGTGGGAGGGAGGGGTAAGTGAGACACACCACCTGAGGGAAGGAATTGGCAGGTATATATAGGGAGCCAATGCCCTGCCCACAAATACAGGCTGAAATCAGCCTTAATACTTATGGGCAGGGCTGAATGCGTCTTGGACGTGGGTAAGGCATGCCGAACCTGAACTATGGCTGAGTTGTGCCGGGAGCCACGGGCGTGGGTAAGCCTGGAGAGGGCAAAAAGACAAGTACACTATGTTGTCTAAACCGGTTTATTCATATACTTCCAACTCGCATGACCTATAACGCCAATGACTGAAAAGCCTGGGATATTTCCCTGTGTGGGTTTGGAATGTATCTAATGAAACAAGATGATCTCCAGTGCCCCATGGAACGAATGACATGAGCAGGGACTTGGTGTTTCGACGCTGACGAAGCCGCTCCGATGCGGAACGAGTGACCCGAGATGACTCCTGGGTCGTACCCAAGGCCTGCTGCCAGAGAACGGATATGGGACGTGAATTGGTTTGAAGAGAGGGGTTTGTCTTTGAAGGGCAGGAGAGGACTGTTACGAGGCGCTGTCTGTAACAGGGATAATAATTTGTTGAGGATCCGAACTGGGCACCAGTTATTTTGGGTAGGGAAATATTTAGTCTCCGTGGGTGGCCCTGCTTGGTTTGTTTTGGTCAGTGAAAGGCTGAGTACGAAATAGTCATTATGCTACGACAGCTGTTCTTTGCGGAGACAGCCATGTCCCGGAGAGCTGCCAGTGAATTCTCCTTGCCGGAGGAAGCCGTAAAAACTTAAAAACATGGCTGCTTGTATTACCGTGCTGGTCAAGGGCCCAAAAGGACAGCCATCTAGGGCAGAAGACAAATCCCTGAACAGCTTGCTGGACACCGGTTGTCTACGGGTGGGAGCCTGTTTTGCATTTTTTTGTATTCCCCTGAGGGCCGCCTTGATTGCCTGGTTTGAAAAAAATAGAAGATCGACCCAGATTACTGAGCATGAAGTGATGTTGGAGGCCCGCTAGGTATAATTTGATGGTATTATAAGAGAGTTTAAGTTGGGAATAACAGAAAGCTATGAACGCCAGCAAGTATGATGTTTCGTCACGGCCGCCCTGAGGGTAAAGGAGTCTAAAACTATCAAACGCTTTCAACCCGGCTCTGTAATTCCTGGCCGTATTTGGGGCTAATGATTGACTTATGAGGTGTTTTGCTGTCGAAATCAAAGACTCTAGCCCATCACTAGAGTGTTGTGTGTCGGGATTGAGGCTCCCGTGGGGTCCGCGTCGGGCATCTCCTGAAAGAAAACCAAAAAATTAAATCTAGACAGTGCATCTGCTGCTACATTTCTTTGACCCTGAGACATCGTGGATCCGCCTTTGACTGAACCTGACTTTGATGAATGACTTGATCTGGATTGCCGCGAACAGAAAAAACCAACAATAAGAGCTAAATAAGGTATATACAGACTGGGATATGCAAGGATAGAACCTCCCAGTGCTATTACCCTCGTTGCGTATGACTTACCTTGTGGGACTTTTAGCCTACTTTGAGAATGATAGTGGCCGGAGACACTTCTAGGAATCTGAGGGAAAACATTTAAGTAAACTGAATAACGTAGCCGTGAGAAAAGGATGGGGACCGTGAAACCCCTTGATTGTCCGGAAGGCTCCTAAAAGCAGAGCCTGGACAGACTAGAACGGGGTGTAGCGAACCCAATATGACATATGATGTGGATACAGCAGTGGCTAACTTGGAGGTCCAGTTGTCACTCAACATTAAGCTCATCCTAGGGGTAACCCAGACAGGACAAATGGTGTGACATGTTATCAGTGGTAGCTGAACCTGGACAACCTATGTGACGTACTACATTAAACATGGCCTGGACGATCCAGGTGACGTACTACATTAAACATGGCCTGGACGATCCAGGTGACATACTACATTAAACATGGCCTGGACGATCCAGGTGACATACTACATTAAACATGGCCTGGACGATCCAGGTGACATACTACATTAAACATGGCCTGGACGATCCAGGTGACATACTACATTAAACATGGCCTGGACGATCCAGGTGACATACTACATTAAACATGGCCTGGACGATCCAGGTGACATACTACATTAAACATGGCCTGGATGATCCAGGTGACATACTACTTAAAAACGTGGCCTGGACGATCCAGGTGACATAACAGACTTGGCCTGGACGATCCAGGTGAAATACCATATTGAACATAGCCTGGACAATCCAGGTGACATACAACATTGAACCCGGCCTGGACGATCCAGACGACGCACAACATTAGACTCGGCCTGGACAATCCAGGTAACATACTACGTAAAACTCGGCCCCGTATGATCCAGGGGACATATAAAAACCTCGGCCTGGACGATCCAGGTGACGTGTTACATTGGCTCGTTTAAGAACTAACTGCGTGTCACAACAATGGCTAAATTGAAGGTCCAGTTGTCGCCCAACATTTAGCTCATCCTGGCGTGACCCAGAGGCAAGATAAATGATGTGACATGGTATAAGTGGTAGCTGAACCTAGACGATCCAGGTGACATACAACGCTAAAGTTGGCCTGGACGATCCAGGTGACATACAACATTGAACTCGGCCTGGACGATCCAGGTGACATACAACGTTTAAAGTTGGCCTGGACGATCCAGGTGACATACAACGCTAAAGTTGGCCTGGACGATCCAGGTGACATACAACATTAAATTCGGCCCGGCGATCCAGGTGACATACAACGCTAAAGTTGGCCTGGACGATCCAGGTGACATAACATTAAACACGGCCTGGACGATCCAGGTGACATACAACGCTAAAGTTGGCCTGGACGATCCAGGTGACATACAACATTGAACTCGGCCTGGACGATCCAGGTGACATACAACATTGAACTCGGCCTGGACGATCCAGGTGACATACAACGTTTAAAGTTGGCCTGGACGATCCAGGTGACATGACATTAAACACGGCCTGGACGATCCAGGTGACATACAACGCTAAAGTTGGCCTGGACGATCCAGGTGACATACAACATTGAACTCGGCCTGGACGATCCAGGTGACATACAACGCTAAAGTTGGCCTGGACGATCCAGGTGACATGACATTAAACACGGCCTGGACGATCCAGGTGACGTACAACATTGAACTTGGCCTTCAGTGGTCCAGGCGACAGATGATTTAAGTATGCGGTATATGTGATAACTGAACTGATCGCGCGCCGCTGACGAATCTTTCCAGCCAAACCTGCGTTTGGAAACAGGGAGCCTGCCACGCGCAATTTTGGACCCCTGACACCTGCTGGCAGTGTGAATCCCTGCTTCCATGCCGTGACACAATTCTGACCTGCAGGGACCAAGTAACTTACTGGCCCATGTGCTGTTGATTAATATATGCAAATACGCACACCAAAATTGCCCCTGACACAGGCTGGAAGCTGGGCTGCCGCAGTTTGGCGTAACGCCGGCAACAATGCCCACTGCTTCCCATCTGTGCCGCCTCTGCTATATAGCGTCTCTGCTGGGGCAATGATTTATTATCCCCCTTTTTTTTATTTTTTTATCTGGGGTGGATATTTCTGAGTGGGCATGTGGCGCACTCATGGCCGCTGCAGGGAGGGGAAGGGGGACCCCCGTGCTTGCTACCCTGCTTGGACTGGGATGTGCGGTCCCCAAGTGCGAGCCTGGAGTGGACGGACGTGTGTGGGAGGTGTTGTGATCAGTGCTCGGCTGGAGGAGGGCAGGCGGAAGTGGATGCGTTCCACCTTGAACCACAGAACCTTTGTGGAGGAGTGCTACTGCCCGTAGCCGTGAGTAGGTGGGAGCTCATGCTCCAAGAACTTACGTGTAACCGAACGACCTCTCTTGATATCGTGGCGCTGTGTAGCGAATCGCACTTGAACAACCCGACGTGAAGCTGGAAAAAAACAGACGTGAAGCTTGCATGGCAGCTAGATGTGGCTCCTCCTACAAAGTAAGTGAGACACACCACCTGAGGGAAGGAATTGGCAGGTATATATAGGGAGCCAACGCCCTGCCCACAAATACAGGCTGAAATCAGCCTTAATACATATCTTAAATTTTACCTGGGCCTGATTAGTCATAATTTGATTTGGGTACCAATCAGTTCTACCCAGAACTAAAGAGCTTTGATTGCTTGGAAACGTCTTTTTCTCCCTGCAAAAACTCTCTTGAATCATCAAGAATTCTGATTCTATATGGAAATGAGTCAATTGATTTGTTAGATCTGAAATTCGATCCAAAGTTTTGACGAAAAAAAAAAATATTATTTGGTAGATTTTTCAAGAGAGATAAAGAAAGAATGAGACAACTTTCAAAGTTGATCCAGAGGAAGGCAAAAAAAATACTGTAAGGTACAGTCAGGTCCATAAATATTGGGACATCAACACAATTCTAACATTTTTGGCTCTATATGTGCTTTAACTGCACACTCAGCTTTAATTTAAGGGCATTTAAATGAGACAAATCTGACGGAAACAAATTTTAGGAAATTGGTTGTGAGTGACCGGAGGAGAGATCCTTGACAATAATCCCCTAAGATGGAAAATAAAAAGAAAAGACATCTGAGACTCATGATGGGACGTGAAACAAAAGAAAAAGATAAAAGATAGGATGTAAAACAAAAGAAAAATAAATCTGTAAATTATGAAAAACCTGAAGAGGAATATCTAAATAATAAAGGAAAAAAGGATCAACCTCCGGAAAAGAGGAGCTCTCTGGATACATCATAATAATAAACCACCAGAAAATGAATAAAAGTCAAAATAGAGGAGATATAGATGTAAGAAATGACTGAGACACCCAGTATATGCAAAAAATCCAGATAAAATGACTGGAGCATTTAATACATGCAAAAATCCATGCAAGATAGATTATTATAACTAATGTAGGGTGAAAAGTATGATCAACAAGTATGAAGAGAATTGTGAAAAGGTAGTCTGGATATAGCCAATAAGTAAGATGACACCTCTAGGGATAAAACAACTCTAATCTGGAAGAGGTAGAGCCCAAGATGGGAATAAGCATGTAGATTAATGTATGAAGAATAATAATTCCAATCTGGAGGAACATCAGTTATCTCTTATGCTGATATAGACAATAGAGTCATCTTTATTTTGGGCATGCACAAGAGTCATATTACACTTGTAAACATCTTTTCTAAGCCATCTGCATCTTCTGCTAATAATAACGGAATATATACCTAAACCTTACAGTAGATCCATAGCGTTATGCAGCCAAGTAATAGAAGGAAGTTAGGAGGAAAAGCGTCTAAGTCCACGCGCAGGCGCGATCCTATATGATGCGTTGCGGCACTGGAGAAAAAGGAGGTATTAATCACAAGTACGCGTGCATGCGTGAGATCCTACCAGGCATCGCGTGATTTAGAAAAGAATAGTAATATCTATAAGTCCACGCGCATGCGCGGGATATCGTTATGTGTCGCGTGATGTAGAGAGGAATAGCATAGGAAAGAATAGAAATATCTACAAGTCTGCGTGCCTGCGCGTATTTTTGTATGTATCGCGTGACTTGTATGTATCGCACGAACATATGAGAAAAGGAGGAAATACCTATGGGCTAGCGCGCATGCGCGAGACTAAATAATGTATCGCAAGACCTATCCTGGCCAGCTCCGATACATCATTAACCTATTAGGAGAAAGGAGGTGGACTCCTGAGGAGAGGAGGATGATGTTATGCCATTTCATTGGTGGAAAAAATACGTCACCCAGACAAAGTATTAATAGGTGGTCCCCGCCCCCAACACTCATACCTGCACCATCCCCTGAAGACGCTGGGTGTCCAGCGAAACATGTCGGGATGCAGTGTATCTGAGTGTTTATGTTCTTAATTCAGTGGTAGTAAGGGAGCTCCGAAAAAGGAGTAATTCTCGGTCAGTACAAGATAAGAGGAAATAGCTGCAAGCAATATATTAGCTGCAACTATTAGTACAGTTGACAAGAGGAAACAGTTGCAAGCAACAGATAAGCTGCAACTATTGGTGTAAAAATACGAGCTGTGAATTAACAGCAATAACACTGTCCCATAAAATGGAGCTACCCACACCACTGGTAGTTTTAACTTGTCTATGTGTGGTATATGTTAAATAAAGTAGCATTTTAAAAGAGACCAAATAAAAGTAAAGTTTTAGATATGTTCAACAGCACATGATCCAAAGACGTAAACAGGTCCAATTGGACCATTTGTTAACTTGCTAGATATATATATTTTTAGTATGCGCACATGTTACACAGGAGATATAGCACAGATAATGTCGCTGTCAGCAGCGTCTATGGAAAAAGTACACTGGATGTCACAGATATTTTTAGGATGCGCAAACTTTATACAGGAGATGTAGCGCAGATAATGTCACTGTCCGCAGCGTCTATGGAAAAAGTACACTGAATGTCACAGATATTTTTAGGATGCGCAAACGTTATACAGGAGATGTAGCGCAGGTAATGTAACTGTCCACAGCGGACACCGTCTACGGAAAACATACAACGGATGTCACAGATATTTTTAGGCTGCGCACATGTTACACAGGAGATGTAGCGCAGATAATGTCACTGTCTGCAGCGGCCAAACAATTGCAAGCTATTTAGCGCAGGTTGCACTAAAAATATATTGCTGCCAGATACAACAATAGTCCATTAAAGGACTTTTGGGTCTCTAACAATTTCACGCAATTTAGCGCAGGTTGTGCTAATAATATATATTGCTGCCAGATACAACAATAGTCCTTAAAAGGACTTTTAGGTCTCTACAATTGCATGCAATTTAGCACAGGTTGCGCTAAAAATATATATTGCTGCCAGGCAAAACAATGGTCCTTTAAAGGACTTTTGGGTCTCTAACACCAATCCTGCCTAACAAAAAAATTCTATTCAATTCCCTACACTATCTGTCCCTTCTACAGCTCTCCCTGACTAAGACTGAGCTGAACCACGCGTCATCGGGTGCTTTATAACACCCGATGACACGTTCCGGCCAGCCAATCACTGTAATGCCAGTAACCAACATGGCTACCGCATTACAGTGAGTGGCAGTACTTAGCTGCACATTTATTGGCTGCGTAGCAGCCAACAAATGTGCGGGGAGGAGACTCAAGCATCGTGCTTGAGCACACGCGGTATTCGGCCGAACACTGCGATGTGCCGAGCATCGCGATGCTCGAGCCAAACTGGTGTTCGGCCGAGCATGCTCACTCAACACTATCTAATACCACTCAATCTACCTTAATACCTCCCCAGGCTGATGTCTTACTCAGCCTCAACAGATTCCCTAGAGCAGACTCCTCCTATTACTGACAGCACACTCACCAAACAGTGCTTTAGTAATAGCTCACAATTATCTCTGCAAGCAGTCCCGTTTTATAGCTAGACTTTCCCAGCAAGCTACTATAAGCCACAATTATTTGTCTGGTTCCCAGCAAAGTTCTCCAGTGCACTGCTTTCCTTAGAAGTCTCCCAAGGACACACTAGGTGACTCACTGGCATGACCCCTAAAATCATGCTAGAGTCTACATAATGTAGACTAATCAAAGTTCTTTCAGGCAAATCTAGCTGAAGTTATAGTATGATGATGAGCCTCAGTTTTAGAAAGATATTTCAACATGTTCTAATGTATACATCACCAATAAGATGCAATTAACCAAATTTACCAAATATCAGGTGACATTAGATACATTTGCTACAAAACTGACACGCTGACAAACTACCTGTATAAATGTGAAAATTACCTGAATTAATATGTGTTAGATTCAACATGCAAACTGCATGCATTTTTCCTTAGCTTGTAACTCAGGACACTGGTGCTTCAACATGTCCACCATACTTGTATGTCCACCATACTTGTTACAACATACGAACTACAAAAGAAACATTTCACAGATTGCTCAACCACTGATTAGAAAGACAACTTGAGTATCTTGTGTAAATTGGTTGGTGAATCTTCAGAATGTTGAAAATTGCTTGTTCTAAGGGCTAAAATTGTATGTGCCTCGTTTATACCTGTATTCCTGCAAACAATCTCATCATTTATTACCTTCATTTTACGCTTAGTCTATGAATTAAATATTGCATTGAATCAGAATAGTCAAATGGCTTGATGATTGCTTAACTAGCTAACTTGGAAACTAAAGCCAAACTTTTCTGTATTTAAATGACATATTTGCCGGTATCAATATTTATAGCATGTTTAGATGTGATCAAAAAGTGATCAAAAAGATCTGAAATTCGTAAATTTTCTTTTCTTTTCTTTTTTTTTTTTCAAATCAGAGCAAATACAAAGGGAGATGGATTTGTACATCAACAAAGATATTTGAGAGTAAAATATGTTTAACATCAAGAGAAAATACTGAATAAAGAAAACATATTTTCAAAAGAATCAGATGATGAGTGTATGACTAAAGACTTAAGACTAAAGAACAGTTTCATGTATTTTTTCTGGGAAAAGAAAATTGAGAAGGATACCTTTTGACCATAGTAAATGGAAGAAAATAATGGAAACTATAGAACTATCATTAAAGTAACTTAGAGAGTTTTATTATCATATAACATTCTGCTTCACTTTAAATTACAACTGATAGAACATAAATTGAACAGAAATGATGTCTGTGCTTTTAAATTTCTTGCTGAATGTACAGAGGAAATGGAAACATTATTTATTCTTGAAAAATAAAGGATACAATGAAATGTATTGTTTTAAGCAACCGTTTCATTTAAATGCATGTATGAAAAATCTAATTTCCCTAAGGATTCATATGTTCAACTACAGCCATTTACAGATGCAGAAATTAAAAAACTAATCATTTAAAATTTAAATATTGCAATCATAATATCATAAATATTGTATATTTTGGATGGTTTCTGAAAACTAGTAGGGTAGTTATTACATGGCTATTACAAGGGGGATATTATTATTATTATTTTTTTTTCTTTATAAGATTCAAACATCTCTTAATTCATTTTTCAAAAGAAAATATAGATTATAGACAAAAACTTTCCCAGCCTGTTCACCCTACACAGAAAAAGTGAATACCATTCAAATCATTTTGACACTTCCCCAAAATTGTATCTATTAGTGGGATAGTATGTCACCCTGCTGCCCTTAACTCCTTCAGGACCCTGCCATTTTTCACCTTAAAGACCAGGCCATTTTTTGCAAATCTGACATCTGTCACTTTATGTGTTGATAACCTTAAAACGTTTTTACTTATCCAAGCCATTCTGAGACTGTTTTCTTGTCACATATTGTACTTCATGACAGTGGTAAATTTGAGTCAAAATATTTCATTTTTATTTATAAAGGCTTAGAAGGCTTAGAAGTATAGAAGCAAAT
The DNA here is from genome assembly GCF_905171765.1 of Bufo bufo. Classification (NCBI taxonomy): domain Eukaryota; kingdom Metazoa; phylum Chordata; class Amphibia; order Anura; family Bufonidae; genus Bufo; species Bufo bufo. Next base: position 169,890,902 of record NC_053391.1, on the reverse strand, counting down.
CTTTTTTTTTTAATAAAATTTCCAAAACTCACTTTTTAATTACCAGTTCAGGTCTGAAGTCACTTTGTCACTTACATAATAGAAACCACCTATTAATTGCCCCATTTTAGAAACTACACCCCTCAAAGTATTCAAAACTGATTTTACAAACTTTGTTAACCCTTTAGGTGTTTCACAAAAATTAAAGCAAAATGTAGATAACATTTAAAAAGTTTACTTTTTTGGCAGATTTTCAATTTTAATCTATTTTTCCAGTAACAAATCAAGGGTTAACAGCCAAACAAAACTCAATATTTAATAGAGATACAGATGTTAGATAAGGGGTCTCACACTAGGAAAATTGAATATTTAGGGATTCTCTGCCTTTTAGGATCACTCAGAATCTACTCATAGAAGTATAAAAATAAGGCAGGAACACCCACTACTGGTGCTGTAAAAGACAGAATATATTTAAAGTAAAAACCCTCCTCACTCCTCCTTTCTGATCAAATACACGCTAGGTACGTATATATTAAAAACACAAAATAAAATAAATATATGATAAAAACATAGATAATGAAATCCCCCCAGAGACAAAAAAGGGGCAAAAGCCCAATCAATACACAATAAAGGGCTTTCTATATCGGTTGTATGTATCGTGTATGAGAACCGGCAGGAGTTAAATATATGGCCAACTCACATACACTCTACATATATATCACTATTTAGGTGGGTCAAGCGGCAAGATCCTTCTTCCTTAGCACATACCGTATATATTGTATGGATGCTGTGCCACATATACATCCCCTATTGATCCAATGGTATATCAAGATTTACTAGTTTGTTCTGTAGTTATAATATAGATGTAGTCGCTTATCAAGATGTAATCAAAGTCCATATATACTAATCTTTTTGCATATGTTCATATTCTCAATCCAACAGTATATATAATAGCGAATGTAATATCCAATATATCTGTAACAAAATATGGCATCCAGCAGGATCGATGTAAATGAAGATACCTTGCACAGTAAGTTTCAGTGTCACAATAATGTTCCAGGCAGTGTTATTCAATATAGTAGTTTCACTTAATATCGCAGTTACCTGCTTTTGAGCATCATTCCTGAGGACAAATAATATTCACCTCATATGAGGCTCTTACCCACCTCTTGTATGTAGTCTCTCCTTCCCTGGGGCAGACGCCAGTGAGCCGTATATATATGCTGCGGCACTCGTTCCTGTATCTCCGCGCGCTGTTTGAAGAGGTCACGTGACCAAACTCATCTCATACACGATAGATGCAACCGATATAGAAAGCCCTTTATTGTGTATTGATTTGGCTTTTGCCCCTTTTTTGTCTCTGGGGGGATTTTGTTATCCATGTTTTTATCATACTGAATATTTATTTTATTTTGTGTTTTTAATATATATGTACCTAGTGTGTATTTGATCAGAAAGGAGGAGTTAGGAGTGTTTTTACTTTAAATAAATTCTCTATTTTATAGCACCAGTAGTTTACAGAAACACCTCATATGTGGTCGTAAACTGCTGTATGGGCACACAGCAGGGCACAGAAGGAAAGGAACACCATATGGTTTTTGGAAGGCAGATTTCACTGGGATAATTTTAAGTTGCCATGTCACATTTAAAGATGCCCACCTAGAGTAGAAACTCCAAAAAAAGTGACCCCATTTTGGAAACTACACCCCTCAAAGTATTCAAAACGGATTTTACAAACTTTGTTAACCCTTTAGGGGTTCCACAAGAATTAAAGGAAAATGTAGATGAAATTTCAGGATTTCACTTTTTTGGCAAATTTTCCATTTTAATCATTTTTTTCCGCTAACAAAGCAAGGGTTAACAGCCAAACAAAACTCAATATTTATTACCCAGATTCTGAAGTTTACAGAAGCACCCCATATGTGGTTGTAAACTGCTGTAGGAGCACACGGCAGGGCACAGAAGGAAAGGAATGCCATATGTTTTTTTGAGTGCAGATTTCACTGGGATAATTTTAAGTTGTCATTTCACATTTGAAGGGATGCACCCCTAGAGTAGAAATGCAGTATCCCACTCTTGATCGTGGGCACTGAAAACTAGTTTGATTGTGTTTTATTGTCATATATTATGCCTGTATGCTGTACTTCATCTCATGTCATATTCTCCCATGTCACTGTGATTCTATGTGTAAGATCCTTTATACAGGCCTAGTTAGTGTGCACTACACTAGTTTCTCCACTAGATGGGGCAGTGCTACAGTATATATATAGCTTAGCTCAGGCCTAATTAGGAGCAGTCTTTCCTGAAGTCTAGTCAGTGAGCAGCCATAAATGTAGCTGCCTACTAGAGGGAGGCCTCCTGCCTCTCTGCTCTCTCCCTGTTGGCTCCACAGTCCAGGGTTGTTGTTTTTTTTTATATAGATCTTTATTTATTTTTTACTTCATACAAAAAAGAGTTATACAGTATAAAAATTACATAACATTATATTACCCTCCCCACCCTTATTCATTATCTGCTCCCGAAAAAAAAAAAAAAAAACTCCTCCTGTTTCTAACACCTCTCCCGCGCCCACTTCCCTCGGCCCAACCTATGCCACCCATCATCTCCCGAGGGGAAATTATAATAACCATTTTTGCCATGTTCTAACAAATCAATGTTTTTTCTTGATATTTGCCAGATGAAATTCCTCTCTAGCAAGTGAAATTCTAGTAAACTTCTCCCATTCTCTAACCGTCGGAGCCACACTGCCTTCCCAGTGTCCAATAATACATTTCCTAGCTTGAAAAAAAAAACAAAAAACTCCTCCTGTCTCTAACACCTGTCCCGCGCCCACTTCCCTCGGCCCAACCTATGCCACCCATCATCTCCCGGGGGGAAATTATAATAACCATTTCTGCCATGTTCTAACAAATCTATGTTATTTCTTGATATTTGCCAGATGAAATTCCTCTTTAGCAAGTGAAATTCTAGTAAACTTCTCCCATTACCTAACCGTCGGAGCCACACTGCCTCCCCAGTGTCCAATAATACATTTCCTAGCTTGAAAAGGGAGTTTGGAAGCGATTTCCAGATGTTGTGGGGTATCCATTTTATCCATCACCCCCAGTATACATGTCTCAAATTGGCTGGGGACTTTTAACTGATGGTATTGCTCTATTCTGTCATTGACCATTTCCCAGAACTCTTGAGTCTTTATGCATGTCCAGAGTATATGGACATAATCCACCCCTTCCTCCCCACATTTTAGGCAACTAAACACTTTAGTTTTATAGCACTTCATTAATATCTTAGGGGAGTATTAAAGGTGGTATAATATATTGAATTGAGTAATCCTATGGGAAAAGTTCTTTGAAACTATTTTTTTTCCTTTATGGCCACTTCCCAAAACTCTTCTTGCTGGGGGTTTATAGTCTCTTTCCATTTATTCATTAAGCTATTGACTGCTTTTTTCTTAGTCTTTTGATGTAATAAACATTGATCAATTTTAGAAATTAATTCCCCCCCTGGTGTCAACTTAAAGATATTCATTAACGGCTGTGGGAGGGTATCAACTTGTGTACCTTTTCCTAGCAAAGTTCAAAGTACTTGTTTTAATTGCAAAAAAAAAGAACCTCAGCTCTATATTGCCCAGACCATGCTCCTTTTTAAGATCTTCATATGGTATTATGTCCCCCTGTCTCCATACCTGTCCCAGTTTGTGGACTCTATGTTTCCACCAAATTTTCTGCTCGATTAATTTTAGTTCTTTAAAATGGATATTATCCCACAATAGGGTGTCAGCATGGGGTCCAAACTGGGACCACAACCCTCTTACTTCCTTCCAGGCCCTATCCATCAATTCAACTATCGGCATCTTACTACTTCCCTACTTCTTACTACTTCCCTGGCAAAATTCCCGCTTCTATTAATTGGAAGATATTACAATTTTCTAACCGATGGTTTATCCCTGTGATCATAGTCTTATATCTTAACTTATTACTCCACATTATCATATTTTTTATATGGCCAGCAGCAAAATAAAGTTCCAAATCTGGGATGGATAAACCGCCCTCCCTCTCATGGATATACAATATTGGTGCTTTTATCCTTGTTTTTTTTCCCTCTCCATGCAAAATCCATTAAGAGGCTAGCTATTATTTTAAATGTTTTTTTTTGGATTATTACTGGAGAATTCCACAATATATAATTCAGGGAAGGTAGTAGACACATTTTAACCACTTTCCGTCTGCCCATAGGATATAAACGTCCTATGGGTGGATCTCTATTTCTGAAAGCACGTTTTAAAACGTCCGTTCAGAAATAGCAGCTGCACGCTAATCGTGCAGCTGCTGATCGGGTTGCCCGCTGTCAGTGACAGCAGGGCAACCCAGAGAGAAGGCAGGGACAGTGCCCAGGTGTCCCTGCCTTCTGGATCGCTGCATACACAGCGCTCACCGAGCGCTGTGTATGCAGAGCAGGAAGCGCTATGCGCTTCCTGTTCCGGCCTGGTGGTCATGTGACCGCCGTGACCGGAGAGTGCAGGAGCTGTGTGAGGTCTTTCAGAGACCTCGATCAGCCCTGCACTGAGGCTGTACAGCACAGAATTATGCTGTACAGCCTCTCTGGGGGGTGTATTTGTCCTGTAACTGGGGCTACTATGTCAGCCCCAGTTACAGGAGAAATCAACAGTGAAAAAAAAAAGAAAAAGTGAAGTAAATGTCCCCCAGAGGTCTTGTATGACCTTATGGGGGACGAAAAGTGTAAAATAAAATAAAAAAAATAAAGGGTTGAAAAAAATAAATAAAAAAAAGTTTCACATGTAAAAAAAAAAAGTCCCCAAGTAAGGAATGAAAAAAAAAAGTTAAAAATAGAAAAAATAAAATAAAATAGACATATTTGGTATTGCCGCATCCGTAAAAACCAGCTCTATAAAAATATCACATGACCTAACCCCTCGGGTGAACACCGTAAAAAAGAAAAAAAAAACGGTGTCAAAACAAGCAATTTTTGTCACCTTACATCACAAAAGGTGCAACACCAAGTGATCAAAAACGCGTATGTCCCACAAAATGGTACCAATAAAACCGTCACCTCATCCCGCAAAAAATGAGCCCCTACATAAAAAAATCTCTTAAAAAATAAAAAAACTATAGCTCTTAGAACATGGAGACACTAAAACATCATTTTTTTGGTTTCAAAAATGCTATTATTGTGTTAAAGTGAAACAAATAAAAAAAAGTATACATATTAGGTATTGCTGCGTCCGTAAAAACCAGCTCTATAAAAATATCACATGAGCTAACCCCTCAGGTGAACACCGTAAAAAATAAATAAAAAAAACTGTCAAAACAAGCAATTTTTGTCACCTTGCATCACAAAAGGTGCAACACCAAGTGATCAAAAACGCGTATGTCCCACAAAATAGTACCAATAATACCGTCACCTCATCCCGCAAAAAAATGAGCCACTACATAAGAAAATCTCTCAAAAAATAAAAAAAACTATAGCTCTCAGAACATGGACACATTAAAACATAATTTTTTTGTTTCAAAAATGCTATTATTGTGTAAAACTTTAATAAATGAGAAAAAGTATACATATTAGGTATCGCCACGTCCGTAACAATCTGCTCTATAAAAATGTCACTTGACTGAACCCCTCAGGTGAACGCTGTAAAAATAAATAAATAGAAACTGTGCTAAAACAACCAATTTTTTGGTCACCTTGCCCCATAAAGTGTTATAATGAATGATCAAAAAATCATATGTACCCAAAAATAGTACTAATAAAACTGGCACCTTATCCCCTAGTTTCCAAAATGGGGTCACTTCTTGGGAGTTTCTACTGTAAGGGTGCATCAGGGGGCTTCAAATGGGACATGGCATCTAAAAACCATGTGGAGTTCCTTTCCTTCTGCGCCCTGCCGTGTGCCCATACAGCAGTTTATGACCACATGTGGGGTGTTTCTGTAAACCGCAGAATCTGGGTAATAAATATTGAGTTTTGTTTGGCTGTTAACCATCGATGTGTTGGTTAACAGCCCAAAACAATTGATTAAAATGGAAAATCTGCCAATATGTGAAATTTAAAAATTTGATCTCCATTTTCCTTTAATTTTTGTGGAACGCCTAAAGGGTTAACAAAGTTTGTAAAATCGGTTTTGAATACCTTGAGGGGTGTAGTTTCTAAAATGGTTTCATTTATGGGGGTATCCACTATGTAGGCCCCACAAAGTGACTTCAGACCTGAACTGGTCCTTAAAAAGTGGGTTTTGACAATTTTCTTAAAAATTGGAAGAATTGCTTCTAAACTTCTAAGCCTTCTAACGTCCTAAAAAAATAAAATAACATTTCCAAAATGATGCCAACATAAAGTAGACATATGGGGAATGTTAAGTAATAAATATTTCATGAGGTATCACTTTCTGTTTTAAAAGCAGAGAAATTGAAATTTATAAAATTGCAAATTTAGAAAATTTTTGGGTAAATTTGGGATTTTTTCATAAATAAAGGTGACATATTTTGACTCAAATTTATGACTATCATGAAGTACAATGTGTCACGACGAGAAAACAATCTCTGAATGACTTGGATAAATAAAGGCGTTCCAAAGTTATTACCACATAAAGTGAGATATGTCAGTTTTGCAAAATTTGGCCTGGTCAGGAAGGGGGCAAATGGCCCAGATGGCAGGTGGTTAATCAAAGAAATCTGTCCTGCCATTGAGACGTATAGTCTTTTCCATACATCTATTTTCTTCCTAATTTCTTGAATTTTAGGGGCCACATTCAAATGAATATAATCCTTAGGATTTGGGGTTATTTGGATGCCCAGATACTTGACGGGTTCATTGATCTTCTTAATTTCCTATGCTCCTAGTTTAAAATTGTTCAGAGGATCAATCGGGACACAGGCTGATTTAGACCAGTTTATATTAAGCCCAGCATATTTACCATATTGGTCAAATACCTGGAAAATCTTCACAAGTGATCTATGAGAACCTACAAACAGCATAATATCATCTGCATATAAAGCTATTTTTTTTTGTGAAACCTGAATCCCACAATTTCTTTGTTTTGCCTGATCATATCAGCCAGCGGCACTATAGCTATAGCAAACAGCAGAGGGTAGAGAGGACATCCCTGTCTAACCCCCCTGCAGATATTTATATTATCAGAATATTCCCCATTTAATATCACTTTTGCTAAAATTTCAGTATACAGGGTGGGCCATTTATATGGATACACCTTAATAAAATGGGAATGGTTGGTGATATTAACTTCCTGTTTGTGGCACATTAGTATATGTGAGGGGGGAAACTTTTCAAGATTGGTGGTGACCATGGCGGCCATTTTGAAGTTGGCCATTTTGAATCCAACATTTGTTTTTTCAATAGGAAGAGGGTCATGTGACACATCAAACTTATTGGGAATTTCACATGAAAAACAATGGTGTGCTTGGTTTTAAAGTACTTTATTCTTTCATGAGTTATTTACAAGTTTCTCTTTGTTTACAGCCATTGACATGTCGCCGAGGTTAACACGTGAGGAGCGGAAAGAAATTGTGTTAATGTCTGGTGAACGCAGTAACCGGGTCATTGCAGCATATTTCAATGCAAGACACCCTACGAGACCACCCATCTCCCATGCTACAGTTAGCAAACTGCTTGCTAAGTTTCGTGAAACTGGTTCAGTGTTGGATTTGCCAAAATGTGGACGCATGAAATCTGTCTCTAATGAAGAAACATCACTGGCTGTCCTAGCTTCATTCAGCAAGAGCCCACAGCGTAGCACTCGCCGCATGTCACTGGAGAGTGGCATTAGTCGAACATCCCTTCGGCGGATATTAGCTACTCACAAATGTCACCCTTACAAACTCCAGCTACTGCAGCATCTCAACGAGGATGACCCAGATCGGCGCACTGAATTTGCAGAATGGGCAAAACAAAAATTGGAACAGGACCCTCAGTTTACGCAGAAGATTTTGTTCAGTGATGAGGCAAACTTTTATGTGAATGGTGAAGTTAACAAACAAAACCACTGCTATTGGTCTAACACTAACTCACATTGGATAGATCCCTCCAAGACTGTTGGAACAAAAAAAATTATGGTATGGTGTGGTATATGGGGTACAAAGATAGTGGGGCCATTCTTCATCAATGGAAACCTCAAGGCCACTGGATATGCGAAATTGATACATGATGATGTGTTTCCCTCTTTATGCACTGAAGCTGGCACATTCCCTGAGTTTTTCCAGCAAGATGGTGCACCACCACATTATGGTTGTCAGGTCCAAGCATTCCTAGATGAACAGTTTCCTGGAAAGTGGATTGGTCGTCGTGGGCCAGTTGAATGGCCCCCAAGATCTCCCGATCTGACCCCCTTAGACTTTTATCTTTGGGGTCATCTGAAGGCAATTGTCTATGCTGTGAAGATACGAGATGTGCAGCACCTGAAACTACGGATACTGGAAGCCTGTGCTAGCATTTCTCCTGCGGTGTTGCTATCAGTGTGTGAAGAGTGGGAGAAGAGGGTTGCATTGACAATCCAACACAATGGGCAGCACATTGAACACATTTTATAAGTGGTCAGAAACTTGTAAATAACTCATGAAAGAATAAAGTTACGTTAAAACCAAGCACACCATTGTTTTTCTTGTGAAATTCCTAATAAGTTTAATGTGTCACATGACCCTCTTCCTATTGAAAAAACAAAAGTTGGATTCAAAATGGCCAACTTCAAAATGGCTGCCATGGTCACCACCCATATTGAAAAGTTTCCCCCCTCACATATACTAATGTGCCACAAACAGGAAGTTAATATCACCAACCATTCACATTTTATTAAGGTGTATCCATATAAATGGCCCACCCTGTATAACAATCTTACCCATGATATAAAATTGTCACCAAAACCCATCTTCTTCAGTATTGTAATCAAGAATGGCCATTCTATAGTATCAAACGCCTTTGAGGCGTCTATGGTAACAATCAATCGTTCGCCACAATTTGTGGGTTCAAGCTGGGTGTTCACAAAATAATGCATGATATTATCGGTTGTAGTTTTGCCTGCCATAAATCCCATCTGATCCTCATGAACAAGTCCCGAGACCACACTTCTAAGTTTAGTTGCCAAGATCTTTGCCAATATTTTATTATCCGTATTAATTAATGAGATGGGGCGATATGAATCCGTAAAAGTTGGATCTTTCTTGGGTTTTAGAATCTGTGTAATTAATGCTTCTCTTAAAGGCTACTTTCACACTAGCGTTCGGGTGTCCGCTCATGCGCACCGTTTGAAGGGGCTCACGAGCGGCCCCGAACGCATCCGCCTGGCCCCAATGCATTCTCAGTGGAGGCGGATCCACTGAGAATGCATCCGCCTGCCAGCGCTCAGCCTCCGCTCCGCTCAGTGAGCGGACACCTGAACGCTGCTTGCAGCGTTCGGGTGTCCGCCTGGCCGTGCGGAGGCGAGCGGATCCGTCCACACTTACAATGTAAGTCAATGGGGACGGATCCGCTTGAAGATGACACCATATGGCTCAATCTTCAAGCGGATCCGTTCCCCATTGACTTTCAATGTAAAGTCTGAACGGATCCGCTCAGGCTACTTTCAGACTTAGAAAATTTTCTAAGTAATAATGCAGACGGATCCGTTCTGAACGGATGCAAACGTCTGCATTATCGGAGCGGATCCGTCTGATGAAACATCAGACGGATCCGCTCCGAACGCTAGTGTGAAAGTAGCCAAAGATTCTGACAATTTCCCGGTCATCCTCGCCTCATCCCACATTATCAATAATTTTGGAGTTAATATTTGCTTAGATTGAGCATAGACTTCGAACAGAATACCATCTATTCCTGGGGCTTTATTCTTTGTGATCCCAGCTAGTACTTTATCCACTTCCGAGGCTTTTAAAGGGGCTTCCAGGATTTCACATTGCTCTGTTGTTAACCTAGAAATAGTAATTCTCTCCAGAAACTGTTGTATTTGGGTCAGATTCTTGTTTATCTTACTACTATATATATCTTCAAAATATTCTCTGAGCAGTTCTAATTTAGCCGCTTGTTCACTAATTTTGTGTCCTGACTTGTCTACTAAGCAGTGAATATAGTTTTTGTTTTTTTTTATCTGGGTCGCTACCAAAGCTGCCAACTTTTTTCCTGGAATATGAGCGTAAAAATAATTATCTCTCACATAATTTTCTTTTTGTTATTCCGCCAATAAAAACCACTCATCTTCCAGTTTGGATAATTTCTCGATCCACTCTTCATAGTTGTCTATAGGGTTTTAAATATACTTTTTTTCATATTTTGCTCAAAAAAATAAAGGGAACACTTAAACAACACAATGTAACTCCAAGTCAATCACACTTCTGTGAAATCAAACTGTCCACTTAGGAAGCAACACTGAGTGACAATCAATTTCACATGCTGTTGTGCAAATGGGATAGACAACAGGTGGAAATTATAGGCAATTAGCAAGACACCCCCAATAAAGGAGTGGTTCTGCAGGTGGTGACTACAGACCACTTCTCAGTTCCTATGCTTCCTGACTGATGTTTTGGTCACTTTTGAATGCTGGCGGTGCTTTCACTCTAGTGGTAGCATGAGACGGAGTCTACAACCCACACAAGTGGCTCAGGTAGTGCAGCTTATCCAGGATGGCACATCAATGCGAGCTGTGGCAAGAAGGTTTGTTGTGTCTGTCAGCGTAGTGTCCAGAGCATGGAGGCGCTACCAGGAGACAGGCCAGTACATCAGGAGACATGGAGGAGGCCGTAGGAGGGCAACAACCCAGCAACATGACCGCTACCTCCGCCTTTGTGCAAGGAGGAACAGGAGGAGCACTGCCAGAGCCCTGCAAAATGGCCTCCAGCAGGCCACAAATGCGCTTATGTCTGCTCAAACGGTCAGAAACAGACTCCATGAGGGTGATATGAGGGCCCGACGTCCACAGGTGAAGGTTGTGCTTACAGCCCAACACCATGCAGGACGTTTGGCATTTGCCAGAGAACACTAAGATTGGCAAATTCGCCACTGGCGCCCTGTGCTCTTCACAGATGAAAGCAGGTTCACACTGAGCACATGTGACAGACGTGACAGAGTCTGGAGACGCCGTGGAGAACGTTCTGCTGCCTGCAACATCCTCCAGCATGACCGGTTTGGCATTGGGTCAGTAATGGTGCGGGGTGGCATTTCTTTGGAGGGCCGCACAGCCCTCCATGTGCTCGCCAGAGGTAGCCTGACTGCCATTTCGTACCGAGATGAGATCCTCAGACCCCTTGTGAGACCATATGCTGGTGCGGTTGGCCCTGGGTTCCTCCTAATGCAAAACAATGCTAGACCTCATGTGGCTGGAGTGTGTCAGCAGTTCCTGCAAGACGAAGGCATTGATGCTATGGACTGGCCCGCCCGTTCCCCAGACCTGAATCCAATTGAGCACATCTGGGACATCATGTCTCACTCTATCCACCAACGTCACGTTGCACCACAGACTGTCCAGGAGTTGGCAGATGCTTTAGTCCAGGTCTGGGAGGAGATCCCTCAGGAGACCGTCCGCCACCTCATCAGGAGCATGCACAGGCGTTGCAGGGAGGTCATACAGGCACGTGGAGGCCACACACACTACTGAGCCTCATTTTGACTTGTTTTAAGGACATTACATCGAAGTTGGATCAGCCTGTAGTGTGTTTTTCCACTTTAGTTTTGAGTGTGACTCCAAATCCAGACCTCCATGGGTTGAAAAATTAGATTTCCATTTTTTTATTTTTGTGTGATTTTGTTGTCAGCACATTCAACTATGTAAAGAACAAAGTATTTCAGAAGAATATTTAATTAACTCAGATCTAGGATGTGTTATTTTTGTGTCCCCTTTATTTTTTTGAGCAGTGTATATTGCTGTGTATTTTATAAATATCCCTCTAATGTAGGCCTTTGCGGCCTCCCATACTATATTATTTTCCGCTGAACCTTCATTCATGTAAAAAAACTCCATTATCTCTTTCAAAATCCTATAGTGTACCCCCAGTATATTTATCCACCCTATAATTATGTGCATCCCTCTTTTTATCGTGTTTATCCTTTTAATAATTGGATTATGGGCCGAGATCCCACTCTGTCCGTATTTAACCTGTTCAATCTCAAACAAACCTTTGTTATTAGTGAACACTAAATCTATCCTTGATTAGCTCCTATGGGTCTTTGAAAAACAAGAATATTTTTTTAATTTAGGGTGCATTACCCTCCAAATACCAATCCAACCCATTTCCTCTGTGATATTTTTCAGCTTTGAGCCCGTAACAAAAATTTGTGTGTTACCAACTCTACATCTATCTATTTTACTATCCATAACATTGTTAAAGTCGCCCATTACTAAAAGTGGTTTATCCCCTACCTTAAGCACAAAATCATGAATGAAACATCCATTTTAAAGGGTGGCGGTATGTAAACATTTGCTAATATCCATGGTCTTCCTTTCAATAAACAGTCAATCAAAACATATCGACCTTCTTCATCTATCGCTGTTATCCCTATTTTAATATCTATATCGCGGTGTATTAATACACTCACGCCTCTGGCGTAAGATGAGTAGACTGAGTGAAAAGAGTGTTGTATCCATGGCCTAGACAACCAGTTTATTGTTTCACCTATCAAATGTGTCTCTTGTAAACAAACTATATCAGGTAGGGATCTATGTATTGCGTCAAAAACTGCCGCTCTTTTTACACCCCTACTCAAGCCCCTGATATTCCAAGAGATAATTCTCATAGAAGCCTAATTATATATTTAGCTCTTTCCAAGGTGTAATAGGAGGGGCCCCGAGGGAAAGTGGACAAAAAGGCAGGGGAGGGAAAAAAAAAAATTTCACAAAAAATGAGCAGTACAATGAAATAACCCTCCCCCCCTCGCCCTTCTGAATGAGCCAGACTAACTTCAGTCCTGGTTCTCTATCTTGGCAATTCACCCTCCCAGCTAACCCCCAGCCCTCTTATCCCTCAACCACCTATCTTTTCTTTTATCCATGTTTCAACCGCTTCCACTGTATCAAAAACACAATTTTTAGTTTCCCATTCAATCCTCAGCCGGAAATAACATCGAATATTTCACATTATTCAAACGCAAGGCTTTTTTCACTTCAATAAACCGGCTTCTTTCCTTTACCATTTCTTTTGCATAATCGGGAAATAACATTACTGTTGTACCCAGGTATTCTAACTTCCCTTTCTTTCTTGACCTGCGCAATATCTCTTCTTTATCCCTAACCGACAATAAATTAAATATTATGGGTCTCGGTCTCATTCCAGGTGGAGGCGATTTTAGCGGGAGTCTATAAGCCCGTTCCACAAAATTGTACATCCGCTCTGAGGAACCCAACCGACTCCCTAATGTTTCCAGTCTGGAGAGAGAGATCCTGTATTGCCAAGTTACATTTTTTCATTTCTTGGAATATATCTTGCAGGCTTGGAGCCTGCTCCTCTTTAGTAAAGGCATTTTCCTCCAACTCCTTTAACTGTTTAATGCCGGTCTCCCCAGACTGGAAACTAATCTCAGGTTCTTTCAGGGCAAAATTTTCCTCTAAAATAGACTCACCCTCTTCACCTAAACCCACATTCCTTCTTTTTTTTTTTTGAGGGACTAATCTGTCCGCGCAACTTGTTGCTTGGATCTTAGTAACATAGTAACATAGTACATAAGGCCGAAAAAAGACATTTGTCCATCCAGTTCAGCCTGTCATCCTACAAGTTGATCCAGAGGAAGGCAAAAAAAAAACCCTGTGAGGTAGAAGCCAATTTTCCTCACTTTAGGGGAATAAAAAATTCCTTCCCGACTCCAATCAGGCAATCAGAATAACTCCCTGGATCAACATTGGAGAGATTGAGGTGTTTAACTCGACTTGCCCTTGGCCTTTTTTCCTGCTTTCTGTCTAGCCATCTGTATAATTCTCCCTGCACTTCCCCTTCCTCCACTGCTCCACCAAATAGACCTCCCAAAAAAAAGTGCAAGCCCCAAAACACCAATACGTCAGTCAAAATGTTCAATGAGTTGATCACTGCTTCCAATAATTGATATTTCCCTGCGTTCACCAAAAGACTATCACAGCTTTAGTCCATTGATTGTAATACCATATTATTATAAAACTCGCACTCAGACGATTAATGGCACAGCGGTGGTTAACGATAACTTAGTTAGTTTGAAAAATTAATTCGAACCAGCAGTTAATCCAATCATTTCCTTTTCAGTAGTATGTAGGCCACAGCAGTATTCTCATGGTTCTAAAGTTGGGAACCCAGGCAATTAATAGCATATAATCAATATCAGTCACTCGGTTAGTTTTCAACATTAGTTAGATTAGTATCAAACCATCAATTTTCCATCCGTCTCATATTTAACAATATATAAGCTGTAACTCGGCTCCCATAGTTGTAGTAATCTCAGCACAAACAGTTAGTCATAACAATAGGCAGCCACACTTGATTATTTTCCAAAGTTAGTCGGGTTAATGCAAACCTTCAGTTCATCCAACCGTTTTAAATTAACAGTTCGGCAGTAGCAGTCCCTTATTTCATAGCTAGTTAAGTCGTTCTCCACAGCTTTTACGCAGGCCTTCAGGGAGGGAGGGGGGTGTCACTCAGATCCCACATATATGCCTTTTAGGACCCGTTTCGTGAATCCCTTCCAACACCCCTCAGCCCGCGCCCTCTCTCCACTACTGTCCCAGCCTGTTGACGACAGACCTCTAGATCTCCAAACGAAGGGAAGGCTACAGACCCCAACACCACATATTAGCAGAGAAGAGGAGGAGGGGTGAAGGCACTCACGGACCACCAGTCAACTCAGCTCAGCTCTCCTACTGTTACGATCTTGCTATCAGCTCCGATTTCACTTGTTGTACGCCTCTCATACCCCTCGAGGACAGGACTACCAAACGATCTCAACGGCAGGTCAGTGGTGTATCGACGTGCCAGACTAGCAGGCGGGGGGAGCGGAGAGCGACACAGCGGCAGAGGCAGCTTCGCTTGGAGCTCGGCTTCACATCAGGCTGGGAGCTCCATGTCTGGGAGGGAGATCGAGCGTCACCTACGTGCACACGCCCACATGCCCGCCCTCACCCTGGGCCACAGTCAAGGGTTAAAGCCTACAAGATTCAGCCTAGTATATTTTATGCAAGTCAAAGGATAGCAAACGGCCGTACTCAAAGGCTTCCCAGGCACCTTTGCAATTAGGTGTAGGAGACAGCTTCCGGCATCCACACCTCCAGTTTAAATCCTCAGGACAGTTAGGCCAACTGTCAGAAAAGCACTGGAAATAGAGGTTCAAGGATTCTGAAAACCACCTTTAATTCAGGGTAGAATAAGGCGAGAGTTAATACCAGACTAAGACTTTTATACTTCAAAAGCCTAGTCTGAAGCAGTAGCTTTCATATATATAATAGACAAAGAGCCTGTTTTATTTGAGGACTTACAATATCCTACCTCTGTATGCATGAGAGACTGTATTTCTTATCTGAATGTACTAAAGACTGTATTTCATATCTGGATGTACTAGAGACTGTTTAATACTTGGATGGAACCGTTATCAGGAGCAATGTTCAGTAAAAGTTATAAGCTGGATTGCACCATTCTTGTCTCAGTCTCCAATTGCTCAGTTAACACTACAGTAAATGGTTGTACCACCATAAAAGGTACTGATGTCACGACTACAAGGGACCTTGCCATAGGAACATTAATACAGACCATCAAGGGCACCTCGAATCATCATCTGGCCTGTGTCCCTTACACCAGAGTGTGCCCCAGAGAATTCCTGTGCCGTTTACTCATCACTTGTGCAGGCCTGCCCAGGGACGACATAACCGTGAGTAACCAGAACTGTATTTACCTCGGCCCACCTTATGCTCACACCGTGACCTCACATAAAATACCCCTGTTGGTCTGGCATACTGCAGAAACTCCCAAAAAGTGACCCCATTTTGGAAAATACACCCCTCAAGGTATTCAAAACTGATTTTACAAACTTTGGTAATCCTTTAGGTGTTCCACAAAAATTTTAGAAAAATGTAGATGAAATTTCAGAATTTCACTTTTTTGGCAGATTTTCCATTTTATACCATTTTTTACAGTAACAAAGCAAGGGTTAACAGCCAAATAAAACTCTATATTTATTGCCCTGATTCTGGAGTTTACAGAAACACCCCATATGTTGTCGTAAACTGATGTACGGGCATACAGCAGGGCACAGAAAGAAAGGAACGCCATATGGTTTTTGGAGGGCAGATTTCACTGGGATAGATTTTAGTTTTCATATCACATTTGACCCCCTAATGACCCCATTTTCGAAACTATGGGACAAGGTGGCAGTTTTGTTGGTACTATTTTAGGGTAAATATGATTTTTGGTTGCTCTATATTACACTTTTTTTAGGCAAGGTAACAAAAAATAGCTGTTTTGGCACTGTTTTTATTTTTTGTTATTTGCAATGTTCATCTGAAAGGTTATTTGGTATTTTTATAGAGCAGGTTGTTACAGATGCGACAATATCAAATATGACATAATAAAGCATTTTTGAAAAAAAAATATTTTTTTAGTGTCTCCATATTCTGAAAGCCATAGATTTTTTTATTTTTGGGGCGACTGTCTGATGTAGGGGCTAATTTTTTTTTGGGTATGAGATGGAGGTTTGATTGGTAGTATTTTAGGGTTCATATGACTTTTGATCGCTTGCTATTGCACTTTTAGTGATGCAAGGTTACCAACAATTGCTGTTTTTACACCGTTTTTTTTTTTTTTTTACAGGGTTCACCTGAGGGGTTAGTTTATGTGATATTGTTATATAGCTGATTCTTACGGACGCGGCAATACCTAATATGTATACTTTATTTATTTATTTATTTATTTAAGTTTTGCACAATAACAGCAATTTTGAAACAAAAAAAAATTATGTTTTAATGTCTCCAAATACGCCTATACCCCACTTCCCCTGACGAAGCCACGCATGTGGCGAAACATGTCGGGAGGGGTGTATTAGTGTAGCACAACTTTTAGACAGGGCCAGTGAGCAGCATAAGGAGCATTACGAGTGGCATAGGCAGTTATAGGGAGTACGCAGTGAGGGACGAAGTGACTGGGATATGCTATACTGATTTCTACCAAGTATTACTGAGGGAATAATTACAGCTAACAGTAGGAGACTCAAGCACGCCCCTGTGTCAAGTATCAGTCTGCGGAGCAACCAGTATAAAACTGAGGCGATATCGATTTGTAGCCACAAATGGAACCCTCTCTCAGGGACCAATAAAAATAGATACAGGAATTGCTCTGACAGACTGATACATATGATACACATGGTGGACGTGCCTCAATTATCAGGGCTCTACGATAGACAATTAGCAATATAGCAAACAAAGTTACAAACAACAACCTATGAATAAAGGTTGACCATATTAACCAGTCAAGGTTGCCCCACAGAGTAAATCAAATAATACACTCACGACAGTTCAGACTGGAGCATGCGCCAAGTAATGCACCTGATAGGCATCAATGAATAAACATAAGGTTGCCACTAGCAACCAGTAATAACAAAAACAGCCTATTTCACACCTCACTGGATCCTGACAATTTTAAAAATGGGTTTTCTTGTTGTGTATACCTCTTAAATGAATTAAATAAAGATAAGATTTTAAAAATATCAGTTAGGGACCCCTAAAGGGATTGTTGGTCCTATAGACTGTATCTGAACTCCAAAGGTAGGATCTCATTTTTTGTGGGATGAGATGACGATTTGATTGGTATGATTTTGGGGTGTGTATGACTTTTTAATCGCTTGCTATTTCACTTTTTGTGATATAAGATGAAAAAAATAGCTTTTTTTACACCGTTTATATTTGTATTTTTTACAGTGTTCACCTGAGGGGTTAGGTCATGTGATATTTTTATAGAGCAGGTCGTTACGGAAGTTGCAATACCTTATATGTATGCTTTTTTTCATTTATTTAAGTTTTACGCAATACCATCATTTTTTAAACAAAAAAAATATCATGTTTTAGTGTCTCCATAGTATGAGAGCTATAGTTTTTTAAATTTTTTGGGCGATTGTCTTAGGTAGGGTATAATTTTTGCGGGATGAGATGATGGTTTGATTGGCACTATTTTGGGGTGCATATAACTTTTTGATTGCTTTTTGTGATGTAAGGTGACCAAAAAATGGCTTTTTTGACACAGTTTTTATTTTATCTTTTTACGGTGTTCACCTAAGGGGTTAGGTCATGTAGTATTTTTATAGCGCAGGTTGTTACGGATGCAGCGATACCTAATATGTCTACTATTTTAATTTTTGAAACAAAAAAAAATCATGTTTTAGTGTCTCTATAGTCTGAGAGCCATATTTATTTTTAATTTTTGGGGGATTGTCTAGGGGATCATGAGATGACGGTTAGATTAGTACTATTTTTGGGGGCATACGCCTTTTTGATCGCTTGGTGTTGCATTTTTAGTGATGTAAGGTGACAAAAAAAATGTTTTTTTAGCATAGTTTTTATTTAATTTTTTTGACGGTGTTCACCTGAGGGGTTATATCATGTGATATTTTTATAAAGCCATTCGATACGGACGCAGCAATACCTAAGTATGTCTACATTTCTTTTTTCCCAATTTTTTATTTTTATTTTTTAAACTTTTTTGGGGGAAAAGGACATTTTTTTTTTTTTTTACTTTATACTTAAAATTTTTAGTAAAACTCTGTTTTTTAACTTTTTTTTTACTTTTTTTTTTGTCCCACTATGGGACTTCAACTTTTGGGGGTCTGATCCCCTTTTCAATGCATTACAATACTTCTGTATTGTAATGCATTGGCTATAAGTTTATTACACGCTGTAATACACTTACAGCCTTCCTGCCTGTAAGATCCAAGGGGTTGGATCTCACAGGCTGTCACGAAAGGCAGCCACAATGCCTAGGGAGGCATCGGGCTGCCTTCCCTGCCATCGCGTCCCTGTCACAGCAGTGTGGGGACCCGATGGCCACCCCGCACCTGGCAGGATCCTGCACGTGCCGCAGTCAGCGCTAAATGCGGCAGTGAGAGGGTTAATGCGCCGCCATCAGTGTTTTCACCAATGCCAGCACATACAGCAGGGGTCCGGCTATCAGTAACTGCCGGACCCCTGCTGCTGATCGGGCTCCTGGTCCTTAAGTCACGTCCACCATTGCCATACATGTACGCCACTTGTCCTTAAGGGGTTAAAAAAGGGATCCCTAAAGTGCAGTACCTGAGGTTGCGCTGCAATTTCTCCAGTATTTCAGACTATCGGACGGCAGCTAAGGATCTTCAGAAAAGGTTTCAGGACAGGCCCATCAAGGCCACAAGGCCCATCAAGAAGTGAGAGACATCTTGTCACGGTATTGGGGCATTTTGTGCTCAGATCTAGATGTAGGACATCTGGTTGATGCTCGTCCAACTATTGCACATCGCTGTGGACACAACCTTAAAGATAGGTTGGTCCTTAGCCTTTTTCAGTCGTCCACACCTACTACCTAGCTTAAATCAAATGTTACAGGTACTTTTCGGTGTGGCAACTGCGTTGCCTGTAGCTCAATATGTACAGGTAACACATTTGTCAGTACAACCACTCAAAAGAGGTTTGTGATTAAATCCTTTATTAACTGCAAGACAAGTGGGGTACCGTATATACTCGAGTATAAGACGAGTTTTTTGGCACATATTTTTGTGCTCAAAAAGCCTCCTCGTCTTATACTCAAGTCTAGTCTAGCTCCGGTAATACAGGCAGTGCGGGGGGCGGCGCTCACTCACTGACGTCACGCGCCTGCGCCGCCTAGTGGGAGAAGGCGCGTGACGTCAGTGAGTGAGCGCCTCTCCCCGCACTGCCTGTATTACCGGAGCAAAGACAAAGTAAGAATACTGCTGTGAGCGTCGGGGAGGGAGATCTGTGGATGGCACTGTAGGGGGATCTGTGGATGGGACTGTAGGGGGATCTGTGGATGGCACTGTAGGGAGATCTGTGGATGGCACTGTAGGGGGATCTGTGGATGGCACTGTAGGGAGATCTGTGGATGGCACTGTAGTGGGATCTGTGGATGGTACTGTAGGGGGATCTGTGGATGGCACTGTAGGGAGATCTGTGGATGGCACTGTAGGGGGATCTGTGGATGGCACTGTAGGGGGATCTGTGGATGGCACTGTAGGGGGATCTGTGGATGGGACTGTAGGGGGATCTGTGGATGGCACTGTAGGGAGATCTGTGGATGGCACTGTAGGGGGATCTGTGGATGGCACTGTAGGGAGATCTGTGGATGGCACTGTAGGGGGATCTGTGGATGGCACTGTAGGGGGATCTGTGGATGGCACTGTAGGGAGATCTGTGGATGGCACTGTAGGGGGATCTGTGGATGGCACTGTAGGGGGATCTGTGGATGGCACTGTAGGGGGATCTGTGGATGGCACTGTAGGGGGATCTGTGGATGGCAGTGCCATCCACAGATCCCCCTACAGTGCTATCCACAGATACCCCCTCCCCTAAACAGTGCCATCATGGCACTGTTTAGGGGAGGGGGGGTCTGTGGATGGCACTGTTTAGGGGGGATCTGTGGATGGCACTGTTTCGGGGAGATCTGTGGATGGCTCCCTGTATTTAATGCAGAGTGTGTGTGTATATAATGCACACACTCTGCATTAAATGCAGGGAGTCACCCTCTTGCAGATGTGTGTATATAATGTAGAGTGTGTGCATTATATACACATACACTCTGCATTATAGCTGCATTTCCCACCCTAGTCTTATACTCGAGTCAATAATTTTTCCCATTTTTTTGGGGTAAAATTAGGGGCTCGGCTTATACTCGGGTCGGCTTATACTCGAGTATATACGGTAGTCTACCTGGCCACATGCACTTGTGGCAAACAATATGTGGGAAAAAAGATCAGAGAATTCAGAAGTAAGATAGGGGAACATCTTAATGATATCCATATACATTCTGATACCCCGATTGAAAGGCATGTGGCCACTCAACATCAGGGTGATGTCGGGGTGATTAAATTCCAGGCTCTTGAAGCCTTCAAACGATCACTCAGAGGAGGTGGTTTATATAAAAAATTGCTTCAGAAAGAGGCCCAAAGGACATTTAGCCTACGGATGGTTTGTCCAGAGGGCCTCAATGAATACATCTCCTTTGTGGGCTTTTTATGAGAACAGACTTTAAGGGGCACCCTGCTGTGTATGTCCATTCAGGTTTATTATGATATAGTGGCCAGCATGATTTCATATTGAAATGGCCGCTGGCATTCTGTTCTTCGTTTAATATGTGTTTTAGCTAGATCCTGGATGAGTCCACTCTATACTGATCCATGATATTATGGTTATTGCATGGTCACTTGGGTATTTATAGGGACATGGGTATACTATATCCAATTCACATTGCTGTATTGTGACGATCAGGATCGTCACTGTGGATGCCAGTCCCTTTGACATATGTGATGTTTGGAGACTCATAAGCGAATCTTGAGGGCAGCATCTCCAGCTCATTTGTTTAGGGCTGGGGTAGCCACACATTATGTTTCTTCTCATGAATAACAAGCTGGTTGTGTTTTTTGAGGTGTTCATGCCGCATCAGTTAATCTGGTGGTGGCACTTTATTATTATGTATACCTCATGACACATTGCCAGGCATAATGGATCTGTAGTATGGATATTATCTGAACTATAGGACACTTTATTTGTTTTTCATTTTGTCAGTTACGTTTACAGACCCTAATAGGGACCATACCGCTAATGTAATCCCTGTTCTTACTGTAAGAGTTGTGACACTTTGTTTGCGATCACCCGCTGGAGGAAACACAGCACAGTGGGCTGGGTGAGGGAACAGCGCGACTCAACCATGCCCTCAGCCCTCCGATTGGCTGGTTTAGTCTGTATGATCTGGAGGAGGGGAGGAGTTACCCCTTTATATATGTGTGAATCTGGCTTCATGGCCATACTAATGCTGGAGATGTTGCCACTTCACCACTAGAGGTGGACGGTGATTGTTTGTTTGTTTGTCTCTCTGTTTAGCCACTACTGTGCCCTGCTCCTGATGAACCTAGATGCGGCAAAACGCAGAGCATGTGAGCTAATCTTATGGGTAGTGAGATTAGTAGGAAAAAACAAATAGTGTTCAGTTATCTATCCGGCCATAATTAGTCCACAGATGCAGTGGCGTAGCGTGGGTTGCCAGCACCCGGGGCGAGCCATGTATGGCGCGCCCCCCCCCCTCTCCCAACCTGTGGGCACGCCCCTTTTACAGATAATGTAGCAGTCCTATATAACACCACAGATAACATGGTGGTAACTCTCTAAGTACAGATGATGTAGTAGATGGGTATAAGCCCCCAGAATTCAGAACACGCACAATGTGACCTGAAGTCTGGGGCCAGGATGCGGCAGGGTGGGCCAAATTCTCAATCCACCCCCCAACCCTACCGTGAAACAAATATGTGTTTGAACATTACATTCATCACTACAAAATATACAGGAGAATACAGCACCACATACCTCATCCATCCAGTGACCTCTCCTGTGATGTAGACTTTCCTCAACATCTTCATTCGGAGAGAAGACCGCCATGACAACTTCGTTCAGCCGCGTCACATCTCTGCAGAGTTTTATTATTATTAGTTATTATTATATATAATGGCCTACTCTGTATAATATATAATGGCCCCTCTGTAATATTAGGATATATAATGGACCATTATATATCCTAATAATACAGAGGGGTCATTATATAAAATAATTATACAGGGGGGGGGGGGGTCATTTTATATATATATATATATATATATATATATATTACAGAGGGGGCCATTATATATCCTAATATTACAGAGGGGTCATTATATATAATAATTATACAGAGGGGCCATTATATATAATAATAATACAGAGGGGGCCATTATATATCCTAATATTACAGAGGGGTCACTATATATAATATACAGGGGGGGCATTATATATTATAGTTATACAGAGGGGCCATAATATATAATAATTATACAAGGGGTCCATTATATATTATACAGGGGGCCATTATATTGTATACAGGGGGCCATTATATATTATAGTTATTCAGAGGGACCATAATAAATAATAATTATACAGAGAGGCTATTAATAATGGGCCCTCTGTATAATTATAATATATAATGGCCCCCCTGTATAATTATTATATATTAGGGCCCCCCTGTATAATTATTATATATTATGGCCCCACTGTATAACTATAAATTATAGTTATACAGTGGGGCCATAATATATAATAATTGTACAGGGGGGCCATTATATATTAGAATTATACAGAGACAGAAGGCCCATTATTAAAAGCCTCTCTGTATAATTATAATATATGATGGCCCCCTTGTATAATTATTATATAATATGGCCCCACTGTATAACTATAATATATAATGGCCCCCTGTATAATATATCATGGCCCCTCTGTAAAATATAAACGGTGCCCATTCTTTCTAAATATACTGGCCTCCGTTGTATCTCTTCTGCCCACCTCCATAGTGCCCCCAGTATGGCCCCCAGTACTTACATAAAAAAAAAAAATATAATACTCACCTCTCTTCATCACCTCTTCATCTTTGCTTGGGCGTTCCGGCGCAGGCGGTCAGGAACACATCACCTTGCCCTCCTGCGCCGCGTCATCACGTCATTGCGTCATCACGCGAGACCCGACGCAGGAGGTCTCGGTGATATAATAGCGATCTCCTGGACTCCTGCGCCGTGCGTCGCTCTGCTGCTTCTTAAAGCTTCAGGCCAGGCGGAGCGGAGGGGATGGGAGCCATAGGCTTCCATCACCCTCATTTTACTGCCTTCTGCCTGGCGCCCCCTACAATTTGGCGCCCGGGGCAACAGCCCCCTGCCCCCCCCCCCACGCTATGTCCCTGCACAATGAATTGCTAACCATGCGGCATGTGTGTTTTCTGTAGGTTTCGATGAGTGAGGGCCAATACAATAGTACTGCTGACTAGAGTTGAGCGGACACCTGGATGTCCGGGTTCGACGAGTTCGGTAGAACTTGAAAAAAAAGTTTGGGTTTGGGACCCGAACTTGACCCCGAACCCGAACCCCATTGAAGTCAAAAGGCAAAAGGCATCAAAATGTGCATAAGAGCATGGCAATAGGGAAATGACTTAAAATAACATAAAATACAGAAAAATTTAAAATAACAATCTGGATCTAGGAGTAGGAGGTTAAGGAGGCGGTGGATGGGTGGATGTGGCGGTGTAGGTTAAAGTGGCGGTGTAGGTGGAAGCGGCGGTGAAGGAGGAATAGGTAGCCAACACTGATTTGTGTTATTTTTTATTTTTAAATTGGGACATATAACAAAATAAAACAAAGAATAAGTGCACTTGAGTACAAGAATGGATGGTTGAGGCTGGTATAAATGTCTATTCTGCAGTCGGTACGGACAAGTCCTGTGGGATCCATGCCTGGTTCATTTTAATAAACGTAAGCTTGTACACATTGGCTGCGGCCTGTGATAATGCTCTCTGCCGTGCTCAACACACGTTCACACTATACACTGGCTGCAGGGCAGGTCAGCACCTCCAAGGCTGACAAAGCTTTTCCACATTTTGGCCATGCTAACCCTGCCTTCTCAGGTGCTGGCGGTTCCCCAGCTGCGTTGGCGACCTCTTCCTCCTCCTCTGCCTTCGCCTTGTGCTTCCACTGTGCCCCCGCTGTCAGGTGGGAATGCCATTAGCAGCATGCGCTTGTAGTCGCGCATCTTCCGATCAGTAACAGATGTTTTCACTAAATTTAGTTCCCTGTCAGCAATGCAGAGCAGGGGTTCATTCACGGCAAAAGGGGGTTCATGTCACCCAGCAATACAACAGACGATTTTGAGAGATTTAGGCCCTTGTCACCCAGGCACAGCAGGGGTTCATTCACGGCAAAAGTGGGTTCTTGTCACCCAGCAATAGAACAGACAATTTTGAGAAATTTAGGCCCCTGTCACCCAGGCACAGCAGGGGTTCATTCACGGCAAAAGTGGGTTCATGTCACCCAACAATAGAACAGAGGATTTTGAGAGATTTAGGCCCCTGTCACCCAGGCACAGCAGGGGTTCATTCACGGCAAAAGTGGGTTCTTGTCACCCAGCAATAGAACAGAGGATTTTGAGAGATTTAGGCCCCTGTCACCCAGGCACAGCAGGGGTTCATTCACGGCAAAAGGGGGTTCATGTCACCCTGCAATAGAACAGAGGATTTTGAGAGATTTAGGCCCCTGTCACCCAGGCAAAATAGGGGTTCATTCACGGCAAAAGGTGGTTCATGTCACCCAGCGATAGAACAGACGATTTTGAGAGATTTAGGCCCATGTCACCCAGGCACAGCAGGGGTTCATTCACGGCAAAAGGTGGTTTATGTCATCCAGCAATAGAACAGAGGATTTTGAGAGATTTAGGCCCATGTCACCCAGGCACAGCAGGGGTTTATTCACGGCAAAAGTGGGTTCTTGCCACCCAGCAATAGAACAGAGGATTTTGAGAGATTTAGGCCCCTGTCACCCAGGCACAGCAGGGGTTCATTCACAGCAAAAGGGGGTTCGTGTCACCCAGCAATAGAACAGAGGATTTTGAGAGATTTAGGCCCCTGTCACCCAGGCACAGCAGGGGTTCATTCACGGCAAAAGGTGGTTCATGTCACCCAGCAATAGAACAGACGATTTTGAGAGATTTAGGCCCCTGTCACCCAGGCACAGCAGTAAAAGGCAGTAAAATGTGCTTAAGAGCATGATAACTGCTCTGCAAGCAGATGTTGATAGGGAAAAAACTTAAAATAAAATAAAATAACAAAAAATTACAAATTATTAACCTGCAACTCAGAGAAGGAGGTGGATATGAAGTCGGAGGTTGAGGAGGCGGTGAATGTGGTGTTGTAGGTGTAGGCAGCAATGGAGGAGGAGGAGGTAGCCAACAATGTTTTATTTTTATTTTTTATTGGGGTAGGTAGCCCCCAAAATATTGGGACAAATAAAAAAAATGAAAACAAAGAATCATTGCACTTGAATTGAGTACAAGAATGTATGTTTGATGGTGGTATAAATGTCTATTCTGCACAAGGTACAGACAAGTCTTGTGGGATCCAAGCCTGGTTCATTTTAATGAACATGAGCGTGTCCACGTTGGCTGTGGACACGCAACTGCGCTTGTCTGTGATGACGCCCCCTGCCATGCTAAACACGCGTTCAGATAATACACTGGCTGCAGGGCAGACCAGCACCTGCAAGGCGTAAATGGCAAGCTCAGGCCATGTGCCCAATTTGGAGACCCAGAGGTTGAAGGGCGTAGACCCGTCATTCAGTACGTGTAGGCGTGTGCACACATACTGCTCCACCATGTTGGTGAAATGCTGCCTCCTGCTAACACGTTCCATATCAGCTGGTGGTGCTGGTTGTTGTGGCGTGCTGACAAAGCTTTTCCACATTTCGGCCATGCTAACCCTGCCTTCTGAGGTGCTGGCGGTGCCCCAGCTGCGTTGGCGACCTTTTCCTCGTCCTCTGCCTTCGCCTTGTGCTTCCACTGTGCCCCCGCTGTCAGGTGGGAATGTCACCAGCAGCGCGTCTACCAGCGTGCACATCTTACGATCACGCTCCAGTGACGGAATTAAGGACGGTACGTTGTCCATGTAATGGGGATCCAGCAGCGCGGCCACCCAGTAATCAGCACAAGTTAGAATGTGGGCAACTCAGCGGTCGTTGCGGAGACACTGCAGCATGTAATCACTCATGTGTGCCAGGCTGCCCAGAGGCAACGAAAAGCTGTCCTCTGTGGGAGGTGTATTGTCTGTGTCCTCTGTATCCCCCATCCACGCACCAGTAATGGCCATGAGCTGGTCTGGGAGCCACCCTGCTGTGAACATGATTCCTACTTCTTCAACTCCTCATCCTCCACCTCGTCATCCTCCTGAACTGTGCCCTGGCTGGACAATTGTGTACCTTGGGTTTGTGGGTGCAGGAACCCACCCTCGGAGCCACTTGGGAATGAATGTCCGGAAACCCTACGAAATGATCTCTCTTCCTCCTCCTCCTGTGCCACATCATTGCACTTGAATTGAGTACAAGAATGTATGTTTGATGGTGGTATAAATGTCTATTCTGCACAAGGTACAGACAAGTCTTGTGGGATCCAAGCCTGGTTCATTTTAATGAACATGAGCGTGTCCACGTTGGCTGTGGACACGCAACTGCGCTTGTCTGTGATGACGCCCCCTGCCATGCTAAACACGCGTTCAGATAATACACTGGCTGCAGGGCAGACCAGCACCTGCAAGGCGTAAATGGCAAGCTCAGGCCATGTGCCCAATTTGGAGACCCAGAGGTTGAAGGGCGTAGACCCGTCATTCAGTACGTGTAGGCGTGTGCACACATACTGCTCCACCATGTTGGTGAAATGCTGCCTCCTGCTAACACGTTCCATATCAGCTGGTGGTGCTGGTTGTTGTGGCGTGCTGACAAAGCTTTTCCACATTTCGGCCATGCTAACCCTGCCTTCTGAGGTGCTGGCGGTGCCCCAGCTGCGTTGGCGACCTTTTCCTCGTCCCCTGCCTTCGCCTTGTGCTTCCACTGTGCCCCCGCTGTCAGGTGGGAATGTCACCAGCAGCGCGTCTACCAGCGTGCACATCTTACGATCACGCTCCAGTGACGGAATTAAGGACGGTACGTTGTCCATGTAATGGGGATCCAGCAGCGTGGCCACCCAGTAATCAGCACAAGTTATAATGTGGGCAACTCGGCGGTCGTTGCGGAGACACTGCAGCATGTAATCACTCATGTGTGCCAGGCTGCCCAGAGGCAACGAAAAGCTGTCCTCTGTGGGAGGTGTATTGTCTGTGTCCTCTGTATCCCCCATCCACGCACCAGTAATGGCCATGAGCTGGTCTGGGAGCCACCCTGCTGTGAACATGATTCCTACTTCTTCAACTCCTCATCCTCCACCTCGTCATCCTCCTGAACTGTGCCCTGGCTGGACAATTGTGTACCTTGGGTTTGTGGGTGCAGGAACCCACCCTCGGAGCCACTTGGGAATGAATGTCCGGAAACCCTACGAAATGATCTCTCTTCCTCCTCCTCCTGTGCCACATCCTTTTCCATCATCGCCAGGAGCGTTTTTTCAAGGAGGCATAGAAGTGGGGTAGTAACGCTGAGAACAGTGTTATCGACACTGGCCATGTTGGTGGTGTACTCGAAACAGCGCAACAAGGAACAAAGGTCTCGCATAGCCCAGTCATTGGTGGTGAAGTGGTGCTGTTCCGAAGAGCGACTCATTCGTGCGTGCTGCAACTGAAACTCCACTATTGCCTGCTGCTGCTCGCACAGTCTGGCCAGCATGTGCAAGGTGGAGTTCCACCTTGTGGGCACGTCGCATATGAGATGGAGAGCGGAAAGGCCAAAGTTACGCTGCAGCGCTGACAGGCGAGCAGCAACAGGGTGAGAACGCTGTAAGCACGCACAGACGGCTCGCACTTTATACAGCAGCTCTGACATGTCGGGGTAATTTTTAAGGAATCTCTGCACCATTAAATTCAGCACATGCGCCAGGCAAGGGATGTGCGTCAAACCGGCTAGTCCCAGAGCTGCTACGAGATTTCACCCATTATCGCACACCACCAGGCCGGGCTTGAGGCTGTCTGGCACAAACCACTCATCGGTCTGTTGTTCAAGGCCCGTCCACAGCTCCTGCACGGTGTGGGGTTTGTCACCTAAACAGATACGTTTTAAAACTGCCTGCTGTCATTTACCCCTGGCTGTGCTGAAGTTGGTGGCGAAGGTGTTACACTGACCGGATGAGGAGCTGGTAGAGGATAAAGAAGCAGAGTAGGAGGAGGAAGCAACAGTAGGCAAACTGAAAAGCCCTGCAATCCTCGGTCGTGGAAGGACATGCGCCAAACTGCTATCCGCCTCAGGCCCATCTGCCACTGCATTTACCCAGTGTGCTGTTATGGAGATATAACGGCCCTGACCGTGCTTACTGGTCCACGTATCCGAAGTCAGGTGCACCTTGCCACAGATGGCATTGCGCAGTGCACACCTGATTTTGTCCCCTACTTGGTTGTGAAGGAAAGGGATGGCTCAACTTGAAA
Source organism: Bufo bufo (assembly GCF_905171765.1). Lineage (NCBI taxonomy): Eukaryota > Metazoa > Chordata > Amphibia > Anura > Bufonidae > Bufo > Bufo bufo. The sequence continues at coordinate 169,861,812 of NC_053391.1, read as the reverse complement.
AGTAGTGGCGGCTGGGCATGACGTACTGTGGGACAGCCACCACCATAAGGCCTTTAAAACTATCCGTCTCCAATAGATGGAATGACAGCATTTCAAAGGCAAGTAATTTAGAAATGCTGGCTTTCAGGGCTAGGGATCGCGGGTGGGTAGGGGGGTACTTCCTCTTCCTCTCCAGCATTTGGGAGATGGAGAGCTGAACGCTTCCGTGTGACATTGTGGAGATGCTTAGTGACCCAGGTGTTGGTGTTGCTGGCAGATCCTCTGTGGGGTGCCAGGTGGCACTGTTACTCGAGAGGTGGATGAAGAGGCCGAGACCGCAGCAGAAGAGGAAGCAGGAGGAGCCAGAGACCTTTCTTGGTTTTTGAGGTGTCTACTCCACTGCAGCTCGTGCTTTGCACTTAAATGCCTTGTCATGCAGGTTGTGCTCAGGTTGAGAACGTTTATGCCTCGCTTCAGGCTCTGATTGCACAGCGTGTCTTGTCGTCAGCACATTGTCTGAAGAACTGCCACGCCAGGGAACTCCTTGAAGCTGGCTTTGGTGTGCTCGGTCCTATGCTGCGGTGGGCAGTAGGAGGCATACTGTCTAGAGGACGTCAGCTTCACTTTTGCACCCTGCTCCCTCTTCTGCTGTGCTGGTGGCTCTGTGCGACCACCGCCTCTTCCTCCGAACTACATTGGTCACTCGCATGACCTTGATTCCTTGTGGGGTCGAGGACCTCTTCGTCCTCCACATCATCTTCCACCCAGTCTTCACCCCTCACTTCCTTGTCGGTCTGCACACTTTCGAAAGCCCCAGCAGTTGGCACCTGTGTTTCGTCATCATACGTGCTGCGATGGTCCTCTCATGTACTCATCTTGAAAAATAAGTATTTGGGCATCGGTACACTCAATCTCTTCCACTTCTGGGGCAGGGTTAGGTGGATGGCCCACGGAAACTCTGCTAACAAAGTCATAAAAAAGCAGAAGAGACTGCTGCATGACTTGGGGCTCAGACTGCTTGGATAATTTGCAAGGGAGTGAGGTGAAAGACTGATGGACATCGGCTGCAGGTGCCAACTGTATTTGACGCTCTCCTCATATTTTTTACATTTAGGATCTTGCTCTAAATGTGTGTTTAATTAATAGTAGACTAGAACGACAGTATGTAAAGGGTGTATCTCATACGGCCTGAACCAGACTAGGCCTCAATAAAAGATTTTTTTGCCCAAAATGGCTGTATTTCAAATGCATAGTTCAAACCAATGTATGTAGAGGTAGTATCTCAGAGGGCCTGTAACCTCTGTAGGCCTGCAGTAAATATATCTTTACAGAAAATGGCTATATTTCAAATAGCTATATTTCAAATGCCTAATTAAAACCCCTGTATGTAGAGGTAATATCTCACAGGGCCTGAACCAGTGTAGGCCTGCAGTAAATATATCTTTGCACAAAATGGCTGTATTTCAAATGACTGTATTTCAAATGCCTAATTCAAACCCCTGTATGTAGAGGTGGTATCTCACAGGACCTGAACCTGTGAAGGCCTGAAGTAAATATATCTTTGCACAAAAAGGCTGTATTTCAAATGGCTGTATTTCAAATGCCTAATTCAAACCCCTGTATGTAGAGGTAGTATCTCACAGGGCCTGAACCTCTGTAGGCCTGCAGTAAATATACCTTTGCTCAAAATGGCAGTATTTCAAATGGCTGTATTTCAAATGCCTAATTCAAACCCCTGTATGTAGACGTGGTATCTCACAGGGCCTGAACCTCTGCAGGCCTGAAGTAAATATATCTTTGCACAAAATGGCTGTATTTCAAATGGCTGTATTTCAGATGCCTAATTCCATCCCCTGTATGTAGAGGTAGTATCTCAGAGGGCCTGAACCTCTGTAGGCCTGCAGTAAATATATCTTTGCACAAAAAGGCTGTATTTCAAATGGCTGTATTTCAAATCCCTAATTCAAACCCCTGTATGTAGAGGTAGTATCTCAGAGGCCCTGAACCTCTGTAGGCCTGAAGTAAATATATATTTGCACAAAAAGGCTGTATTTCAAATGGCTGTATTTCAAATGACTAATTCAAACCCCTCTATGTAGAGTTTGTATCCCAGAGGCCCTGAACCTTTGTAGGCATGAAGTAAATATATCTTTGCACAAAATGGCTGTATTTCAAATGGCTGTATTTCAAATGCCTAATTTAAACCCCTGTATGTAGAGGTAGTATCTCAGAGGGCCTGAACCTCTGTAGGCCTGCAATAAATATATCTTTGCCCAAAATGGCTGTATTTCAAATGGCCGTTCGACTGCGGGTGAAAAGCAGAAGAGAATGACAACCGAATCCCCAAGCGAGAACAGAAGGCCTTCCAGAATCTGGAAACAAATTGCGTACCCCTATCAGAAACAATGTCTGAAGGAATGCCATGCAATTTAACAATGTGATCAACAAACGCTTGCGCCAACGTCTTAGCATTGGGTAACCCAGGAAAGGGAATAAAATGCACCATTTTGCTAAAACGGTCCACTACCACCAGAATCACAGTCTTCCCCAAGGAACGAGGCAGGTCCGTAACGAAGTTCATAGACAGATGCGTCCAAGGGCAGGAAGGAATGGGTAAAGGGAGGAGAGAACCCGATGGGCATGAATGAGGGACTTTGGCACGAGCGCAGGTCTTGCAGGCTGCCACAAAACCCTCAACTGTCTTACGAAGAGCCGGCCACCAGAATCTCTGAGCAATGAGATCCACTGTGGCTCTACTCCCCGGGTGCCCAGCAAGGACAGTATTGTGGTGCTCCTTAAAAACCTTGTGTCGTAAAGCGAGAGGCACAAACAACCTCTCAGGAGGACAAAGATCAGGAGCCTCTGCCTGGGCTGCCTGAACGACCACCACGATGACCACCCCTTCAGCCAAAATGGGACCAGGGTCATCAAAGTTCCCCCCTCCTGGAAAACAACGTGACAGGGCATCCGCCTTCACATTTTTAACCCAAGGGCGGAACGTGACAACAAAATTAAACCTAGAAAAGAACAAAGACCATCTGGCCTGTCTCGGGTTCAGACGCTTGGCCGATTCCAAGTTGGCCAGATTCTTATGGTCGGTAAACACGGTAATAGGGTGTCTGGCTCCCTCTAACCAATGGCGCCATTCCTCAAAAGCTAATTTGATGGCCAACAACTCCCTATCTCCCACATCGTAATTTCTCTCTGCAGAGGAGAGTTTCCTTGAGAAAAAGGCACACGGTCGCCATTTGGCAGAAGAGGGACCCTGAGATAAGACCGCACCCACACACACCTCAGAAGCGTCCACCTCAACAATAAAAGGTAGAAAAACATCAGGTTGTACCAAAATGGGAGAGGAAGCAAAACTCTTTGATACGAGAAAAGGCTTTAAGCGCATCTACCGACCACGAGGAAAAATCTACCCCCTTTTTAGTCATATCAGTGAGTTGCTTAACAACAGAGGAATAATTCAAAATGAACTTTCTGTAATAATGGGCAAAACCCAAAAACCGCATCAGCGCCTTCTGATTCTCAGGAAGCTCCCAATCAAGCATTGAATCTCCGGAACCACAAACACACATTTTTCCAGTTTAGTGTACAATTTATTCTCCCGCAGAATCAGCAAGACCTGGCGTAGGTGGTCCCGATTAATCTTGGAATCAGGAGAAAAAATCTAAATGTCATCTAGATACACCAGAACAAATTTCCCCATTAAATGATAAAAAATGCTGTTCACAAAATGTTGGAAGACGGCCGGAGCATTCATCAAACCAAAGGGCATAACCAAATTCTCAAAATGACCCTCAGGGGTATTGAAGGCCGTCTTCCATTTGTCCCCTTCCCTGACCCTGACTAGGTTGTATGCCCCTCTTAAATCCAACTTAGAAAAAACTTTAGCCCCAACAATCTGGTTAAACAGGTCCGGGATCAGAGGAAGGAGATATGGGTCACGAATTGTGATACGGTTCAGCTCCCTGAAATCCAGGCAATGTCTTAAAGAACCATCTTTTTTCTTAACAAAAAAAAAAACTGCGGAGATAGGTGACTTCGAGGGTCGGATGTGTTCCTTTCTCAGGCTCTCAGAGATATAAGTACGCATAGCGACTCTTTCAGGTTGGGAGAGATTGTATAAACTTGATTTTGGCAGCTTGGCACCTGGGATGAGATTAATAGGGCAGTCGTACTCCCGGTGAGGGGGCAACTCCTGGACACCACTCTCGGAAAACACATCCGAAAATTCAGCGAGAAAAGATGGTACAGTCTTGGTAGAAACCTCTGAAAGAGACGCCGTGAGGCAATTCTCTCTGCAAAACTCACTCCAACCATTTATTTGCCTTGCTTGCCAATCAATGGTGGGGTTATGTTTAGTGAGCCAGGGTAGCCCCAACAGTAGAGGAGTTGGTAATCCGCTTAGGACAAAACATGACATATCCTCAACATGAGCGTCACCCACAGTCAAACGGATATTGTGAACTATGCCCTTTAACGATCTTTGAGAAAGTGGAGCGAAATCGATAGCAAAAACAGGTATATCCTTTTCCAAAGTGCATACCTGGAAACCATGCGTTATTGCAAATTGATTATCAATGAGATTGACAGCTGCTCCACTATCTACAAAAATCTCACAAACAATGTTCTTGCTGTCTAGCGCCACCCTGGCAGGTAGGAGAAAACGGGAACTACAAGAAAACGGCAAACCTTCAATTTCCGCATCAACCTTGCCAATAGTAGCAAATGGAAAGTTTTTAGAGGTTTTTTATTTTTATTTTATATTTATACCCCCACAACAGAAACAAACCCTCCTCTGAGAGCTGAATCCTCTACTATCAGAGGCAAGCAAACTCAGCTGCATGGCCTCTTCCTCAGAGGGGATTGAGAAAGAGGGGATTGAGAGAGACTGAGACCCCTGCGCACTGAATAAGACAGCCCCACTGTCCTTGGGCTGAATATGACAAGAAGGAGTAGTCTCCTCTCTCTCTCTAAGATGCCTGTCAATACGAACAGCTAGAGACATGCCAGATTCTAACGAGGCTGGTCTCTCATTAAAAGCAAATGCATCTTTCAATCTTTCCGAAAGACCATGGCAAAATTGACTTCAGAGTGCAGCATCATTCCAACCAGTATCAGCTGCCCATCTCAGAAATTCAGAACAATATATCTCTGCAGACTGTTTACCCTGGCATAAAAGATGCAGTTTAGATTCAGCCAGAGAAATACGATCCGGGTCATCATATGTCTGCCCCAGGGCTACAAAAAATTCATCCTGCGAAAGGAGGGGCCGTGCCCCCACCGGCAGCGAATAGGCCCAAGATTGAGCGTTATCCCTGAGCAGCGAGATGATGATCCCCACCCTCTGCTCCTCATCACCAGAGGAATGGGGAAGTAGGCGAAAATTGAGTTTGCAAGCCTCTCTAAAGCTAACAAAATTCTCACTACCCCCGGAGAACGTATCCGGAAGCGAGATCTTAGGCTCGGAACAAACTCCATGAACGCCAGAAGAACCGGTCACCTGAAACTGAGACACAGTTTTACGGAAATCTGCTACCTCCAGCAAAAGACCTTGTATGCGGTCAATCAAGGCTAAAACCGGATCCAAGCTTAAAACCGTTAAGGCGGTTTATAATGTCACGGATGATGTTGCAGATAGCTGGAAATTATGAATAAACGTCCGACTGGCTTGATCCCAAACTAAGGAGCATATAGGTGAGCCCTATAAAACCCTAAGAGCTCTCCCTGACTGCTATGCCCATGCAAGGGTCTCAATGGTAGACAATTGCATGCCCACGTAACTAAGACTGTATGACACCTGAAAACCCTATAATAGTGAGGGGACACGACCACTGGCTCCCTGCACTTAATACGGACGGAGTCAGGGTCACCTAGAATCAAGCCAGCAAGGAAACACAATACATGAAAAGACTTATCTGAGCAAACAGCAACAGCAGCCTCCAGCAGTGAACACTTCATCCAGGAATTAGTATAAACAGCAAAGTGAGGCAGTATGGGAGGGAATATAAAGGGAGACGATTAGTCTAAATAGGTGACACCTGGGAGAAGGAAAGGAGATGACAAAGTGAAACCAAAACAAAGAACATCATGCAAACGGCAAACCTTCAATTTCCGCATCAAAATGGCTGTATTTCAAATGGCTGTATTTCAAATGCCTAATTCAAACCCCTGTATGTAGAGGTAGTATCTCAGAGGACCTGAACCTCTGTAGGCCTGAAGTAATTATATCTTTGCACAAAAAGGCTGTATTTCAAATGGCTGTATTTCAAATGCCTAATTCAAACCCCTGTATGTAGAGGTGGTGTCTCACAGGGCCTGAACCTCTGTAGGCCTTAAGTAAATATATATTTGCACAAAAAAGGCTGTATTTCAAATGGCTGTATTTCAAATGCCTAATTCAAACCCCTGTATGTAGAGGTGGTATCCTACAGGGCCTGAACCTCTGTACGCCTGGAGTAAATAAATCTTTGCACAAAAAGGCCGTATTTCAAATGGCTGTATTTCAAATGCCTAATTCAAACCCCTGTATGTAGAGGTAGTATCTCACAGGGCATGAACATCTGTAGGCCTGCAGTAAATATATCTTTGCACAAAATGGCTGTATTTCAAATGGCTGTATTTTAAATGCCTAATTCAAACCCCTGTATGTAGAGGTGGTATCTCACAGGGCCTGAACCTCTGTAGGTCTGAAGTAAATATATCTTTGCACAAAATGGCTGTATTTCAAATGGCTGTATTTCAAATGCCTAATTCAAACCCCTTTATGTAGAGGTAGTATCTCAGAGGGCCTGAACCTCTGTAGGCCTTCAGTAAATATATCTTTGCACAAAATGGCTGAATTTTAAATGGCTGTATTTCAAATGCCTAATTTAAACCCCTGTATGTCGAGGTAGTATCTCAGAGGGCCTGAACTTCTGTAGGCCTGCAGTAAATATATCTTTGCACAAAATGGCTGTATTTTAAATGGCTGTATTTCAAATGCCTAATTCAAACCCCTGTATGTAGAGGGGGTATCTCACAGGGCCTGAACCAGTGTAGGCCTGAATTCAATATTGGTGCGCCAAATGGCGGTATTTAAAATCTCTGAATGTAACCCAAATGTATTAAAGGTGTATCTCACAATGACATCTGCATTAAAGGCTGCCAACTAATTTTTTTATGCCCAAATGAGTGTTTGTTTAAAAACTGAATTTGACAGCAGTATATAAGCCTGTAATTTCACACGTGCTGATGCTGCAAGGCCTGAAAATAGTATTTTTTGTCAAAAGAGTGTGTTTTTCAAACCATAGAAAATGATGGGTGTCTTTCTACATTAAATTGCACACTGACTAATACAGATGTTGTAGATTGCCAAAAAAGTCATATTTTTCTAACAGAATATGAAAACTGTATATATTAAACTTGAATTTAACACTTGTAGATCTGTAATATACTGTTTTTTGAAAAAAAATTGTGTGTTTTTCAAACCCCAGAAAATGATGGGTGTATTTCTACCTTAAATTGCACACTGACTAATACAGATGTCGTAGATTGCCAAAAAAGTCTTTTTTTGCTAACAGAATATGAAAGCTGTATATATTAAACTTGAATTTAACACTTGCAGATCTGGAAAATACAGTTTTTTGAAAAAAAAAAAGTGTTTTTCAAACCCCAGAAAATGATGGGTGTATTTCTACCTTAAATTGCACACTGACTAATACAGATGTTGTAGATTGCCAAAAAAGTCTTTTTTTGTTAACAGAATATGAAAACTGTATATATTAAACTTGAATTTAACATTTGCAGATCTGGAAAATACAGTTTTTTTTAAAATAAATAGTGTGTTTTTAAAACCCCGGAAAATGATGGGTGTATTTCTACCTTAAATTGCACACTGACTAATTCAGATGTTGTAGATTGCCAAAAAAGTCTTTTTTTGCTAGCAGAATATGAAAGCTGTATATATTAAACTTGAATTTAACATTTGCAGATCTGGAAAATACAGTTTTTTGGAAAAAAAAAGTGTGTTTTTCAAACCCCAGAAAATGATGGGTGTATTTCTACCTTAAATTGCACACTGACTAATCCAGATGTTGTAGATTGCCCAAAAAGTTTTTTTTTGCTAACAGAATATGAAAGCTGTATATATTTAACTTGAATTTAACACTTGCAGATCTGGAAAATACTGTTTTTGGAAAAAAAATTGTGTTTTTCAAAACCTAGAAAATGATGAGTGTCTTTCTAGCTTTAATTGCACACTGACTAATCCAGATGTTGTACATTGCCAAAAAAGTATTTTTTTGCTAACAGAATATGAAATCTGTATATATTAAACTTGAATTTAACACTTGCAGATCTGGAAAATACAGTTTTAATTTTTTTTTATGTATTTCTACCTTAAATTGCACACTGACCAATCCAGATGTTGTAGTTTGCCCCAAAAAAATGGTGATTTGCAATGTCCCAAAAGTTCAGATGCATTGCTGGTGCACTGAGCATGCATAAAATGGCCGCCGCCACCCTCCTAACTAACAGAATTCTAAAAGTTTGTATTTTTTGGTCAATGAGCTCAGGGCAGGGTAAAACCATAGTGCCTTGCACCCACACAACTATTTGTCTGTAGATCGATGAGTTAGATTCTCTCCTATTCTCTCCCTGAAATCACAAGTCCAGCAGCATCCTCTCCCTACACTTGTAACAGCAGAGTGACATGCAGCGCTATGTGACTCAAGCTTATATAGAGCCTGGGTCACATGCTGCTCTGGCCAATCACAGCCATGCCATTAGTAGGCATGGCTGTGATGGCCTCTTGGGCCAAGTAGTATGAGGCTTGTTGACTGGCTGCTGTGCAGCCTTTCAAAAAGCGCCAAGAAACCGCCGAACACCGAACACAAACTTTTACGGAAATGTCTGGGTTCGGGTCCGGGGTCCAAAAATCCTAAAGTTCAGTAGGAACCCGAACTTTACAGTTCGGGTTCGCTCAACCCTAATCGGGGTAACTTTTAAGGAACCTCTGCACCACCAAATTCAGCACATGCGCCAGACAAGGGTTGTGCATCAAAGCGGCTAGTCCCAGAGCTGCTACGAGATTTCACCCATTATCGCACACCACCAGGTCGGCTTGAGGCTCACTGGCACCAACCACTCATCGGTCTGTTGTTCAAGGCCCGTCCAAAGCATCTGCGCGGTGTGGGGTTTGTCCCCCAAACAGATAAGTTTTAAAACTGCCTGCTGTCATATACCCCTGGCTGTGCTGAAGTTGGTGGTGAAGGTGTTACGCTGACCAGATGAGGAGCCGGAAGAGGATGAGGAAGCGGAGTAGGAGGAGGAAGCAACAGGAGGAAAACTGAAGCGCCCTGCAATCCTTGGTGGTGGAAGGACATGCGTCAAACTGCTATCCGCCTCAGGCCCAGCCGCCACTGCATTTACCTAGTGTACTGTTATGGAGATATAACGTCCCTGACAATGCTTACTGGTCCACGTATCCGTAGTGAGGTGGACCTTGCCACAGATGGTGTTGCACAGTGCACACCTGATTTTGTCCCCCACTTGGTTGTGCAGGAAAGGGATAACATGCCTTGAAAAGTAGTAGCGGCTGGGCACGACGTACTGTGGGACAGCCACCGCTATAAGGCTTTTAAAACTCTCTGTCTCCATCAGACGGAATGACAGCATTTCAAAGGACAGTAATTTTGAAATGCTGGCATTCAGGGCCAGGGATCGCGGGTGAGTAGGGGGATACTTCCTTTTCTGCTCCAGTGTTTTGGAGATTGAGAGATGAATGCTTCCGTGGGACATTGTGGAGATTCTTGGTGACCCAGGTGGTGGTGTTGCTGGCAGAACCTCTGTTTGCGGGGTGGCAGGTGGCACTGTTACTTGAGAGGTGGATGAAGAGGCCGAGACCGCAGCAGAAGAAGAAGCAGGAGGAGTTTTTGAGGTGTCTACTTCACTGCAGCTCGTGTTTTGCACTTAGATGCCTGGTCATGCAGGTTGTGCTCAGGTTGAGAACGTTTATGCCTCGCTTAAGGCTCTGATTGCACAGCGTGCAAACCACTCGTGTCTTGTCGTCAGCCTATTGTCTGAAGAACTGCCACGCCAGGGAACTCCTTGGAGCTGGCTTTGGTGTGCTCAGTCCCTTGCTGCAGTGGGCAGTAGCAGGCATACTGTCTAGAGGACGGCCGCTCCACTTTTGCACGCTGCTCCCTCTTCTGCTGTGCTGGTGGCTCTGTGCGAACACTGCCTCTTCCTCCGAACTTCACAGGACACTCGCATGACCTTGATTCCATGTGGGGTCGAGGACCTCATCGTCCTCCACATCATCCTCCACCCAGTCTTCACCCCTGCCCTCCTTGTCTGTCTGCACACTTTTGAAAGCCACAGCAGTTGGCACCTGTGTTTGTCATCATCCGAGAGGTGCTGCGGTGGTCCTCCTATGTACTCATCTTGAAACATAAGTGGTTGGGCATCGGTGCACTCAATCTCTTCCACTTCTGGGGCAGGGCTAGGTGGATGGCCCACGGAAACCCTGCTACCAGAGTTATCAAAAAGCAGAAGAGACTGATGCATGACTTGGGGCTCAGACTGCTTGGCTGATTTGCAAGGGGGTGAGGTGAAAGACTAATGGACATCGGCTGCAGGTGCTAACTCTGATCTTTCAGCAGGAGACTGTGTGGGAGACAACGTGAAGGAATTGGAGGCACTGTCTGCAACCCAATCTACTATCGCCTGTACTTGTTCTGGTCTCACCATTCGTAGAGAGACCAAATACAGCTGAAGGTTCTGTCGCCTACTCGCACCTGAGGAAGGTGTTTCACTTGTGAGTGTAGCTGGCACAGATCGACCACGTCCTCTCCCTGCAACAGGAGCTCCACCAGCAGCACCACGACCGGGGCCACGTCCCGTATTTGACGCGCTCCTCATATTTCTCAAATTTAGGATCTTGCCCAAAATGGGTGTTTTTTTAATAACAGAATAGAACAACAGTATCTAAAGGGTGTATCTCACAATGACAGATGCAGCAAAGGCTGCAAAATTATTACTTTTGCCCAAAATAGGTGTTTTTTGAATAGCAGAATATAACAACAGTATCTAAAGGGTGTATCTCACACTGACAGATGCAGACAAGGCCGCATATTTAGTTTTTTGCCCAAAATTGGTGTTTTTTTAAAATAACAGAATAGAACAGCAGTATCTAACGCATGTATCTCACACTGACAGATGCAGCAAAGGCTGCAAATTAAGATTTTTGCCCTAATTAAGGTGTTTTTTTTAATAGCATAATAGAACAACAGTATCTAAAGGGTGTACCTCGCAATGACAGATGCAGCAAAAGCGGCAAAATTATTATTTTTTGCCCAAAATAGGTGTTTTTTTAATAGCAGAATATAACAACAGTATCTAAAGAGTGTATCTCACACTGACAGATGCAGACAAGGCCGCAGATTTTTTTTTTTGCCCAAAATGTGTGTTTTTTTTAATAACAGAATAGAAAAGCAGTATCTAACGCATGTATCTCACACTGACAGATGCAGCAAAGGCTGCAAATTAAGATTTTTGCCCAAAATAGGTGTTTTTTTAGATAGAATAGAACAACAGTATCTAAAGGATGTATCTCACAATGTCAGATGCAGCAAAGGCTGCAAAATAAAAAAAATTGCCCAAAATAGGTGTTTTTTTTAATAACAGAATATGACAGCAGTATATAACGCTTGAATTTCACGCTGACAAATGCAGTAAGGTCGGAAATTTTCAGTACTGCCCAAAATGGGTGTTTTTTTAATAACAGAATATTATTTCTATAAAGAAATAGTGGGGCACACCTACATCCGGAATTGACACAGAACGCTAGCTCGTGATGCTGCTATTAATATTTATTACATAAGAACATAAAATATTAAGGGTTAACAGTACATCTATAAAATATCAATAAAATACAGCTATGTATACATGTGGTAACATAAAAAAATAAAAATAAAAATAAGATAACTAAATAAGATAAATAAAAATTGATGTAACCAGTCTGAAGGTATTAAATAGGTGCACCTAATAATGCCGTAGTTGGATAATGCTACCAACAGTCTTGTATATTAATAATGGATTGTAGCCAATAGATTGTTGTATTATATATCCAACTTAGGTGCACTTGTAGTGTGCGTGGTTCCCCTTTATATCGACGATTTTTGCAACAATTTGTGGATGTAAAAAGTTCTGGTATGAATGATGCCTTACAAATGAGGATATTTTTCTCAGTTGTTAGATGTGTACTCGTAGCTATAGTGTGACCATCTGCTACTACACAATTACTGATTCAAGCTGTGATACTCACTGTTTGGAGCGATGATGTCCGAGGTTTTCGTGCCTAGCGTGGCGTCCCACGTGTTGCGGCACAGAAGATCTTACCTCCGGTTTATTCTACAGTAAGTAATGAATTGTTAAGGCTTTAAACAGTCCACTAGACGCCGGGGTCTATAGATATTGGACCCTCTTTGATGTTCGGCGTTTCCTTGTGTCTATTTAATCTAGACGCGGCGAGACTGTTTATCATTCGTATACAGCATTCGGGAGCGCTCCGAAGATTCGTGGATAATCCGCAGAATATGTTCTGCGGTTTTTTTCTTCCTTAGAGACTTGTATACACCAGACGCGTTTCGGAGTTAACACAGACTCCTTCCTCTGTGGTCAAGTCTCATATGTTATGTGGTGGTTTATATAGTCCTAGATATAAGAAAAGTGAAAACATTAAAAACATGAGTAATAATAACCTATCCCGAAAGGAAGTACATGCAATCAAACAATTACAGAAAGAAAACAATATAGTTATACGCCCTGCAGATAAAGGCGGAGCAATCGTCATTTTGGAGGCGGATAATTATAATAAGGAATGTAAAAGTCAATTGGCGGATGTCAATACATAGAAAGAAATTAAAATCAGATCCAACACAAGAATACTATGTAGAGTTAACTGAGCTGTGCAATAGAGGTTTGGAACAATAAAAGAGGAACATATATACTGAATACTCAACAAAGATTGCCAGTCTTTTATTGCATCCCTAAACTACACAAAAATCAAACCAATCCACCCGGATGACCAATTATTTCGGGCAGAAATTCACTCACGGCCAATCTGTCACAATATATCGACAGATTATTACAACCCGCGGTGAAAAGGACTAGATCGTACACTAAGGATAATAGCCAGATAATACAAATTGTGGAAAAAATACAATGGGATCCAAACTGGACTATAGGCACACTAGACGTGCAGTCTTTATATACAGTGATTCACCATGACCAAGGTATTCAAGCCATGAAAAAGCAACTATTACAAGATGGACACTTACCTATTCAACAAATAGAATATATAATGGAGGCAGTACGATTCATATTGAATCAGAATTATTTTTACTTTGACACTGAGTTCTATGTGCAAACACAGGGCACAGCCATGGGCACCAGGTTTGCCCCCAGTTATGGCAATTTATTTATGGCCCAATGGGAGCAGGACATTATTGCTCCCAAACTGGGGGCAGACCTAGTGCTCTGGAAAAGATATATAGACGATGTGTTGTTTATTTGGCGTAACGATCAGGCATCACTTGATCTTTTTCTGGAAGAAATCAATGACAATTTACTAAATCTACGCTTTTCAGCCGTGACGAGTGTATCCTCTGTTTAGTTTTTAGATTTACAAATTACTATTGAAGACAACAGCCTAGTGTGTAGCACTTATCAAAAGCTGACATCAAAAAAATAGCTACATACTATATAACAGTTGCCATTTACCACAATGGCTTTACAAACATACCTTCAGGCCAATTTAGACGCATTAAAAAAAATAGTTCCAAACAAGAAAGATTTGAGGAAGAAGCAATAAAATTAAGAGATCAATTTTTACTGAAAAAATACCCATAAGAAATATTAGAATCATCATTAGAAGCAGTCCGCAGATTAGATCCAAAAACTTTTTTTGCGGACAACTTGGAAACATCAAAACCAAGCACAAATGACAATATAAGATTAATATTACCATTTAATTCACAACATAAAAAGATCAGATATATAATTAATAAACATTGGCATCATATCGTCAAAGATAAAACAATAGGACCTATATTACCCAATAAACCTCAAATCACTTTTACTAAGGCTCCAAATTTAGGTTTGTTGGTAGCCCCCACAATCATCAATAAGGCTTCAAAAACATGTTCAATCCAAAAATGGATGGGCCTTTCAGGCTTTTATAGATGTGGATCATGTATGGGGTGTAAAGTTACCTCATTCCCCAAAAAAACTATTTAGGTAGAATCCACTAGCAATACTCATAAACATAAAATTAAAGAATTTCTGACATGCAGTACGGAGAGTGTTATATACATCATACAATGCCCATGTAAAAAACAGTATGTGGGCAGAACTAAAAGAACTTTGAAAAAACGTATTGCAGAGCATATTGCAAATATAAAAAAAGGATACGACAAACACACTTTGTCCCTCCATTTTAAGACCTCACATAATCAGGACCCAAAAGGAATGGTGTTTGCAGCCTTGGAGAAGGTGAACACCCACTGGAGAGGGGGAGATCATATAAGTAAAATGTCACGGATGGAATCTAGGAAAATATTTGATTTTAACACTATCCTCCCAGAGGGATTAAATGCAGAATTGGAGGTTTTCAGTTTCTTGTAGTGTATGGAGAGGGGAGTCCTCCAGCGGATGGAAGCATGGTTGTATGTCCATCCGGCCCAGCCTTTATGCAGGATCTCCCTCTCCCCCTACACTATACAATTTGTTGGTTGTATGCCGAGTAAACACGTCCTGAGACTCCTGAATAAAATACTTACCCCAACTGGATGATCAGCCACTGTCCTTTAGCAAGTATAACAAGCCCTGTATAAGAAATTAAGGGAGAGTAACGTAATTAACTTGAATCAGACTGGTTATTCATAAACAGATATAAATGGAAGTTTAACAAACATGTTATATCACAACACATAACATCACTCTTCATTCATTCATTTTTTCACACTTAGTTTTGTCTTTGTTTTTTAAATAAAACGCATATTATGAAAAAAAAAAACTCTATATCTATTTAAAAAAAATCGCACATGAGTAAAACGCATGTACCTTTATCTTAAATAACACATTTTGCAGAAATTTCGATTTCACTTGATAATTTCTAATGGTTTGTATAACTAGTTTGACTTAAGGATATGCAGCATATTTTGAATATAAAAATCTCACTCCCCTTACGAATGATTACTCTAGGAAATATAAATACTCAGTTAAGCTAGTATGTAGCGGACACTGTATATATGTTTTCAACATTTTTAATATGTTTCTAATATGTTTCTAAATCTTCTATGTAACCAACCATATATAAAGTACTAAATGGTCAGATAGGTTCGATCCAGGTTTTCAGGTTCACCCTAAGATGATGCAACAATTCTAATGAGAAGATTGACCTAGGACTATATAAACCACCACATAACATATGAGACTTGACCACTGAGGAAGGAGTCTGTGTTAACTCCGAAACGCGTCTGGTGTATACAAGTCTCTAAGGAAGAAAAAAAAACGCAGCACATATTCTGCGGATTATCCACGAATCTTCGGAGCGCTCCCGAATGCTGTATACGAATGAGAAACAGTCTCGCCGCGTCTAGATTAAATAGACACGAGGAAACGCTGATCATCAAAGAGGGTCTAATATCTATAGACCCCGGCGTCTAGTGGACTGTTTAAAGCCTTAAAAATTCATTACTAACTGTAGAATAAACCGGAGATAAGATCTTCCGTGCCGCAATACGTGGGACGCAACGCTAGGCACGAAAACCTCGGACATCATCACTCCAAGGAACACAGCTTGAATCAGTAATTGTGTAGAAGCAGATGGTCACGCTATAGCTACGAGTACACATCTAACAACTGAGAAAAATATCCTCATTTGTAAGGCATCATTCATACCGGAACTTTTTACATCCACAAATTGTTGCAAAAATCGTCGACATAAAGGGGAACCACGCACACTACAAGTGCACCTAAGTTGGATATATAATACAACAATCTATTGGCTACAATCCATTATTAATATACAAGACTGTTGGTAGCATTATCTATCTACGGCATTATTAGGTGCACCTATTTAACCACCTCAGGACCGCCGTACGCAGGATTGCGTCTTTGCGGCGGCCCTGCTCTTCTGGGTGGACGCGCCGGTGCGTCCTCTCGCGAGACGCGAGATTTCCTGTGAACGCGCGCACACAGGCGCGCGCGCTCACAGGAACGGAAGGTAAGAGAGTTGATCTCCAGCCTGCCAGCGGCGATCGTTCGCTGGCAGGCTGGAGATGTGTTTTTTTTAACCCCTAACAGGTATATTAGACGCTGTTTTGATAACAGCGTCTAATATACCTGCTACCTGGTCCTCTGGTGGTCCCCTTTGTTTGGATCGACCACCAGAGGACACAGGTAGCTCAGTAAAGTCCCACCAAGCACCACTACACTACACTACACCCCCCCCCCGTCACTTATTAACCCCTTATTAGCCCCTGATCACCCCATATAGACTCCCTGATCACCCCCCTGTCATTGATTACACCCCTGTCATTGATCAACCCCCTGTAAAGCTCCATTCAGATGTCCGCATGATTTTTACGGATCCACTGATGGATGGATCGGATCTGCAAAACGCATACGGGCGTCTGAATGAAGCCTTACAGGGGCGTGATCAATGACTGTGGTGATCACCCCATATAGACTCCCTGATCACCCCCCTGTCATTGATTACCCCCCTGTCATTGATTACCCCCCTGTAAAGCTCCATTCAGATGTCCGCATGATTTTTACGGATGCACTGATAGATGGATCGGATCCGCAAAATGCATCCGGACGTCTGAATGAAGCCTTACAGGGGCATGATCAATGACTGTGGTTATCACCCCATATAGACTCCCTGATCACCCCCCTGTCATTGATCACCCCCCTGTAAAGCTCCATTCAGATGTCCGCATGATTTTTACGGATGCACTGATAGATGGATCGGATCCGCAAAACGCATCCGGACGTCTGAATGAAGCCTTACAGGGGCGTGATCAATGACTGTGGTGATCACCCCATATAGACTCCCTGATCACCCCCCTGTCATTGATTACACCCCTGTCATTGATCACCCCCCTGTAAAGCTCCATTCAGATGTCCGCATGATTTTTACGGATGCACTGATAGATGGATCGGATCCGCAAAACGCATCCGGACGTCTGAATGAAGCCTTACAGGGGCGTGATCAATGACTGTGGTGATCACCCCATATAGACTCCCTGATCACCCCCCTGTCATTGATTACCCCCCTGTAAAGCTCCATTCAGATGTCCGCATGATTTTTACGGATGCACTGATAGATGGATCGGATCCGCAAAATGCATCCGGACGTCTGAATGAAGCCTTACAGGGGCATGATCAATGACTGTGGTTATCACCCCATATAGACTCCCTGATCACCCCCCTGTCATTGATCACCCCCCTGTAAAGCTCCATTCAGATGTCCGCATGATTTTTACGGATGCACTGATAGATGGATCGGATCCGCAAAACGCATCCGGACGTCTGAATGAAGCCTTACAGGGGCGTGATCAATGACTGTGGTGATCACCCCATATAGACTCCCTGATCACCCCCCTGTCATTGATTACACCCCTGTCATTGATCACCCCCCTGTAAAGCTCCATTCAGATGTCCGCATGATTTTTACGGATGCACTGATAGATGGATCGGATCCGCAAAACGCATCCGGACGTCTGAATGAAGCCTTACAGGGGCGTGATCAATGACTGTGGTGATCACCCCATATAGACTCCCTGATCACCCCCCTGTCATTGATCACCCCCCTGTAAAGCTCCATTCAGATGTCCGCATGATTTTTACGGATGCACTGATAGATGGATCGGATCCGCAAAACGCATCCGGACGTCTGAATGAAGCCTTACAGGGGCGTGATCAATGACTGTGGTGATCACCCCATATAGACTCCCTGATCACCCCCCTGTCATTGATTACACCCCTGTCATTGATCACCCCCCTGTAAAGCTCCATTCAGACGTCCGCATGATTTTTACGGATCCACTGATAGATGGATCGGATCCGCAAAACGCATCCGGACGTCTGAATGAAGCCTTACAGGGGCATGATCAATGACTGTGGTGATCACCCCATATAGACTCCCTGATCACCCCCCTGTCATTGATTACCCCCCTGTAAAGCTCCATTCAGATGTCCGCATGATTTTTACGGATGCACTGATAGATGGATCGGATCCGCAAAACGCATACGGACGTCTGAATGAAGCCTTACAGGGGCATGATCAATGACTGTGGTTATCACCCCATATAGACTCCCTGATCACCCCCCTGTCATTGATCAACCCCCTGTCATTGATCACCCCCCCCTGTCATTGATCACCCCCCTGTCATTGATCACCCCCCCCTGTCATTGATCACCCCCCTGTCATTGATCACCCCTCTGTAAGGCTCCATTCAGACATTTTTTTGGCCCAAGTTAGCGGAATTTTTATTTATTTTTCTTACAAAGTCTCATATTCCACTAACTTGTGTCAAAAAATAAAATCTCACATGAACTCACCATACCCCTCACGGAATCCAAATGCGTAAAATTTTTTAGACATGTATATTCCAGACTTCTTCTCACGCTTTAGGGCCCCTAGAATGCCAGGGCAGTATAAATACGCCACATGTGACCCCATTTCGGAAAGAAGACACCCCCAGGTATTCCGTGAGGGGCATATTGAGTCCATGAAAGATTGAAATTTTTGTCCCAAGTTAGCGGAACGGGAGACTTTGTGAGAAAAAAATAAAAAATATCAATTTCCGCTAACTTGTGCCAAAAAAAAAAAATTTCTATGAACTCGCCATGCCCCTCATTGAATACCTTGGGGTGTCTTCTTTCCAAAATGGGGTCACATGTGGGGTATTTATACTGCCCTGGCATTCTAGGGGCCCCAAAGCGTGAGAAGAAGTCTGGTATCCAAATGTCTAAAAATGCCCTCATAAAATGAATGTGGGCCCCTTTGCGCATCTAGGCTGCAAAAAAGTGTCACACATGTGGTATCGCCGTACTCAGGAGAAGTTGGGGAATGTGTTTTGGGGTGTCATTTTACATATACCCATGCTGGGTGAGAGAAATATCTTGGTCAAATGCCAACTTTGTATAAAAAAATGGGAAAAGTTGTCTTTTGCCAAGATATTTCTCTCACCCAGCAAGGGTATATGTAAAATGACACCCCAAAACACATTCCCCAACTTCTCCTGAATACGGCGATACCACATGTGTGACACTTTTTTGCAGCCTAGGTGGGCAAAGGGGCCCATATTCCAAAGAGCACCTTTAGGATTTCACAGGTCATTTACCTACCTAACACACATTAGGGCCCCTGGAAAATGCCAGGGCAGTATAACTACCACACAAGTGACCCCATTTTGGAAAGAAGACACCCCAAGGTATTCCGTGAGGGGCATGGCGAGTTCCTAGAATTTTTTATTTTTTGTCACAAGTTAGTGGAAAATGCTGATTTTTTTTTTTTTTTTTTTTTTTTATACAAAGTCTCATATTCCACTAACTTGTGACAAAAAATAAAAACTTCCATGAACTCACTATGCCCATCAGCGAATACCTTGGGGTCTCTTCTTTCCAAAATGGGGTCACTTGTGGGGTAGTTATACTGCCCTGGCATTCTAGGGGCCCAAATGTGTGGTAAGGAGTTTGAAATCAAATTCTGTAAAAAATGACAAGTGAAATCCGAAAGGTGCTCTTTGGAATATGGGCCCCTTTGCCCACCTAGGCTGCAAAAAAGTGTCACACATCTGGTATCTCCGTACTCAGGAGAAGGTGGGGAATGTGTTTTGGGGTGTCATTTTATATATACCCATGCTGGGTGAGAGAAATATCTTGGCAAACGACAACTTTTCCCATTTTTTTATACAAAGTTGGCATTTGACCAAGATATTTATCTCACCCAGCATGGGTATATGTAAAAAGACACCCCAAAACACATTCCTCAACTTCTCCTGAGTACGGAGATACCAGATGTGTGACACTTTTTTGCAGCCTAGGTGGGCAAAGGGGCCCATATGCCAAAGAGCACCTTTCGGATTTCACAGGTCAATTTTTACAGAATTTGATTTCAAACTCCTTACCACACATTTGGGCCCCTAGAATGCCAGGGCAGTATAACTACCCCACAAGTGACCCCATTTTGGAAAGAAGAGACCCCAAGGTATTCGCTGATGGGCATAGTGAGTTCATGGAAGTTTTTATTTTTTGTCACAAGTTAGTGGAATATGAGACTTTGTATGAAAAAAAAAAAAAAAAAAAAATAATCATTTTCCACTAACTTGTGACAAAAAATAAAAAATTCTAGGAACTCGCCATGCCCCTCACGGAATACCTTGGGGTGTCTTCTTTCCAAAATGGGGTCACTTGTGGGGTAGTTATACTGCCCTGGCATTCTAGGGGCCCAAATGTGTGGTAAGGAGTTTGAAATCAAATTCAGTAAAAAATGACCTGTGAAATCCGAAAGGTGCTCTTTGGAATGTGGGCCCCTTTGCCCACCTAGGCTGCAAAAAAGTGTCACACATCTGGTATCTCCGTACTCAGGAGAAGGTGGGGAATGTGTTTTGGGGTGTCATTTTATATATACCCATGCTGGGTGAGAGAAATATCTTGGCAAAAGACAACTTTTCCCATTTTTTTATACAAAGTTGTCATTTGACCAAGATATTTATCTCACCCAGCATGGGTATATGTAAAAAGACACCCCAAAACACATTCCTCAACTTCTCCTGAGTACGGGGATACCAGATGTGTGACACTTTTTTGCAGCCTAGGTGGGCAAAGGGGCCCATATTCCAAAGAGCACCTTTCGGATTTCACTTGTCATTTTTTACTGAATTTGATTTCAAACTCCTTACCACACATTTGGGCCCCTAGAATGCCAGGGCAGTATAACTACCCCACAAGTGACCCCATTTTGGAAAGAAGAGACCCCAAGGTATTCGCTGATGGGCATAGTGAGTTCATAGAACTTTTTATTTTTTGTCACAAGTTAGTGGAATATGAGACTTTGTAAGAAAAAAAAAAAAAAAAAAAAAAAATCATCATTTTCCGCTAACTTGTGACAAAAAATAAAAAGTTCTATGAACTCACTATGCCCATCAGCGAATACCTTAGGGTGTGTACTTTCAGAAATGGGGTCATTTGTGGGGTGTTTGTACTGTCTGGGCATTGTAGAACCTCAGGAAACATGACAGGTGCTCAGAAAGTCAGAGCTGCTGCAAAAAGCGGAAATTCACATTTTTGTACCATAGTTTGTAAACGCTATAACTTTTACCCAAACCATTTTTTTTCTACCCAAACATTTTTTTTTTTATCAAAGACATGTAGAACTATAAATTTAGAGCAAAATTTCTATATGGATGTCGTTTTTTTTGCAAAATTTTACAACTGAAAGTGAAAAATGTCATTTTTTTGCAAAAAAATCGTTAAATTTCGATTAATAACAAAAAAAGTAAAAATGTCAGCAGCAATGAAATACCACCAAATGAAAGCTCTATTAGTGAGAAGAAAAGGAGGTAAAATTCATTTGGGTGGTAAGTTGCATGACCGAGCAATAAATGGTGAAAGTAGTGTAGGTCAGAAGTGTAAAAAGTGGCCTGGTCTTTCAGGGTGTTTAAGCACTGGGGGCTGAGGTGGTTAATACCTTCAGACTGGTTACATCAATTTTTTGTTATCTTATTTAGTTATCTTATTTTTTTATTTTTATTTTTTTAATATTACCACATGTATACATAGCTGTATTTTATTGATATTTTATAGATGTACTGTTAACCCTTGATATTTTATGTTCTTATGTAATAAATATTAATAGCAGCATCACGAGCTAGCGTTCTGTGTCAATTCCGGATGTAGGTGTGCCCCACTATTTCTTTACATTTCTTTACACTTTGCATTCTTTATATTATTGGGGTATCTCTTTTTTAGTGGGAGCACCCTTTCCTTGTTAGTTGGAGGGTGAGCCATCCCAACCCACTTTAATAGAATATTATTTCTGTATTTCAAGCTTGCATCTCACACTAACAGATGCAGACAAGGCCGCAAGTTTAGTTCTTTGCCCAAAATGGGTGTTTTTTTAATAACAGAATATGACAGCAGTATATAACGCTCGAATTTCACACTGACAAATGCAGCAAGAGCTACTATATTAAGTACTTTGCCCAAAATGGGTGTTTTTTAAACCAGAATATTATTGCTGTATTTCAAGATTGTATCTCACAATGACATACGCAGCAAAGGCTGCAAAATTAAGTTTTTTGCCCAAAATAGGTGTTTTTTTTATAGCAGAACAGAACAACAGTATCTAAAGGGTGTATCTCACACTGACAGATGCAGACAAGGCCTCAGATTAAGTTTTCTGCCCAAAATAGTTTTTTTTTTTTTAATAACAGAATATGACAGCAGTATATAACGCTCAAATTTCACACTGACGAATGCAGCAAAGGCTGCAAAATTAAGTTTTTTGCCCAAAATAGGTGTTTTTTTTTTATAACAGAATAGAACACCAGTATCTAACATGTGTATCTCACAATGACAAATGCAGCAAGGGAGGAAATATTAAGTACTTTGCCCAAAATGAGTGTTTTTTTAAACCCAGAATATAATTGCTGTATTTAAAGCTTGTATCTCACACTGACAGATGCAGATAAGGGCGCAAATTAGTTTTTTTGCCCAAAATAGGTGTTTTTTTATAACAAAATTGAAAACCAGTATTTAACACGTGTATCTCACAATGACAAATGCAGCAAGGACTGCAATATTAAATACTTTGCCCAAAATTAGTGTTTTTTTAAACCCAGAATATTATTACTGTATTTCAAGCTTGTATCTCACACTGACAGATGCAGAAAAGGCCACAAATTTTGTTTTTTGCCCAAAATGGGTGTTTTTTTAATAACAGAATAGGACAGCAGTATATAACACTTGAATTTCACACTGACAAATGCAGCAAGGGCTGCAATATTAAGTACTTTGCCCAAAATGGGTGTTTTTTTAAACCCAGAATATTATTGCTGTATTTCAAGCTTGTATCTCACACTGACAGATGCAGACAAGGCCGCAAATTTAGTATTTTCCCAAAAGAGGGTGTTTTATAAAACCCAGAAAATTATTGCTGTATTTCTAGCTTAAATTGCACACTGACTAATGTGGCATAGGTTCCAGATGGAGGGTATTGCCAAAAATGGGTGTTTTTTAAAACCCTGAAAATTATAGAAGTATTTCTAGCTTGTTTTTAACAATGAAAGATGCAGCAAACGCCAGAAAAATTTGGATTTTGCTCTAAATGGTTGTTTGTTTAATAACAGAACATGACAGCAGTATATAACACTTGAATTTCTAACTGCCAGATGCAGCAAGGGCTGTAAAATTTAGTATTTTGCCCAAAAAGGGTGTTTTTTAAAACCAAGAAAATTTTTGCTGTATTTCTAGCTTAAATTGCACACTGACTAATGCTGCAAAGGCAACAGATGTAGGGTCTTGCCAAAAATGGGTGATTTTTTTTTAAACTCAGAATATTATTGCAGTATTTCAAGCTTCTACTGTATTTGACTGTCACAAATGCACATATGCTGTGCTGGTGCACAGAACTCACATAAAATGGCCGCCGCCGCCCACATAACTAACAGACGGATAAAAGTTATTTTTCTGGGTCACTGGGCTCAGGGCAGGATACCCAAGCCGGGCGGGACATTGCGGTTCTGTAACGACTTCCG
Organism: Bufo bufo; assembly: GCF_905171765.1. Classification (NCBI taxonomy): domain Eukaryota; kingdom Metazoa; phylum Chordata; class Amphibia; order Anura; family Bufonidae; genus Bufo; species Bufo bufo. The sequence goes on along the minus strand of NC_053391.1, from coordinate 169,838,014 downwards.
CAAACTTGATGAGCTTATTGAGAAGTTGGCCCAAGCCCGGTATTTTTCTGTGTTGGACCTCACCAAAGGGTACTGGCAGGTACCCTTGATGGAGGTTGCCAAGGAAAAAACGGCTTTCATCACGCTAGAGGGGCTGTATCAGTACAAGGTATTACCCTTTGGTCTACATGGCGCTCCTACCACATTTCAAAGGCTAATGGACATTGTACTCCGCCCACATCGTCGGTACGCTTTGGCGTACCTGGATGATATCGTTATCCACAGCACCGACTGGGAAAGTCACCTACCTAAAGTACAGGCTGTAGTGGACTCCCTTAGGAAGGCTGGCTTAACCGCTAACCCAAAAAAGTGCGCAATAGGGTTAAAAGAGACCAAGTACCTGGGGTATGTAATTGGGCACGGAATTATCAAACCTGAGGCAATTAGGAATTGGCCCCAACCTGTCACTACTCGGCAAGTAAAGTCATTCTTGGGTATGATGGGATACTATATGAGGTTTGTCCCCAATTTTGCTACAGTTACCGCACCATTGACAGGCCTTTTGAAGGGACTCAAGTCAATGAAAGTTCAGTAGAATGAGCAGGCGGAAAAGGATTTCTCCACTTTGAAGTCTGCCCTGTGTGGATCCCCGGTATTGGTGACGCCTGACTTCAAAAAGGAGTTTGTGGAACAGACCGATGCCTCTGAAGTAGGCCTCGGAGCTGTACTCTGTCAGGACATTAATGGGGAGGAACATCCTGTTGTTTTTCTGAGCTGAAAGCTACCTCAGCCAAGACTAGGTACAGTATAGTCGAGAGAGAGTGCCTGGCCATCAAATGGGCACTCGAGTCTCTCCACTATTACCTGTTGGGGAGAAAGTTCCGTCTGGTGACTGACCACTCCCCTCTCAAGTGGATGAGCCAGGCTAAAGAGAGGAATGCTTGGGTCACCAGGTGGTTCTTGTCGTTACAAAACTTAAAATTTTCTTTTTAACATAGGGCAGGCAGGTTACAGGGAAATGCAGATGCCCTGTCCAGGGTACACTGTCTGGCGGGTGTTCCCCCCCTTCAGGGTTGAACAAAGGGGGGAGGTATGTAAGAAGCCGCAAGGGGCCGTCATTGATGGAAGGTATGTGTCACTGAGATTCCTGGCCTCTGTGAGGTAAGAGCCGGTAATTTTAAGTGTCAGCGGCAGCTAGTGCTGACTATCGCTGTTTTGTTTTTAGTATGGCTATAAAGCCGATCTGGGCCGGCTCTTACTGGGAGTAGCCAAAGTGCTGGGTGGGTGGCTATTTTGGCCTATATAAAACCCATCCAGCAGTCTCAGCTGGTTGTGGTTTATCCTCCATCTGACAGAGAAGCTGGGGAGTCTCTGTGTTTTGGGACCTGTGAATTTGTGCCCTGCTAAAGGGCTGAGAGCCACATGCCGGGAAACAGGCCCCTAAAGCCTGCTGTGGACTACGGGTGGAAAACTGCTAAACAGGTGAAGATTTTGTTATATGGACATTGCATGGTGTGAACAAACACCAAGACTGTGAACAGTCATTTTGTTTTTCCTTATGTGTGAATAAACACCAAACTATTTAAGTTAAAGACTTTGTGTTTGCCTCTACACTGCGTCCGCTAGCCTGTCTACCAGAGCAAAACCCCACAAAATATATAGAAACATTGTAGCAGAGTGCGCTCCAAACTTACTAACAACTAAGTGAACTTTATAATTCAGCTAATACTGCTAAATATGAACTACTGTACAGTAATACTTTTAAGTTAACTACACGCCAAGACAAAGATACACAAATCAAGGAAACCCCTTATTTTTTTCACATGTATGGACTTTTTTATATATATGAGAGCTCCGCATTAAAATGGACCGTGTTCATATAGTAGACTGTATGAAGTTTTGTCTTCTGTTTTTAGTTGTCATGTACATGTAAGGTATTGTTTTTAATATAGTGTATAAAATAGTAAAAGTGTATGCAAATTACTGTGAGCCAGCCATTAATTGTAATTAATTGGGTCTATTCTGATGCTGCCAACCGCCTGATGCCACACACATGTTGCCTCTGCTGCCATATTCTCCTACTGCCACTATCTTGTGCTGTTACTGCCACAGCTGTTGACCCCCACCTCCCCACTCCGTGACGGCGCCACTATGTTGACTCTTCATGCGGTTGCCACCCTCAACACTCTGTGACCTGGCCACTATGTTGACTCCCCATGCAGTTGACACCCTAACCACTCTGTGACGGGGCCACTATGTTGACTCCCGACTCGATCACTGGGCCACTTTGTTGACTCATCATGGGGTTGTTACTCTCACCACTTGAATAGAAAAAAATAGCGGTAGGGTCCAGCTTCCAATAAAATACAATTTCTTTATTTTGTTAAAGGTAAAATCCTAGTACAAGATCACATATAAAGTCTTTGTGTTTCGGACCACGAAAATTCAGTCCTTACTCATGAGATGTGTATGTCAGGAGTAAGGACCGAAGTTTTGTGGTCCGAAACAAGTAGACTTTATATGTGATCTTGTACTTAGATTTTACCGCAACAAAATAAAGAAATTGTATTTTATTAGAAGCTGGACCCTACCGCTACTTTTTCTATTCAAGTTGTCTCACAGTCGAGTCCAGTGCTGTTTCCATGCTTCCTAGGATTGCACATGGGTGAGCGCTGCATTAATTGATTTTGAAACTTACTCCCACTACTTTGACTGGGCCATTGTGTTGACTCCTCATGCTGTTGCCACCCTCCCCATTCTGTCACTCAGCCACTGTGTTGATCTCTCATGAGGTTGCCACCCTCCCCACTCTGTTGGGGCCATTTTGTTGATTCCAATCACTGTTGACACCCTCACCACTTTGTGACAGGGCCACTAGTGTCCCTGTTTGGCCTTGTTGACATCACCATTTATTTTACCCTTCTTCTGATCTGTCAGAAGGATGGAAAAAAAGAAAAACACAACAGATCTTGTCTTTGGAGCATCCGTAAGGCCTCCTTCACATTGTCAGTATATGGCATCAGGATTTGCTGATGATTTGGAAGCCAAATCAGGAGTGGGAAAAAAACACAGAACACATGTAAATATTCCAATCACGTGTCATCTCCGTTTTGCATCCACTCCTGTTTTTGGCCTTAGCAATACTGATGGATTACTGACCAAATGCTGACCGTGGGAAGGCGGATGCTCAAAAGACAGGATCTGTTTTTTTGGGATTATTCTTGTGACGTCAACACAAACTTACTGATGACACTCTCTCCACTGTCATGGGCCCATTACTTGTTTCAGCGTGTAACAGAACAGATTCTGTACAAATCTATGTGGAATCAGCTGACAATGTAAACCTGACCTCTTTCACTCTATAGTAGAATCTTGGGCCACTGCACTGTTAAGTCCTTTATACCTGACACTAACATTTACCTGTAAGGCTGACTTCACACTTGTGTTATTTGGTGAGTTTTGGACATGTAACTGACTACATAAGTGAAGTGTGAACTGATTCTAAGCGTGACGCCTGTCAACTGCCTGTCATACTGAGGCACAGTAACTTTTTCACTAGCACAGCGGACTGGCTATGCATGTTTCTGCTACACATAGTGTTGTACACCGAGATACATGCTCCCGGCAGCCGGGAAATAGCTGATTTTTAATGCGCTTCATCATAAATTAATTTGGATCAAATTTTTGTCATGGAACCATGAACCAGACGTACAACAAGAGATAAGTGAAAATAGGAAGGCTTTATTGAAAATAAAGCTGTAAAGCAAAAGTCCAAACGAATGGTGAAACCGAAGCAGAGTCTTTGAAAGGCCAGAGATCAGGAACCAGAAGGGTAGTCAGACGAAGCCAGGATCAGGAACCAGCAGGGTAGTCAGACGAAGCCAGGATCAGGAACCAGCAGGGTAGTCAGACGAAGCCAGGATCAGGAACCAGCAGGGTAGTCAGACGAAGCCAGGATCAGGAACCAGAAGCAGCAGCAGTCTTAGAAGCATGTGAACACAGGAGGACCAAGCAAGGAACTGAAGCCACAGACCTCCTATATATATGAGCTAGGCATCCAGCTCCTCCCAGTGGGAAGGAGGAGCCGCAGGGTGGAAGGCTACAAGAAACCCAGAAACCAAGATGGCCGCCAGCACATGTCAAACGAAGGAGAACAGCAAGAAGGTAAGACCATGACAATTTTGGGGGGAAATTTGGTGAAGCATTCGAATCGAAGTTTAAAACTTTGCTCATCTCTAGTTCTGAGGTCTTTATCATATACGATCAGAATTACTGTTCATTTTCCCATTTGTAAATGTTCCCTGTGAAATCATTTCTTCAAGGAAGCGTATGTCACATAAGTATAGTCCATCCAAATGCACAGCCTGACCAGGTCATATATACTGTATTTCCACCATTTTCTGTCCTCAACCAGCTACTCCTGTAACGTCATTCGTTTATAGTTATGTTAGCTCAAATGCTGGTTGAGTGACATATTCATGCTGCTTTACTTATACATCCCTAGCAACACAATTTGCAGAATATGCTGTATAAATAAAGATTATTATTATTATTATTATTATTATTATTATTATTATTAATATTATTATTATTATTATTATTTATTCAATTGGGTTCTGAAATTTTGTTGTAATTAAAAGTCGGGTAACATTTCTCTAGTACTAGTTAATGAAGAAACAGAAAACAATAAAGTTTGCATATTCATTGTTTTCCTGCAACATTCACGAAGGAGATGTTGGCAGAAATATTTAGAATCAGATAAATTGCACAGAGATTGACAGAATCATTGAAATCATTAAAATATATATATATATATATATATATATATATTACGCATTGCCTGGGTTGACAGCTTACATTTTTTTGTTATGCTGTCACTAGAACCAATTAAAGCAGATAAAAGCAGTGCTGTGCTATGTACCCCTAATTTTACTTGACTTGTATTAAAGAGAAAATGGAAATTATCCGAGACAAGAGCTGAAACGCCTGTTTGACAGCTCCAAAAAACTACAAATGCAGCTTGACCTTATCACCCAGCATGGGAAACAGCTTGATGATCTAATCAAATGGTTTGAAAGAAATTCGATCTATGTTCACCTGGCACACAAGTTTTTGGTGTTAATAACAGTTATCAGGAGATGAAAAGAGGTCAACAATAGAGATGCAGAAAATTATTCTGAATATTTTACAACATTCATTGAGGTATTAAATAATATACCATTAAACCTGCTCTTGATTAAATTACTAAGTATGCCTATTCTATGCTGAATGATGCTGCACGCCATTTCAAACATGCATTTACTAAATATCATGTCGTTACAGATGCTTCGCTGTTGCCTCTTGAAATCAGTTTGTGTGGGCAAACCATAAACACTTAAAGGCGTTGTGCAGTGGAAAGATATTACTGACCTATGGTCAAAGTAGGTCATCCTCAATCAGCTTTTTGAATGAGTAGTGGTGCTCATGAATGCACTGTTTCCGCTTCTAAACTAGCTGTGTGACATATCATTTGTAGCAGTTGTGCAGTGTAATTAAACCTGAATTATTCACTTGACTCACAGAATATAGGAATAAACTCCCAATAGGGGACAAAAAAAATAAAAAAATATAACTTTTACTGGATATAGTTAAAAACGAAATATATGAAACCCCAAAACTAACACATATGTGTGTACACAATACATCAATATAAAAAAATATATATCATGAGCCCACACAATTGATAAATGTGTAGGCACAATTAAGCAAAAGATTAGCACGGGCAATAGGATAATAATCAACTGCATATGATATATACCATTATATTGCAGAGGACCACGGTTGTGACCATAACTCACGGTTAGTTGATACAGTCACTAGATGCCAGGCAGTCCTCAGGGATAGCAACCAACAAATGGGGTGGGGAAGATGTTAATTCCCTAGGGTGACCCTACAGGTTTCCCTGCCTAAAAGCGGAGCACCCGCCCCGAAAGAGGTGACCCCACTTATCGGTGGCTAAACCCTGACAAGCCCTGGGTGTCCCTGCTAATATCTTCTCCTTCCGAAGAGGGAAGAGAAGATATTAGCAGGGACACGCAGGGCTAGTGACTGGTATCAACTAACCGTGAGTTATGGTCACAACTGTGGTCCTCTGCAATATAACGCTATATATCATATGCAGTTGATTATTATCCTATTGCCCGTGGTAATCTCTTGCTTGATTGTGCCTACACATTTATCAATTGTGTGGGCTCATGATATATATTTTTAATATTGATGTATTGTGTACCCACATATGTGTTAGTTTTGGGGTTTCATGTATTTTGTTTTTAACTATATCCAGTAAAAGTTATATTTTAGTTGGTTTTTTTTTTGTCAGTGATATAATGAATTATTCACTTGAATAATAATAAAAAAATAGTGTGTTTTTGAATTTAAATTTTTGTATTGCTCACCAAACATTTTTAATGGTTCATTGCAATCAAGATATCAAACAATATTTTGATACCAAACAATATTTTTTTATGCTTTATTATTTGATATATATATATAATATATACAGTAAATATACACTGAACAAAAATATAAACGCAACACTTTCGGTTTTGCTACAATTTTTCATGAGCTGAACTCACTGATCTGAAACATTTTCTACATACACAAAAGACCCATTACTCATAAATCTGTCAAAATCTGTGTTAGTGAGCACTTCTCCTTTGCTGAGATAATCCATCCCACCTCACAGGTGTGGCATATCAAGGTGCTGATTAGACAGCCTAAATATTGCACAGGTGTGCCTTAGACTGCCCACAATAAAAGGCCACTCTGAAATGTGCACAGTTTTGCCTTACTGGGTGGGTGGATGGGGGGGTCATAAAACCAGTCAGTATATGGTGTGGCCACTATTTGCCTCAACCAGTGCACCACATCTCCGTCGCATCGAGTTGATCAGGTTGTTGATTGTGGCCTGTGGAATATTGGTCCACTCCTCTTCAATAGCTGTGCGAAGTTGCAATATATTGGCAGGAACTGGAACACGCTGTCGTATACGCCAATCCAGAGCATCCCAAACATGCTCAATGGGTGACATGTCCGGTGAGTATGCTGACCATGCAAGAACTGGGATGTTTTCAGTTTCCAGGAGTTGTGTACATACACTTGCAATATAGAGCCATGCATTATCATGCTGCAATATGAGGGGATGTTCGTAGATGAATGACACAATGGGCCACAGGATCTTGTCACAGTATCTCTGTGCATTCAAAATGCCATCAATAAAATGCACCTGTGTTCGTTTTTCCATAACATACACCTGCCCATACCATAACCCCACCGCCACCATGAGCCACTCGATCCACAACATTGACGTCAGCAAACCGCTCACCCACACAATGCCACACACGCTGTCGGTTATATTCCCTGAACAGTGAAAAACGGGACTCATCTGTGAACAGAACGTCTCTCCAACGTGCCAGACACCATCGAATGTGAGCATTTGCCCACTCAAGTTGGTTACGATGACTAACTGTGGTCCAGACCCCGATGAAGACGACGAGCATACAGATGAGCTTCCCTGAGATGGTTTCTGACAGGTTATGCAAACCTATTGTTGCTTCAGCTGTCTGCATGGCTGGTCTCAGACGATCATGGAGGTGAACATGCTGGATGTGGAGGTCCAGGGCTGGTGTGGTTACACGTGGTCTGCGGTTGTGAGGCCGGTTGGATGTACTGCCAAATTCTCTGAAACACCTTTGGAGATGGCTTATATAAGAGAAATTAACATTCATTGTACGGGCAACAGCTCTGGTAGACATTCCTGCAGTCAGTATGCCAATTGCATGCTCCCTCAAACGTTGCGTGATAAAACTGCACATTTCAGAGTGTACTTTTATTGTGTGCAGTCTAAGGCACACCTGTGCTATATTCATGCTTTCTAATCAGCACCTTTATATGCCACACCCGTGAGGTGGGATGGATTATCTCGGCAAAGGAGAAGTTCTCACTAACACAGATTTAGACAGATTTGTGAACAATATTTGGGAATAATGGGTCTTTTATGTATGTAGAAAATGTTTCAGATCTTTGAGTTTAGCTCATGCAAAATGGGAGCAAAACCAAAAGTGCTGCATTTATATTTTTGTTCAGTATATATTGTAGAGGACGCCAAGGTTGGGTCCTCAGTGACAGATATGTATCACCATTATTTGGGTTGTGGTGCTTTTAAGAAAGCACTACCTTGGATCCGGTACCCACAGGGTTAACTCACTCTCCTGATAAGAGGAAAAGGAAGTGAGTGAGTGGGTGGTGTGGAGTGGGTGGTGTGGTGTGGTGGACACACTGCTGTGGCTGGCTGTGAACAGAGCTGGAAACTGAGGACATGTGGAAAGTTTGGCAGGAGAGCAGACTGGAATCTACCACGGACTAAAAAGAACCCAGGGTAAAAATACCTTTATCGGGTAAAGGCAGAGGTGAAGAGGTATTGTGCGTCCTGCCCCACGTGCCAGCTAACAGCCCCAGTGTCACACTATCGGAACCCCCTGGTACCTTTGCCCATAATCGAGGTACCGTTTAAGCGGATTGCCATGGACCTGGTTGGGCCGTTGGTAAAATCAGCACGGGGACATCAGCACATACTAGTCGTGGTAGATTACGCAACTAGGTACCCAGAGGCGGTCCCATTAAGGAACACCTCCTCTAAAGCTATAGCTCGGGAATTGTTTCAGATGTTCTCCTGCACTGGACTGCCCAAGGAGATCTTGACGGACCAGGGCACCCCGTTTATGTCGAAGGTCATGGCGGACCTCTGCAAGCTGTTTCAGATGCGACAGTTGCGGACGTTCGTCTATCACCCACAGACGGATGGCCTTGTAGAGCGATTCAACAAAACATTAAAGCTCATGTTAAAAAGAGTAGTCCAGAAGGACGGAAAAGATTAGGACATGTTGCTACCAGCCTTGTTGTTCGCCATACGGGAGGTTCCGCAGGCCTCCACGGGATTCTCGCCATTTGAACTCCTGTATGGGAGGAGACCCCGTGGACTTCTGGATTTGGTGAAGGAAACCTGGGAAGGTGAGTCCTCACCGCACCAGACCCTGGTAGAACACATCTCCCAAATGAGAGAGAGAGTGGCTAAAGTGATGCCGCTGGTTAAGGAACATCTCCAGAAGGCCCAGGATGCCCAGAGGCGGGTATATAACCGGTCAGCTAAATTAAGGCAGTTTTCAATAGGAGACCGAGTAGCGGTTCTGATTCCCACTGTGGAAAGCAAGTTCTTAGCCAGGTGGCAGGGTCCATTTGAAATGGTAGAAAGGGTAGGTGAGGTGAATTATAAGGTACATCAGCCTGGGAAGAGGAAACCCTACCAGATCTACCACGTAAACCTGTTGAAATCCTGGAAAGATCGGGATCAAGTGACCGCTATGGCAAGGGTCATGGTAGAGGAACCTGTAGGAGCCGACCAGGTATTTGTGGCTGACACGCTGTCCAAGTCCCAAAGGCAACAAACAATAGAGTTTATCAGAGAAACAGAGATAAATTCTCAGGTTTGCCAGGGCTCACTAATGTCGTTAAACATGACATTGTCACAGAGCCTAATGTGATAATCCGGCTGAAGCCATACCGAGTTCCAGAGGCCCAGAGGAAATCGGTATCTGAAGAAGTAAAAAGAATGCTTGAGCTGGATGTCATTGAAGAATCGCTGAGTGAATGGTCAAGTCCGATTGTGTTGGTACCGAAGCCAAACGGCACACTGCGATTCTGCAATGACTTCAGAAAACTAAATGAGGTTTCAAAGTTTGATGCCTACCCGATGCCCCGGTTAGACGAATTAATTGAGAGATTAGGGCCTGCCCGATATATCACTACGCTGGATCTCACAAAAGGGTACTGGCAAATTCCTCTCACCCGGGAAGCCAGAGAAAAGACGGCATTCTCCACTCCGGAGGGCCACTGGCAATACAAAAGGATGCCCTTCGGCTTACACTCTGCCCCTGCCATGTTTCAAAGAGCTATGGACAAGATATTGCATCCCCATGATCGGTACGCATCAGTATACCTGGATGACATTGTCATTTTCAGTACCGATTGGGAATCCCATCTCCCTCGGGCCCAGGCAGTCCTAGACTCTTTGAAAGGGGCAGGGTTTACAGTGAACCCGGAAAAGTCTGCCATTGGGATGGAGGAAGCAAAGTACCTGGGATACACCGTAGGCAGAGGGCTAGTAAAGCCACAGATGAGCAAGGTAGAAGCCATACAGAACTGGCCTCGCCCTCTTACCAAGAAGCAGGTTCGGGCGTTCTTGGGGATAGTGGGCTACTACAGGAGATTTGTCCCTAACTTTGCCACTATTGCGGTCCCTTTGACGGACTTAACAAAAGGAAAGAAATCCGTCATGATCAAATGGAGTAGGGAGGCTGAGGAGGCTTTTCAGAAACTTAAAAGGGCCTTATGTGAGTCTCCGGTGCTTGTCACACCAGACTTCTCGAAAGAATTTGTGGTCCAGAAAGATGCTTCAAGTGCAGGTCTAGGTGCCGTCCTGTCTCAGGTGGTCAATGGGGAGGAACACCCTGTGGTCTTTCTCAGCAGGAAGCTGACAGCGGCAGAGAGGAATTATGCTGTGGTAGAGCGAGAGTGTCTGGCCATCAAGTGGGCTCTAGACTCTCTGCGATATTTCCTGATGCGTAGGAAATTCCGCCTGGTGTCTGACCATGCCCCATTGACCTGGATGAGACAGCACAAACAGACCAATGCCAGGGTCACGAGATGGTTCCTCTCTCTCAAGGATTTCAACTTTGTGGTCGAACATAGGTCAGGGAGTCAACATCAGAATGCTGATGCTCTCTCCCGGGTGCATTGCATGTTATTCACAAGTGTCTCCGCCGCCCCTTCTTTCTCAGGACCTCGGCAATTCGACTGGGCATGCTCTCAATCAACTTCTGGGCCAATTCCACACTGATAGCAACCGATTCGTTAATAATCACTTCTTGGAGTTTGTCAGAATTAGTGGGTTTATGTTTGTCCACCCGCCTCTTGAGGATTGACCACAAGTTCTCAATGGGATTAAGATCTGGGGAGTTTCCAGGCCATGGACCCAAAATCTCAACGTTTTGGTCCTCGAGCCACTTAGTTATCTTATGGCACGGTGCTCCAACTGTTGTTGGATTGTTGGAAGAAGTTGCTGTTGGAGGGTGTTTTGGTACTATTCTTTATTCATGGCTGTGTTTTTGGGCAAAATTGTGAGTGAGCCCACTCCCTTGGATGAGGAGCAACCCCACACATGAATGGTCTCAGGATGCTTTACTGTTGGCATGACACAGGACTGATGGTAGCGCTCACCTTTTCTTCTCCGGGCAAGCCTTTTTCCAGATGCCCCAAACAATTGGAAAGAGGCTTCATCGGAGAATATGACTTTACCCCAGTCCTCAGCAGTCCATTAACCATACTTTCTGCAGAAGATCAATCTGTCCCTGATGTTTTTTTTGGAGAGAAGTGGCTTCTTTGCTGCCCTTCTTGACACCAGGCTTCCAAAAGTCTTCGCCTCACTGTGCGTGTAGATGCGCTCACACCTGCCTGCTGCCATTTCTGAGCAAGCTCTGCACTGGTGGCACTCCGATCCTGCAGCTGAATCCTCTTTAGGAGACGATCCTGGTGCTTGCTGGACTTTCTTGGACGCCCTGAAGCCTTCTTAACAAGAATTGAACCTCTTTCCTTGAAGTTCTTAATGATCCTATAAATTGTTGATTGAGTGCAATCTTAGTAGCCACAATATCCTTTCCTGTGAAGCCATTATTATGCAACGCAATGATGGCTGCACGTGTTTCTTTGCAGGTCACCATGGTTAACAATGGAAGAACAATGATTTCAAGCATCACCCTCCTTTTAACATGTCAAGTCTGGCATTTTAACCCAATCAGCCTGACATAATGATCTCCAGCCTTGTGCTCGTCAACATTCTCACCTGAGTTAACAAGACGATTACTGAAATGATCTCAGCAGGTCCTTTAATGCAGCAGTCCCCAACCGCCGGGCCGCGGCCCAGGACCGGGCCCTGGAAGATTGTTTTCCGGGCCGCGGTAGTACAGAGGAGCGGAGACGTCCGTGATAGGTTAATGCTCTATGACGCACTGGCCATTGCCAGGGGCGGCCCTAGAGACTGTAGCCCTGGTGGACTGGCTGGTACTAGAGAGCGCGCAGACTTAGGGCTCATGTTCCGGTAAAATTCAGAGCTCTGTCCGGTGCCCTCAGCGGGAGTATGAGGCGGCTACGGGCAGAAGGTAACCAGTCAGACTGTGGTGAGTTGGACAGGGGGCAGACGGCGAGGGTGACACATAACAGGTTCCTATCTCCTGTGAATCACTGAGTGTCGTTCCGCGATCTGCCCTGCCAATGTCGCGCCTCACATCTGTGATCCATCCATTACACGGGGGGATGGGGATATGTGCGAGCAGCCGGCATGGTGATAGTGTCGAGTCGACACATGTGGAGGTCTGTCATCTGTGCACTTACCCGTCTATCGGTCGCAGCGCATCATCTCCAGGGCAGTTGAAAATGGCGAAGCCTTTACCAGAGCCCGGCCTGTACTTATGTGCTAACTGTCCGGCAGACATCAGAGCCCATGTCCCGGTGAGAGAGCCTCGGCGGGGGGAGAGTTAGTGCAGGGGAGGCAGATCGGGAGCACAGGTAGCGGCGCTGCACTCGCTGACAAGTGGAGGGAGGACAATCAGCCCATCATCCTCCTGCTGTACACAGCTGGGGACATGATGGGGCTGCGGGCAGCGTAACATCCCGGGGCACCAAGTGCTGCCAGGTCCCTGCATGGCCGGCTCTGCGGCGGTAAATGATGCACTCTGCAAAGTTTGTAATGTCTGCCTGCTGCAGCCAAGTTGGCCTCGAGCACGGCCATGAACCCAGCGGGGAGCTGCATACCTGCTGCCATCATTAGGCCGGAGCTCCTGCTAGCCACAACTGGTGGCCATTCCTGCACCGTGCTCCATCCCTGCAGTTACCATTCGGCCACTTCTTAGTTCTGTCCCTTTTTTAGGAAAGCTGGGTCTTGGTAACCACGGGCGAGTCTAGAGTACCCCTCGGTCAGGAGGGGAACATAGAGACAAAAGAAGGGGTATGGGGGGCACACAATAGGGTAGTAGGTTCAATACAAACTTAATTGTTAAACAAGTAGAGGTGCTCACCTTTTTAGGTTGTGTAATGATAGACACAACTCTATTGTAGGTATGTAAGTGAAAGAGAGACTTTCTTGATCCGTGAATGCAGCCGCAGAAGAGGTATCTTTAGGAACGGAGGCCCAGTCCCCCAAAGGATGCTTGTAGAGAAAAAGGTTTCTGATCAGGCGCAAACACACAGGATCCAATCCGTCTCTTATAGGTGAATCACAGATAACTATTCAAAACATACATGCCATCACAGTGTGTAATTGCAGCCCATAATTATTGATACTACAGGAGAGTATACTACAAATAATCGGCGATTGTCTCTTGATATCAGTATAAATAAATAAGAAGGGAGGACCAAAGTCACATGACCGCAGTGGTGCCTGCGCTCTGCTCATCTATCTTTCTTATTCCGGCACCCGGTCATGTGATCGCAAGGCTCGCGATCACATGACCAGTGTCCATGACTACAAAGACGCTGCTCTGTGGAGACCCAGGGTATGCGCTCTCACTATTCACTTAGAGGGCGGCTGTTTAAGATGGGCGCAGGATCGCGATCGATACTCCACATCTACTCCGCTAGTAGGAATGGCAGTGAGGGGAAAAGTTAGAGACACTGGGCTTGTTATAATAATATGTTAATATACTAAGAGTTTGTCCCCAATTGATGAAAAGGGGGTACATATATTGACCAAAATGAATATAATATAAATATAAATATAGATGTATATAGATAAAGATAAATAAATATATATATAAAAAGCAGAAATCAATGCACTTATAATGAGTAAAAAATAAAATAAAAATATATATCTAATGAATAGAATTGCAAAAGAGATATGCGCATTATCGCTAAAAAAGCTAATAGCCATGAGGCACGTTTTTTTACCCCTATAGTATATAGGTAAAAATATAGAAATATGAAAATATATATGTATATAAAAGCATTTAAGCATTTAGACCCCTCCACCCTGTTGGGGGCGAGGGTTGAGGTGAGTATAGATCAATGTCATGAACAAAATATATTGAAATATATACATAAATAATTATATATATATATATATATATATATATATATATATATATATACAAAAAAATATATATAATATATATATATACATATACATAAATATATATATATATATATATATATATAAAAATATATAAAAAATACATTCATAAAAACATAAAAATATATACATATATATATATATATATATACACTCACCTAAAGAATTATTAGGAACACCTGTTCTATTTCTCATTAATGCAATTATCTAGTCAACCAATCACATGGCAGTTGCTTCAATGCATTTAGGGGGGTGGACCTGGTCAAGACAATCTCCTGAACTCCAAACTGAATGTCAGAATGGGAAAGAAAGGTGATTTAAGAAATTTTGAGCGTGGCATGGTTGTTGGTGCCAGACGGGCCGGTCTGAGTATTTCACAATCTGCTCAGTTACTGGGATTTTCACGCACAACCATTTCTAGGGTTTACAAAGAATGGTGTGAAAAGGGAAAAACATCCAGTATGCGGCAGTCCTGTGGGCAAAAATGCCTTGTGGATGCCAGAGGTCAAAGGAGAATGGGCCGACTGATTCAAGCTGATAGAAGAGCAACGTTGACTGAAATAACCACTCGTTACAACCGAGGTATGCAGCAAAGCATTTGTGAAGCCACAACATGCACAACCTTGAGGCGGATGGGCTACAACAGCAGAAGACCCCACCGGGTACCACTCATCTCCACTACAAATAGGAAAAAGAGGCTACAATTTGCACAAGCTCACCAAAATTGTTGAACTGTTAAAGACTGGAAAAATGTTGCCTGGTCTGATGAGTCTCGATTTCTGTTGAGACATTCAAATGGTAGAGTCCGAATTTGGCGTAAACAGAATGAGAACATGTATCCATCCTCTGATGGCTACTTCCAGCAGGATAATGCACCATGTCACAAAGCTCGAATCATTTCAAATTGGTTTCTTGAACATGACAATGAGTTCACTGTACTAAAATGGCCCCCACAGTCACCAGATCTCAACCCAATAGAGCATCTTTGGGATGTGGTGGAACGGGAGCTTCGTGCCCTGGATGTGCATCCTTCAAATCTCCATCAACTGCAAGATGCTATCCTATCAATATGGGCCAACATTTCTAAAGAATGCTATCAGCACCTTGTTGAATCAATGCCACGTAGAATTAAGGCAGTTCCGAAGGCAAAAGGGGGTCGAACACCGTATTAGTATGGTGTTCCTAATAATTCTTTAGGTGAGTGTATATCGGTAAATAGATACATATGTCGATCCAAAACTTTCTATAAGTTAATCTCAAAGGCTTCGTTGAGGCCGTACGGATGCAGACTATTCAACTTGAAGATCCAGTCTCTACGTCTAATATTCTGGATATCCTTATGTAGGTGACACAGGATTTGTTCAATTGGGGTCACCTTAAATCCAGCTGAACTACCCTCATGGTGTTCCGCAGCATGTCTAGATACACTGTGTTTCCAAAATCTCTTCTTAATCTTAGATCTATGTGTGTTCACTCTATTACGTAGTGTTTGGATCGTGCGCCCCACATACTGTAAATTGCATGGACATTCAAGAAGATATATAACGTGACTGGATTCACAGTTAAGTGCGGACATAATGGGGAATGATTCCCCACTCACTCGGCTGTAAAAAACAGATGTTTGACATATATTGAAGCAGCATAGACATTTTTTGTGTCTGCACTTAGAGCTACCTTTGGGGGCAGCAGCATCGTCACTCACAATGTGATGTGTAGCAGGATTGAGTTTGCTGGGTGCCAGAATATTTTTGAGGGTACGTGCTCTTTTGTACGTAAGTCTGGGAAAGTCTGGAATAATTTGATTCAGAATCAGGTCTCTTTTTAAGATGTGCCAATGCTTTTCTAAAACCGCTTTGATCAATAGATGATTTTGGTTAAAGGTAGTGATAAAATTGCAACCATATTTTCCATTACTAATCTCTTTCTTCTTTTTAGACACTGGGATCAGACATTCATCTTGGGTGAGTTCTGTGGCCTTTTTTCTTGCGCCATAAATGATATTAGAAGGATACCCTTTCTGAGTGAACCTAGAGGCCAAAATATCGCACTGCTGGTGAAAGTCGTCCTCGCGAGTACAATTTCGTCTGAGTCGTTTGAATTG
The DNA here is from genome assembly GCF_905171765.1 of Bufo bufo. NCBI lineage: Eukaryota > Metazoa > Chordata > Amphibia > Anura > Bufonidae > Bufo > Bufo bufo. The sequence continues at coordinate 169,821,719 of NC_053391.1, read as the reverse complement.
ACTGAAGGGGATGTTCGTTTTCCATTTTCTATAATGTGTACTCTTGAAGTCTAAATAGCTGTTGCTCTCTACGTTTTTGAAAAAAGTGTGTGTATTTATTCTGCTGTCTTGAATAAAGATTTCTAAATCAAGGAACTTGGTTCTTTTGTTATCAGATGTACCAGTAAAAGTAATACCCCAATCGTTGGTGTTGATATATGAGATGAAATTATCTATAGATGTTTGGTAACCATTCCAAATAAAAATCAGATCCTCTATATATCTGCGGAAGAAGACAATGTTGTTATTGGCCCAGAAACTGGAATGGTATATGAAAGTCTCCTCAAACGGCCCCATAAACAAATTCGCAAAACTGGGCGCGAAATGCGTCCCCATAGCGGTTCCACGTATTTGTTTATAGATATCAGTTTGAAATGTAAACACGTTGTGCGTGAGTATAAACTCAATGGCTCTCATGATAAATGTTTTTTTGCGCAACGGGCATTTCAGGATCATTATCAAGAAAACTGGAAGTGCACTTCATCCCTAAGTCATGGGAAATGTTCGAGTATAGTGCTGATACATCCAAAGTCACCCAATGGTAACCATCTGACCACTCAATGTCTTTGAGTAGGGAAATGAGTGATGCAGAATCTCTGAGGTGGGATTTTAAATTAAGAACGTGTTTCTGTAGATGAATGTCAATGTAGTGTGACAGATTCCGTGTGATAGAAGAGACACCCGATATTATGGGTCGTCCCGGTGGATTTTGAATATCCTTGTGGATTTTAGGAAGATGGTAAAAGGTTGCTGGTGTAGACTCTTTAACCATAATGTATTCCCTTTCTTTCTTATTCAGACAGAGATCCCCAGATTTTATTAGAGTCTGAAACTCTTCTAAATAAGTTTCAGAGGGGTCACACTCAAGAAGTAAATAATATCTGTCGTTGGAAAGAATGTTGAGAGCTTCTTTCACATAGTCTACGCGGTTCTGGATAACGATCCCCCCCCCCTTGTCTGCATTTCTAATAATTAGATTGGTATCAAGTTGTAATTTTTTGAGAGCTAGTTTCTCCGATAATTTCATGTTTTGCCTTGTTTCTAGTTTCTGGTTAATATCCCTGAAGTCGTTTGAGACCACAGAATAGAATGTGTCAAGGAAATTTCCCTTATGGTGAATGGGATAAAAGGTAGAGGGTGGTTTAAGGCCAGAAGGTAATGGAGGTAAGGCTACAGTCTGTTCGTTGTCCAGGGATATAGTATTGGGCTCTAAGTTGGACCCAGTATTTGAATTTTCCTTTATCTTAAAATGCCTTTTAGGGGTAAGTTTCTTGATATATCGATTAAGGTCGAGAAAAAGATCAAATTCTTTGATTTTGCTAGTAGGACAAAACGAGAGTCCTTTAGAGAGTACTGCAATCTCATTAGGTGTCAGTATATGGCTAGACAGATTAAAGATGCTATAGGAAACGGGTGATGTATCTGGTTTAGGAATCAATGTTGGCTGCGAGGGGTTGGAATTTTTCTTTTTGCGCTGGCCTGCTCTACAGCCTCTCCTTGTTTTTTCTTTTTACAGATTTGTGGCCTAGTGGGTGAAAAAAATGAGCTATATTGGTGGTTTTTGGGCTTTTTGGAATGGACTGGATGGTAGTGGGATGAATCAGAGGGGGAAGGTCTAAGAAAGATACCATAGATATGAAAGGGCCAGCTGATGAAGATTCTATGGTGGGTGAGCCGTTTGGTTGGTTCACGTCAGTATAGGCAGAGGTAGTAGAGGATGTACTAGCGAGTGTATCCACGTGTGGGGTGGTTGATGGAGGGGTACTCTCATGGATGGTGAGAAGAGAGTCAATCTCCAAATCAGAGCAGGCTGACGGAGTGGGGGAATTGGATGTAACTGATGAATGTTGGTCAGGATGGATAGAGAACTTGGTTGGTGGTAGATTGAGTGGACCACAGGTATTAATTATTTCTGTGGAGAATATGGAAGATGGGGAGGTAAGAGTGAGTGTGGTATTGGTAATAAGAGGGACATGTATTCCACTTGGGGTGAGTAACGGGGTCTGGAAAACAGAAACTGGGGATTCCTGAGTAACTGTGTTGTCTAATCTACCATTTGTATGCACAGATCTATTTATGGGCGTGTGACAGACACTATGGGGTGTACGTTTCTCAGAGTTAGAAATTAGGGTATTTTCAGTGGATATTCCATTGTATTTGGGTGTGTGGTAAGCCTGTAATCTATAGTGATTATTAGGTCTATTGCCTTGAGACCGTGACATTTCATTATGATTTGATCTAGTCCGATTGGAGTATGACACCCAAGGTTTTTGGAACCTTCTATATTTATGGTCTTGTTTTTTTAGAAGGGAAGGTTGAATATGAGTAGCACTACCACTGGGAGGGTTGGTTTCCATATGTGATGTATTATTGTTGTCTATAGCATTATCCATTAGGGTGGGGATAGCTGGGTGTGGTAAGGTATGATTACCTGTGTTCTGTCTAGGTATATCAGATTTTAGCCAATATTTAATGATATTAGTGGCAAAATCTTGTCTGTCTCTATGGAGTTTATTGCTTTTCTTATATAGCGTGTCTTTTTCCACTGATAGGATCCTAGATGTAATGAGCCGGTCGAATTTGGTGAAGGCAGTATGTGATTTGTATTTAGATATTAGATCGTGGCATGCAGATATTTTTCTACCACATTCTAGGTATAATGACCGCCTTTTATCAATCAATCTAGTGATGAGACCTTTTGCGCATTCAAGTAAATAAATGTCCCATTCTTTACAAAAGTCAGTATCCTCTTTAAAAGAGGTTGGATCCTGTGTGTTTGCGCCTGATCAGAAACCTTTTTCTCTAGGAAAGCTGAGTGACAGCCTGTATACCACACAGAAAGCTGGGTGGCAGCTCCTAGGAGAGCTGTGTGGTATACAGGCTGTCTGTCACCCAGCTTTACTGGTCTCCTGAAGAGAATATATCTCAGTATAGGAACATTTAGATACGTTATCATATGATTTACCCATTCAGGAGTCTTGGAAAGCCGGGTTGCAGCTCCTATAAGAACTAAGACTACTGAATGGCCAAATCATCTGATGACTTCTCTATATGTTCCCGTACTGATATATATTCTCCTCAGTGACGTCACAGCGCAGGGATTATACATACAGTGACGTCACAGCGCAGGGATTATACATACAGTGACGTCACAGCGCAGGGATTATACATAGTGACGTCACAGCGCAGGGATTATACATACAGTGATGTCACAGCGCAGGGATTATACAAACAGTGACGTCAGTGTCACGTGTTATTTTTGTAGCTGAAAATAAGGCTTTATAAAGTAAAAAAAAAAAATGGCTCCTAACTTTTTTAGCTGGCTCTTAGATTCCAAGGAAATTTGTCAAGCCCTGCCATAAGGTCTCCTATTATTAATCTGAGGTACATGGTGCTATTACATTAGTACCCCCCATGTACCTCACATTTAAAGTAAGTGGCCCCAAGCACCTCAGAAAATAATGGGCTGACCAGCACCCCTAAGCCCCGCCCACCCACTAAGCCCCGCCCCATAACCCCCCACCCCACCCGGTCCCTGGGAAAATTGTCGTCCGTGAAACTGGTCCTTGGTGCAAAAAAGGTTGGGGACCACTGCTTTAATGACAGCAATGAAATAATGAAATGCAGTGGAAAGTTTTTTTGGGGATTAAGTTAATTTTCATGGCAAAGAAGGACTATGCAATTCATCTGATCACTCTTCATAACATTCTGGAGTATATGCAAATTGCTATTATAAAAACTTAAGCAGCAACTTTTCCAATTTCCAATATTTATGTAATTCTCAAAACTTTTGGCCACGACTGTACACTTAGAAAACGCAAGGCCATGAAACCACTTACGGACTGGCTACGGCATCACAAAATCATCTACAGATGGACATTTCCATTTGGACTTTCATTCCTCCATGATGGTCGTCGCATCCACATATCTTCCTACAGTGACCTGAATAAAGCATACAATCTCCTCCAACTTACCCCATTGCCCATAGAAAACTGGGAAATGGTCCAGAATCTGACCACTTTACCGGACTTGCTTACTGTGACGCCCTGGGAGCCTCTCCGCACCCCAAAACTCCAAAGGCTCAGAAGAGGAAACTTTTCATCCACCCCAAAACGTCTAGATCTTCCGGATAAGTAATCAGCTTCCAGCCTTCTTCATTTTGAAAAGAGAGCTATAAGATTTATGCTATGGGACTTTCTGCCGCTAATCTATTACTACAGTATTCTCCACACAACTTTGCTCTCTCTACTGAGTGGAGATACAGGTACTCATACTCTTACTCCACCCAGCTATACCCTATCTCCACCCAGTATTGGACGACGAGACAGTAGGGATTTTTCCCATCTGTCCACAGGCTAGGATAGTTTTATAACCGAAAAGTAATCTATGTGATGTATATGATAACTCCCGTACCATAATATCCTACATCCCACAAGATACAACAAGTGGAGCTCTCACCCCTGTACCCTTATTACCTTTAACAATCCACTAAGCTCTCTTCCCTAGTTAGATCAGAAAAGGCTAATCCCCCCCCCTCCACTCTTAGTTGGTTCAGCCTCAAAAATGGTTGTTCCCCAGAATTGTGTAACCCCACAGGTCCCCTAATAATAGTAATCTTCAGTACTAATGACTCCAAAGAGGGAAATGCCTCTAGGTATTTTACCCCCCCCCCCCCTTATTTTGCCTAACCAGAGAGGCGCAGATGTCAAGTCCTCTTTTGAATGGCGAATAGGCAGCCAATTTTGGTTCTTATTCCTTGTTTCATTTTATGTTTTACACTTTTTTTGTTTTGACAGGTACCCACGGGCAGTTTTACTACTCATTTATGTGTATGACTTTGGGGTTGTGCAGAGAAAGAAAGTGCAGAGTTGTTGCTGTCTGAAGGGGTGGCTGACAGTGTGCTCTTCTCGAGATGGCACCCTCTCTCTCCTCCTATTGCTGGTTGGTCATTACCTTTTTATTAAGCTAATCATAGCCCCCCTGTACCCCTCTACATACCCAAATATGTCTGATTTCAGACTAGTATCGTACATTGTCAAGGGGTTGAGATCCCCTTCTAAGAGATGCCAAATCTTCTCTCTTCTAAACAAAGAGAAATGTTCAATAGTTTTCCTCCAGGAAACACATTTCAAGCATGATAATTATCCCAACCTCTCTTACTCTAAATTCCCCAGCTGGTACCATTGCGGGGCTGGGAGTGCCGCCTCGAGAGGAGTTAGCATAGGCTTCCACAGAGCCCTACCCTTTCAATATCAATCCCACATCCAGGACCCAGAAGGTAGATACCTCATCCTCAAAGGCCAGGTGGGACAAACACTGTTCACATTTGTGAACATTTACGCTGCTAATACAGATCAAATTTACTGGCTCATCACTATCCTCTCACTAGTAGAAGCCCACAGAGAAGGATTCCTAGTTATAGCCGGAGACTTTAACCTAGCCTTCAAGCCACTCATTGACACCTCCTCAAAAAAATCCCCTGTTTCGTCGAGAGCACTTAAATTGTTACATGCAAAACTCTATAATCTGTGTCTTATAGACATTTGGCGCTGCCTTAATGCTGAGACACTAGATTACTCCTTCTATTCCCCAGCGAATAACTCATATAGCAGAATAGATTACATTCTAATTCCAAAAGAAAAGCTACAATTCTGCTCATCCTCTCGGATAGGTGACACAACCCTGTCTGATCACTCCCCTATATATTGCGATATACATCCAGAGGTTAAGTCTGATAGACACACAAATTGGAGGTTCAATGAGTCTTTGCTGGGCAATGCCAAACATAAATCACAAATATCTTCCTTCCTGGAGGAGTATTTCTTAACCAATAACACTCCAGAGATATCCCCCCAGGTCCTTTGGGACGCCCATAAGGCCTACATTAGGGGCAGACTAATTAGTCTCTGCTCCTTTCTTAGGAAGGAGTCCGAGAAAAAACTCTCTACAATATTATCAAAAATACACAAGGCAGAAAAAGCTCATAAGCAATCACTTCTTGCCCAGCAACTCTCGGAACTTTCTTCTCTCAGAACTCAGCTAAAAAACCTTCTTAAATTTAACAATGTCAACAATGTCAAATAGTGTGTTTTTTTCATGTTAGCTCATTTTTGCTGCACACTTACAACATGCTGCTGTCAGAGGTGTCTTAGTTTATTTTTGGTGTTGCCCTGGTCTGGAGGGGGCCCATTCCTGCGAACACATTCCTGCTGCACACTTCGAACCTGCTGCTGCCTGTCCTGCTTAGTTAGGCCAAGCTATGTGTAGGCCTTATACTCGACCCTTACCATCTACCTGCTGCTGATGCTAAGGTCTGTCCTGACCCTGATGACTTATGTGTGGGCCTTATACTCCACCTTTACCAATACTTGCTGTTGTAGGTCCTGACACTGCTGAGTTATGTGTGGGCTGTATACTACAGTGTTACCATGTACCTTCTGCTGTCTGTCCTGATTCAGATGAGTTTGACCCTGGAATCAAGGGGCCTTACAACTAACTTATAAAATGACATTGTAACATTAAATTATAAAAACGAAAGAAAAAAAGGTATTTAATACAAACATAATAATAAAACACACCTCTAGGGCAACTTTTTTGAGCTGCGATAAAAGCTCGTCCATTTTTTTAAATCGGAGAAGGTGCTTTTGCTCCATGTCACGCACCTTCTTATTTACTCGATGCTGCAGCTTTTTCATTTCAAGCATGTAATTCTTAGATAATTTTTTAATTTCTTCCATGTGCTTTATGCACTTGTTCACTACTGAAAAAAAAAAATGTATTCCAATTACGGTTACTTACAAGACAATTAGTGCATTGTGTGTAGTATGTGTTTAAACACTGCCGATTTACAGTCAGGTCCATAAATATTGGGACATCAACACAGATTTTTGGATCTATACACCACCACAATGGATTTGAAATGAAACATACTAGACGTGCTTTAACTGCAGACTGTCGGTTTTACTTTGAGGGTATTTACATCCAAATCAGGTGAACGGTGTAGGAATTACAACAATTTGCATGTGTGCCTCCCACTTGTTATGGGACCAAAAGTAACGGGACAATTGGCTTCTTAGCTGTTCCATGGCAAGATGTGTGTTATTCCCTCATTATCCCAATTACAATGAGCAGATAAAAGGTCCAGAGTTAATTTCAAATGTGCTATTTGCATTTGGAATCTGTTGCTGTCAACTCTCAAGATGAGATCCAAAGAGCTGTCACTATCAGTGAAGCAAGATATCATTAGGCTAAAAAAATAAAACAAACCCATCAGAGAGATAGCAAAAACATTAGGCGTGGCCAAAACAACTGTTTGGAACATAATTAAAAAGAAGAAACGCACCGGTGAGCTCAGCAACACCAAAAGACCCGGATGACCACAGAAAACAACTGTGGTGGATGACCGAAGAATTGTTTCCCTGGTTAAGAAAACACCCTTCACAACAGTTGGCCAGATCAAGAACACTCTCTAGGAGGTAGGTGTATGTGTGTCAAAATCAACAATCAAGAGAAGACTTCACCAGAGTGAATACAGAGGGTTCACCACAAGATGTAAACCATTGGTGAGCCTCAAAAACAGGAAGGCCAGTTTAGAGTTTGCCAAAACGACATCTAAAAAAGCCTTCACAGTTCTGGAACAACATCCTATGGACAGATGAGACCAACATCAACTTGTACCAGAGTGATGGGAAGGAAAGGAACTGCTCAGGATCCTAAGCATACCACCTCATCAGCAAAGCATGGTGGTGGTAGTCATAGCGTGGACATGTATGGCTGCCAATCGAACTGTTTTTCTTGTATTTATTGATGATGTGACTGCTGACAAAAGCAGCAGGATGAATTCTGAAGTGTTTCGGGCAGTATTATCTGCTCATATTCAGCCAAATGCTTCAGAACTCATTGGACGGCACTTCACAGTGCAGATAGACAATGACCCTAAGCATACTGCAAAAGCAACCAAAGAGTTTATTAAGGGAAAGAAGTGGAATGTTACGCAATGACCAAGTCAATCACCTGACCTGAATCTGATTGAGCATGCATTTCACTTGCTGAAGACAAAACTGAACGGAAAATGTACCAAGAACAAGCAGGAACTGAAGACAGTTGTAGTACAGGCCTGGCAGAGCATCACCAGGGATGAAACCCAGAGTCTGGTGATGTCTATGCGTTCCAGACTTCAGGCTGTAATTGACTGCAAAGGATTTGCAATCAAGTATTACAAAGTGAAAGTTTGATCTATAATTATTATGTCCCATTACTTTTGGTCCCTTAACAAGTCGGAGGCATATATGCAAACTGTTGTAATTCCTACACCGCTCACCTGATTTGGATGTAAATACCCTCAAATTAAAGCTGACAGTCTGCAGTTAAAGCACATCTTGTTAGAATTGTGTCGATGTCCCAATATTTATGGACATGACTGTACATCTAAATACAATAATTATAGATCTTTTAGTTAATTATATTTTGGTTTTCTTAGCTATAGTTCTGATAGAGTATAATGTTATTTATTTGGTTAGTTAATAGTTTTTCGGTAGTTTACAGAGTATGTCACATTTTTTTTAATTTTCCGATTACACTAGTTTCTGTTGTCCCCTCATTGTTGCCAGTTTTAACCACTTCACAGCCGGACATTAAGAGTAGGCCTCAGCGGGACATGACTTGACGCAGAGGGACAGTCTATTGCGGACCAACAGACACCCTGCCCCCAGGCATAAACGTTTGTGAACATGGGTGCAAATGCTGCTCAGCTAAACAGGCAGCCATGTTAACTAAGGGCTGCTATTTTTCAGATTCATTACACATGTGCATTGCAGCGCCGGAGATGCAGGGTGGTGAGGGGATCATGGGATGCTTGTGAATATGTTATGTATACCGTATTATAATAATGTGTGCACATATTTACCCTCCTGGTGGGGGGTGTAGACCACCTCTTCCTCCTCCTCTTCTGGAGCTGGGGGGGGCGGAATCTGGTTGCTGGGAAGTTCCTGCCTCCTCCGCTTCAACTTCCTCTGTAGTGCACATATCGGGGGGAAGTGGCCTCAACATTATCTGAGGGTCCGGCATCTTCTCCCTCTGCCTAAATATTTTTAGTTTTTTCTGTGGTGGCTGACGGAGGGAACGGGTTGACCTGTAATAATCACACAATGTTAAGAATTTAGACAAACAACTCAGAAATCATAACAAAGGTAAAGATCAAGAAATTCCTATATGGAGGAATCTGCATGGGATTATGAATTATCCCAATAGTGGATTTGCCTCATTTTGTTGGTAAATAACATGCCAAAACCAGTGTTATAGATGGGTAGAACTAGTCTAAGTTACAAAGTAGGATGAGGTAACAGTGGATTTGTTAGGAAGGTGTCCTATAGGGTATTGTGACTGGGTTATTAACGTTTCGGGGAAACCAAACAACAGTTTGGAAATTAGATAAGGGGTTATTGGATGGTGTTATGTTGGGTATATAATTTATTGTGGCTGTCAGCTTTATACTGTCCGGCAAGCCGCATTTTGAAGATCTGCTGCCAGCCCGCCCTCCCTCCCTGTTGATTTAGTTGTCACGGTCACTTTATTATTAGAAGGAGGGGTAAAGTCTCCACTTTGACAGTGACTGCCCCTTTAACAGTGACTTTCACAGTGACCGCCCCTTTAACAGTGACTTTTACGGTGACCGCCTCTTTAACAGTGACTTTCAGGGTGACCGCCCCTTTAACTGTGAACTCCACAGTGCCTGTCAGGTGGCAGTTAGGATTTAAGTGAAAGGCTTGCAGGCTTGTATTGGCTAATGCAGTTCATTTTTTGGGAATATCTCGGGAACTGTACGTCCTAGAGTACTGAGACCCCTGAAAGATTTCTTTCCATGTAGCAAGGGATGTGTATACCAAGTTTTATTGAAATTGATGGTTGCGTTTTTGAGTTTTTGCAGAACATACACACATACATACATACTGTATATACATACACCCATATATATATATATATATATATATATATATATATACAGTACAGACCAAAAGTTTGGACACACCTTCTCATTCAAAGAGTTTTCTTTATTTTCATGACTATGAAAATTGTAGATTCACACTAAAGGCATCAAAACTATGAATTAACACATGTGGAAATATACACATAACAAACAAGTGTGAAGCAACTGAAAATATGTCATATTCTAGGTTCTTCAAATTAGCCACCTTTTGCTTTGATTACTGCTTTGCACACTCTTGGCATTCTCTTGATGAGCTTCAAGAGGTAGTCCCCTGAAATGGTTTTCACTTCACAGGTATGCCCTGTCAGGTTTAATAAGTGGGATTTTTTGCCTTATAAATTGGGTTGGGACCATCAGTTGCGTTGAGGAGAAGTCAGGTGGATACACAGCTGATAGTCCTACTGAATAGACTGTTAGAATTTGTATTATGGCAAGAAAAAAGCAGCTAAGTAAAGAAAAACGAGTGGCCATCATTACTTTAAGAAATGAAGGTCAGTCAGTCAGCCGAAAAATTGGGAAAACTTTGAAAGTAAGGGCTATTTGACCATGAAGGAGAGTGATGGGCTTCTGCGCCAGATGACCTGGCCTCCACAGTCACCGGACCTAAGCCAAATCGAGATGGTTTGGGGTGAGCTGGACCTCAGAGTGAAGGCAAAAGGGCCAACAAGTGCTAAGCATCTCTGGGAACTGCTTCAAGACAGTTGGAAGACCATTTCAGGGGACTACCTCTTGAAGCTCATCAAGAGAATGCCAAGAGTGTGCAAAGCAGTAATCAAAGCAAAAGGTGGCTACTTTGAAGAACCTAGAATATGACATATTTTCAGTTGTTTCACACTTGTTTGTTATGTATATAATTCCACATGTGTTAATTCATAGTTTTGATGCCTTCATAGTCATGAAAATAAAGAAAACTCTTTGAATGAGAAGGTGTGTCCAAACTTTTGGTCTGTACTGTATATATATTGTAAGGGATCGCTTCTTATTCGGGGGTCATTCTCACAATGATCTTCATCGACCACAGAGTTAGGGGCCAAACATTGCTTTTATTTGGCACCTCAGCAAAACCAAAACAAACAATACAAATAAAACACCTGCCCGACTGGGCTCTAACTAAACATGAGGACTCCCTACCTCACTGAAAGCCCCGTTGACACACAGGAAGAACATGTGGCTTTTCCCAGCCTAACAATCCAGCACTTCCAGGCTGTAACAAAGTCCAGTACCTTTTGGGGGATTGTGGCCCAGAAGTCCTCCTGACTCTGGCCTAGCGACCGTCGATTCCAAGACCTCACAGAGTCCCCCAAAGTTCAGGCTAACACCCAGCCCCGTGGCGCCTCAGCCAGCTCGGCTGAGCCCACTTGTAAAGAGCCTTCCCAGGCCTCTGCTGCACACAGACTCTTTCTCCTCCTAACAGTCTGGACTGGGCTCTTATCCCAGACTGATTGTTCCACCTGGTGCAGCCTCTGACCTGCTGATTGACAGCAAAGAAATGGGAAAACTCCTGCCATATCTCTCCTCTAGCAGCCATGAGGCCTGTCACTGCCTCACATATCCCCCCCTTTGTTCAAGCCTGTAGGGGTGAACACTAGCACCAAACCCAGATACTTGTGAGAGGGCATCTACCTGGCTAAAAGTCTTCCCTTTATTCTGCCAGACCCAGGACAACAGCGCTTGGTTTGTCACGAACATGAGTTTATTATGGAGTAGATCATATCTATGGGACTTTCTTCCCCATCTCATGAGCAGGTACTATCTTTCACGAGCGAGGATGTTACACCTTCGCACCCGTGGCCTCTCTCTTTTCTTTCTTTTTCTCTCCACATTTGACCTTTGGCCTCTGGAACTTCTCTCAGAAGATGTTTTTATATGATCGGCAAGCTCTCTTTTTTGATTCTCGGGCTTCTGTACATGCTCCTCATGTCCTTTCTTGGACTGCTGCAACTCTTGACTGAACGGTTCCAGTTCATGGTTGTGTCTGGACCCTTTCTCCTTCAGCAGAGCAGGCTTGTCCCCACACGCTTTTTTAAAGTGCCTCTGGTGCACATCTTCCATCTTCCCAGCTGTGGTTTCCCCCACTTTGGCAGCAGTTTCAGAGACCTCTGCTTCTTTAGTGGCTTTTTCCACATCAGCAGCCACTCCTTCGGTCTCTGCAGCATCTGAGGACTTTACGTCCCCCAACACCTCGGCCTTAACTTCTTCAGCCTTTGTTTCCTTGGACCCGGCATCATATACTTGCCCTTTTAAGTCCTTCTCCTCTTTCTCCAGAGGCTCACCCAGGACACTGTTCTCCTTTTAAGAGGAATTCGGGAGAGCCAACCCACAGTAGTAGACAGGATCTGCATACTGGCCGTACATCTCATCATATTTCTTCTCCAGCAGGCTGCTGGCTACTTGGAAGGCCTTGTAGGCGGAGGGGACGTCTTTTGCGACCTGGTCCTGGTTTCACACTGTCATGAGACTCTTGGCCTCTGCATCCACATCAGCCCCATCAACGGGTTCAGCAAAAAAACCTTCCATCTTCTCTGCCTCGGGCGGTACTACAGCGCCACCATCTCCAGACCGCCTCCTAACAGGCTCTGGCTTAGATCTCTTGACATCCTTCAGAGGACTCTCCTCTTCAGGTTTCTTATTTTCCACCTGCTGCTCGAGAGCACGCTTAGACGCATTTTGAAGCAGCTCTGACTTTCTGAGCACCTGTCATGTTTCTTGAGGTGCTAGAATGCCAGGATAGTATAAATACCCCCCAAATGACGCAATTTTAGAAAGAAGACACCCCAAAGTATTCGCGGAGGGGCATGGTGAGTTTATGTATGATTTAATTTTTTTTTACAAGTTAGCGGAAAATGACACTTTCTGAGAAAAAAATAAATAAATAAATTTCCATTTCTGCTAACTTCTGGCAAAAAAAATAAAAAATCTCCCACGGACTCACTATGCCGGTCAGTAAATACCTTGGGGTGTCTACTTTCCAAAATGGGGTCATTTGTGGGGTGTGTTTACTGTTCTGGCATTTTGGGCGGGGCTAAATTGTGAGCAACCCTGTAAAGCCTAAAGGTACTCGTTGGACTTTCTGCCCCTTTACACACCTAGGCTGCTTAAAAGTGTGTTTACTGTGTGTGAGAAATATCTCTGTAAATGACAACTTTTTAAATTTTTTTATACAAAGTTGTCAATTTACAGAGATATTTCTCTCACCCAGCATGGGTATATGTAAACATTGCCCTACTTCTTCTGAGTATGGCAATACCACATGTGTGACACTTTTTTGCAGCCAAGGTGCGCAAAGGGGCCCAAATTCCAATGAGTACCTTTAGGATTTCTCAGGGCATTTTTTACGCATTTGAATTCCAAACTACTTCTCACGCTTTAGGGCCCCTAAAATGCTAGGGCAGTATAAATACCCCACAAGTGACTCCATTTTGGAAAGAAGACACCCAAGGTATTCCGTGAGGGGCATAGCGAGTTCATGTAAAAAAAAAAATTGGCACAAGTTAGTGGAATATGAGACTTTGTAAGAAAAAAAAAAAAAAAGATTTTCCGCTAACTTGTGCCAAAAAAAAAAAAAAATTCTATGAACTCGCCATGCCCCTCATGGAATACGTTGGGGTGTCTTCTTTCCAAAATGGGGTCACTTGTGGGGTATTTACACTGCCCTGGCATTTTAGGGGCCCTAAAGCGTGAGAAGTAGTTTGGAATTCAAATGCGTAAAAAATGCCTGTGAAATCCTAAAGGTACTCATTGGAATTTGGGCCCCTTTGTGCACCTTGGCTGCAAAAAAGTGTCACACATGTGGTATCGCCAAACTCAGAAGAAGTAGGGCAATGTGTTTTGGGGTGTATTTTTACATATACCCATACTGTGTGTGAGAAATATCTCTGTAAATGAAAACTTTTTAAAAAAAGAATTATACAAAGTTGTCAATTTACAGAGATATTTCTCACATACAGTATGGGTATATGTAGAAATACACCACAAAACACATTGCCCTACTTCTTCTGAGTACGGCGATACCACATGTGTGACACTTTTTGGCAGCCTAGGTGGACAAAGGGGCCCAAACATCAACTTTTATAAACTTTATATAACATTTGAAACAGAACATAAACTTTTTTGCTTACCTGTGATTTTTATTTTATTTTTTTTACCTTTAGAGGACAAACCTCTCCTTCCCCATGGGACAATGTGCAAAGCGCAAATTGCCCAGAGAATCTCAGAGATGTGGCGAAGTACATTATGCACTTTGTCCCAGGTGAAAGAAGAGGTTTGTGGCAGATCTGTGTGAAAGGGCCCTAAGACCCCTGTGTGCCTGTCCTGTGTCACGCAATCCCTAGACTAATAGTGTACCTGTGTGTGGTACTTGCGGAAACACTCCCCTATGCATAGGGCAGGCTGGTCAGGACAGTCAGGACAAAAAAAGGTGGTGTCATGCCTTATTCCAGCCCTGCTACAGACACAACATCTTTTTCTTGGGGAACACTGAGTTGGGGTACCAGGATAGACAATCGAGAAGTGTCTGCCATGTAGCCGGCTAACTACATCAGGGACTTGGGGCACGGACCCTCCTGGATACAGGAGTTCTGAAATGATCTCTTCCTGGAATTTTAGGAAGGATCCCGTTCTCCCAGCCTTACTGTAGAGAACAAAACTATTATACAGAGCCAATTGAATTAAATAAACAGACACCTTCTTATACCAGCATCTGGTGCGGCGGGACACTAAATAGGGAGCCAACATCTGGTCATTGAAGTCCACCCCTCCCATGTGAAGGTTATAGTCGTGGACAGAGAGGGGTTTCTCAATGACTCTAGTTGCGCTTTCAATTTGTACTGTTGTGTCTGCGTGAATGGTGTACAGAAGGTAAACGTCCCTCTTGTCCCTCCACTTCACCGCAAGCAGTTCTTGGTCACATAAGGCAGCCCTTTCCCCCCGTGCAAGTCGGGTATTAACGAGCCGTTGGGGGATTCCGACTAGATGTAAGTGCCGAAAGAGGGCCACGCTTGTGTAAAAATTGTCCACGTATAAGTGGTACCCCTTGTGGAGTAAGGGTGTCACCAAGTCCCAGACAATCTTGCCACTGCTCCCCAGGTAGTCAGGACATCCGACCGGCTCCAGTTTTGAGTCTTTTCCCTCATAGACCCTAAAACAATATGTATAGCCTGTGGCCCTTTCACAGAGCTTATACAGTTTGACCCCATACCTGGCGCGCTTGCTGGGGATGTACTGTTTGATGCCAAGGCGCCCGGTAAAATGTACTAGGGACTCGTCTATGCAGATGTTCTGATTGGGGGTATACACATCTGCAAACCTGGATGATGGTCTATGAGGGGTCGAATTTTGTGGAGCCGGTCATAAGCAGGGTGGCCTCTTGGATGACAGGTTTTATTGTCAGTAAAAGGCATAAAGCGCATGATGCCCTCAAAACGTGCCCTGGACATAGCAGCAGAGAACATGGGCATGTAATCTATTGGGTCTTTAGACCAATAGGACCGCAATACATTTTTTTTTAGTTAGACCCATGCTGAGGATAAGGCCTAAAAATAATTTAAATTCGGAAACTGTGGCTGGGCATAGAAGCTTTCTGGATTGGCGGTTATATACTGTGCGGCATAGCGGTTGGTTTCTGCCACAACTAAGTCATAGAGATCCGCTGTGAAGAACAGCTCAAAAAACTTGAGGGTTGATCCTAAAAGAGCTGTCTCCACGCAAACTCCAGACTGGGCGGTGAAAGCGGGCAATATGGTTGCGGCGGAAGCAGGGGAGTGCCAATTTGGGTTTGCCAGCACCTCTGGGAGACTAAGGGCTCTACGGGCCTGTGAACGTGGTGGCTGCGACGGGGGAGTTACTGCACGTGCCACCGTACCAGCTTGAACTGCCCTTCTGGTGCTCGCCACTTCACCAGGGAATACGGCAGTGCTGGTAGAAGGTCCAGGATGTGCTGCGCTGCTGGTGTATGCCGCACCATAAAAAAGATCAGCGCTAGCACCACTCTGCTGCAAATGAGGCTCATCACGCGGGGTATGCAGAACACTGACATGGGATCGGGTACGCCTGACCATAGCAGGGACCTCAACCTCGTCATGTTCACTAGCGGTTAGAGTGCCACTGCTGTCTACAGGTTCATATTCTGAACCACTGGATTCAGAGGGTGAGGCGTCCCCATCGCTTTCATCCATCACGGCCAGAATCCTGTAGGCCTCTTCAGCGGAATACCCCTTGTTTGACATTTTGGGCTAACTAAATTTCGGGGGTATTCCTCTGAGACTACCCAGGAAAAAGAGAAAACCTGCCTAGTAAAAAGGAGTGCTTGCGAAGTAAAGCTGCAATCGCTAATAAAGATTCAAAAAGCTCAAAAGAGATATTTATAGCGGCGCAGCGATTTTACGGTGTTTTTGCAGTGATCAGAAAAAAAAAATTCTGTCACTGCGGTGGGGCGGACTGAACGCAAGTGTGGGCACAAGATCAGGCCTGATCGGGCGAACACTGCGTTTTTTGTAGAGCCTAAGGTGACCCTAATGTACTGATATAGCTCTGATTGCGATCAGTCTTGATCACTTACAGATACTATATAGTACTAGTGCTGATTAGCGACAGCGATGACGCTAATCAGCGACTAATCAGTGACTGAGGTGCGGTGGGCTGGGCGCTAACTACCTAACAAGTAGCTAAGTAACTGGCGGTGATAAGGGACCCTTACAGGGGGGTGATCAATGACAGGGGGGTGACAGGAGGGTGATCAGGGAGTCTATATGGGGTGATCAGGGGTTAATAAGGGGCTAATAAGTGACAGGGGGGGTGTAATGTGTGTGTGGTGTTTGGTGCTACTTACAGAGCTGCCTGTGTCCTCTGGTGGTCGATCCAAGCAAAAGGGACCACCAGAGGAGCAGGTAGCAGGTATATCAGACGCTATTTACAAAATAGCGTCTGATATACCTATTTGATTGGTTATTTTAAAAATCTACAGCCTACCAGCCAATGATCAGCGCTTGCAGGCTGTAGTTCAACTTGTGAACTGCGCAATCCTGTGAAAGCGCGCTACTGTGAGCGCGCGTTCACAGGAAGTCTCAGGTCTCACGAGATTACGCCAATAGACGTCACTGAGACCTGAGAGCGCTGCCGTCCGGACGCCTATCGGCGTTACCGTGACGGCAGGTGGTTAAAAAAAACTGTCCGCTGTCTCATGTACAGTGCATTTTAATGTTAGAACTCTTCAAGGAAATGGCCTTTACTGAGGGCAGATGGTGTTTAAACACATACAGTGATATCAAAAAAAAACTGTGGCTTGTTAGGACCAAGTTTCCAAAAATTATGCCTTAATGGGGGTAAATCCCTGCCCCTGTTTATACCTGTATGGTTAATTTCATAAGAAACAATGGCTTGTTCTGCACAAGTATCAAATAAATTATGTGTTAACAAGGTCAGAATGCCTGCATGTATTTATATCAGGGTGGATTTGATTTAAATCAAAATGATTTAAATCACGATTCAAATCACGATTTAAATCACTAGTAAGTAAGGCATAGTTTTCTACATAAAGACTAATTCTTGCTGGTATAACTTATAATATGCAAGTAGATGAAGATTTTTAGAATAACAACTTTTCATATTAGTTTGATTAGGTTGATTCTGTATTCATAGGTTTGTAGAAGTTAGGATTAAGGTATTTTTCTCAACTCTGTTCATGTTATAATATTTTTGCTGTGAAGAAGAGGCATGTGATCTCTGCTGAGTCAAATTCAGTTTTGAGAACTGCAAAAGTAAACCAAGCATCTGTGATAATATCTTGTAGGCAGAGAAACTGCCCAATAATCTTACAAAAACCTCTGGAAGAGCATGACATTGTGAATGGATTAATGGAATTTATTTACCAAAAAAATTACACATTTAGAAACATAGAAACATAGAATGTGTCGGCAGAACCATTTGGCCCATCTAGTCTGCCCAA
Source organism: Bufo bufo (assembly GCF_905171765.1). Classification (NCBI taxonomy): domain Eukaryota; kingdom Metazoa; phylum Chordata; class Amphibia; order Anura; family Bufonidae; genus Bufo; species Bufo bufo. The sequence continues at coordinate 169,803,753 of NC_053391.1, read as the reverse complement.
TATACTGAATACTATGAATAGCCCCTGGCCCTATTGTAACGGGGTTCCGAAGGTGCACTCGGTCCCCCATTACCCGCAGACCTGTTGCTTAGCTATGGGAATGAGTAACTGTGTTTGACCTCATTCCCAGGGCGGCATTACTAGCTGGGTGGCTCCCTGCTCCTAGTCTACCTTGAGCGCCGAGCTGATCACTCGGTGCTCGACTGGTTGGTCTGTCGGTCATGTGACGCTGGCCACGTCACAGGACCCTCACTACCCACTATAAATACAGGCAGCCTGCTGGCCACAGGTTGCCTGTTAATTTAGGTTCCACCTGTGATTTGGTCTTTCCTGGCGTACTTACCTCCTACTGAATTCCTGACGATCCTCTGCCTGCTCCTTGTGTACCTTGCTGCTATCCTGGTATTCTGACCCCGGCCTCCTCCTGACGTTCCTCTGCTGACTCCTTTGGTTCTTCACGTCTCTCCTGGTATTTATGACCCCGGCTTCTCCTGACAATTCTCTGCTTGCTCCATTTGTACTTTGTAGCTTTCCTGGTATTGACTCGGTCCGTTCACGTCCTGTTGTTTGTCTGTCTGTCATCCCTGCACTTATTCCAAGTTAGGGATTGACGTCCGGTTGTCCCCTGTCATTAGGACTCGCGAGGCAAGTAGGCAGGGCCAGGGGTAAGGGTGGAGCGCAGTGGTCACTTCCCTCCCCCCTGTGTGTGTGTGTACGCGACCGTTATAGATTAACAGGCCCAATAACCACTGTATTATGAATCCTCTGGTGACCCTGACTGACCATGTCTCTAATCTGACGCAGAGGGTGCAGGAGTTAGGGGAAAAACTCAGTTCTTTTGAGTTAGGGCAAGGTTATTCCACTCCTCAGGCCTCCAGTCCGCATTTTGAGCCCCAGATTAGGCTCCCAGAACCCTTTTCTGGAGACCGGAAGAAGTTTCTCTCTTTTAAGGAGAGTTGCAAACTTTACTTCCGTTTGCGCCCCGTGTCCTCTGGCCCCGAGAGTCAACGCGTGGGCATTATCATTTCCCGATTACAGGGTGATCCCCAGGACTGGGCGTTCTCTTTACCTGCTGGCGCCAGTTGTTTATATTCTGTGGAGGGGTTCTTTCAGGCCCTGGGTACCCTCTATGATGAACTAGACAGGGCTCTAGTAGCCGAGACGGCTCTAAAGGCACTGGTTCAGGACAATTTACCAGCGGATGATTATTGCACCCAATTCAGAAGGTGGTGTGTCCCCTCAGGATGGAACGAACCAGCCCTGAAGAGTCAGTTCAGGTCAGGTCTGTCTGATAAATTAAAGGATCTTCTGGTCAGTTATCAACTTCCAGAGACCTTAGAGGAGATGATGACCCTTGTTGTCCGACTTGACCGACGGGTTAGAGAGAGACGACAGGAACAACAGTTCTCCTCCCAGATGGTGGTCCAGCCAGAGGCCTATCCCAGAGACAATGATGAGGTCTCCACCGAGGAACCCATGCAGGTTGGCATGACCCGAGGGAATCTTCGCCTCAGACATGGAGAATGCTTTTACTGTGGAGATCCTGACCATTGGATCAACCAGTGTCCTAAGAAGGTCCTCTCTGTCAAGTCTCCTAAGGCAAGGCAACCTAAAGACCAGGTACACCCTGAATTTTCTAAATGTAAGCTTTCGGTACCCATTACGATTTCTCTGGGAATAGATAAATGGCCGGGTAAGGCCTTTATTGATTCTGGCTCAGCGGCTAGCTTTATTGACTCTGAGTATGCTGTAAGATTGGGTATTCCTATGTTTGCCTTACCAACTCCTATCCATGTCATGGCTATTGATGCTACTCCTCTTATTGGTGGTACGGTGAGCTTATGTACCTCGGAGATTTCTCTAACCGTGGGTGTGTGCCACTCAGAGAGATGTTCGCTTCTAGTCCTGGAGAACCTACCGGCTGAGGTGGTACTAGGGTTGCCTTGGCTCCGACTACATAACCCCACTATAGATTGGTCCAATAGGGAGTTGGTGAGATGGGGGCCTAAGTGTGACTCATGCTTGTCCGTGGTACAGGCTGGGGTACTTTACCCACTGATACTTTACCCACTGTTGTTAAAGAATATTCTGATGTATTCTCATCACCAACCCCGGAGGTTCTACCACCCCATAGACCTTATGATTGTACCATAGAGCTAGTAGAGGGGGCCAAGTTTCCTAAAGGACAAATTTATAATCTTTCTATGCCCGAACGCAAGGCCATGGAAGATTATATTAAGGAGAGCCTTGGTAAAGGGCATATTAGACCTTCTGTCTCTCCTATGGGGGCGGGGTTTTTCTTCGTTAAGAAAAAAGATGGTGGTCTTAGGCCATGTATCGATTACCGGAGATTAAATAAAATCACTGTCCTGAATAGATACTCCCTCCCATTGATTCCGGATTTATTTAACCAGGTTCTGGGGGCAACCTGGTTTTCCAAAATTGACCTGAAAGGGGCATACAATCTAATCCGAATCAAGGAGGGAGACGAATGGAAGACGGCGTTCAATACTCCGGTAGGACACTTTGAATATCAGGTGATGCCTTTTGGACTCAGCAATGCCCTAGCTGTGTTCCAAAACTTCATGAATGACATTCTTAGGGAGTTCTTAGGTAAATTTGTTATTGTCTATCTTGACGACATTTTGATATTCTCTCCTGACTTCGAATCCCATGTGTCTCATGTTAAACAAGTATTAGAGGTGTTGAGGGAGAATCAGCTATCCGCTAAACAAGAGAAATGTGTCTTTGGTGTACAGGAGATTCTGTTTCTAGGGCATGTTCTGACTCCTCACGCCTTCAAGATGGATCCTGGTAAGGTACTAGCAATTAAGGAATGGGTAAGACCTTCATCCTTAAAGGTCTTACAACGGTTCTTAGGTTTCGCCAATTACTATCGTAAATTTATTATGAATTTTTCCGTAATTGCTAAACCGTTGACCGACCTTACTAAGAAAGGGGCGGATTTGGAGAATTGGTCTACTGAGGGCATTTCTTCATTTGAAAAATCAATGGGACAGACTGAACGCAAGTGTGCGCACAAGATCAGGCCTGATCGGGCGAACACTGCGTTTTTTGTTGAGCCTAAGGTGACCCTAATGTACTGATATACTGTAGATCTGATTGCTATTAGTCTTGATCACTCTCAGACACTATATAGTACTAGTGCTGATTAGCGACAGCGATGACGCTAATCAGCGACTAATCAGTGACTGCGGTGCGGTGGGCTGGGCGCTAACTACCTAACAAGTAGCTAAGTAACTGGCGGTGATAAGGGACCCTTACACGGGGGTGATCAATGACAGGGGGTGGCAGGGGGGTGATCAGGGAGTCTAATATGGGGTGATCAGGGGTTAATAAGGGGTTAATAAGTGACAGGGGGGGGTGTAATGTGTGTGTGTGGTGATTGGTGCTACTTACAGAGCTGCCTGTGTCCTCTGGTGATCGATTCATTCAAAAGGGACCACCAGAGGAGCAGGTAGCAGGTATATCAGACGCTATTTACAAAATAGCATCTGACATACCCATTTTAAAAATCTACAGCCTGCCAGCCAATGATCGCTGCTGGCAGGCTGTAGTTGAACTTCTGAACTGCGCAATCCTGTGAACGCGCGTTCACAGGAAATCTCGGCTCACACGAGATGACGCCAATAGGCGTCGCTGAGCCTGAGAGTGCCGCCGCACTGACGCCTATCGGCGTTAGGTGTGCGGCAAGTGGTTAAAAGGTCAGTTAGTGTACTTTTATTCTAACAATGTACAATGGTTTTGATGATTGACTTCATTTTGGATTAGATTGGAATCAGCTCTCTATGGCTACTTATTAGAGATGGGACGGGGGATTCGTCGAATCCACGAATCCCTCGAATCTTACTGGATGGCACTGTTATGGGGTGGGGGGGGTCTGTGGATGGCACTGTTATAGGATGGGGGGGTCTGTGGATGGCACTGTTATAGGATGGGGGATCTGTGGATGCCAGGGGGAGAGGTGAGAGGCACTATGATACTGGCACATTGGGGGGGGGAGGCACTATGATACTGGCACATTATGAGGGGAGATGGCACTATGATACTGGCACATTATGGGGGGAGATGGCACTATGATACTGGCACATTATGGGGGGAGGTGGCACTATGATACTGGCACATTATGGGGGGAGGTGGCACTATAATACTGGCACATTATGGGGGGAGATGGCACTATGATACTGGCACATTATGGGGGGAGATGGCACTATGATACTGGCACATTATGGGGGGAGATGGCACTATGATACTGGCACATTATGGGGGGTGGTGGCACTATAATACTGGCACATTATGGGGGAGATGGCACTATGATACTGGCACATTATGAGGGGAGATGGCACTATGATACTGGCACATTGGGGGGGAGATGGCACTATGATACCGGCACATGGGGGGAGGAAAGAGGCACTCCGCACTTGATACTGGCACATGATTAGGGGGGCATCTATGGGGACACTTACTGGCACATTATTGGGGGGCACTATGGGGGCATCTACTGAGGCCACAAAGAAGGGGTATTTTATATGGGGGGCTCTGTGTGGTACTAGTATTATCAGGGGTATTATCTGTTTCTGCAGTATAGTATTGGGGAGCACAGCGGAACAGTATTGGGGGTGTTAGGATGATTTGTCCAGAAGATGGGAGGATGATGGAGAAGTAGTAAACTAAGATTTTTTTTTTGTCAAACTGCAGAGACGAAAAATGGTGGTCTGGTCTGAAGGTCTGAAAGGAGAAGATGAGGACAGAGAACATCTACATCAAAGGAGACGTCACTGGATGTAAGAGGTATGTGCGCTGTAATACCCTGTATGTTCTGTAGTGATAGGAGCAGGGGTCATCGCGGTCATATAGGGTGCGACCGTGACTGGGAGGTGGAGGTTCAGACAAACTGACGCGGTCTGACTTGGTTTCTTACTCCGTACGTTCACACAATTATGTACAGGATTCGTAGGATTCGAGATTCGAAAGATTCAATATATTCGAGAACCTTTTCGGATTCGGATTCGAAAAAAATTTGATTCGTCCCACCTCTACTACTTATGAATCTCTTATAATACTACTTTTTTACTTGACGTAATCGTAATTCCAATACAGACTGTTTGTACTTTTTGGATAATCTTCAATAAACACACAATTAGAAAATAAAAATGAGTGCAGGATAAAACTATACAATATGCCTTGATGAAAAAAATGTACCTGCTATTATCTTCATTTAGATTACTTGTATTAGTTTCCTCACAATACGGTGTTCACTGGTAATGTTCCCACCTTTTTCTATGTGGTACTTATTTTAATATTTTCTTTTCTTTATGATCTACCACTGGGATTTGCTAAAAAAAAAATCTGAATAAAAATAATCCTCTTTAAATCCAGCCTAATGGTAAACATTAATGGTAGTCAATCAATTTCATGTCAAGAAACTGATACTAAACCTGATATTAACATTGTTTAATGGTGTCACATTGCACTCATGCAATTACTCAAGCCATTTTTGTAGAAGAGAAAGAACAGTAAGAACATTATGCATTAATTAAATATGTCTTACTTTAAGTAATGGACAAATAATGCTGAAAATTATCCTATTTTTCACATTACCTAACATTTCAACTGCATTATTACAAAGCAGGAGAGGAGATATTTATGAAGCACTGCACTTCCTTATTCATTGGTAATAATTAGCACACAGTATGCCTGTGAAAAATTATCAATCAGGCTCAGTGATCGATTAATGGGCCAATTAATACATTTTAATTCTAATATATAAGATAATGTAAACCATAAAATAATATAAAATAATTTATACCATACAGAATGAATAAACTAATAAAATGACAAACTAAGGCTACTTTCACACTAGCGTTCGGGGCTCCGCTTGTGAGCTCCGTTTGAAGGGTCTCACAAGCGGCCCCGAACGCATCCGTACAGCCCCAATGCATTCTGAGTGGATGCGGATCCGCTCAGAATGCATCAGTCTGGCAGCGTTCAGCCTCCGCTCCGCTCAGCAAGTGGACACCCGAACGCAGCAGCGTTCGGGTGTCCGCCTGGCCGTGCGGAGGCAAACGGATCCGTCCAGACTTACAATGTAAAGTCTGGACGGATCCGTCTGAACTAATTTCACACTTAGAATTTTTTCTAAACTATAATGCAGACGGATCCGTTCTGAACGGATCCAAACGTCTGCATTATAGGAGCGGATCCGTCTGTGCAGATACCAGACGGACCCGATCTGAACGCAAGTGTGAAAGTAGCCTAAGGCTACTGAATTCATCATGGATCAGCAAAAATGCTTCTGTCATGATAATACAACCATCTGTTTTGAACAGATTCAGTTGTATTATCTTTAAAATAGCCATGACAGATCCATCATGAACACCACTGAAAGTCAATGAGGGACAGATCAGTTTTCTAATGTGTCCGAGAAAACGGATCCGTCTTCATTGACTTAGGGCTCATGCACACGAAAGTATTTTCTTTCCTTGTCCATTCCGTTTTTTTTTTGCGGACCGTATACGGAACCATTAATTTCAATGGGTCCGCAAATAAAACGGAAAGTACTCCGTGTGTATTCCGTTTCCGTATGTCCGTTTTTCCATTCTTAAAAAAAATAGAACATATCCTATTATTGTTCGTATTAAGGGTTCTATTAGGGGCCAGCTGTTCCATTCCGCAAAATATGGAATGCACATCGATATCATTTGTATTTTTTGCTGATCCGTTTTTTGCGGACCCCAAAATACATACAGTCATGGCATAAGCCCTTACATTGTGAGTCATGACGGATCCGTCTTGCTCTGCATCCCAGGATGCATTTAAAAACGCTGCTTGCTGCGCTTTTGTGTGCATCATGGGAATGCAACCAAACAGAACAGAATGCATTCTGGTGCATTCCGTTTTATTCAGTTAAGTTTTGTCCCCATTGATAATGAATGGGGACAAAACTGAAGCATTTTCCTCTGCTATTGAGATCCTATGACGGATCTCAATAGCGGAAATTCTAAATGTTGGTGTGAAAGTAGGCTAATAAATATCAAAAAGCTCTTAAGATGATGGTGAACATAGTTAGTGTTAAGCAAATTTAAGTGAAACGAATTGAATTAAATCCGAATTTCACAAAAAATTTGATTTGTCACAAATCCAAATTTCCTTGCGCTTCGTAATAACAAATCTTTTTTTTCCCTAAAATAGCGGCTACATGTGTTACAAAGTGAAAGTTAGAAGCCTGGGAATACGATAAGATCCATAATGCCGTGCAGCCAGCCAGTCCACAGCCATTCCCTGTGATGTCACAGCCCTATAAAAGCCTAATCCCACCGGTCTTTACCATTTTGCTGTGAGCTGAGACTAGGGACAGAGGTGCCAAGTCCTTGGGACAGTGGTTAACAATTTAATTGTAGAATATTATCTAGGGACAGTGCAGGGACAGAGTGGGGAGATTGTATGGAAAGTTTTTACACACTGTAGGGAGGGCATAGGGAGACTATAAGGACAGTGCAGGCTCAGTTTAATTGCCCTGTGCTTCTTGTTCATCTGGTGTGCCATTCAATCTTAATCTGTTCTGGTATACATAGAATTACTGTGCATCATACTCATTGTCAACAGGCGGTCTAATATATAGCCACATTTACCTAGTTTATCTGCTGTGCCATTTATACTTAATATGTTCCATTATACATAGACTTTCTGTGCATCAGACTCATTGTCAACAGGTAGTCTAATATATAGCAATGTTAATCTAGTTCATCTGCTGTGGCAAAAGATTAGGGCCTTATTTAGGGTGTTTGTTAGTGTTGAGCAATGCAACTTCATAGGTCCAAACTCGCTTTGGATCATAGATCCGAAGTTGCTTCGGTCAAAATTTCGTTGGAAGGCTGTACAAAGATTTGTCTCCATACAACATTCAAATGTATGGGCTCCGCTGTGGTGAAATTAGTTATCTCTGAAGTTGCGTGATACTTCGGTGAATAACTTCAGACATTGATTATTCAACTTGAAAACTGTAGTAATAGGAAAATGAGCGAGCACTCATACACTTGGCAACCAGATTGACATATGCAGAAAATATTTATTAAATCCCCATAAAATACAAGTAATAAAATTTATAAGAACAATGTAGCAATAATGTACAACATTACAGTCACATATATTGTGGTAGATATGATCGATACTATATTTAATAAAAATATATTCAATAGAAATATTCGATAAATTGAATGTTAGAAAATTTAATGTTGAAATATTCGATAGAATATTCGATACCACTCAATAATGTCGATAAATTCAATAATATATATCACACCAAAAAACTTCAAGTATATGCTGTTATTTGGGAAAGAGGGGGTATTATCTTCTAGCACCTACAACATTTTCAGTGACATTCAGTTTCCCAAATTGGGATAGAGTGCTAGAAGATAATACCCCCTCTTTCCCAAATAACAGCATATACTTGAAGTTTTTTGGTGTGATATATATTATTGAATTTATCGACACTATTGAGTGGTATCGAATATTCTATCGAATATTTCAACATTTAATTTTCTACCATTCAATTTATCGAATATTTCTATTGAATATATTTTTATTGAATATAGTATCGATCATATCTACCACAATATATGTGACTGTAATGTTGTATATTATTGCTACATTGTTCTTATAAATTTTATTACTTGTATTTTATGGGGATTTAATAAATATTTTCTGCATATGTCAATCTGGTTGCCAAGTGTATGAGTGCTATCTCATTTTCCTATTACAGTACTACATTTGCCTTTTAAGAGAGGGTGGGGTAATTCCCTCTATATGAGCTTGCAGCACCATACCTTAACTACTTGCTAGTGAGCCACCACAACCTACCACTATTTTTTGTCAATTTGAAAACTATTTTAAAACTGGAATCCAAAGTTGACTTTGGTACCCAGGTACCAGTGGGTACCGAAGCCAACTTTGGACCCCAGTTTTAAAGTTGTTTTCAAGTTGAAAAATCAAAGTCCAAAGTTAACAAAGATAACAAACTTCACCTCGGTAGAGCCCATACATTTGAATCCTGTACAGAAACGGATCTCCACACAGCATTCAAACGAACATTTGACCAAGGCGACTTTGGATCTATGATCCAAAGCTCGCTTCACTAGACACTAGTGTTTATAAAACCTAGTACCCTGACATAATAAGAGGCACTGAAATCGCATATCTGTGGAAAAATTCCAATTTTCACTTTGCACCACCTGCTGCAAATTTAGTTTGCAAAACACCTGTTGGGTCAAAATGCTTACTCCAGCAATTAAAGAATTTGGTGAGGGGTGTGATTTCTAAAATGCAGTAGGGTCACTTCTTTTTTTATTTTTTTTATTTAACCTCAGGTCTCAGTAGTTGTCTGTCAATGCTGTATAAATCACCAAACTAATTCACATGGCACTTCTTCCCTTCTAAACTCTCCAGTATGCCCATATAGCACTTTACAGACACATATTGGGTGTTTTTTTTCAAATCAGGAGAAAATGAGTAACAAATTGAAAAACTTAATAATAATGTATTTTTTAATTTTCACAGCCAAGGGCTTCCAAATTCTATGAAATGCCTGTTGGGTCAAGATGCTCACTACACCACTTAAAAAATTCCTTGGAGAGTGAAGTTTCTTAAATTTTGTCACTTTTTGGGAGGTTTCCACTGTAGGGGTACCTCAGAGTCTCTACAAATGTGACATAGTACCTGAAAATTATTCTGGTGAAATCTTGCCATAGTCAAGAGAAGATTAATAACAAATTGTGTTTGCTATTTTATTGGAAAAAATTTCATTTTTCATTTTCATAGCCATGTCTTTCTAAATTCCATGAAAAGCCTGTGGAGTCAAATCACTCACTACACCCCTCAAAAAAGTTATGTGAGTTGTTTCCAAAATAAGGTCACATTTTAGGAGTTTCCAATGTAGGGATACCTCTCTCGGGCATGCACACTGCTATGCCTATTGTGGACACGGCATCGCTACATGTAATGTGCATGTGCCGGCCTCCATTCCTCCTGTTTGATTCTGGTCCGCCCCTTAGGCACTGGTTTCAACAGCGTTTGCTGGCGCATGTGCACTACATATAGCGATGACGTGCCCACAATGGGCATCACAGTGCGCATGCCTTGGCCAGCAGTGCACTGGGCACACGCGGGATATCGGCCGGTCGGTGGATGAAGCAAGGGGCTTGCAGGGCAGGCCAAGGAAGAGGCTGTGGAGGAGTTATGTAACTAGAAGGCAGAGCAGCCTTGGCTCCTACACACCAAACGCCACCCCTGGGCACTTGCGAGCCCTCATTTACATATGGATTAAACATCGTTTTTCCTGCTGGTGAAAGTGAGAAGAAAATTACAAAGGTACCATTTGAATAATGGATAGGTATGCTAGAGAGCCATGTAAGTGGTGTATAACGTCATATTTTGGTGACAGACTCCCTTTAATATGTTTGCACATTTATGAATACAACATTAAATGCAACTTTGATTTCCACACCCTTATCTTAACCATAAGATCAGTGCAGATTCCCCTCCTGCTTTCTCAGCCTTTGCCTTCTGGAGGCTGGCAAACGGACTTGAAGAGAGGATTTTCTGCCACTATTTCTAAAGAAGGCATATCCGAAGGAATATACCTGGCCTCCAAATATATTTGGAAGTACCTCATATTCATTTCTATAGTGAATAAAGTATTAAGCTACAAATTCTTGTTGCATTGTGTTTTGTTTTTATCTTGTAGTTCCAGCCATAGTGTTGCACACCTGCACATTTACTTTTTTGTTTTTGTTTTGTTTTGAAGGAAGTATTGAATAAGAGCGTATTCATATCACGTTTTTGCCATCTGTTTAATATATTAAAAAAAAGTATATGTTAAACAGATCCCTCAGACAGATGCCATACAGTGGCATCCATTCACCATAGAGTTCCAGTCTGCAGGATAAGACAAACCAAAATATAGGGTGACCTTTTTAATACATGACTTTAAATAGATACTTCATGGAAGGTAAAGTGGCAACAAATAGAATAAAAGTAATGCACGATGTGCAATGATTATCAGTGCTCAGAATAAAAAGCAACGCTCTTACCAAGGGTCGTCCCTAGTCTAATGGTGACTAGAAGAATGGAAGGGAGAGGGGGGGTCTCCTCCCCTATATTTCCCTACTTACTCTGAGCTAAATTGTAGTGCCCAGGGAGTAATATGCTAACTCTAAAAAGGGCGACCCCACTGAGCCGTGCCTAACTACCTAGGTGTCCATGGTTGTCCCTATGCAGCCTAGTGACTGCCCAGCTTAGCCAGGGGACAAACAGGGAAATCCTAGTATGAATATATAAATCACTGTTCCAACGCGTTTCATTGGCCTAGGGCCAAATCTTCAGGGGAACCAAGTAATGATGGACTCAGCAGTTTTCATAAGCTAGAATCCATACAACAAGAACAGATACCGAACGCTGGTCATAAGTAGTTGGCCGTTACTACCAGTAAGTATGTAGTGAAAGATCCTACTAAACATGCGGTGGTGCCTTCATCATGGTGTGTGTGGCAGCAAACTGGTCGGCGTCCAGGTAGCCCAATTTAACATATCCGGAACGCTGATAATCCCACCCCCTCTAGGCACGTGACGGGTCATGTGATCCATCATGTGATTGGACCTAGTCACGTGTTCCGTACTCCATCAATATACTCCAGCTACCCTGGGCACTTTGGAAAATACATTGAGGGATCAGGTGGAGATAACTCAGAAATTTAGACAGGAACCTGATTTTGTGAATAAGGAGGTACATTTCAGTATCACTTGAAGGAACGTAAATATTGTCAGTTTAGCCTTGACCTACAAGATTTTAATGAGAACCGGGTCTACACTAGTGTAGACCGCACTGCAATCCATAAGAGGAATTAGAACTCTGATATAACCTCAAGTGATACTGAAGTCTCAGAAGGCGAAAGAGAGTGTGGACATAGGAATTGAGGGAGAGGGAGGGGACGCCAGAGAGGAAGGGGTTCACGAGGTTAATAGGAAAATAAAGGACGTTTTTTTAGAACAGGGAGCCCCGTATCAACTACGGACTCGCAACCCACCAAAATCTCCCTCTCATCCCTACATACCCCCTCTCAACAACCCAGCCAAATACAAAATTTCTCAACTTAACCTCTGCAATTTGCAGAGATGTCGTTATTAAGTAGGGGTCTTTCTTTTGTACAGACTAACACATTTAAACCTGTTTAATTGGGTCAAAGACCTTAATCTTTTTGCTAGAAAATTGAGATGGCATAAACATTTTCAACTAGTGAACAAACGAGAAAGTAGGGAACTAGGCATCCCAATGGATGTCCTTCAGGATGTTAGACTTTTATATAGTCTTAGTGATGATGCCCCTCAAGAAGGTAGGGGCCATTTCACTACCCTGAAAAATAAAAGTTCCAAAATGCCACCTTTAGTGGATGCATTGTGCATAGATGTATGCATTAATCAGGTATCCTGTGAATTGGAGAACTTAACCTGAATAAGCAGAGGTTTAATTGCACAAAAACTAAATTCAAAGCTTTGTTAACTCTTGAACAGAATAAAAATATAACGATTAATCCCTCTTACAAAGGGAGCAATGTGGTAGTAATGGATACGGCTCAATATAAAAAAATGTGTTTAGACCTCCAAAAGACAGGGAGACATATGAAAAACTGAGATCTGATCGCACTGTGGTATATAAGAATGAATTTGTCAATACTCTGGGTGTGGATTAATTTCAGATGAGGAATTTGACTTTTTGCACTGTAAATATCCGACCCTGGCAACTTTTTACAGTTTATCTAAAATTCACAAGGGTGTGGCCCCTCTTAATTCCTTCTCTCCTCAACACGAGAGGTTGTCAATTTCAGGCACATAATCAATTGGTGCTTGAATTACTGGAATATACTCTCACACGGAACTATTTTTTGTTTAACGGCACCTTCTACCACCAGCTAAGGGGCACTGCGATGGGGAGCCCTTGTGCCCCATCGTATGCTAATTTGTTCCTGGGCTCGTGGGAGTGGACTGTCGCATTTGTGGACCCACCAATCACCTACATGTTAGATGTCGACATGTGGGTCAGATTTATTGACGACATTTTTGTGATTTGGAAGGGTGATGCTGAGGAATTTAAGGAGTTGGTACAATCTTTTAATCACAGCACCATTGGTCTTAGGTTGACTTCAGAGATTGCTGGTACTTAATTACCCTTTTTGGACATTGAAATTGTGCGGGGACAGAATAGTGAGATCAAAACCAAGACATTCAGAAAACCAACAGTAACCAACTCATTTACCAGCAATATTACCAATAGAGATGAGCGAATTGAAGCTGACATTCATTCCAAATTTCAGGAAAAATTTGATTCGCAGAGAATGCAAACTTCCTCGCGCTTTGTGGTAACGAATCACATTTTTTCCTAAAATGGCTGCTGCATGTGTGAGGACATGGAAAAAGGAACTTTGGGAAGGCGGGATCACCCATAATGCCATGCATGCAGCCAATCAGCAGCCAGCCAGCCCTGTGATGTCACAGCCCTATAAATAGCAGCAGCCATCTTAGATTCTGCCATGTACAAGTGTACTTAGTGCAGGGAGAGACGTCTGCAGGCATTAGGGACAGTGATATGAAAGACTTGATTGTGGTGAAAAAACAATTTAAAAGTTCCACAGCATTTGTGTTGGACAGGGTTCAGTAGGGGAGGTTGACTGGGAAATAGGAACAATCCTATTGCACCTTGGTGCACTGACTGGGGATCTAAATTGCCATTATACTGCTCTGTCATTCCAGCAAATCGGTCTTGCTATTGGGGTGCAAATGCTGTTTGATACAGCCATTAACAGGGTTTATTACAAGGAACTATTTCTACAGTATGCCTTATTTGCCCTTGTGCAGTGCATTTATATGTTAAGCCCTTCTTGATGTGTATTAGTGGCAAAAAAAAATAAAAAAATAAAATATATATATATATATATATATTTGCAGTGCAGTGTTGCACTTATGTGTTGAAAAGCCTTTTGTGTAGTGTAAAAATAGAAAAAAATTAGGGCCTAATTGCCGTTCAGCGGTTCAGTGATATACTCTAAAGCCCACTATGCTGTGTATTAGTAGCAAAATAAAAATATATTCGCCGTCCAGCATTGCACTTATCTGTTGACAAAGCCTGTTGTGTTTTGTAAAAGTTTAAATAAATTAGGGCCTAATTGCCCTTGTGCGGTGCAGTGATATACTCTAAAGCCCAGTTTGCTGTGTATTAGTGGCAAAATAAAAATATATTTTCCGTCCAGCGTTGCACTTATCTCTTGAAAAGCCTGTTGTGTTGTTTAAAAGTAGAAAAAAATTTGGGCCTAATTGCCAATCAGCGGTGCAGTGATATACTCTAAAACCCAGTTTTCCACGTATTATTGGCAAAATAAAAATCTATACACCGTCCAGCATTGCACTTATCTGTTAAAAAGCCTGTTTTCTGTAAAATAAATAAATAAAATTAGGGCCTATGGTAGCGGTGCATTGATATACTCTAAAGCCCTGTTTGCTGTGTATTAGTGGCGAAATAAAAAATATTTGATCTAACATTTAGTTATTTGATCTAAGAGTAAGTCAGACAGAGAAGTGCCAGGCCCTGCACAGGGGAGTGGCAAAGGCCTAAATGTTTCTGGCGCAGAGTAAGGGGCCGTGACGGCAGAGGTCACTTTGAGAGGCCTGAGCTCCCAGTGTCAGCTAGTGGTAGTGTCATGACCAGCAACCCAGCCGTTCTTGAATGGTTGACTCGATCTTCGACTTTGTCGCAAGTGACATCAGACACCCCCAGCGGGTTCGTTAGACATAAATCTTAGTTGGCATGGCCCGGGAGTAGGCCCTGTGCCCTCACTTGTCCTCAACCTGCCTCTGTCCTTTTCTGTTCCCTCACAACAAGAAGTAATAAATGCTGTGGGCTCGGCTTCACTTTTCAGCGAGGAAGAGCTACTAGAGGACAGTCAGCAGCTACTGCTCAGCCAAGATGTGGAGGAGACATCTGCCACTTCCTTCACTAGGCGGGCAAGTAGTGATGAGGAGAGTGGCGTGGGAGCTGGAGTTGAGAGCATTCAGGCTCCTGACCCAGAGATCGTTGAGGAGGACATCAGTGACGTGCAGATGTAGCTGATCAAACTTGTAAGACGACAAAGGGGCTTCATCATCATCAGGATAAGCGGGTGGCAGCTTGTCAGCAGCGGAGCCAGCTGGTCGCTTGCGTGGGCTGAAGTCAGCATGGTGGCAGCAGTGGTAGATTTGTAGCCAAACGCGCCGGGGGTAGACCACCCGCTTTGCGGGAGCCTTTCTGCCTGGGAAGTAGCGGTGCAGAGGTTCAAGGAGGGAGCGCCAGTAGCAGTCAGTCAGTGGGTAGTGTTGGGAGTAAAATCACCTACTCGAGAGTGTGGCAGTTTCTTTTTAAGCCTCCGGAGGAGGTGAAGGTTGCCATATGTAGAATCTGTGGGCAGAGGGTAAAGCGTGGCAGGGCGCCATTGTTGGCACTACAGCCCTGCGTCAACATATGCAACGTCACCATAAAGTGGCCTGGGAGAACCGTGGCTCCGATGTGGTGGTCCAGCCTGCTGCATCGCCCTCTTGCACACACCTGGTTTCTGGCAGTCAAGGCTCCATGACCTCAGCCGAAGGGAGCTGTCTGTCCTTCACATCATCTGCTGTTCCTGATGCTCCTGCTCCTCACCCTTCTACTCCTCGTCAGTCATTCCATCAGCAATTGATCACCGAAATGATTGCCAAGAGAAAACAGTATGCGTGCACTCATCCAACGACGCCAAAGCTGCTGGTGCTGCAGTCCCTCCCTTTCCTAATGGTGGACTATGCACCTTTCAGAGAACTTATGGCTTGTGCCAAGCCAAGGGGGAGAGACCCAAGATGTCATTTATTTGCCAAAAAGGCAGTACCAGCACTGCACACAAATCTAGAACAGAGGGTGGGCCAGTCCTTGAGCCTGTCGGTGTCTGCCAAAGGGCACAGCAGTAGAGATGTCGCAAACATAACATTTTCCGTTCGCGAACGGCGAACGCGAATTTCCGCAAATGTTCACGAACGGGCGAACCGGGCGAACCGCCATAGACTTCAATAGGCAGGCAAATTTTAAAACCCACAGGGACTCTTTCTGGCCACAACAGTGATGGAAAAGTTGTTTCAAGGGGACTAACACCTGGACTGTGGCATGCCGGAGGGGGATCCATGGCAAAACTCCCATGGAAAATTACGCAGTTGACGCAGAGTCAGGTTTTAATCCATAAAGGGCATAAATCACCTAACATTCCTAAATTGTTTGGAATAACATGCTTCAAAACATCAGGTATGATGTTGTATCGATCAGATAGTGTAAGGATTATGCCCGCTTCACAGTGACAGACCAAACTATGACAGACCAAACTCCCCATTTAACGCACCGCAAACAACCGCAAACAGTCCATTTGCACAACCGCAAACTCCCCATTTGCACAAGGTTGGATACCAAGCTAGCCATGTCCCGTTCCTTGTCCTCACTGACGTCATTGAAGGTCTCTTCCTCCACCCAGCCACGTACAACACCAAGGGTCCCCGAAAGGTGACAACAAGCCCCCTGGGACGCCTGTTGTGGTTGGTCTTTCACCTCCTCAAAGCCGACTTCCTCCTCTGACTCCTCTTCTTCAGACTCCTCTCTCTGCGTTGCCGCAGGTCCAGCAATCGACGACGAGAAGGATGCTTCTGGTGGTGATGGTGACCACAACTCTTCCTCTTCATGCTCATCTACGGCCTGATCCAGCACTCTTCACACGGCACGCTCCAGAAAAAACGCATATGGAATGAGGTCGATGATGTTGCCTTGGGTTTGACTGACCAGGTTTGTCACCTCCGCAAAAGGACGCATGAGCCTACAGCCATTGTGCATGAGCGTTCAGTAACGCGGCCCAAAAATACCCAGCTCCGCAGAGGCTGTCCTCTTTTTTTTTATATTAAAAAAAAATCTGTTTTTACCAGTTTAATCTCTATTTTGTCCCCTATCAGGGGCCGTGTGGTGTATGGAATAGATTTTAGGAACCGAGAGATGGAAAAAGATGCTTGGTCAGTCCTCTTACTTCCAATTTGGGGCACTGCGCGTGCGCCGTGCAATGTACTGTGCTACCCGATATGAGTGCTATGTTAAGTAGTACTATTCCTATCAGTTTAATCCCTGTTACGTCCCCTATCAGGGGCTGGTGTATGGAATAGATTTTAGGAACCAGGAGATGGAAAAAGATGCTTGGTCGGTACTCTTGCTTCCAATTTGGGGCACTGCACGTGCGCCGTGCAATGTACTGTGCTACCCGATATGAGTGCTATGTTAAGTAGTACTATTCCTATCAGTTTAATTCTCTTCGAGCGGGCAACCACGTGACATCCACGGACACATCGTCATCAACCGCTTCACTTGTATCTGACAACTCAGCAAAGGAAGCAGCGGGTACAACATCATCATCATCACACCGTACGTCCATGTGTGTAATGCTGCCTGACTGAGACATATCCCTGTTATCTACATCCTCTGGCAATAATGGTTGCACATCACTCATTTCTTCCAACTGATGTGTAAATAATTCCTCTGACAGATCAAGTGAAGCAGCTGTGGTGCTAGTGTTGGTGGTGGCGGCGGGCGCGCGAGTGGTAACTTAAGAGGTGCCCGAAGCTGATCTGGAGGAGGATGGTGCGTCAAGGTTCCGAGCTGAAGCTGTAGAAGATTGGGTGTCCTGTGTAAGCTAGTCAACTATGTCCTCAGAATTTTTCGAGTTCAGGGTACGTGGCCTCTGAACACTGGGCATTATTCTAGGGCCAAAGGAAATCACAGCACCACAACCACGACGGCCCCTGCGGGGTGGCCTGCCTCTGCCTGTCATTTTTTTTTTAGATTAGTGGTACTATGCGTGCAAGGTACTGTGCCACCCGATATAAATGGTGGGCAGTGGGCACAATACAGTCTGTGGGCATGACACTCACTGGCAGGCAACTGCAATTATATTAAAGAGGAAAAATGTAATGAATTTTTTAACAGCAAGGTGCTGTGTCACCCTATATGAGTGGTGGGCAGTGGGCACAGTACAGTCTGTGGGACTGACACTCACTGGCAGGCAACTGCAATTATATTACAGAGGAAAAATTAAATGAATTTTTTTAACAGCAAGGTGCTGTGCCACCCTATATGAGTGGTGGGCAGTGGGCACAGTACAGTCTGTGGGCCTGACACTCACTGGAAGGCAACTGCAATTATATTACAGAGGAAAAATGTAATGAATTTTTTAACAGCAAGGTGCTGTGCTACCCTATATGAGTGGTGGGCAGTGGGCACAGTACAGTCTGTGGGCCTGACACTCACTGGCAGGCAACTGCAATTATATTACAGAGGAAAAATGTAATGAATTTTTTAACAGCAAGGTGCTGTGCCACCCTATATGAGTGGTGGGCAGTGGGCACAGTACAGTCTGTGGGCCTGACACTCACTGGCACTTCCTTTTTCCACTAATACATGCAAAAAAGGGTTTTAAAACAGATAACTGCACCTCTGAGCGGCAAATATATTTTTTCCTTTTTCCCACTAATACACGGAAAAAGGGCTTTAGAACAAATAACTGCACCGTTGAGCGCCAAATATATTTTACTTTTGCCACTAGTACACAACAAAAAGGACTGTAATTTTCGCACTTCACCACACATAGGCTAATAAGTCCTTTTTTCCCACTATTTCAAGCCAAAAAATGCTTTAGAACATATACTGTAACTGCACTGCACTAGGGCAATTAAAACGTAGAAATATTTCCTTGTAATAACCCCTGTTAATGCCTGTATCAAACAGCACTTGCACCGCACGGTTTGATGGAATTACAGAGCTGTATAATGGCAATTTGGATCCCCAGTCAGTGCTGCAAGGTGTAATAGGAATGTTCCTATTACCCAGGCTGTCACCTCCCCGACTGAATCCTGTTCAACAGAAATGCTGTGGAATGATTCATCCCTATCCTTTTCCTACACCTTGAATAATCTTTACCTGCACTTTTGAATCGTTTTTTCACCACAATGATGTTTTTTCTATCACTGTCCCTAGCGCCTGCAGACATCTCTCCCTGCACTAAGTACACTGGTACATGGCAGAATCTAAGATGGCTGCTGCTATTTATAGGGCTGTGACATCACAGGGCTGGCTGGCTGCTGATTGGCTGCATGCATGGCATGATAGGTGATCCCGCCTTCCCAGAGTTCCTTTCTCCATGTCCTCACACATGCAGCAGCCATTTTAGGAAAAAATGTCATTCGTTCACGAAGGAAATTTGCATTGTGCAAATCAAATTTTTCCTGAAATTCAGAACGAATTACACTTTTGCTTCCATTCGCTCATCAAGTCAAAACGAAAAAAAATTTGGGGAAAAATTCTGCGAATACAACCACAAACCTTGCACAGCTGGCTATTTTAAAAACTGTGCCAAAATTGCCCTGAAAGATGTCTAATAAAAGATTACTACAATAGACTAAAGCAACAGGGAGACAGCTAATTCATTATTTTTCTAAACATGTTTTAGCTGGGGTTTAATTAGTCTTTAATCTCTAAGCCAAAACATATTTCCAATATTTGAAATATGTATAATGGATTCAATGACTTAAATGCTGTTTTAAATACAAACCTTCTTCAATCCTGCAGGATTTAAAGTCTCTATTATATGAAATCAGTTTCCTTCCCTCACGGACAACTATAATTGTTTTTCTGTAATTTACATGATGTTAATTGGTTTGAGGGATATATTACTACTGTATTTCATTCAGATCCATTGGAAAATGATTTTAGATTCCTGAAATATTATACATCATAGTTTTCATTATAATACCGAATTTGGAATAATATTCAGAAACTATTAAACAAAAAAATACACCCTCTTTAGTCTAATATTACAAGTAATATGATGTGATGAAATATTTGATTTCATGCATATTTTAATTTATCATGACATTGCTTTCGTCTTTGAACTTCATTTGCATTTCAAATAAATTGGTGACTGCTTGTGCTGTTTATATCTGTTTTAGAGAAAGCACATTCAATTATTTAAAATTACATATTTAGTTTTAATGACCATAAATAACATTTTAATTAAACAAAAAGTTGTTTACAATTAAATAAAAAATGTTTTGTCTTTAAGGCTTCTCGATGAATCATTTAAATGGGCATTGTTCTTACAATTCATATTAATTTAGTGTGAAATAAAAAGCGTAATTCTTTCACAAATAGGTAGTCAAAATGTCTTTTATGGCTTTAAAATCTCACGTTTCCATCTTACACAAATCATCAGCCCAAACACCCAATATATGCAACGACAGCCACAGACAAATATACATGCCAGAGGGAGAAAAACAGAACTGGATCGCACATCCACAATGCTACGCTTTGATCTAATCAAACTCTCTTCTGAGCGCCATATTGAAGTGTACAGCCTCCCATACTGCATGCTGTACAAGAGACATTAGTGTACATTATGATCAAAAGGCATAAGCCCACTCACCACGCCAAGGTCGCCTCTTTGAGTGGGACCTACTCTGACAAAAAGGCACAGCGCAATGCGGTGACAAAGCGGCACTGCCCTAGTAGGCAGCAGGACCCAGGAGTCAAACAGCAACCCTGCTGTCTGACAATGCCACCCATGGCACTGGGTCCCATCAACCCACCAGTGCAGCATTACATAAACAAAGGCCACCATGCAGTACTGCACCATGTAAACAGTTGTCTAACACAACATGTCCATTGCTATCAGGAGCTACAGGTCAATGACCACTATATGCAGACTTCTGTGATTAAAACCACCTGTGCCGAATGAGAGGAGTGCTGATACCAGTAGTAAAGAAGAAGATAGTCCAATAACATGCCAGGGGGAGAAAACAGAACTGGATCACACATCCACAATGCTATGCTTTGATCTAATCAAACTCGCTTCTCAGTGGCATGTTGAAGTGTACAGCACCCCATACTGCATGCTGTACAAGAGGCATTAGTGCACATTTTGATCAAAAGGCATAAGCCCACTCACCACGCCAAGGTCGCCTCTTTGAGTGGGACCTACTCTGACAAAAATGCGCAGCACAATGCGGTGACAAAGCGGCACTGCCCTAAGACCTCCCTGTCTTGATACATGGCCCCATCTCTTTAGGCCTGTTTCAACCCTGATACATAATGGATCCCACACCATGGGATCATTATTTGTAAGTGTCCTCTACTTATTCTGTTATACTTGAATATCTTCAGTGTAAATATTAGAATCAACTTGGATCAATACTCCAGGTGATTCATGCCCTGCTCGACTGCACAACAGTTCCCCTGATGATTTGTATATGAAACATGCATGTAGGGATCAGCTGCAGTAGGGCACAACAGGGCCAAATAGCATAAAGGTAAGGTTCCGGACAGGGTCGTTCTTTTCAGGACGAGTGCTCCATGGTTAGGACGCCAGGGACAAATCAGTATCCCTATCCTAGGGTGAAATAGGGACTTAGAGCCCTTCATCATCCATGTCTGGTTCCTACCACTAAGAATTTATTTTCAGCAAGACGAACATCTCCTGAACATCCACAAAGACCGGATGACACCTACGGTAGGATAACCGGTTATACTCTAAGGTGCCGCTGCGTACCAGTTATTCCATGTGTATTTTTTGCACCAATTTTTTATTTTATTCCACTAAATAGGGCACATAAATAGAGAGGTCACAGACGTAAATTACCCTTAAAATATAACCTTTATTAAATACGATAATAAAATGGATATTCCCTCAAAAATGTAATGTATATATATAAAGAGATAAAGAAAAATCTGCCTAAATAGGCTTGATTTAATAATTAATCCAAAGTACCTCTACCATTGATAAACAGTTACATAGAGGTAAATAGTGGATAAGTAGGAGAATACAGGGCATCAATTACATAACATAACAGACAGATACCGTACGTATGAGGTAATACCCTTTAGTAACAAAACGGCTCAGTAAAGATACGTAACAGAAATTATATAACTGTTAGCAGCCATGCGTTGGTTACTAACGGTACCCGGGTAATGATATAGTGGTGATCGCAGATGAAAGGATGTTAGTAGTCAATAATTGGGAATTCCTTTTCACCTTGATGCCAGCAGCAACTGTATGATATACGAAGGTGGTATAGTCGAAGCCAGCTGAGAGGAGGTCAAGGAAAGTGTTACCCTAAATGTCCCTAGGAGTCTCCCTACCTAACTGTGGAGCACCCGCCCCGAAAGGGGCGACCCCACTCAATAGATGGCTCACCCTAATATTGCCCTGGATGCCCCTAAAAGCCACATCAATAATTCACGAAGCGAAGGTTCCTCAGGGGACAAGTAGTAATCTGGTGGTGATATCCCAGATGCTGGCCGCCTAGATGATAAGGAGGTGCAAAGAATGTCCAAACAGACCATACCTTTATACAGACGCCACTCTCCAGGTGCCGCCGCTCAAAAATAAAAAAAACGGAAGTGACGATACATCATTTCCGGTGTTTGGAACGCAGAATGTGTTCCACCGCCGACGTATTTCCGGCATCTGGAACGCAAGTTGCGCTCCAAATTCACCAGACGTCGGCACAGAGGGATCGGCACAGTACCCAGGATCGATGCACAACAGTGCATAAAACAAACACAGTCATGAGAGGCTAGGGAGCATGTGGTATGGGATCAATATCCATATAACATATAACAGATTTGTTATTTTGTTTAAATTTAGGGACTTTTTTTCTATCCTGATATAAATTAAAAGTTATATTTTAATAAGATCACCATTTCAACCTTTGCTTGTATTTTATATATTTTTGTTGACCCAATTCTTGAATATCCAGAAACATTTTCTTTTCCCACTTACTCATGCCAAAAAAGGCTTTAGAACATATAACTGCATTGCTGAATGCCAAATAATACTTTTTTTTGCCACTAATACACTCCAAAAAAGGCTTTAGAAGATATAACTGCACCGCTGAATGGCAAATACTTTTTTTTTTCCAATAATACATGCCAAACAGGGCCATATTTGTCTCACTTCACACAACGACAAATAATACTTTTTTTGCCATTAATACATATAACTGCACTGCTGAACGGCAAATATAACTTTTTTTCCCCACTAATACACGCCAAAAAAGGCTTTAGAACATATAACTGCACTGCACAAGGGCTAATAAAGGGTAATAATATTTCCAGGTAATACAGGGTGTCACACAGCACCCCAATAAAAAGAACGGTTTGCTGGAATTACAGAGGTATCATCTATTGCAAACCTGAAAGCAGCAGTATAATGGCAATTTGGATCCCCAGTCAGTGCAGCAAGGTGTAATAGAGTAGTTTATATTACTCAGGCTGTACACTCCCCTATTGGACCCTGTTCTGGGTAATGATTGCTCCCTATCCTTTCCCTGAACTTCTATACTGCAAAATAAAAGTTTTAAAGTCTTTTCTACCACTATCCCTAGCGCCTGCTGACGTCTCTCCCTGCACTAAGTACACTGGAAAATGGCTGAATCCAAGATGGCTGAGGCTATTTATAGGGCTGTGATGTCACAGGCCTGGCTGGCTGCTGATTGGCTGCATGCTTGGCATTGTGGGTGATCCCAAGTTTCCAGAGTTCTTTGCTCCATGTACTAACATGTGCAGCAGCCATTTTAGGAAAAAATGTGTTTCGTTACCACAAATAGTCAGGAAATTTGGAATCGGTGCAAATCTAATATTTCCTGAAATTCGGAGTGAATTCCACTTTGTCAACTTCGATTCGCTCATCTCTAATCATGATTAATACATGTGTATAAAGAGCTAATGTCTAATGTCGCAAGAATCTAATTTGGTTGGCACCCTATATTCTCCACCAGATTCACTACTGTTGTAGTGTTCTTTATGTGTGATGGAGTATGTCCGACATAGGGTTGTAGAAACCTATCCAAATACTGAGATAGGTTAGATGTCAAGGACCCTATGCCAGATACAATCGGCCTACTAGGGGGGTTGAGGGGATCCTTGTGTACCTTGGGAATACAGTAAAACACGGATTGTCTTTTTAGAGCTCCTAAAATAAAATCAAACTCTGATTTATTAAGTACATTTATATTCCTTGCCTTTTCACAAATTACAATCAGTTCTTTGTAATAAAGTTCCACAGAATCATTTTCCAATTGGATATATGTACTCTTATCTGACAATTGTCTTTTACATTAATCCTCATATCTATTAGTGTTTAAAATCACAATCTCCCCTCCCTTGTCAGCGGGGGTGTATTGTAATTTCCAGATTTTATTGTAACTCCTTAATGGCTCCCATTTCTTGTTTTGATAGGTTTGATTTCCATTTCATATTTCTGATATCTGCCTCTACTGCCCCTCTAAATGCGGCAATTTTTTTTTTCGTATTTCCTGTCTTGGATACATCCTAGATTTTAGTTAGACATCTACATGTTCATATTCTCGTAGTACATTGTTTTGTTGGTTGATCATATTTTTCATAAAGTATTTTTTTACAGCACAATTGTTTAATATACCTCTTTTATGCTCACAAAACCTGTGCTACTATACGTGTTACATACTTGCAAGCATATATACCATTTAATATGCGCAAGGCGAGCAGTAAGGGACAGGGAAGTGGCCGTGCTGCAGATGGTGCACGCAGAGGCCGTGGCCATGGGCGCGTTGAAACTGTGCCTGCTGCCAGAGCACAAGAAACACACTCATCCACTATACCTAGCATTATGTCCCAGTTTGCAGTGCGGTGCAGGACACCACTCTCGAAGTCAGATCAGTGCAACTAGGTGGTCGTTTGGATTGCAGCAGATAATGCTTCCAGTCAGTTAAGCACCACCCTGTCTTCCACAAAGTCCAGTCTCAGTAGCCAAGAGTCTGGTCAACAGAATCCTCACCCTGGTACTCCTTTCACCCACCATAGAGAGTCTTGGCAAATAAGTGATCCCACACTCGGATATTCCAAGGAGCTATTTTCATTGCCATTCCTTAATTTGGGCCTCTCACCAAGCCCGTATGAAGAGGGACATGAGGAGATCTTGTGTCCTTATTCCCAAACTTTGGAGCATCCACAGTCAGAAGAAGATTACGTGGGGAACGGCAATTAGTGTTTCACAAGGTGGATGATGATGATGAGACACGGTTGCCAATAAGACAACCGCAATTAGTGTCTCAAGAGGTTCATGATGAGGATGAGACACAGTTGTCAATAAAAGAGGTTGTTGTTAGGTCAACAAGTCAGGAGGATGACCAGAGTGAGGAAGTGGAAGAAGAGGTGGTGGACGATAAAGTCACTGATCCAATCTGGGAAGGTGGAAAGCCGAGCGAGGACAGCAGTACAGAGGGGGAGGGATCCGCAGCACCGCAACAGACTGGAAGAGGCAGTTGGGTGGCAAAATGAAGAAGGCGGGCCACACCAAACAGGCCTGCAATTGTTCCCCGGAGCACCCCCTTGCAGCAATATCCCTTGCCAAGGGGTAGGTGTTCCGCAGTCTAGCGCTTTTTTGAGGAAAGTGCGGACGATAATAGAATTGTCATTTGCAACCTGTGCCGTACCAAAATGAGCAGGGGCGGGAACACTTGCAACCTCCCCACCACCAGCATGATCCGCCACATGGCCTCAAAGCACCCTAATAGGTGGGTCGTACGCCTGGGTCCACAACCAGTGTCTGCAGGTCACACCACTGCCTCCTCTTTCCCTGTGTTACATGTTGGCCAACCCCCTGTCCAAGACGTAGGCCCGGATGCCTCCTGCCATGCACCTGCAAATTTGCAAGCACCATCAGCTAACACAACCACTTCTGTGTCCTAGCGCAGCGTACAGATGTCTATACCCCAGGCTTTTGAATGAAAGCGCAAATACCCAGCCACACACCCACAAACCATAGCACTAAATGTGCACTTTTCCAAATTGCTGGCCCTGGAAATGTTACCATTTAGGCTTGTGGACACTGAGGCTTTCTGCTGACTGATGGCGGTGGCTGTCCCGCGGCACTCTGTCCCCATCCGCCAATATTTTTCACGGTGTGCAGTCCTAGCCTTATACCAGCATGTGTCCTGTAACATCACCCGTGCCTTGAACAACGCAGTTATTGGAAAGGTCCACTTAACTACTGACACATGGACAAGCGCTTTTGGCCAAGGATGCTACATTTCCCTGACGGCACACTGGGTGAACGTTGTGGAGGCCAGGAGCAAGTCGTACCCTGGGATGGCACAGGTGCTACCAATTCCAAGGATTGTGGGTACTACTTCCATCAGGATTTCTTCCACCACCTACATTAGTGGCTGCAAACCCCCTTCTCCTCCTCCTCCACTTCCACCTTTGAATTATTAGCTTGCAGCACCAGTCAGCCGTCAGTCAATAGCTGGAAGCAGTGTAGCTCTGCAGTGGGGAAGCGGCAACAGGCTATGCTTAAACTGATCTGCTTAGGTGACAAACAGCACACTGCCGCAGAGCTATGGCAGGATATAAGGGACCAGACTGAGCTGTGGCTCTCACCACTCAACCTACAAACAGGCATGGTTCTGTATGATAATGGCCGTAACTTATTGCCGGCTTTGGAGCTCGGCAAGCTCACAAACATATCATGCCTAGCCCACGTGTTCAAACTAGTGGTTCAGTGGTTTCTTAAAACCTACCCCATTTTGCCTGAGCTATTGTGAAGGTGCGCCGCGTGTGTGCCCATTTCTGCAAGTCATCGACAGCTTCCATCGGTCTGGCAACGCTGCAGCAGCACTTGCAATTGCCAGCTCACCGACTGTTGTGCGACGTAAGCACGCCCTGGAACTCCACGTTCCACATATTGGCCAGGCTTTGTGAGCAGCAGAGGGCAGTAGTGGAATGCCAGCTGCAACTTGGTCATTGCCTTTCCTGTCAGCTTCCGCTCTTCACAAGCAACGAGTGGGAATTTATGTCTGACCTCTGTGTGGTTTTACACAACTTTGAGGAATCAGCACAGATGGTGAGTAGCGATAACACTATTATTAGCATAACCATCCCACTTCGCTGCTCACAATTAAGGCGGACGCTTTGCATGTGGAAGAGGTGGAAATGGGGGAAGAAAGTACACAGGGTGATAGCCAGACCACCCTCAGTTTGTCTTCTCAGCGCGAATTGATGATGATGATGTGATGATGAGGAGGAGGAGCAGGAGACGGTTGCCTCCGCTACAGAGGATAGTACCTATGGAAGTTTTATTCCATCTGTTCAGCGTGGATGGGTAAAAGAGGAGGAAGAGGATGAGGAGATTGAGAGTCATACACCTGATGACGACAGCAAAGTCTTGTCTGTTGGGACTCTGGCACACATGGCTAACTTTATATTAGGCTGCCTTTCCCGTGACCCTCGCGTTGTGCGCAATTTGGCCAACACTGATTACTGGTTGTTCACTCTTTTCTCGACCCCAGCTACAAATAGAACTTCTCATCTTTCATTCCTGTGGTGGAAAGGACAAGCAAAATGGTGCTATACCA
The DNA here is from genome assembly GCF_905171765.1 of Bufo bufo. Lineage (NCBI taxonomy): Eukaryota > Metazoa > Chordata > Amphibia > Anura > Bufonidae > Bufo > Bufo bufo. The sequence goes on along the minus strand of NC_053391.1, from coordinate 169,776,217 downwards.
GAAGGTCCTGGTACTGCACAAATTTCCATCTGACAAAGCTGGCTGCAGAGTACGTAGTTCCTTGGCCAACCGAGGAGGGAAGACGAGGGAACCAAACAACAGCTCCAACAGAGGCGGGGCAACACTCTCCAAGACCTTGGATAGTTTTAAGTCATCCCACCAGCGCCCTCCACCTCATGTGCGGCCTAATGTTACAAGGAGGGAAAAATTTTGGAAGATGGTGGAGTACGTAGCAGACCATGTCAGCGTCCTCAGTGATCCCTGTGTGCCTTACAACTATTAGGTGTCCAAGCTAAACAAGTGGCACAAACTGGTGCTCTACGCCTTGGAGGTGCTCGCCGGCCCCGCTGCCAGCGTTTTGTCAGAGCGTGTATTTAGTGCTGCTGGGGGCATTATAACTGATAAGCGCATCCACCTGTCAACTGAAAATGCTGACCGGTTGACTCTTATGAAAATGAACAAGTCCTAGATTGCCCCTGACTTCTCAACTCCACCAGAAGAAAGCGGCTGAACATAAAAGCATTCTAAATGTGGCTTTTATGGTGTATTGAATACACAGTATTCCCATGCACCCCTTCCACTACTAAAAAGGATATATAGTTCAATCTCCCTTTTCTCGTCCTCCTTCTACATCATATCAACATGCTTATTAGGCTGCCCTCGATTCTAATGTTTTAGAGGGTCAGCTCAGCAGCTGGCCCTTACCCATTATGTTTTAGAGGGTCACCAGCAGGCCCTCACCTATAATGTTTTTGAGGGTCACCAGCAGGCCCTCAACCATAATGTTTTTGAGGGTCAGCTCAGCAGCAAACCTTTACCCCTAAATTTTTAGATGGTCAGCTCGGCAGCAGGCCCTCATCCCTAATGTTTTAGATATTCAGATCAGCAACAGGCCCTTGCCCATAATGTTTTAGAGGGTCACCAGCAGGCCCTTGCTTCTAATGTTTTTGAGGGTCACCAGCAGGCCAGCAATCATAATTTTTGAAGGGTGTGTATGATGCCCTACTTTATGTGTAATATAGGGTGTATTGGAGTGCTGCTTACTTGTAATTTTTGGCAGCCCTTTCCCACAGTGCATAGGCTTTATGAGTGTAGGAGTCCCACTACCTGAACAATTGTACCACAATGTGAATGAGGCCCTCCTTTATGTGATATACAGGTTGTATCAGAGTGCCTCTTCCTTGCAATTTTTGGCAGCACTTGCACTTTATATACAAGTAAATATACAGGAAAGAATGTTTCCTAACAACTTTTACTCTAAAATCGATTTTATCTTTGGTTTGGTGCGTATTATTGTCAGTCTGTAAAAGTGGCGTACTACTCGGACAACATCGTTCCCAGCAACGACCTGGGAGTCCAAGATGCATCCAGACATCCTACACATGCTGTTCCTGAACCATTTCAATGGTGTTTTCTTCAATTTCTGACCTTTTACTTTGAACCAGACACCCTCTCCTCTTCAGAGCAGGGGGTGCCTGGCTTAATGCTCGGGTTCTCTCATTGACTTCCATTGTGTTCGAGTGCTCTGCCGAGCACCCGAGCATCCCGAGGTGTTCTACTCGAGTACCCGAGCACTTTGGTGCTTGACCAACACTAATCTTCATCCATCTGCTTTATTAGCTGACTGTCATCATTATCACCAGTATCATTTGGCTCCTGTCTTCTATAAGTAACATAGTAACATAGTACATAAGGCCGAAAAAAGACATTTGTCCATCCAGTTCGGCCTGTTATCCTGCAAGTTGATCCAGTGGAAGGCAAAAAAAAAAAACAACTTGTGAGGTAGAAGCCAATTTTCCCCACTTTAGGGGAATGAAAAATTCCTTCCCGACTCTAATTAGGCAATCAGACTAACTCTATGGATCAACGACCCCTCTCTTGTATCTATAGCCTGTAATATTATTACGCTCTAGAAATACATCCAGGCCCCTCTTGAATTACTTTCTTGTACTCACCATCACCACCTCCTCAGGCAGAGAGTTCCATAGTCTCACTGCTCTTACCATAACGAATCCTTTTCTATGTTTGTGTACAAACCTTCTTTCCTCCAGACGCAGAGGATGTCCCCTCGTCACTGTCACAGTCCTGGGGATAAATAGATGATGGGACAGATCTCTGTATTGACCCCTGATATATTTATACATATTAATTAGATCTCCCCTCAGTCATCTTTTTTCTAAAGTGAATAACCCTAATTTTGATTATCTTAAGGGTACTGTAGTTGCCCCATTCCAGTTATAACTTTAGTTGCTCTTCTCTGAACCTTCTCCAGCTCTGCTATGTCTGCCTTGTTTACAGGAGCCCAGAACTGTACACAGTACTCCATGTGTGGTCTGACTAGTGATTTGTAAAGTGAGTTTCTATTTCTATATATTTGTTACCTGCCAGTGTTGATGCACACTTTATAATACTATTCTTTAAACCATCTGGTTGTTGACTCTACTGCAATTTTATAGGTGTCTAACCAATGGGAGACACCATTAGTACCCAACAGTATGGGTACTTTAGAACAGCATGTCCAATGTAATGGGTTTGCTCTAAAATCTTTTTTTTTTACCATTTACCAGTATATTATATCATTATGGTTTCTGGTTCACAAAAAATAAATTCTGATTTAAAGCAAGGCTAGCTCAACCTGTTTTTATTATCATGGTTATTTTATTTTTAAATATATATTATAGTTATTGTTATAGATTTACAAAGATATAATATTTTGTATAATTATTTAGCATTCAATAAGTCAATAACATGTGCTACTCTTTCTTAAAATACAACTGCTATAATAGGTACTCTTGAAACTTTTAAATAGAACAATTAAAATTAACGATAGTTTTCTTCTTATGAATCAAACTTTTTTTTAATGCAAAAGAGATGATTCACATATTTTTCTATATATGTACTGGAAACACAGTTATTTAGTTTTACTGACCGTCACCTGAAACTCAATATTTGTCAGCAGGACGAAATTAATGTTAAGTGTTGGTTTTGTGAGAAAGTTGGAAGAAGATGCTCTGACTTAGTTGCTCTCTAAGGTCATTAAAATTTAAAATAGCTCTATAAAACTATGTTTGGTCTTAAAATTTGTTTCCAGTACTTTTTTAAGTTGTGGAGATGTAGATTAGAAAACAGTAAAATTTTGTGACATAAAATGTAATTTCGATGTAGGAATGAATTAGATTGCATAGAAAATACTATCTGGAGTCTTATACTTCAGTGATAACAGAGGTTTCATTTGCAGAAGCTGAATTACCTGAGTACTGTGCTGTTAAAGAAAAAATACTTAAAGCAGAAGAAAGTCAGCAACAATATATTCAACACTTTTTTTGTGTTATGGTACTACATTCAATCATTTTTTGTTACATATTTTAATTTTATATTTGTATTAAATTATTATTAGAGATGAGCGAATTTCTCTAAAATTCTATTTGGTCGGTTCGCCGAATTTTCTGAAAAGATTTGATTCGTTCTGAATTAATTTGTGGCGAATCACATTAAAAAAACTGCTATTTCCTGGTTGCAGAGAGCCTGTATAGGAGTGTAGAACGCTGTGCCTTGCAACAACATGCATAGTGAGTCTGCTGTGGTAGTGAAACAATACTGTGAGCCAGTATGACATGCAAATGACAGGCGTCACTCTTAGAATCACTGTACACTTCACTTATTTGGCCAACACTGACCAAATAACTCAAGTGTTAACTCAATCTTATTGGTCGATGTTCGCGTCAGGTATAAAAAAAAAAACATACAGAGGCCCAAGATCCTACTATATCGTGAAAGAGCGCACTTCTTTTACACCGTCGTCAGCTGATTCCACATACATGTCTACAGAACCTGTTCTATTAAACGCTTATGCAAGTAGAGTCCCCCTGACAGAGTGGAGAGGGTGTCAGCAGTAAGTTTGTGTTAATGTCGAAGATTTGTGCTTCCTCTGATCCGTCAGAACAAACCCCCCCCAAAAAACGGATCCTGTCTGTTGAGCATCCGCCTTCACTTGGTCAGCATTTGGTCAGTAATCCATCAGTATTGCTAATGCCCAAAAAAAACAGGAGTGGATCCAAAACAGAGATGACACGTGAATGGAATATTTGCATGTCTTCTGTGTTTTGTACCCACTCCTGCTTTTGGCTAACAAATCATAAGCCAATTCTAATGGGACCATACAAGCCTTATAGCTGCTACACAGACATGATCCGTTGTGGGTCTCATTTTTCCTTTCTTCTGACAGATCCGGGGAAGAAGCCAGTTTACTGGCCAAACGACGTCGGCTGAGGGATCCACACGCATCTTGGGGTATTTATTGCTACTAACTTCCACACATAGCCTGTTATCCTACCTTATTATTGGACCTCAATGTCTGGGGCTTGTATTATTTCATGTCAGCTTTCTGTGTGTTTTTTTTCTGCAATTCGCCCCTGTGTGTCGACCTCTCAGCCCCCTCTAAGGCTTTTTTTGTTCCTTACTGAAGGTTTCCCCCTTCTTTGCTGCTGCTGCTGCCTTTATACATGTTACAAGTATTGTTTAATGTATATTCAATAAAGTTTAGTTAAATTTTTTGTATAGTGTCGAAGTGGTAGCAGCATCAGGAGACCACAGAGTGGCAAGGTGACATAGTGTGGATGTGGCAACAGCATCAGGAGAGCACAGAGTGGCAAGGTGACATAGTGTGGAGGTGGCAGCAACTTCCGGAGACCACATAGTGTAAAGGTGACATAGTGTGGAGGTGGCAGCAGCATCAGTAGACCACACAGTGACCCGATGTCAGAGTGGGGAGGTGTGTGGCACTAACAATACCCGCTGACAATGGAGGGTGTAAGAAGGAGCACTTGGCATCAGATATGTGGCATTAGGCGGGTGGCAGCATCAGAATAGTAGAGGCAGGTAGCCAGAAGAAACCGATCTCTTTTGTCAAGGTTTGGGTGAGGCAGCATGGCTGATCTAATCTGATGCATCAGGCATTGGTGGGTGGAAATCCTGGCTTATGCACGCCTGATTCATCTTGACAAAGGTCAGTCTCTCCACATTTTGGATGGACAGGCGATTTCTCCTTGGGGTAACTATGGCCCCCGCCACATTAAACACCCGATCTAATGCCACACTACTGGCCTGGCAGGACAGCTTTTCCAGGGCAAACTCGGCCAGTTGTGGCCACAAATCGAGTTTGGCTGCCTAAAGTCCAGCAGATTTTCAATGATGGCTGGCAGGGTGCACTCCAATTATGCCACCACCTGCTGTTTCAGGTTCTGTTCCAGGTCTAGCTGCTGGTGAGTAGTTTCTTCACTATGCGGGTGAAGAAAGCTACTCATCAGCGACACTAGACTCAGGCTGCTACTGATGAATAGTGATGACGAGCAGCAGGGGCAATATTAGAATTTGTGATATTTTGCGAATATTTGGGTGAATATTCATCATATATTCGCAAATTCGAAAATTTGTGATCTCCAGTCATTATTTTCTTAATTGCAAAAATCGGCAATTGGAAAATTTGCAATAAAATTAGCAATACGAAAATTTGCGATCAACACTATTCCTATAGGCAACTTTCCTATTGGTTGCTAGGGATGTTGCTAAGTTCCGATATTCGCGATAAATTCGTGATAAATTCACGATAAATTCGCAATTAGAATATTCGTGAATACTAATATATAGCACTATATTCAAAATATTTGCAAATTCTCAAAGTGGCGATATTCGCAATTAAAATTCGTGATTTGAATATTCGCGCTCAACACTACTGATGGAGCTGGTACTGCTCCTGTCACCCCCCACCCCAACAGCCATGGCAGTGGAATGTGCATGTGGCAGTGGAATGCAGCATACCTGCGAGAGGATGGACCATGGTGCAGATAGGCAGCGGCCAACTGGCTACATAGGATGTCTATATAGTAGTTCAGTTTGTCCTCCCTTTTAGCGGGTGTAAAAAAGGGCCCTATTTTGGATGAGTAGCGAGAGTCTAACATGCTGGACAGCTAGTAGTCATCCCTCTGCCGAATGATAACAATTCGGCTGTTACTACCCAAGCAAGTGAGCATGCATTCTGGCCATTTGCGCAAGTGACTCAGAGAGACTCCCTACCTCTATTTCTACTGCATACTGCCAAGGTGTCCCTGGGTTATCTGCCTAATTTATCTCATCTCCCACTTGCTCCTTCGGCTGCTCCTGTTCCTCCTCTTCTGTCACCTGTGTAGAAAAAGCACCCATTTCGCTACACATTGCTTGTGCTCCAATATCCTCCTCCTCCAGTTCAGCCCCCTCAGGGCTCATGTGGCCATGAGATGTAGGCACCACGTCTCCAGTCCCCTGACCAGCCAGATTTACCAGCATCTGTTCCAGGACATGAAGCAGTGGAATGACGTTGTTCATCCCGTAGTCCTGGCGACTGACAACTAAAGTGGCCTCATGCAGGCGCTGCCACTGGCTAACATTGAAGTTACACATGGGAGTACCTCTGTCCGCCTATATCATCAAGAAATCGTTCATGGCCTTTCTCCGTTGGTACAGTCGGTCCAACATATGGAGAGTGGAATTCCAAAGGGTGGAAACGTCACATATCAGCCTATGTTGGGGGACGCCGTTCTGCCGCTGCAGCTCAAGGAGGGTGTGCTTGGCTGTGTACGAGTGGCTGAAGTGCATGCAAAGTTTCCTGGCCATTTTTAGGATGTCTTGCAGATGGGTGGAAGACTTCAGGAACAGCTTGACAACCAGATTGAACACGTGCGCCATGCAGGGCGCATGGCTCAGCCCTCCTTGACGCAGCGCCGACAGCATGTTCTTCCCATTGATGGTCACCATGGTTCTGATTTTGAGTTGTGGCGGAGAAAGCCAGGATTTTATTTCTTAATGATGGATGCGGAGCAGTTCCTTCCTTGTGTGACTCCATTCGCCCAGGCAAACATGGTACAGAACTGCATGACATCACCGTGTACTGCATATGTGCCACGCTGGTGGGGCACTGTGAATTGTCCCTGCAGTGAAGGCTGAGGATACGGTGGAGGATGAGGAGGCAGAGGCGGACATTGTCACAGGACCAAGGGCGTGAGGAGGTGGAGGCGTCACCTGGCCAAGTGTCATGGTGGGGAGTGGGGGAAACTCCCCACCATATAATTAGAGCTGATACTAGGCCACTGACCCTGATCTCCTGACCGTATGAGCGCCCCCTGAAGGTGGGAGGGCTCATACACTCGAACCTGGGCCCTACTGACCCTATCGGTCCCTGCAATATTGTAGTCAGGAATAAGAGACGACCGATTCATCCACGACATGGATAAATTGGAGTCTCCCACAGGCCTAGTAACAGAAGGGAAAAGACCAAATGCAGCAACTGGAATGCAGGTAAGTACACAGTGCAACAACAGAACACTAGCAACAACCAACACTTACCTGCCGCAGCAGAGATAGAAAGGCGGAGCCAAACATCTACCCGGACCTCCGTGCGAACACCAGATGCATGGAAGCTCCAGGCAGCGCTGCATACAGGCTTATGGTTCAACAATAGACTGGGGAAAATATCAAACATCCATGCAGATCACAACACCAAACCGACCTGACATGGAACACCAGACATGACATAAACAACTAAACCCCAACATGAACCACACCAAACAACATAACAGGTGAGGAAGGAAAAGGAGACAAGGGAGACAAACGATGTCCACTAGGATGCCCTCACACAGGTAACATGACAAACCAGAAAGGAGCAGAGCTCCTACACATATACAGGCAAACAACCAACTGACCTTCAGGCTCACAACACAGTATAAGAAAAGCCAGAGGCCACACCCAGCTCCACCAAGAACACATCTTAACCCCGAACACACCAGGATGGGAAGGGACACACAACTTAAAGGGGAAGTGTCAAAACATGCAAAACAACATGTTGCCACCAGCAACAAGCATGCACGGCAAAAGTGTCATGGTCCACTACACCAGACCATGACACAGCCGTGACACCAAGTTGCTGGTTTGGCTGGGCAGGAACTACATTTACCCAGTGGGCCGTAAAGGACCTATATTCACCTTGACCGTAGTTACAGCTCCACATGTCGACGCTGCCTTGCACTTTGTCAGACACCGACAGGCTCAAGGACTGGCCCACCTTCTGTTCTACATATGTGAGCAGGGCTGGTACTGTCTTTTTGGCAAATAAATGATGGCTTGGTATTCTACATTTTGGCTTGGCACAAGTCATCAGTTCTCTGAAAGGTGCAGAGTCCACCACTTGGAATGGGAGGAGCTGCAGTACCAGCAATTTGGCCAGGAGCACTTTCAGCTTCTGCGCTGTTGGATGAGTGCACACATACTGTTGTCTCTTGGCAATCGCTTCGGTGATCGATTGCTGACAAAATGACTGACTAGGAGGAGAAGGAGCAGGAGCATCAGGACCAGCAGGTGATGGGAAGGAGAGACAGCTTTCTTCAGCTGAGGTGGTGGAGCCTTGACTGCCTTATATCGGGTGCGTGCCAATATGTGATGCAGCGGTTGTTGCGGAAGATTAGACCACCACAGCCATAGTTCTCCAAGGCCACTTTATGGTGATGCTGCATATGTTGACGCAGGACCATGGTGTCAACATTGGCACCCTAGCTACTCTTCACCTTCTGCCCACAGATTCGACAAATGGCCATGTTCACCTCCCCCGGCAGCTTAACAAAAAGTAGGTGGTTTTATCCACAACACTCCACACCGACTGACTGCTACCGCCGCTGCCTCCATGAACCCCTGCACTACTACTTTCCGGGCCGGTAGGCTCCTGAGAAGCGGGTGGTCTATCCTGGGGACGTTTGGCTCCTGACTGCCCACTGCTACCACCCTGCTGACTCCCGGCCATGCTACCGACTTGCTGGCTCCACCGCTGACTCCGCCGCCGAGCACCTTTACTATTAAGCGTGTCCTGGCTATCCGGTACCACAATCACCTATGGGGTAACCTACCATGCTTCTTTATTGTTGTTATTGTATATTATCTTATTTTGGGGCCATTTTTCATAACCATTGTATATTAAAAGTTAAGTTTTAATTTGACCACTTACTTCCATTTGCAATCAGTAGCCACCCAGCCCCTGTGATGTCACAGCCCTATAAATAGCCTTAGCCATCTTGGATTTTGCCATTTTCCAGTGTACTTAGTGCAGGGAGAAATGTCAGCAGACGCTAGGGACAGTGATAGTAAAGACTTGAAAATGTATATTTTGCTCAATAGAAGTTCAGGGAAAGAGCATTAGAAGTGTAGGGAAATGAAAGGGAGGAATTATTGTACAGTATTAAAGCAGAACAGGGTTCAATAGGGGAGGTTATAGCCTGGGTAATAGGAACAATCCTATTACACCTTGCTGCACTGACTGCGGATCCAAATTGCCATTATACTGCTGCTCATTTCAGGTTTGCTGTAACGGGGTTCCGAAGGTGCACTCGGTACCCCATTAGCCACAGACCTGCTGCTTAGCTTCGGGAATGAGGATCTGTGTTTGACCTCATTCCCAGGGCGGCTTTACTGCTGGGTGGCTCCCTGCTCCTAAGTCTGCCTTGAGCGCCGAGCTGATCACTCGGTGCTCGACTGGTTGGTCTGTCGGTCATGTGACGCTGGCCACGTCACATGACCCTCACTCCCCACTATAAATACAGGCAGCCTGCTGGCCACAGGTTGCCTGTTAATTTAGGTTCCACCTGTGATTTGGTCTTTCCTGGCGTACTTTCCTCCTGCTGAATTCCTGACGATCCTCTGCCTGCTCCTTGTGTACTTTGCAGTTCTAATGGTATTCTGACCACGGCCTCCTCCTGACGATCCTCTGCTGACTCCTTTTGGTACTTCATGCCTCTCCTGGTATTTATGACCCCGGCTTCTCCTGACAATTCTCTGCTTGCTCCATTTGTACTTTGTAGCTTTCCTGGTATTGACTCGGTCCGTTCACGTCCTGTTGTTTGTCTGTCTATCATCCCTGCACTTATTCCAAGTTAGGGATTGCTGTCCAGTTGTCCCCTGTCATTAGGACTCGCGAGGCAAGTAGGCAGGGCCAGGGGTAAGGGTGGAGCGCAGTGGTCACTTCCCTCCCCCGTGTGTGTGTGTACGCGACTGTTACATTTGCAATACCTCTGTAATTCCATTGTATATTAAAAGTTAAGTTTTAATTTGACCACTTACTTCCATTTGCTGTACGACTCAGGTGGTCTAGTCTGATTTGTTATCTACCTTGCTACATCATTTTTCTGGCTACTGATTGACTGCATGCATGGCATTGTGAGTGATCCCTTGTTTCCAGAGTTCCTTGCTCCATGTACTAACATGTGCAGCAGCCATTTTATGAAAAAATGTGCTTCGTTACCACAAGGCGTGAGGAAATTCGGATTCAATGCGAATAGAATAATTCCTGAAATTCGGATTGAATTCCACTTCATCAGCTTCGATTCGCTCATCTCTAATTATTATTTACATGAGTTATATTTGTATTATATTATGTATTATATTATTAACCCCTTAGATGCTGAAGCAATGCTGACCTTGGCATCTAAGGTGTTTACAGAGGGAGGGACCTCCATCTCTACCTCCATTGGCTCCAGGAGACGTGATCGCTGGTTGCCATGACATCCAAAATCCTTATAAAGGTGTCCAGACTTGCCAGCTATTGAAAAACAAAAAAGACCAAACAGGCCAAGCACTCATAACACCTAAGTCACTGTTGTACAGTACACTGTGCTTGAGCACTACCCGCATCTGTTATGGTAACCAAGGTACTAGCTCAAAAACTACAAACAACCTACAAAAAAGAAACAATCCCTAAACAGTACCCATAAAATATAATAAAGCTTTATTGTGTATACAAATAACATAAAACATTTTTTATTAAAAATCAAATGATGCAGAAAAAGTATCACCCAGAGATCACATACGGTATTTTCAAATGGGGGTAAATATGGAAAGGTGTATATATTATAATGTACTGTATGTTTAACCTGTAAACAACATAGCTACAAATAGTGCCACGAATAAATAGTAATAACTGTGTCCAGACCAGAGTATAAAAAACTAATACCAATATTCAAACTCACCCATTTGCAATTGTGGCTAATGGTGGACGCGACCCCAGTGCACGTTTTGGTGTACCTTCGTCTGGGGGACCCATAGTGGGACTAAAATAAAAAAAAAGTAAAAAAATGTTTTATTTAAATCTAAATTATTTTTCAGTGTAAAAAAGTATCCCTTTTTAGAAAAAAAATAGATATTGTCATGTCTATAACTACAGGCTCTATAAAATTATCACATGATCTACCCCATCAAGTGAACATCATAAAAAAGAACTAAAAACTATGCCAGTACAGCCATTTTTGGTTGTTTCCCCCACAAAAATCATAATGTAAAACAATAAAAAATTTGCATGTACCTTAAAATGATGCAATTGATAGTCACCTCATCCTGCGCCCTCACTTAAGACCATTGCCAGAAAGATTTTTTTTAAATGTGGCTCTCAGAAAATGGTCACACAATGACAATTTTTTTCCAAAAATGCTTTTATTGAGTAAAACTGAAAAAAAAATATATTTGATATTGCTGTGGCCATAACGACCTGCTCTATAAAAATATCACATGATCTACCTTCTCAGCAGAATGCTGTAAAAAAATAAAATAAAAACAATAGCGTTCTGGCATTTTTTAGTCATCTTGCCTTGCAAAAGCCACAATCTAGTGATTAAAAATAGAGTTGAGCGGACACCTGGATGTTCGGGTTCGACGGGTTCGGCCGAACTTCAGAAAAAAGATTGAGTTTGTGATCCGAACTTGACCCGAACTTGACCCCGAACCCTATTGAAGTCAATGGGGACCCGAACTTTTGAGCACTAAAATGGCTGTAAAAATGTTATGGAAAGGGCTGCAAATGGCATTCAAATGTGGTTAAGAGCATGGCAAGTGCTCTGCAAACATATGTGAATAGGGAAATGACTTTAACCCCTTAAGGAGCCCTATTTCACCTTAAGGACTTGGCCATTTTTTGCAAATCTGACCAGTGTCACTTTAAGTGCTGATAACTTTAAAACGCTTTTACTTACCCAGGCCGTTCTGAGATTGTTTTTTCGTCACATATTGTACTTCATGACACTGCTAAAATTGGGTCAAAAAAGTTATTTTTTTTTACATAAAAAAATACCAAATTTACCAAAAATTGGGAAAAATTAGCAAATTTCAAAGTTTCAGTTTCTCTACTTCTGTAATACATAGTAATACCCCCAAAAATTGTGATGACTTTACATTCTCCATATGTCTACTTCATGTTTGTATCATTTTGGGAATGATATTTTATTTTTTGGGGATGTTACATAGCTTAGAATTTTCCAAATCCCACTTTTTATGGACCAGTTCAGGTTTGAAGTCAATTTGTGAGGCTTACATAATAGAAACCATCCAAAATGACCCCATTCTAGAAACTACACCTCTCAATGTATTCAAAACTGTTTTTACAAACTTTGTTAACCCTTTAGGTCTTCCACAAGACTTCATGGCAAATGGACATAAAATGTAAGAATTTCGATTTTTTGGAAAATTTTCCAATATAATCAATTTTTTCCTGGAAAAAAAACAAGGGTTAACTGCCGAACAAAAATCAATATGGGTTGCCCTGATTCTGTAGTTTGCATAAACACCCCATATGTGGTCGTAAAATTACTGTTTGGCCAAACGGGAGGACATAGAACGAGGGGAACGCCATATGGTTTTTGCAAGGCAGATTTTGCAGGACTGGTTTTGTTTATACCATGTCCCATTTGAAGCCCCCCGTTGCACCCCTAGAATAGAAATTTCAAAAAAGTGACTCCATCTAAGAAAGTGCACCCCTCAAGATATTCAAAACTGGGTTTACAAACTTTGTTAACCCTATAGGTGTTCCACAAGAGTTAATGGCAGATGGAGAAACAATTTAGAAATTTCTATTTTTTGGAAAATTTTCCATTTTAACCCATTTTTTCCAGTAATAAAGTAAGGGTTAACTGCGAAACAAAACTCAATATGGGTTGCCCTGATTCTGTAGTTTGCAAAAACACCCCATATGTGGTTGTAAACTACTGTTTGGCCAAACGGGAGGACATAGAAGGAGGGGAACGCCAAAGGGGTTTTGGAAGGCAGATTTTGCAGGACTGGTTTTGTTTATACCATGTCCAATTTCAAGCCCCCCGTTGCACCCCAAGAATAGAAATTCCAAAAAAGTGACTCCATCTAAGAAAGTACACCCCTCAAGGTATTCAAAACTGGGTTTACAAATTTTGTTAACCCTTTAGGTGTTCCACAAGAGTTAATGGCAGATGTAGAAACTATTTTGGAATTTCAATTTTTTTGAAAATTTTCTATTTTAACCCTTACTTTATTACTGGAAAAAATGGGTTAACAGCCAAACAAAACTCAATATGGGTTGCCCTGATTCTGTAGTTTGCAGAAACACCCCATATGTGGTCATAAACTACTATTTGGCTAAACAACAGGACATGGAAGAAGGGGAACGCCATATGGTTTTTGGAAGGCAGATTTTGCTGGACTGGTTTATTTACACCATGTACACCATGTACCCTTACCTAGAGTAGAAACTCCATAAAAGTGACCCCATCTAGGAAACTACGGGATAAGGTGGTTGTTGTTTTGGGACTATTTTAGGGTAAATATGATTTTTGGTTGCTCTATATTACGCTTTTTTGAGGCAAGGTAACAAAAAATTTAAATTCTAAAATTGTTTCTACATTCGCTATTTAGTTTTGTGGAACACCTGAAAGGTTATCAAAGTTTGTAAAGTAACTTTTGAATACCTTGAGGGGTGTAGTTTCTTAGATGGGGTCACTTTTTTGGAGTTTCTAGTCTAGGCTACATCAGGAGGGGCTTCTAATGGGATATGGTGTCAAAAAAATCAGTCCATCAAAATCTGCCTTCCAGAAACCATACGGAGTTCCCTTCGTTCTATGCCCTGCCATGTGGCTATATAGCCATTTACGACCACATATGGGGCAATAAATATTTAGTTTTGTTTGGCTGTTAACCTTTGCTTTATTACCGGAAAAAAAGGATTCAAATGGAAATTTTGCCCAAAAATTGGTGTTTTGGCACCGTTTTTTTTTTTATATTTTTAACGCTGTTCATCCGAGGGGTTTGGTCAAATGTTATTTTTATAGGGCAGATTCTTACAGAAGCGGCGATAATTAATATGTCTACATTTTAAAATGTATTTAGATTTTACACTATATTATCATTTTAGGAACAAAAAAAATTATTTTAGTATCTCCACAGCCTGGGAGCTACAGTTTTGTTTTTTTTGTTAAGCGACTATCTAATGTAGGGGCTCATTTTTTGCGGGATGAGATGGCGGTTTTATTGGCACTAATTGAGGGTGCATATGACATTTTGATTGCTCGCTATTACACTTTTTGTGATGTTAGGTGACAAAAAATTGCTTTTTTTTTACACTTTTTTTTTTAACGCTGTTCATCCGGGGGGGGGGGGGGGGGTTACATGTTACTTTTATAGAGAAGTTTGTCTGGGCATGCTGGGAGTTATAGTTTTACAACATCTTGAGGGCCGCAGTTTGAGGATGCCTGCACTAAAACTAATATTTTTTTGGGGGAAAAAAATTGTTTCCGTGACTCCAAAGTCTGAGAGCCATAGTTTTTTATGTTCTCTAGGGGACTGTTGGGAATTATAAAAATTTTATACTCCATGGTAGTGCGATACTCCCAGAAGCAATCGATAACGCAAAGGCCCGGATGATCAGGGCACGTGTCGCACTGAATGGTGGTGTCCTTCCGTATCCCCCTCCTGCGACACACTCTGCACTTTTTTGGGGTTCGTCCCTTCTTTCCAGTAAGGGGGACCACACCTGGAAAATGTTGGCCAGGGACGATCCGGGCGCCTCCAATTCCCGAGGTACTCCGGCCTGCTCTTTCCCGATCCGAAAAGATCAGGTCCTTGAGGACTGCCTCATAGAATTGGAGGAATGTCCCTGTGCTGCCAGCGCTTCGGGATAGTACAAAAGAGTTGTACATGGCAACCTGCACCAAGTAGACCGCAGCTTTTTTGTACCATGCCCGGGTTTTGCGCATGGCATTATACGGCTTGAGGACTTGATCAGAGAGATCAATTCCTCCCATATACCGATTGTAGTAGACGATACAATCGGGCTTGAGGACCGTTGCCGCGGTACCTCGCACAGAGACTGGGGTGGTGCTGTTACCGTGGATTGTGGACAGCATAAGGACATCCCTCTTGTCCTTATACCTTACCAGCAACAGGTTTCCACTGGTAAGGGCACGGGTCTTACCCCTGGGGATAGGTACCTGGAGGGGGTAGGCAGGGAGGGATTTTTCCGCACGGTCCCACAAGCGAACGTGGATCTGGTGGCAAGGGACCTGAACAAGGGAATGCTAGTATAAAAGTTATCCACATAAAGGTGGTAACCCTTATCTAGCAGTGGGTACATAAGGTCCCACACGAGTTTCCCGCTAACACCCAAGGTGGGGGGACATTCTGGGGGTTCAATACGGGAATCTCGCCCCTCATACACATGAAATTTGTATGTACCCTGAGGCACTCTAACAAATTTTGTACATTTTCACGCCATACCTCGCCCGCTTAGTGGGAATGTATTGGCGGAAACTGAGTCTCCCCTTGAACGCAACGAGAGACTCATCAACCGCGACCTCCCTTCCAGAGATAAGCTGCTAACAAATTTTTTTTGGACCAAACGGGTGTTTGTTTAATAACTGAATTTGACAGCAGTATATAACCCTGGAGTTTCACACGTGCTGATGCTGCAAGGCCAGAAAAATAGTGGAATCTGGCAAAGTGTGTTTTTGAAAATCAAGAAAATTATGGCTGTATTTCTAGCTTAAATTACACACTGACTAATCCAGATGTTGTATATTGCCAAAAAGTGTTTTTTTTGGTAATAGAATATGAAAGCTGTATATATATTAAACTTGAATTTAACACTTGCAGATCAGGAAAATAGTGTTTTTTTGGCAAAAAAAAGTGTGTTTTTAAAAACCCAGAAAATAATGGCTGTATTTCTAGCTTAAATTGCACACCCACTAATCCACATGTTGTATATTGCCAAAAAAGTGTTTTTTTTGGTAACAGAATATGAAAGCTGTATATATTAAACTTGAATTTAACACTTGCAGATCTGGAAAATAGTGTTTTTTTGGCAAAAAGTGTGTTTTTAAAATTGCACACTGACTAAGCCTGCAAATGCACCAGAAGTTGTAAATTGCCAAAGAAAATGTGATTTTTTTTACAAACAGATTATTTGTGCTGTTTTTAAAGCTTGGATTTCAATGTCCCAAAAGCTCAGATGCAGTGCTGGTGCACTGAGCTTGCATAAAATGGCCACCGCCGCCGCCCACCAAACTGACTTATAAAAGTTTTTTTTTTGTTCGGTCACTGGGCTCAGGGCAGGATAAAAAAATTGTGCCCTGAACCCACACAACACAATGTATGTAGATCGCTGAGTTAGATTCACGTTTTGAGCAAAGATTCTCTCCTATTCTCTCCCTGAAATCACCAGCAGCATCCTCTCCCTACACTAAGCACAGCAGAGTGATGTGCAGCGCAACATGACTCCAGCTTATATAGAGGCTGGGTCACATGCTACACTGGCCAATCACAGCCATGCCATTAGTAGGCATTGCTGTGATGGCTTCTAAGAGCACAGAGTTAAACGCTTGTTGATTGGCTGCTCTGCAGCCTTTCAAAAAGCGCCAAGAAAGCGCCGAACACCGAACCCGAACTTTTACTGAAATGTTCGGGTTCGGGGTCCAAAAATCCTAAAGTTTGGCACGAACCCGAACTTTACAGTTCGGGTTCGCTCAACCCTAATTAAAAAATCTTATGTACCCCCAAATAATACCAATGGAAATGAAAATGACAACCCATCCGGCAAAAAAAGATTCCTCACATAAGACCACTGCCAGAAAAAAATATGGTTCTCAGAAAATCTGGACACAAAAACATGATGTTTTTACAAAAATGCTTTAATTGTGTAAAAGTAGGAAAAACTATATAAAGTTGGTATTCCTGTAATTGCACTGACCAGCAAAATAAAGTTAATATGTCAATATGTCATTTTCATGATGCACACCACAATAACAAAACCCAAAAAGCAGTTGCAGGATTGTTGCCTTTTCTCTTCCCTGCTTCCCAAAAAGTGAAATAAAAAAGTAATATGGTAACTCTGTGCACTCTCCTGCACTTTGTTGCACTTGTTCTGAGCTTGGCTATTTTTAAAACTCCCATAGAAGTGAATGGAGAGCATCCACGCATGTGTAGTGTGTTATCCTTCACTTTGGGGGCCCATTCTGGTAATAGGTGCAGGTCCCAGACTTAATATAACTGTGTTTTCTTGGTTAGAAATGCATATTCAATATTTTCCACAATTTACTTGATATATGAAGAATAGCACATCTAACATCTGCTGGCATCAAATACCTTTCCTAGAAACCCAGAGGGGCATTGCTTGGCCTACAATACTCTGCACATGTATTGCACATATTAGGTGCTGTCCGTAATGAGAGAGAGTACCCCCCAGACAATCTATATACTGTATATTTCCAAGAAACCGAGCATAGTATATTAGGTAGTGTTGATTGAGCACCAAATTTCTCGGGTGCTTAAGTAGAACACTGTGGAATGCTCGGGTGTTCGGCAGAGCACCAGAGCACAATGGAAGTCAATGAGAGAACCCGAGCATTAAACCAGGCATCCCTGCTCTGAAGAGGGGAGGGTGTCTGGTTCGTAGGAAAAGGTCAGAAATTGATGGAAATACCACTGAAATGGGAACAGAATGGGGGGGATGTCTGGATGCATCTTGGACTCCCAGGTCGCTGCTGGGAACGATGTTGTCCGAGTAGTACGCCACTTTTACAGACTGACAATAATACGCACCAAACCGAAGATAAAATCGATTTTAGAGGAAAAATTGCTAGGAAACATTATTTCCTGTATATTTACTTGTATATAAAGTGCAAGTGCTGCCAAAAAATTACAAGGAAGATGCACTCTGATACAACCTGTATATCACATAAACGAGGACCTCATTCACATTGTGGTACAATTGATCAGGTAGGGGGACTCCTACACATTAATAAAGCCTATGCACTAAGTGAAAAGGCTGCCAAACATTACAAGGTACTCCAATACACCCTTTATTACACATAAAGTAGGGCATCATACACACCCTTATGATTGCTGGCCTGCTGGTGACCCTCTAAAACATTATGGGTGAGGGCCTATTGCTGATCTGACCATCTAAAACATTAGTGGTGAGGGTCTGCTGCTGATCTGACCATCTAAAAAATTAGGGGTGCGGGCCTGCTGATGATCTGACCATAAAAAAAATTTGGGGTGAGGGTCTGCTGCTGAGCTGACCATCTAAAACATTATGGGCGAGGGCCTGCTGGTGACCCTCTAAAAGATTAGGAATGAGGGTCTGCTGCTGAGCTGACCCTCAAGAACAGGAGCAAGGGCAGCCTAATAAGCATGTTAATATGATGGAAGAGGAGGAGGAGGACGAGTACAAGGACCTTCTGGTATTGCACCATTTTGCTCGTCCTCTCCATCACAGGAATGCGGATGAGAAATTCTCTTTGTAGTGGGGGTCGAGAAGGGTGAACAACCAGTAATCGGTGTTAGCCAAAATGCGTATAACGCGAGGGTCACGGGAAAGGCAGCATAACATAAAGTCAGCCATTTGTGCCAGAGTCCCAACAGACAAGACTTTGCTGTCCTCATCAGGAGGATGACTCTCAAACTCCCCATCCTCTTCCTCCTCTTCAGCCCATCCACGCTGAACGAATGGAATAAACCTGCTATGGGTACTACACTCTGTAGCGGAGGCAACCGTTTCCTGCTCCTCCTCATCCAATTCGCGCTGAGAAGACGAACGGAGGGTGGTCTGGTTATCACCCTATGTACTGTTTTTCCCATTCCCACCTCTTCCACATGCAAAGCTCCCAACTTCATTGTGAGCAGCAAGCGTTTGAGTAGACCCAGAAGTGGGATGGTTACGCTGATAATAGCGGAATCACCGCTCACCGTCTGTGTTGATTCCTCAAAGTTGCATAAAACCTCACAGAGGTCAAACATCCATGCCCACTCGTCGCTTGTGAAGAGCGGAAGCTGACTGGAAAGGTGACGACCATGTTGCAGCTGGCATTCCACTACTGCTGTCACACCGGTGACAGGTTTTAGAAGGTCTGAAAGATTATATGCACATTAGTGATCTGACAGCCTCTTTTGGTTTTGGTTTCACTTTGTCTGTGTGTTGCTTGTATGTCCACACCTCCTGTTCAGGTGTGGATCATGTGACCTTTACCTCCCCCTATTTAGTCTGACTTTAACCATCACTCCTTGCCCAGGATAGCTTCATTTGGTTTTTGGAAGAGCTGGACTGTGGTTCTAGTTGAAGGATGCTATGACTGCACTGGTCGAACAGCTGCAGAATCTGACTTTGGAGGTAGCCGACCTCCGTGCGATGGTTTTGCAGATTCAGAGTCCACAGGCTGCTGGTTCTGGTGGTGGGTTCCAGGCCTGCCCTGAACCGAAGGTAGCTCTCCCACACAGGTTTTCCGGGGGTAGTGACAATTTCATCCGGTTCAAGGAGTGATGTAAATTATACTTTAGGCTGCATCCATACTCTTCTGGTGATGAGTGTCAACGTGTGGGTACAATTATTTCATTGCTTAAAGAGGACGCCCAATCTTGGGCTTTTTCTCTGCCGACATGATCACCGTCCCTCCGGTCGGTAGATGAATTCTTTAGAGCCTTGGGTCTTACCTGTGATGACCCGGATCGGATCTCTCAGGTCGAGACCAAGTTACGGGGTTTGCTGCAGGGAAAACATTCTGCGGAGACCTATTGCTCTGAATTTAGGAGATGGGCTACGGATACAGAGTGCAACGATTCTGCTCTCCATAGCCAATTCTGCCAGGGTCTCTCTGAGAGACTGCAGGACGCATTAGCTTTTCATGAAAATCCTGAGTCATTGGAAGCAGCTATGTTCCTTGCTGTACGTCTTGATAGATGCCTGAGGGAGAGATCTAGGGGTCCTCACCTTCAGGACGTACTGTCTAATAAGGGTACTGCTTACTTTGACACTTATGGTGGAGAGACACGGGTGGTTGTGCCTTGTGATGAGCCTATGCAGTTAGGAGGAGCTACTCCTGGAACTACTGGCAAAAGCTTGGGTCATGTGAAAGGAGTCTGCTTTTGTTGTGGCAAGAAGGGACATTTCGTAAATATTTGTCTGTACTTGCAGCATCAAGGTGTAAACAAAAAGAAAAAAAAAGTTTAACCCCCAAATTACTATTAGTAGTGTTCGCGGGGAGCAAGAAAACCTACTGTTGTCTTTTACTGGTAGTACCCATTTTCTCCTGTCTGCCGAGGTGGCGCTAGAGTCTAAAACGGTGAAAATCAAAGCATTTATCGACAGTGGGGCAGGAGTTAACTTGATTGATGGACAGTTTGTACGCATTCACGGGTTGACTACTAATGCATTAGAGAATAGTATTTCTGTCTTTGCAATTGACTCAGCATCTCTCGCCCAAAAATGCCTGTTGCAGGTAGTGAATGACATTCATTTAAGAGTGGGTGATTTGAACCAGGAATCTATCTCCTGTTATGTGTTGGAGGGTCTGCCTGCTCCGTTTTTTTTTGGGCTTACCATGGTTAAGCAAACATAACCCTAACATCGATTGGCAAGCGAGACAGATTCTCGATTGGAGTGATTTTTGCATGGACAACTGTCTTAATGCATCGTTCTCTATGGTTACCACTAAAACTGTACCCTCGTTCATTTCTGAATTTTCTGATGTGTTTTCTGAGAGTGGTAATCAGGAGTTCCCTCCGCACCGGGAGTATGACTTTCCCGTCAATCTTATTCCCGGAGCTAAATTGCCCAAATCTCGGTTGTATAATCTTTCAGAACCCGAAAGAAAGGCTATGCGAGAGTATATCACCAAGAGTTTGGTAAAGGGACATATTAGACCATCCAAGTCCCCAGTGGCTGCTGGATTTTTCTTTGTAAAGAAAAAGGATGGTACCCTGAGACCATGTCTGGACTTCCGTGAGCTCAATCGTATTACCGTCCGTGATCCTTACCCCCTTCCTTTGATTCTGTATATGTTTTGTCAGATTGTCGGTGCCAAGATGTTCTCTAAATTAAATCTGAGGGGGGCATATAATCTGGTAAGGATCAAGGAGGGGGATGAGTGGAAGACCGCATTTAATACCCCTGAGGGTCATTTTGAAAACCTGGTCATGCCCTTTGGGTTAACCAATGCTCCTGCGGTTTTACAACACTTTGTAAATGACATCTTTCATCATCTGGTGGAGAGGTTTGTCGTTGTATACCTTGATGACATACTAATTTATTCGCCTAATATGGAGACTCATCAGGATCATGTGAGACAGGTGTTACAGATCCTAATAGAGAATAAGTTGTATGCTAAGATGGAAAAGTGTGTATTTGCTGTACAGGAAGTGAAATTTCGGGGTTACCTGCTCTCATCCTCAGGTTTTTGTATGGATCCCGAGAAGGTCCATGCTGTCTTGGACTGGGATCGACCCGAAAATCTGAAAGCGCTTATGCGGTTTTTGGAGTTTACCAACTACTACCGTAAATTTATTTTGAACTATTCATCGGTGGTTAAACCTTTAACAGACATGACTAGGAAGAGTGCTGATATTTCTATCTGGTCTGATGCGGCATTACAGGCCTTTTCTTCCGTGAAAGAATATTTTGCTTTGGCCCCTATTCTGGTGCAACCGGACGTGTCTCAGCCATTTATTGTTGAGGTTGACGCGTCTGAGGTAGGGGTAGGAGCAATATTGTTGCAGGGTCCTTCACCCAGTGAATGGCACCCATGTGCATTTTTCTCTAAAAAACTCTTGACTGCTGAAAAGAATTATGATGTGGGGAATAGGGAATTGCTGGCCATTAAGTTGGCGTTTGAGGAATGGCGGCATTGGTTGGAAGGAGCAATTCATCCTGTTACGGTAATTATGGATCACAAGAATCTGTCCTACTTGGAGTCGGCTAAACGACTGAACCCAAGGCAGGCCAGATGGTCATTGTTTTTCACCAGATTTAACTTCATCGTCACTTACCGCCCTGGGGTTAAGAACGTCAAGGCGGATGCTTTGTCACGTAGCTTTCCTGAGGGGGTGAATCTAATGGCCCTAGTCCCATTTTATCTGAAGGGGTGGTTATATCTGCTCTTTATCCTGATCTCAAGGTCAGGGTGTTGGAGGCACAGGAGGATGCTCCGGACTCTTGTCCTCAGGGGAAGTTGTTTGTTCCCTCCGAATTACGTCACAAGGTGTTCGAGGAATATCACTGTACGGTGCTTGCTGGGCACCCTGGGAGTAGATCGACTGTCGATCTCATCTCTTGCAGATTCTGGTGGCCGGGGTTGTGTAAGTGTATTGAGGACTATGTGTCAGCCTGTGGTACCTGTGCACAAGCTAAGGTGACACATACTCGGCCTTCCGGATCTCTGCTTCCATTGCCCATCCCGTCCAGACCTTGGACCCATTTGTCCATGGATTTTATCACGGATTTACCAAATTCTTCGGGAAAGACCGTGATTCTGGTGGTTGTCGATCGTTTTAGTAAAATGGCACACTTTATTGCATTACCTAGTCTACCCAATGCTAAAACTCTTGTGCAGGTGTTTGTCGACAACATCGTGAAACTACATGGCATTCCCTCTGATGTGGTGTCCGATAGAGGGACTCAGTTTGTTTCCAGATTCTGGAGAGCGTTCTGTACTGTGTAAAATTGTCCTTCTCTTCGGCTTTTCATCCTCAGTCGAACGGACAGACGGAGCGTACTAATCAGAATCTGGAGACTTACTTGAGATGTTTTGTTTCAGAGAATCAGGAAGAGTGGTCTTCATTTTTGTCGTTAGCTGAGTTTGCTATAAATAACCTTATACAGGAATCCACGGATAATTCGCCGTTTTTTGGGGCATATGGGTTCCATCCACAGTTTGGTACATTTCCTGGTGCTCATAATTCTGGCATTCCCGAGGAGGAACGATTTTCCTCTTTTTTGTCTTCTATTTGGCGGAAAATCCAAAATAACCTGGAAAAGATGGGCAACAGGTATAAGCGTACGGCTGACAGGAAACGTATGAGTGGTCCGGACCTGAGAGTGGGTGATTCTGTGTGGCTGTCTACAAGAAACATTAAACTTAAGGTACCATCTTGGAAGTTGGGACCAAGATTTATTGGTCCATATAAGATCACTGCTATTGTTAACTCTGTAGCCTTCTGTCTTGAACTTCCTCAGGCATTGAAAATCCATAACGTTTTTCATAAATCGTTGTTAAAGAAATGTGTTGAACATGTTGAGCTGTCCTCCTTGCCTCCTGCTCCAGTCATGGTGGACGTCAATTTAGAATTTCAGATCAGCAGGATTGTGGACTCCCGAGTTCTCCGGAGATCCCTGCAGTATCTTGTTCATTGGAGAGGGTACGGACCAGAGGATAGGATGTGGGTTCCAGCGACCGATGTTAATGCTAGTCGTCTGGTGAGAGCATTCCACAGAGCTTATCCTGATAAGGTCAGTCCTGGGTGCCCGGAGGTCACTCGTAGAAGGGGGGGGGGGTAGTGTCACACGGGTGACAGGTTTTAGAACAGTGGTTCTCAACCTTTCTAAATTACATTTTTTTCCTTGCTACGTCATAACTAATTTTGCTACTGTTATGAATTGTAATGTAAATATCTGATATGCAGGATGTATTTTTATTGCTACAAATTGAACATAATTAAAGCAGAGTAATTAATCACAAAGACATCCACAGATCCCCCCTAAACAGTGCCATCCACAGATCCCCCTCCCCTAAACAGTGCCATCCACAGATCCCCCTCCCCTAAACAGTGCCATCCACAGATCTCCCCCCTAAACAGTGCCATCCACAAATCCCCCCCCTAAACAGTGCCAACCACAGATCCCACCCTAAACAGTGCCATCCACAGATCCCCCCCATAAACAGTGCCGTCCACAGATCTCCCCCCTAAACAGTGCCATCCACAGATCCCCCCTCCCCTAAACAGTGCCATCCACAGATCTCCCCGCTAAACAGTGCAATCCACAGATCCCCCCTAAACAGTGCCATCCACAGATCCCCCCTAAACAGTTCCATCCACAGATCCCCCCTAAACAGTGCCATCCACAGATCCCCCTAAACAGTGCCATCCACAGATCCCCCCTAAACAGTGCCATCCACAGATCCCCCCTAAACAGTGCCATCCACAGATCCCCCCCTCCCCATGAGGGCACTGTTTAGGGGAGGGGGGATCTTTGGATGGCACTGTTTAGGGGGGGATCTGCGGATGGCACTGTTTAGGGGGGATCTGTGGATGGCACTGTTTAGGGGGTAGATCTGTGGATGGCACTGTTTAGGGGGTAGATCTGTGGATGGCACTGTTTAGGGGAGGGGGGATCTGTAGATGGCACTGTAGGCGGATCTGTGGATGGCACTGCCATCCACAGATCCCCCTACAGTGCCATCCACAGATCTCCCTCCCCGACGCTCACAGCAGTATATTTATAAACTAAATCAGTAACTACTTTAACTTTAATCATTGCTCATTGCTGAGCTCTTTACTTGGATTATAATTTATTTGGATATGGGATATCTTACTTTGTCTTAGCTCCGGTAATAGCAGGCAGTGCGGGGGGCGGCGCTCACTCACTGACTTCACGCGCCTGCGCCGCATAGTGGGAGGAGCAGGCGCGTGACGTCAATGATAGAGCGCCGCCCCCCGCACTGCCTGCTATTACCGGAGCTAAGACAAAGTAAGATATCCCATATCCAAACAAATTATAATCCAAGTAAAGAGCTCAGCAATGAGCAATGATTAAAGTTAAAGTAGTTACTGATTAATTTATAAATATACTGCTGTGAGCGGCGTGGCCCTGTATATTCTAACTCCCAGGCAAGCATCCCTGTCACCATGGGAACGCCTGGGGGTTAGAATATACCATCGGATTTGAGTTTTTACGATCTCACTGAGCTCGTAAAACTCAGATCCGATGGTATATTCTAACACCCAGGCAAGCGTCCCCGTCACCATGGGAACGCCTGGGGGTTAGAATATACCATCGGATCTTCTGAGTTACTCAGCCGCAAAACAAGCACCGGCTCTGCTTGGCCCCGGGCCAGCTCGGGGCCCCAACCAGCTCGGGGCCCCAAGCAATTGCTTGTTTTGCCTGTCTGTTAGCGACGGGCCTGGACCCACAATAGGAAGCCTCAGGCGACCCCCCGGAAAGGGCCGATCAACCCCCAAAGGGGTCGCGACCCCTAGGTTGAGAACCGCTGTTTTAGAAGGTCTGAAAGATTATCTGCACATTAGTGATCTGACAGCCTCTTTTGGTTTTGGTTTCACTTTGTCTGTGTGTTGCTTATATGTCCACACCTCCTGTTCAGTTGTGGATCATGTGACCTTTGCCTCCCCCTATTTAGTCTGACTTTACCCATCACTCCTTGCTCTGGATAGCTTCATTTGGTTTTTGGAAGAGCTAGAGTGTGGTTCTAGTTGAAGTCCTGTTCATCCATCATCCATCACAGTTAAGTGTTTCGCTTGTTGTATTTTGTATTCCCCCCCACCTTTGTTGTTTACTAGGCCTCAGTGGGACGCTATTTCCTTCACCAGGGAAGGAGCGGGTTGTCTCTGCCCTGTCATTACCATTAGGGCATCCGAGGGCCACCAGGGTTTTCTCGGTTCCTGTGTATGGGCATCTCTACCATTGAGAGGTGCCCATACGGATAGGAGTTAGGGCCAGGAGCAGGGTTTTATAGGTGGTGACCCTTTTCCTTCCCTAGCGGTGAGACCTAGTGTCTTTTCCCTTTCTTCTTGTTGTCTTTTGGTGTTCTCCCCTACTACATCCGTGACAACTGCCCTCTGTTGCTAACAAAGCCTGGCCAACATGTGAAACGTGGAGTTCCAGCGCGTGGTCACGTCGCATAACAGTCGGTGAGCTGGCAATTGCAAGTGCTGCTGCAGCGTTGCCAGACCGGCGGCAGCTGTAGATGACTTTTGGAAATGGGCAAGTGGCGCACCTTCACCAGTAGCTCAGGCAAATTAGGGTAGGTTTTGAGAAAACGCTGAACCACTAAGTTGAAAACGTGGGCTAGGCATGGTATGTGTGTGAGCTTTCTGAGCTCCAAAGCCGCCACCAAGATACGGCCATTATTAGAACCAACCATGCCTGGTTGTAGGTTGAGTGGCAAGAGCCATAGCTCAGTCTGGCCCTTTATACCCTGCCACAGCTCTGCGGCGGTGTGCTGTTTGTCACCTAAGCAATTAAGTTTTAGAACGGCCTGTTGCCGCTTCCCCACTGCAGTGCTACACTGCTTCCAGCTACTGACTGATGGCTGACTGGTGCTGCAAGATGAGAATTCAGAGGTGGAAGTGGAGGAGGAGGTGGACAGGAGAAGGAGGGGTTTCAGCCACTAATGTAGGCGGTGGCGGAAATCCTAATGAAAGTAGGGCCCGCAATCATTGACGTCGGCAGCACCTGTGCCATCCCAGGGTATGACTCGCTCCCGGCCTCCACAATGTTCACCCAGTGTGATGTCAGGGAAATGTAGTATCCCTTCCCAATAACTGCGTTGGTCAGGGCACGGGTGATGTTATGGGACACATGCTGGTGTAAGGTGGGGACGACACACCTGGAAAAATAGTGGAGGATGGGGACTGAGTAATGAGGGATAGCGGAAAGCCTCGGTGTCCACAAGCCTAAATGGAAACATTTCCAGGGTCAGCATATTAGAAAGGTGCACATTTAGTGCTATGGCCTGTGGGTGGGTGGCTGGGTATTTGCGCTTTCGTTCAAAGGCCTAGGGTATGGACATCTGTACGCTGTGCTGAGACACAGAAGGGGATGTGTTCGCTGATGGTGCTTGCGAGAGTCCAGGTGCATGGCGGGAGGCCTCCAGGCCTGCGTCTTGGACAGTGGTGGAGGCAGTGGTGTGACCCGCAGACACTGATTGTGGACCCAGGCGTTTGGCCCACCTATTAGGGTGCTTTGATGCCATGTGGCAGATCATGTTAGTGGTGGTGAGGTTGCTAGTGTTCACGCCCCTGCTCATTTTGGTACGGCACAGGTTGTAAATGACAATTCTTTTCACTTAGTTTATGTGGATACTCATCTCTTTATCATGCACTATGCACTTTTCACTTAGTTTAACATGGATATTCATCAACAATGTAATAACTTTGTAATACATGCATTTAGGGTATTTATTATTTTATTATATTTATTAATCTTATTTAACTTTGGGTAACATGACTTATCATGTTCACTGATGGTGCCTTTGGGCAATTTTTCTCCACAATTTTGCACTTTATTGCTGCTTGTATCACATCATATTTTATTATATTATAGCCACCATTCTTTAAGTTTTCATTGGTGGTTCTTTCTATTTGTAGTTTTTACAAATGAGTCTTAGTTGTCAAGTCTGACTCTCATCCCAATGTTCCCTCATACCTTTCTATTTTCTTCATGGTGATGAGGGGGATGTGTATCGCAATAATCGGCATGCAGTGTTAGGTAACTATTAGAATTACGGACTTCCGGATGTTGTTTTACCTTCTCTAAAATGGTGCCTCCCCTCGTTCCGCTTAGACTACGCATGCGCGGGTTGCCGCGGTCTCGCGAATTTTCCCTCGCGCTTTGATCGCGGTGCACTGGGCGTGCGCGGCGGAGAGAGGGGGTTTGGGATTATGATGTGGGCGACAGGGATTTGTATCCGATATGGAAGAGACAGAGCTATATAAAGTGCCCCCATGACCACGCCAGTGGCCCCCTGGAAGAAGGCATCGGGCGAAACGTGCATCGGGGAGTCATTGGAGGTCACACCAGCCTGCGGTCGGTATTGCATACCACCTGTTGTTTTTTCTACCTTGCACTTTGCACAGTTCTATGATTACATGGGACATGGTCTGATGGACTTTAGTTCCAGTTTTTGTACCTTTGTACCTTTGGTTGGGTGTGTGGAACAACATTGATAATATTTATATGGATGTACTGTTGTGCTGACTGTTGACCTACCATATGCTTATGCTAGGATCTTCTTTTAACATTATTATATATTATATGTTGTGAAATAAATAAAGAGTGTATATATTTTTCATTATTTTTTGATGTGTGGTTACTTATTTGGTGTATGGAGGTTGTTTCTCCACGTATCTATTATAACCCTTTGTTTATAGGTGTAGTAAGGTTCCCTTTAACTGCAAGGGTAAAAGAGCAATAGTGTCATGCCGCAATTTCGCACCAACTCCACAACTACTGATTGACGCATCAAATAAATTGTAAAAGAATTTGAACACCCTAAAATGTGCACCAAGGCCCCTTTCACACGAGCGAGTTTTCCACGCTGGTGCAATGCACCCGCACTGAATCCGGACCCATTCATTTCTATGTGACTGTGCACATTCGCGGAAATTTTCATGCATCACTTGTGCGTTGCGTGAAAATCGCTGCAAGCTCTATATTGTGCGTTTTTCACGCAACGCAGGACCCATAGAAGTGAATGGGGCTGCGTGAAAATCGCAAGCATCTGCAAGAAAGATTTTCACGCATGGTTTTTAGGTGACGATTGGGATGGTTATAAGGGAAAATAATAGCATTCTTAATACAGAATGCTAAGTAAATTAGGGATGGAGGGGTTAAAAAAAAAATAAAAAATTTAACTCACCTCATCCACTTGTTCACGCAGCCCAGGCTTCTCTTCTTTCTTCTTCTTTGAGGACCTGGGAGAAAAGAACCTTTGGTGACGTCACTGCGCTCATCACATGGTCCATCACATGAGCCATCACCATGGTGATGGACCATGTGACGGACCATAGGATGAGCGCAGTGACGTAACCAAAGTCCAGGTTCAGGTCTGGGTACCAAACATGCCGATTTTTCTCACGCGCATGCAAAACGCATTAAAAAGCTTTGCACTCAACGCACCCGCATCTTATCCGGCCCTCGCACGCGACGCCCATGTGAAAGAGGCCCAAGTCCTGAACTACTGATTGACGCATCAAATTAAGTGGAAAAGAATTGGAACACCCTAAATAAAATGTGTAGTATCAAACCAGGTTTGGGTCAAAAACACAGAACAGGTGCAGATCTTTCAATTTCACCTTATCTCTGAGTAGGCTTCACTACTGGTTTTGGCTCACAAAAAATTATGGAAATAACTGACCAAATAATTGTGATAAGTGTGAACTCACCCTAAGGCTTCCTGCACACGAACGTGTGCGCCCCGTGGCTGTGCTGCGGCCCGCAATTTGCACGAACAACGACCGTGGGGCAGCCGCAGTGGATCGCGGACCCATGCACTTTAATGGCTCTGCGATCCACCCGTTCTGCAAAAAGATAGGACATGTTCTATCTTTTTGCGGAACGGAAGTACGGGACGAAACCCCATGGAAGCACTCCGTAGAGCTTCCGTAGGTTTCCATTCCGTGCTTCTGTTCCACACCATTCCGCATCTCCAGATTTGCGGACCCATTGAAGTGAATGGATCCGCATCCGTGATGCGAAATGCCCATAGAACGGCACCCGTGTATTGTGAATCTGCAAATGCGGTCCGCAATACAGCAACGGGCAGCACATGTTCGTGTGCAGGAGGTCTAAAGTGAGTAGTATCAGGTCGCTATTTCACACCAACTCCACCACTAATTATTGAGGAATTAAAAGCAGAACACTTCTCTACACACTTTTAGGGTGGTCAAATTCTTTTACACTTAGGGCTCATGCCCACGAACGTATTTTCTTTCCGTGTCCGTTCCATTTTTTTTGCGAACCGTATGCGGAACCATTCATTTCAATGGGTCTGCAAAAAAAATGGAAGTTACTTCACGTGCATTTCGTTTCCGTATGTCCGCATTTCCGTTCTGCAAAAAATTAGAACATGTCCTATTATTGTCCGCATTACGGACAAGGATAGTACTGTTCTATTAGGGGCCAGCTGTTCCGTTCCGCAAAACACGGAATGCACAGAGATGTCATCTTTATTTTTTGCGGATCCATTTTATGCGGACTGCAAAATACATACGGTCGTGTGCATGATCCCTAAGTGTAAAAGAATTTGACCACCCTGAAAGTGTGTAGAGAAGTGTTCTGCTTTTGCGAACGGTGGTCTTGGTGGCTAACCATTTTTGGGTTGCAGTATCAGTTCTCAGCCTTTATGGCCTTGCGGTTCGCTCGGCGGTAGTTTCGCGGAAAATTTGCGTGTTCGTGATTCGCCGAACATGTGAACATATGGAGAAATTTACGCCCGCCATATTCTTTTACATTATGAAGAACTTTGACCCATGACACATACATCAGGTGGTACAGGACAGCGAATTGAGACATTTCAGCACATGGACATACCCCCTACCTTATAAATAAACCTGATCTGGCCGCCATTTTACATTCAGTGTTTTGCCAGTGTAGGGAGAGGTTGCTGTGTGGAGCAGGGACAGGCTGTTAGTGACACCAAACGCTAGCTAATAGGGCCACAAAAGTCATTTTAAGCACTAGTATAGGTGTGCTATCGATATGTGTGATACACAGAGGGGTGCAATATACTTATAATATACTTATATAATGAGACAAAAACACATAGATCTATATAGTGATCACCTGGAATTCAGGAGCCTAGGGGCTAGGGGCTTACTAGGGCCATTTTTATATAGGGTAAGGTTCCAGGCGGGGTTGCTCTTATCAGGGCGGGTCATCTGTGGTTAGGCTATCAGGGCCAGAATAGCACCCCCCTGTCGGGCAATATCAGGGACAGTTCTTTGCCCACCCTGTCCTTCAATACCACATCATAATCTAGCCCAGGGATAGATGTTATTTGCTTTCCCACCGGGATTCATGTATGTGCACTGGAACCTCCCGGATTGTCGTAGGACATATGGTTTCTGATTTGGTGCCGCCGAGCACTTGTTATTGCCTACCACATCTATTCTTTTTGCTTAAAGGGGTTCTGCACTTTGTTTTAACTGATGATCTATCCTCTGGATAGATCATCAGCATCTGATCGGTGGGGGTCCGACACCTGGGACCCCCGCGGATCAGCTGTTTGAGAAGGCAGCGGCCCTTCAGCAGCGCCGCGGCCTTCTCGCTGTTTACCGCTGGCCCAGTGATGTCTCGACTAGTATCAACTAGTGTGTGCGAGGCTAAGCTCTGTTCACTTGAATGGAGCTTAGCCCCGCCCACGCTAGTTGATACTAGTCGTGACATCACTGGGCCAGCGTTAAACAGTGAGAAGGCCACGCTGCTGCTGGAGCGCCGCTACCTTCTCAAACAGCTGGTCGGCGGGGGTCCTGGGTGTCGGACCCCCCCCGATCAGATGCTGATGATCTATCCAGAGGATAGATCATCAGTTAAAACAAAGTGCAGAACCCCTTTAAATTTAATAATTTAATTAATTTTCATTTTGAGGGATATCTTTTCCATTCACACGTCCGCAAAATGGGTCTGCATCCGTTCCGAAATTTTGTGGAACGGGTGCAGACCCATTCATGTTCAATGGGGCCAGAATGTGCTGTCCGCAGCCGCATTTGCGGATCCGCACTTCCGCATCCGTGCTTCCGTTTCCGCAAAAAAATTTATTATAGTGCCGGCGATGTGCGGTCCACAAATTGCGGAATGCACATTGCCGGTGTCCTTGTTTTGCGGATCCGCAAAACACTTACGGACATGTGAATGGACCCTCATAGTAAAACTATTAAAGGTTATGTTTTATCTTCATGTATATTCTAATGGATTGCCTTCCTTGTACAATGTTATAATATACTTTCTATGTTAGAAAGTATATTATAGTGCATTTGTATTGTGCGGCAGTTGTGTGCGGTTCTGCTGCAATACTGCAGGTATATAGAGGGACAAGCGTTATTGGAACAAATAATTTCTACTGGTGTGATATACCAGTCATCCCTCAAAAAAACTGATTAAAGCGGGGTGTTATATACCAATATACAAATATGGAGATTACAAATTTGAATAATACATCTGGTATGTCACTGTCCATGTTGTGGGACTATTTGTGAACTTCTAGTAATTATTTCTTGACTGCAAATATGAGCTAAAGGTTCTTCAGGTTCGCCTGCCATTAAAATGAATAGGACCCGCCGCGAACTTGCGAACATTTGATCGCGTTTGCGAACCGTCCCGGCAGATGTTCGTCCATCACTAGTGATCACCTGTAGTATCTTTTTGTTTTTTGTTTTTAAGCCCAAGGAGTATGCTTTCTTCGCCAGGAGGAATGGATGTACTTATATATATAAACTAAAAACACCCCAAAACTGGTTGTATCAGATTGCACTTTCACTACAGAATTAAGGATGTATGGAAGTAGTTATATATAAAATAAATACACCTCAAAACTGTTGTATAAGACCGCACTTTCACTCAAGAAGCAAGGATGTATGGAAGTAGTTATATATAACCTAAATACACCCCAAAACTGGTTGTATCAGACCGCACTTTCACTCCAGAAGCAAGTATGAATGAAAGTACTTATATATAACCTAAATACACCCCAAAACTGTTTGTATCAAACAGCACTTTCACCCCAGAAGCAAGAAAGAATGCAATTACGTATATACTGTATAACCTAAATACACCCCAAAACTGGTTGTATCAGACTGCAATTTTACTACAGAATCAATGATGAAAGGAAGTACTTATATATAAAATAAATATACCCCAAAACAGGTTATATCAGAACGCACTTTCACTACAGAATCACGGATGGATACATGTACTTATAGATATAATAAATACACCCCAAAACCAAAGCATCCCTGACTTCTTCTGTCACTGACAGCAGGCTACCCACTCTAGCAGCTGCAGTATTAGCATGTAGCTGCCATCTCTGCAAGGATGTTCAGGAATGTCCTTGCAGAGATAAGCATGGACCATTCAGGGAGGTTAAAGGTTAAAGAGAAATCAAGCATGCCTACAACGTATGCAGTATTTGGAGTTGTGTGAGATGTTTCCTTCCACAAAACAATATTTGCTTCATTAGGGACAAAACTTTGTTTAATTATTGCACTTAAATTATTTTTAGCTCCAATGCAATACAATATCATTAAAAACCAATTAATGTTAAGGTAGTGTTGTATTTGTGCTTACAAAGCAACGTTAATAGAACAATGACCTGATAATCACTTCCATTTTCCATTTAACCTATGAAATTGTGTATTCGGCATGGCTTGTTTAGGTTGTTCAAAATATTCTCTGTTCTCAAGTTTTCACAATTGTGTTCACCTTTCTATTTTCTAAGGGTGGTTTCTTTGTAGCAAACATGACACATTTCTTTCCCATGTGTTTTTTTGCATATTTCTTCACTTGCATTTAGAGATGAATGAATTGATCCTAAGTGAATCAGATGTCTGCGAGGGGATGTAGGGGATGGAACAGGAGGGAGGATGAAGATAAAGGATCACATGACATTGGGAAGTGGAAAAGAATTCAGACAGGCCCTTTTGCTAAGAACGCTACAGAACACTTGCAACTTGAGAGCATGTGTCTTCATGGCTGTATTTGACAAAAATAAATCTAGCTTTGCTAGGGACACTATAGGGGTATATTGGGTAGATTTTGGGGTTTTATCAGGGAAAGCAAAGCATTGAGACTGAGGGACTGGTGACTCTGAATTGTGTGTTGTTTCATACTTTATACAGTTTGCTGGAAAGTTCTGCATTACAAAATCCTACAACTAATTTTTTCTGTATATGGACACCCTGAAAGCTTTATTCAGGAAAAAAAAAACTCTCCGATAGCATACATTCTTCTGAAAATGTTGAGAAATAGTTTTTCTTTTCCTAAAAACCTGTTTACCATTTGTAATTGGACATCTTCAGCGCATGTCAGTTAATCAATATATCTCACAGTAGTTTGGGACGTTAAAATGAAAACAAAAAATCTTTATTAATCTTTAATCAATGATGTCCGGAATGAGGGAGATACTTTGCTAGCTTGTCATGTGGTAGAATGTCATGAAGGGAACCTGGGGACTATCACGTTTCAGTTCATTGAGGTGGTAAGACCCTCTCCAAGAGGAGACGACTTCGATCAAAGCCTCTTGAGAATAGAAGCACAATGGATCTTTCACTTAAAGACTGTGCGCCCTAATGGGCTAAATGACCACATACTGTACCCTTTTCATGTTTTTTTGTAAATAGGGATTTTTATAAACTGGGTGTCTTTTTAATTACGCATCTACCATCAGGGGATATCCTCAGGGACAAAATGAGACTATATATTTTCAGCAAAAAAATCTCCTTAACCTCTTAAGGACATAGGGCGTACAGGTACGCCCTTGTGCCCTGGTACTTAAGGACACAGGGCGTACATGTACGCCCTGTGTATTTTCGATCACTGCCGTGCGGCTGGCAGTGATCGGAACCCGGTGCCTGCTCAAATCATTGAGCAGGCACCTAGGCTAAATGCGCGGGGGGGTCCCGTGACCCCCCCATGTCGGCGATCGCGGCAAACCGCAGGTCAATTCAGACCTGCGGTTTGCTGCGATTTCTGAAGTTTCTGGTCCCCGCAGTCCCTGACCGCAGGGATCAGAAACTTTATATGCCAAAAAAAGTGTTTTATTTACCCCCCCCTGCACCCCCGAATGATTTTTATGGTGGCGGGAGGTGCAAGGGGAGGGTTGCGGGCGGTGTGGGCGGTGCGGGAGGCGGGCGGTGCGGCAGGCGGGATCGCGATCCCCCGCCCGCCTCCCCTTCTATAATCGTTGGTGTCTAGTGGGGATACCAGGGTGCCAGCACATTGCTGGCACCCTGGTATAAACGGCTGACATCTGCGATGCGATGTCAGCCGTTTAACCCTTTCCATACAGCGGTCCGTACGGACCGCTGTATGGAAAAGGTTAACAGCGCAGGGAGCTCCCTCCCTCTCCCATCGGGGGGCTGCTGTGCCTTTGCAGCCCCCCGATGGGGAGGGAGAGAGCCCCCCGAGAGATCCCCTCCTTACCCTTCCCCGTCTGCGAAGTTCTGAGCAGTACTGAGCAGACGGGGAAGGTTCCCATGGCAACAGGACGCCTCTCAGGCGTCCTGCTGTCCATGGTGCTGAACAGATCTGTGCTGAATGGCATAGATCTGTTCAGTGTAAGTAAAATACAGTACAGAACAATATATATTGTACTGTACTGTATTATTCAGACATCAGACCCACTGGATCTTCAAGAACCAAGTGGGTCTGGGTCAAAAAAAAGTGAATAAAAGTGAAAAAAAAGTAAAAATCAAAAAACACATTTATCACTGATAAAAAATGAAAAAAATAAAATTCCCTACACATGTTTGGTATCGCCGCGTCCGTAACGACCTGATCTATAAAACGGTCATGTTACTTTACCCGAACGGTGAACACCATAAAAATAAAAAATAAAAAACTATGATGAAATTGAAATTTTGCCCACCTTACTTCCCAAAAAAGGTAATAAAAGTGATCAAAAAAGTCGCATGTACGCCAAAATTGTAACAATCAAACCGTCATCTCATCCCGCAAAAATCATACCCTACCCAAGATAATCGCCCAAAAACTGAAAAAACTATGGCTCTTAGACTATGGAAACACTAAAACATGATTTTTTTTGTTTCAAAAATGAAATCATTGTGTAAAACTTACATAAATAAAAAAAAAGTATACATATTAGGTATCGCCGCGTCCGTATCGCCCGGCTCTATAAAAATATCACATGATCTAACCCCTCAGATGACCACCGTAAAAAAATAAAAATAAAAACGGTGTAAAAAAAGCCATTTTTTGTCATCTTACGTCACAAAAAGTGTAATAGCAAGCAATCAAAAAGTCATATGCACCCCAAAATAGATGCCAATCAAACCGTCATCTCATCCCGCAAAAAATGAGACCCTACTTAAGATAATCGCCCAAAAACTGAAAAAACTATGGCTCTTAGACTATGGAGACACTAAAACATTTTTTTGGTTTTAAAAATGAAATCATTGTGTAAAACTTACATAAATAAAAAAAATTGTATACATATTAGGTATCTCCGCGTCCGTGACAACCTGCTCTATAAAATTACCACATGATCTAACCTGTCAGATGAATGTTGTAAATAACAAAAAAAAAACGGTGCCAAAAAAGCTATTTCTTGTTACCTTGCCGCACAAAAAGTAGTGTAATATAGAGCAACCAAAAATCATATGTACCCTAAACTAGTACCAACAAAACTGCCACCCTATCCCGTAGTTTCTAAAATGGGGTCACTTTTTTGGAGTTTCTACTCTAGGGGTGCATCAGGGGGGCTTCAAATGGGACATGGTGTCAAAAAAACCAGTCCAGCAAAATATGCCTTCCAAAAACCATATGGTGTTCCTTTCCTTCTGCGCCCTGCCATGTGCCCGTACAGCTGTTTACGACCACATATGGGGTGTTTCTGTAAACTACAGAATTAGGGCCATAAATAATGAGTTTTGTTTGGCTGTTAACCCTTGCTTTGTAACTGGAAAAAAAATATTAAAATGGAAAATCTGCCAAAAAAGTGAAATTTTGAAATTGTATCTCTATTTTCCATTAAATCTTGTGCAACACCTAAAGGGTTAACAAAGTTTGTAAAATCAGTTTTGAATACCTTGAGGGGCGTAGTTTCTTAGATGGGGTCACTTTTATGGAGTTTATAATCTAGGGTTGCATCAGGGGGGCTTCAAATGGGACATGGTGCCAAAAAAACAGTCCAGCAAAATCAGCCCTCCAAAAACCAAACGGCGCACCTTTCACTCTACGCCCCGCTGTGTGCCCGTACAGTAGTTTACGGCCACATATGGGGTGTTTCTGTAAACAGCAGAGTCAGGGCAATAAAGATACAGTCTTGTTTGGCTGTTAACCCTTGCTTTGTTAGTGGAAAAAATGGGTTAAAATGGAAAATTAGTCAAAAAAATGAAATTCTCAAATTTCATCGCCATTTGCCAATAACTCTTGTGCAACACCTAAAGGGTTAACGACGTATGTAAAATCAGTTTTGAATACCTTGAGGGGTGTAGTTTCTTAGATGGGGTCACTTTTAGGGAGTTTCTCCTCTAGGGGTGCATCAGGGGGCTTCAAATGGGACATGGTGTAAATAAACCAGTCCATAAAAATCAGCCTTCCAAAAACCAAACGGCGCACCTTTCACTCTACGCCCCGCTGTGTGGCCGTACAGTAGTTTACGGCCACATATTGGGTGTTTCTGTAAATGGCAGAGTCAGGGCAATAAAGATACAGTCTTGTTTGGCTGTTAACCCTTGGTTTGTTAGTGGAAAAAATGGGTTAAAATGAAAAATTAGACAAAAAAATGAAATTCTCAAATTTCCTCCCTATTTGCCAATAACTCTTGTGCAACACCTAAAGGGTTAACAACGTATGCAAAATCAGTTTTGAATACCTTGAGGGGTGTAGTTTCTTAGATGGGGTCATTTTTGGGTGGTTTCTATAATGTAAGCCTCGCAAAGTGACTTGAGACCTGAACTGGTCCCTAGAAATTGAGTTTTTGTAAATTTCGGAAAAATTTCAAGATTTGCTTCTAAACTTCTAAGCCTTATAACATCCCCAAAAAATAAAATATCATTCCCAAAACAATTCAAACATGAAGTAGACATATGGGGAATGTAAATTCATCACAATTTTTGGGGGTATTACTATGTATTACAGAAGTAGAGAAACTGAAACTTTGAAATTTGCTAATTTTTTTCAAATTTTTGTTAAATTAGGTATTTTTTGGTGCAAAAAAATTTTTTTTTTTGACTCCATTTTACCAGTGTCATAAAGTACAATATGTGACGAAAAAACAATCTCAGAACGGCCTGGATAAGTCAAACCGTTTTAAAGTTATCAGCACTTAAAGGGACTCTGGTCAGATTTTCAAAAAATGGCCTGGTCCTAAGGTGTAAAAAGGCTGTGTCCTTAAGGGGTTAAAAGTCCTGTGGGTGTTTATACCTATAAATTGTTGTCCTAGACATTTGTTTGGGCACTGCATTTTGCAGTAGGTATCGCTTTTGTTCCAGCTTTATTAATTTTTGCCTATAGTACTGTTAATGGGGGACAAGGGATTATGTCATAATTTTCCATACTGTCCCCTATCAAAGTAGCTTTAATTAAGGATTCATATGCAATTGCAGGTATTCACTAAGTGATTGTGTGTACGCTATATATATTTGGATCATCGGCTAATGTGAATGTCATAATTTTAAATAATCTGACAACATCAGGATTATAACATCACACTGACATTGCACCGTTTGTACATTAAGATCACATGGTATGGTATATCATATTCAATCTCACAATTTTGTCCCATTTGTACAGTAATCTATGCCAATTTGATATTCGCCTTCAAGAACCCCATTTGTGTTGAAGGGAAGTATTCCTTCTGTTTTGTTCCTCCACTGTATTTGCTAGCTTCTGGATATAGGAGTGCTCTGCTCTGATCATGTGATGCTGGGTTGGGTGGCCTCAATATACTAGGGGAGGGGTTTATTGTTTAAATACCCGCGCCTGCGGCGGCCGCTTCACGGCTGCACTAGTGCTGGAAAGCAGCCTCTGTAAGGGAGGACAGCGATGTACCACCTTGGGATCTGAAAAGAAAACTATGCTTTTGATAGAGGGCTCCTGAGGAAGTTTATAATTAAGAAACACGTTGAGCCGTGGATGTACAAGCAATTAGCATAGTCAGATTATTTCAGTTTCTATATGAGCAGTTAGCGGTAGTGGATAAGAGGTACTGTCTGAGCGCAAGTAGTTGTATGGGCTGACGCCAGCTGTGTGGAGTAACAGCGTGTGTTGTGTATCCAGCCTTCTAAGTGATACAAAACAAAGTGATTGCGTATTACAGAAGATACATTGTAGCCAGTCAGGTGTTTTAACTAAGTGGCATGCAGCATTCAGCCTGTGTTCCTTCATCATACCAGGCTGAGGCTGCGGCATTTATGATTAATGGTGCAGATTGGATTGGCTTCTAACTGTGGGGCTAATAGGCTAGTTTACTGCAGCTGAGAATTTTTAATGTAGTCCCACGTTTATACCCCAATTCTGCACCATTGATTGACATACAGTACAGACCAAAAGTTTGGACACACCTTCTCATTCAAAGAGTTTTCTTTATTTTCGTGACTATGAAAATTGTAGATTCACACTGAAGGCATCAAAACTATGAATTAACACATGTGGAATTATATACATAACAAACAAGTGTGAAACAACTGAAAATATGTCATATTCTAGGTTCTTCAAAGTAGCCACCTTTTGCTTTGATTACTGCTTTGCACACTCTTGGCATTCTCTTGATGAGCTTCAAGAGGTAGTCCCCTGAAATGGTTTTCACTTCACAGGTGTGCCCTGTCAGGTTTAATAAGTGGGATTTCTTGCCTTATAAATGGGGTTGGGACCATCAGTTGCGTTGAGGAGAAGTCAGGTGGATACACAGCTGATAGTCCTACTGAATAGACTGTTAGAATTTGTATTATGGCAAGAAAAAAGCAGCTAAGTAAAGAAAAACGAGTGGCCTCATTACTTTAAGAAATGAAGGTCAGTCAGTCAGCCGAAATATTGGGAAAAAATTGAAAGTAAGGGCTATTTGACCATGAAGGAGAGTGATGGGGTGCTGCGCCAGATGACCTGGCCTCCACAGTCACCGGACCTGAACCCAATCGAGATGGTTTGGGGTGAGCTGGACCGCAGAGTGAAGGCAAAAGGGCCAACAAGTGCTAAGCATCTCTGGGAACTCCTTCAAGACTGTTGGAACACCATTTCAGGGGACTACCTCTTGAAGCTCATCAAGAGAATGCCAAGAGTGTGCGAAGCAGTAATCAAAGCAAAAGGTGGCTACTTTGAAGAACCTAGAATATGACATATTTTCTGTTGTTTCACACTTGTTTGTTATGCATATAATTCCACATGTGTTAATTCATAGTTTTGATGCCTTCATAGTCATGAAAATAAAGAAAACTCTTTGAATGAGAAGGTGTGTCCAAACTTTTGGTCTGTACTGTATATTAGAGTGAATTTATTCATATCCCCCTCTGACTTTTATCTTTTTACCATTAATAAAGATTTTTTGTTTTCATTTTAACGTCCCCAAACCGCTGTGAGAAATACGAGTTTAAAGGTGATGTAAACCAGTTTTGGCGCAATCAGCCTTCTGTAAGCATTAATCAATATACCTGTGTTATTGAACGCATTATATTACTGTAAGATACCGTTCAGTTAAAGCAAGGTTACAAAGGCATGCTACTGCAATAATGCCTTTAGTATATGCGTGTTAGTGAATGTCTTGTATTACTACAAGATACCATTCAGTTACAGCAAATGCATTTTACTAAAATAATGCTATAGTATACTAATTTTAGTGAACGTGTTGTATTACTTCAATATACCTTGTAATCAAGGCAAAAGCATTTTAATGCAAAAATTGCATTACTATATCTGTATTAGTGAACACTGCAACTGCATTAATATACCTATTTTAATGATTGTATTATTTCAAAATGTATTTCTTCTCTGTACCATCAGTCAGCCTTTTACCAGGTGTCCATAGTGGAACAGTTCTGCACCTTTGCCAAGATGTAATTCTTCTCTATGCCATCAGTAGGACTTTTGGCCAGGAGTCCATAGTAGTGCAGTTCATCAGCCACGTCCCCAAAGACTTCTGGGCAGGCAGGCAGGCAGGCAGATTGGAACTGTTGTAGAAATTTTATTATGCAGACATTTTATCTTAGGATGTGTGTGTGTTTTTATAGATTGTCATCTGTCTCCCTGTGTCGGTTTTAGCCAAAGAATGCTCTAGCAGAGAGTACTCGGGTTGAATCGGGACCAGTGGTAAAACCGTCAGTATAAAAACCTTCTCATGGGCTTGGAGACGTGTTCTCAGTGTGTAGAGGGGTGTTTGCCGGTTTGTGAGCACTAAGTGCAATGCACTGGGCTTCTTCCCTTCAAATGTCTATACAAATTAGAGAAGTGAAGTCTGCATAACGAGAGATACATATTATACTTCTGCTGCGGCTTCGCTATCCCTTTCTGGATACATATCTGCTTTTAAGACATGCATATCTGCCTTGTCGGTATACTCGTACCGTATACTGACAATAGCCGTAGCAATGTCTCGCAGATTGTCTCAAACCTATAAGAACCAGTAGAATGATGTTCACTAGATACTGGTCACTTTGAGCAGTATTGAATGGGATCCATGCTGACAGTGATGGGGGATGGGCTGCCACCTGGCTGATCAGACAATGGACATGACTCATCCTTCCTTATACAGGGATGGGGTGTGTGCATTGCACTGTCCAGCCATGTTGATGCCCTCCTCTATCCTTTTGACAAGTCTCACTTCCTGTATGTCATCACTTCCTGCATCCTTGTTATGGGCCAGCCCCTTTTACACCTTTTGTGAGTAAATAATAGAAACAGATTGGGCAGGGGGAAGGGGGAGTTGCTCAGAAGAATTCAAGATGGTAACACCTGTGTCTGACTCTGACTGTGGTTGAGGGAATAGGGATTTACCTTTCCTTGCACAAAGTTTGATGCAAGCGGATTACAACTATTAATATTTCTACAACAGTTTGGTGAGAACAGTTAGGAAGATATATTTTTTCCCCGTTATCAGCAGAACTTAAAGGAGACACAGCTTAATTTTCAAAAAGCAAAAAAGGCATAAGGTAATATCCTTTTTCTTACTCTTATTTTTGAGAAAGTTTTGCTCTTTGTGAACTGAAATCTGTGTACTCCAATCTGCTGATATCAGGAAAAAATCTACTGAAAGAACCTTTTGGTCCAAGTGGTTGTTAT
Organism: Bufo bufo; assembly: GCF_905171765.1. Lineage (NCBI taxonomy): Eukaryota > Metazoa > Chordata > Amphibia > Anura > Bufonidae > Bufo > Bufo bufo. The sequence continues at coordinate 169,734,405 of NC_053391.1, read as the reverse complement.
CTGCTGCGTCAAGGGGTTAAGGTAAGTGTTTTTCCGTTGTGTAGTTTTTGGTGGATCTGAGTTGATTGTACAGAGGTTGTATGATGAGATATTGTGCTGAGCAGTACAGGGTATAGTTTGGTTTTCATATTGCTGGATTTTGTAGACACTATCTTGATTTTCTTTGTGAAGGCCATGTGGTTTGTCGGCCATTTTATTTTCCTTTGTGTGTGTCAAGCCATGTGCTTTTGTCGGACATCTTTAATTTTCATGTGTGGTGTGAAGAACATGTGGCTTTGTTGGCCATCTTGGTGAGTTGGTGCTGCAGGTTTTAACAAGGAATTAATTTAAGTTTGAGCTGGTTCACTTTTAGTTTTGGTGTCTATGGAAAGCAATTTGGTTGTTTTTGCCTCAAATGTCAGTTTTGTCCAGAATAGTTATCTTGTCTTTTTGTAACCTTTCTATGTACAGTTTGATTTTGTATTGGTAAGTTTTGCGCTGGGTATCAGTTGAGTGTTCAGTTATGGTATAGCTCAGTGACCAGTCTGATACAGGGATCATTGTGTGAGCATTAGTGGCAGTTTAGTGGTGAAATCGTCCTATAGTTGATGGTTCTGCTTAATCTTTGTATATCTATGGCTGTTACACTGAATTGTAGAATTGTTTGGCATAATTAATACAGGTACTACAGGGTAGAAAGGAGGTGCTTGTAGTTCTGTGCCAAAAGTATTGGGACAACTCCTAGAGATCGATAGCAGTGTATTTTTTTGTAGCAACCATTGTAGTGTTTGTTTTCTTGTGCATTGGAAAGTATTTTTAAAGAAGTTGCAAAGTTGAAGGACACGGCGGACATTCTTCAGGCTATGCAGGGATCTACAGATCCATGGCTGCAGGCTCAGAATTGTGTAGCAAACCTAATCGGTACCAAAAAATGGCGCAAAAGGAAAGGCAAGTATGCTCTGATTTTTGCTGCTGGGTGGATAGCGGATAAATATCAGGAGTCTTGTACGCTGAAGCTGAGTTTGGAAGGAGAAGTGAAAGATTTAAAAGTGGAAATTGTTAAATTGAGAACTCTTTTCCAGCAGGCAGCTGAAGCTAGCGCTAATTATGAATGTACTGTGAGGTGTAATACTGAGCTCCAAAACAAGAATGAATGGTTATCTGAAAGCCTGACGTATGCACAGGGTGCTGTAAGGGAATTGTCGGAGTCATTGAAGCAACCGTTGGAGAGTAATGTGTCTGGGATTAGAGGAAATGTATGGGCTGTAAGCATGGAGAAGTCTGAGGACTGTGGGTCAGATAGTGGAACCGACCCAGGGATGGAGATGGACAATGTGTCTGATCCTGGAGTTGGAAGTATTAACACAATGCCAGAAGATTCCTCAGATGAGTCTGTGGTAAGTGGACTTAATACAGATAGTAGTGTGGGATCTAGTCATGCTAGGATGGTTAATGTTGTGCACCAAGTCAAATCACCATGTGCCCAGACAAGGTATTGTGCAGGGAGACAAGCTATTCGTTGTTTTGCATGCAGGGAATACGGGCACATTGCACAAAATTGTAACGTTGCTAAAGTCAACAGACACAGGTATGTTAAGTACCCCAGAACAACACCTAGAAGTAAAGTGATTTATTTAGCAAGGTGGGGTAATGGTCCCAGACATGGTTCTTTGCAAAGGCAGAGAAACCAGGGACAGCCAAGGTCATTGATCAATGAAGCAGATTTTAAATCCCAATATGAACGGTTAAAATGTGAAAATTTGAAATTAAAGGGACACTGACAGGCCAAAAAAGCATATTTAAATATATATATGACAGTACAGGTCTTATAAAGTGTATTAGAATCATCTAAGTATCCCCCCTGTCCACCTTATAAATACAGTAACATGAAGTTTTATAACCTGCTTGAATCGTGTTCAATCTGCCCAAGGGGCGGCGTTTCATATCAACTTGCGCCCAGCCAGCCTCGCCCCAACTGCCATTTGAAGTGCCGCCCAGCTCATCAGTATTCACTTCGCTGGGCGGCGCACTAATCCGCACTAATCATATCGCGCCTGCGCACTAATTAACCCCTTTTGAGATGTAACAGAGCAGCGCTCTGAAGCGCTGCTATGAACTGTGCCAGGCGCATGCGCATAAAGCAGAGGCTGCATCGGCCTCTGAGAATCAGACTGTGCGCAGACGCGATGCGATCCCGGCCAGTGAGGGTGCCGGGCGCATGCGCTGAAGATGAGCCGGAGGCCGATGCCCGTAGTATTGTATTGGGCATGCGCCGGATCTTGCGTCGGGGACACTAGTAGCCGCCCAGCGAAGTGAATATTGATGAGCTGGGCGGCGCTTCAAACGGCAGTTGGGCGAGGCTGGCTGGGCGCAAGTTGAGATGAAACGCCACCCCTTGGGCAGATTGAACACGATTCAAGCAGGTTATAAAACTTCATTTTACTGTATTTATAAGGTGGACAGGGGGGATTCTAATACACTTTATAAGACCTGTACTGTCATATATATATACCTAAATATGCTTTTTGGGCCTGTCAGTGTCCCTTTAACCACTTCCCATCTGGGCCCTTTGCCCCCTTCCTGACCAGGCCAAATTTTGCAAAACTGACATATCTCACTTTATGTGGTAATAACTTTGGAACGCCTTTATTTATCCAAGTCATTCAGAGATTGTTTTCTCGTGACACATTGTACTTCATGATAGTCATAAATTTGAGTCAAAATATTTCACCTTTATTTATGAAAAAATCCCAAATTTACCCAAAAATTTGAAAAATTCGCAATTTTCTAAATTTCAATTTCTCTGCTTTTAAAACAGAAAGTGATACCTCATAAAATATTTATTATTTAACATTCCCTATATGTCTACTTTATGTTGGCATCATTTTGGAAATGTCATTTTATTTTTTTAGGACGTTAGAAGGCTTAGAAGTTTAGAAGCAATTCTTCAAATTTTTAAGAAAATTGCCAAAACCCACTTTATAAGGACCAGTTCAGGTCTGAAGTCACTTTGTGGGGCCTACATAGTGGATACCCCCATAAATGACCCCATTGTAGAAACTACACCCCTCAAGGTATTCAAAACCGATTTTACAAACTTTGTTAACCCTTTAGGCGTTCCACAAGAATTAAAGGAAAATGGAGATCAAATTTTTAAATTTCACTTTTTTGGCAGATTTTCCATTTTAATCAATTTTTTTCTTTAACACATCGATGGTTAACAGCCAAACAAAACTCAATATTTATTACCCAGATTCTGCGGTTTACAGAAACACCCCACATGTGGTCGTAAACTGCTGTATGGGCACACGGCAGGGCGCAGAAGGAAAGGAACTCCACATGGTTTTTAGATGCCATGTCCCATTTGAAGCCCCCTGATGCACCCTTACAGTAGAAACTCCCAAGAAGTGACCCCATTTTGGAAACTAGGGGATAAGGTGCCAGTTTTATTAGTACTATTTTTGGGTACATATGATTTTTTGATCATTCATTATAACACTTTATGGGGCAAGGTGACCAAAAAATTGGTTGTTTTAGCACAGTTTCTATTTATTTATTTTTACAGCGTTCACCTGAGGGGTTCAGTCAAGTGACATTTTTATAGAGCAGATTGTTACGGACGTGGCGATACCTAATATGTATACTTTTTCTCATTTATTAAAGTTTCACACAATAATAGCATTTTTGAAACAAAAAAATTATGTTTTAATGTGTCCATGTTCTGAGAGCTATAGTTTTTTTTATTTTTTGAGAGATTTTCTTATGTAGGGGCTCATTTTTTGCGGGATGAGGTGTCGGTTTTATTGGTACCATTTTGTAGGACATAACGCGTTTTTGATCACTTGGTGTTGCACCTTTTGTGATGCAAGGTGACAAAAATTGCTTGTTTTGACACAGTTTTTTTTTTGTTTTTTTACGGTGTTCACCCGAGGGGTTAGGTCATGTGATATTTTTATAGAGCTGCTTTTTACGGACGCGGCAATACCTAATATGTATACTTTTTTTTATTTGTTTCACTTTAACACAATAATAGCATTTTTGAAACCAATAAAATGATGTTTTAGTGTCTCCATGTTCTAAGAGGTATAGTTTTTTTATTTTTTGAGAGATTTTCTTATGTAGGGGCTCATTTTTTGCGGGATTAGGTGACGGTTTTATTGGTACCATTTTGTGGGACATACGCATTTTTGATCACTTGGTGTTGCACTTTTTGTGATGCAAGGTGACAAAAATTGCTTGTTTTGACACAGTTTTTTTTATTTTATTTTTACGGTGTTCACCCGAGGGGTTAGGTCATGTGATATTTTTATAGAGCTGGTTTTTACGGACGCGGCAATACTAAATATGTCTATTTTATTTTATTTTTTCTATTTTTTTTTTTTTTTTTTATTCCTTACTTGGGATTTTTTTTTTTTTTACATGTGAAACTTTTTTTTATTTTTTTTTTTTCAACCCTGTATTTTATTTTTATTTTATTTTACACTTTTCGTCCCTCATAAGGTCATACAAGACCTCTGGGGGACATTTACTTCACTTTTTTTTTTTTTTTACACTGTTGATTTCTCCTGTAACTGGGGCTGACATAGTAGCCCCAGTTACAGGACAAATGCACCCCTATAGAGGCTGTACAGCAGCAATCCAGCGCTGTACAGCCTCACAGCAGGGCTGATCGAGGTCTCTGAGAGACCTCACACAGCCCCTGCACACTCCGGTCACGGCGGTCACATGACCGCCGGGCCGGAACAGGAAGCGCACAGCGCTTCCTGCTCTGCAGACACAGCGCTCGGTGAGCGCTGTGTCTGCAGCGATCGTGAAGGCAGGGACACCTGGGCACTGTCCCTGCCTTGTCTTTGGGTTGCCCTGCTGTCACTGACAGCGGGAAACCCGATCAGCAGCTGCACGATTAGCGTGCAGCTGCTATTTCTGACAGGACGTTTTAAAACGTGCTGTCAGAAATAGACGTCCACCCATAGGACGTTTATATCCTATGGGCGGACGTGAGGCGGTTAAGGTCTTTATCTAAGACCTAATTTAAATAGATTTTTCCCTTCCCCTAGAAAAAAACGGTTTTGGGACCTTGTAATGTTAAATCCTGCTTCTCTGGTAAAATGAATCTGAAGCTGGTTTGGGGCTGGGCTAATTAACATTTCAATGACTGGGTGGGTAGAAATTCTCCTGTACGGTTTCAGGTGAACCCTCCAAGACATTGATTTGTTAATTAAGTCCTATACAGTTGTATGTGTTCCAAAGGGTTTTTGTTTTTGTATTTGAGTCTCAGTTTTTAAGTTAACATTTACTTTTTACTGAATCTCAATGTATATAGCAAGACTTTCTGTAACTGAAGTTTTCTATGTTGTTTTTTTCTCTCCTTTTTACAGGTCTTCTTTTACTAATCCATTTTTTTTTTTAGGTTTTTATTGATGTAATCAAGTTTTTTTCAGTTTTTCCTTATTTACCAACCCATTTTTATTTTTAGTCTATTATAAATTATTTTTTTTTCATATTTTGGCGCTTTTCTCTTTCTTTTTCTCTTTCTCTTTCTTTCCCTCTCTCTTCTCTGTAGATTTGGTTAGGAGTACTGGGGGTTTCATGAATTCAAGGGTTGCTGCTGAGCAAAAATGGCTTTGTGTGCTGTTCAGCTTGACTATATAGAATCATATCGGCAAAGGAAAGTGAGTTGATGAGCTTTTTTTAAGGAGACAAGGTGATTTATATCACCCGGGCATACCAATAGCTGTGTGAGTAACCCCTTTCCCCACAGGAGTACTGTGTGTTTGCTTCCTTTGCGCCCCTTTTTCCACTCCAGGTCAATTGGAAGCCCTATCCTGTGGTCAGGTCACTATTCAGAGCCAAAACCGAGGCTGGTATATCTCATTAGGAGACTCAGAGGGCCGCCGTGTGTCGACGAGAGCCCTTTTCCTCACACTGATTACACCTTTTCCTGAGGTCTAACTAGGGTCAACGGAGTCCGTGTGTAGGTTCCAGAAACCCTAGGGCAACTCAGAGGCGAACGAAGGGGAGTAGCAGCCGTCCAAGTGTGTGTCGCGGGACAGTCCAAGCGTATGTCGCGGGACACTGTAGGTGGACGCACCTACTTTTAGAAGGCTCGAGCATGGGTTTAGGGAAATTTAGGGAACAGAAGGGTACCACTTATGACTATAGGACAGCCAAGCAGTACATGAAATCCATCTATAGAGGAGGAGTTGTTAAACCCCTCAAAGATTGGTACCAAGGGATTGTAGGTTCAGAGTGGACCATTCCCAAAGAAGGGACCTTTTGAGGTCTGGATTGGGAAAAAGTTTGTCCGTAAATTCCCCACTAGACTCCAAAGGCATGGTTCCCTCCAGAAAGCAGAACGGTGGCTGCACAAATCCATCGATCTCCAGCAACAGGGCATTCAAAAGTCCCAGACAGTGCGAACTAACACTGTCTTGTACTCCCGTCCCGCTAAGACTGCAGAGTCCAAGAGAAGCGCTTTTCTCTTTCTCTCTCTCTATCTCTCCCTCTCATCCCTCCCTCATCTCTCCATCTAAGCTTGAGACGATGCACCATGTTTAATCCAGCTTCTCTTCGTCCTGGTTTTAAGGACGATGAAAAGGGGGGAAAGTGGTGCCGAAAACAACGATCTTCAAACTTTTTACTAACCATTCTAACCTATCAAATGTCAATCAATTTCTAACCTAGTAGGTAATTATGTTGAGAACCATCACGACTGCCTTTTCTTTGATGGTACTTGGGTCAGATTTTTGCAAAGAAGGTAAAAATTACAGCCGATCCATGGCCTCAATGTTCCGCTGTAACCCTTCCATTCCATCAGGTATGCCCCCAGGCAGCCCCACGGGTTATCACCCGATGTCCACCACCGGGTTCGGGAGTTTCTCCCGGACCCAGACTCAATAACCAGTGTTCATTCTATCAACCAGGCGATTGGGTCGTGCTAAAGAAACATCCGAGGACAGGACTAGAAACGAGATATCTTGGGCCATTCCAGGTGCTGCTTATGATGCCAACCTCTCTGAAGTTCAAGGGACGAGACAACTGGATCCACACCAGTCATTGCAAGAAGCTGCTCAACTAAGTCAAAGAATCAAGAGTATCACTTTTGTTTATTTGTTACAAGGAGACATTTGTTGATAGCACATAACGATACATTCCTAGAGGGTAATATCAGCTATAGGTTTAAAATGAGCTCTGGCTCCTGCTGCTCGCTTGTTAATCCTGTATGGGTGTCCGGGCAGCTAGGCGACCCGTAGATGTGGTATGGTTATGCCTGGCTAGCAGACTCCATTGACAAGGGTCAGGCCCATACTGACAGGAGTAGGGCAGAGGCGGAGCTATGTCTAGTGAGGGTCGGAATCCTTTTTAAAGCTTTGGGAGGTCTTGGAGCTCACTGGTTTTCCATTGGATCCGGGCGAAAGGAAATAGGACATGTACTTATGTTTTTTGTTTCCATTCCTTCTATACGCCGGAGTGAGATGTTCCTGATGTCTAATTGACTGAGTTACCGAAGCCCGAACAGACAAGACGCCCTGAAGACGAAACCATGGACCAGATGCAGAGGATTCCAAACCAGCCGGCGACCAACGCGAAACGCCACCTCCTAAGTCACCTCCCAAAGAAAAGAAGCTACGTGTCAAGATTGACTTTCTGTTTTCCATCATCTGTTTTGTTTTATGGATTCAGGACTTTTCGTAGACAAGAAGAAGATCGAGATTCATCGAGCGACACTGGGGAACATATGACAAAGAGGAGGGACTGTTGTGGAAATTTTATTATGCTGACATTTTATCTTAGGATATGTGTGTGTTTTTATAGATTGTAATCTGTCTCCCTGTGTCGGGTTTTAGCCAAAGAACGCTCTAGGAGAGGGTACTTGGGTTGAATCGGGACCAGTGGTAAAACCGTCAGTATGAAAACCTTCTCATGGGCTTGGAGACATGTTCTCAGTGTGTAGGGGGGCGTTTGCCGGTGTGTGAGCACTAAGTGCAATGCACTGGGCTTCTTCCCTTCAAATGTCTATACACATTAGAGAAGTGAAGTCTGCATAACGAGAGATACATATTATACCTCTGCTGCAGCTTCGCTATCCCTTTCTGGATACATATCTGCTTTTAAGACATGCATATCTGCCTTGTCGGTATACTCGTACTGTATACTGACAATAGCCGTAGCAATGTCTCGCAGATTATCTCAAACCTATAAGAATCAGTAGAATGATCTTCACTAGATACTGGTCGCTTTGAGCAGTATTGAATGGGATCCATGCTGACAGTGATGGGGGATGGGCTGCCACCTGGCTGATCAGACAATGGACATGACTCATCCTTCCTTATACAGGGATGGGGTGTGTGCATTGCACTGTCCAGCCACGTTGATGCCCTCCTCTATCCTTTTGGTGAAGAAAAGAGGTTCTGCGTCGGCGCAAAATCACTAGTGGAAGCGGTCTTATAGATGTAATCTTCTTTTAATCAGAAACCAGGTTTCTGATTAAAGGAAGATTACATCTATACGACCGCTTCCACTAGTGATTTCGCGCCGACGCAGAACCTCTTTTCTTCACCACGACTTTTTTTTGGGGGACTGGACATCCCATCCAAGAGACCACAAAACCTGCGGCTGCAGTCCTGGTGTCTAAAGGTCTTATTTCCATCAAAGTTTTCAGTAGAGTTGTGCCTGCCGGAGCACAACTCCATAAGGTGAGTTTGGATATTTCTCACTTTGATATCCTTATCCGGTTGAACATATTACACTATTGTGCGCTCTCTCTCTCTTTTTCTGTTTCCCTGTTCTCGAGGGGAAATTAGATCCGTCCGTGACCTACATCTCCTCTATCCTTTTGACAAGTCTCACTTCCTGTATGTCATCACTTCCTGCATCCTTGTTATGGGCCAGCCCCTTTTACACCTTTTGTGAGTAAATAAAAGAAACAGACTGGGAAGGGGGAAGGGGGAGTTGCTCAGAAGAATTCAAGATGGTAACACCTGTGTCTGACTCTGACTGCGGTTGAGGGAATAGGGATTTACCTTTCCTTGCACAAAGTTTGATGTGAGCGGATTACAACTATTAATATTTCTACAACAGAACAGTGGCTGTAAATGGCCCAGGTTACACTCTCAGTACTGTCTTGTTCAGCCTCCAGTGTCATCTCAGAGAGAGTTTCCAGCACAGCAGGTGGCAATGTCACACCCAAATGGACAGCAATATCCTTCATCAGTGTAAACAACATAACTTTAGTCAAAATGAACAAGGCAAGAATATGTGAGGATTTTCACACAGCTCCAGCTGAAGCCAATGAATAGAACTGTCATTGCTGATGTTGGCTATTTATTGCCAGCCCCGTCATGCCACTTACACTTTCTGCCTGCCTACTTTCATCACTGCAGCTGCTACTCCCCATACTGCACCTACTATTAGCCCTACCCACCCAGCCACCACTAATACTACTTTTATTACCGCTACACATCTGCACACAAATTTATTCTACAGCCTTGTCTGTGTCATGCTGTGCTGCTACTGATGTGGCTAGTATTGTGGCCACCTCTGCACAGCCACAGACAAATCTAATGCTTTCTCTATCCTTTCTATATCCACACTGTACTGATACTGCTTCTAAACACAAGCCACTGTTTCTTCTGATATTAACATCTGTGTGTTTATAAACAGGGGTAGGATTCTGCCTCTGTTAAGATATAATTTTTGGAATGCTTCTTGACAACAATGTGCCATCAATGAGGTGCAATTTTAGAATGTTTTTTTTTATATATTTCTAAACAAATGGGACAGCACAGTGTGTTTTTAAACAGCTGTTTAACACTGTCAACCATTTGTTTACCCATAACTATATATGTCAGAGTCACTCAGATTTTATTGCTTAAAAATGGGGAAGAAAGAAAGGACAATAATTAGTAAAAAAAAAATAATTTAACAAGAGAGGACAATAATGCCAAAGTGCTCGGGTGCTCGAGTAGAATACCTCGGGAGCACAATGGAAATCAATGGGAGAACCCGAGCATTAAACCAGGCAACCCCTGCTCTGAAGAGGGGAGGGTTTCTGTTTCATAGTAAAAGCTCAGAAATTGATGGAAACACCACTGAAATGGTTTCGGGAACAGCATGAGGAGGATGTCTGGATGCATCTGGACTCCCAGGTCGCTGCTGGGAATTATGTTGTTCGAGTAGTACGCCACTTTTACAAACTGACAATGATATGCACCAAACCGAAGATAAAATCGATTTTAGAGGAAAAATTGTTAGGAAACATTCTTTCCTGTATATTCACTTGTATATAAAGTGCAAGTGCTGCCAAAAATTACAAGGAAGAAGCACTCCGATACAATCTGTATATCACATAAAGGAGGGACTAATTCACATTGTAGTACAATTGTTGAGGTAGTGGGACTCCTACACTAACAAAGCCTATGCACTAAGGGAAAAGGCTGCCAAAAATTACAAGGAACCGGCACTCCAATACACCCTATATTACACATAAAGGAGGGCATCATACACACCCTTGAAAAATTATGATTTCTGGCCTGCTGGTGACCCTCAAAAAATGTTGTGGGTGAGGGCCTGCTGCAGAGCTGACCATCCAAAAAATTAAGGGTGAGGGTCTGCTGCTGAGCTGAACCTCTAAAACATTATGGTTGAGGGCCTGCTGGTGACCTCAAAAACATTATGAGTGAGGGCCTGCTGGTGACCCTCTAAAACATTATTGGTGAGGGCCCGCTGCTGAGCTGACCCTCTAAAACATTAGGATCGAGGGCAGCCTAATATGATGGAGGAGGAGGACAAGAAAAGGGAGATTGAACCATATACCCTTTTTAGTGGTGAAAGGGGTACATGGAAATACAGTGTATTCAATGCACCATAAAAGCCACATTTAGAGTGCCGTTATATTCAGCTGCTTTCTCCTGGTGGAGTTGAGAAGTCAAGGGTAGTGATGGACGAACATCTGCCGGGGCGGTTCGCGAACGCGATTAAATGTTCGCGAACCGCAAGTTCGCATCGGGTCCCATTCATTTTAAGGGCAGGCGAACCTGAAAAACCTTCAGCTCATATTTGCAGCCAAGAAATAATAACTAGAAGTGCACAAGTAGTCCCACAACATGGACAGTGACATACCAGATGTATTATTAGAATTTGCGATCTCCATTCATTTTTGTTTTCAATGCGAAATATCGGCAATATAATTTTCGCGTACAGGCATGCGCAAATGCACTATACAGTACCGAAATGCCCTATAAAGAAAGTATATTGGTATATAACACACCGCTTCAATCAGTTTTTTTGGGGGATGATTGGTATATCACACCAGTAGAAAATATTTGTTCCAATAACGCTTGTCCCTCTATATACCTGCAGTATCGCAGCAGAACCGCACACAACTGCCGCACAATACAAATGCACTATAATAAACTTTCTAACATAGAAAGTATATTATAACATTGTACAAGGAAGGCAATCCATTAGAATATACATGAAGATAAAACGTAACCTTTAATAATTTTACTATGAGGGTCCATTCACACGTCCATAAGTGTTTTGCGGATCCGCAAAACACGGACACCGGCAATGTGCATTCCGCAATTTGTGGACCGCACATCGCCGGCACTATAATAGAAAATGCCTAAACTTGTCTGCAATTGCGGACAAGAATAGGACATGTTCTATTTTTTTGAGGAAATGGAAGCACAGATGCGGAAGTGCGGATCCGCGGATGCGGACAGCACATTCCAGCCCCATTGAAAATGAATGGGTCTGCACTCTTTCCGCAAAATTGCGGAATTAATGCGGACTCATTTTGCGGACTTTTGAATGGAAAAGATATCCCTCAAAATGAAAATAAATGAAATTATTAAAGTTAACCAAAAAGCATAGATGTGGTAGGCAATAACAAGTGCTCGGCGGCACTAAATCAGGTGCTCGGCGGTACCAAATCAGAAACCATATGTTCTACCACAATCCGGGGGGTTCCACTGTACATCCAGGAGGGAAAGCAGAAAAACATCCATCCCTGGGCTAGATGATGATGTGGTATTGAAGGACAGGGTGGGCAAAGAACTGTCCCCGATATTGCCATACAGGGGGTTGCTATTCTGGCCCTGATAGCCTAATCACAGACCACCCGCCCTGATAAGAGCGACCCCGTCCGGAACCTTACCCTATATAAAAATGGCCCTAGTAAGCCCCTAGCCCCTAGGCCCCTGACTTCCAGGTGATCACTATAAAGATCTATGTGTTTTTGACTCATTATAAAAGAATATTATAAGTATATCGCACCCCTCTGTGTATCACACATATCGATAGCACACCTACTGTATACTAGTGCTTAAAATGACTTTTGTGGCCCTATTAGCTAGCGTTTGGTGTCCCTAACAGCCTGTCCCTGCTCCACACAGCAACCTCTCCCTACACTGGCAAAACACTGAATGTAAAATGGTGGCCAGATCAGGTTTATTTATTTAAGGTAGGGGGTATGTCCATGTGCTGAAATGTCTCAATTGGCTGTCCTGTACCACCTGATGGATGTGTCATGGGTCAAAGTTCTTCACAATGTAAAAGAATATGGCGGGCGCGAATTTCTCCATATGTTCGGCGAATCGCGAATGCGCAAATTTCACAGCGAAATGGCCGCCGGGCGAACCGCAAGGCCATCTCTAGTCACGGGCAATCCATTTTCATAAGAGTCAACCGGTCACCATTTTCAGTTGACAGGCCGATGCGCTTATCAGTTATTATGCCCCCAGCAGCACTGAATACACGCTCTGACAAAACACTGGCGGCATGGCAGGCCAGCACCTCCAAGGCGTAGAGCGCCAGTTCATGCCACGTGTCCAGCTTGGACACCCAATAGTTGTAAGGCACGCAGGGATCACTGAGAACGCTGACACGGTCTTCTACATACTTCTTCACCATCTTCCAAAATGTTTCCCTCCTTGTGAGGTTGAAGGTGCTAGCGGGGTGTCATAAAACACTTGGAGAGTGTTGCCCTGCCTCTGTTGGAACTGCTGTCTTTTCCCCTCGTCTCGTCTCCTCGGTTGGCCAAGGAACTACGTACTCTGCAGCCAGCATTGTCAGATGGACATTTTTGGAGCAATCTTTCCACAAGAACCCTCTGGTATTGCACCATTTTGCTAGTCCTCTACACCACAGGAATGAGAGATCAGAAGTTCTCTTTGTAGCGGGGGTTGAGAACGGTGAACAACCAGTAATCGGTGTTGGCCAAAATGTGTATAACGCAAGGGTCACGGGAAAGGCAGCCTAACATAAAGTCAGCCATGTGTGCTAGAGTTCCAACAGACAAGACTTTGCTGTCCTTATCAGGAAGATGGCTCTCAATCTCCTCATCCTCTTCATCCTCTTCATCCTCTTTTACCCACCCACGCTGAACAGATGGAATAAAACTTCCATGGGTACTACCCTCTGTAGCAGAGGCAGCCGTCTCCTGCTCCTCCTTCCTTCTCCTCATCATCCAATTCGCGCTGAGAAGACAAACTGAGGGTGGTCTGGCTATCACCCTGTGTACTTTTTTCCCCCATTTCCACCTCTTCCACATGCAAAGCATTCGTCTTAATTGTGATCAGCGAGAGTTTAAGTAGACACAGAAGTGGGATGGTTACACTGATAATAGCGTTATCAACGCTCACCATCTGTGTTGATTCCTCAAAGTTGTGTAAAACCTCACAGAGGTCCGACATCAATGCCCACTCTTCACTTGTGAAGAGCGGAAGGTGACTGGAAAGGTGACGACCATGTTGCAGCTGGTATTCCACTACTGCCCTCTGTTGCTCACAAAGCCTGGCCAACATGTGGAACGTGGAGTTCCAGGGCGTGCTCATGTTGCACAATATTCAGTGAGCTGGAAATTGCAAGCGCTGCTGCAGCTTTGCCAGATCGGCGGCAGCTGTAGATGACTTGCAGAAATGGGCACACACACGGCACACCTTCACCAGTAGCTCAGGCAAATTGGTGTAGGTTTTGAGAAACTGCTGAACCACTAAGTTTAACATGTGGGCTAGGCATGATATGTGTGTGAGCTTGCCGATCTTCAAAGATGCCACCAAGTTACGGCCATTATCAGACACAACCATGCCTGGTTGTAGGTTGAGTGGCGAGGGCCACAGCTCAGTCTAGTCCCTTATCCCCTGCCACAGCTCTGCGGCGTTGTGCTGTTTGTCAACTAAGCAGATCAGTTTAAGCGCGGCCTGTTGTCGCTTCCTCACTGCAGTGCTACACTGCTTCCAGCTACTGACTGACTGCTGACTGGTGCTGCAAGATGATAATTCAGAGGTGGAAGTGGAGGAGAAAGGAGGGGGTTGCAGCCACTAACGTAGGTGGTGGCAGAAACCCTGATGGAAGTAGGGCCTGCAATCCTTGGCATCCATATCAACTGTGCCATCCCAGGGTACGACACGCTCCCGGCCTCCACGTTTACCCAGTGTGCCATCAGGGAAATGTAGCGTCCCTGGCCACAAGCACTTGTCCATGTGTCAGTCATTAAGTGGGCCTTCCCAATAACTGTGTTGGTCAGGGTACTGGTGATGTTAAATGACACATGCTGGTTTAAGGCTGGGACTGCACACCATGAAAAATATTGGCGGCTGGGGACATAGTACTGCGGGACAGCCACTATCAGGCTCTAGAAAGCCTCAGTTTCCACAAGCCTAAATGGCAACATGTCCAGGGCCAACAATTTGGAAAGGTGCGCATTTAGTGCTATGGTCTGTGGGTGTGTGGCTGGGTATTTGCGCTTTTGTTCAAAAGCCTGGGGTATAGACATCTGTCCGCTGCGCTGGGATACAGAAGTGGATGTGCTAGTTGATGGTGCTTGTGAAGGTCCAGGTGCATGGCAGGAAGCATTGGGGCCTACGTCTTGGACAGGGGATTGACCAGCACGTAATACAGGGGAAGAGGAGTCAGTGGTGTGACCCGTAGACACTGGTTGTGGACCCAGGCGTTCAGCCCATCTATTAGGGTACTTTGATCCCATGTGGCGGATCATGCTGGTGGTGGTGAGGTTGCTAGTGTTCACTCCCCTGCTCATTTTGTTACAGCACAGGTTGCAAATGACAATTCTTTTATTGTCCGCACTTTCTTCAAAAAAGCGCCAGACTATACTTAATATCTCAGCCCCGAATAAACATATGACAGAAGTTAAAAAGCACACCTCCTTCCAATGGCCGAAAGAAGCTATTAAACATTTGGGAATCATGATTCCGGCTAACCCCTTACATCTGTTTAGGCTTAAGTATGTCCCCTTATTTAGTAAAATCAAAACCTTCCTGGCCTCTATCAAGCTACCTTTCCTTTCATGGTTAGGTAGGAAAAACCTGCTTGCTACCTATGTCCTTCCGCAGATCCTCTATACTCTAAGATGTTTACCCATTCCACTGGCAAATAGGTTTCTATCTAATTTCCGGGTTCTCTTCAGTAATTTTCTCTGGTCTAATAAAAAAACACGACTAGCATACCCCTTACTTATCAGGAAAACAAATAGAGGAGGATTATCCTTACCTGATCTTAAAACCTATCTACATGCCATTCAGTTAGAGAGATGGATTGAATTGGCTAGACCCCTTAATGGTGCACTACATGTAGCACTGGAAAAAGCTCTGTTAGGAGAGGACGCCACTCACAACTTATGGGGCCTCTCTCCAACCAAAAAGAAAAAGAACCCTCTTAGTGCCTTAACGTACTGTATGCTCCAATTTTGTAACAGCTCAGAGACCCTATCAATGTCTTCTAATAAATTATCCCCCGTAGCTCCTTTATCCGTCCTCCCATACTATCTTAACAAAGGTGGAAGTGACTTTCATAGAGCCTGGTCATATCTTTCCGACCTTAAAATTTCCGACCTAGTTAAAGCCAAAAACCTCCAAGAGTTTCTGAAAAAGGTTCACGCTTATATACCTGAGTCTCAGCGTTCCAGACTAGTTGAATTAGACCTGGAACTCAGCTGCAAAAAGTATAGGAAAATGCATGCGAAACCCCACGATGATCCCACTTGGCTCGAAAATTACATTCTACTGCCCTCCCCCCCCCACAAAAACCCTCTCCAAACTATACTCCCAACTTATATTTGACTCCTCAAGGGAGAAACCCACCTACTTAAGAGCTTGGGAACGAGAACTGCAGATATCTCTCTCAGATGAGGAAGCCAATGTAATTTTAAAGCACTCCCATGGATTTTTGAGGTGCATCCGTATCCAGGAGAATTCCTTTAAAATTATATCTAGATGGTACAGAACACCAGAATTCCTGTATAGAGCCCACTTGTCACCCTCAGATAAGTGTTGGCGCTGTCAAGAAGAATGTGGATCCATTTCGCACATCTGGTGGTCCTGTAAAGCTATGACCAACTTCTGGGCAGAAGTGGAACAAATTATTAACAGAATCTGTGATTCCCGTATCTCTTTAGAGTCAATCAATTTTTATTGAGTTTTCAGAATATATGTCACAAACAATTAGACAGTGGACGCAGCCACTATTAAACAATATGATATGTTAGATGAGTCATATATGGACAAGACTAAAAAAGCTGATTAAAGTCTCAGAGTGTCAGGGTATCCGCTCGGATACTGCCAACCCAACACCATTGCGTGTAACATATCAAACTAATGATGAGTTCCCCACATACTGAGGATTCGGGGGATACAACATCCCGTATCTCTTTAGTGCCAGCTCTCATACTTCTGTGGCTGCCACATGCAGGTTTCAAGCCTTCCCCCAATAACCTGATCACGCATATGATGGGAGCAGCAAAATTTGTTGTTCCCACCAAGTGGAAAAATACTGATCCACCCACCATTAAAGAATGGTTAGAGAAAGTACACCAGATTTGTATCATGGAAGAAATGGTGGGTTGGGAAAGGGGAAGTAGGAAAAAATTTCTGAACACGTGGCAACCATGGTTGAATTTCTACAAGAATCATAGCTAGTTACCTATATCACCTCCATTTATTAATAGAGAACATCAACTTACATCTACTCGCTGACTAGGTGTTTAGACTTACAAGAATTAGTACGTGTTTAGACCTACAAGAATTAGTACGTAATGGAACACACCTTTCTACCGCCTCAAAGTATTACGTTTAGTGACACACTCATGTTCACACATGCTTCAACAAACGCACTTTATTGTGGCCTAGGTCACTTGTATCTGTAATCTACTTTATAGTTATGGTACAAGATTGCTCCCATGACTTATATCTTTAGACTGAAACTACCCACAGGTTTTGTTAACTAGTTTTCTTTGTTATGTTCTGGAATTGATTGTGCTGCTATTTACTGCAAGCTAACCACGTGGCGTGCCCAGTATGGTCAAGTCATAGTCTATACTCAGATTCGCACCATTGCCTTGCAGAAATTGGTCTATGGGTAAATAGTACTCGTATCCTTATTTCTCGTGTCCTTAATCCTTATACAACATACATTTTTATACTGTACCTAGAAATATGTATGTGTCAACCGAGTTATTTGTGGATACCTTTCCGCGATTTCGACTTTTCATGTATCTTATGTGCCATACTTTATTGTAACGGTCATTCCATGTTTGTTACTTATTGAAAATTTTTCAAAAATAAAGAATTTACAAAAAAAAGCGCCAGACTGCGGAACACCTACTTCTTGGCAAGGGAGTTTGCCGCAAGGGGGTGCTGTGGGGAACAGTTGCGGGCCTGTTTGTTGTGGCCCGCTTCTCCCTTTTTCCACCCCACTGCCTCTTCCAGCCTGTTGTGGTGCTACAGGTCCCTCCCCCTCTGTATTGCTGTCCTCACTAGTGTTGAGCGTGAATATTCGAATATCAATTTTTTTTAGCTAATTTGCGAATATTTCGAATATAGTGCTATAAATTCGCTATTTCGAATATTCGTTTTTTTTGTTTTTTTTTTCTTTCCCACTTCCCAAAAGTAGTTCTTACCTGTCCTTAGAATTCCTGGCTTCCTGGCTGCTCCAATCAGTGCCCGTTGCCGCTTCTGCCGACTTCCGTGCTCATGGAGCGTCCCCATCACCATGGGAACGTCTCCATACTAGAATGTACTGTCGGATTTGAGAATTACGTTGAAATCGCAATGCGATTATTATAACTTAGACCTGGTTTACTATGTTTGGCTTGGTAGAATTAGTGAAGAAGAGGAATATGACAAATGTATTCGTCATATTCCTCAAAACGAAGTTAACGAAATATTCTCCATCTTCGTTTTTAGGATACACAAACGTTATACAGGAGGTATAGCGCAAGTAATGTCGCTTTCACCACCGCCTAATAAAAAATTACACTGAATGAATGTCACTGATATTTAGGATACACAAACATTATACAGGAGGTATTGCGCAAGTAATGTTGCTTTAACCACCACCTAATAAAAAATTACACTGAATAATTGTTACTGATATTTAGGATGCACACACGTTAAGCAGGAGGTATAGTGCAAGTAATGTCGCTGTCACAAAAGCCTAATAAAAAATTACACTAAATGAATGTCACTGATATTTAGGATGCGCACACGTTAATCAGGAGGTATAGATCATGTAATGTCGCTGTCACCACCACCTAATAAATAATTACAATAGAACAAAAGTAACTGGGCACTCTCAGGATATCTGGACCATTTGAAATTTATTAACATATAATAGCATGAATAACTGTACTTATTGACAATGATAATGTAAAACTGTAATAAAAATACCTGTCCACTACACCATAATACACAATGTGCAGTACTCCAATATGACAAATACTACAATATAAAATACAAAAATTCGAGGAATACAATAGAATAAAATCTCGTATAAATATTCGGCAGATATGTGTATGGGAAAGTCAAATATTTAAAATTTGGCGATAATCCAATGTCCTTTATGTATGTCTCTTTCGATAAATGACAGGGATATCCGAAAAAAAGCAAAGTCCCAATGAGCAATCAAAGAACAAACTCAAGCGGCGTCCCGCTAATAGCATCCACCAGCAGCGTCCCACTGGAATAATAATGCAGTTTTTAAATCGCTGGAAAATAATTGCTGGATAAAATCGTACGGTCTTACCGTCTCCTTTGATAAGTCGACAAAGATGCAGTTATGGACTTCTGAGTTTGCAGACCATATCTTGTAGTAAACTCGCACAACTGCAATTGTTTGGCACATGTGTTCAGGCCTTCACCATGGAATCAGGCATTACACTTTATTTTCCAAGTGTACCTTTCTTGTGCCAGGTAGTTCTTACTTTGCGACTTTCCAGTCAAATCTCCAGCTTCCCAAGTGGTCCAAATGTTGGGGTCCTGTCTAGGCTAGACGCGTTTCGGGGTTTAGAAGTACCCCTTCCTCAGTAGCTACTGAGGAAGGGGTACTTCTAAACCCCGAAACGCGTCTAGCCTAGACAGGACCCCAACATTTGACTGGAAAGTCGCCAAGAAAGAACTACCTGGCACAAGAAAGGTACCCTTGGAAAAGAAAGTGTAAGGCCTGATTCCATGGTGAAGGCCTGAACACATGTGCCAAACAATTGCAGTTGTGCGAGTTTACTACAAGATATGGTCTGCAAACTCAGAAGTCCATAACTGCATCTTTGTCGACTTATCAAAGGAGACGGTAAGACCGTACGATTTTATCCAGCAATTATTTTCCAGCGATTTAAAAACTGCATTATTATTCCAGTGGGACGCTGCTGGTGGATGCTATTAGCGGGACGCCGCTTGAGTTTGTTCTTTGATTGCTCATTGGGACTTTGCTTTTTTTCGGATATCCCTGTCATTTATTGAAAGAGACATACATAAAGGACATTGGATTATTGCCAAATTTTAAATATTTGACTTTCCCATACACATATCTGCCGAATATTTATACGAGTTTTTATTCTATTGTATTCCTCGAATTTTAGTATTTTATATTGTAGTATTTGTCATATTGGAGTACTGCACATTGTGTATTATAGTGTAGTGGACAGGTATTTTTATTACAGTTTTACATTATCATTGTCAATAAGTACAGTTATTCATGCTATTATATGTTAATATATTTCAAATGGTCCAGATATCCTGAGAGTGCCCAGTTACTTTTGTTCTATTATACTTCTCTTTTTGAGTGGACTGGGTGAGCCCACTCAACTGAGTGCACCTCTTGGGTCAATAGTTAGTCCAGTGCGTCACATCTATTTTCTTTTAATAAATAATTACACTGAATTAATGTCACTGATATTTAGGATGCACAAGCGTTATATAGGAGGTATAACACAAGTAATGTCGCTGTCCCCACCGGCTAATAAAGAATTACACTGAATGAATGTCACTGATATTTCGGATACGCAAACGTTATACAGGAGATTTAGCGCAGGTAATGTAACTTTCTGCAGCGGACACCGTCTATGGAATAAGTACACTGGATGTCACAGATATTTTTAGGCTGCGCACACGTTAGACAGGAGATGTATCGCAGAGAATGTTGCTGTCTGCAGCGGACAAACAATTGCAAGCTATTTAGCGCAGGTTGCGCTAAAAATATATATTGCTTCCAGATACAACAATAAACCTTAAAAGGACTTTTGGGTCTCTAACAAGTTTTAGCAATTTAGTGCAGGTTGCGCTAAAATATATATATTGCTGCCACACACAACAATAGTCCTTAAAAGGACTTTTGGGTCTATAACAAGTATAAAAACAAAAATATTCCTATTTCACTCCCTGCATATATCTCTCCCTTCTGCTCTCCAGCTCTCCAGCTCTCCCTGACTAAAACTGAGACATACACGTGTCACCGGGTGCTATATAGAACCCGATGACGCGTTCCGGCCAGCCAATCACTGTAATGCCAATAGCCAACAAACGTGCAGGGACGAGACTCGAGCACTCAAGCACATGCGGTATTTGTTCGAACACCGCGTTGTGCCGAGCATCGCGATGCTCGAGTAAAATTAGTGCTTGGCCGAGCATGATCGTCCAACACTAGAGGACAACAAAGTATTAAAAAAATCTGAGTGCTAGGAGACCTCGGAGTATCATATACCAATTTTCAGGCAAATTAGAGCACTTTCGGTTTGTGCAGAATCGATTTAGCCGCAAAAAATGAGTTATTTGAACACAGATTGGACACACAATTAATTTAAAGGATTTTACTCATCTCTACTTGCATTGCATTTGTTGGGTTCATGGTGTTTTTTTTTTTTTTTAAATTTCAGCATGCTCTCTTTGTTACGTCTTATGTCAAAATGTCAAAAATATGTGACCAAAATATGTTACAAAAAAACTCTTGAAAATGCATTATTTTCATGTTTATTAAAAGTCCCCAAAAAACGTAAATCATTGAATCACATAACATAATCATGGCAAAATGGATCTATCAGCACAGATAAAGACCTCTAAGGATAAATTCATAATTTAAAACAAATACATATCTTAAATTACAGTGGTTAACCAGAAATGAAACAAATTACAGTGATTCAACAAACCCATTGGGCTAGACTCACCCACACCATATGACCATCCACAAAAACCCATGATGACAAGCCCTAAGCATTCTCACCAAGACAGCCTGAATTTTTGGGGCTGTCCCTGCAACTATTATGTTGTGTGACATGACCAGTTTTGCAGACAAGACATCACAGACCTGCCCCTTGTACATCTTAAGCCAAGTTTGTTGTAGGCAAATGATTATGTTATAGTGACATGACCAGTTTTGCAGACAAGACATCACAGACCTGGCCCTTGTACATTTCAAGCCAGGTTTGCTGTCGGCATATGATCTCCTATGATACTATCCCCCTCATTGAAAGCTCACAGTCTTTCTGTAGTTATATGATCGCTTATGATGCTGATCGCTGCTGTTGAAGCAATGAATAGCTTAATATAAAAGTAACAAAATATGTAGAAAGAGCTAAACTTTTAGCTCACCTGGGAGCACTTCATCTTATGTCTGCAGCTTGCACCTATTTCCTGTGCAGATATTAACTTTCCATTGCAAATACCAAGTTCCCTTTACGAGTTCTACAGTAATTAAGGTAAAAGTTTTATATGGTAGACCTATTTTTAATATATCTGCCTAGCTACTGTGCTAATACATATTAAGAAATGTTTAAATGATGCTATAGTATATAATGGGGATGATTGGTTCCTTATATAAAGGAAACTAAAATAACGTATGTATCTTTAATTGGTTAAATGCTTTTCTATAATAAAGATGTTAAGCGAGTCCAGGGCAGTAGAACTCCCCTGGGACGTTTGAACTTTTATCTGTCTCTGATTGTTCTTCTATGGTATACTATTGAACCTTTATTGTTGCTTTCCCTGAAGTGAACAGTGCAAACCCACTCTCCCATATACATATATTGAAGTCTACGACCACACTGCAAAAGCTCTAAAGTTTTCTGACAAAAAACATATGCGTGGCTGAGAAGCCTGTCCCTCTAATATATTACACTTCACAAAATACAGCACCTTTATTGCACTTTATTTATAGAACTGGTTCTATAAATAAAGTGCAATCTGGTTGTTTGAACATAGCCCCCTCCCAGTGAGTAACATGGGAAGGTAACAGATGTCTCCATGACAATGATAATAAATGTCTGCAATAAATACCAGGAACTCACAGACCAGTGCCTAAGCACACCCTACAGCTAAATGACATATCAAATATCTTAAAAGGGGATTTCCAGTATTTTTATGTTGATGGCCCATCCTCACGATAGACCATCAATATCAGATCAGTGGAAGTCTGATATCCTGCACCCCTGTGGGCTGTTCAGAAATTGTTTTAGCACTTGAACTACTGTATACAGCTCTGTCCATTGTTTAGTGGACAGAGCTGCTCCCTTTCATTTGAACAATAACAGAAAACTTAGCTTGGCACAAACTAATGAATATCGACATGCTATGAATAGAAAAACATTTGGGATGAATTTATTGGATTATAGTATGGGGTTAGATGTATTGATCTGACACTTTTGGAAGGGGTCTTCTATCAGGCCTAAGTTGATTTTTCCCAATGCCACCATACCACAAAATTAATACCAAATGCCTTGTTGCCTTCATGAGTCTTTGGAATTCTGGTCTAATGGAAGTCTGGTCTAATGTTTCAATGCATAAACAGCAATATTGCGGACAAGAATAGGACATGTTTTATTTTTTTCGGGATCGGAATTGCGGACCCGGAAGTGCTGGTCCGCATTTCCGGATCTGGGCCGCTTATCGTCGACCCCATAGAAGTGAATGGGTTCTCAATTCCATTCTGAAAAATGCAGAACGGAATTGCGGATGTGTGAATGGAGCCTAAAACTATTCACCCCAATTTGAGTACAAAGACCTAATAGAATTGCTTATCTCTTAAAAAAAGGAGGACACTGTTCAGTTAGATAGCTCTGTGCCCTACACAGGGATTGATGCAAACTGCTTTGTCTCCTATGGAGCCCTTTAGCCTCAGATTAACAGTCCCTGCAGTCTCCCTATGCTTACCTACAGTGTGTAAAAACTCTCCCTACAGTGTCCCTACACTGTCCTTGCACTCTATCTGCAGTCTCCCTATCCAATATTCAACAATTAAAATCTTTTAGCAACACTGTCCCTATCGATTGTCACATCTCTCCCTATGCTCAGCTCACAGGAAAATGGCGGAGACCGTGCTGGATGAGGCTTTTAAAGGGCTGTGACATCTCAGGAGCTGGCTAGCTGCTAATTGGCTGCCTGCAAAGCATTATGGGTGATCTTGTGTATCCGGACTTCTTACTTTCACTTTGTAACATGTGAAGGCACTATTTTATGAAAATACCGAATTTGTTGCCATGAAGTGCAAGGAAATTCAGATTACTAAACTTTTTCCTAAACTTTTTCCTAAACTTTGGATCAAATTCCACTTCCGAATCTTTTAATTTGCTCAACACTAAAAATGCATTTATGTTTTAAAGATTTATCAAATGGACCACTATTCTCTGGTCGCAGAATAGCAGACACAAAATTCCCTTTTACTTTTACTTTCTTAAATTCACCAAAAGTGAGTCTCAGTAAATTTGCCTATTGAACCTTTATGGCCTATGAATCATGGGCCACTGTGAAATCAATGAAACACTAATTGAAGTAAAAATATGTCAACCTCAACTCTACAGATTTAAAGGTGACAACTTTCTGAATAAATCTTTCTTAAATCCACTGCATGCAAAATTCAATGGAAGTGCTAAAAGTCAAATAAATAACTCTAATTCTGCTTCTTTAGAGCCAAATTCTAACAAAAAGTAAGAAGGTTTCCGATGATCTCAATGAATGTTATTCATAATTATTTTGGCTTGGCATTGAATGGTTCATTTATTCATAACTGAAACTAACTGAGCTTAATTAAGAGAAAGGAACCATTGGATCCATTGTAATTTCTTTAATCATATAGAATACTAGTAGATAAGGATGGAGTAGAGTTAAAACTCCTGTTTTCTGAGATTTCTTAGTTGTGTTATCTAATCTAAGCAAACACCTTCAATTGCTTTTCAATGGCTTTTGTCTCAAGATAACGCGATGAGTTAAGAAATTTCAGTTAAGAGCTGGAGTGCTAACCCTGCTACCTCTGTAGTCTGTCCCAGAAAAGTGGCTGTAATAGAAAATGCATCCACTTAAGGGTAAAGTTCTTGTTCCAGGACAATAACCGCAATATATATAGAAATATATATGCTCACAAAAGTTACTTAGTGGAAGTAGAAATAATAGTTGGAATGCAAAGCATCGGCTATTTTAAATACACAAAATACCCAGCACAAACCAATGGGGAGGTCCCATTGTATGTTGCTCTGTTAGCCTAATTTCATAGATACTGGTGGAAATTTTCGTAGGCCTCTATAAGCTTTTATTTTATTGTTAGCAGATGTAGTTAAAATATTTCCCTATGAACAAAGTAAATGCAATTTTTACTAATCTTCCCTGCAAAGGGGAATCCAAAACCTTTACTTTTATGACTGCTCTTCTCCTTACTCTTGAGAAGTACATATAGTGCAGTTGTCCATGGCCAAAAACTTGTTCAGGCAAATAAATTCCAAAATTATCAAGTGTTTGACCTTGTGATCTAAGACTTTTTAACGGATGAGTGAGGGTCCAACTCCCAGGATGCCCGCTTATGATTTGTTTGAGAAGGCCCTTGCGCTCCTGTGATCACCATATCCTTCTCACAGCTTAATAAGCACAGTACGTACATTGTGCAGCAGATGTGCTTGATATAGCAGCTCAGACCCATGCACAATTGAATGGGACCGAGCTGTCCCTATGCCATATGACATATGAATGTGACGTCTCTGGGCTAGAGTAAGCTGCGAGAAGGCCATGGTGCTTTTCAAACAGCAGATCGGCGGGGGTTCCAGGTGTTAGATACTGATTAACTGTCCAGATGATAAGTCATCAGTTAAAAAGTCTTTGAAATCCCTTAAATGGTCATAGCAAATGCAGATTTTTCTGGAAACTGCTGATGCTTTTGGCAGAATGGAAAGCCAGTTTTTTCATGAGCATAAGTCAATGCATAGAATCAACACCACTTTGCCTTGAGCAGATCCTGTCAATGCCTCTGCTTGTATTTCAAAAATACCTTAACAATAAGGCAGGTTCCTTTGCCAAGCCCACGTTTGGTATTTAAATGTCTTAACAGCCCTATTATGCTACCAACTCTAGGCTTCAACCTAAGGCAAGGCATACCGGAGGATTTAACATTGTTCAAAAACTGTACAATGAAATGATCCCTTTGTTGTAAGCACGGAATGTAGCACTGTAGGAACCCTTGTGCACAGTAACCGGTAAGCACAAGCCAAGGGGAGGCTTAGGGTGCTTTGTACCAATCACATCCAGCTGTACATCTGTGTAAAGCGCTTCCATGTGGGCACTGAATGCACCAGGAGTGGATGGCCGAAGATTGGTGGCACAAAAGCTGCTAAAGCGAATGCACAGGTTAGTATGGTGAAAGCCACTCTCCACTACACTGCTGAGTGCATGGCACTGATCACAGTGGAGTGATTTTGGATGAGACAGCTTTCCACCTACTCCCGCTTTTGTACTGTGTTCATCATGCTGTACATTCCTGCACAGCTGTCACGGCGTGGTGTGGGAGGAACTCCACACTGACCACAAGAGGGAAGAGAAAAGGTACTAGGCCTGGAACTAGGGAATGGGGAAAAGGTCACCACTTAGTAAATCCCTAACCCGAGCCCTAACTACTATAAGTCTACTATAAGTATGAACAGACCTTGAAGGTAGGAATGTTCATATGCTGGAACCTAGGGCCCTATCTAACCATAAAGGGCCCTGGAAATAGTGTCAGGACAATAGATGATCTGATCTGTTCCTTCCCAGTTGAAGGAACAGGAGACTCCCTCAGGCCTAATATCAAAAGGTAGGGGAAAACCGCAAACAAGAAATTGGGAAAAGACACTTAACTCCAAAATATGCAGATGAGCAGAAACTTATAGGAGAACCAGACACCAGCTCTTAACAACCAAAAGGAGCTATCAACCACATAGCATGATGGGTGAGGTCAGAATAAATAGAGGAGTAGGAATTACCACTAAAGCTACACCTGAGACCAGAGGTGTGGCCATACCCAGCAACAACACAGAAAATTCAAACCAGAGAGTCTGTCAGATCACATCACATGCAGCCAGACTCCTAGATCTTCTGAACCCTATCCTAGGATAGACCGTGACAACAGTACTTTGATGTTGGTGCTCACTGTGAATGTAGCAGGAGACACTTTCTGTTAAACTGGTGAGTGGGTAGCTCAGCACTTATATCTCATGCTTTTCTGCTCTTTCCATCTGGCTCAGTGACATCATCAAAAGTCCTTAAGATTAAACTGCAGTTTAGGGACCTTCAGCTTACTCTGTAAAGTGCTGTATGAGTTCTTAAACAGATCATTAAAGAAGCACTCAGGGAAGTCTGTCACTGCTGGATCACCCTGACTGTAACAGTGTTATAGAAAATGGATATCATTCAATCAAGATGGCTGCCATATCCTGCTTTACCTCTGGGACAGCGCCCTGCTGCATGGTATTTTAGAACAAAGAAACTAAGGCTTATGCCCATACATGGATATGTTTTAAGGTTGCTTCCACTGTATGAGAGTATGCAGATATACACCCTTGTAATATTGTCCAATTGGAGGAGTCGATGTATGACCCTCCCCTCACATAAGGGTATAGAATGTTTGTAACTTCCTAATAAAGTTAAGTTCTGCTTTGACCTGATACAGTGTCAGTGTAGTACTTCCGTGCACGTATTACATATTACCTAATTTGGAGAAGGTGAACAAAACTAAGTTCTGCTTGTGAGCATCGATATCAAGAGGCAAGAGAGAGTCAGAGAGACAGGACCTTTTATTTTTCTTGCTAAAAGGTGCCTCTCATGTAAATGCCTTAGCATGACATATGGTCATCCAACCACATGTTTACAGTATTTCTGTTGCTAACTGATACAGGGCAACACTAAGGCATACGTACAGTATATTAGATTATATATTGTGTGCATATACTCACAATAGAGTATATATTGTTTAAACATTTTTTTATGCAAGTCTTGAAACTAGAGATAGTGAAATGATTTTCCTTTCTCACCACATATACTGAGTCGAAGAATCAATTCAGCTATTATTTTCATAAATGTGCCAAAAGCCAAACCTGTGAAATGAATCTCCCAATGCACTACAATAGCCAAATTGCAGAAACTTAAAGGTTAATTCCATATTAACAAGACATGATATATCACTAGTATATTCTATCACTTTATAATCAGTGAGGGTCATACCTCTGGCACCCCCACTATTCCTAAAGGGCCTTTTATACAAGTCAACTATTGTGTAAAAAAATTGTTATAGCGACAAAATGTTGTTGACAAGTGTCTGGTGTAAACATGTGCAGCATTGCATAAGGAGCAAGAATTCACTGTTCTATTGGACTAAAAATGATCACTTGTTGCCAAGATATCCCCTCATGTAAAAAGGCATCGGGTAGTCTTTAATCTAGGTGAAAAAAGGAAGGAGGAAAGACAAATGATCTCAAAAGTGATCAACATCACAAAAAAAAACATCCTGTACAATTATTCTCTGTTGAACGTTAAAACTTGCTATATTATCTATCAATTTATTGTAATGCCTGTAGGTTAGGGACAGACAAGGAAAATGCGGGAGATTTAGCAAACTGGTGTAAAGTAGAACTGGCTAAGTTGCCCATAGCAACCAATCAGATTCCACCTTTCATCCAGCTCCTTTGGAAAATGAAAGGTGGAATCTGATTGGTTACAATGGGCAACTAAGCCAGTTCTACTTTACACCAGTTTAACAAATCTCCCCCAATGAGTCCTAAACTAGAACAAAGGATTACAACCTCCTAAATGTGCCTCTTCTTTCTCAGGATTGGTGGAGGACCCAGAGGTGGCACTCACACTGCTCACATACCACGCCATACACTAGATGTGATGGGAATAGCCATTTCAATTTTTTATGATCTTTGAGCCATAAAACTGGAGCGAACAAAAATAGAATTTTGTGATTTTTGGTGTTTTCTTCACTCTTTTTAGAATAGTATCCTAGTGCACTTTAGAGGTGTATGAAATGCAGGTTTGAAATGCATTGGTAAATTTCCACAAATATGTGTTTGTACTTGGGACCAAGGGAAGCTACAGACCTAACAGTACTTACCCTTCTTTGCTATATCACAAAATAAGGGTCATAAACATATAAAATTCACTCGGCTATTTTCAGTAGTCCCATAGAAATAAATGGAGGCCGGCAGCGCATACACGGACAGCCCTCCGGTACTTTCCAGGCTCCATTCTAAGTATATGAGCCACTGGAGGCAAATGCTAGTGATATGCCCTCAATGTCCAAGATGGAAATACCCCTTTAAGTTTAAACCCTGTATAACAACTGGTAATTTTTAACCCCTTAAGGACCTAGGACGTACCGGTACGCCCTATTTCCCGAGTCCTTAAGGACCGAGGACGTAACGGTACGTCCTGACTTAAAATCGGAATTCCGGCGCCGCAGGGGTTAATCGGAACGGGATTTCGGCTGAAATCATTCAGCCGGCATCCCGTAACAATGCAGGGGGGGGTCATTTGACCCCCCCGTATCGGCGATCGCAGAAAACCGCAGGTCAATTCAGACCTGCGGTTTTCTGCGTTTCCGGTCCATTCGGGTGTCCTGTGACCCGATGAACCGGAAAAAGACTGCGATCGGTGGCGTAATTATACACCACCTATCGCAGTCCGAGGATTTGGAGAGGCGGTGCTGGCCCTGGTGCTGAATGCCGCTGTCCAGGGTGCTGATTGGTGCAGGGGAGAGAGGCGCGAGATTCAAACTTCCTGCGCTCCTCTCTCCCCTCCTCTTCCTGTCCAGCACCCTGATCGTGCAGCATCGTCCAGCACCAGCTCCTGTGTCCCCCTAATCGGAATCCATCACCCTCCTGCACCCATCGCCACCCAGGTAGGTTAGGGTCAGTGAGGGAGAGGCACCGTTAGGCAGGGAAAGAAGGGAAAAGTAAGTTAGGAAAAAAAAAAAAAAGTACTTTTATTCCAAACTTCCAAACTTCCATCTAACCCTAACCCAGACCCCTGCCACTTGCCCCCCCCACCAGCCCCCCCCACCCCCCACCAGCCCCCCCTACCCCCCATCAGCCTCCCCCCTCACCACTACTTTTTTTTTTTCTGCGTGCGCTGACTGGCCGGCACTTTTTAGCGTCCGTCCACTGTTAGCGCATCGCCCGCCCCACCACCCCACCGACCGCTGATCAGCGTTGTACCGCTGATCAGCAAGTTTTAACATTTTTTTTTCCTAACACTTGCCCATTTTTTTGCCTGGACTTTTTAGTACGCGAACACCCGTTGCCCCCACACACACGCACATATAATAAAGTTTGCCACACACGCACACCTACACGCACACACACCCATGGCCCGCCGGATGTTCTCGGCCGAGGAGGCATACGCCCAGATTGCCTCCGACTCTGAGAGCCCCAGTGAGGATGAGGATGACCCCACATTCTTTTTATCATCCGCATCCTCCTCATCATCAACTGATGACGATGAGCCACCAAGGCGGCGGAGACGCCGCCAGGCGGAGCCAGGGCCCCACATGCTAGGGATCCTGTGGCCCACTCTAGTACGAGCCGCCCTGGGGTTCGTACTGGTTTCCCGGCCCACCAAATAAGTCCACCGGATTTCCCTGCCGATGAACTTAGCTGGTGTCCCCCAGTGGACTTTGAGCCTGAGATTCCGGATTTTGCTGGCAATCCTGGAATCCAGATTCCCACAGTGGGGTTTACTGAAATAGACTATTTTAGTTTTTTTTTCAGTAACTCACTGGTGAATTTGATGGTGGAGCAGACGAATCTGTACGCCCAACAGTTCGTCGCTCAAAACCCAGGCTCAGTTTTGGCTAGACCCGGTGGCTGGACGCCGGTCAGTGCAGCCGAAATGAGGACATTTTGGGGCCTCGTGCTGCATATGGGTCTAGTCCAAAAACCCAGTGTCAGGCAATACTGGAGTGGGGACGTCCTATACCAGACCCCACTGTACAGTATGGTCATGATACGTCACCGGTTTGAGGCCATCCGGAAATGTCTGCATTATTCCGATAATGCAGCATGTCCACCCCGAGGTGATCCTGCCTATGACCGGCTGTATAAGATACGGCCGGTCATCGATCACTTTGGGGCCACATTTCAGCAGGCCTACGTACCTGGAAGGGAGGTCGCGGTTGATGAGTCTCTCGTTGCGTTCAAGGGGAGACTCAGTTTCCGCCAATATATTCCCACAAAGCGGGCGAGGTATGGCGTGAAGCTATACAAAATTTGTGAGAGTGCCTCAGGGTACACTTACAAATTTTGTGTGTACGAGGGGCGAGATTCCCGTATTGAACCCCCAGAATGTCCCCCCACTCTGGGTGTTAGCGGGAAACTCGTGTGGGACCTTATGTACCCACTGCTGGATAATGGTTACCACTTGTACGTGGATAACTTTTATACCAGCATCCCTTGTTCAGGTCCCTTGCCGCCAGATCCACGTTCGCTTGTGGGACCGTGCGGAAAAACCAACGCGGCCTCCCTGCCTACCCCCTCCAGGTACCTATCCCCAGGGGTGTGACCCGTGCACTTACCAGTGGAAACCTGTTGCTGGTCAGGTATAAGGACAAGAGGGATGTCCTTATGCTGTCCACAATCCACGGTAACGGCATCACCCCTGTCCCTGTGCGAGGTACCGCGGCAACGGTCCTCAAGCCCGATTGTATCGTCGACTACAATCGGTATATGGGAGGAGTTGATCTCTCTGATCAAGTCCTCACGCCATATAATGCCATGCGCAAAACCCGGGCATGGTACAAAAAAGTTGCGGTCTACTTGGTACAGGTTGCCATGTACAACTCTTTTGTACTATCCCGAAGTGCTGGCAGCACAGGGACATTCCTCCAGTTCTATGAGGCAGTCCTCAAGGACCTGATCTTTTCGGACCGGGAAAGAGCAGGCCGGAGTACCTCGGGAATTGGAGGCGCCCGGATCGTCCCTGGCCAACACTTTCCAGGTGTGGTCCCCCATACTGGAAAGAAGGGACGAACCCAAAAAAAGTGCAGAGTGTGTCACAAGAGGGGGATACGGAAGGACACCACTACTCAATGTGACACTTGCCCCGATCATCCGGGCCTCTGCATTATCAATTGCTTCAGGGAGTATCACACTTCCATGGAGTACTAAATTTTTAGAATCCTCAACAGTCCACTAGAGAACATAAAACACTATGGCTCTCAGACTTTGGAGACACGGAAACAATTTTTCTTTCCCCAAAAAATATTAGTTTTAGAGCAGGCATCCTCAAACTGCGGCCCTCCAGATGTTGTAAAACTATAACTCCCAGCATGCCCAGACAACCTACAGCCATCAGCAGGGCATGGTGGGAATTGTAGTTTTACAATATCTGGAGGGCCGCAGTTTTAGGATGCCTGCTTAGTGTCTCCAAAGACTGAGAGCCATACATATTGGGCATCGTCGCGTGCGTAAAAGTCGTCGCTATAAAAATAACTTTTGACCAAACGCCTCGGATGAACGGTGTTAAAAATATAAAATAAAAACTGTGCCAAAACACCCATTTTTGGGCAAAATTTCAATTTGAATCCATTTTTCCGGTAATAAAGCAAGGGTTAACAGCCAAACAAAACTAAATATTTATTGCCCCGATTCTGTAGTTTGCATAAACACCCCATATGTGGTCGTAAATGGTTATATAGCCGCACGGCAGGGCATAGAACGAAGGGAACTCCATATGGTTTCTGGAAGGCAGATTTTGATGGACAGTTTTTTCTTTTACACCATGTCCCATTAGAAGCCCCCCCTGATGTAGCCTAGACTAGAAACTCCAAAAAAGTGACCCCATCTAAGAAACTACACCCCTCAAGGTATTCAAAAGTTACTTTACAAACTATGTTAACCCTTTAGGTGTTCCACAAAACCAAATAGTGAATGTAGAAACAATTTTAGAATTTAATTTTTTTGTTACATTGCCTCAAAAAAGAGTAATATAGAGCAACCAAAAATCAAATTTACCCCAAAAATAGTCCCAAAACAACAACCACCTTATCCCGTAGTTTCCTAGATGGGGTCACTTTTATGGAGTTTCTACTCTAGGGGTGCATCAGGGGGCTTGAAAGGGTACATGGTGTCAATAAACCAGTCCAGCAAAATCTGCCTTCCAAAAACCATATGACGTTCCCCTTCTTCTATGTCCTGCCGTTTAGCCAAATAGTAGTTCCAAAACCCATATGGTGTTCCCCTCCTTCTATGTGCTACCGTTCGGCCAAACAGTAGTTTACGACCACATATGGGGTGTTTTTGCAAACTACAGAATCAGGGCAACCCATTTTGAGTGTTGTTTGGCAGTTAACCCTTGTTTTACTCCTGGAAAAAATTGATTATATTGGAAAATTTTCCAAAAAATAGAAATTTCTAAATTGTTTCTCCATCTGCCATTAACTCTTGTGGAACACCTAAAGGGTTAACAAAGTTTGTAAACCCAGTTTTGAATACCTTGAGGGGTGTACTTTCTTAGATGGAGTCACTTTTTTGAAATTTCTATTCTAGGGGTGCAACAGGGGGCTTCAAATGGGACATGGTATAAACAAAACCAGTCCTGCCAAATCTGCCTTCCAAAACCCATATGGTGTTCCCCTCCTTCTATGTGCTACTGTTCGGCCAAACAGTAGTTTACGACCACATATGGGGTGTTTTTGCAAACTACAGAATCAGGGCAACCCATTTTGAGTGTTGTTTGGCAGTTAACCCTTGTTTTACTCCTGGAAAAAATTGATTATATTGGAAAATTTTCCAAAAAATTGAAATTTCTAAATTGTTTCTCCATCTGCCATTAACTCTTGTGGAACAACTAAAGGGTTAACAAAGTTTGTAAACCCAGTTTTGAATACCTTGAGGGGTGTACTTTCTTAGATGGAGTCACTTTTTTGAAATTTCTATTCTAGGGGTGCAACAGGGGGCTTCAAATGGGACATGGTATAAACAAAACCAGTCCTGCCAAATCTGCCTTCCAAAACCCATATGGTGTTCCCCTCCTTCTATGTGCTACCGTTCGGCCAAACAGTAGTTTACGACCACATATGGGGTGTTTTTGCAAACTACAGAATCAGGGCAACCCATTTTGAGTGTTGTTTGGCAGTTAACCTTTGTTTTGCTCCTGGAAAAAAAGGATTATATTGGAAAATTTTCCAAAAAATAGAAATTTCAAAATTGTTTCTCCATCTGCCATTAACTTTTGTGGAAGACCTAAAGGGTTAATAAAGTTTGAAAAAACAGTTTTAAATACCTTGAGGGGTGTAGTTTCTAGAATGGGGTCATTTTTGGGATGTTTCTATTATCTAAGCCTCACAATATGACTTCAAACCTGAACTGGTCGATAAAAAGTGGGATTTTGAAGATTTCTGAAAATTTCAAAATTTGCTTCTAAACTTCTAAGCCTTGTAACATCCCCAAAAAATAAAATATCATTCCCAAAATGCTACAAACATGAAGTAGACATATGGGGAATGTAAAGTCATCACAATTTTTGGGGGTATTACTATGTATTACAGAGGTAGAGAAACTGAAACTTTGAAATTTGCTAATTTTTCAAAATTTATGGTAAAATTTTTATTTTTTTATGCAAAAAAATTTACTTTTTTGACCCAATTTTAGCAGTGTCATGAAGTACAATATGTGACGAAAAAACAATCTCAGAACGGCCTGGGTAAGTCAAAGCGTTTAAAAGTTATGAGCACTTAAAGTGACACTGGTCAGATTTGCAAAAAATGGCCTGGTCCTTAAGGTGAAAATGAGCCCGGTCCTTAAGGGGTTAATGAAGACCAATTGAATTTTTTTTTTGCCCAAAATAAGAAAATTGCAGTCATAAAAATTGCCCTGCAGGTATCCCTGGCCCTTAAATAAATCTGTAAGTTTTATGATATTTGCTTCAAGCTAGA
This sequence comes from Bufo bufo, assembly GCF_905171765.1. Classification (NCBI taxonomy): domain Eukaryota; kingdom Metazoa; phylum Chordata; class Amphibia; order Anura; family Bufonidae; genus Bufo; species Bufo bufo. The sequence goes on along the minus strand of NC_053391.1, from coordinate 169,699,977 downwards.
TTTATTGATAATATATTAGAAAGTTAGTGATCATTTATTCTTCATAACTTGCTATGATGCTATATTTTGCCCTGTCAGGTTATTTGAATTAGTACATGGTGAGACTACACTGCAGATTTTCAATAAAATGTTTTTCTTTCATAAAATATAATAGATGTTTTTTTCTTGCCCTACATAATCAAATTTGCACTAGCCAATAATTGAGTAAGGCAGCATTATTGGTAAACTTATTGTTTGTGTTTTGCTTTTTAACAGAACTGTGTCTGGCCCAACGCCCAGGAGCAAATATCAAATTTCTCTTCTAGCAGAGCCCACTCACTGTCATTAAATATAACAGCCCATTTGCTGCCTTTTGCATGTAATCTGTACTCAGTGAGAAGCATATTACTCAGATTTTGGAAGTAACTGAGGTCAAATGTCAATTTGTTTTCATTTCTTTTATGATGATTATTTTTGTAATAGGATTGGTTAATGAAATAACTATGATGTCTTTCAATATCACCTAGACGATTAATTTCATAGCGTAGCAATTACTAATGTTGAGCAACTCATGAGTCAAATCAGTTTTACTAGTGCAAAAGAACTACAGACTTCCACAGTATATATGTTTGTAGTGCTGCAGCACCAGGATAGTACTGCCTCACCACTAACTAGAGTCACGGATGACAAAAAATGCAAACAATAAAAATCAGGTGTGTGCTACTACTGGAAAATACTACCACCAGATAGACCTAAAAGATACCTAGGTTTCCACAACAACCTACAATGTATCCAAGTATCTTAAGTTCTATGTAAAATAGAACTTAGTATGAATACCAATACAATAATAATATAATAATAAAATTGATTTATATAGCGCCACAATATTCCGCAGCGCTTTACAAGTTCATAGGGTTCATATACAAAACAAAAATTACTGGATAATATGCAACTGAAACACTAGGAGTCAGGGCCCTGCTCGCAAAAGCTTACAATCTATGCAATACCTGAGAGCAGATGCCGAATGTCTCCAATGCAATCCAACTTTCTAACTCCAGATGGTTTCACAAAGAAGGCAGTTCCCAATCCACTAGTAAAGCTGAGTCTAATACGGAGTGAGGCCCGGCCAGCAGCATTGCTCCAAAATTGAAAACTGTCGCTGAAAGTGAAGGTGATGTCACGCTCAGCTAGGGTCAGCCTCTCCCGATTTACTCATGGTAGACCTTCAAGGAACTATACCTGTAAACTAGTTTAGTGTGCCAATGACAAATGTGTGCCTATGGCCCAGATTTACTGATTCTATAATTTATGTCATCTTAGACAGGCTGTCTAGGCCTTCACCAAATGTATCACAGTAGTTGGATGATAAATGTGATGCATGGATAGAAATTTCTTTGCTCTATACCAATTACTGGTTGTCTTAGTTTTACTTACTTTTTAAAATGTTGGTGCAAAACTTCATATTATAGGCCATGCCCCTTTCTGGTGAAGGCCCACCCCAGCCACTGAGCCATGCTCTCTTTCAAGCAAGTCAGAAAAAGTGTAGAAACCCTAGTTGTGCCAAATTGCACCAAAATTATGCTTATTTGTACACACACAATTTTTGGGGGACAAATTATAGATGCAGAAATCTGAGCCTGCATGTCTAAATGTTCTTCACTAGAAGTTCTTTATAGTAGTTTTACAATTTTATCTTGGACAGCATGTGTAGTACTTTGAGTCCAGCATTATTTATATGAAGTATACTGATTAGCCTCTGCATGCTGGATAGGCAGACAGTATGAAGAATGACGTGCATTTATATTTTACAGTTCATGCTCCAGAACACGATCAGAATATATAAAGTAACATGCCTCCTTTAAGACATTGTATCACTGATGTCGGCATTCGGCAAGCTATATGCACACTTATGTATTTCCTATAGAAGGCATATGAGCTGTGTAGACAGTGGTTATTACAGTTTCGGGTCTAATTTGTGTTATAAAACTGTAGTCTTGTGTAAAGCCTAATTCACTGTCTTCCATGTGTAAAAGCAGCACATTTAGTCACATTTTCATTGTTTTCCCATCCTCTATGGCTTATTAGTTCCAGCAAGTTAGCACATTTTGACTCCATGGGATTGAGATATCACTGGCTTACATCCCCTTAACCCTTGACCCCCAATAAAGACTCAGCAGCCCAACTTGGTGTAAAGGCCGTTAGCGGCAATTTATTAACAATTTAACTGTCACCAAAATTGTACATGTCCATATAACTCATTACATTGATTAACAGTTAATCCAACATGTCCTCTATGATGCTAAGGGATCCTAGAAGGCAATCCGAATAAAATTATATTTGCCACTCGTGAACCTCCCCATATGATCCAGAATTTGAATCCAACTTTAATCCAACTTTGCCTTCGGTCTCACTCTCCGACCCAAGGGCACCAACTCCTCACAATAATACCACTGCCGGGTTATTAGCCCAAACAGGATCCCCCAGTTTTCCATTCACCACCAAACTATCTAGATACACGTCCAAAAGAGAGAGCGCCATGCACCTATTCCACATTTAGCCTTCCAGAATCCCCCTTTTTACCTGCCACCATACGAACATAGGTGTCACCTCACCTATGCTCGTCCCTCCACACCTTAAAAAACATTTCCAAACCCTCCTGCTAACCCAACGTTGAAGACCACCTACACCCGCTCAACTCTGAGCCACTAATTCAGACACCCTGAACGCACCGAAAAAGGTCAACACAAAAGCCGCCCTACACAAGCTAATCTCATAGTCAGACACACAAATCGCTCCCACTTGTCTCCACAAAAGTTCTAAAATGTTATATGACACTGGTTGGCGTCTATCCCTAGTAAGAGCAGTCTGCCGATAACCCTTCAATGCCTGCCGCACTAAAAAACATTTGGACACATCTGTCAGCCCCCGCAAACGCAACCAAAAAGCGACCACTGCAACCCGTTTTGATACCACAGAATAAGACAAGCCTGCACTATAAGTCAGCCCCACAAAATATCCGTAAATCATCTGCCGAACTACCACCCCCAACTTGCTCCAACAATCGTTCCCATTGAGACCACGCTGCCGAATAGGCTGACCACGTACCCGTACTCACTGACTGCCGAATCAGGGCTGTGGAAACCCAAAGGCCACGTTCCAGAACCATCTCTTCTGCCCCTTGCACCAGCCACCGAAAACGATCCCACTGGAAATGAGAAAGAGCGTCAGCCACAGAATTTTCCACCCCAGGAACATGAACAGCTACAAAGTACGCATTTAAGAACAAACTGAGAAACACCATATGTCGCAACAAGCGAATCACTGGAGGCGAACTAGCAGACTGCCCATTAATCGCTTGTACCACACCCAAGTTATCACAACAAAAACACACTTGTTTATTCCTAAACAAGTCACTCCACAATTCAATCGCCAAAACGATAGGAAACAGTTCCAGTAAGGCAAGGTTAGTAAGAAAAGCCGCCGCTTTCCACTCGACAGGCCATGACCCCGCGCTCCATTGGCCCTGACAGAACGCTCCATACCCAGAAGACCCTGATGCATCTGTGAACAGCTCCAAATCAACATTAGAAACCTGCGCCTCCATCCACACTGATCTACTGTTGAAACCAGACAAAAACTGCTCCCACCCCCCCAAATCGGCTCGAACCTCTGCTGATAACCATACAAAATGGAAAGGAGAAGCCACCCCCGCCATAGCCATTGCCAAACGCTGGCAGAAAACGGGTGTGGGGGTTTGTCCCCCAAACACATCAGTTTTAAAACGGCCTGCTGACGATTACCCCTGGCTGTGCTGAAGTTGATGGTGAAGGTCTTTCGCTGACCGGATGAGAAGGTGGTAGAAGAGGAGGAGGAAGCCGAGTAGGAGGAGGCAACAGGAGGCAAAGAATAATGCCCTGTGATCCTTGGTGGTGGAAGGACATGCGCTAAACCACTATCCGCCTGGGGCCCAGCTGCCACTACATTTACCCAATGTGCAGTTAGGCAGTGTAACGGAACGCCTAGCACCCCGACCGGGTACCTCCGTTGATAGTTGCTCCTAGTGCTTCCAGAGGACTCCAAGCACTCCACTTGACACCGTCAGCACTGCAGACCCCACGAACCGCCGAAGCTTGGTGGAGGTCTCGCCGTCTCCTACCCACCCTGGACCTACGACAAGGCTCCAGGCTCCAGTGGGTGAACCTCTTCTAAATGCAGAGATCAGGAACCATGAACAAGCTCTTACAAGAGCTTATACTCAGGGGAGTATTGTGATATAGCAATCCCCAAGAGTGTAGTTATCCCATTCCCCAAACATGAGCCAAAACTTCATGAAGGTATAAAAACAGGAACTCTCTTTATTTGAACACACAAGCATTGATTTATACACATCTTCCAAAAAGGTTACCACCCACAGGGTTTTGTAAAAACAGCATTTACAGTATTCAAACCTTCCCAGCAATTGTACACAAAATCCCCTTCCCTCTGTCTGTAACGCAATCAACAAAATACAGTGAACATTGTCTGAGACGCAATTAACTAACACACTGGCATTGTCTGAGACGCAATCAACAAAATACAATTACCAAACGTAATGGGCTAACTTAATCACTCACAGACAGACAACACTCATTTTTCCCCAAAACACAGAAAACACCTCAAAACCCCATACATCCCCATAATGTATACATCCATGGATAGCTCTGATCTGGGTGAACAACATATCCAAAAATCACCCAGATCCGAGCAGGGGTTCCCGAATTCCATGGAAGTCACATTTGGCCGGCCGCAAGCATGGCTTTCCTGCCCAAAACAGTTCCACAGATTTAAGCTGTGCGGCCAGTCTGTCTTCTCCTTCAAAGTTAGTATGGGCCATAATCCTGGGGCAGGAGGCTGGCAAACAGCCTCCTTCAAAACACCGTGGCGAGGTTGGTTTCGCCACACATCTCCCCCTCCCAGGGAAGACTAACCAGATACCTGACCTCACGCCGGTCAGTACCTGAGTTAGTCTAGCAGTCCACCCACAACCCAATAATGGACCTGTTGAATTTTGGGGCCTGACTCTGTTCTGTATGTCCCCAGCTGTTGAGTGGGCATCTGCTACTCCTTGCTTCCTTGTGGTTCGCTAGCTTGGAGCTGTAGGTACTTGGTGGGCAGAGGCCGACAGCGCTCTGCCCAGATGCCAGCTCTTCCGCTGAGGTAGCCAGTGGGGGGTCAGCCTCTGGACAAGAGGATAGGGGAGGGCAGAGGCCGACTGCGCTCTGCCCAGATGCCAGCTTTTGCGCTCGGGTAGCCTGTGGGAAGTCCGGCTCTGGAGAAGAGGATAGGGGAGGGCAGAGGCTGACTGCGCTCTGCCCAGATGCCAGCTCTTCCGCTGGGATGGGGTCAGGGAATCCTGCCCCCAGGACCTTGTTGCGGATCAGCTGTGGAGAGGAGGGATTGTTTACCTCCTCCTCCTCCTGGCAATCCTGCAGGGTTGGTGGGGGATCCGTACCGGACGTCCAGCATCCCAGTAGGCCTGGTGCAGAGACTGCGGTCCCATCTGCACCATCGGAGTTAGGGGTGCTGTCCCCCTGTGGTTGTGGAGAGAGACCGGTTGTCTCCACTCCCTTCAAAGTACACTGCCGATGGGGAGTGAGACCGACTGTCTCCATTACCCGTTATGCTGGTTGTTGCAGGGGTGAGGGACCGACCATCTCCTCCCCCTGGACTCCCAGTGGCAGTTGGGGATCTGGGCCGCCTCCCCAGCCACCATGTTGGGTCGGTGGAGTGACTACGGTCCCATCTCCACCTGCCGACTGGGGTTCCTCCCAGTACCAGTCTATGAAGTCCCCTACCTGCACAGTTGGTGAGGAAGTAGGGGATACCTCAGCTGTGACTTGCCAGGGGTAGGGCTGCAGGTCTGGGCCTGGTATCCAACTGTCTTGTATCTTGCGCTGGGCTTGAATGGAGCGAAACAACTGTTGATAATCTTGCTCCAGCTCCCACTCCCTTTGGACCAGAAAGGTCAGATCTGCCCTCACCCCACTAGTTGTAGGCCAATTGTGCAAGTCCCCCCTGTAGTCAGTAATGTCCCAAAATCTAGATTCTTCTGTGCTCCCAAAGTCAATGTTGTTGTGCTTTTTCATAAGTGTAAACAGTTATATCTACTTATTTTAGTTATAATGGGTATTCATTGCCTTTAAGAGCAATGTTGATTTATATTCACTGTTTTGTATGGATTTTCATGTAGGCCAAAGTAAGTCCATGAGAAGATTACTGTGCTGTTCAAAAGCTAGTGTTATAGTAACAATATATTATACATTTAGAAAGTTAGAAGATACACCGCACCTGCGGATTCTGAGACTTCATTGTTTTTCATATCTGAACATGAATTTCACAGTGTGAGAATTGTCTAGATGTTCCTCAAAGTATACATTCATGTATCCAAGTTTGTCCCTCGGCCCTGAGACAAGGCCTCTAGACGTCAGAGGTGTAGTAGGGAAAATATCAGGCATGTATGAGTTAACCCTTAATGGTATGATGCCTATTGCTTACACAACAGTGCCACCTAGATATGAGCAGTTAATACTACATCAGTAGCAAAAGTGCATTCTGGGTAGTATTATGACGTCATGCTCCTTATCAATGCCCACACCCATCCAACAATGATTGGAAGTTCCAAACTCAGAGGGCGTGTCCATCTGATAAGTTTTGGGTTAAGAAACCAGTTACCAGAAAAGAAAGAAAAAGGAGGGAAAGGAAAAAAACAAACAAACAAAGAAACATTGGGATTATAGATCTCTGGAGAATCATTGGGATTATCGGGAAAAACTCTCGAGAGCTGGCTGCCCCAAGACTCTGCACACCACTTGACCCTTGGGTAATGTATATTTTTGTTTTATGTAGTATTGATCTAAATTAATTGGCTTGATACTTAGTCAGATACCCGCTCATTTGCGGACGTGTAACGTTAGTTGCCACATCAGTATTCTCTCTTGTTTCAGTTACGATGCATATAACTGAATAAAGGGGATAATATTGGAGAAACTCTCTGTTGGGAATCTTAGTATTCCCTAGTTTGACATCAAGCCAATAATTTATAAGTTTTATGCAATACTACCATACTACCCCATATCTGAGATTAGTCATCATTTTTGGGCGGAGCAAGGGCTCGTATCTGTCATCTTCTTGATTGAGTTTTCCGCATAATCCATTGATTGTATCTCTCTCACAGATTTAAAGCTGTATTGCATAATATTCTGGTGTTGGTTGAGTATTGTTTTGTTGGCATCATATGGTGGTGAATTCTGGGTACTGCATATCATTGTATATTATTGAAATTTATGTTGATTCATTTTTGATTGTATTGTAAACTATTTTATAATAAACCATTTATATTTTTGCATAGACGCTTGTACCCTGTTTTACTGATTGCACAAAATAATCAGGTTCTTGATCGAACTCGTGTGGAGATGAATTATGTCCATCTCCCGGATCAATATCCTTTGCATAATTTTTCTTTTGATCCGCTAAATTTTTTTATCTTTATATAAAGCATTTGCTTTATATACCCGACATAAAATGGAGGCCCCGGTAGCGAGATCGAGTTAATTCTTTGATTATTTGCGCAAATAGTAAACTGTTCCATACCTTTCTTGGCTAACCAGATTATTCATAAATCTGTGTATAACTTTATCGCAAGAAAATGAGTACAGCCGGTAGTGAAGCCGGTAGTGACGTTGCAACAGGAGATAGTCCATCTAGCCCGGAGCAGTTAATCCAGAACGTTGTTGAATATGTAAATTCACATTTAAAATTGGATCATGATGTGGCTGCATGGATAAATGAGTTGCAGGCAGAAGCCAAGAGAGAATGTGTGGATGTATGGACGCCACTTGGCACAGTCAGAAGACATCTAACTTATCTTGATGTGCTTAAAAATACTGCCAGTAAAAACCAACACCTCTTAAAGATGTTGCCATCAATGTTGTATGCATTATTAGAGGTCAGCATTCTCTCAGAGTGTAGACATGTGCATATAACGAAAGTGCAAGCATATGTATCCCATATGGAAGAAAGATTAGAATCTGCAAAGGCATCGATCGAGGATTTAAAATGCAAGCTCGATCACAGCCATGCTGCCTATCACAAATTAAAAAGTGAGGCAGAGGAGCTGCACATCCGTTATAGCAGTCTGCAGCAAACAAATGAACTAAGCCAAACTGTAGCTAATGTTCAAAGTGATCTGTCTGATCATGAGGGATCTCCAGACCCTCCAATTCTCACACCCCAAAATGTAGATATGTCATCATCACATGCTCTTAAAGCGCAATCCATCCGAGACCCTAAGCCACCCGAGGGTGATGGCATGATTAAACAGGAGGCCTTAAACCAATTAAATCAGGCGTTTCAAGCCGTAACCGCCTTACTAGGCGCTAGCGACGCAAAAGGGTACAGAAGTGCCCCTCCAAGTCCTCCTCTAGAGAGGAATGTTAGGGTTAAGTCACCTGTGCCAAGAGGGTCTGATGGAAGTGAGCGAAGCGTGAGTGATTGTGACAGTGATGTGGGAAAGCGTGTGATCTATTCCCTACCACGCAGGCATAAGATTGGCCATCAGGGGGATGAGAGTTTCAGACGACCAACATATGCTGAGGTGGTCTCTAGAAAGAAAAATACTCAGTGTTCAGAAAAGGATCAGAACTCCTCGAGTATCATTAAGTTTCTAAATGTCACTGTGCCCAAATTCTCTAAAAAGGGTTCTGCTGAAATTGCCAATCACTTAGAACTGTACCAGTCCACCATGGATTCTTTAAAATTGTATTCTGATGCGGACAGGATCAGATTCCTACCATGGGCATTTGATGGTAAATATCGCCACTACTTTGTTTCATTTAGGGAGAGAGGAATTCTGGATTGGCAGGATGTTTTGCATGAGGTCAAATTAGAATTTGGCCCTTACCGTACTGTGACTGCTGCAAAACGTGATATCTATAAACTCACATGTAGACCCAATCAGAGTCCCCGGGAATTCCTCCCCATCCTTAAAAATGCCTATGGGTTGGCGTATAGATCCCCAAACTGGGAGTCTGAGGAGTTCAAACAGCTGTTTTATGATGCAATGCCCATGCAAATTAAACTTAGCTTGGCTAGAGATCTTGATCTCCAAGCCCCCTTGGACAGGTTGGTGACGGCTGCCACCTCACTGTATAACATCAGTGAATGCCATGCTACAGGTGAGAGGAGATATAAAAAGTCCCCAGAACAAAGCATAGCAGAAGCTAAGGTAAACCCTGGTTTCAAATTTGAAACGCAGCCACGTAAGTACCCCCAGGCTACAGGACCTGTCCAACAAACCCAGCGACAACAGGTAGGACCCAAGCAAGCAAGACCTCAGAGCCCCAAGGGGCCAGAGGGGGATAACTCCAGTGCTGGGAGGTCTAACTACCGTCCCCAATATTACAATAGAGGTCCCCAAGGATACAGGCGCTGGAACAACAGGCCCAGACAACAGAAGGAAAATAGGCCTGAATCCCCTACCTCACCTAGAGGTCGGTCACCCACTTCTAATAAGGGAACACCAGAAGTCCAAACTGTGCGCAAACCAAACAATCGTTTGGATCATTTGGCAGATCAAGTAGCCAAATTACAGGAGATCATTAGTAAAATGTCCCTGGTGTCAACTGGAAAACAGCCTGAGTCTTTTTTAGGGGCAACTGCAGGACCCAGCTCAGCCCCATAATGCAGGCAGGGCAGGGTCAGAGCCCAGGCCGGTGCAAGGCTACAGAGATGGTTGTAACAGAATCTAATATGATTTCTAATCCTACTTTGCCTTGCAGTGTTCTTGACCCTAAAATTGAGGCCAAGGAGGAGATGTCTAACATGTTGTCTATCTTACAGTCTAATCATGATGATTCCTGCACTAATGTGTCTTCTCCAGTGAGTGATCCTATCCTCTCAGCGTCAACCTGCGAGCTGCCGTCTGTAAGCTGTGATGTGATCCAGTGTTCTCCAAAGGTGGGGGCTGCTGCTGCCGCTGTGAGCAGCAGGAATTCTAAGAATTCACCAGAGGTCGCGACGCTGCAGAAAGGTCAAATCCTTAACAAATGTCAAATAAGTGATCACCCTAATTTTTTATGTGATTTGTTTCAGATCAAAGGCCGATACTTTCTTGATTCCTATCTCCAAGATGAACTTATTGGGCCAATCAGGGGTTTACTTGACACAGGATCACAAGCCACTATATTGTCATATAGTTACTTCCAACAAGTATTGGAGGTGACAGCAAAGAAGCCGAAACTGAAATCGTTTGATGGCTCTTTGATAAGTGTCGGCGGAGACGCTTTGCAGGTAAAAGGTACATCATGGTTAAAATTCAAAATTGGCAAGAAGATAATTAGACATCCCACACTGATTGTGGACCTTCCCTATGATCGGCTGATCATAGGAATCGACCTCCTGAGAAGATTGAGTTCCATAGTAGACTTCATCAATGAAGCCGTCTGGACTCAGGTGAAGGCACCCATTGCCTATGAGTACTCTTGCAATGCACAATCCCAACGTAATTGTCATGTGATTGAGGAAAGGTTTAACTCTGTTGAAGTGCATTTTAGGAACAATCAAACGCCGGATGTCACGATCCTGAAAAATGGTGAGTCCGAGGAAGCCGTCAACGGTGCCGCACATACCATAACCATCCAGAGGGACAGAATTGAAAAGGTAACCCTGGATGGGGATGCATTAACTATTTCTCTTAAAGGGAAAAGTTACGAAGTCGCGGACCTGACCAGGCATACTCAATCCATGGTACGGATTGAGAAGGTTAATGATAACTTATTGATTCCCGTACAGGTGAACAATATGGCCCGGGTGAAATACGCCAAATTGGATCTGAAATCCGAAGCCAGTTACATAAGCCTGAGTCTCTTGAAACAGATTGCTAATCCTAAAATGATTAAAGTTTCCTCTCCACAGGACCAATGGGTTCATGATCTGGATGGAGATTCACAGAGTCATAATGTGATTGCAAGATGTCTTTTGTCTATTTCCATAGGAGATAAAACCACAGAACATTTATTCATTGTGTTGAATGAACCACGGTACCAGATGTACTTAGGTAATGACCTTCTACACCGATTTGCCGTGCAGATTGATATGATCAACAATACTCTATGGTCCAAATTACCTGGGAACCCAGAGGGATTCCAGAATGAAGACCAAGCCTTGAGATGGGGACAACAGATGCCCTATGCCGTGAGTATCGTGGTTGCAGATGAGGTGAAAATCCCTGAAGGATGTAAACCATTTCTTCTTCCCATTCAAATAAAGAAGGGACAAAGACTGAAGAATGCAGATGCTTTGATCTGTTTGTCCAACCGGATGCAGCAACTCGGCCTGAAGGTAAAGCCGACTCCTATGGTAAACATTCATCAGGATCCATTGCATATGGTAATTCATAACATGGCTCCCCATAGTATATCTCTACAAAAAAACACTATAATTGGTCTGGCTATGGATTCGGAGTATTACACTTTTGGTTTCCAAAATGATGTCATTGGACTTATTCCTGATGAATACCTGACAGAAGAACAGGTAGTGGAGCAACATTTTTCCTCAACACCTGAGGGGTTATTTAATATCCACTCTGTTTATCCTTTCAGCTCTGAAGAAGGTACATGCCACATCGAAGAATCATCATTGATTTTCAACCATGAGATCGATGAAAAGGAGTACGAGTCATGCCAACAAGGAAAGGATAAGGTACGCAATACTCAAAACGATTTAACTAGTGAGCTTGAAGAAGCTTACGAGTTAAGTCAACCTGAAATCTTTCCAGAATTTCAGGAAAGGGTGGAAGAGCAAATTGCTGTGGCTGACGCATGTTCCAAGGAGTCGGAGCGTCAACAGCTAAAGGGGCTCTTCGCCGAATTCCAGGACATGTTTGCTAAGGATTCTTACGACTGTGGGGAAACTGACCTACACGTTGCAAGAATTCAAACGGATCCCAATGCACCCCCTGTATATGTTAAACAGTACCGACTTCCGCTGGCGGCGTATGAGTCGCTATCGGAAATCGTCAAAAACTTGGAGAAGCGGGGGATCATCCGTCCAGTGCACAGCTCGTTCAACCATCCTGTGTATGGGATTCTCAAACCCAATGGTCAATTCCGTCTCTGTTCGGACCTAAGGCAGTTAAACAAACGTGTATACATGTCCGGATGGCCCGTGCCGTATATTGACCAGAGTTTGGCGCAAATACAGGGATCCAAAATTTTCACTGCTCTGGATTGTGCGCAAGGATATTGGACAATTAAAGTGGACGAGAGGGATCAATACAAACTGGCCTTTACGTTTGGAAAGCAACAATATGCATGGACCCGATTACCCTTCGGGTACATAAATGCGGGTCATGAGTTTGCTGTGTTCATGCATAAGGCAATGCCTGATGCCACTGAACGAGGTACCTTATCCTATGTGGATGACATCCTAATCAAAAGCACAACTTTTGAGGAGCATATTACGGAACTGAGGCATGTACTAACCCAACTGAGAAACGCTGGTGTAAAACTCTCTTTACAGAAGGCTCAATGGTGTCGTACCAAAGTCAATTTTTTAGGTCACGAAATCACTGCCGATGGAATTAACCCACAGAAGAAGAAGGTGGAAGCAGTGATCAAGACAAAGTCACCTACAAATACCAAGGAGTTGAGATCCTTCCTGGGCATGATGAACTATTCACGTAAGTTCATAGATAACTATGCCGAGATTACAAAACCTCTCTTGCAGTTGCTGAAGAAAGGAGTAAAATGGGAGTGGAGTGAGCGTCATGAGCAAGCTGTGAATGAGCTCAAAACCAGACTTATCCAGGCCCCATGCCTTGCCTATCCAGAAGGTGGAAAACCCTTTTACATTGAAACAGGCTTCACCGACAAAAGCGTGAGTGCAGTCCTTTTCCAAAAACAGGACAACCTAAACAAGATCATCGCCTATGCCAGCAAGTCCTTGTCACCGGTTGAGGTAAAATTCAATGACTGTGAAAAAGCATTACTGTCAACTGTGTGGGCTTTGCAATATTTCAGGAGTTTTATCCAGGGCGAAAAGATCATTGTGGAAACTGCACACCAACCCCTGCAATATTTGCAGAGTGATAGAATCAAGGATGGGAATTTATCAAACAGCAGGATAACCGCCTGGACGATGTCCTTAATGGGATGGCCATTGGAAATCAGGTACAAACAAAATAATAAGAATCCAGTTGCTCAAGGATTAGCCGAACTTCATGATTGTTCCAATTCAGGACATACAGGTGAATCACCACAAAATGATTTCCTGGAAGAGCAATCTGCATCTCCATACAAGTCTTATGAAGAAGAATACTGCAAATCCTTACCATGTGTATATGTTGATGGCTGTTCTTTCCATACCGATGTAGAAACTGAAATTGGTTGCAGGTATCGGAATCGTATGGAATAACACATTCCCAGACATTTCCGTCGGATATAAAATTGGTTCCAAAAGTAGCCAGTTCGCGGAGCTCACCGCTGTGTATAAAGCTGTACAAATGGCTATTGATTCTGGTCTTAAAGAGTTTGTTATAATCACAGATTCTAATTATGTTCGCAGTAGCTTCGTGGAATACTTTCCTGGATGGAAAAGGTCTAATATGGCAAGAAGTAACAATAAGCCTGTCAAGCATGGTAAAATGTTTTGTAAGATCGACGACATGGTTACCACCCATGGTCTCACCATTTACTGGAAGAAGGTAAGAGGTCACTCAAAATCTCCAGGTATGGATAAAGAGGGGAATGATTTGGCAGATTCCCTCGCTAAACAAGCAGCCATTAAGCAGCCATTAATGGAGAAGTCTTGAACGTTGATGACCTCATGGGAACTATCCAAGTGGATACAATGACAAGAAGACAGGCCCAAAAGGAAACCGAAGCCAATGTGGCACAATGGAGCCAAGATTCCCCTAGTGAGGATCTCATCGCGAGTCAAAAGGGGGATCCAGTCATTGGTATGTTTTACAAACACATTGAAGATCCGCAGAATTGTCCCATAACTATGGAAGACTGTGCAGGCAAAGAAGAGTTACGAATTCTGATGAAGGGTAAGTCCCAATTCTCGTTACAGGATGGATTGTTGGTAAGAACCTCGAAGAATGGTATCTCACAATGGGTGGTACCCACAGCATACAGAGGTTTGATGTTACAACACGCCCATGACGCCCCAACGGCTGGGCATCGAGGTGAGAAGTTAACGTATGAATTACTACGGGATTACGCTTATTGGCCTCATATGTTGCAAGACGTTCGCACATATTGTCAAGGATGTTTAATATGCCCTCAATTCCAGCCGCAAGCACCCACTCATCGGGCACCGCTGATGAAAAGGGGGATGTCCATGCCATGGTCAGACATCCAAATTGACTTTATTGGACCAGTAACAACTTCATCAAAAGGCAACAGATATATGTTAACTGTGACTTGTCTATTCACAAAATGGGTAGAATGTTTGCCTTGCAAGACTTGCAGTTCAAGTGTGTGTGCGTCTCTACTCATTAACCACGTGTTTTCCAGGTTCGGTCTTCCCCAACGCATAGAGTCCGATCGCGGAAGTCATTTCACTAGTGAGGTGATGACAAAAACGTGGGAGATACTGGGAGTAAAAAGGAAGCTACATATAGCTTACCGGCCAGCCTCTAGTGGTGGAGTGGAACGCTACAACCAAACAATTGTCAACATTCTAAAGAAATTTGTCAATGAATCCGGTAAGGACTGGGATGTAAAGTTGCCTCTGGTTCTCATGGCCATCAGGGCCACTCCAAGCGCAGCAACCAAACTTTCTCCCTTCGAAATGATCACAGGAAGGAAGATGGTGTTACCCCAGCATTTACTCTACCGGACAACAGACCAAAATTTGATAAATGCTTCAACAGCCCATCAATACATAGAGAATCTACGTAAGCACCTTCAATATGCTTTTGCCTTTGCCCAGAAGAATCTAGAGAAAGCAGCCGTAAGCGCCAAAACCTACTATGATCTGAAGACTACTCAAAAGGAGTACCAAATTTCCGATCAGGTTTATCTCTATAACTTCGCCCGGGACCAGGTGAAGGAGAAGAAGTTCCTGCCTTCCTGGAAGGGACCCTATGTCGTCATTGACAAATTGTCACCTGTGGTCTACAAGATCAAAATTCCAAAGGGGGATGAATTTATAGAGAAATGGGTGCATATTAATCAATTACGTGTTTGTCATCCTAGGTCACAACTTCGCCAAATGGAAGGATTGCCGGATGATGAGGAGTAAAGAGATATCAAGGTTCCAGCTAAAGATGGAAACCCAGGATTGGTATAGTATGAACATACAAATGTACTAACCTATCCTCATGTATTTTCCTCTGTAACTAATTATCTCTTGACTCACTTTTGTATCGAGAACTTGCTCTGTCCAAGAAAAGAAACGATGCCAAATCAAAGGTGTATGGTCGTATTAACTCTTTTCTTGCAGGAGTGATAAAAAGTGGAATATGTATGTACTTATATTTGTCATACAATATATTTCAGGCGCAAGATGGCATCGAGTGTTGTTGCCGTTATCTACATCATCCTGATCTTGGGGAAGGAGTTCCAGGCTGAGCCGATTGCTGTACCAGGCCCTTCATCTGGGATCATGCTACGGGATACCACGGGATTCCTCTTGACGAATAAGAGGATTCTATCCCAAAAGATCTATGTCAGTTTGGATCCACGTGTCTTCGTCGAATGACAGTTCAACATTTCCGAGATTTCGTCTCCGGAGATAAAGATTTGGTATCAAATGCATATCGGCTATTCCCAAGAAAGGATTACACAGATCCTGGAACAGACAAGGAAAACCATGACTAGAGAACAGTTTTCAACAAGTCGACGACCAAAGCAGTTCGTTTCTGCGATTACAGCCGCCATAATCTTTGCCGTAGTGGGCACTGTCATTGCCACCGGTGTATCAGCTGTTAATTCCATCTCCATTAAGACATTGGAACTTGAGATTGGTTCACTGAAAAGGAACCTAATGAGTATTCATGCAGAGATGGAGAATCAGAAAAAAACATTTATCGGACTAATATTCCGTTGTAGAGGGTACTGTCGTTACCACCGACTTACACTCAAAATTATTGACTCATTCAATAAATCTTCATGGGAGTCACGAACAGTTTAAACAAGAACTAATGTCTCTGAAGAATCCGAATGAAAAGCCCTTTGTGACATTCCAATGTAGTCCAACTTCTCTATTGGATTACATTGTAATGAAGGGGGATTTGTTGTGCTTTTTCATAAGTGTAAACAGTTATATCTACTTATTTTAGTTATAATGGGTATTCATTGCCTTTAAGAGCAATGTTGATTTATATTCACTGTTTTGTATGGATTTTCATGTAGGCCAAAGTAAGTCCATGAGAAGATTACTGTGCTGTTCAAAAGCTAGTGTTATAGTAACAATATATTATACATTTAGAAAGTTAGAAGATACACCGCACCTGCGGATTCTGAGACTTCATTGTTTTTCATATCTGAACATGAATTTCACAGTGTGAGAATTGTCTAGATGTTCCTCAAAGTATACATTCATGTATCCAAGTTTGTCCCTCGGCCCTGAGACAAGGCCTCTAGACGTCAGAGGTGTAGTAGGGAAAATATCAGGCATGTATGAGTTAACCCTTAATGGTATGATGCCTATTGCTTACACAACAGTGCCACCTAGATATGAGCAGTTAATACTACATCAGTAGCAAAAGTGCATTCTGGGTAGTATTATGACGTCATGCTCCTTATCAATGCCCACACCCATCCAACAATGATTGGAAGTTCCAAACTCAGAGGGCGTGTCCATCTGATAAGTTTTGGGTTAAGAAACCAGTTACCAGAAAAGAAAGAAAAAGGAGGGAAAGGAAAAAAACAAACAAACAAAGAAACATTGGGATTATAGATCTCTGGAGAATCATTGGGATTATCGGGAAAAACTCTCGAGAGCTGGCTGCCCCAAGACTCTGCACACCACTTGACCCTTGGGTAATGTATATTTTTGTTTTATGTAGTATTGATCTAAATTAATTGGCTTGATACTTAGTCAGATACCCGCTCATTTGCGGACGTGTAACGTTAGTTGCCACATCAGTATTCTCTCTTGTTTCAGTTACGATGCATATAACTGAATAAAGGGGATAATATTGGAGAAACTCTCTGTTGGGAATCTTAGTATTCCCTAGTTTGACATCAAGCCAATAATTTATAAGTTTTATGCAATACTACCATACTACCCCATATCTGAGATTAGTCATCATTTTTGGGCGGAGCAAGGGCTCGTATCTGTCATCTTCTTGATTGAGTTTTCCGCATAATCCATTGATTGTATCTCTCTCACAGATTTAAAGCTGTATTGCATAATATTCTGGTGTTGGTTGAGTATTGTTTTGTTGGCATCATATAGTGGTGAATTCTGGGTACTGCATATCATTGTATATTATTGAAATTTATGTTGATTCATTTTTGATTGTATTGTAAACTATTTTATAATAAACCATTTATATTTTTGCATAGACGCTTGTACCCTGTTTTACTGATTGCACAAAATAATCAGGTTCTTGATCGAACTCGTGTGGAGATGAATTATGTCCATCTCCCGGATCAATATCCTTTGCATAATTTTTCTTTTGATCCGCTAAATTTTTTTATCTTTATATAAAGCATTTGCTTTATATACCCGACAATGTCTTCAAAAGACTCCCATAATAACCCAGGGCAATTATATTCCTCACCTTCGGGCTTGGCGTACTCCTCCATCCATGGAGACTATCGTACTGTGTCCCACCATAGTGCTTGGTAAGCGTCATCCAGCCAGGTTTCCTGCCATACCAGTGTCTCAAGCTCTGACACCCACTCCGTCAATGGTTGCTCTCCCAGTAGAGGTAGTCGCAGCGCCAATCGCATTCGTAATCTCTGCTCTTCACTGGGAAGACTCTCACCCCTCCGACGCTGCACGTCCTCCAGGGCCTGGTGCCATACGCCTTGCCGCTCGGCATCCCTGTAATCCAGGTGATCTTCCTCATGGAATGCTGTGCAGGAACCAACGGCATCCATATTGCTGTAGCCAGGGGCGCTGTACGGATACTAGCGTTGCCCTCAATTTTGTAAATCCACGAACGGTGTCTCCGAGCTGCTTCTCCTCACACTAGGACGCCATCCCACTGCTTGCCACCAATGTAACGGAACGCCTAGCACCCCGACCGGGTACCTCCGTTGATAGTTGCTCCTAGTGCTTCCAGAGGACTCCAAGCACTCCACTTGACACCGTCAGCACTGCAGACCCCACGAACCGCCGAAGCTTGGTGGAGGTCTCGCAGTCTCCTACCCACCCTGGACCTATGGCAAGGCTCCTGGCTCCAGTGGGTGAACCTCTCCTAAATGCAGAGAGCAGGAACCATAAACAAGCTCTTACAAGAGCTTATAATCAGGGGAGTATTGTGATATAGCAATCCCCAAGAGTGTAGTTATCCCATTCCCCAAACATGAGCCAAAACTTCATGAAGGTATAAAAACAGGAACTCTCTTTATTTGAACACACAATCATTGATTTATACACATCTTCCAACAAGGTTACCACCCACAGGGTTTTGTAAAAACAGCCAATCACGTGCATTTACAGTATTCAAACCTTCCCAGCAGTTGTACACAAAATCCCCTTCCCTCTGTCTGTAACGCAATCAACAAAATACAATGAGCATTGTCTGAGACGCAATTAACTAACACACTGGCATTGTCTGAGACGCAATCAACAAAATACAATTACCAAACGTAATGGGCTAACTTAATCACTCACAGACAGAAAACACAAATTTTTCCCCAAAACACAGAAAACACCTCAAAACCCCACACATCCCCATAATGTATACATCCATGGATAGCTCTGATCTGGGTGAACAACATGTCCAAAAATCACTCAGATCCGAGCAGGGGTTCCCAAATTCCTTGGAAGTCACATTTGGCCGGCCTCAAGCATGGCTTTCCTGCCCAAAACAGTTCCACAGATTTAAGCTGTGCGGCCAGTCTGTCTTCTCCTTCAAAGTTAGTATGGGCCATAATCCTGGGGCAGGAGGCTGGCAAACAGCCCCCTCCAAAACACCGTGGCGAGGTTGGTTTCGCCACAGGGAGATATAGCGTCCCTGCCCGTGCTTACTGGTCCATGTATCTGTGGTTAGGTGGATCTTGCCACAGATGGCGTTGCGCAGTGCACACTTGATTTTATCCGCCATTTGGTTGTGCAGGGAAGGGACGGCTCGCCTGGAGAAGTAGTTGCGGCTGGGACTGACGTACTGTGGGACAGCAACCGCCGTCAGCTGTCTAAAACAGTCCGTCTCCACCAGATGGAATGACAGCATTTCAAAGGCCAGTAGTTTAGAAATGCTGGCATTCAGGGCCAGGGATCGAGGGAGGGTAGGTGGGTACTTCAGCTTTCTCTCCAGGGTTTGGGAGATGGAGAGCTGAACGATTCCATGTGACACGGTGGAGATGCTTGGTGACGGAGGTGGTGGTGTTGGTGGCACATCCTCTGTTTGCTAGGCGGCAGGTGACAATGTTACTCCAGAGGTGGAGGAAGAGGCCGAGACAAAAGCAGAAGAGGGAGCAGGAGGGGCCTGAGCCCTTTCTTGGTTTTTAAGGTGCATACTCCACTGCAGCTTGTGTTTCGCATATAGATGCCTGGTCATGCAGGTTGTGCTCAGGTTCAGAATGTTAATGCCTCTCTTCAGGCTCTGATGGCACAGTGTGCAAACCACTCTTGTCTTGTCGTCAGCACATTGTGTGAATAACTGCCATGCCAGGGAACTCCTTGGAGCTGGCTTTGGTGTGCTCGGTCCCTGGGTGCAGTGGGCAGTAGCAGGCGTACTGTCTTCGAGACAGCCGCTCTGCTTTTCCACCCTGCTCCCTCTTTAGCTATGCTGTTGGCTCGGTGTGACCACTGCCTCTTCCTCCGAACTATGAAAGTCACTGGCATGACCTTCATTCCATGTGGGGTCTAGTACCTCATCGTCCTCCACATCAACTTCCACCCAGTCTTCCCCCCTGCCCTCCTTGTCGGTCTGCACACTGCAGAAAGCCGCAGCAGTTGGCACCTATGTTTCGTCCTCATCAGAGACGTGCTGCGATGGTATTCCCATGTCCTCATCCTGAAACATAAGTGGTTGGGCATCAGTGTATTCAATGTCTTCCACTTCTGGGGCAGGGCTATGTGGATGGCCCTGGGAAACCCTGCCAGCAGAGTCATCAAAGAGCATAAGAGACTGCTGCATGATTTGGGGCTCAGACTGCTTGGCTGATTTGCAAGGGGGTGAGGTGAAAGACTCATGGGCATGGGCTGCAAGTGCCACCTCTGAGCTTTCTGCAGAGGACTGGGTGGGTGATAGCGTGAAGGAACTTGATCCACTGTCAGACACCCAATCTACTAGCGCCTGTACTTGTTCTGGCCTCACCATCCGTAGAGCGGCATTGGGGCCTACCAAATAACGTTGCAGGTTCTGGTGCCTACTCGCACCTGAGGAAGGTGTTTCACTTAGACGTGTAGCTGGCGCAGAATGGCCACGTCCTCTCCCTGCAACAGGAGCTCCACCAGGTGTCAATTAAACTGCCAATAGTCAACAATTAATTTCCTTAAGGCCTCATGCACACAACAGTATTTTTTCACGGTCCGCAAAAATGGGGTTCCGTTGGTCCGTGATCCGTGACCGTTTTTTCGTCCGTGGGTCTTCCTTGATTTTTGGAGGATCCATGGACATGGTGTCCGCCTGGCCGTGCGGAGCCAAACGGATCCGTCCCGACTTACAATGCAATTCAATGGGGACGGATCCGTTTGACGTTGACACAATATGGTGCAATTGCAAACGGATCCGTCCCCCATTGACTTTCAATGTAAAGTCAGGAGTTAATATACCATAGGATCGAAGTTTTCTCCAATCCGATGGTATATTTTAACTTGAAGCGTCCCATCACCATGGGAACGCCTTTATGTTAGAATATACCATCGGATTTGAGTTAGATCGTGAAACTCATATCCGACAGTATATTCTAACACAGAGGCGTTCCCATGGTGATGGGGACGCTTCAAGTTAGAATATACACTGCTCAAAAAAATAAAGGGAACACTTAAACAACACAATGTAACTCCAAGTCAATCACACTTCTGTGAAATCAAACTGTCCACTTAGGAAGCAACACTGAGTGACAATCAATTTCACATGCTGTCTTGCAAATGGGATAGACAACAGGTGGAAATTATAGGCAATTAGCAAGACACCCCCAATAAAGGAGTGGTTCTGCAGGTGGTGACCACAGACCATTTCTCAGTTCCTATGCTTCCTGGCTGATGTTTTGGTCACTTTTGAATGCTGGCGGTGCTTTCACTCTAGTGGTAGCATGAGACGGAGTCTACAACCCACACAAGTGGCTCAGGTAGTGCAGCTTATCCAGGATGGCACATCAATGCGAGCTGTGGCAAGAAGGTTTGCTGTGTCTGTCAGCATAGTGTCCAGAGCATGGAGGCGCTACCAGGAGACAGACCAGTACATCAGGAGACGTGGAGGAGGCCGTAGGAGAGCAACAACCCAGCAGCAGGACCGCTACCTCCACCTTTCTGCAAGGAGGAACAGGAGGAGCACTGCCAGAGCCCTGCAAAATGACCTCCAGCAGGCCACAAATGTGCATGTGTCTGCTCAAACGATCAGAAACAGACTCCATGAGGGTGATATGAGGGCCCGACGTCCACAGGTGGGGGTTGTGCTTACAGCCCAACACCATGCAGGACGTTTGGCATTTGCCAGAGAACACCAAGATTGGCAAATTCGCCACTGGCACCCTGTGCTCTTCACAGATGAAAGCAGGTTCACACTGAGCACATGTGACAGATGTGACAGAGTCTGAAGACGCCGTGGAGAACGTTCTGCTGCCTGCAACATCCTCCAGCATGACCGGTTTGGCATTGGGTCAGTAATGGTGTGGGGTGGCATTTCTTTGGAGGGCCGCACAGCCCTCCATGTGCTCGCCAGAGGTAGCCTGACTGCCATTAGGTACCGAGATGAGATCCTCAGACCCCTTGTGAGACCATATGCTGGTGCGGTTGGCCCTGGGTTCCTCCTAATGCAAGACAATGCTAGACCTCATGTGGCTGGAGTGTGTCCGCAGTTCCTGCAAAACGAAGGCATTGATGCTATGGACTGGCCCGCCCGTTCCCCAGACCTGAATCCAATTGAGCACATCTGGGACATCATGTCTCGCTCTATCCACCAACGTCACGTTGCACCACAGATTGTCCAGGAGTTGGCAGATGCTTTAGTCCAGGTCTGGGAGGAGATCCCTCAGGAGACCGTCCGCCACCTCATCAGGAGCATGCATAGGCATTGTAGGGAGATCATACAGGCACGTGGAGGCCACACACACTACTGAGCCTCATTTTGACTTGTTTTAAGGACATTACATCAAAGTTGGATCAGCCTGTAGTGTGTTTTTCCACTTTAATTTTGAGTGTGACTCCAAATCCAGACCTCAATGGGTTGAAAAATTTGATTTCCATTATTTTTTTGGGTGTGATTTTGTTGTCAGCACATTCAACTATGTAAAGAACAAAGTATTTCAGAAGAATATTTAATTAATTCAGATCTAGGATGTGTTATTTTTGTGTTCCCTTTATTTTTTTGAGCAGTGTACTAAGAACTGTGTACATGACTGCCCCCTGCTGCCTGGCAGCACCTGATCTCTTACAGGGGGCTGTGATCCGCACAATTAACCCCTTAGGTGCCGCACCTGAGGGATTAATTGTGCGGATCACAGCCCCCTGTAAGAGATCGGGTGCTGCCAGGCAGCAGGGGGCAGTCATGTACACAGTTCGTAGTATATTCTTACTAGAAGCGTTCCCATCACTATGGGAACGCCTCTGTGTTAGAATATACTGTCGGTTCTGAGTTTTCACGAAGTGAAAACTCAGCTCTAAAAAAGCTTTTATGCAGACGGATCTTCGGATCCGCCTGTATGAAAGTAACCTACGGCCACGGACCGCGGATGCCAATCTTGTGTGCATCCGTGTTCTTTCACGGACCCATTGACTTGAATGGGTCCGTGAATTGTTGTCCGTCAAAAAAATAGGACAGGTCATATTATTTTGACGGACAGGAAACACGGATCACGGATGCGGCTGCAAAACGGTTCATTTTCCGATTTTTCCACGGACCTATTGAAAGTCAATAGGTCCACGAAAAAAAAACGGAAAACGGCACAACAGCCACAGGTGCACACAACGGTCGTGTGCATGAGGCCTAACAGTAAGTCAGTGCCCGTGTCATAAACAGAATACATTTCTTTAGGTCATACAAATGTGTAACAGAGCAATTGAATACAATTATTTCACTATTACTAAAAGTTTGAATTTTCAAACCAACAATTTAACTGCAGAAGATGTTACCACAAAACCAGTGTTTATTGCAAACAACTGTAGAAATGCAGTATATCACAGGTAAATTCTAAAATGGCTAATGCTGCGTTGTACGCAAAAGTGCTCTGGGGCAATAGTACAGTGTTTTTGGCAACCAACTGTGTAAATGCAGAGTTCCACTGGTTACTTCACATGAAAGAAATACAAGGTAGGCCTCAGATCTGCTATTTAGACCAAAACCAGTGTTTATTGCAAACAACTGTAGAAATGCAGTATTTCACTGCTTAAGTATAAAATAGGTAAGGCCTCTTTCACACGACCTTTTTTTTTTCCGTTTACGGAAAGTACTCTGTATGCATTCCTTTTCCGTATTTCCGTTTTTCCGTTCCATTGAAAGATAGAACATGTCCTATTATTGCCCGCAAATCACATTCTGTGGCTCCATTCAAGTCAATGGGTCAGCAAAAAAAAGGAACACATACGGAAATGCATCAGTATTTCTTCCGTATCCGTTCTGTTTTTTGCGGAACCATCTATTAAAAATTTTATGCCCAGCCCAAATTTTTCTATGTAATTACTGTATACTGTATATGCCATACGGAAAAACAGAACGGAAAAACGGAACCGAAATGGAAACACAAGAGGGAAACAAAAAATGGAACAACGGATCCGGAAAAAAAGGCCTGCAAAACACTGAAAAAGCCATACGGTCGTGTGAAAGAGGCCTAATGCTGCGTTGTACGCAAAAGTGCTCTAGGGCAATAGTAAAGTGTTTTTTGGCAAACAACTGTGTAAATGCAGTGTTCCATTGGTTACTTCACATGAAAGAAATACAAGGTAAACCTCAGATCTGCTATGTAGGCCGAAACCAGTGTTTATTGCAAACAACTGTAGAAAATGCAGTTTTTCACTGCTTAATTATCAAATAGGTAATACTGTGCTGTACTCAAAAGTGCTCTGGGGAAATAGTACAGTGTTTTTTGGCAACCAACTGTGTAAATGCAGAGTTCCACTGGTTACTTCACATGAAAGAAATACAGGATAGGCCTCAGATCTGCTATGTAGGCCAAAACCAGTATTTATTGCAAACAACTGTAGAAATGCAGTATTTCACTGCTTAAAAAATAGGTAATACTGCGTTGTACGCAAAAGTGCTCTGGGGCAATAGTAAAGCGTTTTTTGGCAACCAACTGTGTAAATGCGGAGTTCCACTGGTTACTTCGCATGAAAGAAATACAAGGTAGGCCTCAGATCTGCTATTTTATGCCAAAACCAGTGTTTATTGCAAACAACTGCAGAAATGCAATTTTTCACTGCTTAATTATCAAATGGGTAATAGAATGAGAGTGACAAGGGAGGGGGGTAGAATGAGAGTGACAAGGGAGGGGGGGTAGAATGAAAGTGACAAGGGAGGGGGGGGGGGTAGAATGAGAGTGACAAGGGAGGGGGGGGTAGAATGAGAGTGACAAGGAAGGGGGGGTAGAATGAGAGTGACCACGGAGGGAGGGGGGAAGAGAGTGACAAGTGAGGGGGGGAAGAGAGTGACAAGGGAGGGGGGAAGAGAGTGACAAGGGAGGGGGGGGAAAGAGTGACAAGGGAGGGGGGGAAGAGAGTGACAAGGGAGGGGGGGGAGAGTGACAAGGGAGGGGGGAAGAAAGTGACAAGGGGGGAAGAGAGTGACAAGGGAGGGGGGGAAGAGAGTGATAAGGGAGGGGGGGAAGAGAGTGACAAGGGAGTGGGGGAAGAGAGTGACAAGGGGGGAAGAGAGTGACAAGGGAGGGGGGGGGGAGAGTGACAAGGGAGGGGGGGAAGAGAGTGACAAGGGAGGGGGAAGAGAGTGACAAGGGAGGGGGGAAGAGAGTGACAAGGGAGGGGGGGAAGAGAGTGACAAGGGAGGGGGGGAAGAGAGTGACAAGGGAGGGGGGAAGAGAGTGACAAGGGAGGGAGGGGGGGGAAAGAGAGTGACAAGGGAGGGAGGGGGGAAAGAGAGTGACAAGGGAGGGATGGGGGGAAGAGAGTGACAAGGGAGGGAGGGGGGAAGAGAGTGACAAGGGAGGGGGGGAGAGAAGAGAGTGACAAGGGAGTCCCAAGAGCCAGACCAAGAGCCAGACTGCAGCCAGAGACCAGATCATCTTATTGTCCTGGTGGTAAGTAGACAATGCAATATGTTTATTATGTAATTGTTTAGTTATTAATACTACATTGGAAACTAATTTACCTCACATTTAGGGTCCATTCACACATCCATGTGTGTTTTGCGGATCCACAAAACACGGACAGTGGCAATGTGCGTTCCGCATTTTGCGGACCGCACATTGCCGGCACTAAGAGAATATGCCTATTCTTGTCCTCTATTGCGGACAAGAATAGGACATGTTCTATTTTTTCAGGATCGGAATTGCGGATAGAAATGTATGGGTCCGCAATTCCGTTCCGCAAAAAGAGACAGCTACAAGAAGCTGGATTAACCGTAAGGGAAACATAGCATTTCTTTTAATTTAAAAGCTGAGAAAGGGGTGGAACATATGTGATGTCATGATATGGGCAGATCATCTGATAAGGGGGGGGGGGGCAATTTTTATCTTGCCTAGGGTGGCAAAAATCCTTGCACCGGCCCTGCACCGGCCCTGCCATCAGGGTAAAGACGCTCAGGAGGCTTAGACCTGCTAGCCCGCTCCCTCCTAACTGGGGCATTCTCCGCTGACCTGCCAATCTGTAAGGCCGCCTGCAATGTCTCCTGCACCCAGTCCTGGCCACGATCAGCTGCTGCCGCTCTAATTTCCTCAATAAGTTGCTCCAGAGAAGCAATGTTGTACTCCTAACGGTTTTCACCATGTCCCGGCTAACCCTAAGCTCTCCCTGTCCTCAATTATATATCAGGCGCGAAAAACCCGCCTCCCCCTCCTTACTACTTGCCCCTCTCTACTACTCTCAACCAAAAATTAACCCCATACTCCACTGCCTTCTACCAAAGTCAAGCCACATTTGGCTTCGGCTGCGCCCCACTCCATCGCTATTCTTCTTGCTGTCTAAACTACAAACCCCACCTGCCTCAGTCTGCTGTACATTGTGAACCCTATTCATATATCATACTGACGTTTATGTAGCAGCCACTATGCAATTTGTAGTTCTTTGTATTTGAGTTACCTGTGTCTGTCTGCAGGGTTACAGCTAACAACACAGCCCTGACAAAATACATCTATTTGTGTGTGCATTGTATATGGACCAGGACAAAAAGAGAGACCTATTATCATCAAACACCAATAGCCCATGGCTATTAACCCTTATTTTAACCCTTGATCCACCCTATTAAGAAATGTATCAAAATGCTGTAAAGGAAAACTGGCTTAGTTTCCCATGACAGCCAATCAGATTCCACATTTTATATTCTAAAGAAGGTCTCAAATATGAAAGTTGGAAACTGATTGGTTGCTATGGGCAACTAAGCCAGTTTTCATTTACATCAGTTTTGATAAAACTCGTCCTTAGCTTTTATTATCGCTCTTAAAATTCACTATATAACCCTATTAAAACAATTATTACCACATTAGCTTTTTCAAAAATATAGATCTTTTTCTCTTTTATAGGTCAGGTATTGTAATAAAATGTCCAACATTAACATGCTGGGATTATAACCAGAAATGTACAGGTGGGTAATTGCTCCCCTACTGGAGAGTTTGTCTATCAGTTATTTGCTTATACCCCACTGCCTGCTTAGGCCGAGTTCACATCACCGGTTAGCTTTCCGTTCTTCTGATCCGTCCGAAGAAGAGAGAGAGAGAAGAAAAAAAAAACAGGATCCGGTAAAAACCGTATCCTTTTGCATTAGTTGTCATTCATTTGAGCCATTTCCACCTGAGATCCACTTTTTTAGACAGGAAAAAAAAAAGTTCTGCACGCAGTACTTTTTTTCCCTTTTAAAAAGTTAACAAAGATTCTGAAGGATGCATTATACAGTGATGAGACCCAACAGTGCTATAGATATAGACGACAGATGCTGCCGTTTCATAATGGAATGCCTAGGGCCCACCAGTAAAATTTATTTTGGGGATACATTCAAATATTTCCTGCTTACTTAGCAACAGACAGCAGCAAGATGCTACAAGATGGTTGATTATGGGATTCCCTGTAGCGAAGGAGAAGGTGGGTCCCTGGGGACAGAGGATAGCGGCTGGCAGCCTCTGCCATCTCAGTCACCTGATCATGGCAATATTAATAAAGTGGGTGCTACAGACATTCTTTATTTTTTTTCAACTGACAAATATATTTTGCATCAATAAATAAATGATGGACATGGAGTTTCCCCTTACTTTTCAAAAAGAGGTTCTGCAGCATCTGAGACATACTTTATAAAGAATGCAATAAATACAAACAATTTTAAACATACAGTCATGGCTGTAAATGTTGGCACCGCTGAAATTTTTCAAGAAAATGAAGTATTTCTCACAGAAAATATTGCAGTAGCACATGTTTTGCTATACACATGTTTATTCCCTTTGTGTGTATTGGAACAAAACCAAAAAAGGGAGGAAAAAAAGCAAAGTGGACATAATGTCACACCAAACTCCAATAATGGGCTGGACAAAATTATTGGCACCCTTTTAAAATTGTGGATAAATAATATTATTTCAAGCATGTGATGCTCCTTTAAACTCACCTTGGGCAAGTAACAGGTGTGGGCAATATAAAAATCACACATGAAAGCAGATAAAAAGGAAAGAAGTTCACTTAGGGCTGTTTCACATGAGCGGATGCCGTGCGTGACATCCGCTCCGTGAAAGAGTGCCAAGACCCGATGCAGACTGCAGAGGCACGGAGCATTAACATGATTGATAATGCTCCGTGCCTCTCTGTGATCTCTTTACTACGAAATCACAGTGATGACTCTTTCACGGAGCGGATGTCACGCACGGCATCCGCTCGTGTGAAACAGCCCTTAGTCTTTGCTTTGTGTGTCTGTGTGCACCACACTAAGCATAGACAACAGAAAGAGGAGAAGGGAATTGTGTGAGGACATGAGAACCAGAATTGTGGAAAAATATCAACACTCTCAAGGTTACAAGTCCATTTCCAGAGTTCTAGATTTGCCTTTGTCCACAGTGTGAGACATTATCAAGAAGTTTGCAACCCATGGCACTGTAGCTAATCTCCCTGGGCGTGGACGGAAGAGAAAAATTGATGAAAGGTGTCAACACAGGATAGTCCAGATGGTGGATAAGCAGCCCCAAACAAGTTCCAAAGATATTCAAGCTGTCCTGCAGGCTCAGGGAGCATCAGTGTCAGCGCGAACTATCTGTCGACATTTAAATGAAATGATACGCTATGGCAGGAGACCCAGGAGGACCCCACTGTTGACACAGAGACATAAAAAAGCAAGACTACATTTTGCAAAAATGAACTTGAGTAAGCAAAAATCCTTCTGGGAAAACGTCTTGAGAACAGATGAAACCAAGATAGAGCTTTTTGGTAAAGCACATCTTTCTACTGTTTACCGAAAATGGAATGAGGCCTACACAGAAAAGAACACAGTACCTACAGTCAGGGGCGGATTAAGTGCATGATAGGCCCGGGGCTGTCTACCCAACTTGGGCCCCCCCCCTCCATTTTTTTTTTTTTTTTTTTGAAGAGGCTGCGGTGCTTCATGGGCGCCACAGTCTCTTCTTAGGACATATGACATCTTCAGACTAAAAAAAAAATACCCTAAATTGGGTCCTAAACTAAAAAAATTTGGTCACCAAATTTAAAATATATATAATTGTAATAAAAAAGACATGGAGGAGAATACAGCACCACATACCTCTTACATCCAGTGACATCTCCTGTCATGTAGACCTTCTCTTTCCTCTTCTCCTCCATTTGACCCAGACCACCATGGCAAATTCTTTCAGCCATATTTCGTCTCTACAGTTTGTAACACAAACACGTTAGATTTCTCAATTTTTCCATCAACCTCCCCATCCTGGTGTCCCAACAGTGTCATCCTGCCACCCCAAATACTGTGCTCGTTGTGCTTCCCAATGTTCCAGGAACTATACTGCTGAAAAAATAGTGACCCTAATAGACATAATTGGGGTAATTTATCAAACTGGTGTAAAGTAGAACTGGATTTCCAAAAGAGCTGTCAAATATGAAAGGTGGAATCTGATTGGCTGCTATGGGCAACTAAGCCAGTTCTGCGTTACACCAGTTTGATAAATTACCCCAAATGTTCCTATAGTGTCCACAGCAGCTATAATGTCCCCTAGAGTGCCCCGAGTATTAATACCACCCTCTATTGTGCTCCAGGCAATAATCCCTGTATAGTGTCCCAAGAAATAATAGAATTTCCCCTACAGTGCCTCCCCAATAGCAACACCCCCATATAGTAATTTCCACCACACTGCCCCCACATAGTAATCCCCCCATAGTAATTTGCCCCCACACAGTAATTTCCCCCAAACTGCCCCCATATAGTAGTTTGCCCCCCACACAGTAATTTGCCCTACACTGCCCCACATAGTAATTTCCACCACACTGCCCCCACATAGTAATTTGCCCCCACATAGTAATTTGCCCCCACATAGCAATTTCCCCACACTGTCCCCACATAGAAATTACCCCACACTGTCCCCACATGGCAATTTCCCCCACACTGTCCCCACACAATAGTTTCCCCCACACTGCCCGCACATAGTAATTTGCCCCCACATTGTCCTATATAATAATTTGCCCCCACACTGCCCCATATAGTAATTTGTCCACACACTGCCCCATATAGTAAATTTGTCCCCACACTGCCCCATATAGTAATTTGTCCACACACTGCCCCATATAGTAATTTGTCCCCACACTGCCCCATATAGTAATTTGTCCCCACACTGCCCATATAGTAATTTGTCCCCACACTGCCCCACATAGTAATTTTTCCCCACACTGCCCCCATATAGTAATTTGTCCCCACACTGCCCCATATAGTAATTTGTCCCCACACTGCACCATATAGTAAATTGTCCCCACACTGCCCATATAGTAATTTGTCCACACACTGCCCCATATAGTAATTTGTCCCCACACAGTAATTTGTCCCCACACTGCCTCATATAGTAATTTGTCCCCACACTGCCCCATATAGTAATTTGTCCCTACACTGCCCCATATAGTAATTTGTCCACACACTGCCCCATATAGTAAATTTGTCCCCACACTGCCCCATATAGTAATTTGTCCCCACACTGCCCCATATAGTAATTTGTCCCCACACTGCCCCATATAGTAATTTGTCCCCACACTGCCCCCATATAGTAATTTGTCCCCACACTGCCCCACATAGTAATTTGTCCCCACACTGCCTCATATAGTAATTTGTCCCCACACTGCCCCATATAGTAATTTGTCCCCACACTGCCCCATATAGTAATTTGTCCCCACACTGCACCATATAGTAATTTGTCCCCACACTGCCCCCACATAGTAATTTGTCCCCACACTGCCCCATATAGTAATTTGTCCCCACACTGCCCCCACATAGTAATTTGTCCCCACACTGCCCCATATAGTAATTTGTCCCCACACTGCCCCATATAGTAATTTGTCCCCACACTGCCCCCACATAGTAATTTGCCCCCACACTGCCCCATATAGTAATTTGTCCCCACACTGCCCCATATAGTAATTTGTCCCCACACTGCCCCACATAGTAATTTGTCCCCACATTGCCCCATATAGTAATTTGTCCCCACACTGCCCCATATAGTAATTTGTCCCCACACTGCCCCATATAGTAATTTGTCCCCACACTGCCCCATATAGTAATTTGTCCCCACACTGCCCCCACATAGTAATTTGCCCCCACACTGCCCCATATAGTAATTTGTCCCCACACTGCCCCATATAGTAATTTGTCCCCACACTGCCCCATATAGTAATTTGTCCCCACACTGCCCCCACATAGTAATTTGTCCCCACACTACCCCATATAGTAATTTGTCCCCACACTGCCCCCACATAGTAATTTGTCCCCACACTGCCCCCACATAGTAATTTGTCCCCACACTGCCCCATATAGTAATTTGTCCCCACACTGCCCCATATAGTAATTTGTCCCCCCCCCCCCCCCCCCAAGTAGGCACATGAAATAAAAAAAAAAAAAATGAACAAAAAAATGAAAAGATAAATACTCACCTATGTCCAGGGCCAGGCGCTTGCTCGCAGAGGAAGGCGGGATGAGTCAGGCGCGTCACAGTGCTGCGTCCTGGCACAGGCGCTTGATGACGTCATCACGCACGCCTGCGCCGGGATTTCTCTACCACATAGGCCTCAGGCCTACAAGGCCTGAAGCCTATGGCGGTGATCGCGGACGGGACAGGGAGCTATGCGCTCCCGTGCCCCGCCGCAGTATGTGGGCGTTCGGGTCAGCGTTGGGCCCCCCAGCGGTGCTGGGCCCGGGGCTGCCGACCCAAACGTCCCTATTGTAATCCGCCACTGCCTACAGTGAAATATGGTGGAGGTTCATTGATGTTTTGGGGTTGTTTTGCTGCCTCTGGCACTGGGTGCCTTGAATGTGTGCAAGGCATTATGAAATCTGAGGATTACCAACGGATTTTGGGTCGCACTGTAGAGCCCAGTGTCAGAAAGCTGGGTTTGCGGCCGAGATCTTGGGTCTTCCAGCAGGACAATGACCCCAAACATATGTCAAAAAGCACCCAGAAATGGATGGCAACAAAGCGCTGCAGAGTTCTGAAGTGGCCAACAATGTGTCCAGATCTAAATCCCATTGGACATCTGTGGAGAGATCTTAAAATTGCTGTTGGGAAAAGGCGCGCCTCCAATAAGAGAGACCTGGAGCAGTTTGCTATGGAAGAGTGGTCCAAAATTCCTGGTGAGAGGTGTCAGAAGCTTATTAATGGTTATAGGAAGCGACTGATTTCAGTAATTTTTTCCAAAGGGTGTGCAACCAAATATTAAGTTAAAGAATAACTGTCATTTTTTATTTTTTTTGGAGTATTGGATTGTGGTGATTAATATCACCTTGGTGGCCCTATTTCAACTTTTCACTGTGTATTCAATTACCCCTTAATTCCACATTTTTTTTCCCTGCACTGCCTACTTTTACCTGTGCCTAAAATAGGGTTGCTAGGCATGGTCCGTCTATCTGTTGAAGGACGGAGCACGCAGCGTGCAGGGTCAGATTACTGACAGCCAGGGACTGTAAGTAAATGATTAAATCCAGGTCCTCCCCAGCAGCTGATAACAGTGCCTGGGCTGTGTGCACTTGTCCCTGTCCCTTGGCAGACGCTCCCTCACTAAGCAGAGCTGGAGGATGCAGAGCCGAATCAGCGCAGACCAGGGAAGGGAGATCTGCCATCTGCTCAGTGTATAAATGAAAGCAACATGTGGTAAGAGGACCCCTTTGTGCTGCAGGAGATTAACCCTTTAGGGGGGAGGGCTCTGGTTACTGACACTTTTGGGGGGCTATTGTTACTGGCTAGTGAGGGCAGGCGGGATTAGCCTCAGGGTGAGGGCAGTGGCGGCCATCTTAACGGAATAGTGAAATTGCAGTTTTATGCAGACTGGTTGCTAAGGGCTGAATCTTATTAAATATGGGGTAAGTCAGTCTAATAGTAACTGATTCTGGAATATCATGTTATTAGCAACTACATATATGAAAATTGAAATTAGGGTCTAAATATGACAGTTATCCTTTAAAGGTGCCAATAATTTTGTCCAGCCCATTATTGGAGTTTGGTGTGACATTATGTCCAATTTGCTTTTTTTCCTCCCTTTTTTGGTTTTGTTCCAATACACACAAAGGGAATAAACATGTGTATAGCAAAACATGTGTTACTGCAATACTTTTCTGTGAGAAATACTTCATTTTCTTGGAAAATTTCAGGGGTGCCAACATTTACGGCTATGACTGTATTAGAAGCTCTATATACTGTGGTCTGATAATAGGCTTGCTTTGTTTTAAAAACCATGTCTCACCTCTGTTGGGATTATACTAAAGAGATTTCTAATGCTAATACATGGAGTGTTCTTTGAATTGCTCTTGGAACAATATTACCCAATGACATTCACAAATTAGATTCCAACACAGTTAAGGGGAAAAGGGCGCACTTTAAATTGGCTGGCACTGAGCTCTAACACAAGGGAAATGGTAGCCAGTTATCAGATTGAAAACCATTTCGAATTGCTACGCAACAAAATTATGCAATGTAAAAAGTTACAATGGCATAAAATTTTGTGTAATAATTTATAGGTCAAGGTGTGTCTAGTTAATTGCCATAAACATAAATATATAACATATTTTACATATACTGTAAGTACTGTACTTCCATTCCTCCTTGATTCTGGTGTTAAATTGCAGTCTGATAAAACCAGTTTTGGGGTATATTTAATATATATAAATACATCTACTCCTCCTTGATTTATGAAATTGTGTTCTGTTACAGAGTTTTGGGGTGTATTTATTTTACATATGAGTACTTCCATTCTTCCTTGATTCTGTAGTGAAATTACAGTCTGATACAAACAGTTTTGGAGTGTATTTATTTTACATATAAGTACTTCTTGATTCTGGTGTTAACAGGGGCAGGCACTTCGGGCACTTCAGACGTGGTCCAAGGGCCAGGCCGGCATGGGGGCCCGCTGCAGCCGTGCACATAACATAATGTGCACAGACTGAAAAGTTATTCACCTCGGCCCGGCTATGGGGGCCCGGGCCCGGCGGCTGGTTCAGCATTGCAAATCGCGATATTAACTATAGTATTCCCGGAGCACGCGGGCGCGATAACGTTATCATGCGCCTGTGCAGGGACGCAGCATAGTGACGTGCATCGCGCGTCTGCCTATCTACGAGTGAACGCCAGGAGTCTAGGACACAGGTAAGTATTGGCTTTTATTTTATTTTTTTGTGTGCCAAGCCAACTTTGGAGGACATTACGGGGGGGGGGGCACAGGAGTCGAGGATACATATTACTGAAGGGACAATGGGGGGCAAATTACTACATGGGGAGCAAACTACTACATGGGGGCAGTGTGGGGGGAAATTAATACTGTGGGGGCAGTGTGGGGGACAATTAATACTGTGAGGCAGTGTGGGAGACAATTAATACTGTGGGGGGAAAATTACTACTGTGGGGGCAGTCTGGGGGGAAATCAATACTGTAGGGGCAGTGTGGGGGAAATCAATACTGTGGGGGCAGTGTGGGGGAAATCAATACTGTGGGGGCAGTGTGGGGGAAATTGATACTGTGAGGGACAATTACTACTGTGGGGGCAGTGTGGGGGACAATTGATACTGTGGGTGACAATTACTACTGTGGGGGCAGTGTGGGGGACAATTGGTACTGTGGGGGCAGTGTGGGGGACAATTACTACTGTGGGGGCAGTATGGGGGACAATTGGTACTGTGGGGGCAGTGTGGGAGACAATTACTACTGTGGGGCAGTGTGGGGGGCAATTGGTACTTTGGGGGCAGTGTGGGGGACAATTACTACTGTGGGGGCAGTGTGGGGAACAATTACTACTGTGGGGGCAGTGTGGGGACAATTATTACTGTGGGGGCAGTGTTGGGGACAATTACTACTATGATGGCAGTGTGAGGGATGTCTCTATTGGGTAGGAACTATAGGGGCATTTCTATTACAAGGACATATTAGGGGACATTACTATTACTTGGAGCACAATATAGGATGTTATTATTACTGGGGGTACTCTAGGGGACATTATGATTGCTGTAGACACCATAGGGACATATGGGGGTAATTTATCAAACTGGTGTTTAGTAGAACTGGCTTAGTTGCAACCAGATTTCACTTTTAATTTTAGACAGCTCCTTTTGAGAATGAAAGGTGGAATCTGATTGGTTGCTATGGGCAACTAAGCCAATTGTACTATACACCAGTTTGATAAATGACCCCAATTATGAGAAATATAACATGTCTGTGTAGCAAACTCTATAGACAAGATGCAGCTGAAAGAATTTGTCATGGCGGTCTGAGTCAAATGGAGGAGAAGAGGAAAGAGAAGATCTACATGACAGGAGATGTCACTGGATGTAAGAGGTATGTGGTGCTGTATTCTCCTATATGTAGAGCTGGCTCACTACTGTGACCTGCATCTCATCTTCTCCTCCAAGTGTTTTTTTATTATAAGATTACTATCACATTAGCGTTAACATTTTCCAGTATTGAGTTCTGTCTTAGGGTCTCAATACCGGAAAAAAATGCTTCCGTTTTTTCCCCATTCATTGTCAATGGGGACAAAACTGAACTGAACAGAACATGCATTCTGTTCTGTTTAGTTGCGTTCCCAGACCAGAGAGCAAATCGTAACATGTTGTATTTTGCTTTCCGTCCTGGGTTGTGGAGCAAGACGGATCTGACACAATAGAAAACGGTTCCGTCCCCCATTGACTTTCAATGGAGTTTATGACGGATCTGTCTTGGCTGTGTTACAAATAATACAACAGGATCTGTTCATAACGGATTCAGATGGATGTATTATCAGTAACGGAAGTGTTTTTGCTGAACCCTGCCAGATCCAGCAAAAACATTAGTGTAAAAGTAGCCTGATTTATGTATTTTAAATTTGCCAACTAAAAATTTTATTTGGCTCCTGGGTATTTTTGCAGTCCTATGTAACACTACAGATAACATAAGGTAAAAGGGTTCTCTAGGATTTACATATTGATATAGGTGATGTGGGCGGTGCAATATGTGGGTGTGGCTTGAGGGTGGGCGGGGACACAGGGGCACTATAATCTCCTATTGCCCAGGGGCCCCATGAGTTGTCTGTCTGCCCCTGGGTGTAAAATTGCATTCTGATACAACCAGTTTTGGGATGTATTTAGTTGATATATAAGTATATCTATTCCTTGTTGATTATGCAGTGATATTACTCATTGTTTTACAAACAGTTTTGGGGAGTATTTATTCTACATATTAGTACTTCCATTCCTCCTTGGGTGTGAAATTGCAATCTGATACAAACAGTTTTGGGGTGTATGCAGGGCCGGCTCTATAATAAGGCAGACCAAGCGGCCGCCTGAGGGAGCAGAGAAGGGGGGTGGCGCCAGGGCGGAATTATATATATTTTTAAATACATAACTTGCGGACTTGCCCGCCGGGCCCTGCAGGTGTGCCGTGCGGCCCCGGCCCTCACCTCCTCACAGAGCGGCACGCAGGTTCAGCAGCAGCACGGCAACACAGACAGTCACAGGGACAGGGGGGGGTGTGGCGCTGCGACGGCGGCAGGCAGCAGCAACTGGTGTAGACTGGGGAGTGGAGGTCTGGAGACTGGAGGTGGAGCTGTTGGTGGTGAGTAACTGTGTGGACAAATGTCTCTGAGTAGTCTGTCTGTGCGGCCCGCAGGGAGAAATGTATGTGCCATGGGGGGGGGGGGGGGAAATGGGACAACATGGATGGACGGAGAGAAATATGACAATATGGATGGAGGGAGAAAAATGTGACAACATGGTTGGGGGTCTGATTGCTGGTCTGACCTGAGGTGTAATGGAAAATATTTTTTTCTTATTATCCTCCTCTAAAACCTTGCCCCCATACAGTAATTTGCCCCACACAGTAATTCCCCCACAATTCCCCCACACATTAATTTCCCCCACACTTCCCCCATATAGTAATTTGCCCCACACAGTAATTTCCACCATAGTGCCCCAAACAGTAATTTGCCCCACACTGCCCCCACACAGTAGTGTCCCCCACACTGCCCCCATACACTAGTGTCCCTCACACAGTAGTTTCCCCCACACTGCCCCACAGTAATTTCCCGCACACAGTAGTTTCCCCCATACAGTAGTTTCCCCCACACTGCCCCCACACAGTAGTGTCCCCCACACTTCCCCCACACAGTAGTGTCCCCCACACTGCCCCCACACAGTAATTTCCTACACACAGTAGTTTCCCCTATACAGTAATGTCCCCCACACTGCCCCCACACAGTAGTGTCCCCCACACTGCCCCCACACAGTAGTGTCCCCCACACTGCCCCCCACAAAGTAGTTTCCCCCATACAGTAGTTTCTCCCACGCAGTAATTTCCCCCACACTGCCCCCATACAGTAGTGTCACCCACACAGTAGTTTCCCCCACACTGCCCCCACAGAAATTTCCCACACACTGCTCCAACACAGTAGTTTCCCCCATACAGTAATTTCCCCCACACTGCCCCCACACAGTAGTTCCCCCAGAGTAGCTTCTCCTACACTGCCCCCACACAGTAGTTTCCCCCACACTGCCCCCACACAGTAGTTCCCCCACAGTAGTTTCTCCCACACTGCCCCCACACAGTAGTCTCCCCCACAATGCCCATATAGTAATTTGCCCCCCACATAGTAATCCCTCCCATAATAATTTGCCCTTACACAGTGTCCCACCATATTTCCCCCCCACATGTCCTCCTGTGTGCACCTCTCATGTCCCCCATGTTAGCACATAAAATAAAATAATTTGCCCCCACACAGTATCCCACCATATTCTATCCCCACATGTTCTACTGTGTGCACCCCCCACATGTCCCCAAAAGTTGGCACATAAAATAAAATAAAAAAATTATGCTGTAAAATTGAGTATTTAAAACCCAGAAAATTATATATTTCTAGCTTAAATTGCACACTGACTAATGCTGCAAAGGACATTGCCAAAAATGGGTCTTTTTTTAAACCCAGATTATTATTGCAGTATTTCAAGCTTGGATTTCAATGTCACAAAAGCACATATTCAGTGCTGGTGCACTGAGCTTGTATAAAATGGCCGCCGCTGCCCACCTAACTAACAGACGGATAAAAGTTATTTTTCTCTGTCACTGGGCGCAGGGCAGGGCAAAAATATTGTGCACTGTACCCACAGAACTGAAATGTTCAGATCCGGGGTCCAAAAATCCTAAAGTTCGGTACGAAACCGAACTTTGCAGTTCGGGTTCGCTCAACCCTACTTTCAACACTTTTGTAATTTTTAGAAATGTTTTTCTAGCTTCTAGTACTGGCTATTCCCTTACGTCCTACCAGCAGCACAGATGGGGTTAACTGCCCCTGTGGACTGGTAGGACCGGCGGAATTTTAATGAGCCCAAAGAACCAATAAACGATCTTCAGCTCCCTGAAAGGGAGGAGATCACCCCCCAGCCCACCGTGTTTTTTTCTGTCCTCTGGACAGGTGGACTGGCGGTGTCGCTCCCCCTCTGGGAGCTGAAGAGTGCTAGGGGCTCTATTTTTTTAGATCCGGGACAAAGCAGTGAAAGTCCAGTCAGACAATATGACTGCAGTTCTCTATATAAACAAACAGGGAGGCACAAGATCATTGCCCCTTCTGTCAGAGATCGGGGTGATTCTTCGATGGGCAGAGACGAACCTTTCCCATCTATCTGCCGTTCATATTCGAGGCTCCCTCAATATGATAGAGGACCGCTTAAGTCGAGAATTACCGACCATGGAGTGGTCTCTGCATCCGGAGATCTTCAGGCAGCTAGTTCACAGATGGGGTATGCCAGAAGTGGATCTCATGGCAACCAGGTTCAACGCCAAGGTGCTGAGGTTCTGTTCCCTCTACAGGGAAGACAACCCCCTGGCGATAGATGCTCTGTCAATACCGTGGAGGTTCAGGCTGGCTTACATCTTCCCTCCGTTTTCCATGATACCGAGGGTATTGATGAAAATCCGTCAGGATCAGGCCTCGGTAATAGCCATCATACCGTTTTGGCCCAGAAGATCCTGGTTTACCCAGCTCATTCAGATGAGTCGGGGACAATACTGGAGACTCCCCCCGGAGCAGACCCTGGTGTCGTGGGACACTCACCTCTGCCCAGATCTGCACAGGTTCAACCTGACAGCCTGGAGGTTGATCAGTCCCTTCCCAACATAGAAGGGCTTTCCGAGTCGGTCCTGAGAACTTTGTCGCATTCCCGAGCAGAGTCTACAAAGAAGGCCTACTCCAGGATCATGAGAATCTTCGTGGCATGGTGTGATTCCAGACAGGTGGCGTCCGCAGATCCGCCCCTTCCTGCGATACTTCAATTTCTTCAAGATGGATTAGATAGAGGCCTATCTCCAGCTACCTTGAAGGTACAGGTTTATGCCATCTCGGCCTGTCTCAACAGGCCACATTCTCGGGACCCACTCATTAAACGCTTCCTGAAGGGAGCTGAAAGACTAAAGCCTACTATACTGAAACCTATCCCCCAGTGGGATCTTTCAGTACTGCTCAGGGGGCTAGCATCTCCCCCCTTCGAGCCCTTGGAGGAGGTAAATTTCAAATTTTTGACTTTAAAGATGGTCTTTCTTCTGGCTATAGCTTCAGCCAAAAGAATTTCTGAATTGCAGGCTTTCTCTGCAATTCACCCGTACATTATTTTCCTACAGGATAGAGTACTCCTGAAGTTTTTACCCTACTTCAGGCCTAAGGTGCCTACTTTCCAGAACATCAATCAGGTAATCTCTTTACCAGTTTTGTTTACAGCCTCCTCCTCTGATACTCCAGCTAGAGACCCGCTGGATATTTCAAGATGCCTCCAGATCTATGTGGATAGATCTAGAGAGTTCAGGATAGATGAGAATCTTCCTATCCTGTTTGCCGGTAAGTCTAAAGGCCATAAAGCGTCTAAAGCTACCATTAGTCGCTGGATTAAGGAGGCCATTATGGAAGCTTTCGTCTCCCAATCCTTAGATCCTCCTGAGTTTGTGAGAGCCCATTCTACTAGGGCGGTCTCCACCTCGGTTGCGGAGAGAAGACTCCTCCCCTTAGAGTTGATCTGTAAGGCGGCCTCCTGGAGCTCTGAGTCAACCTTCATCTCCCATTATAGGATAGATGCTAGGATGGCAGAGTTTTTGGCTTTTGGGCAGACTGTTCTTAGTTCTGCCAGGCATGAGGACCCTCCCTAGGGGATTCTTCTTGCTATCTCCCCATCTGTGCTGCTGGTAGAACGTAAGGGAATCGTTAATTTCTAACGATAATTTGTTTTCCCTTAGTCCTAACAGCAGCACACAAAATCCCACCCTAAATACATTATGCTTGTTAAAAACACGGTGGGCTGGGGGGTGATCTCCTCCCTTTCAGGGAGCTGAAGATCGTTTATTGGTTCTTTGGGCTCATTAAAATTCCGCCGGTCCTACCAGTCCACAGGGGCAGTTAACCCTATCTGTGCTGCTGTTAGGACTAAGGGAAAACAAATTATCGTTAGAAATTAACGATTTACTGCTCATGCATGAGTTACTATTCTTTTTGAAAACTTGTCCCAAACTCATTTCAGAGGGCAGTTTTCACTCCTTATACACTACTACAATGAATAACCAAGTTTCCTTTAAAGTGGTTTGCTGGGGGCTTTATACTTATGACCTGTCTTTAAGGAAAAGTCATCAGTATAGGATCGGTGTAAGGTGGCCTCCCAGCACCCATGCAATCACGTGTTCGAAAAAAACTGTGGCACTCTCCTCGCAGCTTACCAAGTACAATGCAGTCCATTGGATAGAGCCCTATTATATTGACTGGGACTGGGCTGCACCTAGACCATGTGACCAATGAACGTGGAATCGCTGGTCTAGAAAGAGCCTGCAGGGCTCACCAGAGTGCCATGGCCTCAATCAGCTAAACTTCGGGGGTGTTGGGAGACAAACCCCCACCGATCACATACTGATGACTACTGTTGAGCGAATTGAAGCCAATCAAATTGACTTTGATCCGAATTTCAGGAAAAATTGGATTTGCCACATAGCCGAATTTACTTGCACTTTGTGATAATGAATACATTTTTCTTGAAATGGCGGTAAAAAAAAAAAACATACCTAATACATTTGCTCGATAGCTGTTATAGCCATCTTGATTGAGTATACTGTGCAAAATCTCATTCGGGGTGATGTGTGACAGTGATGAAGTCACCGCTCCTGACTGGCATGATGATATCATTTGTGTTTAGCGCAAATATTTGTATTACGAATTTTTATATCGACACTTCGAGAATTTGCAAATATTTAGAATCTAGTGCTATATATTCGTAATGACGACTATTCTTTTATTTTTTTTTAACACAGTACACATCAGGTGATCATCCCTCCCTTCTTCTAGCTTGTGGGCCAATGAGAAGGCTTTGTCACAGCTTAGCAGCATCCCTAGCAACCAATAGAAAAAGTTACCTATCCCTTCACTATATAAATTAAGACATTCCCCAGCAGGCATTTTGTGGCGTTTCATGTGGGAGAGAGAGGAGCTTGAATACTGTGCTGTGCTCTTTCAAATTACATTCCAAATTGCATATAAATAATCATATAGTATTAGATAGTAATAGGAAATTGTGTAGCTGAATAGCTGATAGGGTCCAGTGCAGGGTGTAGTGTAGGTTATAGAGATAGTTAGCTAAGATATAATCCATATAGTTAGTGTTAGATAGTATCGGTTATAGTGTGTGGCAGGAAAATAAATGTGCAATGTGCATGTGAGAGAGATTACTCTGCTGTCCATACATACATGATACAGAAATAGTGCTGTGATGTCACAACAATACTAAGTTCAAAAATTAGTATTATGTTGTCAGATCTGATTAAAGGTGAAGTTGTATGTATTGCGCTAAAATATTCAAATCAATAGTGACGCGATCTCAAATATTTTGAAAAACTCTATCTGCATATAAAGCTATTGTTATGACATGCATGGAATTTTAATCTAAAACAGTTCTGCAATGTACAATCACTTACCGTGATCAGGAGTTCTTCCTCACTATCTCGAAAGTTGCGAATATTCGCCTAAATATTCGTGATATATCGCAAATTCGAATATAGCCCCTGCCGCTCATCACTAGACATCATCACAGAGTGAGATTTCATGCGGTGTCTTCAATCTAGATGGCCGCAACGGCCTCTCCGCGAGCAAATGCATAAGTTGAGTATTTATTTATTTTTCAACCTGAATAACCCCTGAAAGGCCTCAATTGTAGTATCAGATGCTGCAATCAGAGGGACATCTGCGGGGTTCAATGACGGGGGGTAGCTCTATCGCCGTTCCCCGTCATTGCATCCACTACATAAAAAGGA
This sequence comes from Bufo bufo, assembly GCF_905171765.1. Classification (NCBI taxonomy): domain Eukaryota; kingdom Metazoa; phylum Chordata; class Amphibia; order Anura; family Bufonidae; genus Bufo; species Bufo bufo. The sequence goes on along the minus strand of NC_053391.1, from coordinate 169,657,555 downwards.
ATGCACTTTGTGACAAATTACTTCATCACGAATTGAATTTATTTGAGAAATCCGGTGAAGCAGCGCATTCAAATTTTTCATAACTTTGCTCATCACTGCTGATGGCCTATGCTGAGGATAGATCATCAGTATAAAAGACTCATTTAAAGTGTAATGGGGTCAAGCGCACATCCAATAATCATGAAGAGAATGGAAGTCACATGACCCGTGTTCAACCATTCTGTGTGAATGTGTACTATGTTAAATACAATAAAGTGGTCGTGCTTGTACAAAACCATGTACATTGAAGTTTATTGAAGTCTAGGGGAGTTACAGAAGATGTGAATGTGCCATAAATATGTAAGATGGGAATGTTCCTTTAAATTAATCTATAATAAAAATAGTGTAAGTATATTATGTGGTCATTGAAAGTTCATATGGCTAGTATTGCATATAAAAATGCAGAACAGTCACAAGTTTGCTTGAATGCTAATTTCATAGTGCATTGGTTACTATAAAATATCCCAAAATGTAGCTGGATTCATTTAAAGACTGCATGCAGATTTACTATTTTAGCCTCTCGTCGAGGTGCTTTAACGTTAAGCATCAAAGACTTTCATATTAGCCGCAGCTTACACACCATTTCTGATTACAAAAAGATATTTGCAAATAGAACTAAATACACTGTAGGGCTTTGACTATTTAGCAAGAAAATATTTGCCCCTGTAGAAATATAACACATATTTCTGGAGCACAAGAAAGCATACAGAAAATATCTAGCATCAAAAGTCACAATAATGCTGCCATTATTCCCGAGATCAACTAAGAACAAAATAACAGTATCTGATTAGTTATGTTGCTAGAGAATTTATTTCTAGAAAAACTTTTATTTTCCCATTAACATAGCTTGTTTTTTTGTGGGACAAGTTGCACTTTCTAATTACATCATTTATTATTGCATACAATGTAGTGGGGAGCTGGAAAAAAATTCGAAATGGGGTGAAATTGTTAAAAACAAATGCTATTCCGCAACAGATTTATGGGTTTCGTTTTTTATGACCTTCCCTAAGTGGTAAAACTGAACTGTTACTTTCATTGTCCAGGTCAGTACTATTATGGCGATACCACATATGTATACTTTTTCTTGTGTTTTAATACTGAAAAAATTAGAAACTTTGGAAAAAAGATATTTTTTTCTTTTCATTTCCATATTCTGTCCTCTATAACTTTTTAGTAGTTTTGTGTACAGAGCAGTGTTAATTTTTTGAGGGGAAATCTATAATTTTTATTGAAACCATTTTGGTATTTTGTGTATGACTTTATTTATTTTCTTACTTTTTTTTTATAGTTCCCATAGGGAACTATAACAAGCAGTCATGAGATTGCTACTCTCATAGACTCCATGCATTTGCATTGAAATCTATGAGAAATACACTATGGGGGTCATTTATTAAGACTGGCGTTTCAGACACCAGTCTTAATAACCCCTGTGCTGGCGGTGGATTGTCCAAAGTTATTTAGAGGCGCATTCACCGCTGGTATAAACATACACCAGCTTCCTTGACCGCCGCTTCCCCGCCGACACCAAGCCCCCTTTTTTAGATCTGGCGTGAGTGGGGAAAAGTTGCACATTGCAGTGCAACTAACCTTTAGGCCACAATCTGTATCAGATATATGCCAGAAAAAGTATATCTGATAGTAAATGGCCCCCTATGTTTCTATGGAACCCAGCCACAGGCAGGGGTTACATAGGAACTAATGTGCAGCAGCTTCATATCATTGCAGAATGAAGAGACTGCCACACCCTGCTGAGGCTGGGTATGCTAGGCAGAGCCTTCTAGTTGCAATTACTGCCTTATAATACAGTGGCAGCTGCTGCAGAGCCTCAGAGCCTCAAAAGCAGCTACCTGCACAAACATTTATTTTTCCCATTTAAACAGAATTACAGTTGGTGTGGGGGAAATACTGTAAGCTCAATACAACTGTTCAACACATACTTTACCATGCAGAGGATAGAAAGCATTTTAAATCCTAATGAAAACACATGACATAATAGACAGAAATCTGGGATAGAGCAACACTAGACAGCTCAATATATTTTTTTGATTTGGAAAAATAGCAATATATGTGTGTTTTACAATACAGAGAATAGCGTTTTAAGTCTATTAATTGTTTTGCGAAATATAGCAATACAAGTGTGCAGCATATCCTTTACAATTGTAAAACCCAGAGGATAGCATTTTAAAACTCTGAATGAATAAAAACTAAATACTAGTCCGAAATCTGTGTTAGTACCTCCTGTGACACAGTATAAGGTCTGGTGTGAAGTGGAAGGTATTCCCCCCCCCCCAGCATGTGCTGCTGGATTGATTGACCGAACCGGATCTCAGCCAACTGGACGGCAGTAGTGGTCTCTTTATGTGCCTGGATGAATGTTTACGGAGGACAGGTCAAATAAATCTTGGACTTAAACTTTGGTGTGGAACTGTTTGCAAAGGATGAACCCACGCCTGGACTTGGACTCTGTATGTGGGACCTGCAGCATAGAAACATAGAAACATAGAATGTGTCGGCAGATAAGAACCATTTGGCCCATCTAGTCTGCCCAATATATCTGAATCCTATTAATAGTCCCTGGCCCTATCTTATATGAAGGATAGCCTTATGCCTATCCCATGCATGCTTAAACTCCTTCACTGTATTTGCAGCTACCACTTCTGCAGGAAGGCTATTCCATGCATTCACTACTCTCTCAGTAAAGTAATACTTCCTTATATTACTTTTAAACCTATGCCCCTCTAATTTAAAACTGTGTCCTCTTGTGGTAGTTTTTCTTCTTTTAAATATGCTCTCCTCCTTTACCGAGTTGATTCCCTTTATGTATTTAAAAGTTTCTATCATATCCCCTCTGTCTCTTCTTTCTTCCAAGCTATACATATTAAGGTCCTTTAACCTTTCCTGGTAAGTTTTATCCTGCAATCCATGTACTAGTTTAGTAGCTCTTCTCTGAACTCTCTCTAGAGTATCTATATCCTTCTGGAGATATGGCCTCCAGTACTGCGCACAATACTCCAAGTGAGGTCTCACCAGTGTTCTGTACAGCAGCATAAGCACTTCACTCTTTCTACTGCTTATACCTCTCCCTATACATCCAAGCATTCTGCTGGCATTTCGTGCTGCTCTATTACATTGTCTTCCCACCTTTAAGTTTTCTGAAATAATTACTCCTAAATCCCTTTCCTCAGATACTGAGGTCAGGACTGTGTCAAATATTCTATATTCTGCCCTTGGGTTTTTACGCCCCAGGTGCATTATCTTGCACTTATCCACATTAAATTTCAGTTGCCAGAGTTCTGACCATTCTTCTAGTTTTCCTAAATCGTTTTCCTAAATCCTTTTCCATTTGGCGTTTCCCTCCAGGAACATCAACCCTGTTACATATCTTTGTGTCATCAGCAAAAAGACAAACCTTACCATCGAGGCCTTTTGCAATATCACTTATGAAGATATTAAACAAAATTGTTCCCAGTACAGATCCCTGTGGAACCCCACTGGTAACATGGCCTTGTTTTGAATGTTCTCCATTGACTACAACCCTCTGCTGTCTGTCACTCAGCCACTGCCTAATCCACTCAACAATATGGGAGTCCATGCTCAATGACTGCAGTTTATTGATAAGTCTTCTATGTGGGACAGTGTCAAAAGCCTTACTAAAATCTAGATATGCGATGTCTACTGCACCTCCACCGTCTATTATTTTAGTCACCCAGTCAAAAAAATCTATAAGATTTGTTTGACATGATCTCCCTGAAGTAAACCCATGTTGTTTTTCATCTTGCAATCCATGGGATTTTAGATGTTCCACAATCCTATCCTTTAATAGGGTTTCAATTAATTTGCCTGCTATTGATGTCAGACTCACTGGTCTATAGTTGCTCGATTCCTCCCTACTACCTTTCTTGTGAATGGGCACAACATTTGCCAATTTCCAATCTTCCGGGACGACTCCTGTTACTAATGATTGGTTAAATAAATCTGTTAACGGTTTTGCCAGCTCACCACTAAGCTCTTTTAATAATTTTTGGTGTATCTCATCAGGTCCCTGTGACTTATTTGTCTTCACTTTAGACAGCAAACTTAGAACATCTTCCTCTGTAAAGCTACATGCATCAAATGATTTATTAGTCATCCTTTCTAGTGGAGGTCCTTCTCCTTCTTTTCCTTTTGTAAAAACTGAACAGAAGTATTCATTAAGGCAGTCGGCTAGCCCTTTATTCTCTTCTACATACCTTCCGTCCTTTGTTTTTAATTTAGTTATTCCTTGTTTTAATTTCCTTTTTTCATTTATATATCTGAAGAATGTCTTATCCCCTTTTTTCATAGACTGAGCTAGTTAGCATGGTGGGAACTAAACAACCGGACTTTCAACTAAGGTGACATTGTTTGCTGAGCTGTTAAATCTGCTTGTGTGAATACACGGCAACACTGGAATCTGATTAAGAACTGTTTTTGTGCCTCTGTTCTGCGTCCACTCACCCTGCCTACCAAAGCGAATCCCCCCACTCTACAGAGTTCAAATTGGTGTGTGTGTGTGTGTCTGTGTGTGTGAAATCTTATAGTAGCTTGACAACATGCGTTTTACACTAGAGAGTTTTTTTCAGAACCTACATATTTGAACATTCATTAGACATTAGGCCCAAATATTTTCAGTGGTGCCGATACTACGTTATTTCCTAAGTAAGTTGTCAGTAGCAGCATCTTCATTGTGTTTGTGTATAAGGAAGAACATTTTATTGCGCCTCTTGGTCTTTTTAGTTCTAGAGAACAGACTTGCCAACAATTCCATACAGTAATTTGTGTGGCTGGAATACAGCGCTTATCTCTGGCTTTGGAAAGCGCTTATCTCTGGCTTTGGAAAGGCACAACACTATTATTAAAGAGAATGAGATTGTGGGTTGGATGGTTCACTCCTCACAACAGGATGATGGGGAGGTGACTTCTGAGTCTGACACTATGACTGGAGCCAAAGGCCACAGCATTCCTTCTGCTTCTCCTCCTTGAAGCCCCCAAGAAGGCTTTAAGTAGAGTCCTATCTGTCTGCACTGCATTTTCCTAGAGGTATGCCTTCCTATTTGCTAAGAAGTGACAAGAAAACCCCACAACACCCTATGGTAGATAGTCAAGAGAATCTCCCTGTTGAGGACTTTTGTGATAGCAGTCAACATTTGGACTGTCCTGAGAAGGAGGTTCAGGGGGAGGCGAGGAACTCATGTATAGCTGTGGTGGCGAAAAAGAAAAGGTAGGAGGAAGATCCTGTGTGTATCAGCAGTGTCATTATACAGCTGGGACTTATAGTCCTACACATACAACATGCTGCTGAGTTTCCCATCAGTCCGACATTTCACTCAGGGCAGCACTTTTATTCACTCCCTTTGCAGAGCAGGAGGAGGGGAGTCTCTTTTGACACCCATAAATATTCATGAGGAAAACCTTAGAGATTGTTGTTATTGAAAGTAACCAAAGGGCCAGAATAGAACTAGGGAAATAAGGAATAGCGATGAGCGGCAGGGGTCATATTCGAATTCGCGATTTCTCGCTAATATTTTGTAGAATATTCGTTGAATATTCGCGAATTCGAATATTCGTTATATTCTACGATTTTTTTACTCAAAATGGGCAAGGTAATGATTGCGTAATATGCAAATTTTCGTAATGCAAATTTTTGTAATGTGAATTTTTTTATCGCTAATTTTTTAATTGCCCAGTAAAAACATGATTCCTCCCTGCTTCTTGCTTGTCGGCCAATGAGTCATAGCACTATATTGAATATATTTTTTTTTTTAAATATTCATAATATTCAACTATTGAAAAAAATTATTATAGCACTATATTAGCTAAATTGCTATATTTTAATTTTTTTTCGAATATTCGCTATATTGCTATATATTTTTAGTTTTTTCGAATATTCTTAATATTCTAAAACAAGAATATATAGCAATACAGCAAATATTCGAAAAAACGAATGTAGAGCAATTTAGCTAATATAGTGCTATAATAATATAGTGCTGTAATTTTTTTTCCAATCTGAGCCTCAGATGAGAAAAAAATCACAACTATTACACAAAGAAGATTATAGCACTATATTAGCTAAATTGCTCTATATTCGGTTTTTTTTTTGCACACAACCGTATTTTGTTTCCGTGTCCGTTCAGTTTTTTTTGAGGATAGGATGTGGACCCATTCATTTCAATGGGTCCGCAAAAAACGCATCAGTATGTCCGTTCCGTTGCTCCGCAAAAAAAATAGTGCATGTCCTATTTTTTTCTAGTTTGCGGACAAGGATAGGCATTATTACAATGGATTAGCAAAAAAAATGGAAAAACGGATGCCATACGGAACGTCATCCTTTTTTTTGTGGATCCGCAATTTGCAAAACACATACGGTTGTGTGCATGAGGACTTACCGTGATTTCCAAGGCAATTAGCACCAATCTGGTTCTCCACAAATCATTTTGTTCCAAACTTGGTGAATTGAATCTGAACCAAATCTCTTGTTTGCTCATCTCGAAACCAAATAGCAGGGATCAGCAACCTCTGGCACTCCAGGTGTTCTAAAACTACAACTCCCACAATGCTCCATTAACTTCTATGGGAGTTAGAAGAACAGCCGACCATGTTTCAATGCTGGGAGTTGTAGTTTCACAGCAACTGGAGTGCCAAAGGTAGCTGATCCCTGCCATATAGCAGCACATCTATTTTTTCTAATCTTTTTTTTATTTTCTTACTACACATTTTTAATTTTTTTATTTAGTGAACATGATTATGGGGCTGCCATCTTGCTGGAGCTGTTCACAACAGCAAAAAAAAATATAGACACAGTGGTCTGGAGGGGACCTAGTTGACTTCTATGTGAGAGTTTTCTAGACATGCTCTGTGACCTGTGCAGAGTTGATTGTACAAGGAAAGAATAGATAAGCTTTGACAATCACCTATTGTGAATAGTGGACTCTGTGTTATCTATATGCAGAGGTAATATCATTATAAGCAGGATTAGAACGACAGATAAGCAGGTAACTGCAATAAAATTATATAGACATAGAATTGGCACCTATTATTAGGCTTAGTGGCCAGTGTAAAAACTGCAATATTTTATGTTTTTTTGTTTAAATATAAATACTGACATGGAGAATAAACAAACACATCATCAACAATTCTTAAAAAAATATGATAAACATAGAAATGTTATTTAAACAATACTGCAGGTCATTTTCTGATGACACATTTCCTTTAAGGACCAGAGCCGCACATGTACTTAATGGTGATTGAGCTGCCACAGAATCTGCATTAATTTGATCAGTGGCATGGAAGCAGCTGTTCCTTGCTGTAGCCGGTAGATTAACCCCTTAAATGCTGCTGTCAAAACTGACCGCCGCATCTAAGGTGTTCACAGAAGGATGGGGCTCCCTCCCTCACCCATCAGCTCCTAAGACAGCCTGAGTCCTTACAAAGGTCTTGGGGCTTGACAGCTACGGAGGCTTATGAGGCCTAGCCTATAGGCTGGGTCTCATAGGAAACTATCAGTATGAAACTGACAATTCCAATGCAGTACAATATAGCATTTGTCCGTAACAACCAACTCTATAAAAATATAACATGATCTGCCCCATCAAATAAACACCATACAAAATCCTAAGTTGTCTAAGTGACCCACTCGATCTTCACAGTACCCCTGATGGTGGGGATAGACTTTCCCGAGGGGAACACCAGGTCGCTACCTCTTGAGGAGGATTGGCACACGAAGCAGCTAGTCCAGGTGGACCAGGAGGTACCTGAGCGAGGTACCAGAAGTATAGGCATTGTCATTAGACTGAGTCGTAACCAGGAGCAAGAGTGCAGGACCGAAGGATGATGCAGAAGCGAAGTCAAACAGGCAACAGGCCAGGGCAGGCAGCACAGGTACAGGTCAGGCAATGCAGATCAGCAACAGGAGAGTCAAGGCAAGCAGGCAGAGATCAAACAGAAAGCAGAACCAGGAATGCAAGTACCAGTCAGGAACACAAGCAGATATCAGGAACCTTAAAGGGATTCTGTCACCAGGTTTTGGGCTATAGAGCTGCGGACATGCTTGGCTAGATCGCCGCTAGCATGTCCGCAATATATCTGTCCTATAGGGCTGTGTGCTTTTAATTTCTTTAAAAAAGGATTTTATAGATATGTAAATTAGTCTTGAATGTGTCCAAGGGGCTGTACGAACCTTCCTGGAGCCCAACCGTGCCCAGCCACGCCCACCTGTGAAGGAGCCCAGCACCGCCTATGTCCTCCGAATCTCCTCCTTTGATCAACTATAGATTGCCGTAATCTCGCGATGCGCGAGCTCGCGCATGCGCAGTTACTTCCCTGAGGCTGATGCCAGCAAAGGGAAAGAACACTATACTGGCACTGCGCATGCGCGTGCTCGCGCATCCCGAGATTACGGCAATCTATAGTTGATGAAAGGAGGAGATTCGGAGGACATAGGCGGTGCTGGGCTCCTTCACAGGCGGGCGTGGCTGGGCACGGTTGGGCTCCAGGAAGGTTAGTACAGCCCCTTGGACACATTCAAGACTAATTTACATATCTATAAAATCCTTTTTTAAAGAAATTAAAAGCACACAGCCCTATAGGACAGATATATTGCAGACATGCTAGTGGCGATCTAGCCGTGCATGTCCGTATTTCTATAGCCCAAAACCTGGTGACAGAATCCCTTTTAACAGGGCACAAGGACCTTGACACTGAGTCATCTGGGAAGGGGGGGTGACACACTGAAATATGTGCAGGAGGTCTAGGATTGGTCAGCGAGGTCATGTGATCCAACCTTATAAAGCACAGGAAGAGAAGAGATGTGCACCAGCCCATTAAGAGTTTCTTTCATAAGAAATAACGTTATGTAGCTGACTGACATTAGCGATGTGCTAATGTCAGCAGTACATAACAGTATGCTTTATAACTCCCTGCCTGCCGCCATTCTCTTAAAATAAAGACTTTTAAAATATGCTAATGAGCCTCTAGGTGCTATTAGGGCGTTGCTTCAGCACCTAGAGGCTCGGTCTACGCACCCTTTGGCATGCCCAGGTCCAGTTGATTGACTTTCGAGTTCTCTTCAGTGTCCCGTAAATCCTGCGCCTGCGCTGTCAAGTTTAGTATTTGGCGCAGGCGCATTGAGTGAAGGACGCAATCCTGCTGCCGTCTTCTTTCCTTCATTAGCATATTTTAAAAGTCTCTATTTTAAGAGAACGGCGGCAGGCAGGCAGTTATAACGCACACTGTTATGTACTGCTGACATTAGCACATCGGTAATGTCAGTCAGCTACATAACATTATTTCTCATGACAGAAACCCTTTAAGGAAATGCTGCAGGAAACAAGCAGCAAGCTTGCTATGGCCTGGGCTGAAAGGGAACACTGGCAGCAGATCACCGCTGAACACGGCGCCAGGGACCTTCCCTTACAAAAGGCATAATATTGAGTAAAAAATAAAAAGTTATTTTTAGCCCAAAATGGTACCAATGAAAATATCACTTCATCCCTCAAAAAACAAGACCTCACACAATGACACTGACAGGAGAGAAATGGCTGTCAGAAAATGGCGATACAAAAACATGATTTAAAAAAAAAAATCCTTTATTGTGTAAAACTAAGATCATTTAAAAAAAATATATATATTAGGTATTGCTGTGACTGGCTCTATACAAATGTCTCATGATCTAAAAATTGTTTCAGAACAGCCATAATATTGAGTTATAAAAATGTCAAAGGTACCTCAAAATGGTACCTCTGGAAATGTCCCCTCATTCCGCAAAAAATGAGCCTTCATTTAAAACCATCAAATAAAAATGATTGTGTAAAACTCAACAGAAATAAAAAAAAAGTAGAAATATTCGGTATAGCTGAGTCCATAGTGACCTGCTGTATAAAAATATCTCATGATCTACCACGTTAGGAGAGTGCCTTAATAAAAAGAAAATAAATAACAACTTTTTCATAAAAATAAAAAAGTTCCATGTATCAGAAAATGGTACCAATGAAAACTTCTCAAACAAACTGCATCAGAAATACGCCTAATTTTTATTTTTGATAAATGACCCCCAATGTGTCTCAAGAAAATCTTGGAATTGGTTAGATAAGTTACAGCATTTCCATATTTATTACCACTCTACAGTTACCTATGTCAGATTTGTAAAATTAGGATTAGTACCTAAGGTGGAAAATGCCTTGGTCCTGAAGGGGTTAAAAAATGTGTTCTTGAAGACCAGAGAGTTCAGCTAAATCTCAACTAGTTCCCATTTTAGATTATACACATAGCACTGATGTTGGCTGATGTTTACTGCTTAAAAAAATGACTTTTATTAGTAAAGTTGTATTATTATTTTGAGCGTGCACTTTGCAAACGTTGCTGTTATTTTTCAGATAAAATCTACTTCAACTAAGCTCACATTAAAATTAATTTCACTCTCTTATTGATCTGGCCAAAAACACAGTGATTAATTCCTTGTGGCAGCTATTCAAGTCACAATAGTTTCTGCTTAATTTAGGTGCCATCAGCATCGGACCAGTGTTCTTTACTTTGTAGTCAATATAATTAACTTTTTTTTATTCAATTATATTTTCTATGATTGATGGAATGAACCTGTAGCTTGGTAGGGAAGGATGGCTAAATGTGCTGTTGCAATTAGCATTAAACACAATAAAATATTTTCATTAGATAAAAAGATTAATTTAATTTCTCATTTGCAATTGAATTTCTTTGAGCGCTGCCTCTTTTTCAAACAGCTGATCAGTCGGCGTGCCGAGTGTCGGACCTCCACTGATCCAAAATTGATGACCTATCTTGACGATACGTCATCAATATAAAACCACTGTGCAACCTCTTTAAGCTGGCCAAACACTTTTGATAATGTTGGGCTGCCTGCTTCTCTTTGAGACCCTTTGAGTGAGGGCCTGAGGATATTGGAGATTGGAGATTGGAGGTTGAAGCTGGTGCTTACTTTGCAGCCATCATAAGACCTATGAGAAAAAAATAATATGTTACTTATATCACACGATGACTAATTGATTGATTGTTGTTTCTTCCCAAGTTCCAATGAAAGTAACAATTAATTAACCAGTAAATTATAGTTAGCCAGTGGAAAAAAGGTTTATTGTTCTCATTGAGAGAAACAGAATGTTGTAGGTCTGATACCTTTTAATGGCTACCAAAAATAGAAGCAGTGATGTTACAAAGCATGAGTTTTAGACAACTTTCCGCTAGGTTCACATCTCCATTGTGTACTCCAGTAGTCTATTCTAGGAGAGGAACAGACTACCGAGCACACCATATCATGCATACTGGACAAGGCCAGGCACCGCTAGATCCCCATTCTCTATAATGGGATCCAGCAATGATCTGGTGGGTTTCCGACATTCTTGCCAGCTTTCTGCTGGAGAAATACTGCTGTATACAGTATAAAGTGAACTTGCGGTTCGCAAACATTTGATCGCGTTTGCGTTCGCGAACCACCTCAGACGATGTTCGTCCATCACTAAAGCTGAGCAGATTGATATGTAATTTTATGAGAAAAGATTCAGTAAGGACAGGTTGCATTGGCATTAGGGAATTCTTTTATAGGTTTCGTTAACAGAATATAATGGAATTTTAGGACGGAAAGCAAAACGGAAGCCTTTAAGAGGCTTTGTTTTCCTCTGTCATAATACATGTCGAATAACGGTTCCGTTTGTTTCCGTTATATATGACGGAAAAAAATAGTCCTCTCGACAGGACTTTGTTTACTGTCCTGCATAACGGAAACCAGATGGATCCATTATGCTTGCCTCTAAACTTCCATTATGACGGATCAAAATGGAATGCCCCTAAAGATTTTCGATCTGATTTCCATCTTACAAATTCCCTTATTTTCTGTTATATATAGTTATATGTTATAACGGAATGCATAACGGTGATGTGAACCTGCCCTTATCAATAGGTCACATATTCACAAAGAATAAACACTAAGAAAGATACACCAATGACACCAATGACAGCACTAACAGTGACATAACAAGACTCATAGCATTCCTTAGTTAATTTGCTATTGATTTTTGTCCAAAAGTGTCTCATTATTATTTTGTTTAATCTAATCAGGATGTCATAATCTGAGAAGCATGTATGTTTCCAAGTCATGATGTTTCTGTAGCCACATGGAATAGTTTGGAAATGGTAGGGAAAAAAAAAGCTACCTCTCTTCTAGAGGAAAAAAAAAACTGCCTAATTCCTATCCACTGTTTCCAATTTGTTTCCTTGTGTTCTGTGAGAAAAGGATGGTACAGTAAAATGAACACTTATTTACAATATACATAATACATTGTGAAATTGCTAATAACAGGATAACTGATCCTTAAATCTCAAAAAATTTCATATCCATCCTTTGGAGAAAAAATACACACAAATGTAAAAAGCATGACACTGCATGCATGAAGAACATTCTAGTACAAGATGATAAATCATTTTCTATCCATGTAGTTCATAGATGTAGCAATTGTAAACAGGTTTTTCTTTTGTTCATAATGTCAGCCGCATGTCCTTTGACTCCCACAGTCCCTCTGTGCATGTCGGATTTCTATACATTTTGCAAAATTACTGTAATATCTATTAGCATGGTGTAGCCTGTGCAGTTTCCCCCTCTATGAATACTAAATAAGATTTAGCTTGTTGAAGCTCTATACTGCATTCATCCTCTGGTATATTAAATGTGACTTGCATTCTAATGTGTTCTTTCATCTGGATCCAAGGATGGATAGGACACTGAATAATGTAGACACAAGTCTCCTTTGCAAACCTTTGCTATTACCAGCTCGCTAATCAATATACTGTTTGTAGTAATTATATGTCTCTCACAAATGGCTTGCTTTTTTTAACTGCTTAAGGCAAGGTCCCTAATTCAATCTTTTAATCTTGTATAGCGCCACGATACTTTAGAAAGAAGTAACGTTTCTTTAGTAGTGGTCCATTCTATGGATCTTAGTAGGCAATCCTGCTGAATGCTAATATATGCAGATTATTTTAGATTACATTTCAGTTTATAGAAATGTATTTAATTTTCTAACAGACCTAATTTTGTGTTAAAAGATGTTTGCATTTTCTTAAAGAGATTGTGAAAGAATGGGAAGGGGTGGCCTCCTTGGCTATACCTGTAAAGTGAAGCTTACTTACCTGCTTCCCGATGCTGCCTCTCTGCTCCTTCTTCTCCAGCCCCGCTACCTGTAATGCTTCGCTGGGCTCCTTAACCGCAATCATCTGATTTGCTAATGCCCGCAGTCAATCACTGCCTTGAGGCAGTGACTGGCTTCCCCTATTTCATGACAAATGGTCACATGATGCAAGGAGATCCGGTCTCTACCTTGACCAGTTATTGGCTGTGGTGATGCTAAGCCAGATGTTTTCGGTAAGGGAGCCCATCTGAGCAGCCCAGGCTTCGAAAAGAAGGAGCTGGGAGAAAGCACTAGTATTCAGGTAAATTAGCTTTCTCTTTACAGGTCTGGCCAGGTTTGCCATCCACTCCACCTCTGATTTTTGCACAACCCCTTTAGTTATTAGTATCCTCCTCTGAGGGTGAATAAATAGTAGATAGACATACAGATGCAGATCTTTTGCAGTACTTTTACAATAGTTAATAAAACTATCGCTTTATCTTACTGCCCTTGACCCTAACAGATATAGTATTAGGAGAAAAGGCCTGAAATGCTTTTCTCCTCTTCCCAAGTTTTTATTTAAACTTAGATTTAGATGCTTGACAGTTTTCTCAATGTAATGTACATTCCTTGACAAAATGTATCTAGAAGCAGTGTGGAGACAGGGTGAATGCTAATGAAGTGATTGTTAATGGCAAATGATAATGATGATGCACAGTATAGCAAGCCTAGATATCCATAAACAGGCACACACGGTAGTGAGCTAGCAGGTAAAATAATAGTGAAGAATGGGAAATTAGTGAGCAACAATTGATAGCAATGGATAGCACTTTGTTAGATACAACACATCCAAAATCCAGGAAAAGAGTCCCCAACAGCTTCAGATAATATCCCAAAACACAGATAATTAGCACAGAGGTGAAAACAAGAAAGTCCAGGTTAGAATCTGAGCTCAGGAGTGGGTATTCTAACCTGTTAAACAGAGGACACTGATGATACCTGTAACTGGGTCGATTGGCACAGGGAGTACAGTATCTACGGTATATGGAAGATATTTAATTTTTGATTGGCTAGCCAAGTAGTGTCTGATATTCCCGGTATGAGGCTTGAAAATTGCTTCTAGAAATGGACAGGAGATAGGTATATTAGACATATGTCTCATCTTTACCTAACTTTTAAATAAAATAATACAATATATTATTATTATTATTATTATTATTATTATTATTATTATAATAATATTCATTCCATGGTGCCACACATATGAAAAAGGGTATACATACATAATACAGAACAATTGCAATAACTATGAACAAGATGAGTTTCAAACTAAAAAGAAGGAGAGAGGGCTCTGCCCGCGAGGGCTTACAATCTACAAGGGATGGGACAGTAGTTAGGGGTACAGTAGTTATCTCTTTCTATTAGCATAGAGAAGTCTATACCTGATTCTATACTACTGTATATAGCTACATATAGAAAGCATGCACATGTATATCAATTTGCAATGCTATTTGAAGCCCTACTTTAAATATTGTCCATTACTACCTCCAGTGGTAGAACATCACATGCTTTGAATGCTATAAATGTAATGAACCCTATAGTACATATATACAGTACAGACCAAAAGTTTGGACACACCTTCTCATTCAAAGAGTTTTCTTTATTTTCATGACTATGAAAATTGTAGATTCACACTGAAGGCATCAAAACTATGAATTAACACATATGGAATTATATACATAACAAACAAGTGTGAAACAACTGAAAATATGTCATATTCTAGGTTCTTCAAAGTAGCCACCTTTTGTTTTGATTACTGCTTTGCACACTCTTGGCATTCTCTTGATGAGCTTCAAGAGGTAGTCCCCTGAAATGGTTTTCACTTCACAGGTGTGCCCTGTCAGGTTTAATAAGTGGGATTTCTTGCCTTATAAATGGGGTTGGGACCATCAGTGGCGTTGAGGAGAAGTCAGGTGGATACACAGCTGATAGGCCTACTGAATAGACTGTTAGAATTTGTATTATGGCAAGAAAAAAGCAGCCAAGTAAAGAAAAACGAGTGGCCATCATTACTTTAAGAAATTAAGGTCAGTCATCCGGAAAATTGGGAAAACTTTGAAAGTAAGGGCTATTTGACCATGAAGGAGAGTGATGGGGTGCTGCGCCAGATGACCTGGCCTCCACAGTCACCGGACCTGAACCCAATCGAGATGGTTTGGGGTGAGCTGGACCGCAGAGTGAAGGCAAAAGGGCCAACAAGTGCTAAGCATCTCTGGGAACTCCTTCAAGACTGTTGGAAGACCATTTCAGGGGACTACCTCTTGAAGCTCATCAAGAGAATGCCAAGAGTGTGCAAAGCAGTAATCAAAGCAAAAGGTGGCTACTTTGAAGAACCTAGAATATGACATATTTTCAGTTGTTTCACACTTGTTTGTTATGTATATAATTCCACATGTGTTAATTCATAGTTTTGATGCCTTCATAGTCATGAAAATAAAGAAAACTCTTTGAATGAGAAGGTGCGTCCAAACTTTTGGTCTGTACTGTATATATATATATATATATATATATATATATATATATACACAAACCGGATTCCAAAAAAGTTGGGACACTAAACAAATTGTGAATAAAAACTGAATGCAATGATGTGGAGATGGCAAATGTCAATATTTTATTTGTAATAGAACGTAGATGACAGATCAAACGTTTAATCCGAGTAAATGTATCATTTTAAAGAAAAAATACGTTGATTCGAAATTTCACGGTGTCAACAAATCCCAAAAAAGTTGGGACAAGTAGCAATAAGAGGCTGGAAAAAGTAAATTTGAGCATAACGAAGAGCTGGAAGACCAATTAACACTAATTAGGTCAATTGGCAACATGATTGGGTATTAAAAGAGCTTCTCAGAGTGGCAGTGTCTCTCAGAAGCCAAGATGGGTAGAGGATCACCAATTCCCACAATGTTGCGCAGAAAGATAGTGGAGCAATATCAGAAAGGTGTTACCCAGCGAAAAATTGCAAAGACTTTGCATCTATCATCATCAACTGTGCATAACATCATCCGAAGATTCAGAGAATCTGGAACAATCTCTGTGCATAACGGTCAAGGCCGTAAAACCATACTGGATGCCCGTGATCTCCGGGCCCTTAAACGACACTGCACCACAAACAGGAATGCTACTGTAAAGGAAATCACAGAATGGGCTCAGGAATACTTCCAGAAACCATTGTCAGTGAACACAATCCACAGTGCCATCCGCCGTTGCCAGCTGAAACTCTACAGTGCAAAGAAGAAGCCATTTCTAAGCAAGATCCACAAGCTCAGGCGTTTTCACTGGGCTAGGTATCATTTAAAATGGAGTGTGGCAAAATGGAAGACTGTTCTGTGGTCAGACGAGTCACGATTCAAAGTTCTTTTTGGAAATCTGGGACGCCATGTCATCCGGACCAAAGAGGACAAGGACAACCCAAGTTGTTATCAACGCTTAGTTCAGAAGCCTGCATCTCTGATGGTATGGGGTTGCATGAGTGCGTGTGGCATGGGCAGCTTGCATGTCTGGAAAGGCACCATCAATGCAGAAAAATATATTCAGGTTCTAGAACAACATATGCTCCCATCCAGACGTCATCTCTTTTAGGGAAGACCCTGCATTTTTCAACAAGATAATGCCAGACCACATTCTGCATCAATCACAACATAATGGCTGTGTAGGAGAAGGATCCGGGTACTGAAATGGCCAGTCTGCAGTCCAGATCTTTCACCTATAGAGAACATTTGGCGCATCATAAAGAGGAAGGTGCAACAAAGAAGGCCCAAGACGATTGAACAGTTAGAGGCCTGTATTAGACAAGAATGGGAGAGCATTCCTATTTCTAAACTTGAGAAACTGGTCCCCTCGGTCCCCAGACATCTGTTGAGTGTTGTAAGAAGAAGGGGAGATGCCACACAGTGGTGAAAATGGCCTTGTCCCAACTTTTTGGGGATTTGTTGACACCATGAAATTCTGATTCAACATATTTTCCCCTTAAAATGGTACATTTTCTCAGTTTAAACTTTTGTTCCGTGATTTATGTTCTATTCTGAATAAAATATTAGAAGTTGCCACCTCCACATCATTGCATTCAGTTTTTATTCACGATTTGTAGTGTCCCAACTTTTTTGGAATCCGGTTTGTATATATATAATATGTCTCAATGCTTACTTTCATATATAATGATATATTCTATAGTTATTGAAATAAATAAATCATGTGCCAGCTCTATATTTATCACACATAAATTTATACATTTTTTACAAGTTGAGGAAGTCCAACATGTATTTTATTCTAAGAGATACATTGTCATATTCAATATGTGGCTCAGTGATTAGCATTAGTGCCTTACAGCACTGGGTTCCTAGGATTGAATTCAACCAAGGGCAATAACCGTATAGAGCTGGTATGTTCTCTCTGTGTTTGTGTGGGGTTCTCGGTAGTCCAGTTTCCTCCCACACTCCAAAGACAGCCTGATGGGGAATTTAGATTGTCAGCTTCACTGGGGATAGCAAGTGATTATAATGTCTATAAAAGGCTATGGAATATGTTTGTCCTATATGAGCAAATAAAATAAATAAGATGGAGTCATTAATAGAAGATACTGCATAGAGTGCCAGTCATCATAAAGCTGACTGTAAAAGACAGATGTTAGAAAGAATACAGAAGTCACCATCTGGGATGACTACCAGCCAACCCTTAATCTGCAATCTAACTTCATTTACCACTCCAGTTAGTAGATATTCACCAGAGCCCACTGCAAGGCACATTGTAATTGGCTGCTAGGGACCTGGGTTATATCAGTGAGGTCTGGTGGCAGCAAACATGTGTGAGCTCATAGGTAGAAGACCTATAAAATGCAAAGGAGCAGCAGGAGAGAAGTACATACAAGCTGGAGTCTAAGGCAGGAAAATGAATGTCAGTGGGAGAAATATCAGTACAAAAAGGGTTAATCCAGAGATAAGCCAAGGTCAGTTCACCAGGAGAGACAATTAAATACAAATCAAACAGAGAATACAAATGTGATCGCACTCTATATCCAGCATTCTGCCCTGTCTCCATGCTGGATGAGACATTGGTGTACATTTTGGCCAAAGCGTAATAAGCCACTCACCGCGTCAAGGTTGCCTCCATTTGAGTGGTCCCTAACACTAATTCCCACCTGTTCATGGGCCATGACAGCCACACAAAATCCAGGGAATGCAGGTCAGCGTGCACGCCAAGCACGCTCTGCTTTTAACCCCGTCCGGTGCCATTACAGCTTTCATCGGATCCAGGGATGCAAGTACCAACATGCACGCTGAGCCCACCATATACTTCTCCTGGAGCCAAATGGCAACTGCTAGGTTCTATATAAGCAGACTCAGTTTTATACTGACTTTAAAACCAGCCTCCAGGACAGATTGACTGGTCAGGTGTGCATGACTCAAAGGAGATTGCCACGCCTCCAATACATACTACAAAGAAAAATTTTTGGGGAATTGAGTCAGCACAACCTGTATATAGGTGCAGATAACTATGGCGAAATACATATACAAACGGAGAATACAAATGTGATCGCACTCTATATCCAGCATTCTGCCCTAAATACAAATCAATTGTCTTCAATTCCAGGAGTAAAGTATGGAGCCTGATTGACAAGGCAGGAGATGTGTTGCTATGGGTAGGCAGTAGTAGTAGTTGTGGTGGCAGTAGCAGCACAGT
Organism: Bufo bufo; assembly: GCF_905171765.1. NCBI lineage: Eukaryota > Metazoa > Chordata > Amphibia > Anura > Bufonidae > Bufo > Bufo bufo. The sequence goes on along the minus strand of NC_053391.1, from coordinate 169,638,632 downwards.
ATAGAACATGATAGATAGGTAGACAGAAGCAGTGGCAGGGGCTAATCCAGATGCAAGCCAAAACTAAGTTCACTGGCATTTCTAAGCAGAAGTTGAAGTAGGACAGTACACAAATGAAGAAACAAGAGCCAGGACACATATGAATCACAGGCAAAAACAAGCAAAAAGTGCATTTATTATATCTAGTTCTAGGATTAGACACTGAGCCAGAAAACTGATTGGACTGGCATCCAGACTCACTGATAAGCTGACCAGCCAAAGCGTGTTCGTTCAGCATGGTAACCCTCCTGGAACAGCAGTGCAATGGAAGGTCACTGGCTAAGTTTCTGACATTGGCATTCCATATGGGCCCGAAGCAGTCTAATGGCTCCCATTTATAGATCTGTATAACTTGTACCTAAGACACCAACATATACATGAGGTTTAAAGAGATTTTTCACAGAAAAGCTGCTGTTCTTGTAATCGTTATCCAGACATAGCTGCTCATCTGCATATGTGAATTCTAGGAAGATAGGGCAGATAGAGACCGGGGGCAAGGTAGTGGGACTGAGGGAGGAATGGAAGGGGGGACGACTAGAACAGTTCAGAAGGAAAGGTGTAGAGTAAAAAATATACATAAACCTCTCAAATGTATGTATACTAATGCCAGAAGCCTGACTAATAAAACTGGGGAGCTGGAATTAGTGATGTGTGAGGAGAACTATGACATAGTGGGAATAACTAAGACATGGCTGGATGATGGGCAGTTAATGTACAAGGTTACAGTCTGTTTAGAAAGGATCATCAAAACCGGAGAGGGGGAGGGGTTTGCCTTTATGTAAAGTCTTGTCTAAAGCCCACACTCCGTGAAGATATAAGTGAGGGACATGAACATGTCGAGTCACTGTGGGTAGAGATACATGGAGCTAAAAACAACAATAAATTACTAATAGGAGTTTACTATAAACCATAAATCTACTACTAAATGAGATAGATGAGGCAGCAAATCATAATGAGGTGGTTATTGTGGGGGATTTCAACTACCCAGATATAGACTGGGAAACTGAAACTTGTATATCTCATAAAGGAAACAGGTTCTTGGCAATAACCAAAGACAATTACCTCTCCCAACTGGTTCAGGACCCGACTAGAGGAACGGCCATACTGAACTTAGTATTAACTAATAGGCCTGACAGAACAACAGACGTGCAGGTTGGGGGACACCTGGGAAATAGTGACCATAAAGTAATAACCTTCCAATTATCATTCAAAAGAGCGTTTCCACAGGGAGGAACAAAAATACCAAACTTCAAAAAAAGCTAAATTTAGCCAACTAAGAGAGGCCATAGGCCTAACTAACTGGGACAAAGTCCTCAAAAATAAAAATACAGCCACAAAATGGGATATCTTTAAAAGCATCCTAAAATCTCATTGTGAGAGGTACATACCGTATGGGAATAAAAGGTTAAGGAACAAAAAGAAACCAATGTGGATAAATAGAACTGTAAAGAAAGCAATAAATGACAAAAAGAAAGCATATAAATCACTAAAACAGGAGGGTAGCATGGAAGCACTGAAAAACTATAAGGAAAAAAATAGAACATGTAAAAAACAAATAAAAGCGGCCAAACTAGAGACCGAGAGATTAATTGCCAAAGAGAGTAAAACTAACCCTAAAATGTTCTTCAATTATATAAATGTTAAAAAGTATAAATCTGAAGGTGTCGGCCCTTTAAAGAGTAATGAGGGGGGAGTCGCAGAGAGCGACGAGGAGAAAGCAAAGCTGTTAAATATTTTTTTATCCAGTGTATTCACTGAGGAAAATAAACGGATGACATGCAGAATGTAAAAATAAATTCCCCATTAAAAGTGTCCTGTCTGACCCAGGAAGAAGTACATCAGCGACTTAAAAAGATTAAAATAGACAAATCGCCAGGACCGGATGGCATACACCCCCGTATCCTAAGGGAATTAAGTAATGTCATAGCCAGACCCTTATTTCTGATATTTGCGGACTCTATACTGACAGGGAATGTCCCACAGGATTGGCGCATGGCAAATGTGGTGCCAATATTCAAAAAGGGTCCAAAAACAGAGCCTGGAAACTATAGGCCGGTAAGTTTAACATCTGTTGTGGGTAAACAGTTTGAAGGTTTTCTAAAAGATGCTATCTTAGAGCATCTCAACTGAAATAAGCCCATATCAGCATGGCTTTATGAGGCATTGGTCATGCCAAACTAATTTAATCAGTTTCTATGAGGAGGTAAGTTCTAGACTTGACAGCGGCGAATCAATGGATGTCGTATATCTGGACTTCTCCAAAGCATTTGACACTGTACCACATAAAAAGTTAGTATATAAAATGAGAATGCTCGGACTGGGAGAAAACGTCTGTATGTGGGCAAGTAACTGTCTCAATGATAGAAAACAGAGGGTTGTTATTAACGGTACACACTCAGATTGGGTCACTGTCACTAGTGGGGTACCTCAGGGGTCAGTATTGGGCCCTATTCTCCTCAATATATTTATTAATGATCTTGTAGAAGGCTTGCATAGTAAAATATCAATTTTCGCAGATGACACTAAACTGTGTAAAGTAATTAACACTGAAGAGGACAGTATACTACTACAGAGGGATCTCGATAGATTGGAGGCTTGGGCAGATAAGTGGCAGATGAGGTTTAACACTGACAAATGTAAAGTTATGCACATGGGAAGGAATAATGCAAGTCACCCGTACATACTAAATAGTAAAACACTGGGTAACACTGACATGGAAAAGGATCTAGGAATTTTAATAAACGGCAAACTAAGCTGCAAAAACCAGTGTCAGGCAGCTACTGCCAAGGCCAATAAGATAATGGGTTGCATCAAAAGGTGCATAGATGCCTGTGATAAGAACATAGTCCTACCACTTTACAAATCGCTAGTCAGACCACACATGGAGTACTGTGTACAGTTCTGGGCTCCTGTAAACAAGGCAGACTTAGCAGAGCTGGAGAAGGTCCAGAGGAGGGCAACTAAAGAAATAACTGGAATGGGGCAACTACAGTACCCTGAAAGATTATCAAAATTAGTGATATTTACTTTAGAAAAAAGACGGTTGAGGGGAGATCTAATTAATATGTATACATATATCAGGGGTCAGTACAGAGATCTCTCCCATCATCTATTTATCACCAGGACTGTGACTGTGACGAGGGGACATCCTCTGCGTCTGGAGGAAAGAAGGTTTGTACACAAACATAGAAAAGGATTCTTTACGGTAAGAGCAGTGAGACTATGGAACTCTCTGCCTGAGGAGGTGGTGATGGCGAGTACAATAAAGGAATTCAAGAGGGGCCTGGATGTATTTCTGGAGCGTATAATAATATTACAGGCTATAGCTACTAGAGAGGGGTCGTTGATCCAGGGAGTTATTCTGATTGCCTGATTGGAGTCGGGAAGGAATTTTTTATTCCCCTAAAGTGGGGAAAATTGGCTTCTACCTCACAGGGTTTTTTTTTTTTTTGCCTTCCTCTGGATCAACTTGCAGGATAACAGGCAGAACTGGATGGACAAATGTATTTTTTCGGCCTTATGTACTATGTTACTATGTTACTATGTTACTAGTGAATGTGGTTGAGCTACAATATCTGTACAGATGAGTTCTTGTGCTTGAAAAAAACAATAGGAGGTTTCTGACACTTCTGAGGTTATTGTAACCCCTTCATACATTCTAACCATTGAGGTTTACAGATGTTGGACCTCCACCAAGCACACATTCATGTTTTTTTTTTATCATTTTTTAAAATATTTTATTAAGGACAAATGCTCCGTGCCTTCTTGGAAAAATTGCATGGTTATATAATTTTTCATTTTTCAGCTTAGCTGTACATATTGTGATGGACAGGATTTAGAATTTTGAGCTAGAAAATGTGGAAATTGTTATGTCAGTGGGTGTGGAATCACTGTGCCAAACAACGAATTTGACTAAAGCTGAAGGCACTATTCACCCATTACCCTCTATAAAGGATCTGGACTTTTCTGCAGGGAACACATCAGGCAGCTACCTCTTGGAGTATTCTCCATGTGGTTGGCTGCTGACGCACAGTGGTCAGCAACACCAGTGTGTGAACTAAAGGGTCAGACAAAACTAGTAGTCAATAATAGTCCACGGTCAGGGCAGACAGAATATGTGTAAATCTGTGAAAAAGTCAGTTTAGGGCAGGCAGTTCATTGTTAGTACAGTCATGCTGGAGTAAAGTCAGGCATTGGAGGGTCAATGTGGGTAAACAGGCACAGGTTAGTACCCAGGCAGACAATAGAATAGTACTCCTTCACATAAAAATTTGCAAGCTGAGAGAACTTATTTCTCAGGTACCTTCCCACTGGGGAAGGTGCCTTAGGTAACCACAGGTAACCAGCCATTGGCTGGTGAGAACCGGGATGCATGTATGCTGGCCCTTTAAGAGCTAGCAGGTTCATGCATGCCTTATGGGCCAAGAAGGAGAGACTGTGTAAGGAGGTACCCTAACAAAGAAGAGAACAAGAAGCAGATCTGGACCACTGGGTGGCTGAGAGCCAGCACAGGTGAGTGGGCAGCATCGGCCTCAAGTCATATCTGTAACAAAAATGTAAACAATCAACTTTTAAAGGAGTAGTTCCACAAAAATATTCTATATTTGCAAACCAGCACCTGGATCTGTATAGCCACACCTTTTCTGGCTAGAAAGAAATTGACTGTATGATGACCCCTCTAATGTTACACTGATTCTTGAATAGCAACATTAGTTAGTATAAACATATGACGTACCAAATGAACGTTGTTTAATATGTTACAAATTCCAGAAATGCCACCAAATCTATTACATATCCTTTTTAATATTTAATGTTAAATATGTCTAATAACCAGTTTTATTATATGTATTAAGCCAGAATAATTCTGTTTGTGTAAAGATCACTAAGGAACATCTGTTCATCTGCAACTGAACATGCTCTTTGCAGTAATCTTCCCAGCAGTCTGTATTTTGTTATTTAAACAATATTTCACATGGCTATAAAATTCAGTTATCACTCTCAAATGTGCTTTTACCAAGGACAAAGGGAACAAGGGAGACATTATCATTGGACACAAGTAACAACAAAATAAAGGAACAGTGAAGAAAAATAGTATCCTACCTAAAAATAAATATAACAGATATTTACTGTCCTAAATTCTGTAGGTACAAATTGTTTTTGTCAAAATGCTTTATAATAGAAATGAGCAAATTTCTTGAATTTTGGTTTGTGTCGGATGAAGGCAATTTTTTCAAAAATGTAGATTTGTACCCAAATCAATTTGTTACAAATCCAAGTTGCTCCAATTGCCATGGATAAGAACCTCTAGTCTCATTCACATGAGCGGATCCCGTGCGTGGAATACACTGCGTAAAAGATTGCCAAGCCCCGTTCTGGACAGCAGAGACATGGAGCATTAACATGATTGATAATGCTCTTTGCCTCTCTGTGACCTTTTTACTACAAAATCACAGTGACAACTTTAATTCACTGTGATTTTGTAGTAAAAAGATCACAGAGAGGCACGGATCATTATTAATCATGATATTGCTCCATGTCTCTGATGTCTGGAAGGGGGCTTGGCTCTCTTTCACGCAGCAGATTACCCGCACGGCATCCGCTCGTGTGAAAAAGCCCTTAAGCTCTGGAACGCAATGACAGCACTGGCATATATAGCTATAGGTAAAGATATAGTTGTTTAACCCTATAAGGACCTCTGCCGTACATGCACGGTGCTGAGGGGGGCATAGCCTGCGCTGGAAGAAGATGGCTGCGTGAAGCCCCACTCCACTGTCAGTATATACCTCATAGCCTAACTCCTCAAGCTTTCTGGACCCAATATGGTCAAAATCAGTGGCCCTAAGTCCACGGACTCTCCTTGTTCTACTAAAATGGCAACCCAGCCTGGAGATATGGAGAAATTCATTAAAAAAGCAGCTGCCACATATGTGGCTAGAGACTCCAAGATGGCGCCCGGAACACCGCAGGTCTCCGGACATAAACAACAAGATGTTGGCGGCACTGAGAGAGGAATGGAGGGCTCCCCGGGAACCGATAGCCAGCCGAACTCGAGGAATTTCTTAAGGGAAGCCCTGGCTGATGCCCCGGAACCCCTGAGCTAGACCTAGCAGCAATTAAAGAGGACATACGCCACATAGGCAGGAGAGTGGAGTCTCTCAAAGAGGTAAAGTCAACAATTATAATACATCAAAAAGCAGTGTCCTCTAGTATGGCTAAATGCCAAGCACGTGTTAATGCTTTATACACAGCGTTGGAGAACCAGGAGAATCGGGGCAGGTGCAATAATTTGCGCTTTAGAGGTATCCCAGAATCTGTTTCTCCAAGCGATATACCGGAAACAATGATTCAGATCTGCCTAAATCTGCTAGGCCCAGATTATGCGCATGAGGTTATCATAGAAAGGGCTCATAGGGCTCTCCGCCCGATATCTCAGCCCAATAAGCCACCCGGGATGTAATTTGCAAATTTCTGCACTTTCCGGTCAAAGAGGCAATCATTGTAAGTGCCAGGAGTACACCATCTGTAATGTGGGAAAACAACAATATCACCATCTTCCAGAACTTGGCTCAGTCCACCTTAAAAAAGCACAGAGCATTGAAACCGCTCACTGACTGGCTGCACTCTCAGAAGATTCTATACAGATGGACATTACCTTTTGGCCTCTCTTTCCTACATGATGGACGACGTCTATCTATTTCTTGCTATAATGATCTTGACAAGGTATATGATCACCTCAAGTTATCCCCACTGCAAATCGAAAATTGGGAAGTGGTCCTAGATCTAGCTACGTCTAGCTACGTTGCCCGAACTACCTACAGTTACATGGGAATTGCCCCACACTCCTAAACCTCAAAGGGCCAGAAGATGAAATACATCTTCAACATCGAGGAGACTGCCACTCATGGAAGTGTGTGGAGAACATTTACCATCTTTCTCTCAAAATTGCCAGAAGATTCAATTCTGCATTGGGACGATCACTGAATATTAGTGCTCAATAGTGTGAAGCGGAACTCTGCTATATACCTCTCAAATTATCAAGGTTATACCTACTATAACTGTGATCGCCATACTTCTTTACTCGAGTTTTAATCAATGGTTTGAGTCCCAAAATTCAAAGGGCCATGATTCATAGCTCAAACTCTGTGTCCCCTGTCCCCACGTTTGCTTTTAACCTCCTTTCTGTTCCTGTTGGGAGCATTTGGAATACACCTACTGTTTTTTTTTGCTTTCCCTTTGTGGTGTCCTGGGGGATGGGGAACCCTGAAATTCCCAAGTTATAAGGAGATCCAGGACCTAATGCTTAATCAAGGGAACTACTTCACGGTACTTAAATTACTCCCAATATGTTACTATAGCCTACATGCTCTACTAAATCTCTGACTAATTGTTTATATACCTACCATTTTGTTTGGTTTGTTTTCTTTGTTTCTCCTTTTTCTTTCTTTTATGACAGGTACTGCTATAGTCTCTTGGCTCGTATGCAACAGAAGATAGGCCCATTAAGATATTCCGCTGCTCCACCCTGGGAGGCTCAGTATCTAAGTACATGTACAGCGCTGGTGGACGTGACTTAAGGATCAGCACCGTACCAGCGGCAGGAGTCCGGCAGTCACTGATAGCCGGATCCCTGCTGTATGCGCCGGCATCGGTGAAAACACAGATGCCAGCGCATGAACCCTGGCAATGCCACGGTCAGCGCTGATGGCGGCACGTGCGGGATAGTGCCGAGTGCAGGGTGGCCATCTGTTCTCTGCGCTGCTATGACAGGGACCCAATGGCAGGGAAGGCAGCCTGATGCCTTTCTTAGGCATTGTGGCTGCATTCCGTGACAGGCTGTGAGATCCAGCCCCCTGGATCTCACAGGCAAGCAAGCTGTAAGTGTAAAATTGAAAAAAAAATTGACAAAAAAAAGTGAAGACAAAGTTAAAAAGATAAAGTTTTACAAAAAATAAAAGTTTTAAGTAAAAAAAAAAGTGTTCTTTTCCCCAAATAAAGCAAAAAAAAGGTCAAAATAGGGAAAAAAGAAAAATAGACATATTAGGTATTGCCGCGTCCGTATCGACTGGCTCTATAAAAATATCACATGACCTAACCCCTCAGATGAACTTCGTCAAAAACAAATATTTTTTTTTATCACCTTACATTACTAAATGTGCAACACCAGGCGATCAAAAAGGTGTATGCCCCCCCAAATAGTACCAAGATAACCATCACCTCACCCTGCAAAAACTGAGCCCCTACCTAAAACAATCGCTCAAAAAAAAAAAAAAATATGGCTCTCAGACTATGGAGACACTAAAACATGTTTTTTTTTTTTTGGCTATAGAAATGCTTTTATTGCGTTAAATGTAAAAAAAAAATTAAAAAGTAGACATAGAAGGTATCGCCGCATACGTATCAACCTGCTCTATAAAAATACCACATGACCTAACCCCTCACGTGTACACCGTATAAAAAAATATAAAATAAAAACGGTTTTTAAAAAAGCCAATTTTGTCATCTTACATCACAAAAAGTGTAATAGAAAGCGGTCAAAAAGTCATATGCACCCCAGAATAGTGCCAATCAAACCGTCATCTCATCCCACAAAAATGATCTCCTACCTAAGACAATCGCCAAATAAACTAAAAAAAACAAACTATGGCTCTTAGACACTAAAACATGATTATTTTTTTTGTTTCAAAAATGATATTATTGTTTCAAACTTAAATAAATAGTTAAATAAAAAAGTATACATATTAGGTATTGCCACATCTGTAACGACCTGCTCTATAAAAATATCACATGACCTAATCCACAGGTGAACACAATAAAAAATAAAAATAAAAACGCCATTTGTTTGTCACCTTATATCACTAAAAGTGTGATACCAAGCGATCAAAAAGGCATACGCACCCTAAAATCATACCAATCAAACCGTCATCTCATCCATCAAAAAATTAGACCCTACCTAAGACAATCGCTCAAAAAAATAAATAAATATGGCTCTCAGAATATGACACTAAAACATGTTTTTTTTTTGTTTAAAAAATGCTGTTATTGTGAAAAACTTAAATAAAGTTAAAAAAAAAAGTATTCAAATTAGGTATATCCACATCCGTATGAACCCGCTGTATAAAAGTATCACATGAGCTAACCACTCAGGTGAACACCGTAAAAAATGTTTAATAAAAAGTGTCAAAAAAGCAATTTTTGGTGTAATACCAAGTGATCAAAAAGTCTTATGCACTCCAAAATAGTACCATCGAAACAATAAAAACATTTTTTTTCAAAAATGCTTTATTATGTAAAACTGAAACAAACAACCCAAAAAATATTTGGTATTGTCGCGTCCGTAACAACCTGCTCTATAAAAATATCACATGATCTAACCTGTCAGATGAACATTGTAAATAACAAAAAATAAAAACGGTGCCAAAACAGCTATTTTTTGTTACCTTGCCTCACAAAAAGTGTAATATAGAGCAATTAAAAATCATATGTGCCCTAAAATGTTACCAACAAAACTGCCACCTTATCCTGTAGTTTCCAAAAAGGGGTCTTTTTTTGGAGTTTCTACTCTAGGGGTGCATCAGGGGGTCTTCAAATGTGACATGACAACTTAAAATTATCCCAGTAAAATATGACTTCCAAAAACCAAATGACATTCCTTTCCTTATACGCCCTGCCATGTGCCCGTACAGCAGTTTAGGACCACATATGGGGTGTTTCTGTAAATTACAGAATCAGGGTAATAAATATTGAGTTTTGTTTGGCTGTTAACCCTTGCTTTGTTGGCGGTTAAAAATGGATTGAAATAAAAAATCTGCCCAAAAAGTGAAATTCTGAAATTTCATCTCCATTTTCCTTTAATTCTTGTGGAACACCTAAAGAGTTAAGAAAGTTTGTAAAATCAGTTTTGAATTAGTGTTGAGTGAGCATGCTCGGCCGAATACCAGTTAGGCTCGAGCATCGCTATGCTCGGCACATGGCGGTACTTGGAAGAGTACCGCATGTGCTCGAGCGCAATGCTCAAGTCTCCTTCCCGCACCTTTCGCAGCTGCTAAGCAGCCAATAAACATGCAGGTAAGAATTCTGCCCTCACTGTAATGCCAGTAGCCATGTTGGCTACTGGCATTACAGTGATTGGCTGGCCGCCACGCATCATTGCGTGCTATATAGAACCCGATGACGATCCGTGGTTCCAGTCCGTCAACAAAATATAACCTGTCCTATTTTTTTCACGGAAAACGGTTCGCGGACCCATTCAAATCAATGGGACCGTGAAAAAACACGGAGGCACACAAGATTGTCATCCGCGTCCGCGCCTCCGCGTCATTTGCATGGCAAATTTGACTTACACTTTTTTTTTACTTTCCTACACACGGAAACAAAAATGGAAACGGATCACGGAACAACGGAACCCCATTTTGCGGAACGGAACACAACAACGGTCGTGTGCATGAGGCCTTAGGGAGAGCTGTGCATAGGAAGGGACAGACAGTAAATGGAGTGTAATAGGAAGATTTTTATACAAAAAACTTTTCAGAGACTGAAAAGTCCTTTTAAGGACTATCGTGTGTGATAGCAGCAATATATATTTTTAGCGCGTCCTGCTCAGAATACAGTGTAATAGGCTGCTGCGAACAGTTAAATAATTTGCGCCACATCTCCTGTGTAAATTGTGCGCATCCCTAAAATATCAGTGACATCCAGTGCACTTTTTACATAGAGGGTGTCCCTTGTGGACAGTAAAATTATCTGCGCCACATCTCCTGTTTAAAATGTGCGTATCCCTAAAATATCAGTGACATCCAGTGCAGTTTTTCTGTAGATGGTGTCCGCTGAAGGCAGTTAAATTATTTGCGCCACGATACCAAGATACCTAGCTTCATGTCCCAGTTTGCAGGGTGGCGCAGGACACCACTCTTAAAGTCAGACCAGTGCGACCAGGTGGTTGGTTGGATTGCAGCAGATAGTGCTTCCAGTCGGTTAAGCACCACCCTGTCTTCCACCAAGTTCAGTCAAAGTAGCCAGAAGTCTGGTCAAAACAATCCTCACCCTGATCCTCCTTCCTCCCACCATTTACAGTTTGGCCAAACAAGTGATCCCACACTTGGATATTCCGAGGATCTCTTTTCATCGCCATTACTTGATTTGGAGCTCCCGCCAGCACGCTTGAAGAGGGATATGAGATCTTGTGCCCTGATTCCCAAGCTCTTGAACATCCACAGTCACAAGAACATGACGGTGGGGAATGGCAAATAGTGTTTAATGAGGTGGATGATGATGATACACAGTTGCCAATGAGTCAACCGCAATTACGGTCTAAAGAGGTTGATGAAGAGGATGAGACATAGTTGTCAATCATTGATGTTGTGATTATGTCAACAAATCAGGAGGATGATCACAGTGAGGAAGTGGAAGAGGAGGTGGTGGACGATGAGGTCACTGACCCAACCTGGGAAGGTGGAAAGCCAAGCGAGGACAGCAGTACAGAGGGGGAGTAATCTTCAGCACAGCAACAGCCTGGAAGAGACAGTGGGGTGGCAAAAGGGAGAAGGCGGGCCACACCACACAGGCCCGCAACTGTTCCATGGAGCAACCCCTTGTGGAAATCTCCCTTGCAAAGAGGTAGATGAGCCGCAGTCTGGCACTTTTCTAAGGAAAGTGCAGACGACAAAAGAATAGTAGTTTGCAACCTGTGCCATACGAAAATGAGCCGGGGCGTGAACACTAGGAACCTCACCACCACCAGCATGATCCGCCATATGGCATCCAAGCACCGTAAAAAGTGGTACAAATGCCTGGGTCCACAATCTGTGTCTGCGGGTCACACCACTGCCTCCTCTTCCCTTGTGTTACATGCTGGCCAATGCCCTGTCGAAGGCGCAGGCTCGGATTCATCCCGCCCTAAACCTGGACCTTCGCAAGCACCATCAGCGACCACATCCTCTTCTGTGTCCCAGCGCAGCGTACAAATGTCCTTACCCAAGGTATTTGAACGCAAGCGCAAATACCCAGCCACCCACCTACAGGCCATAGCACTAAATGTGCAACTTTCCAAATTACTGGCCCTGAAAATGTTGCCATTTAGGCTTGTGGACACTGAGGCCTTAACCACGGAAACATGGACAAGTGACGCTAAATTTCTCTGACGGCACACTGGGTGAGTTGTGGAGGCCGGGAGAGAGTCGTACCCTGGGATGGCACAGGTTCTACCAACGCCAAGGATTGCAAGCCCTACGTTGATCAGGGTTTCCGCCAGCACCTACGTTAGTGGCTCTAACCGCCACTTCTCCGCCTCCTCCACCTCCGAATTATCCGTGTGCAGCACCAGTCAGTCATCAGTTGGTAGCTGGAAGCAGTTTAGCACTGTAGTGGGGAAGCGTTAACAGGCCATGCTGAAGCTGATATGCTTAGGGGACAAACAGCACACCACTGCAGAGCTGTGGCAGGGGATAAGAGACCAGACTAAGCTGTGGCTCTCGCCACTCAACCTAGAACCAGGCATGGTTGTGTCTGATAATGGCCGTAACTTGGTGGGGGCTTTAGAGCTCGGCAACCTCAGACATATAACATGCCTAGCCCACGTGTTCAACCTTGTGGTTTAGCGGTTTCTCAAACCCTACCCCAATTTGCCTGAGCTACTGGTGAAGATGCGTCGCATGTGTGCACATTTCTGTAAGTCACTGACAGCTTCAGACGGTCTGTCAATGCTGCAGCAGTCCTTGAAATTGGCAGCTCACTGTCTGTTGTGCGACGCTGGAACTCGACGTTCCACATGTTGGCCAGGCTTTGTGAGCAGCAGAGGGCAGTAGTGGAATACGAGCTGCAACATGGTCATCAGTCCAGTCAGATTCCGATATTCACAAGTGAAGAGTGGGCATGGATGTCTGAGATGGTGAGCGGCGATAACGCTATTATCAGCGTAACCATCCCACTTCTGTGTCTACTCAAACGCTCACTGCTCACAATTAAGGGCGGCGCTTTGCAAGAGGTGGAAATAGGGGAAGACATTACACAGGGTGATAGCCCTCACTTCGTCTTCTCAGCACGAATTGGACAATAAAGAGTAGGATGAGAAGGAGAAGGAGACGGTTGCCTCCGCTACAGAGGGTAGTACCCATGGAAGTTTAATTCCATCTGTTCAGCGTGGGTGGGCAGAAGAGGAGGAATAGGATGAGGAGATTGAGAGTGATCCTCGTGATGACGACAGCGGAGTCTTGCCTGTTGGTACTATGGCTCACATGGCTGAATTCATGTTAGGCTGCCTTTCCCGCGACCCGCGCGTTATATGCATTTTAGACAACACGGATTACTGGTTGTTCACCCTTCTCGACCCCAGCTACAAAGGTGACTTCTCATCTATTATTCTTATGGTGGAGAGGACAATCAATATGGTGTAACACCAGAAAATCCTTGTTAAAAATTGCTCCAAAAATTTCCATCTGACAACGCTGGCGGCAGAGTCCGTAGAATCGAGAAGGGGAGACACACAGCAGTTTCAACAGAGGCAGGGCAACACTCTCCAAAGCCTGGGACAGTTTCATGACACCCCGCCAGCACCCTCACCTTGATGCGCGGCCTATTGTCACAAGGAGGTAAAAATTTTGGAAGATCGTGAAGGAGTACATAGCAGACTGTGTCAGAGTTCTGAATGATCCCTCAGTGCCTTACAACTACTAGGTGTCCAAGCTGGACACGTGGCACGAACTGACACAGGTGCTGGCCTGCAGTATTTAGTGCTACTGGTGGCATTATAACGATAAGCGTATCCGCCTGTCAACTGAAAATGCTGACAGGTTGACTCTTATAAAAATTAACAAGGCCTGGATTGACCATGACTTCTCGACTCCACCAGAGGAAAGCGGCTGAACACAAAGGCATTTTAAATGTGTTGTTTATAATTTCCTGAATACACTGTATTCCCATACACCCCTTCCACCACAAACAAGGGTATATGGTTGAATCTTCCTTTTCTTATCCTCCTTTTCCTCTTCCATCATATAAACATGCTTATTCGTCACATATAATGCCCTCGCATATATGCCCTTTGCATATAATGTTTCATAGGGTCAGCTCACATGCAGGCCCTCGCATATAATTTTTTAGAGGGTCAGCTTAGCTTCAGGCCCTCACATATTTTTACTAGGTCAGCTCACAAGCAGGCCTGCACAGAAAATCTTTTACAGGGTCAGCTCACCAGTATGCCCTCACATTTAAATTTTTAGAGGATCAGCTCATCTGCAAGCCCGCACATAAAATCTTTTACAGGGTCAGCTCACCTGCAGGCCCGCACCTAAAATCTTTTACAGGGTCAGCTCACCTGCAGGCCTGCACCTAAAATCTTTTACAGGGTTAGCTCACCTGCAGGCCCTCATCTAATTATACCTAATAGGTAATTTGCGCGCATGCTGCCTTGCTTGGTTGTGGTAGCCGTAACTGTTTCTCAGTCTCCCTCTCCAGAATCGAACCATGATTCCCCTGTCACCCATGGTCTATATGGTTTGGGCTGAAAATAACATCGAAAGTTGATAGGGTAGACATCCAAATAGATTGTTACCATAACGGGGACATGTGATCGTTCCCAGGATATATAGAGTCACCAAAGTAGCAGCAGGCCCTCGCCCATAATGTTTTAGATGGTAGGATCAGCAGGCCCTTGCTCCAAATGTTTTTGAGGGTCACCAGCAGGCCATCAATCCTAATTTTTCAAGGGTGTGTATGATGCCCTCCTTTATGTGTAACAAAGGGTGTATTGGAGTGCCGGTTCCTTATAAATTTTTAGCAGCCCTTTCACTTAGTGCTTTATGAGTGTAGGAGTCCCACTACATGAACAATTGCACCACAATGTGAATGAGGCCTTCCTTTATGTGATATACAGGTTGTATCGGAGTGCCTCCTCCTTGTAACTTTTGGCAGCACTTGCACTTTATATACAAGTAAATATATAGGAAAGAATGTTTCTAAAATGGTGTAGTTTCTAAAATGCTGTAGTTTCTAAAATGGTGTAGTTTCTAAAATGGTGTAGTTTCTAAAATGGGACTATTTATGGGTGGTTTCTATTATATAAGCCTCACAAAGTGACTTCAGATCTGAACGGGTCCTTAAAAAGTGGGTTTTGGACATTTTCTAACGTGCCAAAAAAAGAAAATGTCATTTAAAAAATGATCACAACATGAAGTAGACATATGGGAAATTTAAAGTAATAACTATTTTAGGAGGTATCACTATCTATTTTAAAAGCAGAGAATTGGAAATTTTGAAAATTGCTAATTTTTTTACATTTTTGGGTAAATTTGGTATTTTCTTATAAATAAAAATAAAATATTTTGACTCAAAATTACCACTGTCATGAAGTACTATATGTGATGAGAAAACAGTCTCAGATTGGCTTGGATAAGTAAAAGTGTTTTAAAGTTATCACCACATAAAGTGACAGATGTCAGATTTGCAAAAAATTGCCTGTTCTTTAAGGTGAAAAATGACAGGGTCCTGAAGGGGTTAAAAACACATTGCACCGTTTCATGTGTTATGATTTTTCATATAAGAGAACTTCCAAAAATTTGTCTTTATCGGGGACAGATGGTGTTTATGGAAAAAATTTAAAATACAAAAATAGGGCTTATTGGGACCGAGTGGGGGGTGCAGATCCTTGTCCCTGTTTATCCACACACATGTTAGGCCCTTTTCACACGGGCGAGAATTCTGTGCAGGTGCAATTCGTAAGGTGAACGCATTGCACCTGCACTGAATCCGGACCCATTCACTTCAATGGGGCTGTGCAGCTGAGAGTTGATTTTC
The DNA here is from genome assembly GCF_905171765.1 of Bufo bufo. NCBI lineage: Eukaryota > Metazoa > Chordata > Amphibia > Anura > Bufonidae > Bufo > Bufo bufo. The sequence goes on along the minus strand of NC_053391.1, from coordinate 169,622,807 downwards.
ACGCATCACTTGTGCTTTGCGTGAAAATCGCAGCATGTTATATATTCTGTGTCTTTTATGCAACGCAGGCCCCATAGAAATGAATGGGTCTGCGTGAAAATCACAAGTATCGGCAAGCAAGTGCGGATGTGGTGCGATTTTCATGCATGGTTGCTAGGAGATTATAGAGATGAAAGCAACCCTGGACCCCATTAAAGTGTATTCACTGTATTATTTTCCCTTATAACATGATTATTAATATCATTCTTAATACAGAATGCTTACTAAAATGTGGATTGAGGGGTTAAAAAATAAATAAAAAATAACTCACCTTATCCAATTGATCGTGCAGCCGGCATCTCCTTCTTGCTTCTTCTTTCAGGACCTGCAAAAGGACTTTTGATGAGTCTGACGTAATCGCGCTCACCACGTGACGTCATCGCAGGTCCTGCTGATATGAAGATAGAAGATAAAACGCATTGCACTCGCTCTGAAAAAACTGAACATCGGAACGCAATCGCAGTCAAAACTGACTGCAATTGCGTGCCTACTCGCGCGGTTTTCCCGCAATGCACATGCAATGCATCCGGAGCAAATCCGGGAGTGGCTCTGCACAAGCATTAAAAAATGATGCCTTAATTGGGGTACAATGCCTGTCTGTATTTATATCCGCGCAAGTGTTAATTGTAAAAAGAAAGAGTTGCTAGTTCTAAATGAGCCACAAAATTTTCTTCCATTTAACCCTTTCAAGATCAGGTGATTTTCCTTTATTTCCTTTTTGTTTTTTACTCTCAGCTCCCCATTTTCCACAAAGTCACATATTTTTTTCATTTCCATAGCCATATGAAGGCTTGCTTTTGTGGGACAAGAGATACTTTCTAATGGGAGCATTTATGGTTGCATACAATGTGGTGGAAAGCGGGGAAAAAAATCAGAATGGGGTGGAATTATAAAAAAAAAACACCATTCCGACGCTGTTTTATAGCGTTTTTTTTATCACTATATTTTATTTTGTAAAATTGACTTGTTACTTTTATTCTCTGGGTCAGTATGATTACAACAATACTACATATGTATAGTTTTTCTTCCATTTAAATTGTGAAATAAAACTAATAACTTTGGAAAAAATGATTTTTTTTCTTTGCACTGCTATATTCTTATCCCCATAACTTTTTTAGTTCTATGTGTATGGAGCTGTGTGAGTGCTCATTTTTTGTGGGGCATCTGTATTTCATAGATACCATTTCTGGGGTGTGACTTTTTGATCAATTTTTATTCAATTTATTCATTTTGACTTTTTGTTCTGCTTCATTGTTTGCCATATTGGATTTCTATATTTTAATATTATGAGCATTTCTGCACTCTGTGATACCCATGAGGTTAATTTTTTAAATTATTTATGTATTTTTTGTTTTATTTTGGGGAAAAGGGGGTGATTTCAACTTTTTTATTTTACTTTTTTTTATATATATTTTTTTTAATTTATTTATACTTTTTAATAGTTCCTCTAGGGAACTATAACAAGCAATTATTAGATTGCTTTTCTCATAGACTCCAAAGAATTAGCATTGGAATTTATGAGAATTATGCCCTAGGCCTCATGCACACGGCCGTGTTCCACGTCCGAGAGCGGTCCGTGGTGACCCGGCCGGCATTCCTGCTGACAGCAGGAGCGCACGGCGTCATTGGTTGCTATGAGGCCGTGCGCTTCTTGCCGCCGCTGCTGTACAGTGATACACTCGTATGATCTATACGAGTGTATCACTGTACAGCAGCGGCGGCATGAAGAGCACGGCGTCATAGCAACCAATGCAGTGGTGCCTGCTTCTCTCACCATTTTTAAATGCCTGACTGCAACAGCAGTGTAGTGTGGATGTGGAAAGAGTAGGGTAATAGTGGCATGTGGCTGCAGTAGTAGCAACAGCAAAAATGCAGTAGCATAGCATGGAACAGACAAAGCAGAATGTGTGTGAGGCTATTTAGGGGTAGTAGAAACCGTAGTAGTAGTTGTGGCTGTGTAGCAGTAATGTTAGAAGCAGTAGGGGTAATGGAAGTGATAGTAGGCAGGCAGACAGTGGCAGTGTAATGATAGCGGCAGCAGCAACAAGGGCAGATCTATTTATCAGCCTCAGGCAGAGGAGTTTGAAAATCCTTAGGCCTCTTTCACACGGGCGTTGCGGAAAAATGTGCGGGTACGTTCCGGGAACACCCGCGATTTTTCCGCGCGAGTGCAAAACATTGTAATGCGTTTTGCACTCGCGTGAGAAAAATTGCGCGTGTTTGGTACCCAAACCCGAACTTCTTCACAGAAGTTCGGGCTTGGGATCGGTGTTCTGTAAACAGTATTATTTTCCCTTATAACATGGTTATAAGGGAAAATAATAGCATTCTGAATACAGAATGCATAGTAAAACATCGCTGGAGGGGTTAAAAAAATAAATAATAATTTTTAACTAACCTTAGTCCACTTGTTCGCGGCCCGGCATCTCCTTCTGGCTTCATCTGATCTCTGTGCAGCAACAGGACCTGTGGTGACGTCATTCCGGTCATCACATGGTACGTCACATGATCTTTTACCATGGTGATTCACCTCCCGCAACGCATCCACGCGGAAAACTCGCTCGTGTGAAAGGGGCCTCATAGATCCATGCCTTGTTCATCAACAAAAGTGATGTTTTGTACACTGGCGGGGAACAACTTGGTCCATTTGGGTGAGACAATGCACCCTGTGGCGCTGCAAATCCTCTCTAAGATGACACTAGAGGTTGGGAAACATAACAGAGAAAGCATATTGGGTCAGATTGGGTCACTATTTCAATCTGTCTGCCCAGAAGTCTATGGGGTCAGTGAACACTGTATGTGCAGGAGAAAGACCAGAGTTCAGATAGGACAGAACCCTGCTGATGAGGAGGTATATATCCAGTGGCGCACCTACAGGGGGGGTTCAGCGGGTCTGGACCCCCCCTAGAACAACCAGCCCAAATAAAAAAAATTTAATCCTTCAGGGCCGCACCGCCAATCACCACAGGCGGCGGGGCCCTAGATGTAATTGTGACGGCGGCGGTGGTGGTGGGGGGGGGGGCAGTAGGAGTACTAGGAGATGAGCGCTTCCATTGTGGAAGCGCTCATCTCCATATCTAATCCATCTGTATCGCCGTCCTTAGGACAGCGATACAGATGCCTGTGCTGCGGCAGGGGAGGGAGAGGTGTGTCCCTCCCCTGTTCTTCTGATAGGCCGCAGGCACTAATGCCTGCAGCCTATCAGAGGCCGGCTCAGACGGCGCGATGACGTCATCATCATGCCGCCTGAGCCGGGCAGCACACAGCAGGGACACAGGCCGCAAGAGGCCTGCATCGCATCGCTGCTGATGGAGGTAAGTATCAGTGTATTTTTTTGTTGTTTTTTTTTGTTTTAGTTTTTTTGGAGGGGGGAGCTGGCACTATGGGGGCACTAAAGGGAAGAACGGCACTATGGGGCATCTGGTGGTACTTTTTTTTTGGGTTGCACTTCTTACTGGCACATTATGGGGGGGCACCATGGGGGAGAGGAGCACTATGGGGGCTCTAAAGGCGCTTTTTTTTTTTTTTTACACATTATGGGGGGCACTATAGGGGAGAACGGCACTAGGGGGGGCATCTGGTGGCACTATATGGGCTTTATTTGGGGGGCACCATGGGGGAGAGGAGCACTATGGGGGCTCTAAAGGGGCTTTTTATATACACATTATGGGGGGCACTATAGGGGAGAACGGCACTATGGGGCATCTGGTGGCACTATAGGGGCATTGATTGGGGGCACTATGGAGAAGTGGGGGTTCTAAAGGGGCCTTTTTTTCTTATTGCCACAAGGGGGCATCATGGCATCTGGTGGCACTAAGGGGGCATTTTTTACTGGCACATTATGGGAGGCACTATTGGGGAGGGTGGCACTATGGAGGAGTGGAGCACTATTGGGGCATATGGTGGCACTTTGAAGGGGCATTTTTTACTGGTAGGGATGAGCAAACCCGAACTGTATAGTTCGAATTCGTACCGAATTTTGGGGTGTCCGTGACACGGACCCGAACATTTTCGTAAAAGTCCGGGTTCGGGTTCGGTGTTCGGCGCTTTTTGAAAGGCTGCAAAGCAGCAAATCAACAAGCGTCATACTACTTGCCCCAAGAGGCCATCACAGCCATGCCTACTATTGGCATGGCTGTGATTGGCCAGTGCAGCATGTGACCCAGCCTCTATTTAAGCTGGAGTCACGTAGCGCCACACGTCACTCTGCTCTGATCAGTGTAGGGAGAGGATGCAACTGCTGCTGTTAGGGCGAGATTAGGCAGGGATTTATTTACTGATGTGATCAATATACAGCTGTGTATCATACAACCTCTGCTATTCAATTGCTCACTGTTTTAAGGCTGCCCAGAGTGTTTTTCAGTCACTTTTTTCTGGGGTGATCGGCGGCCATTTTGTGTCTTGCGGTGAGCCAGCACAAGCTGCCACCAAGTCCATTTTTAACCATCAATAGTGTGTTTTTTTTTTTTTTGCTAGATCCTACATCAGGGGCTTGGCTGTGCTTGCTATTTTATTGAGGGGTAAAATACAATTGCCAAAATAGCAGTACCCTAAATCTGGTGTTTCAGCTGTGGCTAGCCAATTGTAATACTGTCTGCTGTCTGCCGAAGCACAGTTTTTGTTCTGGGTTGAAATACAATTCCCAACTTAGCAATTCCCTAAATTAGTGGTTTCTGCTCTATCAGGCCAAGTTTAAATCTATCCATAAAAGGGTATATTAGATTGAAGGTGCGGATAGGGTCATCCTCAATAACTTCACACGCTACCGTGCATTTCCAAGTCTAATTCTGTCCGTAAAAGGGATACCTGTCATCCAGCGCCTAAATATTAGGCCTACAATTTATATTCAGCTAAATCTGTCGTTACTGCTGTGCCTGTATTAGTGTAATACGGTACCTAAATGGATAGCCAGATAGTGTTAGGTGCCCGTAAAAAAAGACCTGAATTTGAATTCAATACATTGGGCCAAATAATTTTTTTCTTATTGTGGTGAACGGTAACAATGAGGAAAACATCTAGTAAGGGACGTGGACATGGTCATGGTGGTGTTAGTGGACCCTCTGGTGCTGGGAGAGGACGTGGACGTTCTGCCACAGCCACACATCCTAGTGAACCAACTACCTAAGGTCCCAGTAGCAGCCAGAATTTACAGCGATATTTGGTGGAGCCTGAAGCGAGGCATTAACGTTCTGAACCTTAGCACAACCTGAATGACCAGGCACCTGCATGCAAAGCATGAACTGCAGTGGAGTAAACACCTTAAAAACAAGGAAGTCACTCAGGCTCCCCCTGCTACCTCTTCTGCTGCTGCCGCCGCCTCGGCCTCTTCCTCCGCCTCTGGAGGAACGTTGGCACCTGCCGCCCAGCAAACAGAGGATGTACCACCAACACCACCACCTCCGTCACCAAGCATCTCAACCATGTCACACGGCAGCGTTCAGCTCTCCATCTCACAAACATTTGAGAGAAAGCATAAATTCCCACCTAGCCACCCTCGATCCCTGGCCCTGAATGCCAGCATTTCTAAACTACTGGCCTATGAAATGCTGTCATTCAGGCTGGTGGACACAGACAGCTTCAAACAGATCATGTCGCTTGCTGTCCCACAGTATGGTTTTCCCAGCCGCCACTACTTCTCCAAGAGAGCCGTGCCTTCCCTGCACAACCAAGTATCCGATAAAATCAAGTGTGCACTGCGCAACGCCATCTGTGGCAAGGTCCACCTAACCACAGATACGTGGACCAGTAAGCACGGCCAGGGACGCTATATCTCCCTAACTACACACTGGGTAAATGTAGTGGCGGCTGGGCCCCAGGCGAAGAGCTGTTTGGCGCACGTCCTTCCGCCGCCAAGGATCGCAGGGCAACATTCTTTGCCTCCTGTTGCCTCCTCCTCCTACTCAGCTTCCTCCTCCTCTTCTTCCACCTGCTCATCCAGTCAGCCACACACCTTCACCACCAACTTCAGCACAGCCCGGGGTAAACGTCAGCAGGCCATTCTGAAACTCATATGTTTGGGGGACAGGCCCCACACCGCACAGGAGTTGTGGCGGGGTATAGAACAACAGACCGACGAGTGGTTGCTGCCGGTGAGCCTCAAGCCCGGCCTGGTGGTGTGCGATAATGGGCGAAATCTCGTTGCAGCTCTGGGACTAGCCGGTTTGACGCACATCCCTTGCCTGGCGCATGTGCTGAATTTGGTGGTGCAGAAGTTCATTCACAACTACCCCGACATGTCAGAGCTGCTGCATAAAGTGCGGGCCGTCTGTGCGCGCTTACGGCGTTCACATCCTGCCACTGCTCGCCTGTCTGCGCTACAGCGTAACTTCGGCCTTCCCGCTCACCGCCTCATATGCGACGTGCCCACCAGGTGGAACTCCACCTTGCACATGATGGACAGACTGTGCGAGCAGCAGCAGGCCATAGTGGAGTTTCAGCTGCAGCACGCACGGGTCAGTCACACTGCGGAACAGCACCACTTCACCACCAATGACTGGGCCTCCATGCGAGACCTGTGTGCCCTGTTGCGCTGTTTCGAGTACTCCACCAACATGGCCAGTGGCGATGACGCCGTTATCAGCGTTACAATACCACTTCTATGTCTCCTTGAGAAAACACTTAGGGCGATGATGGAAGAGGAGGTGGCCCAGGAGGAGGAGGAGGAGGAAGAGGGGTCATTTTCAGCACTTTCACGCCAGTCTCTTCGAAGTGACTCAGACGGAGGTTTTTTGTAACAGCAGAGGCCAGGTACAAATGTGGCCAGACAGGGCCCACTACTGGAGGACAAGAAGGACGAGGATGAGGAGGAGGTGGAGGAGGATGAGGATGAAGCATGTTCACAGCGGGGTGGCACCCAACGCAGCTCGGGCCCATCACTGGTGCGTGGCTGGGGAGAAACACAGGACGATGACGATACGCCTCCCACAGAGGACAGCTTGTCCTTACCTCTGGGCAGCCTGGCACACATGAGCGACTACATGCTGCAGTGCCTGTGCAACGACAGCAGAGTTGCCCACATTTTAACGTGTGCTGGGTTGCCACCCTGCTGGATCCCCGGTACAAAGACAATGTGCCCACCTTACTTCCTGCACTGGAGCGTGATAGGAAGATGCGCGAGTACAAGCGCACGTTGGTAGATGCGCTACTAAGAGCATTCCCAAATGTCACAGGGGAACAAGTGGAAGCCCAAGGCGAAGGCAGAGGAGGAGCAAGAGGTCGCCAACGCAGCTGTGTCACGGCCAGCTCCTCTGAGGGCAGGTTTAGCATGGCAGAGATGTGGAAAAGTTTTGTCACCACGCCACAGCTACCTGCACCACCACCTGATACGGAACGTGTTAGCAGGAGGCAACATTTCACTAACATGGTGGAACAGTACGTGTGCACACCCCTCCACGTACTGATGATGGTTCGGCCCCATTCAACTTCTGGGTCTCCAAATTGTCCACGTGGCCAGAGCTAGCCTTTTATGCCTTGGAGGTGCTGGCCTGCCCAGGGGCAAGCGTTTTGTATGAACGTGTATTCAGCACGGCAGGGGGCGTCATTATAGACAAACGCAGCCGCCTGTCTACAGCCAATGTGGACAAGCTGACGTTCATAAAAATGAACCAAGCATGGATCCCACAGGACCTGTCCATCCCTTGTGCAGATTAGACATTTATAACTACCTCCCCCTAACCATATAATATTGTACTCCAGGGCACTTCCTCATTCAATCCTTTTTTTATTTTCATTTTACCATTATGTTGCGGGGCAACCCAATGTTGAATGAACCTCTCCTCTGTCTGGGTGCCGGCGCCTAAAAATATCTGACAGTGGCCTGTTCCAGTGTTGGGTGACATGAAGCATGATTCTCTGCTATGACATGAAGCCTCATTCTCTGCTATGGGACCTCTCTCCTCTGTCTGGGTGTCGGGGCCTAAAAATATCTGACAATGGCCTGTTCCAGTGGTGGGTGACATGAAGCCTGATTCTCTGCTATGACATGAAGCCTGATTCTCTGCTATTACTTGAAGCCTAATTCTCTGCTATGACATGAAGCCTGATTCTCTGCTATGGGACCTCTCTCCTCTGTCTGGGTGACGGGGCCTAAAAATATCTGACAATGGCCTGTTCCAGTGGTGGGTGACATGAAGCCTGATTCTCTGCTTTGGGACCTCTCTCCTCTGTCTGGGTGCCGGGGCCTAAATATCTGACAATGGCCTGTTCCAGTGGTGGGTGACGTGAAGCCTGATTCTCTGCTATGACATGAAGCCTGATTCTCTGCTATGACTTGAAGCCTGATTCTCTGCTATGACATGAAGCCTGATTTTCTGATATGGGACCTCTCTCCTCTGTCTGGGTGCCGGGGCCTAAATATCTGACAATGGCCTGTTCCAGTGGTGGGTGAAGCCTGATTCTCTGCTATGACATGAAGCCTGATTGTCTGCCATGAGACCTCTCTCCAATTGATATTGGTTAATTTTAATTTATTTTATTTTAATTTTAATTCATTTCCCTATCCACATTTGTTTGCAGGGGATTTACCTACATTTTGCTGCCGTTTGCAGCCCTCTAGCCCTTTCCTGGGCTATTTTACAGCCTTTTTAGTGCCGAAAAGTTCGGGTCCCCATTGACTTCAATGGGGTTCGGGTTCGGGGCGAAATTCGGGTCGAGTTCGGATCCCGAACCCGAACATTTCCGGGAAGTTCGGCCGAACTTCTCGAACCCGAACATCCAGGTTTTCGCTCAAGTCTACTTAGGAGGCAATCTAAGAGCTTTACTGATAGCCTCGTTATCAAAGTCATTTGTAAGACCAGGCTTATCCTTTCTTGCCTCCAATGCCTTGGATTGTTGGGTTAGATACCACACCCTCACTGCCAAAGAAACCCATCCCACTCAGGGCCCTATCCCGCTAGCTGTACTAGACCACCTTATCCCTGATTTGGGGGTGGGAATTTGGAACAAACATGGTATTATAGAGATTCTCCAGCTATTCCAAGATGACAGTCTAGCTACTTTTGAAAGCCTACACCGCACCTTTAAGGTCCCCAATGTTGAATTCTACAAATATCTTAGAATTAGACATTTCCTAGCTGAAAATCCCACTCTACCAGCCGTTAACAAACAGATATTAGAGCTATGGTCGTTGCCAAGACAGACCTCAAAAACCCTTCGTCCCTTGTACTCTCAGCTTGGCCGCAAAGATACTTTCACTTTGTCCGCACCGCTGTTATCTTGGGAACGAGACTTAGAATCTAAATTTACACCTGTACAATGGCATTCAGCTTTTAAGTTTGTCTCGAAAAATATCACCTGTGTGACCCAATATGAATCATTTGTTAAAACCACTTTAAGGTGGTATTTCACCCCTGAAAGGCTACATATCATATACCAGTCTGTCTCCCCCCTATGCTGGAGGAACTGTGGCCATAAAGGCACGCTGTTCCATATTCTATGGGACTGCCCAATAGTTAAGCCTTTTTGGAAAGAAGTCTTCTCCCTGATCGCTCAGATCTCAGATTCAAAGTTAACCCAGAGCTCCCCCTCTCCCTCGTTGGCACTGTTGATGATTGGGATAACTGATATACCCACAGCATACAGGGGATTAGTCTGTCATATCCTTCTCTCATCTAAACTTGCTATCACTTCTAAGTAGAAATCCCTGCACCCGCCCACAATACTAGAAGTAACCCAAAGGGTTAACAAGACCTGTCTCTTCGAACAAATTATGGCCTCTGCATCTTGTAACGCAACCTGTAACACAACGAAATATGAGAAAACGTGGCGAATATGGAAATCCTCAAAATACATGTCCCCCTCCTAACCTTCCCAGCTGAGCAAGGTTTAAACCTTTCTTTCATATTCTCCTCTCCATCCTTCCTCTCCCCTATTGTTGATATTCTGTATTTTATTATTTGTCATTTTACTTTATCATTTGTTTTGACCTGTGTTTTAACTCCCTTTGCCTGGGAGATTTTTTTTTGCTTGAACATGACTTTACTCACCTGCGAGTGTTGAACAGCATTATTTGTCTTTTGATGCTATACTTTAATAAAAAAATGTATTGACTCTAAAAAAAGTTGCGGTCTACTTTGTACAGGTTGCCTTGTACAACTCTTTTGTGCGATCCCGGAGCGCTGGCAACACAGGGAAATTCCTGCAGTTTAATGAGGTAGTCCTCAAGGCCCTGATCTTTTCTGACCGGGAAAGAGCAGGCCGGAGTACCTCGGGAACTAGAGGCGCCTGGATAGTCCCTGGCAAACACTTTCCAGGTGTGGTCCCCCATTCTGGAAAGAAGGGACGGACCCAAAAACGGTGCAGAGTGTGTCACAGGAGGGGGATACGGAAGGACACCACCACTCAGTGTGATACATGCCCCAATCATCCAGGCCTCTGCATTATTGGTTGCTTCAGGGAGTACCACACTTCCATGGAGTACTAAATTTATAATCCCCTTCCCCAATTTTAATTCCATTTAGCCACTGACAATCGGGAAAAAAAAAACTATTGTTCTCTGACTTGAGACACTAAAACAATTTTTTTTTTTTCTAAAATATTATTTTGTAAAACTGACATAAATAAAAAAGTTGACATATTAGGTATCGCCGTGTCCATAAGAATCTGCTCTATAAAAACACCTATGACCTAACCCATCAGATGAACAAAAAAAAGTGCAAAAAAAATGTATTTTTTGGCACCTTACATCACAAAAAGTGTAATAGCAAGCGATCAAAAAGTCATATGCCCCCAAAATAGTTCCAATAAAACCGTCCTCTCATCCCGCAAAAAATCAGCCCCTACCTAATCTAATCGGCTAAAAACAAAAAAAAACTGACTCTTAGACTATGGAGACACTAAAATGTTTTTTTTTTTTGTTTATAAAAGGATAATCTAGTGTAAAACCTATATAAATTTTGAAAAGTAGACATGTTAGGTATCGCCGCGTCCGTAAGAATCTGCTCTATAAAAATACCCCATGACTTAACCCTTCAGATGAACATGGTCAAAAAAATAAAATAAAAACCGTGCCAAAAACTATTTTGGGCAAATTTTTCATTTTAAACAGTTTTTTCCAGTAACAAAGCAAGGGTTAACAGCCAAACAAAACTTAATATTTATTACCCTGATTCTGCAGTTTACAGAAACACCCCATATGTGGTCCTAAACTGCTATATGACCGAACGGCAGGGCGCAGAAGGAAAGGAACGCCGTATGGTTTCTAGAAGGCAGATTTTGACGGCCTTTTTTTTTGGCACCATGTCCCATTTGAAGAACCCCTGATGCCCCCTAGAGTAGAAACTCAATAAAAGTGACCCCATCTAAGAAACTACACCCCTCAAGATATTCAAAACTGATTTCACAAACTGTATTAACCCTTTAGGTGTTCCTCAACAGTTTATGGCAAATAGAGATGACATTTCAGAATTTCTATTTTTGGTAACCTTGCCTCACAAATATGTAATATAGAGCAACAAAAAAATCATATATACCCTAAAAATAGACAAACAAGGAAATCACTGCAGCTCTCACCTCTCACTTCCTAGTGGAGCACGGATAATCAGACCTGGACTCAATCTGGAGCAAATTGTAAAAAGAACACGGATTCCAGCTCTTCACAATAAAATGGCTTCTTTATTCCACTTCCTTAAAATCAGACATCAAAAGTAGGACAGTATGCTGTGACGCGTTTCGGGCTGTTACATCTTAGCCTTTCATCAAGACAAACTAACAAACTTAAAATCTCCTTTTTATACACAGTCAGGATAAATCCCTTCCATCTGATTGGTCAATTATCATCCCCTGGAGCAATACCAGGTGTCCATGAACTGCTAATCGTAGGGAAAATAACTCCAATCAGGTGGGACATGATCCTTAACCCAAGAAAACCAACTCATTTATATTGTAAGGTTAAATCATGCTTCCTATTTAATCCTTTAGGTATACATGTTCCAAGATTGAACATCCAATATGTTTCTCGACTATATAGTTTTTGTCTACGATCACCTTCTCTGACCGGAGTGGTGACTCTTTCTACACCCTGTACATAAAATGCAGAAGTATCGCCTTTATGTACTATCGCAAAGTGTGATGTGGCTGCTGAAACAATGAAATATATGGGATGTCACTCAGGTGTTTTTGAATTCTTACTTTAAGCTGATTAATCGTGCATCCAACATATTGCAACGCGCAGGCTCTACATGTGATGACTAGAGTTGAGCGAACACCTGGATGTTCGGGTTCGAGAAGTTCAATGGGGACCCGGACTTTTCAGCACTAAAAAGGCTGTAAAATAGCCCAGGAAAGGGCTAGTGGGCTGCAAAAGGCAGCAAAATGTAGGTAAATCCCCTGCAAACAAATGTGGATAGGGAAATGAACTAAAATAAAAATAAAATAAATTAAAATTAACCAATATCAATTGGAGAGAGGTCTCATGGCAGAGAATCAGGCTTCATGTCATAGCGGAGAATCAGGCTTCACGTCACCCACCACTGGAACAGGCCATTGTCAGATATTTAGGCCCCGGCACCCAGACAGAGGAGAGAGGTCCCATAGCAGAGAATCAGGCTTCATGTCATAGCAGAGAATCAGGCTTCAAGTCATAGCAGAGAATCAGGCTTCATGTCATAGCAGAGAATCAGGCTTCAAGTCATAGCAGAGAATCAGGCTTCATGTCATAGCAGAGAATCAGGCTTCACGTCACCCACCACTGGAACAGGCCATTGTCAGATATTTAGGCCCCGGCACCCAGACAGAGGAGAGAGGTCCCATAGCAGAGAATCAGGCTTCATGTCATAGCAGAGAATCAGGCTTCATGTCATAGCAGAGAATCAGGCTTACGTCACCCACCACTGGAACAGGCCATTGTCAGATATTTAGGCCCCGGCACCCAGATAGAGGAGAGAGGTCCCATAGCAGAGAATCAGGCTTCATGTCATAGCAGAGAATCATGCTTCAAGTCATAGCAGAGAATCAGGCTTCATGTCATAGCAGAGAATCAGGCTTCACGTCACCCACCACTGGAACAGGCCATTGTCAGATATTTAGGCCCCGTCACCCAGACAGAGGAGAGAGGTCCCATAGCAGAGAATCAGGCTTCATGTCATAGCAGAGAATCAGGCTTCATGTCACCCACCACTGGAACAGGCCATTGTCAGATATTTAGGCCCCGGCACCCAGACAGAGGAGAGAGGTCCCATAGCAGAGAATCAGGATTCATGGCATAGCAGAGAATCAGGCTTCAAGTCATAGCAGAGAATCAGGCTTCAAGTCATAGCAGAGAATCAGGCTTCATGTCATAGCAGTGAATCAGGCTTTACGTCACCCAACACTGGAACAGGCCATTGTCAGATATTTAGGCCCCGGCACCCAGACAGAGGAGAGAGGTCCCATAGCAGAGAATCAGGCTTCATGTCATAGCAGAGAATCAGGCTTCACGTCAACCACCACTGGAACAGGCCATTGTCAGATATTTAGGCCCCGACACCCAGACAGAGGAGAAAGGTCCCATAGCAGAGAATCAGGCTTCATGGCATAGCAGAGAATCAGGCTTCATGTCACCCACCACTGGAACAGGCCATTGTCAGATATTTTTAGGCCCCGGCACCCAGACAGAGGAGAGAGGTCCCATAGCAGAGAATCAGGCTTCATGGCATAGCAGAGAATCAGGCTTCTTGTCACCCACCACTGGAACAGGCCATTGTCAGATATTTTTAGGCCCCGGCACCCAGACAGAGGAGAGAGGTCCCATAGCAGAGAGTATTAGGCTTCATGTCATAGCAGAGAATCATGCTTCATGTCACCCAACACTGGAACAGGCTATTGTCAGATATTTTTGGGCCTGGGCACCCAGACAGAGGAGACAGGGCTCATAGCAGAGATTCAGGCTTCATGTCATAGAAGAGAATCAGGCTTCATGTCACCCAACACTGGAACAGGCCACTGTCAGATATTTTTAGGCCCCGGCACCCAGACAGAGGAGAGGTTCATTCAACATTGGGTTGCCCCGCAATATAATGGTAAAATGAAAATAAAAAAAGGATTGAATGAGGAAGTGCCCTGGAGTACAATAATATATGGTTAAGGGGAGGTAGTTATAAATGTCTAATCTGCACAAGGGATGGACAGGTCCTGTGGGATCAATGCTTGGTTCATTTTTATGAACGTCAGCTTGTCCACATTGGCTGTAGACAGGCGGCTGCGTTTGTCTGTAATGACGCCCCCTGCCGTGCTGAATACACGTTTAGACAAAACGCTGGCCGCCGGGCAGGCCAGCACCTCCAAGGCATAAAAGGCTAGCTCTGGCCACGTGGACAATTTGGAGACCCAGAAGTTGAATGGGGCCGAACCATCAGTCAGTACGTGGAGGGGTGTGCACACGTACTGTTCCACCATGTTAGTGAAATGTTGCCTCCTGCTAACACGTTCCAGTATCAGGTGGTGGTGCAGTTAGCTGTGGCGTGGTGACAAAACTTTTCCACATCTCTGCCATGCTAACCCTGCCCTCAGAGGAGCTGGCCGTGACACAGCTGTGTTGGCGACCTCTTGCTCCTCCTCTGCCTTCGCCTTGGGCTTCCACTTGTTCCCCTGTGACATTTGGGAATGCTCTCAGTAGCGCGTCTTCCAATGTGCGCTTGTACTCGCGCATCTTCCTATCACGCTCCAGTGCAGGAAGTAAGGTGGGCACATTGTCTTTGTACCGGGGATCCAGCAGGGTGGCAACCCAGCACATGTTAAAATGTGGGCAACTCTGCTGTCGTTGCACAGGCACTGCAGCATGTAGTCGCTCATGTGTGCCAGGCTGCCCAGAGGTAAGGACAAGCTCTCCTCTGTGGGAGGCGTATCGTCATCGTCCTGCGTTTCCTCCCAGCCACGCACCAGTGATGGGCCCGAGCTGCGTTGGGTGCCACCCCGCTGTGAACATGCTTCATCCTCATCCTCCTCCACCTCCTCCTCATCCTCGTCCTCCTTGTCCTCCAGTAGTGGGCCCTGTCTGGCCACATTTGTACCTGGCCTCTGCTGTTGCAAAAAACCTCCCTCTGAGTCACTTCGAAGAGACTGGCCTGAAAGTGCTAAAAATGACCCCTCTTCCTCCTCCTCCTCCTCCTGGGCCACCTCCTCTTCCATCATCGCCCTAAGTGTTTTCTCAAGGAGACATAGAAGTGGTATTGTAACGCTGATAACGGCATCATCGCCACTGGCCATGTTGGTGGAGTACTCGAAACAGCGCAACAGGGCACACAGGTCTCGCATGGAGGCCCAGTCATTGGTGGCGAAGTGGTGCTGTTCCGCAGTGCGACTGACCCGTGCGTGCTGCAGCTGAAACTCCACTATGGCCTGCTGCTGCTCGCACAGTCTGTCCAGCATGTGTAAGGTGGAGTTCCACCTGGTGGGCACGTCGCATATGAGGCGGTGAGCGGGAAGGCCGAAGTTACGCTGTAGCGCAGACAGGCGAGCAGCGGCAGGATGTGAACGCCGTAAGCGCGCACAGACGGCCCGCACTTTATGCAGCAGCTCTGACATGTCGGGGTAGTTGTGAATGAACTTTTGCACCACCAAATTCAGCACATGCGCCAGGCAAGGGATGTGCGTCAAGCCGGCTAGTCCCAGAGCTGCAACGAGATTTCGCCCATTATCTCACACCACCAGGCCGGGCTTGAGGCTCACCGGCAGCAACCACTCGTCGGTCTGTTGTTCTATACCCCGCCACAACTCCTGTGCGGTGTGGGGCCTGTCCCCCAAACATATGAGTTTCAGAATGACGTTTACCCCAGGCTGTGCTGAAGTTGGTGGTGAAGGTGTGTGGCTGACTGGATGAGCAGGTGGAAGAAGAGGAGGAGGAAGCCAAGGCAACAGGAGGCAAAGAATGTTGCCCTGCGATCCTTGGCGGCGGAAGGACGTGCGCCAAACAGCTCATCGCCTGGGGACCAGCAGCCACTACATTTACCCAGTGTGCAGTTAGGGAGATATAGCGTCCCTGGCCGTGCTTACTGGTCCACGTATCTGTGGTTAGGTGGACCTTGCCACAGATGGCGTTGCACAGTGCACACTTGATTTTATCGGATACTTGGTTGTGCAGGGAAGGCACGGCTCTCTTGGAGAAGTAGTGCCGGCTGGGAACAACATACTGTGGGACAGCAAGCGACATGAGCTGTTTGAAGCTGTCTGTGTCCACCAGCCTGAATGACAGCATTTCAGAGGCCAGTAGTTTAGAAATGCTGGCATTCAGGGCCAGGGATCGAGGGTGGCTAGGTGGGAATTTACGCTTTCTCTCAAATGTTTGTGAGATGGAGAGCTGAACGCTGCCGTGTGACATGTTTGAGATGATTGGTGACGGAGGTGGTGGTGTTGGTGGTACATCCTCTGTTTTCTGGGCGGCAGGTGCCAACGTTCCTCCAGAGGCGGAGGAAGAGGCCGAGGCGGTGGCAGCAGCAGAAGAGGTAGCAGGGGGAGCCTGAGTGAGTTCCTTGTTTTTAAGGTGTTTACTCCACTGCAGTTCATGCTTTGCATGCAGGTGCCTGGTCATGCAGGTTGTGCTAAGGTTCAGAACGTTAATGCCTCGCTTCAGGCTCTGATGGCACAGCGTGCAAACCACTCGGGTCTTGTCGTCAGCACATTGTTTGAAAAACTGCCATGCCAGGGAACTCCTTGAAGCTGCCTTTGGGGTGCTCGGTCCCAGTTGGCGGTGGCTATTAGCAGACGGACTCTCTTGGCGGCGGGTGTTCTGCTTTTGCCCACTGCTCCCTCTTTTGCTACGCTGTTGGCTCGGTCTCACCACTGCCTCTTCCTCCGAATTCTGAAAGTCAGTGGCACGACCTTCATTCCATGTGGGGTCTAGGACCTCATCGTCCCCTGCATCGTCTTCCACCCAGTCTTCCTCCCTGACCTCCTGTTTAGTCTGCACACTGTAGAAAGACGCAGCAGTTGGCACCTGTGTTTCGTCATCATCAGAGACGTGCTGAGGTGGTATTCCCATGTCCTCATCAGGAAACATAAGTGGTTGCGCGTTAGTGCATTCTATCTCTTCCACCCCTGGGGAAGGGCTAGGTGGATGCCCTTGGGAATCCCTGCCAGCAGAGTCTTCAAACAGCATAAGAGACTGCTGCATAACTTGAGGCTCAGACAGTTTCCTTGATATGCATGGGGGTGATGTCACAGACTGATGGGCTTGGTTTTCAGGCGCCATCTGTGCGCTTTCTGCAGAAGACTGGGTGGGAGATAATGTGAACGTGCTGGATCCACTGTCGGCCACCCAATTGACTAATGCCTGTACCTGCTCAGGCCTTACCATCCTTAGAACGGCATTGGGCCTCACCAAACATCGCTGTAAATTCTGGCTGTTACTGGGACCTGAGGTAGTTGGTTCACTAGGACGTGTGGCTGTGGCAGAACGGCCACGTCCTCTCCCAGCACCAGAGGGTCCACTAACACCACCACGACCATGTCCGCGTCCCTTACTAGATGTTTTCCTCATTGTTACCGTTCACCACAATAAGAAAAAAATTATTTGGCCCAATGTATTGAATTAAAATTCAGGCCTTTTTTACAGGCACCTAACACTATCTGGCTATCTATTTAGGTTCCGTATTACACTAATACAGGCACAGCAGTAACGACAGATTTAGCTGAATATAAGTAGGCCTAGTATTTAGGCGCTGGATAACAGGTATCCCTTTTATGGACAGAATTAGACTTGGAAATGCACGGTAGCGTGTGAAGTTATTGAGGATGACCCTATCCGCACCTTCAATCTAATATACCCTTTTATGGATAGATTTAAACTTGGCCTGATAGAGCAGAAACCACTAATTTAGGGAATTGCTAAGTTGGGAATTGTATTTCAATCCAGAACAAAAACTGTGCTTCGGCAGACAGCAGACAGTATTACAATTGGCTAGCCACAGCTGAAACACCAGATTTAGGGTACTGATATTTTGGCAATTGTATTTTACCCCTCAATAAAATAGCAAGCACAGCCAAGCCCCTGATGTAGGATATAGTAAAAAAAAACAACACACTATTGATGGTTAAAAATGGACTTGGTGGCAGCTTGTGCTGGCGCACCACAAGACACAAAATGGCCGCCGATCACCCCAGAAAAAAGTGACTGAAAAACGCTCTGGGCAGTCTTAAAACAGTGAGCAATTGAATAGCAGAGGTTGTATGATACACAGCTGTATATCGATCACTTCAGTAAATAAATCCCTGCCTAATCTTGCCCTAACAGCAGCAGCTGCATCCTCTCCCTACACTGATCAGAGCAGAGTGACGTGCGGCGCTACGTGACTCCAGCTTAAATAAAGGCTAGGTCACATGCTGCACTGGCCAATCACAGCCATGCCAATAGTAGGCATGGCTGTGATGGCCTCTTGGGGCAAGTAGTATGACGCTTTCAAAAAGCGCCAAGAAAGCGCCGAACACCGAACCCGAACCCGGACTTTTACGAAAATTTTCGGGTTCGGGTCCGTGTCACGGACACCCCAAAATTCATACATATACATATACAGTTCGGGTTCGCTCATCCCTACTCCTAAGACCTCCGTGGAATCAATATGAGTCCATTGTTTGGAAAAGTCCATCTTCCACCAGCTCTCCAACTGGGCTATTTGTGTCGCTAGGTAGTAATCATGGATGTTTGGTAAACTGATGCCGCCTAATTGTTTCCTGATATGCAAGATTTTTGATGCAATTCTGGGCTTTTTTCCTCGCCACAGAAAGGTGTTTAATAACTTGTTGCACTGAGAGAGATATAATGCAGGAAGCTTTATAGGGAGAACCCTAAATAGGTAGAGAAGTTTAGGCAGGGCAAACATCTGGAAAGTGGCCAATCTGCCAAGCCAGGATATTTCGAACTTATCATATTGCTCTAGGTCTTTTTTCAGTCCAGATAGCAGAGAGGGCTAGTTGGCTAGATATAGTCGATGGATTGATGCCTAAATATTGGATTTGGTCAGGTTGCCAGTCTAAAGTGAATTTTTCTTGGAGGAGTTTAGCTGTTTGGGGGTCTAGATTGAGGGGTAAGGCCTGGGATTTAGATGAGTTAAATTTATAATAGGAAAGTTGGCCGAATTGGGAAATAATGTCCAAGGCTGAAGACAAGGAGGATGCAGGGTCGGTAAGCATCATCAGTATCACGTCATCTGCATAAAGACTCAGTGTATGGGTGCGATCTGCGATCTGGACACCTGATACTTTCCTTTCCAACCGTAAAGCTTGGGCAAGGGGTTCAATAGATAAGATAAACATGAGGGGGAGAAGGGGCATCCCTGTCTGGTCCCATTAGAGATGGTGAATGGCCTGGACAGGGTCCCATTTACCCATACTCTAGCAGAAGGATCTTTATAAAGGGCCTGAATAGAAGCAAGGACAGGGCCCTCTATTCCCATTTTGGACAGAACCGCAAAGGAAAAGGACCAGCAAATGCAATCAAACGCTTTTTCAGCGTCAAGTGTCACGAAAAGCGCTGGGGTTTTCTTTTTGTGGAGGTGAGAGAGTATGTTTAGAACTCTTCTAGAGTTTTCCTGAATTTGACGACCTTTAACGAAACCGACCTGGTCAGAGTGTATTAACCACCTCAGCCCCCATAGCTTAAACACCCTGAAAGACCAGGCCACTTTTTACACTTCTGACCTACACTACTTTCACCGTTTATTGCTCGGTCATGCAACTTACCACCCAAATTAATTTTACCTCCTTTTCTTCTCACTAATAGAGCTTTCATTTGGTGGTATTTCATTGCTGCTGACATTTTTACTTTTTTTGTTATTAATCGAAATTTAACGATTTTTTTGCAAAAAAATGACATTTTTCACTTTCAGTTGTAAAATTTTGCAAAAAAAACTACATCCATATATAAATTTTGCACTAAATTTATTGTTCTACATGTCTTTGATAAAAAAAAAAATGTTTGGGTAAAAAAAAAAATGGTTTGGGTAAAAGTTATAGCGTTTACAAACTATGGTACAAAAATGTGAATTTCCGCTTTTTGAAGCAGCTCTGACTTTCTGAGCACCTGTCATGTTTCCTGAGGTTCTACAATGGCCAGACAGTACAAACACTACACAAATGACCCCATTTCGGAAAGTAGACACCCTAAGGTATTCGCTGATGGGCATAGTGAGTTCATAGAACTTTTTATTTTTTGTCACAAGTTAGCGGAAAATGATGATTTTTTTTTCTTTATTTTTTTTCTTACAAAGTCTCATATTCCACTAACTTGTGACAAAAAATAAAAACTTCCATTAACTCACTATGCCCATCAGCGAATACCTTGGGGTGTCTTCTTTCCAAAATGGGGTCACTTGTGGGGTAGTTATACTGCCCTGGCATTCTAGGGGCCCAAATGTGTGGTAAGGAGTTTGAAATCAAATTCTGTAAAAAATGGTCGGTGAAATCCGAAAGGTGCTCTTTGGAATGTGGGCCCCTTTGCCCACCTAGGCTGCAAAAAAGTGTCACACATGTGGTATCTCCGTATTCAGGAGAAGTTGGGGAATGTGTTTTGGGGTGTCATTTTACATATACCCATGCTGGGTGAGAGAAATATCTTGGCAAAAGACAACTTTGTATAAAAAAATGGGAAAAGTTGTCTTTTGCCAAGATATTTCTCTCACCCAGCATAGGTATATGAAAAATGACACCCCAAAACACATTCCCCAACTTCTCCTGAATACGGAGATACGAGATGTGTGACACTTTTTTGCAGCCTAGGTGGGCAAAGGGGCCCATATTCCAAAGAGCACCTTTCGGATTTCACCGGCCATTTTTTACAGAATTTGATTTCAAACTCCTTACCACACATTTGGGCCCCTAGAATGCCAGGGCAGTATAACTACCCCACAAGTGACCCCATTTTGGAAAGAAGACACCCCAAGGTATTCGCTGATGGGCATAGTGAGTTAATGGAAGTTTTTATTTTTTGTCACAAGTTAGTGGAATATGAGACTTTGTAATAAAAAAAAATAAAAATAAAAAAATAAAAAATCATCATTTTCCGCTAACTTGTGACAAAAAATATAAAATTCTAGGAACTCGCCATGCCCCTCACGGAATACCTTGGGGTGTCTTCTTTCCAAAATGGGGTCACTTGTGGGGTAGTTATACTGCCCTGGCATTTTCCAGGGGCCCTAATGTGTGGTAAGTAGGTAAATGACCTGTGAAATCCTAAAGGTGCTCTTTGGAATGTGGGCCCCTTTGCCCACCTAGGCTGCAAAAAAGTGTCACAAATGTGGTATCGCCGTATTCAGGAGAAGTTGGGCAATGTGTTTTGGGGTGTATTTTTACATATACTCATGCTGGGTGAGAGAAATATCTCGGCAAAAGACAACTTTTACCATTTTTATATACAAAGTTGGCATTTGACCAAGATATTTATCTCACCCAGCATGGGTATATGTAAAATGACACCCCAAAACACATTGCCCAACTTCTCCTGAGTACGGCGATACCACATGTGTGACACTTTTTTGCAGCCTAGATGCGCAAAGGGGCCCACATTCATTTTATGAGGGCATTTTTAGACATTTGGATCCCAGACTTCTTCTCACGCTTTAGGGCCCCTAGAATGCCAGGGCAGTATAAATACCCCACATGTGACCCCATTTTGGAAAGATGACACCCCAAGGTATTCAATGAGGGGCATGGCGAGTTCATAGAAATATTTTTTTTTCGGCACAAGTTGGCAGAAATTGATATTTATTTATTTTTTTTCTCACAAAGTCTCCCTTTCCGCTAACTTGGGACAAAAATTTCAGTCTTTCATGGACTCAATATGCCCCTCACGGAATACCTTGGGGTGTCTTCTTTCCGAAATGGGGTCACATGTGGGGTATTTATACTGCCCTGGCATTCTAGGGGCCCTAAAGCGTGAGAAGAAGTCTGGAATATAAATGTCTAAAAAAATGTACGCATTTGGATTCCGTGAGGGGTATGGTGAGTTCATGTGAGATTTTATTTTTTGTCACAAGTTAGTGGAATATGAGACTTTGTAAGAAAAAAAAATAATAATTCCGCTAACTTGGGCCAAAAAAATGTCTGAATGGAGCCTTACAGGGGGGTGATCAATGACAGGGGGGTGATCAGAGAGTCTATATGGGGTGATCACCCCCCTGTCATTGATCACCCCCCTATAAGGCTCCATTCAGATGTCCGTATGCGTTTTGCGGATCCGATCCATCTATCAGTGGATCCGTAAAAATCATGCGGACGTCTGAATGGAGCTTTACAGGGGTGCGATCAATGACAGGGGGGTAATCAATGACAGGGGGGTGATCAGGGAGTCTATATGGGGTGATCACCACAGTCATTGATCACGCCCCTGTAAGGCTCCATTCAGACGTCCGTATGCGTTTTGCGGATCCGATCCATCTATCAGTGGATCCGTAAAAATCATGCGGACGTCTAAATGGAGCTTTAAGGGGGGTGATCAATGACAGGGGGGTAATCAATGACAGGGGGTGATCAGGGAGTCTATATGGGGTGATCACCACAGTCATTGATCACGCCCCTGTAAGGCTCCATTCAGACGTCCGTATGCGTTTTGCGGATCCGATCCATCTACCAGTGGATCCGTAAAAATCATGCAGACGTCTGAATGGAGCTTTACAGGGGGGTGATCAATGACAGGGGAGTAATCAATGACAGGGGGGTGATCAGGGAGTCTATATGGGGTGATCACCACCGTCATTGATCACGCCCCTGTAATGCTCCATTCAGACGTCCGTATGCGTGTTGCGGATCCGATCCATCTATCAGTGGATCCGTAAAAATCATGCGGACGTCTGAATGGAGCTTTACAGGGGGGTGATCAATGACAGGGGGGTAATCAATGACAGGGGGGTGATCAGGGAGTCTATATGGGGTGATCAGGGGTGATCAGGGGCTAATAAGGGGTTAATAAGTGACAGGGGGGGTGTAGTGTAGTGTGGTGCTTGGTGCTACTTATTGCTGAGCTATCTGTGTCCTCTGGTGGTCGATCCCAACAAATGGGACCACCAGAGGACCAGGTAGCAGGTATATTAGACGCTGTTATCAAAACAGCGTCTAATATATCTGTTAGGGGTTAAAAAAAATCACATCTCCAGCCTGCCAGCGAACGATCGCCGCTGGCAGGCTGGAGTTCCACTCGCTTACCTTCCGATCCTGTGAACGCGCGCGCCTGTGTGCGTGCGTTCACAGGAAATCTCGCGTCTCGCGAGAGGACGCGCCGGCGCGTCCAGGCGGAATCAATCAACCACCTCCAGGACGCGACGCTGAGTACGGCGGTCCGGAGGTGGTTAATGAAGGAATGAGGGGGGCTAATCTGGATGATAAGATTCTGGCAAATATCTTTATATCCATATTCAGAAGGGATATGGGACGGAAGTTTTTTGGATCATCAGTTGGCTTATTGGGCTTGGGAATGGTCACTATTAAAGCTTCAAGCATTTCTTTGGGGAAGGATCCAGTGTCTCTGGCTGATTGGAAAGAATGTAGCATGTAGTTGGATAGCTGGTCGAAGAACATCCTATAATAGGAGTTATATAGGCCATCCGGACCTGGGCTTTTATGTGGAGGTAGTTTTTTAACAATAGCGTGAAGTTCTTCAATGGTCAGGGGAGCATTGAGAGTTTGTAGTTGGGCGGTAGTCAACTGAGTGAGACCCAACCTGTCTAAGAAGGCATCAATGAGTTCTGGTTGTGGTGGCGTGGCTAGTTTATGGGGGGACAGATTGTAGAGGGAGGCATAGAAATTCCCAAAAGCATCAGCAATTTCCGTAGGGGACACTATTTTCTTCCCTGAGGATGAGTCTAAGAGAAAGGGGATCTTGGACTTAGCTGCTCTCTGCTTTAAGCGGTTAGCTAACAATCGGCCTGCTTTGTTATCTTGAGAGTAGAAGGTGGCCTGTGTCCTTTTCAAGCGTAATTCATGCCTGTAAAGGAGACAGGCGGATAGTTGAGATCTAAGTGATTTGAGATTATCTGAATGTAGAGAAGAAACGGAGGATTTATTAAGGGTCTCAATTCTCCTGATCTCATTCAGTAATTTCCCTATCTTCTCTTTACTTTCCCTCTGGAGTCTGCTTCCTATTTTAATAAATACGCCTCTGATATACGCCTTGTGGGCGCACCAAAGGGTGGAGGGATTAGTGACAAAACCGTCATTTATATGGAAAAACTCTGTCAAAGCAGCTTTAAGTTCCTGGGAAAGTTCAGGGTGATCAATTACATATGTGTTATTTCGCCAAGGAGAATAAGGTTTAGTTAGGTGAGATTCTTTGAGCAATAGGGTGATCGGGGCGTGGTCTGACCATGTGATCGTATGAATAGATGACAAAATTGTGTTAGCAATCACTGACCTGCTAGTTAAAAACATGTCAATTCTAGAATAGGATTGGCCCGTCGCTGAGAAAAAGGAGTAATCTCTTTCAGACCCGTGCTGGATTCTCCAGATGTCATACAGGTCTTCTTGCAGAAAAAGAGAGTTAATGGCTCCCGGAGCATCTCTGGAAGGATTTGTGGAGTCAACGCTCGGGTCTAGGATGGAATTGAAGTCACCACTCCAGATCACATGGCCAGACCTCATCCCACGCACCTTTAAAGCCAATCGGCTAAGGAAGGATACCTGATGCCTGTTAGGGGCATATAGAAAAACCAACGTATAGTCAACATTATTGATAGAGCATATTAGGATTACATATCTACCTCCAGGGTCTAGGACCGAAGATTTCAAAGAAAAGGCCACTGATTGGCTTATAGCCACTAGAACTCCTCTTTGTTTTTTAACATAGTGGGATTGATAGATATTTGGGAACCTAGGGTGATGGATTCTATGACCATCAGATTGAAGTAGATGAGTTTCAGTGGCGCAGAAAATGTCACATTTCAGTTTGCGGATTTCCTTCCACAGCATAGATCACTTAAAGGGGCTATTCAGCCCTTTAACATTTAAAGCGGCAATTTTGAGAACCATGTTTGAGGAAGGAATGGCGGATCTGCAAGGTGAAAACTACACATACTAAAAGAACAAGCTAGGGCTCCGTTATACCTAAACCCTGGTTCTGATCTCCTCAGAATTTTTCCTATTGGTACTTGAAGAGGACAAATATAGAACATGGTAATGCAACAACAAAAGAAAGACATAAGGAATAAACATAAAAAAAAGGATAAAACTGTAACCATGAAAAGGCACCTGATAGCCATCAGGCACTATGGTGTGGGCTTATTAGGCAGTTTCTACCCAAATGACCATTCGAGCCCTAAATCAAGTGAGATTACATTTAAGCAAACTGACAGTTCACCAATCAACGATGAGGTTTAAGCCTGGATGAGACCGTCTGCCAGTCCAATGCAACAGGTTCTGGGCCTCTTGATTGGAGTTCAGGGGGTTCTTTTATGGAAATGTTCCAATCTGCCAATAGTTTCCTTCCCGAATCCAAGGAATGGACTGCATGTAACGTGCCCTGGTGTTGGATTAAAACCTTAGTAGGAAAGCCCCAATGATAAGGTATATTATGGTCCCGTAAGGCAGCAGTGAAGGGGGCCAGGGTTCTTCTTTGTTGAAGAGTAGGGGCAGACAGGTCTGCGAAGATTTTAACCCTTTCATGCGGAGCCGGTAGAGGGCCCTTCTTTCTGGATGCGTTCATGAGCAGTTCTTTTATATGGAAGAAATGGACCCTAGCAAGAACGTCTCTGGGAACTGAATCCGGGAGGTGTTTTGGCCGGGCCACTCTGTGTGCCCTATCTAGGGTGAGATCTCTATCACTCATATTTGGCAAAAGTGATCGCATAAGGTCCAGAATGTAGGTCTCTAACTCCTTTGGCGGTATTTCCTCAGGTATACCCCGAAGTTTAATGTTATTGCGGCGGGACCTATCTTCTAGATCCACCACCTTGTTTTTTAACCTCTCGACTTCTGAGGTTAACTCCTCATGAGCATCTACCAGTTGGTTATGAGATGCCGCAAAATCTCCCATTTTAGATTCAACATGGGTGAGCCGTTTGTCTGCCTCTGTAATTGAGGCCTGCAGGGGAGACAACAAGGCAGCAAGCTCATTATGCATGGAGCGGCTAAACACCACCAACATCTCCTTGATCATATTGCCCGTAGCTAGATCATCAGTGGTGGGAAAGTCTGCTAGAGACGGGGTATCCCGGTCACTCACCCCCGTTGGTCTCTGCGTGTCATCTTGGAGCCGCGGTTTCTGTTTCAGCGGACTCTGGCTGGGAGAGTCGACCGCGAGGTCCTGGGAACCAGGAGGACTGCGCCGGTCCGGTAAGACTGTCTCAGGCTGGATAAGGGGAGACTTAACCGGTGGAGAGGATTGTATGGAGGGAGATTTAGAGATAGGGGGACTTCTCTGCTGGAGTAAAGTGATCGCTGGGGAGACATGCTCCGCGGAACTTGAGGAGCGCTTGGAAGCAGGCGAGCCCGCGCCATCTTGATCTCTCAGCCTCTCTACAAAGAAGTCCAGTTTTCCTTGTTTCTTCACAGATCTTTTCCCTCTAGTCATCATGAGTGTAAAGAGGGAGACCTCTGCTCCGGTTTTAGGTAGTTGTGCTGGGTGTCAGCTTGTTGTAGCTTTCAAGTCGCTTAGTAGGGCTCACAGCTCAAGCGGCCATCTCTCTCGGCTGGCAAACCACGCCCCCGACCGCAACTTTTTTGTACCATGCCTGGGTTTTGCGCATGGCATTATATGGCTTGAACACTTGATCAGAGAGTTTAACTCCTCCCATATACCGATTGTAGTCGACAATACAATCGGGCTTGAGGACCGTTGCCGCGGTACCTGGCACAGGGACAGGGGTGATGCCGTTACCGTGAATTGTGGACAGCACAAGGACATCCCTCTTGTCCTTATATCTGACCAACAACAGGTTTCCACTGGTAAGGGCACGGATCTCACCCCTGGGGATAGGTACTTGGAGGGGGAGGGTAGGGAGGCCGCATTGATTTTTCCGCACGGTCCCACAAGCGGACGTCGATCTGCAGTGAGGGACTGGAACAAGTGGGTTCTAGTATAAAAGTTATCCACGTACAGGTGGTAACCCTTATCTAACAGTGGGTGCATAAGGTCCCACACAAGTTTCCCGCTAACACCAAGAGTGGGGGGACATTCTGGGGGTTCAATACGGGAATCTCGCCCCTCGTACACACGAAACTTGTAAGTGTACCCTGAGGTACTCTCACAAAGTTTGTACAGCTTCACGCCATACCTCGCCCGCTTAGGGGAACATACTGGCGGAAAATGAGTCTCCCCTTGAAAGCAATGAGAGACTCATCAACAGCGTCCTCCCTTCCAGGTACATAGGCCTCCAAAAATTTGGCCCCAAAGTGATCGATGACCGGCCTGATTTTGTACAGGCGGTCATTTGCAGGATCACCTTGGGGTGCTGCATTATCTGTATAATGCAGGCATTTCCGGATGGCCTCAAACCGGGAGCGTGTCATGGCCATACTGTAAAGTGGGGTCTGGTAGAGGACGTCCCCACTCCAGTAATGCCTGACACTGGGTTTTTTGACTAGGCCCATATGCAGCACGAGGCCCCAAAATGTCCTCATCTTGGCTGCACTGACCGGAGTCCAGCCACCGGCCCTAGCCAAAAAGGAGCCTGGGTGTTGAGCAATGAACTGTTGGGCTTACAGGTTCGTTTGCTCCACCATCAGGTTTACAAAGTGGTCACTGAAGAAAAGACTAAAATAGTCATATTCAGTGAAGCCCACTGTGGGAATCTGGATTCCTGGTTGGCCAACAAAATGAGGAATCGCAGGATCAAAATGCTCTGGGGTACACAATGCAAGTTCACCGGTAGAGGGCTCCGGTGGACTTAACTGGTGGGCCGGAAAACTAGTACGAGCCCCAGAGCTGCTCGTACTAGTATGGGTCATAGGGTCCCTAGCATGGCGGTCCCCTTGCTCTGCCTGGCGGCGTCTCTGCCGCCTTAGGGGCTCATCATCATCAGCTTTGCTGACACCAGACACCCCATTTAGGGTGGAACAAAAAACTTTTTTTCTTTTTTTCCACTAAACTTTCCCTGAATATCCCTGCCTAACCAAATTTTTTCTAAATACCTTTTAGTGCCAGATGGCACTGTGGAGGGTCAGAAGGGGGTGCTGGGTCAGGAGATCGACACAGAAAGGAGGAGGAGAGGAGCGCTGCAATAATTTGATCCGCCCGCCCCCCCCTGTAGCCAATGTCACCATCACCTCTCAGGATCGCAGGATGGTGATTGGTGGTGTATTATCACACCACTGATCACCATCCTGTTCCGGGTTACCGGGTCCCCAGAGACCCGAATAACTCGGAAACGCAGCAAACCGCAGGTCCGAATTGATCTGCGGTTTGCTGCGATCACCGTCACGGAGGGGTCACAGGACCCCCCCCCGCGCATTGTCACAGGGTGTCTGCTCAATGATTTGAGCAGGCACCCAGTTCCGATCACCGCCCGCCGCACTGCGGTGATCGGAACTACACATGACGTACCGGTACGTCATGTGTCCTTAAGTACCGGGACATCATGACGTACCTGTACGGCATGTGTCCCCGAGAGGTTAAAGATGGAAAAAGTTCTGAAATTATTTATCTTTGTCTCATTTTACAGCACAGAAACCTGACATTTTAACAGGGGTGTGTAGACTTTTTATATCCACTGTATATTATGTTTTTTGTGAGACAAGGTAACCTTTTTTATTTTTTTATTTTTTACATCATTCATCTGACAGCATAGATCATGTGCTATTTTTATAGAAGAAAAGTAGTGTTGCGTAGAAACGCTAAAAAGGACCAGAGAGGAGGCGCCAAAATCCCTAGGATCTAGGACTTGGATCGTAAAAATCCCTAAATAGAATCTATGGAGTTTGTAAAAACAAGTGGAGTAGCAATACTTACACACTCTCAGGATATATATACTCTCAGGATCAGAACATATAAAGTCAAATGATGGTATAAATAATAACGTATAAAATCAAAAATAACGTATAAAATCATTTATACCATCATTTATACTATTATTTATTATTTATGCCATCATTTGACTTTATATGTTCTGATCCTGAGAGTATATATATCCTGAGAGTGTGTAAGTATTGCTACTCCACTTGTTTTTACAAACTCCATAGATTCTATTTAGGGATTTTTACGATCCAAGTCCTAGATCCTAGGGATTTTGGCGCCTCCTCTCTGGTCCTTTTTAGCGTTTCTACGCAACACTACTTTTCTTCCCTATCACCTACCCTGAGGGCATCAGGGTTAGGTTGAGACCATTGGCAGCCTGCCCTCCTATGCTCTACCAATAATTTTGTCCAATATATATCTTTGTCCAATCTAGTAGAACCTTCCTTTGCCCCCTTTTTTTACACTGTCTGCTTTCCTTTTGGCGCCCTGTGAAGTTATTCCCGGACCCTCTTCTTGAAGGTCCAGCGACTAACCTTCTTTTTTTCTTCTCCCGTCTCTGACTTAATAGTAGTTTTGTGTCTCCATTTTCTGAATGCCTTATTTTTATTATTTTTCTGCAGGGGCTCGTTTTTTGCACGAAGAGTTGACGTTTTTATTGGTACCATTTTTGGGTACATATGATTTTTTGATCATTAATTATTGCACTTTATGGGGCAAGCTGACCAAAAAATTGGTTGTTTTGGCACAGTTTTTATTTATTTATTTTTATAGCGTTCACCTGAGGGATTAGGTTATGTGATTTTTTGCAGGATGGGGTGATGGTTTTATTGGTTCTATTTTGGGGGGCATATGCCTTTTTGATCGCTTGGTGTTGCACTTTATGTGATGTTAGGTGACAAAAAATGGCTTTTATTTTTTTTACAGTGTTCACCTGAGGGGTTAGGTCATGTGATATTTTTATACCGTAGCAGGTTGTTATGGACGCAGCAATACCTAAAACTTTTTTTATTTATTTCACTTTAACACAATAATAGCATATTTGAAACAGAAAATTATATTTTAATGTCGCTCCGGTGCCCGCCCAATCACCATGACTTAACAGTACGTCAAAAGACGGCAAGTCACTAGCCGCCATGACGTAATATTACCTCATATGTCGGAAAGGGGGTTAAACTGTATTAATAAAAATTGCAAGTGTGATTTCTGTATTACATTGGCGTTATTGAATTCCATCATAGATTCCGTTATAACAGAGTTATAATGGAATATAGCGGAATTTTAGGACGGAATGCAAAATGGAAGCCTTTAAGAGGCATTCAGTTTTGCTCCATTATAACTGAATCTATAACATAATTTAATAACGCTGATGTGACCCTGGCCTAATAATGATGGGAACAAACACACTGTTGGTTTTATCAGCAGATAGATTATTGTTTTATTTATTTATAATGCAGTTCATCTACCTAACAAAATACCCTCTGCTCCATAAACGCACCTTGGGAATGATTTGAGAGCAATAATGTTGATGGGTGATCTGACAAGAACAATAATGACTGTCAGGGGTGCACCTAGCCTTTCTGCTGCCTGAGGCGAAAATTGAAAAATCGCCCCCCCCCCCCCCCCCACCCATACCATATTCTCAACCTAACCCCTTCCCTCCTAACATTACATATACCATTACAGAGTATACAGGGTAATACAACGCCCCATATCTCTTACATCCAGTGACGTCTTATCTGATGTAGATGTTCTCGTTCCTCATCTTCTCCATTTAGAGCAGACCACCATTTTTCAGCCATTTCTCTTCTCTGCAGTTTGACAAAAAAAAAAATCATCCTACCACCCCCAATATTGTGCTGCTGTGCTCCCCAACAGTGATGGCCAGTTCGCAGTGTTCCCGGTGACCGCATGTGTTTCAGAGCGGCTCGCGGCGCAGGCACAGGCACAGGTAAGGACTTACCTCTGCATCGCCGGGCTTGGCAATAAAGATGGCAGATCGCATGTGTTTGTCGGCGAACACTGCGAACTGGCCATCACTGCTCCCCAATATTATACTGCAGAAAAAGATAAACCCCCTGATAATACTAGTACCATGCGGATAGTGCCCTTCAATAATGATTGGGATGCAGTGTCCTAAAATAACAGTGCCCAGCAAATAGTGCTCCTGACACTAATAGTGTAAACATTACATCCCCCAAAAATAATTGTGGTAAGCTGATACTGTGCCAAGGTGCTCCCACAGTAATAGTGCTCCCCAAAGTCCCACCAATAAAAATTGTTATCTGCTAGAGCACATATAGTAGTAATAGTGCTCCTACAGTGCTCCCAACATGTTCCCACTGTGCCCAAGAAGTAATAATGTTCCCATAGTGCCCTTAATAGTAATCATGTTCCCCATAGACATCCAGTAGTAATAAAGCCCACCATAATGCCCCCTAGTACTAATAATTCTCCTTATAATAGTGCAAAAAATACCCCTTTTTAATGCCCCAAGTTGAACTAATGTCCCCATAGTGCCCCTATAATGTGCCACTATAAAATACACCTATATAGTGCTCCAGTAGATGCCCTCAGTGTCCCCCATAATTTGCAAGTATAAAATACCTCTTCTTAGTGCCCCTGTAGATGACCCCATAGTACTACTCTCCCCCTTCCCCATAGTACCCACTATAATGTGTTCCAGTATAAAATGCTCCTATACAGTGCACCCATATAAATACCCATTCTTTGTGGCCTCAGTATATGCCCCATAGTGTCCCCCAATAAAGTGCCAGTAAGAAGTGCCCCCATTGATGCCCCCATATGCCCCCAATAATTTGCCAGTTAGAAATGCCCCCACAGTGCCCCCCAATAATGTGCCAGTAATAAATTCTCCCATAGATGCCTCCCAATAATGTGCCTGTAAGAAGTGCCCCCATAGATGCCCCCAATAATGTGTCAGTAATAAGTGCCCCATAGATGCCCCCCACTAATGTGCCAATAAGAAGTGCCTCCATATATGCCCCCCAATAATGTGCCAGTAATAAGTGACCCCCATAGATGCCCCCCAATCATGTGCCAGTAAGGGGTGCCCATCCCATAGATGCCTCCTCAATCATGTGCCAGCAACAAGTGCCCCCGTAGCTCTCCTCTCCTGTATTGTAACATATAAAAGAAAATAAACTCACATACTTACCTCCATCAAGCTGGCAGCGATGCGATGCAGGCCTCTTACGGCCTGTGTCCCGCACTGTACGGCTCAGGTGGCGCGATGCATCCTATCAGAGGAAAGGGGAAGGGAGACACCTCTTCCCTGCTCCGCAGCATCCATCTGTATTGCTGTCCTGAGGACGGCGATACAGATGACTATGGAGATGAGCGCTTCCACAATGGAAGAGCTACTCTCCCTGTGCCCTGCCGCCACCCCCCACTTGTCACCAGGGCCGCACCGCCTGAGGCAATCTCCTCACCTCGCCTAATTGGTGGTGCGGCCTTGACTGTCCAATTTATAACCACTTTCTCTCAGTTTCGCTTTGCCCTTAGCAAAATTTATATTCATATATTGTGAAGGATTTTAAAGGGAGAAAGTGGGGGCAAAAAATTTAGACAATCAGAAAAACATTATTTGCTGGCGTTTGGCCACTGTAGTCTATTAAAAAAGTTAGGAAATTGGGATGGGTTCCTTAATCTGAAAATATTTAAACCGGTCTATTCATAAACACAATATAAAATCCCAGACTGATTAGTTAGCATACATTTGAGGGGAAGTTGCTTTGTGTGGGGCTACTTTAAAATCATATATAAAAAAAAAAAATCTTCAATAGTGTTCAAGACAAACATATCAATGAAAGAGAATAAATAAAAATAAATTCACAAGGAAGACTAGAAAGTTGTATACTTATCTCCTGTGTAAGCTGCATGGCCCATCATCTGCTTGCTTCTATTGATCAGCATGTTGTTTTTCAGTTAAAACATTCACCACATTTAAATTGCAAATCTCACTACCATATGCACCAAAACAGTACTTTTCAGTATGCACATAACAACATAAACAGTAACATACTTAAATTACTTTTCTTCTGAATAATTTTAAAATGTTTGTGCAGTGAATGTAAATAGACACTACAAGGATGTAGCCATGCATACAGCATTTCAATAAATCATTTAGACTTCAGTTACATTTCATATGCAGTGCTGGTGGGGTTGAATCTCTGGTTATGATAAACACAATTAACTTAGAAAATGAATGATCAGAGTGTCTAGAGCTACAGTGCATGTAAAAATGATTTATGAAGGGCAGACACTTCTAATATCCAGCTGATAATGGGTTAACTCTATATAGTGCATGAGCTTGGTCCCTTGGGGATCAGTGCTTTATTATTTTCTTAGCAAATCTTGTGTCTTTTTGGTGCGTAATTTACATAAACATTGAGAAATGAATCTCCCAGGACAATAAATGTTTATTTTTATAGTGGTAAATTTAAAGCAGTCCAGTTTTATGAAATGTTTTTGAGGACACGACACATTAGCAATAAACTTGCAGATAACGTAAATTGTGCATTAACTTCTATTCAAATATAAAGATTCAAAGATTATTCAGCCCTTAGTTCATACCTTTTCAATAGCATTTTATAGCATGAATAACTAATGTAGTTGTATTTGGACAAGAGCTGTTGCTCCTTGATACTGGCTCCTGTAAATGATAAAAACCAATAATTTAAAAAGTCTGCTTCTCTTATATACTATAGTGATTCAGTTCAGAATCCCAACAAAGTAGAATATTTTAATTTATTAAAACTAAGCTTGAAAATGCCCCTTGTCAAAGCAAAAAAAAAATAAAAAAAAAAATAAATAAAAAAAAAATATATATATATATATATATATATATATATAGTGATGGACGAACATCAGCCGGGACGATTTACGAACGCGATCAAATGTTCGCGAACTGCAAGTTTGCGGTGGGCCCCATTCACTTAATGGCAGATGAACCTGAAAAACCTTCAGGTCATATTTTCAGCCACCAAATACTTACTAGAAGTGTACACATCGTCCCAAAACATGGACAGTGACATACCAGAGGGGGATCAATGGCAAAAATTCCCACAAAATATATGTATTTTAATCAGGGGCCATTTTTATGCATCTTAAAGGGAAACTCTGAAAAATGTGCCTGCTGGAGCCTAGAAAATTTTTATTTTAGGCCACGGGAGTACAGGTACCAGACATTAGGCATTCATCGGACAGAAAACATTAAGTGATTATGTGGCTGGAGGTATTTTAGACGGTCAATGGATAACAATTTTACTGCAGGCCAGTGGAGTACAGGCCCCAAACATTATGCATTCACCGTACAGAAAACATCAAGTGATTATGTGGCTGAAGGTATATTAGACGGTCATTGGATATCAATTTTATTGCAGACCAGTGGACTACAGGCCCAAAAAATTATTAATTTACTGTACAGAAAAGAACAAATGATTATGTGGCTGGAGATATATTAGATGGACAATGGATATAAATTTTACTGCAGGCCAGTGGACTACAGGCCCCAAAAATTAATCATTCACCGGACAGAAAACATTAAGTGATTATGTGGCTGGAGGTATATTAGACGGTCATTGGATATCAATTTTACTGCAGGCCAGTGGACTACAGGCCCCAGAAATCATTAATTCACCGGACAGAAAACATCAAGTGATTATGTGGCCGGAGGTATATTAGACGGTCAATGGATATCAATTTTACTGCAGGCCAGTGGACTAGAGGCCCCAATACTTATTCATTCACCGTACAGAAAATAATAAGTGATTATGTGGCTGGAGGTACATTAGGCGGTCACCGTATAACAATTTTACTGTTGGCCAGTTACATTACAGACCCCAAAAATGATGCATCCAACATACAGAAAAGATCTAATCATTTTGTAGCTGGAAGTACATTAGGCAGTCACCGTATAACAATTTTACTGTTGGCCAGTTAGATTATAGGCCCCAAAAATTATGCATTCATCGTACAGAAAAGAACAAGTGATTATGTGGCAGGAGGAACATTAGGCGGTCACTGTATAACAATTTTACTGCTGGCCAGTTACATTACAGTCCCCAAAAATTATGCATTTAATGTACAGAAAAGATCAAGTGATTATGTGGCTGGAGTATATTAGATGGTCATTGGATATCATTTTTACTGCAGGCCAGTAGAGTACAGGCCCCAAACATAAGGCATTCACCGGACAGAAAAAATCAAGTGATTATGTGGCTGGAGGTACATTAGACGGTCATTGGATATCAATTTTACTGCAGGCCAGTAAAATAAATGTCAAATACATATGTTTAAAAGAACTAGAAATTGGATTAAAAATATGGCTAACAAAATCCCCCACCTTGAAAAAAAACCCAACGGCAAAAGGTGAAATTCAATTAAACGTTGGTCGTCACAGGTGTTGAATTCCTCTGAGATCCATGCCTCATTAATTTTTTGAAATGTGAGGTAGTCCACACTGTCCTGAGCTAGGCGAGTGCGCTTATCTGTCACAATCTCCCCTACTGTGCTGAACGCCCTTTCGGACAGGACACTTCCTCGCTTCTCAGAGCGTACACATCGGCCGTTAACCCGATGTAGTCGGACACCTGTCGGTCTAGGCATTCCCTGAGGCTGAATCCGGAGGGTGGCTGTTGATTGGTTGGCTGCAAGAATGATTTGATATCTAAAGTGACCAACACATCTTCAAACCGCCCTCTTTTTCCATGGGCGGTAGGATTGGTACCGACAACTGTTTCTCTGTTGGTGGAAATTCCTCTGCCAGTGCCCAAAACAGCAGAATCTCTCAAAGCAAGGCCTGGAAATGCTGCATTCTGACAGCCCTCTGTGATGCTGGTAACATGTCCGACATTTTGTGTTTGTACCGGGTGTCTAAGTATGTTGCCACCCAGTAGTGGTCCTTGCCCTTTATGCTTTTTATACTGGGGTCCCTCTTCAAACACTGGAGCATGAAGGCCCCTATTTGCACTAAATTGGAACCGGTGGAGCGGCCTGGCTCCTGCTCTTTGCCCAGGAGAATGTCATTCTCGGTCTCCTCCCCTATCCACGGACAACACCAGGGATCTCAGAAAAGTTTAAAGCCTGCTCTTCTTGCTCATCCTCCTCCTCCTCCTCCCCCCAGGCAGCATACTCCTCTGACTCCTCTTCAGACTCCTGCTGACTTGTCTCAGATGGAGTAGCCCCCCCATGGAAATCATTCAGCATTGCGACTTCCTCATCTTTCTGCTCCTGCTTCTCGACGGATTGATCAATGCCATGACGCAATGCACGCTCCAGAAAGAAGGCGTAAGGTATGATGTCACTGATGGCGCCCTGGCTGCGACTGACCAGTTTTGTGATCTCATCAAATTGCCGCAGAAGTCTGCATGCGTCGCGCATGAGCAGCCACTGGCGCGGTGAAAAAAAAACTAGCTGACCCTTAAAAAAAGAAAACAACAATGCTGAGCAATTTGCAGCCATCCTGGGAGCACCAGATGTGACTGTGCATGGTGGATAGCTCACTCCAGATACATTTGCAGTCTGCTTTTTGCCTCCAGTGCACTGCGAGTTCTGCCTGCTTCTCCTACTTCTACTCCCTATTTTCTGCTCTGTCTCTCCCTCTGAACTCCCCTCCTCTTCCTCTCTTGTGGGCACCCACGTGACATCCATCAACACGTCATCATCATCACTTTCACCACCACTGACATTAGAAATCTCGGAGTAGGCAGCAACACCGGGGACCTCCGTCCTTTGGCTGATTTGGGTACTGTCATCAGACCGCTGGGTGGCGGCCATTGCTACCTCCTCTTCCTGATCCGATGCCAAGAATGGCTGCGCATCGGCACGGTCTGGGAATGAATGGAAAAATAATTCCTTTGACTTGAGTGGAGAGACTATGGTGGTGGTGGTGGTGTCTTTGGGGGTGCAGACAGCAGAGAGTGAGGAGGGTGCAGATACAGAGGATGAGGAGGGTGCAGAAGCTAAAGGCTGAGTGAGCCACTGAACCAGCTCTGATGCATTATTTGACGTAATCGCACACACCTTCTCCAACTTCCCACTTAGGCTACAGCCTGGTGCACCTGCCTGACCCCTACCACCCCCGCTGAATGGCCTGCCTCCCTTTTGCCTGTTATTTTCAAAATGACCCTTTGACAAAGTCCCTATAGAAGAGCAGTTTTGTGGAAGCAGATATATAGAACCCCTTAATGATTATTTGCTGGAAGCAGGTTTATCAAACCCTTTAATCAGTTTTTTGGGGGGGGCAACAGGTATATCACACCAGTTGCAATTAGTTGTTCCAACTGCGTTTGTCCCTCTGTATAGCTGCTGTATCTCAACAGAACCACACACAACTGCTGCACAATACAAATGCACTATATAGAAATTATGTTATAGGAATATCACACCCCTGCCTCAATCATTTTTTTTGGGGGGCAAATGGTATATCATGCCAGTTGCAATTAGTTGTTCCAATAGCGTTTGTCTCTGTAGAGCTGCGGTATCTCAGCAGAACCACACACAACTGCTGCACAATACAAATGCACTATATAGAAATTATATTATAGGTATATCACACTCCTGCCTCAAAAAGTTTATTGGGGGGAAAATGGTATATCGCATTAGTTGCAATTAGTTATTTCAATATTGTTTGTCTCTCTGTATAGCTGCGGTATCTCAGCAGAACCGCACACAACTGCTGCACAATACAAATGCACTATATAGAAATGATATTATAGGTATATCACACCCCTGCCTCAATCAGTTTTTTTGGTGGGCCACTGGTATATCGCACCAGTTGCAATTAGTTATTCCAATAGCGTTTGTCCCTCTGTATAGCTGCAGTATTGCAGCAGAACTGTACACAACTGCTGCACAATACAAATGCACTATAATATACTTTTTATGTTAGAAAGTATATTTTAAGTAGATCACACCCCTCAGTATGTCACACCTATCGATAGCACATCTATAACAGTTCTTAAAAGGACTTTTGTGGCCCTATTATGGATGAAGTTGCAGATAGCTGGAACTAAGAAATAAACGACCGACTGGCTTGATCCCAAACTAAGGAGCATATAGGTGAGCCCTATAAAACCCTAAGAGCTCTCCCTGACTGCTATGCACATGCAAGGGTCTCAATAGTAGACGATTGCATGCCCACGTGCCTAAGACTGTGTGACACCTGAAAACCCTATAATAGTGAGGGGACACGACCACCAGCTCCCTGCACTTAATATGGACGGAGTCAGGGTCACCTAGAATCAAGTCAGCAAGGAAACACAATAAAGGAAAAAACTTAGCTGAGAAAACAGCAGCAGCAGCCTCCAGCAGTGAACACTTCATCCAGGAAGTAGTATAAACCGCAAAGTGAGGCAGTATGGGAGGGAATATAAAGGAAGACAATTAGTCTAAATAAGTGACACCTGGCAGAAGGAAAGGAGATGACAAAGTGAAACCAAAACATAGAGCGTCATACAAGAGGTAGAGAAGAATGTCTGCCAGACCTTCTCACAGAACTGGCGGTGACAGTACCCCTCCCTCTACGGGTGGACTCTGGACACTCAGAGCCCACCTTCTCAGGATGAGACCTATGGAAAGCCCTGATGAGACAAGTGGCCTTAATGTCCACCACTGGGACCCACATCCTCTCCTCAGGACCATAACCCTCCCAATGAACGAGGTACTGAAGAGAACCACGGATAATGCGAGAAACCACAATCCTAGAGACCTGAAATTCAAGATTACCATCAACAAAAATCGGAGGAGGAGGCAAAGAGGAGGGCACAGTGGGTTGGACATAAGGTTTTATTAGGGACCTGCGAAAAACATTATGGGTCTTCCAAGTCTGAGGAAGATCAAGACGGAAGGCAACGGGATTGATGACGGACAAAATCTTGTAAGGCCCGATAAACTTAGGACCCAACTTCCAGGAGGGAACCTTCAATTTGATATTCTTTGTAGACAACCGCACCAGATCACCCACATTCGGGTCCGGACCAGGCACACGTTCTTATCCGCCACACGCTTATATCTCTCACTCATCCTCTTCAGATTACCCTGAATCTTTTGCCAAATAAATGACAAAGACGAGGAAAATCTCTCCTCATCAGGTAAATCAGAAGACCCCTCTACAGAGAATGTCTCAAACTGCGGATGAAACCCACATGCACTCCTGGCAACGGTTATTTAAAGCAAACTCAGCAAGGGACAAAAAAGAATACCAATCCTCCTGATTCTCCGCCACAAAACAGTGCAGATATGTCTCCAGATTCTGATTGCCGCGTTCGGTCTGACCATTCGACTGCGGGTGAAAAGCAGAAGAGAACGACAACCGAACACCCAAGCGAGAACAGAAGGCCTTCCAGAATCTGGAAACAAATTGTGTGCCCCTATCAGAAACGATGTCTGAAGGAATGCCATGCAATTTGATGTGCAATGTGATCAACAAACGCTTGCGCTAGCGTCTTAGCATTGAGTAACCCAGGAATGGGAATGAAATGCGCCATTTTGTAAAACCGGTCCACTACCACCAGAATCACTGTCTTCCCCGAGGAATGAGGCAGGTCCGTAATGAAGTCCATGGACAGATGCGTCCAAGGATGGAAAGGAATGGGTAACGGGAGGAGAGAACCCGATGGCCATGAATGAGGGACCTTGGCACGAGCACAGGTCTCGCAGGCTGCCACAAAACCCTCAACCGTTTTACGAAGAGCCGGCCACCAGAATCTCCGGGCAATGAGATCCACTGTGGCTCTACTCCCCGGGTGCCCAGCAAGGACAGTATCGTGGTGCTCCTTAAAAACCTTGTGTCGTAAAGCGAGAGGCACAAACAACCTCCCAGGAGGACAAAGATTAGGAGCCTCTGCCTGGGCTGTCTGAACCTCTGCCTCCAAATCAGGATAAAGAGCAGAGACGATCACCCCTTCAGCCAAAATGGGACCCGGGTCTTCAAAGTTCCCCGCTCCCGGAAAACAACGTGACAGGGCATCTGCCTTCACATTTTTAACCTCAGGGCAGAACATAACAATAAAATTAAACCTAGAAAAGAACAAAGACCATCTGGCCTGTCTCGGGTTCAGACGCTTGGCCGATTCCAAGTAGGCCAGATTCTTATGGTCGGTAAACACGGTAATAGGGTGTCTGGCTCCCTCTAACCAATGGCGCCATTTCTCAAAAGCTAATTTGATGGCCAACAACTCCCTATCTCCCACATCGTAATTTCTCTCTGCAGAGGAGAGTTTCCTTGAGAAAAAGGCACACGGTCGCCTTTTGGCAGGAGAGGGCCCCTGAGATAAGACCGCACCCACACCCACCTCAGAAGTATC
This sequence comes from Bufo bufo, assembly GCF_905171765.1. Classification (NCBI taxonomy): domain Eukaryota; kingdom Metazoa; phylum Chordata; class Amphibia; order Anura; family Bufonidae; genus Bufo; species Bufo bufo. Next base: position 169,582,598 of record NC_053391.1, on the reverse strand, counting down.
CACCTCAACAATAAAAGGTAGAGAGACATCAGGTTGTACCAAAATGGGAGCGGAAGCAAAACTCTCTTTAATACTAGAAAAGTCTTTAAGTCTATAATTCAAAATGAACTTTCTGTAATAATTGGCAAAACCCAAAAACCGCATCAGCACCTTCTGATTCTCTGGAAGCTCCCAATCTAACACAGCGCGGACCTTCTCAGGGTCCATCCAAAAACCAGAAGCGGAGAGAAGAAAACCAAGAAATTGAATCTCTGGAACCGCAAACACACATTTTTTCAGTTTAGCGTACAATTTATTCTCCCACAGAATCAGCAAGACCTGACATAGGTGGTCCTGATGAGTCTTGAAATCAGGAGAAAAAATCAAAATGTCATCTAAATACATCAGTACAAATTTCCCCATTAAATGATAAAAAATGCAGTTCACAAAATGTTGGAAGACGGCCGGAGCATTCATCAAGGGCATAACCAAATTCTCGAAATGACCCTTAGGGGTATTGAAGGCCGTCTTCCATTCATCCCCTTCCCTGACAAGGTTGTATGCCCCTCTTAAATCCAACTTAGAAAAAACTTTAGCCCCAACAATCTGGTTAAACAGGTCCGGGATCAGAGGAAGCGGATATGGGTCACGAATCGTGATACGGTTAAGCTCCCTGAAATCCAGACAAGGTCTTAAAAAAGCATATTTTTTCTTAACAAAAAAAAAAAACTGCGGCAACAGGTGACTTCGAGGGTCGGATGTGTCCCTTTCTCAGGCTCTCAGAGATATAAGTACGCATAGCGACTTTCAGGTTGGGAGAGATTGTATAATCGTGATTTTGGCAGCTTGGTGCCTGGGATGAGATTAATAGGGCAGTCGTACACCCGGTGAGGGGGCAACTCCTGGACACCACTCGCGGAAAACACATCATAAAATTCAGAGAGAAAAGATGGCACAGTCTTAGTAGAAACCTCTGAAAGATACGCCGTGAGGCAATTCTCTCTGCAAAACTCACTCCAACCATTTATTTGCCTTGCTTGTTAATCAATGGTGGGGTTATGTTTAGTGAGCCAGGGTAGCCCCAACACTAGAGGAGTAGGTAATCCGCTTAAGACGAAACATGACATATCCTCAACATGAGCGTCACCCACAGTCAAACGGATATTGTGAACTATGCCCTTTAACGATCTTTGAGAAAGTGGAGCCGAATCGATAGCAAAAACAGGTATTTCCTTTTCCAAAGTGCACACCTGGAGACCATGCGTTGTTGCAAATTGATTATCAATGAGATTGACAGCTGCACCACTATCTACAAAAATCTCACAATGTTCTTGCTGTCTAGCGCCACCCTGGCAGGTAGGAGAAAACGGGAACTACAAGCAAACAGCAAGCCTTCCCTTTCCGCATCAACCTTGCCAATAGTAGCAAATGGAAGGTTTTTAGAGGGTTTATTTTTTTTATTTTTTTATTATTACCCTCAGAAAACTCCATGAATCTCCTAGAGGGGCAAACATTAGCCAAATGATTTATACCCCCACAACAGAAACAACCCCTCCTCTGGGAGCTGAATCCTCTACTATCAGAGGCAAGCAAACCCAGCTTCATGGCCTCCTCCTCAGAGGGGATTGAGACAGACTGAGACCCCTGCGCACTGAATGAGACATCCCCACTGTCCTTGGGCTGAATATGACAGGAAAAAGTAATCTCCTCTCTCTCTCTCTCGCTAAGACGCCTGTCAATACAAACAGCTAGAGACATGGCAGACTTTAACGACGTTGGTCTCTCATGAAAAGCAAATGCATCTCTCAATCTTTCTGAAAGACCATGGCAAAATTGACTTCGGAGTGCAGAATCATTCCAACCAGTATCAGCTGCCCATCTCCGAAATTCAGAACAATATATCTCTGCGGACTGTTTACCCTGGCATAAAAGACGCAGTTTAGATTCAGCCAGAGCATACAAAGTTTTTTGTTAAGTTGCCTAATAATTATGCACAGTAATAGTCACCTGCACACACAGATATCCCCCTAAAATAGCTAAAACTAAAAACAAACTAAAAACTACTTCCAAAAATATTCAGCTTTGATATTAATGAGTTTTTTGGGTTCATTGAGAACATGGTTGTTGTTCAATAATAAAATTAATCCTCAAAAATACAACTTGCCTAATAATTCTGCACTCCCTGTATATATGGACCTAACTGTAAATATATATACCATATTTTTCGCCCTATAAGACGCAGTTTTTTTCTCCCAAAAGTTGGGGCGAATGCATGCCGCACAGCGCGGTCTGAGGTGTTTTAAGCGAGGAGGGAGGAGGGGCTGGGGGCAGCATCTTGTTTTGTAATGGCAGCGGGGCCTGGTGCAGTCACTGTATTCTATTGCACCGGGCCCCGCTGACTGTACTAATCGTATCTAACTGCAGGCAATGTTTAACTATAGAATATCTTCAATCCAGCAGCCTGTACTTAGCAGGCAGAAGGCAGGAGGCTGGGCGGGCACTGGCAGCGTAACTCACTACGTCACGCGCCTGCTCCGCCTACTTTATGAATGAAGCAGGCGGCGTGGGCACGTGATGTAGTGAGTTACGCTGCCAGTGCCCGCCCGCCCAGCCTCCTGCCTCCTGCCTGCTATGGACGTAAGTACAGGCTGCTGGATTGAAAATATTCTATAGTTAAACATTGCCTGCAGTTAGCGACGATTAGTACAGTGAGCGGGGCCCGGTGCAATAGAATACAATGACTGCACTGGGCCCCGCTGCCATTACAAGACTACTGTAGATGCCAGCCCCCACCCCCTGTATTGGGGGTCATTCACAATACACAGGGACACTGTTATGGGGGGATCTGTGGATGACACATAGCATAAGATGCTATTTATCTGTCATCTACAGATCCCCCCATAACAGTGTCATGTCATCCACAGATGCCCCATAACAGTGCCATCCACAGACGCCCCATAACAGTGCCATCCACAGACGCCCAGAAGAGTGTCAGCCACAGAACCCCATAACAGTGTCAGCCACAGATCCCCCATAATAGTGTCAGCCACAGACCCCATAACAGTGCCATCCACAGACCCGCATAACAGTGCCAACCACAGACCCCTATAACAGTGTCAGCCACAGACCCCCATAACAGTGTCATTCACAGGCTACCATTAGTTCAAAGCCCACCAAAAGCATACCTTTTGGTTAAAAATATTTTTTTTCTTATTTTCCTCCTCAAAAACCTAGGTGCATCTTATGGGCCGGTGCGTCTTATAGGGCGAAAAAAATACGGTGTGTGTATGTGTATATATATATATATATATATATACACTGCTCAAAAAAATAAAGGGAACACAAAAATAACACATCCTAGATCTGAGTTAATTAAATATTCTTCTGAAATACTTTGTTCTTTACATAGTTGAATGTGCTGACAACAAAATCATACAAAAATAAAAAAATGGAAATCAAATTTTTCAACCCATGGAGGTCTGGATTTGGAGTCACACTCGAAATTAAAGTGGAAAAACACACTACAGGCTGATCCAACTTTGATGTAATGTCCTTAAAACAAGTCAAAATGAGGCTCAGTAGTGTGTGTGGCCTCCACGTGCCTGTATGACCTCCCTACAACGCCTGTGCATGCTCCTGATGAGGTGGTGGATGGTCTCCTGAGGGATCTCCTCCCAGACCTGGACTAAAGCATCTGCCAACTCCTGGACAGTCTGTGGTGGATAGAGCGAGACATGATGTCCCAGATGTGCTCAATTGGATTCAGGTCTGGGGAACGGGCGGGCCAGTCCATAGCATCAATGCCTTCGTCTTGCAGGAACTGCTGACACACTCCAGCCACATGAGGTCTAGCATTGTCTTGCATTAGGAGGAACCCAGGGCAAACTGCACCAGCATATGGTCTCACAAGGGGTCTGAGGATCTCATCTCGGAACCTAATGGCAGTCAGGCTACCTCTGGTGAGCACATGGAGGGCTGTGCGGCCCTCCAAAGAAATGCCACCCCACACCATTACTGACTCAATGCCAAACCGGTCATGCTGGAGGATGTTGCAGGCAGCAGAACGTTCTCCACGGCGTCTCCAGACTCTTTCACGTCTGTCACATGTGCTCAGTGTGAACCTGCTTTCATCTGTGAAGAGCACAGGGCGCCAGTGGCGAATTTGCCAATCTTGGTGTTCTCTGGCAAATGCCAAACGTCCTGCACGGTGTTGGGCTGTAAGCACAACCCCCACCAGCGGACGTCGGGCCCTCATATCACCCTCATGGAATCTGTTTCTGACCATTTGAGCAGACACATGCACATTTGTGGCCTGCTGGAGGTCATTTTGCAGGGCTCTGGCAGTGCTCCTCCTGTTCCTCCTTGCACAAAGGCGGAGGTAGAGGTCCTGCTGCTGGGTTGTTGCCCTCCTACGACCTCCTCCACATCTCCTGATGTACTGGCCTGTCTCCTGGTAGCGCCTCCATGCTCTGGACACTACGCTGACAGACACAGCAAACCTTCTTGCCACAGCTCGCATTGATGTGCCATCCTGGATAAGCTGCACTACCTGAGCCACTTGTGTGGGTTGTAGACTCCGTCTCATGCTACCACTAGAGTGAAAGCACCGCCAGCATTCAAAAGTGACCAAAACATCAGCCAGGAAGCATAGGAACTGAGAAGTGGTCTGTGGTTACCACCTGCAGAACCACTCCTTTATTGGGGGTGTCTTGCTAATTGCCTATAATTTCCACCTGTTGTCTATCCCATTTGCACAACAGCATGTGAAATTGATTGTCACTCAGTGTTGCTTCCTAAGTGGACAGTTTGATTTCACAGAAGTGTGATTGACTTGGAGTTACATTGTGTTGTTTAAGTGTTCCCTTTATTTTTTTGAGCAGTGTATGTGTATATATATATATATATATATATATATATATATATATAGAAAGGAAAAAGTCCAGTGGGAGCACCAACTAGAGTGCGGGTGCACGGTACAACGCAGGGCAGCGGCAAACCCCAATAGTATAAAAAACGAAGAAGTAGGACTGCACTCCAAATATGTGGTAAAAACAGCAGTGATTTATTCACCCATAATATGGCAAGTCTTGCGACGTTTCGGCTCACAAGAGCCTTCCTCAAGCATAGTAACAGTGAAAGTGAGACAATATAAAGGCATTTACAAAGTGTCCAACCCATAAAGGTGTGGTTACAATGAATTGCAATTACATACATCTGATACAAATCAATAAAGTGCATGTGCATAAAGTGACAAGTGCTACACAATGTATAATTTAAGGGATGCCTTCCCTTCAGTGGGAATTAAAATGTGTACAGTACTTTGTATAAGTTAAATTCACAATTATATAAGTGACATACTGAATGTGGATCACAGAAATACGACCTTCGGTGGCGATGGGGCCCACATATACCATCTCGTTCGTTGCGCGTCTCCAACTCTTCATTGCGCATGTTCACACTGACCTCATCATGTGAGTCATAGTGCAAAGATCACGCGCATGCGTTCTATGCGATCGACGTAAAGGCACTATTTTACTTAGGGGAAACCAGCCCTATAATTCCATTCATGTAATATATATGACTGTTGTATGAATAAGATAATTTTATATAAACGCGACCGCTGTAGGGATCTCCTACATACACCAGCATCTGGACCGGGATCCCGACCTTGCAGGCAAGACACCAGACCAGAAAGCCACGAGTGTCATAGGAGAACATTTCCATGATCTCCGCCGACAATCAAAGCCCAAATGCTGGTAATTTTAGCAGTCATAGAGGGATGATCACTCTATCATATCAACAGTCATATCATGTAGATATAAAAGTGCAAACATATATCTAGAGTAACGCATAGGCATAAAGACGCTGATATCCACATTGGGCCGCATTGTCTCCAAAAGGTCAAGATTCAGGGATCCACATCCAATATAGTGAAAATGTACAAAACCTAAAGGCAAAAAGAAAAAATGTTTTAGTTTCCGAGTAAATTGTTACAATTATATAATGGTCTTTCACAGTTATCTTGCACCAATATACTGATATGAAAAGGACACGAACGCATATATGCAACTGGACTAAAAATGACCCGCAAATCCACAGAACTCTCACCTGAACTCAATATTAAGACCCTTAGGGTGCAAGCTGTCCAGATCATAAATCCAGCGTAACTCTCTTTTTTTCATTTTTTCAAGAGAGTTAGGCGGTCACCGCCTCTTCTGGGGAGCCTGACCTGATCTACGATCCAGCATCTTAAATCCCGCTCGGAATGTCCTAGGGATCCAAAATGTCTGGATACTGGTAGATCAGTACGTTTCTTCCTTATTGAATTCCTGTGTAGAGTTGAGCGAACACCTGGATGTTCGGGTTCGAGAAGTTCGGCCGAACCCGAACCCCATTGAAGTCAATGGGGACCCGAACTTTTGGGCACTAAAAAGGCTGTAAAACAGCCCAGGAAAGAGCTAGAGGGCTGCAAAAGGCAGCAACATGTAGGTAAATCCCGTGCAAACAAATGTGGATAGGGAAATGAATTAAAATAAAAATAAAAAAAATAAAAATGACCCAATATCAATTGGACAGAGGTCCCATAGCAGAGAATCTGGCTTCACGACAGCAGAGAATCAGTCTCTTCATGCCATAGCAAAGAATCTGGCTTCATGTCAGCAGAGAATCAGTCTCTTCATGCCATAGCAGAGAATCTGGCTTCATGTCACCCACCACTGGAAGAGGCCACTGTCACATATTTAGGCCCCGGCACCCAGACAGAGGAGAGCGGTCCCGTAACAGAGAATCTGGCCTTATGTCAGCGCAGAATCTGTCTTCATGTCATAGCAGAGAATCAGGCTTCACGTCACCCACCACTGGAACAGGCCACTGTCACACATTTAGGCCCAGGCACCCAGGCAGAGGAGAGAGGTCCCGTAACAGAGAATCTGGCCTGATGTCAGCACAGAATCTGTCTTCATGTCATAGCAGAGAATCAGGCTTAACATCACCCACCACTGGAACAGGCCACTGTCACACATTTAGGCCCAGGCACCCAGGCAGAGGAGAGAGGTCCCGTAACAGAGAATCTGGCCTTAATTCAGCGCAGAATCAGTCTTCATGTCATAGCAGAGAATCAGGCTTCACGTCACCCACCACTGGAACAGGCCACTGTCACACATTTAGGCCCCGGCACCCAGGCAGAGGAGAGAGGTCCCGTAACAGAGAATCTGGCCTTATGTCAGCGCAGAATCTGTCTTCATGTCATAGCAGAGAATCAGGCTTCACGTCACCCACCACTGGAACAGGCCACTGTCACACATTTCTTTTTTTTTATTTTTATTTTATTGTTTGTATATTTGTCATAGCATGGTACAGGCTTGAAGACAAAATACAACAATGTTACATGTGACATAAAAGAGAGCAATATATAAATTCAAAAGAATCATCACAGGTTTTTGTAACAGACGGGCGGTAAGGCCCAACATTGACAGGCACTAGATCCTGAAAGACTTGAGCGGAGTTCTGTTCAAACAAAATAACGAGGAATAAATAGAATGTAATGGATCTCAAGGTACAGTACCGAAGCTGGGGTGAGTTTGAGACATGGGCAAGAATAAATATGGAGAAAAAGGGGGGGGATTATCAGTTTATCTCCTTCCCTCTAAAAGGTTGTAGGGAAGTAACCATTAAGAAGTACGGCCAAATGTATATAATTAGCTATGTAAATCCTCTGTATTCCTTCCACGGGGACCAAATTTTTAAAGATTTAGGCCTAGAGTGTGATTCCCAATGGGAGATCTCCTCTAATCTATAAATCTGGTCCACTTTATTGATCCAATGATCAATGCTGGGGGTATCTGTAGAAAGCCAATGTAAGGGCAGGAGTAATCTAGCTGCTGCTAATAGGAGCAAGAATAAAGAGGATTTGCTTGGCCCCGCCCTCTCCAAGCCCAAGGAGACGAGAGCTATTTCAGGTTTGCAAGGGAAAGACGTTTGGCAAATCTTATTACAGAGTTGAAAAATTGTGCACCACCAAGGTTCAATTAGGTCGCAGGACCACCAAATGTGCATAAATGTGCCTTTTGAAGTATGACATCTCCAGCAAACATCTGAAGCAGATGGACTGTACAAACAAGTTTTATCAGGGGTCTTGTACCACCTCATGAGAATTTTGTAACTATTCTCCTGTATGCGTATACATCTGGATAATTTGTGGGGGGAGATTAAAAGTTTAGTAATCTCTTGAGATGATAGATTACGCTCTAAATCCCTTTCCCATATACCTACAATCGCGTGTTTGGGCGGAGAGGGAGGAGATTTCAGCTGTTTGTAAATCTTAGATATGGTTTTGGAGGGATAATTCTTGCCACCGAGCATTGTCTCAAACCAGTTGAGCTCTCTCACTTGGGGGATTTGTTTTGCATAAGTGAGGATCTCAGTTTTGAGGAAACGCTGTAGCATTGGGTTGCGAATCTGTGTATCCAATTTTGTGCTTATTTCAGAGTCCGAAATAACACAACCTTCTTCATCTAATAATTGTGAGACAGCAATTTCAGAATTTCTAATATCTATAGGGCAGCTATATTTCAATTCTTTGGGTGCCAGATCAATGATGTCTCTAATAAGTAAGAGGGGGGAAGGGAACAAGGGGCTTTCAGGATTTGCGGTAAATTTCTTCCAGACCTTTAGGGTGTTACGTGTGATAGGGTTAGGAATCAGGCTGGATTGAGGTAATGGCTTATTGGCCAATATAAGGGCCCTGATAGAAGATGGGAAAAGGGCATTCTCCAACTCAGGCCAGGATTTGTGATTTGGTTCCCTAATTAAATCTATAGTTCTAGATAACTGAATAGCGATCATATAAGTTTCCGGGTCGGGGAGACCTATACCACCCGATGATCTGGGTTTGGTCAGAGTGTCAAAAGAGATGCGAGAACTTTTACCTTGCCATATGAATTTGCGTATGTACTTATTAAGAGAGGTAAAATATGTTTTGGGTATTTCTATGGGTAGGACTTGCATCAGATATGTAAGTTTAGGCATTATCAGAGACATAAAAATATTTTTTCTGCCAAACCAGGAGAGATATTGAGAATCTAGGGAATTCATCTCTGCATAGCCGATAGTAGGGGCAAATAGTTCAAACGGAATAAGTCCTGTAAATGTGGAGAGAGCTTGACCCCCAAATAAGTTAATTGCTGGGTATGCCAATTGAATGAGGAGTTTACTTTGAGGGATGAGATACTAGCGAGCGAGAGGCCTAAATGGAGGATCTGGGACTTAGAAGGGTTAATTTTGAAGTTTGATAAGGAGCCAAAGAGGTTAAGTGTCGATAGAATCTTGGGCATAGATTTATGTGGATTAGTAGTGGTGATCAGCAAGTCATCAGCGAATGCTGCTATTTTATATTCTCGAGAACCTATTCTCAGACCTTTAATATCGCTGTTTTGTCTAAGGGCTTGTAGGAGGGACTCCATCACGAGTACGAATAAAAGGGGTGAAAGGAGGCACCCTTGCCTCGTCCCGTTTCTTATGGAAAAACTGGACGATAATATGCCATTGACCGACACGGACGCCGAGGAGTGAGTGTACATTGCAAATATTGCATTGATATATGTCTCTGGGAGCTGAAATTTCAACAAAGTTAGTCTAATGTATAACCAGTCTACCCTGTCAAACGCTTTCTCGGCGTCCGTGCCTATCAAAACCAAGGGAAAGCGTTTATGTGAAGCATAAAACAAGGAGTCTAATATTTTTGTGGTATTATCCTTGCCCTCTCTCCCCTTTACGAAACCCACTTGGTCTGGGTGGATCAGCTTGGGTAAAAGGCTTTGTATCCTAGTGGCTAACATCTTAGCTATAAGTTTAAGGCCCACATTAAGGAGGGAGATTGGACGATAGTTAGAACATAGAGCATGGTCTTTACCTTCCTTAGGTATAATAGTTATAGTGGCTCTAGTCATATCATGTGAAAGTGGTAAATTAGATAAAGCCAAATTGCAAACTGGGAGCAGGTGTGGTAGAAGTATATTTTTAAAGGCAGAGAAGTATGATATAGGAAGCCCATCCGGGCCGGGGCACTTACCTTTGGGGGTAGCTTTAATGGCTGCTTCTAATTCTGGGGTAGTGAAAGGCCTGGCCAGGGATTCTCGTTGTTTTAAGTTTAGGGTCGGGAGGTCAAGTGTGTCAAGGAAAGCATTAATGTTAGTTTATCTAGTAGTAGAGGTATCAAGGGGCTCTGGGGTAGTTAGATTATATAAGGAATTATAGAATATCTTAAATTGCTCTGCTATGTCTTCAGCTTTGAACAAAAGGTTACCCTGTTGAGACCTGAGGGAATGAACAAAACGGGAATTTCTCCTATGTTTAATACGGTTCACGACATACCTAGAGGCTTTATTGCCATGAGCCAAGATTTTTTGTTGTACTGAGAGAAAAAGTTTAGCCGAGCGCACATTTAATAGGTTTTTTAGTTGAGTTCTGAGGGAAGAAAGTTCCGCAAGCTGTGTATCTGATAAGGATTGTTTATGGGCCTTTTCTGCTAAGTGGATTTTTGAAAGTAGATCATTAAGTTTCTTCTCTGATTCCCTTTTCAGGAAGGAGCAAAGACCAATCAGCCTTCCTCTCACATAAGCCTTATGAGCGTCCCAGAGGGTTTGGGGTGATATCTCAGGCGTAACATTTATAAGAAAGTATTCCTCAAGGTAAGAGGAAATAAGAGTGGTATGTTTTGCATTATTTAAAAGGGATTCATTGAACCTCCAATTGGCTTGTCTAGTGGTTTTCTGATCAGATCGGATTTCACAAAAGATTGGGGCGTGATCAGATAAAGTGATGTTTCCGATTTTTGGGAATGAGCAAAATTGTAATTTTTCTTTCGGGATTAAAATATAGTCTATTCTACTATAAGACTTGTTAGCAGAGGAGTAGAAGGAGTAGTCTATTGAATCAGGATTATGACATCTCCAGACATCTAAGACTCCCAGGTTATGAAGTTTTGTGTTTATCAAACTAAGAGTTTTTGCAGATAAGGGGGATCTTTTAGAGGAAGTGTCTGATGACGGATTTAAAGCTACATTCAGGTCGCCCGCCATGATCAGAAATCCCTCTCTGTGTTTTTCTATAAGCGAAAGTACTGGGGTAAGCCAGTTATTTTGGTCTACATTTGGAGCATATAAGTTGGCGAAAGTAAAGATAGATTGTCCAATTTGACCTATAAGTATTAGGTAACGGCCCTCTGGGTCTTGGACATGTGACCTATATTGAAAGGGGAACCCTCTACCAAAGCCAATGCTGACTCCCCTCGAGGCCGCACCCCCGGCACCACAGTGATACCAGTTCGGATATTTGGAGTGGGATAGGTTAGGATAGTTCTCGTGTTTGAAATGTGTCTCCTGCAAAAAGATCACAGAGGACCTCTCCTTATGTAAGAGAGAGAAAATCTGGGACCTCTTGGAGGGGGACCTCATCTCCTTGACATTGAAAGAGACTAGTTTAAAGTCCACCATGTCTCATCAAGGAGAGGGGGAGGGGTTCTGTGTGTAATAGCAAAGAAAATCTGACCAACCAGGAGCAAAGCAGAGAGGGGAGTGCGGCCACGCAAGGAGTCCACCCGCATTCGGACAGAGGAATGAGTCTCGCGCAGTGGACCTTGAGTCCATGTAGACATCTGTGGGTTCATTTGGGTAAACATAAAATAGTTTTCATGGTACCTGTCAAAACAGTAACAGTTAAAAACATAAGGTAAAACAATAAGTGAAAATATGGAGTGGAAAAACATTATCCAAACCAGATAGAATATAACATTTGTGCCTGATGAGATACACCCAAAATTATTAAAAGAGCTTAGTGGTGAGCTGGCAAAACCGTTAACAGATTTATTCAACCAATCAATAGTAACAGGAGTCGTCCCGGAAGATTGGAAATTGGCAAATGTCGTGCCCATTCACAAGAAAGGTAGTAGGGAGGAATCGAGCAACTATAGACCAGTGAGTCTGACATCAATAGTAGGCAAATTAATGGAAACCCTATTAAAGGATAGGATTGTGGAACATCTAAAATCCCATGGATTGCAAGATAAAAAACAACATGGGTTTACTTCAGGGAGATCATGTCAAACAAATCTTATAGATTTTTTTGACTGGGTGAATAAAATAATAGACGGTGGAGGTGCAGTAGACATCGCATATCTAGATTTTAGTAAGGCTTTTGACACTGTCCCACATAGAAGACTTATCAATAAACTGCAGTCATTGAGCATGAACTCCCATATTGTTGAGTGGATTAGGCAGTGGCTGAGTGACAGACAACAGAGGGTTGTAGTCAATGGAGAACATTCAAAACAAGGTAATGTTACCAGTGGGGTTCCACAGGGATCTGTACTGGGACCGATTTTGTTTAATATCTTCATAAGTGATATTGCAAAAGGCCTCGCTGGTAAGGTTTGTCTTTTTGCTGATGACACAAAGATATGTAACAGGGTTGATGTTCCTGGAGGGAAACGCCAAATGGAAAAGGATTTAGGAAAACTAGAAGAATGGTCAGAACTCTGGAAACTGAAATTTAATGTGGATAAGTGCAAGATAATGCACCTGGGGCGTAAAAACCCAGGGGCAGAATATAGAATATTTGACACAGTCCTGACCTCAGTATCTGAGGAAAGGGATTTAGGAGTAATTATTTCAGAAGACTTAAAGGTGGGAAGACAATGTAATAGAGCAGCACGAAATGCCAGCAGAATGCTTGGATGTATAGGGAGAGGTATAAGCAGTAGAAAGAGTGAAGTGCTTATGCCGCTGTACAGAACACTGGTGAGACCTCACTTGGAGTATTGTGCGCCGTACTGGAGGCCATATCTCCAGAAGGATATAGATACTCTAGAGAGAGTTCAGAGAAGAGCTACTAAACTAGTACATGGATTGCAGGATAAAACTTACCAGGAAAGGTTAAAGGACCTTAATATGTATAGCTTGGAAGAAAGAAGAGACAGAGGGGATATGATAGAAACTTTTAAATACATAAAGGGAATCAACTCGGTAAAGGAAGAGAGCATATTTAAAAGAAGAAAAACTACCACAAGAGGACACAGTTTTAAATTAGAGGGGCAAAGGTTTAAAAGTAATATAAGGAAGTATTACTTTACTGAGAGAGTAGTGGATGCATGGAATAGCCTTCCTGCAGAAGTGGTAGCTGAAAATACAGTGAAGGGGTTTAAGCATGCATGGGATAGGCATAAGGCCATCCTTCATATAAGATAGGGCCGGGGGCTATCCATAGTATTCAGTATATTGGGCAGACTAGATGGGCCAAATGGTTCTTATCTGCCGACACATTCTATGTTTCTATGTTTCTATGTTTTCTCTTAGGCATCTTGTAAGGGGGAAAGGGTAAGATACCCAGAAGCACCACCCTCATTAGTATCAATTATGTTAGGATAATTTGAAATTGGTGTTATCAGCAAATTATCAATGTCACAATCGGGGTTCTGTAGGGTTTAATGGTCAACCTCTATATTTTCTCACTAAGAAAGAACCCAGTGAGAAACATGCGGCCTGTGGCGGGGAACAACAGGCTCAGCAATTGGAGGAAAGGATCTGGTGGGATATTATAAGGCACTGTCGGATAGTTTAGTGTGTGTTGCATTACTAATATAGCAAAGGGGGGTACAAATATATGTTGAAAGGAGTCTGGTCATTATATTCAGCTACATGCTTGAGCTAAAGATATAAAAAATGAGAACTCCCAAGAAGGTTCTCACTGATTCCCCGTCATATGCTGGGCAGAGAGCAATGTAAGTTCAGCTCTCCGACCAGTACACAAGGAGCAACCAAGTGAGAAATCAAGACAAATATATGTTGAAAGGAGTCTGGTCATTATATTCAGTTACATGTCTGAGGTAATCATATAATAAATGAGAACTCACGAGAAGGGTCACATTGATTCCTCGTCATATGTCGGGCAGAGAGCAATGTAAATTCAGCTCTCCCCCCAGCACACAAGGAGCAACCAAGTGGAAAATCAATCATTTTTTGCTAAAGATCTGAACGTCTCTCGTACTACGAAGCAAAGTATATCTAAATTTAGGAGAAACCAATCACCTTACCTAGATGAGACGATAAAATGGGTTAATGTAAGATGGTGGCGGATTGTTTTGGGTGTCAATGTCAGTGACGTGACTCACTTAGCTTTCTCAGTTTAGTAGGACCAAGATAGATGGGAATTAATCAATGCAAAGACAATATAAAGTAATAGCATGACTAACCTAGCTTTCAAACAGATGGGACAACTCAAAAAAGGAGTCCCTACTGTCTCTAACTCTATTACTCAGTGGAGAGCAAGGCCCGAAAATAAAGCAGGCCCAACACTACACCAAGCATTTTGCATGTAGTCAAAACTTTAATCCTAAAGTAAGAAATGAGGGCTCAGCAGTGTCAAGTCCCATCTAGTGGATTTCTTGGTTACTTTAAGCCTATGGAGAGAAAGAAGGGTTAGTTAGTTGTCCGCCAAGGCAAGGCGCTTAGGAGTGGAGAAGGAATCTCTTCTTCTGCTGCTTCTTTGTGCCTTTGGGGTACGCTGGGGCTCCCAGGGGATCGTCCTGGGTAATTCTGGGAGAGAGTTCAAATTATGGACCATGTCCCAATTATCAATTGGTAGTGAGGGAATTTGAAGAAGATCATATGTCTTGTCCAGGTCTGCAAATGAAGAAATCTGGATGCGGTGGCCTTCATGAAGAAAGGATAAACCAAAAGGGAATGTCCATTTGTAGATGATCCTTCACTGTCACACATTTAGGCCCAGGCACCCAGGCAGAGGAGAGACGTCCCGTAACAGAGAATCTGGCCTTATGTCAGCGCAGAATCAGTCTTCATGTCATAGCAGAGAATCAGGCTTCACGTCACCCACCACTGGAACAGGCCACTGTCACATATTTAGACCCAGGCAGAGGAGAGAGGTCCCGTAACAGAGAATCTGGCCTGATGTCAGCACAGAATCTGTCTTCATGTCATAGCAGAGAATCAGGCTTCACGTCACCCACCACTGGAACAGGCCACTGTCACACATTTAGGCCCAGGCACCCAGGCAGAGGAGAGAGGTCCCGTAACAGAGAATCTGGCCTTATGTCAGCGCAGAATCAGTCTTCATGTCATAGCAGAGAATCAGGCTTCACGTTACCCACCACTGGAACAGGCCACTGTCACACATTTAGGCCCAGGCACCCAGGCAGAGGAGAGAGGTCCCGTAACAGAGAATCTGGCCTTATGTCAGCACAGAATCTGTCTTCATGTCATAGCAGAGAATCAGGCTTCACGTCACCCACCACTGGAACAGGCCACTGTCACACATTTAGGCCCAGGCACCCAGGCAGAGAAGAGAGGTCCCGTAACAGAGAATCTGGCCTGATGTCAGCACAGAATCTGTCTTCATGTCATAGCAGAGAATAAGGCTTCACGTCACCCACCACTGGAACAGGCCACTGTCACACATTTAGGCCCAGGCACCCAGGCAGAGGAGAGAGGTCGCGTAACAGAGAATCTGGCTTCATGTCAGCACAGAATAAGTCTTCATGTCATAGCAGAGAATCAGGCTTCACGTCACCCACCACTGGAACAGGCCACTGTCACACATTTAGGCCCAGGCAGAGGAGAGAGGTCCCGTAACAGAGAATCTGGCCTTATGTCAGCACAGAATCTGTCTTCATGTCATAGCAGAGAATCAGGCTTCACGTCACCCACCACTGGAACAGGCCACTGTCACACATTTAGGCCCAGGCACCCAGGCAGAGAAGAGAGGTCCCGTAACAGAGAATCTGGCCTTATGTCAGCACAGAATCTGTCTTTATGTCATAGCAGAGAATCAGGCTTCACGTCACCCACCACTGGAACAGGCCACTGTCACATATTTAGACCCAGGCAGAGGAGAGAGGTCCCGTAACAGAGAATCTGGCCTGATGTCAGCACAGAATCTGTCTTCATGTCATAGCAGAGAATCAGGCTTCACGTCACCCACCACTGGAACAGGCCACTGTCACACATTTAGGCCCAGGCACCCAGGCAGAGGAGAGAGGTCCCGTAACAGAGAATCTGGCCTTATGTCAGCGCAGAATCAGTCTTCATGTCATAGCAGAGAATCAGGCTTCACGTCACCCACCACTGGAACAGGCCACTGTCACACATTTAGGCCCAGGCACCCAGGCAGAGGAGAGAGGTCCCGTAACAGAGAATCTGGCCTTATGTCAGCACAGAATCTGTCTTCATGTCATAGCAGAGAATCAGGCTTCACGTCACCCACCACTGGAACAGGCCACTGTCACACATTTAGGCCCAGGCACCCAGGCAGAGAAGAGAGGTCCCGTAACAGAGAATCTGGCCTTATGTCAGCACAGAATCTGTCTTTATGTCATAGCAGAGAATCAGGCTTCACGTCACCCACCACTGGAACAGGCCACTGTCACATATTTAGGCCCCGGCACCCAGGCAGAGGAGAGAGGTCCCGTAACAGAGAATCTGGCCTTATGTCAGCGCAGAATCAGTCTTCATGTCATAGCAGAGAATCAGGCTTCACGTCACCCACCACTGGAACAGGCCACTGTCACATATTTAGGCCCAGGCACCCAGGCAGAGGAGAGAGGTCGCGTAACAGAGAATCTGGCTTCATGTCAGCACAGAATAAGTCTTCATGTCATAGCAGAGAATCAGGCTTCACGTCACCCACCACTGGAACAGGCCACTGTCACACATTTAGGCCCCGGCACCCAGACAGAGGAGAGGTTCATTCAACTTTGGGTTGCCCCGCAATATAATGGTAAAATGAAATTAAACATAGTATTGAATGAGGAAGTGCCCTGGAGTAGAATAATATATTGTTAAGGGGAGGTAGTTAATATCTAATCTGCACAAGGGATGGACAGGTCCTGTGGGATCCATGCCTGGTTCATTTTTATGAACGTCAGCTTGTCCACATTGGCTGTAGACAGGCGGCTGCGTTTGTCTGTAATGACGCCCCCTGCCGTGCTGAATACACGTTCAGACAAAACGCTGGCCGCCGGGCAGGCCAGCACCTCCAAGGCATAAAAGGCTAGCTCTGGCCACGTGGACAATTTGGAGACCCAGAAGTTGAATGGGACCGAACAATCAGTCAGTACGTGGAGGGGTGTGCACAGGTACTGTTCCACCATGTTAGTGAAATGTTGCCTCCTGCTAACACGTTCCGTATCAGGTGGTGGTGCAGTTAGCTGCGGCGTGTTGACAAAACTTTTCCACATCTCTGGCATGCTAACCCTGCCCTCAGAGGAGCTGGGCGTGACACAGCTGTGTTGGCGACCTCTTGCTCCTCCTCTGCCTTCGCCTTGGGCTTCCACTGGTTCCCCTGTGACATTTGGCAATGCTCTCAGTAGCGCGTCTACCAACGTGCGCTTGTACTCGGGCATCTTCCTATCACGCTCCAGTGTAGGAAGTAAGGTGGGCACATTGTCTTTGTACCAGGGATCCAGCAGGGTGGCAACCCAGTAGTCCGCACACGTTAAAATGTGGGCAACTCTGCTGTCGTTGCGCAGGCACTGCAGCATGTAGTCGCTCATGTGTGCCAGGCTGCCCAGAGGTAAGGACAAGCTGTCCTCTGTGGGAGGCATATCGTCATCGTCCTGTGTTTCCCCCAGCCACGCACCAGTGATGGGCCCGAGCTGCTTTGGGTGCCACCCCGCTGTGAACATGCTTCATCCTCATCCTCGTCCTCCTCGTCCTCCAGTAGTGGGCACTGTCTGGCCACATTTGTACCTGGCCTCTGGTGTTGCAAAAAACCTCCATCTGAGTCACTTCGAAGAGACTGGCCTGAAAGTGCTAAAAATGACCCCTCTTCCTCCTCTTCCTCCTGGGCCACCTCCTCTTCCATCATCGCCCTAAGTGTTTTCTCAAGGAGACATAGAAGTGGTATTGTAACGCTGATAACGGCGTGATCGCCACTGGCCATGTTGGTGCAGTACTCGAAACAACGCAACAGGGCACACAGGTCTCGCATGGAGGCCCAGTCATTGGTGGTGAAGTGTGTCTGATCCACAGTGCGACTGACCCGTGCGTGCTGCAGCTGAAACTCCACTATGGCCTGCTGCTGCTCGCACAGTCTGTCCAGCATATGCAAGGTGGAGTTCCACCTGGTGGGTACGTCGCATATGAGGCGGTGAGCGGGAAGGCCGAAGTTACGCTGTAGCGCAGACAGGCGAGCAGCGGCAGGGTGTGAACGCCGGAAGCGCGAACAGACGGCCCGCACTTTATGCAGCAGCTCTGACATGTCGGGGTAGTTGCGAATTAACTTCTGCACCACCAAATTCAGCACATGCGCCAGGCAAGGGATGTGCGTCAAACCGGCTAGTCCCAGAGCTGCAACGAGATTTCGCCCATTATCGCACACCTCCAGGCCGGGCTTGAGGCTCACCGGCATCAACCACTCGTCGGTCTGTTGTTCTATACCCCGCCACAACTCCTGTGCGGTGTGGGGCCTGTCCCCCAAACATATGAGTTTCAGAATGGCCTGCTGACGTTTACCCCGTGCTGTGCTGAAGTTGGTGGTGAAGGTGTGTGGCTGACTGGATGAGCAGGTGGAAGAAGAGGAGGAGGAAGCTGAGTAGGAGGAGGAGGAGACAGGAGGCAAAGAATGTTGCCCTGCGATCCTTGGCGGCGGAAGGACGTGCGCCAAACAGCTCTCCGCCTGGGGCCCAGCCGCCACTACATTTACCCAGTGTGCAGTTAGGGAGATATAGCGTCCCTGGCCGTGCTTACTGGTCCACGTATCTGTGGTTAGGTGGACCTTGCCACAGATGGCGTTGCGCAGTGCACACTTGATTTTATCGGACACTTGTTTGTGCAGGGAAGGCACGGCTCTCTTGGAGAAGTAGTGGCGGCTGGGAACAACATACTGTGGGACAGCAAGTGACATGAGCTGTTTGAAGCTGTGTGTGTCCACCAGCCTAAATGACAGCATTTCATAGGCCAGTAGTTTAGAAATGCTGGCATTGAGGGCCAGGGATCGAGGGTGGCTAGGTGGGAATTTACGCTTTCTCTCAAATGTTTGTGAGATGGAGAGCTGAACGCTGCCGTGTGACATGGTTGAGATGCTTGGTGACGCAGGTGGTGGTGTTGGTGGTACATCCCATGTTTGCTAGGCGGCAGGTGCCAACGTTCCTCCAGAGGCAGAGGAAGAGGCCGAGGCGGCGGCAGCAGCAGAAGAGGCCGAGGCGGCAGCAGCAGAAGAGGTAGCAGGGGGAGCCTGAGTGACTTCCTTGTTTTTAAGGTGTTTACTCCACTGCAGTTCATGCTTTGCATGCAGGTGCCTGGTCATGCAGGTTGTGCTAAGGTTCAGAACGTTAATGCCTCGCTTCAGGCTCTGATGGCACAGCGTGCAAACCACTCGGGTCTTGTCGTCAGCACATTGTTTGAAGAAGTGCCATGCCAGGGAACTCCTTGAAGCTGCCTTTGGGGTGCTCGGTCCCAGATGGCGGCAATCAGTAGCAGGCGGAGTCTCTTGGCGGCGGGTGTTCTGATTTTGCCCACTGCTCCCTCTTTTGCTACGCTGTTGGCTCGGTCTCACCACTGCCTCTTCCTCCGAACTGTGAAAGTCAGTGGCACGACCTTCATTCCATGTGTGGTCTAGGACCTCATCGTCCCCTGCATCGTCTTCCACCCAGTCTTGATCCCTGACCTCCTGTTCAGTCTGCACACTGCAGAAAGACGCAGCAGTTGGCACCTGTGTTTCGTCATCATCAGAGACGTGCTGAGGTGGTATTCCCATGTCCTCATCATCAGGAAAAATAAGTGGTTGTGCGTTAGTGCATTCTATCTCTTCCACCCCTGGGGAAGGGCTAGGTGGATGCCCTTGGGAAACCCTGGCAGCAGAATCTTCAAACAGCATAAGAGACTCCTGCATAACTTGAGGCTCAGACAGTTTCCCTGATATGCATGGGGGTGATGTGACAGACTGATGGGCTTGGTTTTCATGCGCCATCTGTGCGCTTTCTGCAGAAGACTGGGTGGGAGATAATGTGAACGTGCTGGATCCACTGTCGGCCACCCAATTGACTAATGCCTGTACCTGCTCAGGCCTTACCATCCTTAGAACGGCATTGGGCCCCACCAAATATCGCTGTAAATTCTGCTGGCTACTAAGACCTGAGGTAGTTGGTTCACTAGGACGTGTGGCTGTGGCAGAACGGCCACGTCCTCTCCCAGCACCAGAGGGTCCACTAACACCACCACGACCATGTCCACGTCCGCGTCCGCGTCCCTTATTAGATGTTTTCCTCATTGTTCCCGTTCACCACAATTTTGAGAATGGCAAATTTGGGAATAGTTTTTCAACCCGGAACAAAAAGTGTGCTTTTACGGTCACTACAAATAACTTGACCGGCTAAAACAGTACAGATTTGGTTGAATAGAAATGTGAGGCCTGTTTTTTTTTTGCGCTGTGTGACAGGTATAGGTTTAATCACAGAATCAGACTTCTATCTGCACGGTAGCGTGTGTCTTAGGTTTTTCTGAATGACACTATCAGCACCTTCAATATAAGATATCCTTTTTGGGATAGATTTCAAGTGGCCTCAAATACCAGAAACTAGTTATTTTGAGAATGGCAAATTTGGGAATAGTTTTTCAACCCAGAAAAAAAAATGTGCTTTTACGGTCACTAGAAATAACTTGACCGGCTAAAACAGTGCAGATTTGGTTGAATAGAAATGTGAGGCCTGTTTTTTTTTGCACTGTGTGACAGGTATAGGTTTAATCACAGAATCAGACTTCTATCTGCACGGTAGCGTGTCTTAGGTTTTTCTGAATGACACTATCAGCACCTTCAATGTAAGATATCCTTTTTGGGATAGATTTCAAGTAGGCCTCAAATACCAGAAACTAGTTATTTTGAGAATGGCAAATTTGGGAATAGTTTTTCAACCCAGAAAAAATAATGTGCTTTTACGGTCACTAGAAATAACTTGGCCGGGCTAAAACAGTACAGATTTGGTTGAATAGAAATGTGAGGCCTGTTTTTTTTTGCGCTGTGTGACAGGTATAGGTTTAATCACAGAATCAGACTTCTATCTGCACGGTAGCGTGTGTCTTAGGTTTTTCTGAATGACACTATCAGCACCTTCAATGTAAGATATCCTTTTTGGGATAGATTTCAAGTAGGCCTCAAATACCAGAAACTAGTTATTTTGAGAATGGCAAATTTGGGAATAGTTTTTCAACCCAGAAAAAAAAAAGTGCTTTTACGGTCACTAGAAATAACTTGACCGGCTAAAACAGTACAGATTTGTTTGAATAGAAATGTGAGGCCTGTTTTTTTTTGCGCTGTGTGACAGGTATAGGTTTAATCACAGAATCAGACTTCTATCTGCACGGTAGTGTGTGTCTTAGGTTTTTCTGAATGACACTATCAGCACCTTCAATGTAAGATATCCTTTTTGAGATAGATTTCAAGTAGGCCTCAAATACCAGAAACTAGTTATTTTGAGAATGGCAAATTTGGGAATAGTTTTTCAACCCAGAAAAAATAATGTGCTTTTACGGTCACTAGAAATAACTTGGCCGGGCTGAAACAGTACAGATTTGGTTGAATAGAAATGTGAGGCCTGTTTTTTTTTGCGCTGTGTGACAGGTATAGGTTTAATCACAGAATCAGACTTCTATCTGCACGGTAGCGTGTGTCTTAGGTTTTTCTGAATGACACTATCAGCACCTTCAATGTAAGATATCCTTTTTGGGATAGATTTCAAGTAGGCCTCAAATACCAGAAACTAGTTATTTTGAGAATGGCAAATTTGGGAATAGTTTTTCAACCCAGAAAAAAAAAAGTGCTTTTACGGTCACTAGAAATAACTTGACCGGCTAAAACAGTACAGATTTGGTTGAATAGAAATGTGAGGCCTGTTTTTTTTTGCGCTGTGTGACAGGTATAGGTTTAATCACAGAATCAGACTTCTATCTGCACGGTAGTGTGTGTCTTAGGTTTTTCTGAATGACACTATCAGCACCTTCAATGTAAGATATCCTTTTTGAGATAGATTTCAAGTAGGCCTCAAATACCAGAAACTAGTTATTTTGAGAATGGCAAATTTGGGAATAGTTTTTCAACCCAGAAAAAATAATGTGCTTTTACGGTCACTAGAAATAACTTGGCCGGGCTAAAACAGTACAGATTTGGTTGAATAGAAATGTGAGGCCTGTTTTTTTTTGCGCTGTGTGACAGGTATAGGTTTAATCACAGAATCAGACTTCTATCTGCACGGTAGCGTGTGTCTTAGGTTTTTCTGAATGACACTATCAGCACCTTCAATGTAAGATATCCTTTTTGGGATAGATTTCAAGTAGGCCTCAAATACCAGAAACTAGTTATTTTGAGAATGGCAAATTTGGGAATAGTTTTTCAACCCAGAAAAAAAAAAGTGCTTTTACGGTCACTAGAAATAACTTGACCGCTAAAACAGTACAGATTTGGTTGAATAGAAATGTGAGGCCTGTTTTTTTTTGCGCTGTGTGACAGGTATAGGTTTAATCACAGAATCAGACTTCTATCTGCACGTTAGTGTGTGTCTTAGGTTTTTCTGAATGACACTATCAGCACCTTCAATGTAAGATATCCTTTTTGGGATAGATTTCAAGTAGGCCTCAAATACCAGAAACTAGTTATCTTGAGAATGGCAAATTTGGGAATAGTTTTTCAACCCAGAAAAATTTTTTTGCTTTTACGGTCACTAGAAATAACTTGACTGGCTAAAACAGTACAGATTTGGTTGAATAGAAATGTGAGGCCTGTTTTTTTTTGCGCTGTGTGACAGGTATAGGTTTAATCACAGAATCAGACTTCTATCTGCACGGTAGCGTGTGTCTTAGGTTTTTCTGAATGACACTATCAGCACCTTCAATGTAAGATATCCTTTTTGAGATAGATTTCAAGTAGGCCTCAAATACCAGAAACTAGTTATTTTGAGAATGGCAAATTTGGGAATAGATTTTCAACCCAGAAAAAAAAATTTGCTTTTACGGTCACTAGAAATAACTTGACCGGCTAAAACAGTACAGATTTGGTTGAATAGAAATGTGAGGCCTGTTTTTTTTTGCGCTGTGTGACAGGTATAGGTTTAATCACAGAATCAGACTTCTATCTGCACGGTAGCGTGTGTCTTAGGTTTTTCTGAATGACACTATCAGCACCTTCAATGTAAGATATCCTTTTTGGGATAGATTTCAAGTAGGCCTCAAATACCAGAAACTAGTTATTTTGAGAATGGCAAATTTGGGAATAGTTTTTCAACCCAGAAAAAAAAAAGTGCTTTTACGGTCACTAGAAATAACTTGACCGGCTAAAACAGTACAGATTTGGTTGAATAGAAATGTGAGGCCTGTTTTTTTTTGCGCTGTGTGACAGGTATAGGTTTAATCACAGAATCAGACTTCTATCTGCACGGTAGCATGTGTCTTAGGTTTTTCTGAATGACACTATCAGCACCTTCAATGTAAGATATCCTTTTTGGGATAGATTTCAAGTAGGCCTCAAATACCAGAAACTAGTTATTTTGAGAATGGCAAATTTGGGAATAGTTTTTCAACCCAGAAAAAAAAAAGTGCTTTTACGGTCACTAGAAATAACTTGACCGGCTAAAACAGTACAGATTTGGTTGAATAGAAATGTGAGGCCTGTTTTTTTTTGCGCTGTGTGACAGGTATAGGTTTAATCACAGAATCAGACTTCTATCTGCACGGTAGCGTGTGTCTTAGGTTTTTCTGAATGACACTATCAGCACCTTCAATGTAAGATATCCTTTTTGGGATAGATTTCAAGTAGGCCTTAAATACCAGAAACTAGTTATTTTGATAATGGCAAATTTGGGAATAGTTTTTCAACCCAGAAAAAAAAATGTGCTTTTACGGTCACTAGAAATAACTTGACCAGCTAAAACAGTACAGATTTGGTTGAATAGAAATGTGAGGGCTGTTTTTTTTTGCGCTGTGTGACAGGTATAGGTTTAATCACAGAATCAGACTTCTATCTGCACGGTAGCGTGTGTCTTAGGTTTTTCTGAATGACACTATCAGCCCCTTCAATGTAAGATATCCTTTTTGGGATAGATTTCAAGTAGGCCTCATATACCAGAAACTAGTTATTTTGAGAATGGCAAATTTGGGAATAGTTTTTCAATCCAGAACAAAAAGTGTGCTTTTACGGTCACTACAAATAACTTGACCAGCTAAAACAGTACAGATTTGGTTGAATAGAAATGTCAGGTCTATTTTTTAGGCACTGGGTGAAAGGCTTAACTTGCCCCTGATGTAGTATATGGCCAAAAAATAACCACACTGTTGATGGTTAAATGCACTTGGGTGACACAGGCTCCGCCTGCACCAGATGTAGTATATGGCCAAAAAATAACCAGACTGTTGATGGTTAAATGCACTTCGGTGACACAGGCTCAGCCTGCACCAGATGTAGTATATGGCCAAAAAATAACCAGACTGTTGATGGTTAAATGCACTTTGGTGACACAGGCACAGCCTGCACCAGATGTAGTATATGGCCAAAAAATAACCAGACTGTTGATGGTTAAATGCACTTCGGTGACACAGGCTCAGCCTGCAGCTGATGTAGGATATAGCACAAAATAACCCCACTATTGATGGTTAAATTCACTTGGTGATAGCTTGTGCTGGCGCACCACAAGTCACAAAATGGCCGCCGATCACCCCAGAAAAAAAGTGATCTAAAAACACTCTGGGCAGCCTCAAAAAAGTGAGCAAGTCAATATTAGCACTTCAATGATCCACAGCTGCAGATCGATCACACAATGAAGTCTTTTGGAGGAGTTAATCTGCCTAATCTCGCCCTAACGTCGCAGCTGCAACCTCTCCCTATGCTTGAATCAGCAGAGTGACGTGCAGCGCAACGTGACCCAAGCTTATATAGAGGCTGGGTCACATGCTGCACTGGCCAATCACAGCCATGCCAATAGTAGGCAAGGCTGTGATGGCCTCTTGGGGCAAGTAGTATGACGCTTGTTGATTGGCTGCTTTGCAGCCTTTCAAAAAGCGCTAAGAAAGCGCCGAACACCGAACCCGAACCCAGACTTTTACGAACTATACAGTTTGGGTTCGCTCATCCCTATTCCTGTGGTTATTCAACCTAACTTTTAGTTCTGTGGAAGTTTCCCCAACATATAATAGATTACAGGGGCAGGCCAACACATAAATCACATATGACGAGGAACAGTTCAGATGGAATTTTATGGGATACTCTTTATTTGTCAACGGATGTACAAAAATTCTGGCTTTACAGATATAACGACAATTAACGCAGCCGAGACACGGGTAACACCCGAGGCCCGGCTGCGTCAATGTCCGCTGCACACTGATTTTCTTCGGACCTGTATCTGCCCTGACCAAATGGTCTTTAAGATTTTTGTTTTTACGGTACGATAGAAGGGGAGGGAATTTAAATTCTGGTACATCTATAATAGACCTGCTTAAGATACTCCAATTATCCCTAAGGATACGACCTATCTCCAGACTACATTCAGAGTAGGTGGACATAAATGGTATCCTCTGTTTTTTTTGGGGAATGATTGATGTTATTTCGTGTTCATATCTAAAATTTTATTTTTATGTGTATCTAGCAGTTTACGGGGATAACCCCGGTCCCTAAATTTGCCTGCCATCGTTTCCAATGTATTTAACTGTCAGAACTGTCAGAGGTAGAACGGACATTGCAGATACAATCACCTGCTGATGATTTCATTCAATATAAAGAGGAAGTCAAAAATCAACTTAATAAATTTCAGAAGGAATTTGAGGAAGGGAAAAGGAGTAAATGGTCACGTGATGTAGATGATTACAAACGAGGTGATATATACACCTGACAAACTGACCAGCCATCCACGAGCTTCAACCGTGACAATAGGAAAAGGAGGAATTACACACAATCGCGCACAGATAAAGACCAAGCTTTTTTAGGGGTGGATCCAGAGACAAAGAAAAGAAAAGAACAAGAACCAGGAGAGGAGGCCGCCGGTATCGAAGACAAGGGAAAACAGCGGTACAACAGAACCAGACTACAATCAACAAAGACGCCATCACAGAGAAAGAGACAATAGTCTTCAACCTATCCTCAGTTGAACTGACTGAAGCCCAGCTGAGTGTCCTGTCCAAGGGTCTCACGTTTTGCCCGAGCACCAAGGTAAACTGGTTTGACTTAGAGATGGACTTAATTGATTTTTTTCGTTCTCTTAAACTTAAAGTATTTTTTAAGGGACGTACTGTAAACGCACAAACATGCCCTAGCGAATTTTCACTCAAAGGATTAAGTTTATCTAATAAAAGTGCCTTTTTTCCGAATGTAGATGAACCTGCGATAGAGGCCTACATTTCTGCAGTTCAACGAGATGTCAGTATGCTGAAATCCCTATACGGGGACACAGCGAGAGTAAGCAATCCCAATCTGACTACTGCCGAAATTGAGGCCCTATCTCAACTTAAGAACAACCCCCAGTTAACTATCAAACCGGCCGATAAGGGCGGCGGGGTGGTTGTTCTTGATACATAAAACTATATCAGAGAAATCGAACAACAACTGAATGACACAAATGTATATGGTGTATTGCAAGGTGACCCGAAATTTCGCATTATGGCTATTATCAATAGGAGTCTATCCGATGCGGTGGCCGGGGGTATTATAGATGAGTGATTAAGGGAGTATTTGACGATAACAACTCCCATTACTCCCGTTATATACATATTACCCAAGGTCCACAAAAGCCTTGTGGACCCCCCCCGGTCGCCCCATCGTATCTGGCTCTGATTCTGTTTTTAGCAGAATATCCATCTTTCTTGACAGGATACTCAGAGAATTTTCAATGGCTGGAAAGTCCTATATAAAAGATACAGGCGATTTTCTACAACAACTGAGAGCAGTGGATGTCAGCGAGATGCAGACTGTGACTCTCGTGTCCTTTGACGTTGTGTCCTTATACACGTCAATAGGACATGAGAAGGGCATTGGTGCAGTCAACGAATATCTGGAGGACTCGCCCGTAACACAGAATGCAAAGTGTTTTATAAACATTTTGCTGAGACTGATTCTTGAAAACAACTACTTCTTGTTTCAAGATACCTTTTATAATCAGAAAAGTGGCGTGGCGATGGGGTCCAATGTGGCCCCAACGTACGCAAATATCTACATGCGACACATGGAGGAGGACTTTATCTATGTATCCCACCACTTTCAACATGTGATCAGGTGGTGGCGATACATAGATGACGTCTTCCTCCTGTGGTCTGGTACTGAATCACAATTAAGGGAGTTCCATACATACCTTAATAGCATAGATCCTGATCTTCAATATACCATATCATACTCCAATACACAATTGTCATTCTTGGATACCAATGTGAAATTGGTTGATGGCACGATTGGTACAGGATTGTATGTGAAGTCGACCGATAGGAACACTATCTTGCGGTATGAAAGCAATCACCCGCGTAGCCTAGTGAAACACCTTCCTCATTCACAATTTCTACGTACGAAACACATTGTCTCTGACCACACCGAATTGTTAAATACATTGGAAACGATGGCAGGCAAATTTAGGGACCGGGGTTATCCCCGTAAACTGCTAGATACACATAAAAATAAAATTTTAGATATGAACACCGAAATAACATCAATCATTCCCAAAAAAAAAACAGAGGATACCATTATGTCCACCTACTCTGAATGTAGTCTGGAGATAGGTCGTATCCTTAGGGATAATTGGAGTATCTTAAGCAGGTCTATTATAGATGTACCAGAATTTAAATTCCCTCCCCTTCTATCGTACCGTAAAAACAAAAATCTTAAAGACCATTTGGTCAGGGCAGATACAGGTCCGAAGAAAATCAGTGTGCAGCGGACATTGACGCAGCCGGGCCTCGGGTGTTACCCGTGTCTCGGCTGCGTTAATTGTCGTTATATCTGTAAAGCCAGAATTTTTGTACATCCGTTGACAAATAAAGAGTATCCCATAAAATTCCATCTGAACTGTTCCTCGTCATATGTGATTTATGTGTTGGCCTGCCCTTGTAATCTATTATATGTTGGGGAAACTTCCACAGAACTAAAAGTTAGGTTGAATAACCACAGGAATTCAATAAGGAAGAAACGTACTGATCTACCAGTATCCAGACATTTTGGATCCCTAGGACATTCCTAGCGGGATTTAAGATGCTGGATCGTAGATCAGGTCAGGCTCCCCAGAAGAGGCGGTGACCGCCTAACTCTCTTGAAAAAATGAGAGTTACGCTGGATTTATGATCTGGACAGCTTGCACCCTAAGGGTCTTAATATTGAGTTCAGGTGAGAGTTCTGTGGATTTGCGGGTCATTTTTAGTCCAGTTGCATATATGCGTTCGTGTCCTTTTCATATCAGTATATTGGTGCAAAATAACTGTGAAAGACCATTATATAATTGTAACAATTTACTCGGAAACGAAAACATTTTTTCTTTTTGCCTTTAGGTTTTGTACATTTTCACTATATTGGATGTGGATCCCTGAATCTTGACCTTTTGGAGACAATGCGGCCCAATGTGGATATCAGCGTCTTTATGCCTATGCGTTACTCTAGATATATGTTTGCACTTTTATATCTACATGATATGACTGTTGATATGATAGAGTGATCATCCCTCTATGACTGCTAAAATTACCAGCATTTGGGCTTTGATTGTCGGCGGAGATCATGGAAATGTTCTCCTATGACACTCGTGGCTTTCTGGTCTGGTGTCTTGCCCGCAAGGTCGGGATCCCGGTCCAGATGCTGGTGTATGTAGGAGATCCCTACAGCGGTCGCGTTTATATAAAATTATCTTATTCATACAACAGTCATATATATTACATGAATGGAATTATAGGGCTGGTTTCCCTTAAGTAAAATAGTGCCTTTACGTCGATCGCATAGAACGCATGCGCGTGATCTTTGCACTATGACTCACATGATGAGGTCAGTGTGAACATGCGCAATGAAGAGTTGGAGACGCACAACGAACGAGATGGTATATGTGGGCCCCATCGCCACCGAAGGTCGTATTTCTGTGATCCACATTCAGTATGTCACTTATATAATTGTGAATTTAACTTATACAAAGTACTGTACACATTTTAATTCCCACTGAAGGGAAGGCATCCCTTAAATTATACATTGTGTAGCACTTGTCACTTTATGCACATGCACTTTATTGATTTGTATCAGATGTATGTAATTGCAATTCATTGTAACCACACCTTTATGGGTTGGACACTTTGTAAATGCCTTTATATTGTCTCACTTTCACTGTTACTATGCTTGAGGAAGGCTCTTGTGAGCCGAAACGTCGCAAGACTTGCCATATTATGGGTGAATAAATCACTGCTGTTTTTACCACATATTTGGAGTGCAGTCCTACTTCTTAGTTTTATATATATATATATATATATATATATATATATATATTATTCAACATTCAAACAACTCAACAAAAAGAAATTACATACTGTACAAACAATAGTGAACCTTTTTTTCATTATTAAAGAATATTCTGTTGATGCATATTACAAAATAGAATAATTTCTTCAATATTACAAACCAGGTGCAATTTGTTAATACATATAAAAAATTAAAAATACCACCTAACAACCAAACCCCAGCATTTTTCACAGGAAAAAAAGAGGCTTAGGTTTAGCATCTTCCTTTCTTACCTATTTATCTGCTATTAAATCACAGAGGTCGACAAATATTCTTCAAATACCTTTGAATTTCTTGGTCTCCATAAAAGTATAACAAAAAAATTAAAAAAAAAGGTTTGTTTCACCTCCAGTTTCATCTCTATATCCGTAGGAGATTATAAACTCAATCATAGACCTGCTTGGAATCTCTTTCTTTAACCAGTTACAAAATATAGCCTTTTTGGCAGCCAGATATACATTATTACTAATTAACAATTTATGTTTAGATATTTTTTTATGTACAGTACAGACCAAAAGTTTGGACACACCTTCTCATTCAAAGAGTTTTCTTTATTTTCATCACTATGAAAATTGTAGATTCACACTGAAGTATGAATTAACACATGTGGAATTATATACATAACAAACAAGTGTGAAACAACTGAAAATATGTCATATTCTAGGTTCTTCAAAGTAGCCACCTTTTGCTTTGATTACTGCTTTGCACACTCTTGGCATTCTCTTGATGAGCTTCAAGAGGTAGTCCCCTGAAATGGTTTTCACTTCACAGTTGTGCCCTGTCAGGTTTAATAAGTGGGATTTATTGCCCTATAAAAGGGTTTGGGACCATCAGTGGCATTGAGGAGAAGTCAGGTGGATACACAGCTGATAGTCCTACTGAA
Source organism: Bufo bufo (assembly GCF_905171765.1). Taxonomy (NCBI): domain Eukaryota; kingdom Metazoa; phylum Chordata; class Amphibia; order Anura; family Bufonidae; genus Bufo; species Bufo bufo. Next base: position 169,552,243 of record NC_053391.1, on the reverse strand, counting down.
TAGACTGTTAGAATTTGTATTATGGCAAGAAAAAAGCAGCTAAGTAAAGAAAAACGAGTGGCCATCATTACTTTAAGAAATTAAGGTCAGTCAGTCAGCCGAAAAATTGGGAAAACTTTAAAAGTAAGGGCTATTTGACCATGAAGGAGAGTGATGGGGTGCTGCGCCAGATGACCTGGCCTCCACAGTCACCGGACCTGAACCCAATCGAGATGGTTTGGGGTGAGCTGGACCGCAGAGTGAAGGCAAAAGGGCCAACAAGTGCTAAGCATCTCTGGGAACTCCTTCAAGATTGTTGGAAGACCATTTCAGGGGACTACCTCTTGAAGCTCATCAAGAGAATGCCAGGAGTGTGCAAAGCAGTAATCAAAGCAAAAGGTGGCTACTTTGAAAAACCTAGAATATGATATATTTTCAGTTGTTTCACACTTGTTTGTTATGTATATAATTCCACATATGTTAATTCATAGTTTTGATGCCTTCATAGTCATGAAAATAAAGAAAACTCTTTGAATGAGAAGGTGTGTCCAAACTTTTGGTCTGTACTGTATACTAAATAAACGTGACCACAAATTTACATTTATTTAGATATTTGTAACTTTACATGCAAAGTCAACATTTTTTTCTAAAATTTGCACAACTAATCACATTCCCAAAGGCAATGGAAAGTTGTTGTTGTAGGCTTGCCATATTCAGGGAAAGCCCTCTTATAATCAGGGCACCATTTCTCCAGAGGTATAGTAAAGTCGTAGTAAATACAAATCACTATTCTATACTGTAATTTGCTCCAATTTTCTGATACAATAGTTCTGTTCACCCTTTTAAACCCATGAAGAATCCTATACCCATCATCCTACTGTTAAGTGATTCATAGAATTTTTTTGTCTTATAAATAAATTATAGTGACTTAGAATTACATTGGGCCACCATACTCTCTAACATTTTATTAGTTTTTCAAGATTTACCTGTCATCATTTTAGGTCTGAGCAATGCTCTTAGCAGGTGATACGCAAAATACTACATAATTCTAAATCCATGTTCTCTATGCATATGGTCAAAATTGTAGAATGCACCATCTGAATCTATGAAGTCATTCACTGCCTTCAACCCACCCTGTTCCCACTGTTCCATTACAGTGATCCCTGGTATGTACCTCTACCCAATTATGTACCTCTACCCACCAGTGCAAAGTTTGAGAGAAAGGTGTTAGTTTGGCTTCTCAGTTTAGATCTACCCTCATTATAATTCATAACCTCATTAAAATCTCATCCCACTATTTATAAGGGGTTGGGATCTTCAGCTATCAATGTACCCAACTTCCTAAAAAAGCTTTTTTGATTGGCATTAGGTGGATAGACATTGAAGACCGAGACTTCGCTACAGGGCAAACCCACTTTAGTTATCATCCACCTACCATCAACATCTTCAGAATTCAATCTCTAAAAATGTCTCAGTGTCTTATTTTATTTTTCATTTTTGCTGGGGACATGATACCCTTAACTGTCACAAAGTGGGGGGAGGGGAGGAACACCGGAATGACAACAGAGGGAAAATGACCAAAAACTAGGCCTCACAGCTAGGGAAATAGAAGAGGTCACCACCTAGGAAACCCTAAACCTAGCACTGACTCCTGTCAGTATGAATAGACCCTGAAGGTGTGAATATTCATACACCATAAACTTAGGCCCTAGAAACCCTGGAAATCCCTAGGAGTAGTGACTGGGTCTGAGACCACTGGTTTCTTCCTAGATGAACGAACTAGGTTCTCCCTGAGGCCTAGTAAACAATGAGAAAAAGGGAACAACAAAATACAATGGGAAGTATACTTATCGTCAAAAGAAAATGGAAGAGCATATACACAGATGAGGAACTCACACCAGCTCTTCCAACTCCAGGTAGATAATATCAACCACATGGTATGAAGTGTGAGTCCAGACTAAATAGAGGAACAGTAATGACCACAAGCTACACCTCAGACAAGAGGTGTGGTCATTGCCAACAACAACACCACAACAAGTGAAAACAGATAACTGTCAGATAACCTAGCATGCAGCAAGTCTCCCAGATCTTCTAACCTCTGTCACAAGAGGGACAGTGACATTAACATTCCAAGAAACCCCTACTAACTTCTCCATAAATGTTTAGCAAGCAATTCCTACTATTCTACATGAGAGATGCCTTCCCTTTTTTTTTTGGCACGTCTGCCCATTGCATGCCCTTTCCAAAATCCCCATACCTTAATAGTGACTTCCTCTACCTCCTGACTCATCTTTCACCATAAAATATATATTACTGTTATTATCCTGCTCCATTGCCTCACTCCTTTTCCATTGTCTGGTGTCCAACAGGAAAGAAGAGGGAAGGAAAGAGGGGGGGGGGAGTATATGTAGATGCAGCTGAGATACACTTAATAGTCAATGCATTAAGTAAACAATTGGAAAAAAGTGTACAGTCTACAGATATAATTTGCACCAAACTTTCCTTTGTTTTCTATTCTCCCACCTCCGTCTCCCTCTGTGTTAATCCTTAGAGTACATATGATAAATATCTACTACTAACTGCCACATCTCATCATCTATCATGTGATAATGTGGAAAGGAAAAAAAGAAAAAAAAAAAAGATTTAGTCCATGACATCATTATGTCTTCTCTCCTTCACCTTATTCCCTGTCCAGATGTTCTAAAAAAAGAAATGGTGCCAAAAAGCATCACCTTTCTTTTTCTAGCTCCTCTTGTGCCTAGTATTTATTTCATTTATAAATTGCAAATCATTAAATACTGCTTCTCTCCTCCTTTCCCTACCTCTCCACTGCCTGCCTATGCTAGCCATTCTATTAAAGCGAAGAAGAGAAAGGAGAAGAAAAAAAAAATCCCTCCCCTCTTCATATTGTCTGTTGTTCTCTTGCTATTTAACTTGTCTGAACTGGGCACCCTTTGTGGTTCAAAACATTAAACCCAATTCCTTGATAAAAAAATAGAACATGTTTTCATTTAGAACATATGTCGGCCCAGGCTTTACTTTTGGCAGCTGTTTCTGAGGAATAGCCTGAAAACAATAGGATTTTGGAATATTCAATTAAAAGTGGATAGTGTTTTCTGTAGGCCAACATAAGACTAAGGCTTCAATTAGGCCGCAGTCTATGGGCACCGGCCGTGTACTTCCCGCATCATGGATGCGGACTCATTCTCTTGGAGTGCTTCCGTTGTGCTTCTTTTCTCCTATACAGCCCATTTTCCTGACTCCATTTTTCAGTCAGGTTTCTGCTGTTTTAGCACTTTAGGAGACATGATAAAGGCGGCAGTGAGTAACTTATCTCCTGTCTAACACAAAACACAAAGTCAATCAGAACTGCCCCTGTACAGCTAAGATAATATGTAAAAGTTCAAATGGCAAAAAACTATATTGGCAGAAGTAGAGAAAAGGATATCCACTTATCCAAAGATAAGGCAATCTTTCCTCCTTGCCTGTCTTCCTCCTCACAGTGCTATATGTACAGTCGTGGCCAAAAGTTTTGAGAATGACACAAATATTTGAAATTGAAAAAGTTAATGCTTAATTTTTTATAATAGCAATTTGCATATACTCCAGAATGTTATGAAGAGTGATCAGATGAATTGCATAGTCCTTCTTTGCCATGAAAATTAACTTAATCCCAAAAAAACCTTTCCACTGCATTTCATTGCTGTCATTAAAGGACCTGCTGAGATCATTTCAGTAATCGTCTTGTTAACTCAGGTGAGAATGTTGACGAGCACAAGGCTGAAGATCATTATTGTCACGGGGTTCCAAAGGTGCACTCGGTCCCCCATTGCCCGCAGAACTGTTGCTTAGCTTTTGGAATGAGGTTCTGTGTTTGACCTCATTCCCAGGGCGGCTTTACTAGCTGGGTGGCTCCTTGCTCCTAAGTCTGCCTTGAGCGCCGAGCTGATCACTCGGTGCTCGACTGGTTGGTCTGTCGGTCATGTGACGCTGGCCACGTCACATGACCCTCACTCCCCACTATAAATACAGGCAGCCTGCTGGCTACAGGTTGCCTGTTAATTTCTAGGTTCCTGGCTATTTGTTGGACTGCTGAATACCTACCTGATCCTGTTCCTTGACCATCCTTTTGCCTGATCCTCCTGTACTGCGCATCCGTCCTGGTATTGTGACCTCAGCTCCCACCTGACTACTCTCTTAGGACTCCTCTTGTACTTCTCTGCTCTCCTGGTATTTATGACCCGGCTTCTCCTGACAATTCTCTGCTTGCTCCATTTGTACTTTGCAGCTTTCCTGGTATTGACTCGGTCCGTTCACGTCCTGTTGTTTGTCTGTCTGTCATCCCTGCACTTACTCCAAGTTAGGGATTGCCGTCCAGTTGTCCCCTGTCATTAGGACTCGCGAGGCAAGTAGGCAGGGCCAGGGGTAAGGGTGGAGCGCAGTGGTCACTTCCCTCCCCCTGTGTGTGTGTGTACGCGACCGTTACAGATTAACAGGCCCAATAACCACTGTATTATGAATCCTCTGGTGACCCTGACTGACTATGTCTCTAATCTGACGCAGATGGTGCAGGAGTTAGGGGAAAAACTCAGCTCTTTTGAGTTAGGGCAAGGCTCTTCCACTCCTCAGGCCTCCAGTCCGCATTTTGAGCCCCAGATTAAGCTCCCAGAAACCTTTTCTGGAGACCGGAAGAAGTTTCTCTCTTTTAAGGAGAGTTGCAAACTTTACTTCCATTTGCGCCCCGTGTCCTCTGGCCCCGAGAGTCAACGCGTGGGCATTATCATTTCCCGATTACAGGGTGATCCCCAGGACTGGGCGTTCTCTTTACCTGCTGGCGCTAGTTATTTATATTCTGTGGAGGGGTTCTTTCAGGCCCTAGGTACCCTCTATGATGAACCAGACAGGGCTCTAGTAGCCGAGACGGCTCTAAAGGCACTGGTTCAGGGCAATTTACCAGCGGAGGATTATTGCACCCAATTCAGAAGGTGGTGTGTCCCCTCAGGATGGAACGAACCAGCCCTGAAAAGTCAGTTCAGGTCAGGTCTGTCTGATAAATTAAAGGATCTTCTGGTCAGTTATCAACTTCCAGAGACCTTAGAGGAGATGATGACCCTTGTTGTCCGACTTGACCGACGGGTTAGAGAGAGACGACAGGAACAACAGTTCTCTTCCCAGATGGTGGTCCAGCCAGAGGCCTATCCCAGAGACAATGCTGAGGTCTCCACCGAGGAACCCATGCAGGTTGGCATGACCCGAGGGAATCTTCGCCGCAGACGTGGAGAATGCTTTTACTGTGGAGATTCTGACCATTGGATCAACCAGTGTCCTAAGAAGGTCCTCTCTGTCAAGTCTCCTAAGGCAAGGCAACCTAAAGACCAGGTACACCCTGAATTTTCTAAATGTAAGCTTTCGGTACCCATTACGATTTCTCTGGGAGTAGATAAATGGCCGGGTAAGGCCCTTATTGATTCTGGCTCAGCGGCTAGCTTTATTGACTCTGAGTATGCTGTTAGATTGGGTATTCCTATGTTTGCCTTACCAACTCCTATCCATGTCATGGCTATTGATGCTACTCCTCTTATTGGTGGTACGGTGAGCTTATGTACCTCAGAGATTTCTCTAACCGTGGGTGTGTGCCACTCAGAGAGATGTTCGCTTCTAGTCCTGGAGAACCTACCTGCTGAGGTGGTACTAGGGTTGCCTTGGCTCCGACTACATAACCCCACTATAGATTGGTCCAATGGGGAGTTGGTGAGATGGGGGCCTAAGTGTGACTCGTGCCTGTCCGTGGTACAGGCTGGGGTCTCAGTAAAGTCTGATACTTTACCCTCTGTTGTTAGAGAATATTCTGATGTATTCTCATCACCAACCCCGGAGGTTCTACCCCCCCATAGACCTTATGATTGAACCATAGAGCTAGTAGAGGGGGCCAAGTTTCCTAAAGGACAAATTTATAATCTTTATATGCCCGAACGCAAGGCCATGGAAGATTATATTAAGGAGAGCCTTGGTAAAGGGCATATTAGACCTTCTGTCTCTCCTATGGGGGCGGGGTTTTTCTTCGTTAAGAAAAAAGATGGTGGTCTTAGGCCATGTATCGATTACCGGAGATTAAATAAAATCACTGTCCAGAATAGATACTCCCTCCCATTGATTCCGGATTTATTTAACCAGGTCCTGGGGGCAACCTGGTTTTCCAAAATTGACCTGAAAGGGGCATACAATCTAATCCGAATCAAGGAGGGAGACGAATGGAAGACGGCGTTCAATACTCCGGTAGGACACTTTGAATATCAGGTAATGCCTTTTGGACTCAGCAATGCCCCAGCTGTGCTCCAAAACTTCATGAATTACATTCTTAGGGAGTTCTTAGGTAAATTTGTTATTGTCTATCTTGACGACATTTTGATATTCTCTCCTGACTTCGAATCCCATGTGTCTCATGTTAGACAAGTATTAGAGGTGTTGAGGGAGAATCAGCTATCCGCTAAACAAGAGAAATGTGTCTTTGGTGTGCAGGAGATTCTGTTTCTAGGGCATGTTCTGACTCCTCACGCCTTCAAGATGGATCCTGGTAAGGTACTAGCAATTAAGGAATGGGTAAGACCTTCATCCTTAAAGGCCTTACAACGGTTCTTAGGTTTCGCCAATTACTATCGTAAATTTATTATGAATTTTTCCGTAATTGCTAAACCATTGACCGACCCTACTAAGAAAGGGGCGGATTTGGAGAATTGGTCTACTGAGGCCATTTCTTCATTTGAAAAATTAAAAAAGGCATTCAGTAGCGCTCCCATTCTGATCCAGCCTGATCAGGAGAGACCTTTTATTGTGGAGGTGGATGCGTCCGAGGACGGCGCAGGAGCAGTCCTTTCACAAGGTCCTGCCAGCCTCACTAATCTGAGACCATGTGCTTTCTTCTCCAGGAAATTCTCTCCCACGGAGAGAAACTACGACATAGGGAATAGGGAGCTGCTGGCCATTAAATGGGCATTTGAGGAGTGGAGGCATTTTCTGGAGGGGGCAAGGCATTGTGTAACTGTTGTCACTGACCATAAAAACCTTATGTTTCTCGAGTCCGCTAAGAGGTTGAATCCCCGTCAAGCCAGATGGGCTCTGTTTTTTTACTCGTTTTGATTTTTCCATCACGTTCAGGCCGGGAAGTAAAAATGTGAAGGCGGACGCATTATCTCGGAGCTTCCAGGCTTTTCAACCTACTGAGGTACCACCTGAATCCATCCTACCAGCAAAAATCTTCTTAGCAGCTCTTACCCAGGATATCTCAGCTCGCATTAGGTCGGAACAACATCTGGCACCGGTATCCACCCCAACAGATAAGTTGTTTGTTCCCGCACAATTTCGTCTCCAGCTGTTGGGTGAGTGTCACGATTCTGCCTTTTGTGGACATCCGGGTGTTGAGGGCACTAAGGATCTGGTTTCTAGATCTTATTGGTGGCCCACTCTAACTAGGGATGTCAAGTCCTATGTGTCAGCCTGTGAGGTTTGTGCCAGGTCCAAGACACCTAGGACTCGCCCTGCTGGTAACCTACGACCCCTACCCATTCCCAGTAGACCCTGGTCCCATATCTCGATGGACTTTATAACTGACCTACCGCTGGCAGAGGGTAAGACTGTAGTGTGGGTAGTGGTGGATAGGTTTAGCAAGATGGTCCATTTCATTCCCCTGTCTAAACTACCGAATGCCAAAACCCTGGCGTCTATTTTTGTGAAAGAAATTGTTCGATTGCATGGTATCCCGGAAAATATTGTTTCAGACAGGGGTGTGCAGTTTGTGTCCAAATTCTGGAGGACCTTCTGTCAAAGATGTAAAATTTTGTTGTCTTTTTCTTCCGCCTACCATCCTGAGAGTAATGGGCAGATTGAACGCCTTAATCAGTCTGTGGAACAATTCCTGAGGTTGTATGTTGCTGATGACCAGCAATTATGGGTCAAATTCCTTCCGTTGGCTGAATTTGCTCTGAATAACCGTGTCAATTCTTCTGCTGGGGTCTCCCCTTTCTTTTGTAACCATGGTTTTCATCCCCGTTTTCATTCTCGGTCGTCCGTCTCCTCCTCTAACCCTGAAGCTGATAAACTCTCCTCCGAACTGTGCACAGTTTGGGCCCGGGTTCAATCGAACCTAGAAAAGGCTCAATGTTCTCAAAAACTCAAGGCCGATAGGAGACGTTCAAGGGGGGTAAACTTTCAGGTTGGGGATAAAGTATGGTTGTCCTCCAAGAATCTATCTCTCAAGGTAACTTCTAAAAAATTTGCTCCTCGTTTTATTGGACTATATAAGATCACGGAAGTGTTTAACCCGGTATCTTTTAGGTTGGAGCTGCCTGAGTCATTCCACATTCATAATGTGTTCCATAAATCTCTGCTTAAAAAATATTTTGAACCGGTAGTACCATCAAAAGCCTCACCTCCGCCAGTTCTTGTTAATGATGCTGTCGAGTATGTGGTGTCCAAAATAGTGGATGTCAGGAAGGTGCGTAATTCCTTGCAGTACCTGATTCACTGGAAGGGGTATGGACCTGAAGAGAGATCTTGGGTACCTGCCAGGGAGGTTCATGCTCCTAGACTTGTTAGTAAATTTCATTTAGAACACCCTGAAAAGCCATCGCCTGAAGTCTTGGGTCCGGTGGCCCCTCGTAAAAGGGGGGGTACTGTCACGGGGTTCCGAAGGTGCACTCGGTCCCCCATTGCCCGCAGAACTGTTGCTTAGCTTTTGGAATGAGGTTCTGTGTTTGACCTCATTCCCAGGGCGGCTTTACTAGCTGGGTGGCTCCTTGCTCCTAAGTCTGCCTTGAGCGCCGAGCTGATCACTCGGTGCTCGACTGGTTGGTCTGTCGGTCATGTGACGCTGGCCACGTCACATGACCCTCACTCCCCACTATAAATACAGGCAGCCTGCTGGCTACAGGTTGCCTGTTAATTTCTAGGTTCCTGGCTATCTGTTGGACTGCTGAATACTTACCTGATCCTGTTCCTTGACCATCCTTTTGCCTGATCCTCCTGTACTGCGCATCCGTCCTGGTATTGTGACCTCGGCTCCCACCTGACTACTCTCTTAGGACTCCTCTTGTACTTCTCTGCTCTCCTGGTATTTATGACCCGGCTTCTCCTGACAATTCTCTGCTTGCTCCATTTGTACTTTGCAGCTTTCCTGGTATTGACTCGGTCCGTTCACGTCCTGTTGTTTGTCTGTCTGTCATCCCTGCACTTACTCCAAGTTCGGGATTGCCGTCCAGTTGTCCCCTGTCATTAGGACTCGCGAGGCAAGTAGGCAGGGCCAGGGGTAAGGGTGGAGCGCAGTGGTCACTTCCCTCCCCCCTGTGTGTGTGTGTACGCGACCGTTACAATTATGTCAGGCTGATTGGGTTAAAATGGCAGACTTGACATGTTAAAAGGAGGGTGATGCTTGAAATCATTGTTCTTCCATTGTTAACCATGGCGACCTGCAAAGAAACGCGTGCAGCCAACATTGTGCTGCATAAAAATGGCTTCACAGGCAAGGATATTATGGCTACTAAGATTGCACCTCAATCAACAATTTATAGGATCATCAAGAACTTCAAGGAAAGAGGTTCAATTCTTGTTAAGAAGGCTTCAGGGCGTCCAAGAAAGTCCAGCAAGCGCCAGGATCGTCTCCTAAAGAGGATTCAGCTGCAGGATCGGAGTGCCACCAGTGCAGAGCTTGCTCAGGAATGGCAGCAGGCAGGTGTGAGCGCATCTGCACGCACAGTGAGGCGAAGACTTTTGGAAGATGGCCTGGTGTCAAGAAGGGCAGCAAAGAAGCCACTTCTCTAAAAAAAAAAACCATCAGGGACAGATTGATCTTCTGCAGAAAGTATGGTGAATGGACTGCTGAGGACTGGGGCAAAGTCATATTCTCTGACGAAGCCTCTTTCCGATTGTTTGGGGCATTTGGAAAAAGGCTTGTCCGGAGAAGAAAAGGTGAGCGCTACCATCAGTCCTGTGTCATGCCAACAGTAAAGCATCCTGAGACCACTCATGTGTGGGGTTGCTTCTCATCCAAGGGAGTGGGCTCACTCACAATTTTGCCCAAAAACACAGCCATGAATAAAGAATGGTACCAAAACACCCTCCAACAGCAACTTCTTCCAACAATCCAACAACAGTTTGGTAAAGAACAATGCATTTTCCAGCACGACTGGAGCACCGTGCCATAAGGCAAAAGTGATAACTAAGTGGCTCGGGGATCAAAACGTTGACATTTTGGGTCCATGGCCTGGAAACCCCCCAGATCTTAATCCCATTGAGAACTTGTGGTCAATTCTCAAGAGGCGGGTGGACAAACAAAAACCCACTAATTTTGACAAACTCCAAGAAGTGATTATGAAAGAATGGGTTGCTATCAGTCAGGAATTGGGCCAGAAGTTGATTGACAGCATGCCCAGTCGAATTGCAGAGGTCCTAAAAACGTATGAAGTGCATGTAATTATATTTCACTACATCACAGAAACAACTGAAAAAAGATCTAAAAGCAATTTAGCAGCAAACTTTGTGAAAACTAATATTTGTGTAATTCTCAAAACTTTTGGCCACGACTGTGTGTCATTACAGTGCTTCGATCAGTACAAAATGGGAACTACCTGCACTTCACACAGGAGGGGGTAGTTGCATAACCCAAAAAGCTTCCCCCATTCACAGCAGGGTGGTATGACCTGCTTCTTTACCTGACCATATTTTTCCTAAATATCAGGATATATGCCTCAAGGTGCTATCCCTGCTTCTCTGAGATCATTATCTGCATGGAGCAATACTACATAGCATGCACAAGTGTGTCTTAAATGAGGAGGACCAGGAAGTCCTATATTTCACAGTGAACCCTTTATGGCTCATCCTTCCATAAAATTGCTAATAGGGTACATTGTAAATGTTTGCTTTGGAAGGCAGATGCTTTTAAGCATCTCTAGGATTGTCACCTGGTAAACTAGCGGCTTGAATGAAATTTTTGCCAACTACATTATGTGTCAGTAAGAGTCAATAGTCAAAAAGCTGAAATATACCACATTATTGCTAATGGCTATGTATCAGGTTGTCTAGCAATGCAAGATATGATACAGGTCTTGTTTTGAAGCCAGGAATCTAAGCTTTAAAACAAGACCAGGATCACAGTGTTCTACATCCCAATATATAGCATTTATAAATTGGGTCAAGAGTGAGATCTGCGGGTGTTATGTTATTCATAAACTTTTACAATAGACATATTGAAAAATGTCATCCAATGCAAAACTTTTGTATCCCACATTTATTTATTTATTTTTTGCCCAAACATCCCAAACAAATTTTGTCCTCAATTGTTAATCCTATTGCAAGAACATTGCTGCTTTGCATATAATTTGTTTGTTTTCTGTCGGCATAGCTGCCTATAAGATAAAACACTTTCCAGTGTTATAGATTTCTCATATACTCTACATTTTAATTTTCCATTAACATTTTTTTTATTATATTTGACCCTAAACTCTATTATAATTCAAGAGTGATTAACCCCATGTTAACCAAGCTGATGCCAGATTGGACACTATATTGTACGCTCCATGTGCCATCTGGAAATGGAATAGGTAAATAACATTTTTGTATTGCAGAAGGGTTTTTATGCACTTTGATTACTATCACAGCGTGGTATTATTTCAGGTTAACAAATTTCACCAATCATATTGGTACTTGCTGCATCTGTGGTTGACTTCCCTTTGTGGTGCTAGACAGTAAAAAATACCCCCATAAGGCACCTCAATAATAATTTTCCACCTATATGCATCCAAAGTAATAATTCCTATTTGTGTCCCCCATTTTGTATTAGTGCCACTTTATGCCCCTGAAAACTAATAATTTCAAATTTTGTGCCCATACACAGTGCCTTCTCCTTGCCCAAAGTAATAATGCTTCATTTGTGACCCCACATCAGCAACCTTTCTGTCTAGAAAAACAATAACACCTGGAGCATTGTCTCGTTATGTAAGAGCAGATGCAAGTTCTTGGAACCCCCACTGCTAGAATCAGTTAACGATGTATTATGGCCCAAAAAATAATAATATTTACTTGCTTTAACTCAGGGAGGACATAAAGGAATGCTCCAGAGTACAACCCAAGAATAGCCCAGCATTCAATATTAAATAAATATCCAATCAAATACTCCCAACGTTAATATAATTTATTATAATTAACTTAATGGATGTTTGCATGTATCACCAACTTAAAGCACAGGCTGCCTAGATACCAGCACTTGGCATTTGTTTCTAACTACTTCCTCTTATGCCACTATGCATGCCAACCACGGACCAAACGTACTGTAGGCCATGTAACAGTCATCCACCAATAACAGTGGCAGAAAATTGGCCAATAAAAATTATACTCATCTCAACATTCCACATTGAGAAAGGCAGAGTGAAGGTGCTATGTATACACATTTCTATGTTCATGTGACCAAAAAGCAATATATGGATCCCTGATTAATTTAAAATTATGAAAAATACTAAATATATTAATACAAATATTTATAAAGAAGTGAAAACACTGAATAATCAAGAATGTGTATGTACCCCCATCCCGACATCTGCCATACATGTATGGCAGATGTCAGGTCTTTAAAGATGATGCCTACTCCAGAGCACAGCAGGCACCATAACTGCCAGATTTTTGATGTTTTAAACAAAAACCACCCAGGGTTAATCTACAATCATATGTTCAAGTCCCCTAAGCAGACTTAATATAAGTGTAAAAAAAAGAAAAGAAAAATGTAGGCCATGTAACAGTCATCCACCAATAACAGTGGCAGAAAATTGGCCAATAAAAATTATACTCATCTCAACATTCCACATTGAGAAAGGCAGAGTGAAGGTGCTATGTATACACATTTCTATGTTCATGTGACCAAAATGCAATATATGGATCACCATAACTGCCAGATTTCTGATATTTTAAACAAAAACCACCCAGGGTTAATCTACAATCATATGTTCAAGTCCCCTAAGCGGACTTAATATAAGTGTAAAAAAAAAAGAAAAGAAAAAGAAAAAGAAAAAAAATTCAAGTCACCCCCTCTCCCTATAGTAAAAATAAAAAATAAGATCATTTGTCCCATGTCCCAAAACAGCACACTATTAAAATATAAACTTATTTTTCTCATATTGTGAAAGTAAAAATCTAAATGGCTGATTTTCAATACTTCACCTCTGGAAAAAATGTTATAAAAAATTATCAAAACAAGGCATGCAGACTCGAAAATGTTATCACTGAAAAGCTACAAGTTTCCTATTACATTGTATGCAATGTAAATGGTGAATTTAGAAATTACAACAGGTTATCACACTGGGAAGGCAGGGAGTGAAAAATTAAAACCAAAAATGGAAGGAAGGGGTTAAAATAAATTAAATTTAATGTTGCACTTTGCAAAGTAATAAAAACATCCCAAGTTTTCAGGAAAAAAAATAACAAAAAAAATTTACTTACCCACAAGACCTTGATGCATTTTTGCTCAAATATCATTACAAGATTTTGGAAGGATGTGTTACCCATTCAGTAGAGTTCAGTTAAAGGTATTAACAGATCTTTCCACTTCTAGGAAGAAAGTTCCTCATTTCTGCATGACCTATCCCACTGTATCTTTTTATACTGAGCCTTTCTTAAAATTAAATCAATACCACTGATTGCATGTGTCATAGAATCATTGTCTATTGTATGACTGTGTCAGTCCATATAGCACCTCTATCTGTTCTTATTAGTGTTGCCATCCAGTTCCTGATAGTAAATATTTTCACATAGGAGTCATTTGTATTCGGGTCGTCTATGCGTGTGAGACCTACCTACCTACTTCTAAAGCAGTAGAGGTGTGCCGAGACTGCTGTACGGAGGGTAGGCTAAAGGGGCCCACCCCCATAGAGTTGTTGTAATAATGGGATTGGGAGGGTGGGGCAAACGAGCTGACGCTGGTGAGGATAGAGGGGGGAAGGCAGCCTTATAAACGCTAAACCCCGCCTCCCCTCATACAAACACAGCAAATATACATTTGCTTATCACTTGTATTCGGGTCGTCTATGCGTGTGAGACCTACCTACCTACTTCTAAAGCAGTAGAGGTGTGCCGAGACTGCTGTACGGAGGGTAGGCTAAAGGGGCCAAAAATCACAAACATAGGTTAAATGTCATATGTTTATTTATAATTACAAAACTAGATTACTGAAGGCACTAGACATTTCAACCTGCTGGTTTGGTATATACCGGGCATAACAAGCCGACTTCCACCTGCCTAGCTTCTTAATTACATGTACCGGGACATTGTGCTTAGATGCAGCGGAGGCCGCCCCGATGCGCATAGAATGCCCCGTAATCGAGCTGGGGTCGACACCAATGTTCCTCAACAAAATACGGATAAACTTGAGGAAATTTGTGCAACTCAAAGGAGCAGAACCTAACCTAAGGAGAGGTGCCTCACCCAGGGTTTCTTTAATAAACTGTAACCACTCTCGAATGGTTTTCACAGGACACCATTTATTACCAGTAGTAAAGTATTTAACTTCAGTCAGCTGTCCTGGGCGTGTCGTCTTTGTAGAGGTTAGCGTAAGAATATAACAAGACCCGTCCCAAGAGAGCTGACTCTTCCTCAGATAATTTTTACAGCTCGCAGCGCAGGTGAATTCGCCTGGTCTGAGGAAACCATAGAAAGCCAGATACATGGTTGTCTTTATCAGTAAGCTAGTATATTCACCAAAAGGATATCCTTGCAACATATCAGATAAGGACCTGAACATCTTCCCCGTAAATGGCTGCCGGAAGGACGGGTGACAGCAGAGCCTTTCTGTATACCCCTCAGTAACATTCTGATAGGATGCGCAGAAAACAATGATGGTAGATGAGGATGCTTCAAATACAAATGATGTTGTATACCGGCCAGATATGACTTAATAGTTCTGTAAGACAGCTTCAGGTGTGAGTGGCAAAATGCACCAAATGCCAGTAGATAAGATATATATCCTGCTCCACCTGACGGGTGCGTTCTCTTAAAGTTACAGATTGACGCCCAAGCTTTCTTATACATCCTCAGGGTGTTATCGGACAGTGATCTAGTCATAAGAGACCTAGCAGTGGCAAGGTGAGCTGCTAGTCCATCACCAATTGGTTGAACTCGGGAATGGTTGCCGGTGTGTGGTCTGCCTGTGGAGAGACCTGAAAGAAGAGCGACAGGTTACCCCTAGATAAAGCATCCGCCGCTACGTTAGCTTGCCCCTTAATGTGATCACATATAATATGGAAATTATATTGAAGTGATAACCAAACGAGTCTCCTCACAAATGACATAATCTGAGCAGAGGCTGATCTACCCTTAGTGAGTATCTCTACTAAGGCCTCATTATCTGTCAGGAAGAGCACTGACTGATTCCTCCATAGTGGACCCCACACCCGAGCTGCCGCCACCAGCGGGTATATCTCGAATAATGAGGAACACCTGGTGAAGCCCTCCAACCTGACCACCTCCGCTGGCCATTGATCTGCCATCCACCTATGACCGAAAATAGCTGCAAAGCCTACTAAGGATGAGGCATCCGTATGAACTACTGGAGATTCACTTGAAACTGACGGAACAAATAACGATATGCCGTTCCACTGTGACAGGAACTCATCCCACATAACTAAATCTGCCATTGCATTCTGATCTATGACTACCAGGCTATCTTGATCGTGAGCATGTTTCAAGAGCTTCAACAGTCTAGCGATAAATGACCTGCCTTGTGGAATAATGCGTGTAGCGAAGTTAAGCATACCAAGCAGTGACTGGAGATCTGCTTTGGTGACAGTCCTGACGCGTGCTAACCTATGAACTGCTTCCTTAACTCTAATCAATTTGTCCTGCGGGAGACTAGCTTCCATATTAACGGTGTTTAGGCAAATGCCGAGAAAGATGATGGTAGTATCAGGACCTTCCACCTTGTGTGGGGCAACGGGGACCCTGAGATCTGCAAACATCGCTTGCAGCACCTGCAGGTCCTGAGGAGCATGGTTCGGGGATTCTATTAACAGAAAGTCATCCAGATAGTGAATTACGTGATTGACCCGGAACAAATCTTGAAGTATCCAATGCAGGGCTATGGCAAACTGGTTAAAAATCCAGGGGCTAGATTTAGAACCAAAGGTCAATTTGTTAGCGAAGTAGTACTTATTTGACCACTTAATCCCATACCATTGCCACAACTCTGGTTGGACAGGGAGCAACTTAAAGGCATCAGTAATGTCGGCCTTAGATAGCCAAGCTCCCCTACCCAGACTGAGAATAACCTGGATAGCTTCATCAATGGATGCATATTTCATAGAAAATTCCTCTGAAGGAATTAATGAGTTAAGGCTAGGTACCGGTAAAGAATATGGAGCTGACAGGTCATAGATTAGCCTCTTTTTATTGCTAAATTTGCCAGTCACTACACCAACTGGGTTAATCCTCCAACAATCAAAGGGAGGTTGATCAAATGGCCCAATGAGATACCCCTTATTGAGCTCGGCCTGAATGAGCTGAGAAACTGCTTCGGGATCCTTCGAGGCTGACAGTAGGTTCCTACATTCATAGTTGGTCTGAGGAAGAGCCAGTAAACCTGTATGGAAACCTGCTGACAAACCCTTAATGATGAAACGCACCCAGTTGGTATCTGGATGCGAACCTAACAAGGACTAAAGGAGGCTGACATTCACCATGCCTAGTCATGCCGGTTCCTGGTTTCTTTGTGGGCAAGATGCCCGGGGATGGGCTCTAAAACATATGGCACATAAATGCAATAGCCTACATTGGTTGAAATGACAGACCGCAAAATTGAAATTATTACAGATTTGGGATCTGCCCAAATACTTGATGGGTCGCCCCAACTTGTCTACCCCCGAAGTAGCCTTACTGACTGACGGGCCAGGAGTACTACTCGCCTGTGACAGAGCTGGGTTATCACCGACTGAGCACCAGTCCGTCATATGCGAGTATGAATTGCATTTGGAGCAGGCTGAGGCTTTGAGACCGGCAAAGTGTCTACAGAATAATTCCGTATCAATATTAGACCAATCTACCGTATGTTGGAATTGAGCCAACGCCGCTGCAGCTTTTGCTGAGAAGGAACGGTGATAGTCGTAAAAGGCTGACCCACCATACTTATAAGCAAAATCCACCACCTTGTACATATACAGGTCTAACTCCTCCCTGCGCTGAGGATTAGTTGAACAAACAACATCCCTATATAAGCTGAAAGCTAAAACAAACTCTGGGATGCTGAGTTTCCTGCTCAACCGCACATCTTTGGACCTGAGCACAACCGAAACCTCACCACAGACTATGGTTTTGTTGTCCGGTGCCTCATGTGCTGCTATTAGCAAGGATGCTAAATTAACATCCTTGCCATCAATTATATCCTGCCTAATGTTAGCAGGAATAAAATGGGAAGGTGTTAGACCTGACCCACCAGTTATACTATTGCGGGAATTAGAAGACCCCGCCGCACTCTGTGCCATCAACCGAGTAGCTGTATTGCCAGCTTCGAACGACTCTAATCTACTTAGAAAGTCCGACATAGATGATGCCATAGAGTTGATGACCGCGTGCAACTGGGTGAGCGAGGTCTGGATCGTAGCCATGGAAACCGTCTCCTGACTCTGGCCCGCCGGATCCGAAGACAGCAATCGAAAAAGTTCCACCTTCCTTGCGGAGGCTGGGAATGGGATGCCTCTTTTGGTCAGCTCTGCCATCAACTTGGGCACTGTCCATGATCTTAACGACTGCCTGGAGTCTCTCGCTGAATCTGATGCCACGCTTGCATGGGAAGATGACGTGTCGCCCACCACAGATTCTTGAGACATCTTTAACTAAAACATGACATGGTTAATGTAGAACAGAAATCCACCACCTGAATTCACCTGAGCCAAGACGTGCTAAGAACCCTCGTATCCACACACGTGACTCGTAGCCAGCACACAATTCACCCTACAACCACCCGATGGCCGAACCTGAATGTGGATACCATAGAACTTATTGTGAAGCACCCAGCGAGTATCGGCTGACCCAGATAGTAACGTGAGGCATGCAATTCGTAACTGTAGTGAGGACAGGACCTGAACCTGTCTGTAGTCGTGACAGGCGTATCGAATCGTTGCCTGTAGTCGTGACAGGACTTAATGAGTCTGTAGTCGTGACAGACGTATCGAATCGTTGCCTGTAGTCGTGACAGGACTTAATGAGTCTGTAGTCGTGACAGACGTATCGAATCGTTGCCTGTAGTCGTGACAGGCTATAACATAATTGTGGACCTATCAGACATATTCAAGTCCTATGTAAAGCTATATGCTGAAAACATTACATATACACGTGTCTTTTTTTTTTTTTTTTTTTTTTGCATGAGTTGTGGCAGACTACCACAATAGTACTATACCTGAAGTTGTCTGCTTGTGGATGCCAAAAACAGCTATAAGACCGAATACATAAACAGAGTGTTAGCTACTACTGGCTATAACCTCAACCTACCCTAGTCTAAGATAAATCGTAGCTTACATGCCCCGGATGCCTGCGCGTCAGATAAACTCAGCTGCTTCTAATTGCAGAAATCCTTATACGCCAGATAACAAACCGTATATCTAGGAAAATCACAGTAGTGCTATAAGTACTAAAATATATCCCCCTTTTTTTTTTTTTTTAATATATACATATATATATATATATATATATATATATATATAGACACACCTACACATATACGCCTGACCCCATGTGACTGCCTAATAATAATTATCCTAACTAACTAGTACAAATACACATTCAATTTAAGTAAACCATGAATACTAATGCTATAAGGATTTGTATAGTAGCACTACTGACTTTGACCAGTAGATGGCGTGCCAGTACAGTTTAGCCAGCAGAGCAGCACGATAGAGCAGAGAGACGCCGACAATGAAAACAGCAGAAGGTTGGTATGATCGCATGCTGAACACCCCCGTTCTCTCTCCCCTGTGCGCTGGCCATACAGCCCCGATCTTACCGCTATCTTGCAGAAGTAGTAGGGTAGAAAAAAGCCAATGAACTCCGAACTTGCTGCTGCTTGTGAAACGATGTACCGATACCAGGAAGTGACGCAGACGTGCACCACCAGCCGCAAACGAGCTGACGCTGGTGAGGATAGAGGGGGGAAGGCAGAGCCTTATAAACGCTAAACCCCGCCTCCCCTCATACAAACACAGCAAATATACATTTGCTTATCACTTATCAATCTGGTATAAAGTAGAACTGTTTTAGTTGCCCATAGCAACCAATAAGATTCCTCCTTTCATTTTCCAAAGGAGTTGTTGAACATGAAAGCTGGAATCTGATTGGTTGCTATGGGCAACTAAGCCGGTTCTACTTTATAACAGTTTGATAAATTACCCCCATTCATTCTGCACTAATTCATTATAGTACTGTTTGTAATTTAAGTTTATGGCTGTTTTCAGTGGTCCTTTAGCCCTCACCCCCATGAGTGCCTTACCTACTCCCCAACCCAGTATTTCTTGACGGTACCAGAATTCTGACTAAATATCTGCCCTTAGTGTCCTCTCACAGAGTTGTATCCTATTCTTTCTTATATCACAACTTTAATTTTACTTCTCCCCCTATTTTCAGTCTCTGCACACCACACCATGCAGCCAGATATACATATTCTTTGCGCAAATATCTAAGGTTTGTAACCCAGAAAAAAAGAGAAATTGAATTTCTCCAAAAGATGCTTTTTCATAAAGATACAGCTCCAAAAATGTCAATCTTTCCTTTCTTCTATCATCCACCTTAGCTGTCTTCTGGGAGCTGTTCCAGGAATTTAGAGAGTCGCTACTAGTGTTTGGGGTTGATTTTAATGACACCTACTAGTCAGAGTCCCACACACCCTAATCAGCCATAACGTAGCTTCACATGTAAGAAAAACAGTAAGAAAAACAAGTTTTAGTACAGACAACGCTGATCACAGAAATTGTAAGATGTATAAGAACAGATATCACTTCACCTTATTAAGAGAGTAATGGACAGTGATATGTAGAATATAGGTAACGTTGATGGTAGACAAAAAAAGTGATATTTGAAAAATAAAGCACAAAATATGCTTTTGGGAATATGAAGACGACTGAAGATACAAATGTAAGTGCTCGGGTGCTCTGGTGCTCGAGTAGAACACTTTGGGATGCTCGGGTGCTCTGCAGAGCACCAGAGGACAATGGAAGTCAATGGGAGAAACATAGCATTAAACCAGGCACCCAATGCTCTGAAGAGGAGAGGGTGTCTGGTTCACAGGAAAAGGTCAGAAATGTATGAAAACACCACTAAAATGGATCGGGAACAGCATAGGGAAGATGTCTGGATGCATCTTGGACTCCCAGGTCGCTGCTGGAAACCATGTTGTCTGAGCCACTTTTACAGACTGACAATAATATGCACAAAACCGAAGATAGAATCGATTTTAGAGGAAAAATTGTTAGGAAACATTCTCCGATACAACCTGTATATCACATCAGGGGGGCCTCATTCACATTGTGGTGCAATTGTTCAGGTAGTGGGACTTCTACACTCATAAAGCCTATGCACTAAGGGAAAGGGTTGCCAAAAATTACAAAGAACTGGCACTCCAATACACCTTTTATTACACATAAAGGAGGGCATCATACACACCCTTGGAAAATGATGATTGATGGCCTGCTGGTGACCCTCTAAAACATTAGGGGCGAGGGCCTGCTGCTGATCTGACCATCTAAAACATTATGAGCGAGGGCCTGCTGGTGACCCTATAAAAAAAAAAGGGGTGAGGGTGTGCTGCTGAGCTGACCCTGTAAAACATTAGGAGCGAGGACAGCCTAATAAGCATGTTGATATGATGAAGGAGGAGGAGGATGAGAAAAGGAAGATTGAACCATATACCCTTTTTTGTGGTGGAAGTGGTGCATGGGAATACAGTGTATTCAATACACCATGAAAGCCACATTTAAAGTGCCTTTATGTTCAGCCACTTTCCTCTGGTGGAGTAGAGACGTCAAGGGCAATCCAGGCTTTGTTCATTTTGATAAGAGTCAACCTGTCAGCATTTTCAGTTCACAGGCGGATGCGCTTATCAGTTATTATGCCCCCAGCAGCACTAAATACCCTCTCTGACAAAACGCTGGCGGCAGGGCAGGCCAACACCTCCAAGGCGTAGAGCACCAGTTCGTGCCACGTGTCCAGCTTGGACACCCAATAGTTTTGAGGCACAGAGGGATCACTGAGGATGCTGACACGGTCTGCTACGTACTCCTCCACCATCTTCCGAAACGTTTCCCTCCTTGTGACACTATGCCGCGCATCAGGGTGAGGGTGCTTCCAGGGTGTCATGAAACTGTCCCAAGCCTTGGAGAGTGTTGCCCTGCCTCTGTTGGAACTGCTGTGTGTCTCCCTCATCTCCCCTCCTCAGTTGCCCAAGGAACTACGTACTCTGCCGCCAGCATTGTTACCTGGAGATTTTATGAGCAATTTTTCCACAAGGACCTTCTGGTATTGCACCATTTTGCTAGTCCTCTGCACCACAGGAATGAGAGATGAGAAGTTCTCTTTGTAGTGGGGGTCGAGAAGGGTGAACAACCAGTAATTGGTGTTGGCCAAAATGCGTATAATGCGAGGGTCACGGGAAAGGCAGCATGACATAAAGTCAGCCATGTGTGCCAGAGTCCCAACAGACAAGACTTTGCTGTCCTCATCAGGAGGATGACTCTCAATTGCCTCATACTCTTCCTCCTCTTCGGTCCATCCACGCTGATCAGATGGAATTAACCTGCTATGGGTACTACCCTCTGTAGTGGAAGCAACCGCCTCCTGCTTTTTCTCCTCCTCATCATCCAAAACGCGCTGAAAAGACGAACGGAGGGTGGTCTAGCTATCACTCTGTACTGTTTTCCCCCATTTCCACCTCTTCCACATGCAAAGCGTCCACCTTCATTGTGAGCAGAGAGCATTTCAGTAGACACAGAAGTGGGATGGTTACACTGATAATAGCGGCATCACCGCTCACCATCTGTGTTGATTCCTCAAAGTTGCTTAAAACCTCACAGAGGTCAGACATCCATGCCCACTATCGCTTGTGAAAAGCGGAAACTGACTGGAAAGGTGACAACTATGTTGCAGCTGGTATTCCACTACTGCCCTCTGCTGCTCACAAAGCCTGGCCAACATGTGGAACGTGGAGTTCCAGCATGTGCTCACATCGCACAACAATCGGTGAGCTGGCAATTGCACGCGCTGCTCCAGCTTTGCCAGACCGGCTGTAGATGACTTTCGGAAATGGGCACACACGTGGCACACCTTCACCTGTAGCTCAGGCAAATTTGGGTAGGTTTTGAGAAATTGCTGAACCACTAAGTTGAACACGTAGGCTAGGCATGGTATGTGTGTGAGCTTGCCGAGCTCCAAAGCCAACACCAAGTTACGGCCATTATCAGGCACAACCATGTCTGGTTGTAGGTTGAGTGGCGAGAGCCACAGCTCAGTCTGGTCCCTTTTACCATGCCACAGCTCTGCGGCAGTGTACTGTTTGCCACCTAAGCAAATTAGTTTCAGCACGGCCTGTTGACGCTTCCCCACTGCAGTGCTACACTGCTTCCAGCTACTGACTGATGACTGACTGGTGCTGCAAGATGAGAATTCAGAGGTGGAATTGGAGGAGGAGATGGAGGAGGAGAAGGGGGGGGGGGGTTGCAGCCACTAATGTAGGTAGTGGCGGAAATCCTAATGAATAATGAAAGTAGGGCCCACCACAATCCTTGGTGTCGGTAGCACCTGTGCCATCCCAGGGTACGACTCGCTCCCGACTTCCATAACCTTCACCCAGTGTGCCATCAGGGAAATGTAGCGTACCTGGCCAAAAGCACTTGTCCATGTGTCAGTCGGTAAGTGGACTTTCCCAATAACTGCGTTGGTCAGGGCACGGGTGATGTTACGGGACACATGCTGGTGTACGGCGGGGACGGCACACCGGGAAAAATTGTGGTGGCTGGGGACTGAGTAACGAGGGATGGCTGCCGCCATCAGGCTGTGAAGAGCCTCAGTTTCCACCAGCCTAAATGGCAACATTTCAAGGGCCAGCAATTTGGAAAGGTGAGCATTTAGTACTATGGCCTGTGGGTGGGTGGCTGGGTATTTGTGTTTTTGTTCAAAGGCCTGGGGTATGGACATCTGTAGGCTGCACTGGGACACAGAAGTGGATGTGCTAGTTGATAGTGCTTGCAAAGGTCCAGGTGCAGGGCGGAAGGCATCCAGGCCTGTGTTTGGACAGGGGATTGGCCAGCACGTAACATAGGGGAAGAGGAGGCAGTGGTGTGACCTGCAGACACTGATTGTGGACCCAGCCGTTTGGCTCACCTATTAGGGTGCTTTGATGCCATGTGACGGATCATGCTGGTGGTGGTTGAGGTTGCTAGTGTTCACGTCCCTACTCATTTTGGTACTGCACAGGTTGCAAATGACAATTCTTTTATTGTCCGCACTTTCCTCAAAAATGTGACTGCAGAACACCTACCTCTTGGCAAGGGAGATTTCTGCAAGGGGGTGCTCGGGGGAACAGTTGCAGGCCTGTTTGGTGTGGTCCACCTTCTCCCTTTTGCCAACCCACTGCCTCTTTAAGCCTGTTGTGGTGCTGCGGATCCCTCCCCCTCTGTACTGCTGTCCTCGCTCGGCTTGCCACCTTCCCAAGTTGGGCCAGTGATTTCATCGTCCACCACCTCCTCTTCCACTTCCTCACTCTAGTCATCCTCCTGACTTGACCTAACAGGAACCTCACTTATTGACAACTGTGTCTCATCCTCATCATCAACCTCTTGAGACACTAATTGCCGTTGACTTATTGGTAACTATGTCTCATCATCATCATCCACCATGTGAAACACTAATTGCCCTTCCCCACCATCATCTTCTTCTGACTGTGGATGCTCCAACGTTTGAGAATCAGTGCACAAGATCTCCTCTTGTCCCTCTTGAAGCGGGCTTGGCGAGAGGCCCAAATCAAGGAATGGCGCTGAAAAAAGCTCCTCGAAATATCTGAGTGTGGGATCACTTGTTTGCCAAGACTCTCGATGGTGGGAGGAAGGAGGATCAGGGTAAAGATTCTGTTGACCAGACTCTTGGCTACTGAGACTGGACTTTGTGGAAGACAGGGTGGTGCTTAACCGACTGGAAGCCTTATCTGCTGCAATCCAACCAAGCATCTGGTCGCAAGGTGGATTATGATGACTTCGAGAGTGGTGTCCTGCGCTGCCCTGTAAACTGGGACATGAAGCTAGGTATTGTGGATGAGTGTGTTTCTTGTGCTCTGGCAGCACGCACAGTTTCACCGCGCCCAGGGCCACGGCCTCTGCATGCTCCATCAGCAGCACGGCCACTTCCCTATCCCTTACTGCTCCTCTTGAGTATATTAAATGGTATATATGCTTGCAAGTATGTCACACGTACAGTAGTGCAGGTTTTGTAAGTGTATACGCAAATAAATTACACTGAATGTCACAGATATTTAGGATGCGCAAACGTTATAGAGGAGATGTAGCGCAGGTAATGTCGCTGTCACCAGCGGCTAAGAAAAAATTACACTGAATGTCACAGATATTTAGGATGCGCAAAGGTTATACAGGAGATGTAGCGCAGGTAATGTCGCTGTCACCAGCGGCTAAGAAAAAATTACACTGAATGTCACAGATATTTAGACTGTGCAAACGTTATACAGGAGATGTAGCGCAGGTAATGTTGCTGTCAGCAGCGGCCAAACAATTGTGCTGAATTTGACAGATATTTAGGATGCGCAACTGTAACGCAACAGATGAAGCAGAGGTTGTGTCACTGTCAGCAGCGGCCAAACAATTGCACACAATTTAGCGCAGGTTGCGCTAATAATATATATTGCAGCCAGATAAAACAATAGTCCTTAAAAGGACTTTTGGGTCTCTAACACCTTTCAACAGTAAACTCTGCCTGAAAATAAAAATAAAATTCCTATCCCTACACTATCTGTCCCTTCTGCTGCAGCTCTCGCTGACTAAGACGCCGAACTACGTGTCATTGGGTGCTATATAGCACCCTATGATGCGTTCCAGCCAGCCAATCACTGTAATGCCAGTAACCAACATTGCTACGGTATTAAAGGCCGAACACTGCAATGTGCCGAGCATCACGATGCTCGAGTCAAAATGGTGTTCGGCCGAGCATGCTCACCCAACACTAACATATACAGTACAGACCAAAAGTTTGGACACACCTTCTCATTCAAAGAGTTTTCTTTATTTTCATGACTATGAAAATTGTACAGGGTGTGCCATTTATATGGATACACCTTAATAAAATGGGAATGGTTGGTGATATTAACTTCCTGTTTGTGGCACATTAGTATATGTGAGGGGGGAAACTTTTGAAGATGGGTGGTGACCATGGCGGCCATTTTGAAGTCTGCCATTTTGAATCCAACTTTGGTTTTTTCAATAGGAAGAGGGTCATTTGACACATCAAACTTATTGGAAATTTCACAAGGAAAACAATGGTGTGCTTGGTTTTAACGTAACTTTATTCTTTCATGAGTTATTTACAAGTTTCTGGCCACTTACAAAATGTGTTCAATGTGCTGCCCATTGTGTTGGATTGTCAATGCAACCCTTTTCTCCCACTCTTCACACACTGATAGCAACACCACAGGAGAAATGCTAGCACAGGCTTCCAGTATCCGTAGTTTCAGGTGCTACACATCTCGTATCATCTGAAGGCAATCGTCTATGCTGTGAAGATACGAGATGTGCAGCACCTGAAACTACGGATACTGGAAGCCTGTGCTAGCATATCTCCTGCGGTGTTGCTATCAGTGTGTGAAGAGTGGGAGAAGAGGGTTGCATTGACAATCCAACACAATGGGCAGCACATTGAACACATTTTATAAGTGGTCAGAAACTTGTAAATAACTCATGAAAGAATAAAGTTACGTTAAAACCAAGCACATCATTGTTTTTCTTGTGAAATTCCCAATAAGTTTGATGTGTCACATGACCCTCTTCCTATTGAAAAGACTAAAGTTGGATTCAAAATGTCCGACTTCAAAATGGCCGCCATGGTCACCACCCATCTTGAAAAGTTTCCCCCATCACATATACTAATGTGCCACAAACAGGAAGTTAATATCACCAACCATTCCCATTTTATTAAGGTGTATCTATATAAATGGCCCACCCTGTAGATTCACACTGAAGGCATCAAAACTATGAATTAACACATGTGGAATTATATACATAACAAACAAGTGTGAAACAACTGAAAATATGTCATATTCTAGGTTCTTCAAAGTATCCACCTTTTGCTTTGATTACTGCTTTGCACACTCTTGGCATTCTCTTGATGAGCTTCAAGAGGTAGTCCCCTGAAATGGTTTTTACTTCACAGGTGTGCCCTGTCAGGTTTAATAAGTGGGATTTCTTGCCTTATAAATGGGGTTGGGACCATCAGTGGCGTTGAGGAGAAGTCAGGTGGATACACAGCTGATAGTCCTACTGAATAGACTATTAGAATTTGTATTATGGCAAGAAAAAAGCAGCTAAGTAAAGAAAAATGAGTGGCCATCATTACTTTAAGAAATGAAGTTCAGTCAGTCAGCCGAAAAATTGGGAAAACTTTGAAAGTAAGGGCTATTTGACCATGAAGGAGAGTGATGGGGTGAAGGAGAGTGATGGTCAGAAACTTGTAAATAACTCATGAAAGAATAAAGTTACGTTAAAACCAAGCACATCATTGTTTTTCTTGTGAAATTCCCAATAAGTTTGATGTGTCACATGACCCTCTTCCTATTGAAAAGACTAAAGTTGGATTCAAAATGTCCGACTTCAAAATGGCCGCCATGGTCACCACCCATCTTGAAAAGTTTCCCCCATCACATATACTAAGGTGCCACAAACAGGAAGTTAATATCACCAACCATTCCCATTTTATTAAGGTGTATCCATATAAATGGCCCACCCTGTAGATTCACACTGAAGGCATCAAAACTATGAATTAACACATGTGGAATTATATACATAACAAACAAGTGTGAAACAACTGAAAATATGTCATATTCTAGGTTCTTCAAAGTAGCCACCTTTTGCTTTGATTACTGCTTTGCACACTCTTGGCATTCTCTTGATGAGCTTCAAGAGGTAGTCCCCTGAAATGGTTTTCACTTCACAGGTGTGCCCTGTCAGGTTTAATAAGTGGGATTTCTTGCCTTATAAATGGGGTTGGGACCATCAGTGGCGTTGAGGAGAAGTCAGGTGGATACACAGCTGATAGTCCTACTGAATAGACTGTTAGAATTTGTATTATGGCAAGAAAAAAGCAGCTAAGTAAAGAAAAACGAGTGGCCATCATTACTTTAAGAAATGAAGTTCAGTCAGTCAGCCGAAAAATTGGGAAAACTTTGAAAGTAAGGGCTATTTGACCATGAAGGAGAGTGATGGGGTGCTGCACCAGATGACCTGGCCTCCACAGTCACCGGACCTGAACCCAATCGAGATAGTTTGGGGTGAGCTGGAGGCAAAAGGGCCAACAAGTGCTAAGCATCTTTGGGAACTCCTTCAAGACTGTTGGAAGACCATTTCAGGGGACTACCTCTTGAAGCGCATCAAGAGAATGCCAAGAGTGTGCAAAGCAGTAATCAAAGCTTCATAGTCATGAAAATAAAGAAAACTCTTTGAATGAGAAGGTGTGACCAAACTTTTGGTCTGTACTGTATATGTGCAGGGCTGGTACTGCCTTCTTGTTAAAGAAATGATGGCTTGGGACTCTCCACCTCGGCTCAGCACAAGCCATTAGTTATTTGAAAGGGGCAGAGTCCAGCACTTGGAAAGGGAGGGACTGCAGCACCAGCAAATTGGCCAGGAGCACATTCAGCTTCTGTGCCATTGGATGAGTGCACGCATACTGTTGTCTATTGGCAATCGCTTCTGTGATCGATTGCTGATGGAATGACTGATAAGAAGCAAGAGCATCAGGTCCAGCAGATGATGGGAAGGACAGACAGCTTCCTTTGGCTGAGGTGTGGGAGACTTGACTGCATGAAATTGGATGAGTGCCACTGGGTGATGCAGTGGTTGCTGCGGCAGGCTGGACCACGACATCGGAGTCATGGTTCCCCCAGGCCACTTTACAGTGATGCTTCATGTGTTGACGCAGGGCCGTGGTGCCAAGATTGGCACCCTGACCACGCTTCACCTTCTGCCGACAAATTCGGCAAATGGCCAGCTCCTAACCAAAAATTGCCACACCGCAGAGTATGGCATTTTCCCCCCAACACTCCATGCTGACTGCCTGCTACCACGCCTCTGTGAACTCCTGCACCGTTACTTTCCTGGCCGGTAGGCTCCTGCGAAGCAGGTGGTCTACTTCGGTCACGTTTGGCTCTCAACTTACCACTGCTGCCATCCTGCTGACTCACAGCCACGCTACCACCCTGCTGGCTCAGCCGCTGCCACCCTCTTCTCCTGAAGATGATGATGAAGCCCCTTCTTCACCCGGCTACCAAGTGCGATTGGCTACATCATCATTATTATCCACTACTGTCTGCACGTCACTGATGTCCCGCTCAACGGTCTCAGGGCCAGGAGCCTGACCACTCACAACACCTGGTCCCATGTGACTCTCATCATCACTTCTTGCCCCCCTACCGGAGGAAGCGGCGGATGTCTCCTCCAGATCTTGGCTAGGCAGTAGTAGCTGCTGACTGTCCTCTAGTAGCTTGTCCTTGCTGAAAAGTGCAGCCGAGCCTTTGGCATATAATACTTCTCGTGCTGAGGGAGCTGAAAATGACAGAGGAAGGTTCAGGACAGGTGGTGACACAGGGCCTGCTCCTGGGCCATGCCAACTAAGCGTCATGTCAGAGGAACCCACCGACTGGCTGGGGATGTCTGATATCACTTGCGACAAAGTCAAAGACTGAGTCAACCATTCAAGCACAGCTGGGTTGCTGGTCAGGACACGACCGCTAGATGACATTGGGAGTTCAGGCCTCTCACTGCGACTCCTTCTGCCACCCCCCATCTTCTGCTGCCTGTGACAGAAACATTTTGGCCACTGCCTGTTCTGACATACTGTCTGACATACAGTATAATAAAAGAATTAAATTAAAATAATACCCCCCAAAAAAGGCTTTAGTACAATTTAACGTCACCGCTGAATGGCAATTAAGACATATTTTTTTCTAAATTAATAAAATCCTCCCCCCAAAAAAATTATCACAATTCACCGCAGAACAGATAATAGAAAGTAGGCTTATTTCCCTTCAATACACCTCGTAAATGGCTGTAATACAATGTAACTTCACCGCAGAACGGCAATTAAGACGTATTGTTTTTCCTATTACTACACCCCAAAATAAGAAATATAACAATCACAATTCACCGCAGAACGGCCAATGGGACGTACGTATATTTCCTTTTAATACACCATGTAAATGGCTGTAGTACAATGTAACTTTACCACCAAACGGAAATTATGACATATTTCTTTCCTTTTTTTTCTTCCTATTAATACACCCGAAAAAAGAAATATAAGAATCACAATTCAACGCAGAACGGCCAATGGGACGTACGAATATTTCCTATTAATACAGCATGTAAATGACTGTAGTACAATGTAACTTCACTAATAGAACGTCAATTAAGACATATTCTTTTTCCTATTAGTACACCCCAAAAAAAATAATATATATAACAATCACAATTCACCGCAGAATGGCTAATGGGATGTAAGCAGCAGTATAACTGCAATTTGGATCCCCAATCAGTGTAGCAAGGTAATAGAATCGCTCCTATTACCCAGGCTGTACACTCTCCTATTGCACCCTGTTTTCCTTTTTTAGTGTAGATGATGCATCCTTATCCTTTCCCTATACCTTGAATAATCTTTCCCTGAACTTGTAAATAGTTTTTTTAGCACAATGAAGTATTTTCTAGCACTGTCCCTAGAGCCTGCAGACGTCTCTCCCTGCACTAAGCACACTGGAAAATGGCAGAATCCAAGATGGCTGAGGCTATTTATAGGGCTGTGACATCACAAGGGTGGGCTGGCTGCTGATTGGCTGCATGCATGGCATTGTGGATGATCCCTCATTCCCAGAGTTCTTTGCCCATGTCCTAACACGTGCAGCAGCCATTTTGTGATTTGTTACCACAAAGCAGGAGGAAATTTTGCTTCGGTGCGAATCAAATTTTTCCTGAAATTCGGATTGAATTCCACTTTATCAACTTCGATTCACTCTTCTCTACTTACTATCTTGAATTCATTAATTCAATGGAAATTTCAGGCAACTAAGATAGCTGCACTTTGAAAAGAGTCCCTTGTTCCAGAACCTGATTTAAACATCAGGAACATCTTCATGGTTTGCACAAATTACCGTATTTTTCGCTTTATAAGACGCACTCCCCCCCCCCAAAAGTGCGTCTTATAAAACAAATACTAGTGAGTGCTTCCATTATGGAAGCGGTCACTAGTATGTATTAGGAGCGGGGAGCGAAGCGCTGCAAGCGCAGGTAATATTTACCCTCCCTGGTCTGCGCCACATCTCCTCTTCAGCTGTCGCACTCCCATCTTTCTGGCCTGCGCTGCACTCTCCTGACCCCATATAGCGTCAGGACGTAGTGCGCGCACGCAGTCATGTGACAGTGCAGCGCAGGCCGGGAAGATGGGAGCACGACAGCTGAAGAGGAGCCGCCGAGCTGGACAGGTAAGATGATTTTTTATTTTAGTCTGATCTGAGGTATGATGGGCTATTCTGAGGTCTGGGGGTACTGATGGGCTATTCTGAGGTCTGGGGGTACTAATGGGCTAATCTGAGGTCTGGGGGTACTGATGGGCTAATCTGAGGTCTGGGGGTACTGATGGGCTAATCTGAGGTCTGGGGTACTGATGGGCTAATCTGAGGTCTGGGGTACTGATGGGCTAATCTGAGGTCTGGAGGTACTGATGGGCTAATCTGAGGTCTGGGGGTACTGATGGGCTAATCTCAGGTCTGGGGGTACTGATGGGCTAATCTCAGGTCTGGGGGTACTGATGGGCTAATCTGAGGTCTGATTGGGGGTACTGATGGGCTAATTTGAGGTCTTATAAGGCTCTGAGTGGGCTGATATGAGGTCTGATGAAAAATATTTTTTATTATTTTTCTACTATCAAATCTGGGGTGCGTCTTATCATCGGGTGCTTCTTATAAAGCGAAAAATACGGTAATATAAAATAAATACCTCTCCCTTGCTCTCTCCATTATATCTGAAACAAGCCCTTACATTGAACATGTCTTCATCCTTTTTAAAACAACACTAGATATTATGGGCTGCCAGGACTTCCAGAATAAAGCTGAGATTTGTTACTATTACTAAGTGCTAAAGTGTGATAGTGTTGCCTAACTTACTGTAAAATGATATTTGTGGCAGTTTTTCCAAGTCTTTTTTTTTTATTTGTTTAAAAAATGCTGCAAATATAAATATAAAACAACCCTTTTTTTTATTTGTTTTATGTTTCTTTACTTTTGGTGCATTTTTTGTGCAGCATGCTCTGGGTAAGGAATTTTTAAATGGAATTTTCCAATATATTTTTCTCTAGGACTTATGTCAAAAGTGATATGACTAAAAATAAAAACCTGCACTCAAAAATGCTTGTAAAATGCCTGAAATTGAATAACAAAACACACAAAACATATGTATAAAGGAATACTTAAGGAAGACTTGTTTAAGAAGATTCTTTAGTTCTACAAAAAATGGTTGTCATTGTGATCTAGTATCGGAGAGGTGATTCATCCATATAGAAGCTATGAAGAAATTCCTAGTGATGTTACATGGTAACAAGGTTGCCTTGACAACTTGAATGCAGTCAAAGTCAAGGAACCATCCTATTTTATTTTTCCTTTCACAATATGAAAGAGAACAATTTAAAGCAAACTATAATCAACTAAAAATAAGACATAATGTGAGTAAAATGTTTTTATAGTGAAAAAATATATAATGATCCTGACTAAGTTTTCTAAGCATTATGCATTCCTGTAAAATGCAAGCAATACACCTAACTGCCTGGAAGCATATTCCCAACATATAACATCTGTTTTTCATATTGTTTTCCCACTCACAATTTTGGGCAATTCTACTTACAGTATATCTCCAATAGGTAAACAGATGCTTCTGCAGCTGAAATTAAGGCTAATTCTCATTCACCAGTATAATTGCCTATATTAGGGCTAGAGGCATCCCTGAAGCTTTTACGTAACAAATATTCTTTGTTTCCCTCAACTGGGTGGTTAGGTTTAAAAGAGGAATAGGGAATAATGAGACCAATTATGAGTGATATGTGAAGGTTATTTAACTTTTTCCCAACATCTGCTGTAAATATATGGCAGATCTTTGGTCTTTAATGATGGAGCACATGCAGAAGCTGACAATTTCAACCATAGATTTGATAGTCAATTGTAGTTGGTCAATTCTAAAATATTAATGAAATTTGTCTTAAAAAATTTATGAAAATTGTCTTAAAATTCAGTATCTTCACCAAAATTGTCTAAAATTGTCTGCCAAAATAATCAAGTCTCTCAATTGAGCAGGCAATTGATATATATATTTTTTTATTTACTGAAAATTATGTTTGAACATCATAAATTTTTCACACATCTATGGATATGTCATAGAGACATATGAAACATTTTGATTGGTGGGTTCCTTAGTGCTGAGACCCCCACAGTTCTTTATAATGATGCCCACATATCACACTTTCTCTCCTCTCTGGTGAAGACAGAAACAAGACAAGCCCATAGAATTCTGCAGCGAGGAGAGCACAATATACATGCACTTCTCCCCCCTTGTTCTAGAGAAGGGTGGTGGTCTCAGCACTGAGACTCCCATGGATCACAACTTTTGATATGTCTCTATAGCATATCAAAAAATTTTTTTATTTTTTTATTTTTTTATTTCATATCTTTATTAGTATATAAAAGGAGTACACAAAGAAAGAATTTGAGTAAACACTCAATATAGTTAATACCTTTTATGTGGCTAAGAACCCCCCTTCTGGATTTGTGACAACATAACAGTCTGCATTTGCACTGCTTGATCTGCAACTTTCCAAATTGCTGGTCCAAGGGAAGGTTTGGCCAGTGAATGGAGCAGATAGCATTTGTGCAATAACAGCAATGACACCGCCCTCATTGCACTAAAGGCATCATGTGCAGATTTCAAAAAAGCTGATTTTATCTGCAAGGGAACCACAGATTACTATAAGAATTGCACAGCTGGAATCAGGCACTATGCTTGGTTGCATAATGATGCAGTTGATGACAGATTTCCTTGAAAAAATTGCATTGAACTATTCCAAAAACTGTTTGTGATCACACACAGAACTACATTTTAGTGTCATTTTTTATTAATTAGTTCTATAAAAAAAACACCAACTTATGGAATGTTATGTTTTTGAAAAAACATTACTGAGTCAAAAAAGGCAAAAAAAAAATCCAAAAACAATAACACATTGGCCCACATTGAGTAATGTGACTGTATATAGATATTGTCAAAAATTGCACTCCATTATGCCTAGCTACTCAATGATCCATGAGGGGGAAGTGCCAAGCCATTCGCTAAAGTTACTATCCAGCCTGAGCCACTGTAAATAATTTGAAAGATATCTAGATAGCCTGTCTACAAGATTAGTACCTTAGCCTCATTGGGTTTACAGAACACATAAATATTCGCCACATGTCCCCTATGCATCACATGACGAGTTGGGTATGTGTCACCGCTGTGGACAGTGATTGGCTGCAGCAGCCACATGAATGCATGAAACTAGATATTGATACAGGGAGAACAGAGAGCTGCAGCATTGGTGGGAGAGCAAAGGATCATGAACTCAGTGATGGGGATCAGATGATTCCTTTCACAGTAGTATGATTCCTTCTGGATGTCCAGCCATGTTGAGGAGACTGCACAAAAGTCTCCTGAAGGAGAAAAAAACACCCTTTAATTTGTACTTCCTTGGTCTACTCATGGCACAGTTATGGTGGCCATACATATAAGATTAAAGCCAGCCGGAATGGCAGATTTCAACCATTTCAGCCAACTATAGCTTGAAAAACTAGCATTCATGATTGCCGATGACAGACTCATGTCTGCCAAAAATGCGATCCGCCATGCTGGAAAACTGCACGTTTTGCGGCTGCTCTGCAGCCAATAAACGTACAGGTAAGTATTGACCTCACTCGCCTTAGCCATGTTGCAAATTGCATTACAGTGATTGGCTGGCCGGAAAGCGTCATCGGGTGCTATAAAGCACCCGATGACACGTGTTCGGTTCAGTGTTAGTCAGGGAGAGCTGAGCATAGGAAGGGAAAGATGGTGTAGGGAGTGTTATTGGAAGATTTTTATTTCAAAAACTTTTCAGAGACCCAAAAGTCCTTTTAAGGACTATTGTGTGTGACAGCAACAATATATGTTTGTAGTGCAACCTGTGCTAAATTACTCAGTCTTAGGGAGAGCTGTACATAGGAAGGGAAAGACGGTGTAGGGAGTGTTATTGGAAGATTTTTATTAGAAAAACTTTTCAGAGACCCAAAAGTCCTTTTAAGGACTATTGTGTGTGACAGCAGCAATATATATTTTTAGCGCATCCTGCGCTAAGTAGAGTCTAATAGGCCGCTGCGGACAGTGAAATTATCTGCGCCACATCTCCTGTGTAAAGAGTGTGCAACCCTGAAATATCAGTGACATCCAATGTACTTTGTCCTTAGACGGTGTCCGCTGCGGGCAGTTAAATTATCCGCGCCACATCTCCTGTGTAAGTGTGCGCATCCCTAAAATATCAGTGACATCCAGTGTACTTTTTCAATAGACGGTGTCCGCTGTGGACAGTGAGATTAGCTGCGCCACATCTCCAGTGTAAAGTGTGCGCATCCAAAAAATATCTGTGACATCCAGTGTACTTTTTCAATAGACAGTGTCCGCTATGGACAGTGAGATTAGCTGCGCCACATCTCCAGTGTAAAGTGTGTGAATCCAAAAAAATATCTGTGACATCCAGTGTACTTTTTCAATAGATGTTGTCCGCTGCGGACAGTGAGATTAGCTGCGCCACATCTCCAGTGTAAAGTGTGCGCATCCAAAAAATATCTGTGACATCCAGTGTACTTTTTAATAGACGGACAGTCACATTACCAGTGCCCCATCTGCAGTGTAACGTGTGTGCCTAAAGATTTTAACTGTAACATACAGTGTACTTTATACTTAGACGCTTTGGACAGTGACATTACCGATGGTAGTTCTCCTGTATAACGTTTCCTCATCCCAAATTCCTGTGACATTCCCTGTAAGTTTTTTTAGCCGCTGATGACAGCATTGACATTATCTGCAGGATATCTCCTGTGTGACGTTTCCTCATCCCAAATACCTTTTTAAAAAAAAATGCGCATACACTTCCAAATACTACGCTACTGTATGTGTGACATACTTTCAAGCATATATAACATTTAAAATGAAGAAGGCAAGCAGTAAGGTACGGGGCAGAGGCTGTGATGCTGATGGTGCACGCAGAGGCCGTGGCCCTGGGCACGTTGAAACTGTGCCTGCTGCCAGAGAACAAGAAAAACAGTCATCCACGATACCTAGCTTCAT
This sequence comes from Bufo bufo, assembly GCF_905171765.1. Lineage (NCBI taxonomy): Eukaryota > Metazoa > Chordata > Amphibia > Anura > Bufonidae > Bufo > Bufo bufo. The sequence goes on along the minus strand of NC_053391.1, from coordinate 169,516,604 downwards.
GTCCCAGTTTGCAGGGCTGCGCAGGACGCCACTCTTGAAGTCAGACCAGTGCGACCAAGTGGTTGCTTGGATTGCAGCAGATAATGCTTCCTGTATAGAATAACATGGTGTCCTTAACAACGTCTATCTGACCATACCCTGTGCAGTAATATCTCCATGTATCTTTTTCTCTCACCATATATTCTGCATGATCTAAATTTTCTCCATCCTAAGATGTCTGTATAATGTTCCATTATGTGTCAACTCAGCTATGTACTCAGCAACAAATTGGATTATTATATACATGTACATAATAATTGTCCTTTTTTATACAAAAAAAAGAATTTTCAGTTGTTTTCATACCAACTCATGTTTTGTACTATATATTGTTTCAGATAACAATTGTGACCACTGATGAAGGTCTGAAATGACCGAAACATCTGGTGTTAAATATACTGTTTGTACAAAGGATCTAATTGGGCTTTTTGGATGAAACCACTGCAAAAACTTGAAAAAAAAAAAAGTTTGATTGCAATAACCTAAACCTGAGTGCCTCAATTTTCGTTACATATATACTGGCTGTTCGCAGCCCTGGATTGGCACCAGGGACATTTGAATTGAGTGCGGTTCTTCCATTCTATTCATCATGAGGTTGTGGTTAGATGAACAAGTCAGGAGGATGAGCAGAGTGAGGAAGGGGAAGAGGAGGTGGTGGACGATGAAGTCACTGACCCAACCTGGGATGGTGGAAAGCCGAGCGAGGACAACAGTACAGAGGGGGAGGGATCTGATGCACTGCAACAGGCTGGAAGAGGCAGTGGGGTGGCAAAAGGGAGAAGGCAAGCCACACCAAACAGGCCCGAAACTGTTCCACGGAGCATTCCCTTGTGGAAATTTCTCTTGCCAAGGGGCAGGTGTTCCGCAGTCTGTCACATTTTTGAGGAAAGTGCAGACGACAAAAGAATTGTAATTTGCAACCTGTGCCATACAAAAATGAGCAGGGGCGTGAACACTAGCAACCTCAACACCACCAGCATGATCCGCAACATGGCATTAAAGCACCGTATTAGGTGGGCCCGAACACCTGGTTCCACAATCTGTGTCTGTGGGTCACACCACTGCCTCCTCTTACCCTGTGTTACGTGTTGGCCAATCCCCTGTCCAAGACGCAAGCCCGCACTGCACCTGCACCTTCACAAGCACCATCAGCGACCACATCCTCTTCCGTGTCCCAGCGCAGCATACAAATGTCATTACCCCAGGCATATGAATACCAGCCACCCACCCACAGGCCATAGCATTAAATGCACAGCTTTCAAAATTACTGGCCCTGGAAATGTTGCTATTTAGGCTTGTGGACACTGAGGCCTTCCACAGCCTGATGTCGGCGGCTGTCCCGCGTTACGCAGTCCACAGCTGCCACTATTTTTAAAGGTGTGCCATGCCCCCCTTACACCAACATGTATCCCGTAACATCACAGGTGCCCTGTCCCATGTAGTTACTAGGAAGGATCACTTACATAGAACATAGAAACATAGAATGTGTCGGCAGATAAGAACCATTTGGCCCATCTAGTCTGCCCAATATACTGAATACTATGAATAGCCCCAGGCCATATCTTATATGAAGGATTTCATCCACTACTCTCTCAGTAAAGTAACACTTCCTGATATTACTTTTAAACCTTTGCCCCTCTAATTTAAAACTAAGTCCTCTTGTAGCAGTTTTTTTTCTTTTAAATATTCTCTCCTCTTTTACCTTGTTGATTCCCTTTATGTATTTAAAAGTTTCTATCATATCCCCTCTGTCTCGTCTTTCTTCCAAGCTATACATGTTAAGGTCCTTTAATCTATCCTGGTAAGTTTTATCCTGCAATCCATGTACCAGTTTAGTAGCTCTTCTCTGAACTCTCTCCAAAGTATCAATATCCTTCTGGAGATATGGTCTCCAGTACTGCGCACAATACTCCAAATGAGGTCTCACTAGTGCTCTGTAGAGCGGCATGAGCACCTCCCTCTTTCTTCTGGTAATTCCTCTCCCTATACACCCAAGCATTCTGCTAGCATTTCCTGCTGCTATATGACATTGTCTGCCTACCTTTAAGTCTTCTGAAATAATGACCCCTAAATCTCTTTCCTCAGATACTGAGGTTAGGACTGTATCACTGATTTTATATTCTGCTCTTTGGTTTTTACGCCCCAGGTGCATTATTTTGCACTTATCAACATAAAATTTTAGTTGCTAGATTTTTGACCATTCCTCTAGCTTTCCTAAATCCTTTTCCATTTGGTGTATCCCTCCAGGAACATCAACCCTGTTACAAATCTTTGTGTCATCAGCAAAAAGACACACCTTACCATCGAGGCCTTCTGCAATTTCGCTGATAAAGATATTAAACCACGGACACATGGACAAGTACATTTGGCCAGGGATGCAACATTTCCCTGACGGCACACTGGGTGAATGTTGAGGAGGACGGGAGCGAGTCATACCCTGGGATGGCACAGGTGCTACCGACGCCAAGGATTGCAGGCCCTATGTCGTTCAGGGTTTCGGCCAGCACCTACTTAGTGGCTCCAACCCCTACTTCTCCTCCTCCACTTCCACCTCTGAATTTTCCACGTGCAGCACCAGTCAGTCATCAGTCGGTAGCTGGAAGCAGTGTAGCACTGCAATGGGGAAGATGATATGCTTAGGGGACAAACAGCACACCGTCACAGAGCTGTGGCAGGGGATAAAAGACCAGACTGAGCTGTGGCTCTCGCCACTCAACTTAGAACCAGGCATGGTTGTGTCTGATAATGGCCGTAACTTGGTGGCGGCTTTGGAGCTCAGCAAGCTCAGACACATCCCATGCCTAGCCCACGTCTTAAACTTAGTGGTTCAGCGGTTTCTCAAAACCTACCCCAATTTGCCTGAGCTACTGCTGAAAGTGCGCCATGTGTGTGCACATTTCCGAAAGTCATTGACAGCTTCAGCAGCGCTATAAATTACCAGCTCACCGGCTGTTGTGCGACGTGAGCATGTGCTGGAACTCTACGATCCACATGTTGGCCAGGCTTTGTAAGCAGCAGAGGGCAGTAGTGGAATACCATCTGCAACATGGTCGTCGCCTTTCCAGTCAGCTTCCGCTATTCACAAGCGAGGAGCGGGCATGGATGTCTGACCTCTGTGAGGTTTTTAGAAACTTTAAGGAATCAACACAGATGGTGAGCGGCGATAAGGCTATTATCAGCGTAACCATCCCACTTCTGTGTCTACTAAAACGCTCGCTGCTCACAATTAAGGACAATGCTTTGCATGTGGAAGAGGTGGAAATGGGGGAAGACATTACACAGGGTGATAGCCAGACCACACTCAGTTCATCTTCTCAGCGCGAATTGGACAATGAAGAGGAGGAGGAGGAGGAGCAGGAATCAGTTGCCTCCGCTACAGAAGGTAGTACCCATGGAAGTTTAATTCCATCTGTTCAGCGTGGGCACGCAGAAGAGGAGGAAGATGATGAGGAGATTGAGAGTGATCCTCCTGATGATGACAGCAAAGTCTTGCCTGTTGGTACTCATGGCTGACTTCATGTTAGGCTGCCTTTTCAGCGACCCGTGCGTTATACGCATTTTAGAGAAAACGGATTACTGGTTGTTCACTTTTCTCGACCCCCGCTACAAAGAAAACGTCTCATCTTTCATTCCTGTGGTGGAGAGGACGAGCAAAATGGTGCAATACCAGAAGGTCCTTGTGGAAAAATAATGCCAAAAATTTCTATCTGACAATGCTGGCGGCAGAGTACGTAGATCCTTGGGCAACCGAGGAGGGGAGACAAGGGGAACACACAGCAGTTCCAACAGAGGCAGGGCAACACTCTCCAAAGCCTGGGACAGTTTCATGACACCCCACCGGCACCCTCACCCTGATGTGCGGCTAGTGTCACATGGAGGAAAAATTTTTGGAAGATGGTGAAGGAGTTCATAGCAGACCGTGTCAGCGTCCTCAATGATCCCTTAGTGCCTTAGAACTACTGGGTGTCCAAGCTGGACACGTGGCACAAACTGGTGCTCTACGCCTTGGAGGTGCTGGCCTGCCCTGCCACCACGTTGTATTTTAGTTCTGTTGGTGGCATTTTAACAGATAAGCGTATCCGCCTGTCAACTGAAAATGCTGACAGGTTGACTCTTATAAAAATGAACCTGGATTGACCATGACTTCTCAACTTCACCAGAGGAAAGCTGCTGAACATAGAAGGCACTTTAAATGTGTTGTTTATAATGCACTGAATACACTGTATTCCCATGCACCCCTTCCACCACGAAAAAGTGTATTTGGTTAAATCTTCCTTTTCTTATCCTCCTCCTCTTCCATCATATCAACTTGCTTATTTGTCGCATATAATGCCCTCGCACATATGCCTTTCGCATATAATGTTTTGCAGGGTCAGCTCAGCTGCAGGCCCTCGCATATAATTTTTTAGAGGGTCAGCTCATCAGCAGGCCCTCACCTACAATGTCTTACAGGGTCAGCTCAGCTACACGCCCTCGCATATAATTTTTTTGAGGGTCAGCTCACCAGCAGGCCCTCATCTACAATTTTTTATAGGGTCAGCTCAGCTGCAGGCCCTCACATATAATTTTTTAAATGGTCAGCTCACCAGCAGGCCCTCACCTACAATGTTTTACAGGGTCAGCTCACCAGCAGGCCCTCGCATATAATGTTTTACAGGGTCAACTCACAAGCAGGCCCTCACATATAATTTTTTAGAGGGTCAGCTCACCAGCAGGCCTTCATCTACAATGTATTACATTGTCAGCTCACCAGCAGGCCCTCGCATATAATGTTTTACAGGGTCAGTCAGTTTTTTTCAATGGTCAGCTAAGCAGCAGGCACTCTCCCATAATTCTTTAAATGGTCAGCTCAGCAGCAGCCCCTCAGCCATAATGTTTTAGAGGGTCAGCTCAGCAGCAGGCCCTCGCATATAATTTTTTAGAGGGTCAGCTCACCTGCAGGCCCTCACCAACAATCTTTTAGAGGGTTAGCTCACCAGCAGGCCCTCACCTGCAATCTCTAATTATACCTAACAGTTAATTTGCGCTCATGCTGCCTTGCTTGGAAGTGGTAGCCGTAGCTGTTTCTCAGGCTCCCTCTTTGGAATCAAACCCTGATTCCCCGTTATCCGTGGTCACCGTGTCTGGCGCTGAAAATAACATCGAAAGTTGATAGGGTACACATCCGAATGGATCAGCGCCGTCACAGGGACGTGCGATCGGGCCCATTTTATCTAGAGTCAACAAAGCGGCAGCCGGCCCTCGCTCATAATGTTTTAGATGGTCAGATCAGCAGGCCCTTGCTCCAAATGTTTTTGAGGTTCACCAGCAGGCCATCAATCATAATTTTTCAAGGTTGTGTATGATGCCCTCCTTTATGTGTAACAAAGGGTCTATTGTAGTGCCAGTTCCTTGTAGTTTTTGGCAGCCCTTTTCCTTAGTGCATAGGCTTTATGAGTGTAGGAGTTATACTACCTGAACAATTGTACCACAATGTGAATGAGGCCCTCATTTATGTGATATGCAGGTTGTATCGGAGTGCCTCTTCCTTGTAATTTTTGGCAGCACTTGCACTTTATATACAAGTAAATATATAGGAAAGTATGTTTCCTAAAAAATTTCCTCTAAAATCGATTTTATCTTTGGTTTTGTGCGTATTATTGTCAGTCTGTAAAAGTGGCGTACTACTCGTACAACATCGTTCCCAGCAGCGACCTGGGAGTCCAAGATGCATCCAAACAAGATGTTTCCATCAATTTCTGACCTTTTCCTATGAACCATGCAAACTCCCCTCTTCAGAGCAGGGGGTGCTGGTTTAATGCTCGGGTTCTCCCATTGACTTCCATTATACTCGGCTGCTTGGTAGAGCACCCGAGCATCCCGATGTGTTCGGGCCAAGCCCCCGAGCACTAAGGTGCTAAGGTGCTTGATCAACACTATTAGCTATAAAAAGGGGCTTAGAATGATCATGGAGTTTAGAAAGACATGGCAATCTCACTAGCTCTAATCACTGATAGTTTTTCACTTGTATAACATGCAAGCAATACACTTTAAGTGAACTATTTGTTATATACTAACATATTTAACTAACAAATATATAATTAGTTTAATATTTGGATTGAAATCTTTCATTGTAATTTTTTAACTTGAGATAGCCAAATTACTTTAAAAAAAAACAAAAAAACTCATTGAACACTGAGGAGGTCTACAGAGGTCTTCGATTATATATAGAGATGTCCCGAGCTATTTGCCGGCGAACAGTTCCCGGTGAACATAGCTTGTTCGCGTTCGCCACGGCGGGCGAACATATGCGATGTTCGGTCCGCCCCCTATTCGTCATCATTGAGTAAACTTTGACCCTGTACCTCACAGTCAGCAAAAACATTCCAGCCAATCAGCAGCATACCCTCCCTCCCAAACCCTCCCACCTCCTGGACAGCATCCATCTTAGATTCATTCGGAAGCTGCATTCTTAGTGAGAGGAGGGACAGTGTAGCTGCTGCTGATTTAATAGGGAAAACGATAGCTAGGCTAGTGTATTCAGTGTCCACTACAGTCCTGAAAGACTAATCTGATCTCTGCTGTAAGGACAGCACCCCAAAAAGCCATTTTTAGGGCTAGAACATCAGTCTGCTTTTTTTTTTTCCCCTGTGTAATCTAATTGCAGTTTCCTGCCAGCATGTGTATCAGGCACACAGCGTATACTGTGCCCACTTGCCCAGTGCCACCACTTATATCTGGTGTCACAGTAGAATGCATTAACCGCCTCCGGACTGCCTAACGCAGGATCGCGTTCCGGAGGCGGCAGCCCTGCGCAGAGTCACGCATATACTCGTCATCTCGCGAGACGCGAGATTTCGCTCAAAGCCGGCCCGCGCATGCGCATCGCGGGCCGGCAAAAGTTAGAGGGGGGTCGGGTCATCAGCTTGCCAGCCAATGATCGTCGCTGGGAAGCTGATGATTTTTAAAAAATCGAATGAAAAGCCAGATAACACATCATATTTGTAAATATGATGTATTAAATGGCTTGTCTTCTCCTCTGCTGGTCCTTTTCGTCGGTTGGTTCCAGCAGAGGAGCAGACATCACAGTGAGTAGCACCAAACACTACACCTTAGCCCCAGATCACCCCCATCACCCGAATTAACCCCTTGATCACCCCTTGATCGCCCCTGTCAATCACCTAGTGAAAGGAAAAAAGTGATCTGTGTAAACTGTCACTTTTTTTTTTCACTGGTATTGACTGATAGGTTTTAGGATAGTTTAGGCCCCTTGGTTAGGTAGTTTAGCATCAGTTAGCGCCCAGCCCACCGCACCGCAGTCACTGATTCGCTGATTAGCGTATCGCTAATCAGCATTTGAACTTTTATAGTATCTGTAAGTGATCAAAACTGATCACAGTCAGATCTATAATTGTATTAGTGTCACCTTAGCTCGCCCTCCATCCAAAACGCAGTGTTTGCCCGATCAGGCCTGATCGGTTGCCCACACGTGCGTTCACCCACGCCCGCCCCGCCGCAGTGACAAAAAATATTATATTTTTTGATCACTGCACAATCACTTTCCAAGTGCTGTGGCGATAAAAAAATCTGTTTTGATATTTTTTGTCAATCGCAGCGGCCTCCGGTACTTCGCTAGCCTCCCCTTTGTAAGACAGGCTTGCTTTTTTTCTTGGGTAGTCTCAGGGAATACCCCTAAATTTAGTAGTCCAAATGTCAAACAGGGGGTATTCTTCTGAAGAGGCCTACAGGCTTCTGACCCAGTCGGATGAGGAATGGGAACCCTCATCTGACGAATCTAGCGGGTCAGAATATGAACCTGTAGAGAGCAGTGGCAGTCTGACCCAAAGTTCGGACGAGGAGGTTGAGGTCCCTGATAGCACCAGGCGTACCCGGCCCCATGTCGCTAGACCACAGGTTGTGCAGGATCCGTTTCAAGGGCAGCAGAGTGGGGCTGGCGCTGTCGGATCACGTGGTGAGGCATACACCAGCAGCGCAGTCCTCCCTGGACCTAGTACCAGCACTGCCGTACAACATGGTGAAGTGGCGAGCACCAGAAGGGCAGTTGAAGCTGGTACGGTGGCAAGTGCAATAGTTACCCCGTCGCAGCCACCGCAAAGACAGGCCCGTAGAGCCCCTAGAGTCCCTGAGGTGCTGGCAAACCCTGATTGGCAGTCACCAACTTCAGCCGCACCTGTAGTTCCCCCTTTCAACGCCCAGTCTGGAGTTCAGGTTGAGACAGCTCAGATCGGTTCGGCCCTGGGATTATTTTTTTTTTTTTTTATATTTAAATTTTTTATTTAAAATAATCAAAATTGTACAATCATGGAATAAAATGGAGTCTTACATAGTCCATAATAGGTTGTACAAGAAATACAATAGACTTAAACAATAGATGTAAACAGTAACAACACAGTGAAACAGCAATGAGGACATAAGCAGGATTAAGCAAGTGCAGTTGAAAACCAACACTCCCAATGAGTCTGTAATTTCTTATTATTATTTCTTACCAAGTAATGGAATTAGTGGGAGAGGCCAATAATTAGGCTGTTATACCCTCTCTCTTCACTGACCAGAGGGAAATTATGAGTATACCCAAACAAAGGAGTCGTTTATTTGTTAACAGAGGACTGCGTGTGGTTGGAGTGATTGTATTTCACCCATCTATCCCATCTAACACTGAACTTCTGTATATTGCGTTCTTCAGCCGCCGCCAATTCTTCAAATCTGTATATGCTATCAATCTTATCCCTCCACATTTGTGGGGACGGAAGTTCTGTCGAAAGCCAAAAACGAGGCAAAAGGAGGCGAGCGGCCATGAGAAGGATGTGGAATAAAGGGGGGATCTTAGGGATGAAGTCTGGAGGCGGAAGACTCAATAAGGCTAATTGAGGGTTTGGCGGTATTGAGGTTTTACATATTATATTACTCCTATCAAATATGTCTTTCCACCAGCTAGAAACAGTGGGACAAGTCCACCATATATGGAGAAAATTTCCCTTTGATTCCCTGCATCTCCAGCATTCATCTGAACCCGAGCTGTTATATTTGGATGTAATGTCAGGGGTCTTGTACCACCTTGTTAGAATTTTGTAACTATTTTCCTGGATCAGGACACACCTTGACGATTTATGAGGGGAAATAAATAGTTTAGTTAATTCTAGCGGTGAAAAAGAAATTTTCAAATCTCTTTCCCATAATCCCACAAAAGCTGGTTTTGGCATGTTAATATGGGAGTTAAGTTTTTTTATATATTTGAGAGATCGGTTTACTTATTGCATTTTGGCTACTTATCCATCCTTCAAACCAAGTAATTGGCCTAAGAAGTGTCTGAAGTGGGATGTGCTTAGAGATGTAGTTGTGAAGGAAGGATATTGGGGAGGGGAGAGAGTCTGAGGCTGAAAGTAGAACAGCTATTTCTTTTTTGCTTATTAATTTACCCTCCACATCAAACAGTGAAATAATGGGGAATTGGGATGATTTAAGTGAGTTGGGGAGACACTGTTTCAGTTCCAGGGGGGCTAAGTCTAGTATGTCTCTTACTTGAATTAAGGGGGAGGGTAGAGGAAACCCCCAATTTGATTCTTGAAACCACTTCCATACTGAGAGCGAGGATTTTATAATGTGGTTCGTGCTAGAGAGAGAAATTACTGATCTCTTGTCACCTGTTAGAAGTGACCTGAAGGAGAGTTGGGCTATGGATGACTCCATGTCCACCCATGATTTATGGAGTGGTTCCCGAAACTAATCGAGGATTCTGGTCAGGTGAATAGCCTTGTTGTAGGTTTGGGGGTTAGGAAGGCCTATGCCACCTTGATCTCTAGGCTTTTGCAGAGTAGTTGTCGCCAATCTCTGGCTTTTTTGTTTCCATATAAATTTGCGGATCTCTGACATCAATGTTCTAAAATGTTTTTTCTTAACCGGAATGGGAAGTACTTGTTGAAGGTAATTAAGTCTTGGGATGATCAAGGAAGTAATTAAGTTCTTCCTACTAAACCATGACAGAGTCTGGAAGTCTAAATGGTGTAACTGATCAGAAATAGACTGAAGTAATGGAGTATAATTAAGGTTGAAAAGGTTATTAGGGTCGGAACTTATTTTTATTCCCAGGTAAGAGATGGAAGGGTTGTCCCAGCTAAAGGGAGAATTATCTTTTAGGGATTTGACCATGGGTGTGGGGATGCCAATGCCTATGGCTTGAGATTTGCTCATGTTGATTTTGAAGTTGGATAGGGGGCTGAATCTTTCTAGTAAGTTATGGATGGCCCTCAAGGAAATTTGAGGATTCGTGGTAATGATTAGAAGATCATCCGCGAAAGCTGCGGTTTTATGTTCTTGCTTACCCAGTTTTAACCCCGCTATTTTTGGGTCTTGTCTGATAGTTTGTAGGAGTGGTTCCATTGTTAATACAAATAAAAGGGGGGACAGGGGACAACCCTGCCTCGTGCCATTTTTAATTTTGAACGGAAGAGAAATGGTATCATTTACCAGCACTGATGCGGAGGCATTAGAATACATAGCGAATGTGGCATCTATAAATGGTGTTGGAACACCAAATTTGGACATTGCACAGCGCATGAAATTCCAATTGACCCTATCGAATGCTTTCTCCGCATCAGTGCTTAGCAAAGTCAGGGGAATGCCTTTCTTTTTTGCATAATAGATAGCATTGAGAATTCTTGCAGTGTTGTCTTTTCCTTCCCGGCCTTTTACAAAACCTGTCTGATCTCTATGAACCAGGTCTGGAAGGAATGGGGCAAGACGGTTAGCTAACATTTTAGCAAGGAGTTTTAAATCTAAGTTTAAAAGGGATATGGGGCGATAGCTAGAGCATTGAGACAGGTCTTTGGGAAGAATGGTAATAAGAGCTTTAGTCATGTCTGCTGATAGGGGTAATCCTAGGAGGGTGCTATTACATACCTGAAGTAAGTGTGGGATGAGGGTGTTGCTGAAGGAGCGATAATAAAGGGCCGGGAGACCATCTGGACCAGGTGCTTTGCCGTTTGGGATATTTTTTATAGTTCTATTGAGTTCTTCAGTGCTAAAAGGGGCGGTAAGGGTAGATTTTTGCTTTTCAGTCAATTTGGGAAGGGTGATGGCATTGAGGAAGGAGTCAATGGTATCTGGACGCCCTGGGATTTTTTGAGCTGTTCTTGACTGCGGAGCTCTTGGACTTAGTCGTGGCAGAGACAAACCAGTATGCCACACAATTTATATCCGCCAACCCGGGAAGCTTTTATGCCCAGCCTTTCCGGTGGAAACCAGTCTAAGTTTCCGAAATTAAAAATTTTCTGGGCCTTCTCCTGAACATGGGTCTAACCAAAAAGCATGAATTGCGGTCATATTGGTCCACGAACCCGATTCATCACATGCCCATGTTCTCTGCTGCTATGTCCAGGGCACGTTTTGAGACCATCCTGCGTTACCTGCACTTTAGCGACAACAGCACCTCTCGTCCCAGATGCCACCCAGCTTTTGACCGGCTCCACAAAATTCGGCCCCTCATAGACCACTTCAACCAGAAATTTGCAGATTTGTATACCCCCGAGCAAAACATCTGCGTAGACGAGTCCCTAATACATTTTACCGGGCGCCTTGGCTTCAAACAATACATCCCAAGCAAGCGTGCCCGGTATGGGGTCAAATTGTATAAGCTCTGTGAAAGGGCCACAGGCTATACCCACAAATTTCGGATCTATGAGGGAAAAGATCAGACCCTGGAGCCGGTCGATTGCCCTGACTACCTGGGGAGCAGTGGGAAGACAGTCTGGGACTTGGTGTCACCCTTATTTGGCAAGGGGTACCATCTTTATGTGGACAATTTTTACACAAGTGTGCCCCTCTTCAGGCATTTGTTCCTAGAACAGATTGGCTGCTGTGGCACCGTGAGACCCAGTTGCATGGGCTTCCCCCAACAGCTCGTTACCACCCGTCTTGCAAGGGGGAAGAGGGTTGCCTTGTGTAACGAAGAACTGCTCGCGGTGAAATGGAGAGACAAGCGTGACGTTTGCATGCTCTCCTCCATTCACGCAGACACGACAATACAAATTGAAAGGGCAACCCGTGTCATTGAAAAGCCCCTCTCAGTCTACGACTATAATTTGCTCATGGGAGGGGTGGACTTCAATGACCAGATGTTGGCTCCCTATTTAGTTTCCCGACGCACCAGACGCTGGTATAAGAAGGTGTCTGTATATTTGATTCAATTGGCGATGTACAATAGTTTTGTTCTCTACAGTAAGGCTGGGAGAACGGGATCCTTCCTCAAATTTCAGGAAGAGATCATCGTGAACCTCCTGTATCCAGGAGGTTCCGTGGCCCCATCCACCAGTGTAGTTAGCCGTCTACATGAGCGACATTTCCCCAGTGTCGTTCCTGGTACCTCAACCCAACCGTCACCACGAAAAAGATGTCGTGTCTGTAGCAGGAGTGGAATAAGGCGTGACACCAGCTATTTCTGTCCTGACTGTCCTGACCTCCCTGCCCTATGCTTTGGAGAGTGTTTCCGGAAGTACCACACATAGGTACACTTAGCATAGGGATTGCATCTCACAGGACAGGCACACAGGGCTATTAGGGCCCTTACACTCACAGCTACTGCAAACCTCTCCTTTCACCTGGGATAAAGTGCATAATGTACTTCGCCACATCTTTGGGCAATTTGCGCTTTGCACATTGTCCCATGGGGAAGGAGAGGTTTGTCCTATAAAGGTAAAAAAAAAAAAAAAACACCAGTAAGCAAAAAAGTTAACTTTCAGTTCAAAAAGATAAAAAAAAGTTTATATGTTCTGTTCAAAAGTTATTATAAAGTTAATAAAATTTATTGCGTTGCGGCCTGTTTTTTTTTTTTTTTTACCTTCCAGGTGGACCAACCGATCGACTAGCTGCAGCACTGATGTGCATTCTGACAGAAGCATTGCGCTGCTGTCAGATTACACACAAGTCGGTGTATGCGGCACTGCAAGACGAGATTTCTCCTCTGCAGTAAAAGATACGTTTGCCAAGGCATATGAGCTGAGGAGGCAGCGGTGTTCATATGCTTTGGCAAACACTTTGTATATATAAAAAAAAAATAAAAATCCCGGCAATGATTTATTGGTCCACATCGATTGATGTGAATGGAGAAATCTGGTTTGCCAGGGCATATGGGCTAAGTGGGTATGGATGTTGGGCGGAGCTCCTATGTCCTGGCAGACACCTTTCCCCTCCTTTTTTTTTTTTTGGCAGAGATTTTTCCATCCACATTGATCGATGCGAATGAAGAAATCTGTGCCGTTCATTTTTTCTTTCAGCCTAGAGGCTGAACGAAAAAAAAATAATCTCATTACCCGTATGCTCAATATAAGGGGAATAGCAGAAACTCCTAATGCTGGCCATACATGTAATGATTGCGGAGACCCTCAAATGCCAGGGCAGTACAAACACCCCACAAATAACACCATTTTGGAAAGAAGACACCCCAAGGTATTCGCTGAGGGGCATATTGAGTCCATGAAAGATTGAAATTTTTGTCTCAAGTTAGCGGAAAGGGAGAAAAAAAACCAAAAAATCTATTTCCGCTAACTTGTGGCAAAAAAAAGTTTTTTCTATGAACTCGCCATGCCCCTCATTGAATACCTTGGGGTGTCTTCTTTCCAAAATGGGGTCACATGTGGGGTATTTATACTGCCCTGGCTTTTTAGGGGCCCTAAAGCGTGAGAAGAAGTCTGGGATCCAAATGTCTAAAAATGCCCTCATAAAAGAAATTTGGGCACCTTTGCGCATCTAGGCTGCAAAAAAGTGTCACACATCTGGTATCGCCGTACTTGGGAGAAGTTGGGGAATGTGTTTTGGGGTGTCATTTTACATATACCCATGCTGGGTGAGATAAATATCTTGGTCAAATGCCAACTTTGTATAAAAAAATGGGAAAAGTTGTATTTTGCCGAGATATTTCTCTCACCCAGCATGGGTATATGTAAAATGACACCCCAACACACATTGCCCAACTTCTCCTGAGTATGGAGATACCACATGTGTGACACTTTTTTGCAGCCTAGGTGGGCAAAGGGGGCCACTTTACAAAGAGCACCTTTAGGATTTCACCGGAAATTTTTTACAGATTCTGATTTCAAACTACTTACCATGCATTAGGGCCCCTAGAATGCCAGGGCAGTATAACTACCCCACAAGTGACCCCATTTTGGAAAGAAGACACCCCAAGGTATTCCGTGAGGGGCATGGCGAGTTCCTAGAATTTTTTATTTTTTGTCACAAGTTAGCGGAAAATGATGATTTTTTATTTTTATTTATTTCTTACAAAGTCTCATATTCCACTAACTTGTGACAAAAAATAAAAACTTCTATGAACTCACTATGCCCATCAGCAAATACCTTGGGGTGTCTTCTTTCCAAAATGGGGTCACTTGTGGGGTAGTTATACTGCCCTGGGATTCTAGGGGCCCTAATGTGTGGTAAGTAGTTTGAAATCAAAATCTGTAAAAAATGTCCGGTGAAATCCGAAAGGTGCTCTTTGGAATGTGGGCCCCTTTGCCCACCTAGGCTGCAAAAAAGTGTCACACATGTGGTATCTCCATACTCAGGAGAAGTTGGGCAATGTGTTTTGGGGTGTCATTTTACATATACCCATGCTGGGTGAGAGAAATATCTTGGCAAAAGACAACTTTTCCCATTTTATTATACAAAGTTGGCATTTGACCAAGATATTTCATCATTTTCCGCTAACTTGTGACAAAAAATAAAAAGTTCTATGAACTCACTATGCCCATCAGCGAATACCTTAGGGTGTCTACTTTCCGAAATGGGGTCATTTGTGGGGTGTTTGTACTGTCTGGCCATTGTAGAACCTCAGGAAACTTGACAGGTGCTCAGAAAGTCAGAGCTGCTTCAAAAAGCGGAAATTCACATTTTTGTACCATAGTTTGTAAACGCTATAACTTTTACCCAAACCATTTTTTTTTTTTTACCCAAACATTTTTTTTTTTATCAAAGACATGTAGAACAATAGATTTATAGCAAAATTTATATATGGATGTCGTTTTTTTTACAAAATTTTACAACTGAAAGTTTAATTTCGATTAATAACAAAAAAAGTAAAAATGTCAGCAGCAATGAAATACCACCAAATGAAACTCTATTAGTGAGAAGAAAAGGAGGTAAAATTCATTTTGGTGGTAAGTTGCATGACCGAGCAATAAACGGTGAAATTAGGGTAGGTCAGAAGTGTAAAAAGTGGCCTGGTCATTAAGGGTGTTTAAGCTAGGGGGGCTGAAGTGGTTAAAAAAAACTAAAAACTTTTTTGACTGTGAAATAATATCAGTCAGTTGCCTTAACGTGTGTGTGTTTCAGGCCCTGCCAGTGCACAGTGTCACACCAGTGCAACTCATATCTGGTGTCACAGTAGTTTACATTTTTTTAAAAACTACAATTTTGACTGTGAAACAATAGCAGTCAGTTGCCTTAACGTGTGTGTGTTTCAGGCCCTGCCAGTGCACAGTGTCACACCAGTGCAACTCATATCTGGTGTCACAGTAGATTACATTTTAAAAAAAAACTACAATTTTGACTGTAATAGATTGAATAGCAGTTAGTTGTCTGCAAGCGTGTGTGTCAGGCCTACAGCGTCTACTCTGCCAACTTCTGCCAGTGCACAGTGCCACTCATATCTGGTGCCACAGTAGCTTGCACGATTGTACATTAAACTAATCTAAAAAAAATGAAAGGCAGAGGCAGGCCACCCCGCAGGGGCCGTCGTGGTCGTGGTGCTGTGATTCCCTTTGGCCCTAGAATAATGCCCAGTGTTCAGAGGCCACGAACCCTGAACTCAAAAAGTTCTGAGGACATAGTTGACTGGCTAACACAGGACACCCAATCTTCTACAGCTTCCGCTCGGAACCTTGATGCACCATCCTCCTCCAGCTCAGCTTCGGGCACCTCTCAAGTTACCACTCGCCCGCCTGCCGCCACCAACACTAGCACCACAGCCGCTTCACTTGATCTGTCAGAGGAGTTATTTCAACATCAGTTGGAAGAAATGAGTGATGCGCAACCATTATTGCCAGAGGATGTAGATAACAGGGATATGTCTCAGTCAGGCAGCATTACACACATGGACGTACGGTGTGATGATGATGATGTTGTACCCGCTGCTGCTTCCTTTGCTGAGTTGTCATATACAAGTGAAGTGGTTGATGATGACGATGTGTCCGTGGATGTCACGTGGGTGCCCGCTAGAAGAGAAGAAGAACAGGGGGAAAGTTCAGATGGGGAGACAGAGAGGAGGAGGAGACGAGTTGGAAGCAGGGGGAGGTCGTCGCAAGGAGCTAGTGGCACAGTCAGACAGCATGCATCGGCACCCGGGGTCAGCCAGACAGCACGCCAATCAACGCATGCTGTTGCCACCACCAGAATGACAGCATTGCAGAGATCAGAAGTGTGGCATTTTTTTTGTGTGTCTGCCTCTGACACCAGAGATGCCATTTGCAACCTTTGCCAAAAGAAACTGAGTCGTGGGAAGTCCAACACCCACCTAGGTACAACTGCTATGCGAAGGCACATGATCTCAAATCACAAACGCCTATGGGATCAACACATGAGTACAAGCAGCACACAAACTCAAAGCCGCCATCCTCCTCCTGGTCCAGCATCTTCAGCCACGTCAACCACTGCTGTCCTCCTTGCCCCCTCTCAACCATCCGCCACTCCGTCTCTCGCCTTGAGCAGTTCCTGCTCATCTGCCCACAGTCAGGTGTCTGTCAAGGACATATTTGAGCGTAAGAAGCCAATGTCACAAAGTCACACCCTTGCCCGGCATCTGACAGCTGGTTTGTTGGAACTCTTAGCCCGACAGTTTTTACCATACAAGCTGGTGGAGTCTGAGGCCTTCCAAAAATTTGTAGCTATTGGGACACCGCAGTGGAAGGTACCCGGCCAAAATTTCTTTGCACAAAAGGCAATCCCCAACCTGTACTTGATTTTGCAAAAGGAAGTAATGGCATGTCTGGCACACAGTGTTGGGGCAAGGGTCCATCTGACCACTGATACCTGGTCTGTAAAGCACGGTCAGGGCAGTTATATCACCTACACTGCGCATTGGATAAACCTGCTGACGGCTGCCAAGCATGGAATGCGTGGCTCTGCAGAGGAGTTGGTGACACCGCCACAACTTGCAGGCAGGCCTGCTGCCACCTCCTCTACTCCTCCTACTCCATCCTCTTTCATAAACTCGTCGGCTGAGTCCTCTTTTGCTGCTGTGTCTTGCTCCACATCAACGGCACCCCCCCAGCTCCCCAGGGGCTATTCCACATCCCGGATACGACAGTGTCACGCCGTCTTGGGGTTGACTTGCCTAAAAAGCAGAGAGTCACACCGGACCAGCACTCCTGTCCGCCCTGAAAGCACAGGTGGATCAGTGGCTGACTCCGCACCAATTGGAGATCAGCAAAGTGGTGTGGGACAACGGAAGCAATTTGTTGGCCGCATTGAATTTGGGCAAGTTGACACATGTGCCGTGCATGGCACATGTGTGTAATCTGATTGTACAATGCTTTGTGCATAAGTACCCAGGCTTACAGGACGTCCTCAAGCAGGCCAGGAAGGTGTGTGGCCATTTCAGGCATTCCTACACGGCCATGGCGCACTTTTCAGATATCCAGCGGCAAAACAACATGCCAGTGAGGCGCTTGATTTTTCGACAACCCGACACGTTGGAATTCAACACTCCTAATGTTCGACCGCCTGCTCCAACAAGAAAAAGCCGTCAACGAGTATTTGTATGACCGGGGAGCTAGGACAGCCTGTGCGGAGCTGGGAATTTTTTTGCCACGTTACTGGACGCTCATGCGCATTGCCTGTAGGCTCATGCGTCCTTTTGAGGAGGTGACAAACCTAGTCAGTCGCACCGAAGGCACCATCAGCGACATCATCCCATTTGTTTTTTTTCCTGGAGCGTGCCCTGCGAAGAGTGCTGGATCAGGCCATAGATGAGCGTGAAGAGGAAGAGTTGTAGTCACCATCGCCACCAGAAACAGCCTTATCAGCATTGCTTGCTGGACCTGCGGCAATGCTGGAAGAGGAGTATGAGGAAGAGGAGTCAGAGGAGGAATGTGGCTTTGAGGAGGAGCAGGAAGACCAACCACAGCAGGCATCCCAGGGTGCTCGTTGTCACTTATCTGGTACCCATGGTGTTGTACGTGGCTGGGGAGAAGAACAGACTTTCAGTGAGATCACTGAGGATGAGGAACAGGACATGAGTAGCTCGGCATCCAACCTTGTGCAAATGGGGTCTTTCATGCTGTCGTGCCTGTTGAGGGACCCTCGTATAAAAAGGCTGAAGGAGAACGACCTGTACTGGGTGGCCACGCTACTAGACCCCCAGTATAAGCAGAAAGTGCCTGAAATGTTACCGAATTACAGCAAGTCGGAAAGGATGCAGCAGTTCCACAATAAATTAAAAAGTATGCTTTACACAGCGTATAAAAGTGATGTCACAACGCAACAGGAATCTAACAGGGGAAGAGGTGAAAGTAATCCTCCTACCATGACCACGCTGGCAAGGACAGGATGCTTTACAGACGTGATGTTGATGGAGGACATGCAGAGCTTTTTAAGTCCTACGCATCGCCACAGCCCTTCGGGGTCCATCCTCAGAGAACGACTCGACCGACAGGTAGCAGACTACCTTGCCTTAACTGCAGATATCGACACTCTGAGGAGCGATGAACCCCTTGACTACTGGGTGTGCAGGCTTGACCTGTGGCCTGAGCTATCCCAATTTTCAATAGAACTTCTGGCCTGCCCCGCTTCAAGTGTCCTGTCAGAAAGGACCTTCAGTGCAGCAGGAGGTATTGTCACTGAGCAGAGAAGTCGCCTAGGTCAAAAAAGTCTAGATTACCTCACCTTTATTAAGATGAATGAGGCATGGATCTCGAAGGGACTGACAGTAGGCGATACATTTGACTAATAAAGGCCTGGAGATGAGATGAGCTGCCTTGGGCTAAAAATGGTCCACACGCTGCTGTATTTTATCTCTGCATGCCGGATGACTTGCGTGACTTATCTGCCGCCAAAATGTTTTAGTGCCGCGGCTGAAACAATACCAAATTTTTCAGGCATGTGTACATGCTTAATTTTTCTGGCCTCTGGTGCTGCACTGTGGCTGCAAAAACAAAACAAAAAAAAAAGGCACATACATGTGTCAATTCCCCTTCATGACCGTTACCTTGTTGTGGTGAAGGGGCTTGCGTATCACAATGAAGCAACCACCTCTATGAGTGTGTTGGCAATGGCAATGTTGGCACACCCCAGATGATAAGGTCGTTGCTTCATTGTGAACAGACCAAAAGCGATCAGCTGGATAATTTTGCAAAGAAAAAACATAAATTTTCCTTGTGATCATCTAAGGTGATTATTAAAGGTGATTATGTACTAGGCCAACAATGGGCCCACACTGCAGAATCATGGTTTTCTGGGTCACTTAACTGTCACTGAACTACCTCAGCACGACCATAGGCTTTGAAAAAAAAACATCGCCTGCAATCTCCCAAACATGCGCATGAGCACAGTCATCACTACACCAAGATTGACGCATAGAGGAATAAAATTTATGTCATGAGTGTGTCAACTATTGACAACTCTTTGCGGTTGTCTAAAATCTATTCCATACATGTCCCCTGATAGGGAACGTAACAGGGATTAAACTGATAGGAATAGTACTACTTAACACACCACTCATATCTGGTGGCACAGTACATTGCACGGCGCACGCGCAGTGCCCCAAATTGGAACTAGGAGGACCAACTAAGCATCTTTTTCCATCTCCCGGTTCCTACAATCTATTTCATATACCGGCCCCTGATAGGGGACGTAACAGGGATTAAACTGATAGGAATAGTACTGCTTAACACACCAGCAATAGTATTGCTTAACAATTTAGGTGATTTATGCCCTTTATGGATTAAAACCTGACTCTGCGTCAACTACGTAATTTTCCATGGGAGTTTTGCCATTGAGCCCCCTCCGGCATGTCACAGTCCAGGTGTTAGTCCCCTTGAAACAACTTTTCCATCACTTTTGTGGCCAGAAAGAGTCCCTGTGGGTTTTAAAATTTGCCTGCCTATTGAAGTCTATGGCGGTTCGCCCATTCGCGAACATCTGCGAAAATTTGCGTTCGCCGTACGCGAACGGAAAATTTTATGTTTGCGACATCTCTAATTATATATTTTTGGGGAAATATACTTCTTGTGTGCAGTATAAAAAATTGTAAACTTCTGTAACTGAATGAGGAAATGCAGGCAATTATCATTTGTGAAAATACATGCTTATTTAAATTGTTCTTGAGAAATACAGTAAGCAAAAGTAGTTCAAATAAAATAGCTTGAATCTGAACATGTTTCATTGCCTGCTATTATGCTATCTTGATTGACATAGACTAAAATAACTAAGGACACTTTTACATTTAGTAGCATGCCAGATTATTGACTTGATGAGTTGGAAAAATGTCAGTTTAAAATGTTCTTTAAAGTAAAATGCTCAATGACCTAAAGAAGAAAAGTTTGAAAGTAACCTAAGAGTGCTACAGAAAATTGAGCTTTTAACAAACCTGTAACACAAAAGCTTAGACAAACTGTACAAAATAATGCAAAATATGGTGTATTAAATTCATTCCTACTAAACTTATTTTTTTACTTTACTTCACTAAATTATTAAGAATATGCCAAGTTTGTTTAAAGTAGGCCTGTACTTTGAACAAACTTTGAATATGTTGTAGGAACATAACAAAAGTTTAGATTGGCAGGGGTCTGAGCACTGAAACCCCCACTGATCTCTAGAATGAGGGGAGAGAAGTGCACACACATTGTGCTCTCTCTCCTTGCTGCAGGAGACAGGAGGAGACAGACCCATAAACTTTCTATTGAGTCTGTCTCACTTCCTGTCCTGTTCTAGAGATCAGTGGGGGTCTCAGCTTTTAGACCTTCACCAATCTAAACTTTTGATATGTTCCTACCACATAACAAAAGTTTGTTCAATGTAAAGTGATACTTTAGGCTCTAAAAGTATAGGCATCCTTCAAGGTTCATTATGGTAATTAATTGGTAAAACATTGATGATATAGTATAGGCTATTGACTATGGGGTCTCCACTGACACTGTTCACTCACTTAAAAACTCCAGGCCTCCCAGGCAGGTACTGCTGCCATTTTGCTCCTTAAACTCATTAGAATATTATTTTATCTTTTTATTTTCCTCGGTGTACAGTAGTGATGATCGAGCACCAAAGTATTCGGGTGTTCGGCCCGAACACATTGCTATATTTGTGTGCTCGGCCGAGCACCCGAGTATAAGGGAAGTCAATGGGAGACAACCAGGCACCCCCTGCTCTGAAGAGGGGAGGGTGCCTGGTTCATTGGAAAAGGTCAGAAAGTGACAGAAACACCACCGAAATGGATCGGGAACAGCATGGGGACGATGTCTGGATGCATCTTGGACTCCTAGGTCGCTGCTGGGAACCATGTTGTCCGAGTTGTACGCCATTTTTCCAGAGTGACAAAAATACGCACAAAACCACCCAAAAAAATCAATTTTACTGGAAAAATTGTTAGGAAACATTCTTTCCTGTATATTTAATTGTATATAAAGTGCAAGTGCTGCAAAAAATTGCAAGCAAGAGGTACTCCAAAACAGCCTGTATATCACATAAAGGAGGGCCTCATTCGCATTGTGGTATAATTGTTCAGGTAGTGGGACTCCTACACTCATAAAGCCTATGCACTAAGTAAAGGGCTGCCAAAAATTACAAGGAACCGGCACTCCAAAACACCCTTTGTTACACATAAAGGAGGGCATTATACACTCCCTTGAAAAATTATGATTGATGGCCTGCTGGTGACCATCAAAAACATTTGGAGCAAGGGCCTGCTGATCTGACCATCTAAAATCTTAGGGGTGAGGGCCTGCTGCTGCTTTGGTGACTCTAGATAGCCTCTGGACGATTACACGTCCCAATGGCGGCAATTATCCATTTGGATGTCTGCCCTATCAACTTTCAATGTTCCTTTTTGCGCCTACCATATTGATCACGGGTAATGGGTAATCAGAGATCGATGCCAGAGAGGGAGCTTGAGAAAGGGATACCACATCTAAGGGAGGTCAATGGCTTAAATCTGATTGGCTGTTGTTGCCTTGCCCCTTTTTTTCCTAATTGTGAACCACCCAGAGAGGGTGGGTCAAGTTATTAAAGCAGAAGAATCCAAGAAAGGCAGCAGGCGCGCGACAATTACCCACTCCCAACTCGGGGAGGTAGTGACGATAAATAAAAATACAGCACTCCTAAGCGGCCCTGTTATTGGAATGAGTACACTTTCCATTAACGAGGATCTATTGGAGGGCACGTCTGGTGCCAGCAGCCAACTTGCTCCCGGCCTCCACAACGTTCACCCAGTATGTCATCATGGTGATGATTGTGTTGACCAGACTCTTTGCTACTGAGACTGGACTTGTAGATGAGGGCCTGCTGCCGCTTTATTAACTCTAGATAACTTCTAGGCGATCGCACGTCCCTGTGATGGCGGCGATCCATTTTGATGTCTGCCCTATCAACTTTGGAGCAATTTTTCAACGGTATAGCACCGTTTTGCTTGTCCTCTCCAGCAGAGGAATGAGAGATGAGAAGTTATCTTTTTAGCAGGGGTAGAGAAGGGTGAACAACCAGTAATTGTGTTGTCTAAAATGCGTATAATGCGCAGGTCATGGGAAAGGCAGCCTAATATGAAGTCAGTCATGTGTGTCAGAGTACCAACAGGCAAGACTTCGCTGTCGTCATAAGAAGGTGAGCTGAGCCTGTCAAAGATTTTAGGTGAGGGCTTGCTGACCCTGTAAAACAATATATGCAAGGGCCGGCAGTTGAGATGACCCTGTAAAAGATTTTAGGTGAGGGCCTGCAGGTGACCCGACCCTATAAAGCATTATATGCAAGGGCCTGCAGTTGAGCTGACCCTTTAAAACATTATATGCGAGGGCCTGCAGTTGAGCTGATCCTGTAAAACATTATATGTGAGGGCCTGCAGTTGAGCTGATCCTGTAAAACATTATATGTGAGGGCCTGCAGTTGAGCTGACCCTACAAAACATTATATGCGAGGGACTGCAGGTGAGCTGACCCTGTAAAACATTATATTCAAGGACCTGCTGCTGAGCTGACCCTCTAAAACATTAGGGGTGAGGGCCTGCTGGTTAGCTATCGGTCTAAAACATTATATGCGAGTGCCTACTGGTGAGCTGACACTGTAAAACATTATATGTGAGTCCCTGCAGGAAAACATTATATGCGAGTGCATGCTGTACAGATGACGCTCTAAAACATTATATGTGAGTGCATGCTGTACAGATGACGCTCTAAAACATTATTTTCAAGTGCATGTTGTTCAGCTGGCGCTCTAAAATATTTTTTCCGAGTGCCTTTAGGTGAGCTGACGCTCTAAAACATTATTTTCAAGTGCATGTTGTTCAGCTGACGCTCTAAAACATTATTTGTGAGTGCCTTCAGGTGAGCTGATGCTCTAAAACATTATATGTGAGTGCATGCTGTACAGCTGACGCTCTAAAACATTATATGTGAGTGCATGCTATGCAGCTGACCCTATAAAAATTTGAGTTGAGGGACTGCAGTTGAGCTGACCCTATAAACAAATTTGAGTTGAGGGCCTGCAGTTGAGCTGACCCTATAAAAAAAATTAGAGTGGAAGAAATATAAGCAATCTGGATGAGGAGGAGGAGGAGGAGGAGGAGAAAATAAAATTCAACCTTATGCTCTTTTTTTTGTGGTGGAAAAGGTGCATGGGAATACACTACAGTAGATTGAGTACATTATAAATGATAGATTGAAATTGCCTTTATGTTCATAATCAGCTCAGCTCTCTTCTGGTTGATTTGAGAAGTCAGGGGCAATCCAGGCCTTATTCATTTTTATCTGAGTCAACCTGTCATCATTGCCAGTGGACAAGTGGATACACTTATCTGTTATAATGCCACCAGCAGCACTAAATACGCGCCAAAAAGGCTGGCGGCATGGCAGGCCAGCACCTCCAAGGCGTAGAGTGCAAGTTCGTGCCACGTGTCCATCCTTGTACCACTAGGCCACGCTTCAGGGTGAGGTTGCTGGCGGGGTGTCATGAAAGTGTCCCATGCCTTGGAGAGTGTTGCCCTGCCTTTGTTGGAACTGCTGTTTGTTCCCCTTGTCTCCCTTCCTCGGTTGCCTAAGGGAGTACGGACTCTACCGGCCGCGTTGTCAGATGGAAAATTTTGGAGCAATCTCTCAACAAGTGCCTTCTGGTATTGCACCGTTTTACTCATCCTCTCCTCCACAGGAATTAGAGATCAGAAGTTCTCTTTATAGCGGGGGTCAAGAAGGGTGAACACCCAGTAATCCGTGTTATCTAAAATGCGTATAACACGATGGTCACAAAAAAAGGCAGCTTAACATGAAGTCAGCCATGTGTGCCAGAGTACCAACAGGCAAGACTTAGATGTCGACATCAGGATGACTCTGGAGCAGCTCCTCCTCCTCTTCATGGTCTACAGTAGGTGAACCCGATTTTGTGTCAATCTCGCTGTATTTCTCGGCGAGATTGAGCACATACGAGCCCCATCGCGGGAGCCAGCGCCGAGCTGGCTTGCCGCGATGGAGACAGAGCCGTCATAGAAGCGACGGGAGATCCGACTTGGATTCCCGCCAATTCTACACGTGTGCGGCGTTTGTTATGAATCCTGAGGGGGAAGTCCCCGCCGGATTTTAAATAAAAATCCGGCCTGGGTCCCGCCCTCAGGAGCATACCGGGCCCTTAGGTCTGTTATGGGTTGTAAGGAGAGCCCCCCCTACGCCGAAAAAAACGGCGTAGGGGGTCCCCCTACAATCCATACCAGACCCGTATCCAAAGCACGCTACCCGGCCAGCCAGGAAGGGAGTGGGGACGAGCGAGCGCCCCCCCCCCCCCTCCTGAGCCGTACCAGGCTGCATGCCCTCAACATGGGGGGTTGGGTGCTCTGGGGCAGGGGGCGCACTGCGGCCCCCCCACCTCAGAGCACCCTGTCCCCATGTTGATGAGGACAGGGCCCCTTCCCGACAACCCTGGCCGTTGGTTGTCGGGGTATGCGGGCGGGAGGCTTATCGGAATCTGGGAGCCCCCTTTAATAAGGGGGCCCTCAGATACCGGCCCCCCACCCTAAGTGAATGAGTATGGGGTACATCGTACCCCTACCCATTCACCTGCAAGAAAAGTGGTAAAAACACAAATAAACCACACAGTGTATTAAAATATTTTATTTTTCTGCTCCGGAGGCCGCCCCCTGTCTTCTTTATTAGCTCTTTTACCAGGGGGGGGCTCTTCTTCTTCCGATATCCCGACGGGTCTTCTCCGCTATCCGGGGGGTCTTCTCAACTCTCCGGGGTTCTCCTTCTGTCTTCTCCTTCTGTCTTGTTGTCTCCTTCTGTCTTCTGTCTCCGGGGTTCTCCTTCTGTCTTCTCCGCTATCCGGGGGGGTCTTCTCAACTCTCCGGGGTTCTCCTTCTGTCTTCTCCTTCTGTCTTGTTGTCTCCTTCTGTCTTCTGTCTCCGGGGTTCTCCTTCTGTCTTCTCCGCTATCCGGGGGGGTCTTCTCAACTCTCCGGGGTTCTCCTTCTGTCTTGTTGTCTCCTTCTGTCTTCTCCTTCTGTCTTGTTGTCTCCTTCTGTCTTCTGTCTTCGGGGTTCTCCTTCTGTTTTCGCCTCTCTCTGTTGTTGACTCGGCGCACCCCGGTTCTTCGTCTCGCGAGACTCGGCGCACCCCGATTCTTCGTCTCGCGAGACGTCTCGCGAGACGAAGAATCGGGGTGCGCCGAGTCTCGCGAGACGAAGAACCGGGGTGCGCCGAGTCAACAACAGAGAGAGGCGAAAACAGAAGGAGAACCCCGAAGACAGAAGACAGAAGGAGACAACAAGACAGAAGGAGAAGACAGAAGGAGACAACAAGACAGAAGGAGAAGACAGAAGGAGAACCCCGGAGAGTTGAGAAGACCCCCCCGGATAGCGGAGAAGACAGAAGGAGAACCCCGGAGACAGAAGACAGAAGGAGACAACAAGACAGAAGGAGAAGACAGAAGGAGAAGACAGAAGGAGAACCCCGGAGAGTTGAGAAGACCCCCCGGATAGCGGAGAAGACCCGTCGGGATATCGGAAGAAGAAGAGCCCCCCCCTGGTAAAAGAGCTAATAAAGAAGACAGGGGGCGGCCTCCGGAGCAGAAAAATAAAATATTTTAATACACTGTGTGGTTTATTTGTGTTTTTACCACTTTTCTTGCAGGTGAATGGGTAGGGGTACGATGTACCCCATACTCATTCACTTAGGGTGGGGGGCCGGTATCTGGGGGCCCCCTTATTAAAGGGGGCTCCCAGATTCCGATAAGCCTCCCGCCCGCATACCCCGACAACCAACGGCCAGGGTTGTCGGGAAGGGGCCCTGTCCTCATCAACATGGGGACAGGGTGCTCTGAGGTGGGGGGGCCGCAGTGCGCCCCCTGCCCCAGAGCACCCAACCCCCCATGTTGAGGGCATGCAGCCTGGTACGGCTCAGGAGGGGGGGGGCGCTCGCTCGTCCCCACTCCCTTCCTGGCTGGCCGGGTAGCGTGCTTTGGATACGGGTCTGGTATGGATTGTAGGGGGACCCCCTACGCCGTTTTTTTCGGCGTAGGGGGGGCTCTCCTTACAACCCATAACAGACCTAAGGGCCCGGTATGCTCCTGAGGGCGGGACCCAGGCCGGATTTTTATTTAAAATCCGGCGGGGACTTCCCCCTCAGGATTCATAACAAACGCCGCACACGTGTAGAATTGGCGGGAATCCAAGTCGGATCTCCCGTCGCTTCTATGACGCGCTTGCTGGGATGTGCTGTCACTATCCCAGTGAGTGCGAGATCTCGGCACCATGTCGCCGAGTATCAGCGCGACGCTGTCGTGCTAAAAACACAATGTCAGAAACACCTACTGTAATTCGCGCTGAGAAGACAAACTGTGGGTGGTCTGGCTATCACCCTGTGTAATGTCCTCCCCCCATTTCCTCGTCTGCCACATTCAGAGTGTCGTCCTTAATTGAGAGCAGCGATCGTTTGAGTAGACACAATAGTGGGATGGTTACGCTGATAATAGCGTTATCACCACTAACCATCTGTGTGGATTCATCAAAGTTTTTTTTTAACTCACAGAGGTCTGACATCAATGCTCACTCCTTGCTTGTGAATAGTGGCAGTTGACTCGAAAGGCGATGACCGTGTTGCAGCTGGTATTCCACAACTGCCCTCTGCTGTTAAAAAAGCCTGGACAACATGTGGAACGTAGAGTTCCAGCCCGTGCTCACGTCGCAAAACAGTCGGTGAGCTGGAATCCGCAAGTGCTACTGCAGCATTGACAGATCGGCTGAAGCTGTGGACGACTTACGGAAATGGGCACACATGCGATGCGCCTTCACTAGTAGCTCTGGCAAATTGGGGTAGGTTTTGAAAAACCGCTGAACCACTAAGTTTAAGACGTGGGCTAGGCATAGGATGTGTGTCAGGTTGCCACCAAGTTACGGCCATTGTCAGACACAACCATGCCTGGTTGTAGGTTGAGTGGCGAGAGCCACAGCTTGGTTTGGTCCCTTATACACTGCCAAAGCTCTACGGCGGTGTGCTGTTTGTTCCCTAAGCAGATCAACTTCAGCACGGCCTGTTGACGCTTACCCACAGCAGTGCTACACTGCTTCCAGCTAGCGACTGATGGCTGACTGCTGCTGGAGGTGGAAGTGGAGGAGGAGGCGGCGGAGGAGGAGAAATGGGGGTTGGAGCCAGTAACATAGCTTCTGGCGGAGACCCTGATGGACATAGGGCCCGCAATCCTGGGTGTGGGTAGCACCTGTGCCATCCCAGGGTATGACTCACTCCTGGCCTCCACAACATTCACCCAGTGTGCCGTCAGTGGAATGTAGTGTCCCTGGCCACCAGCACTTGTCCATGTGTCCATGGTTAAGTGGACCTTCCTAGTAACTGCATTGGTCAGGGCACGGGTGATGTTCTGGGACACATGCTGGTGTAAGGTGGGCACGTCACACTGTGAAAAATAGTGGCAGCTGGGGACTGCGTACCGAGGGACGGCCGCCGACATCAGGCTGCAGAAGGCCTCAGTGTCCACAAGCCTAAATGCCAACATTTCAAGGGGCAGTAATTTCAAAAGTTGCGTATTTAGTGCAGGGCCGGTACAAGGCAGGGGCCGAAGGAGCGGGTGCCCTGGGCGCTACCATTTGCGGACAGGAGGGGGGCGCAGGTGAAGTGCCAGCCACGGCCCCCCCTACATCATGCTGTGCCCCCCCATGTGCCCCCCCAACTAAAATGACCCCCCCCCCCAAGTGAGCAGCCGCCGCCGGGCACAGGGAGATGAGCGCTTCCATTGCGCTCATCTCCATTGTAAACTGTTTGTGCCAGCGGAGGTGCAGGGGAGGGAGAGGCGTGTCCCTTCCCTTTCCTCTGATAGGCTGCAGGCAGGCACCGAAGTGGAGGAGAGGCCACGCCCCCTAATTACTCCTGTTTACCTTTCTGAAGCTAAAGGACCTTTGATGATGTCATCACAGGTCCTGTAAGGGAACTGCACAGTGTAAAGTGTAGTTCCCAGGTTAGAACAGTGCATCTGCCAGGACCTGTGATGACATCATCTTCAACATCACAGGTCCTGCAGAATCTAGCAAAGGAACTGCACCAAAAATGGTGTAGTTCCTAGGTTTCAAAGGTACATCTGCCAGGACCTGTGATGACATCATCACAGGTCCTTCAACCCCTAACAGCAAGTATTAAAAGTTCACAAGCAGCTCTGTATTGATCCATACAGACTGGAATGGAGAGGTAAGAGGAGGTCCTCCACTTTTCATCATTTACCCCCCCCCTCCATGCCCTGTTTTTACTCATTGCTCACTCATGTATACTACTTCAGACAGTTACCACTACCTCATGTACCTCACAGTGACTATAATGCATAACTGACCACATATTTCTATAAACACTGCATCTACAGTATTATACCTTCTATGTGTCACATCAATACACTGCTCTGTATATATATATATATATATATATATATATACACACACATACATGCACACACACTGCATATATTACACAGTATTATACATGCAATATGTACAGATATATAGTATATACCGCAGTGCACTGATATGTGAGGTATGAGGTATAATAGATGCTGTGTGTACAGATATCAGTACACTTCTGTATATACTATATATGTGAGGTACGAGGTATAATAGATGCAGTGTGTACAGATATATAGTATATACAGCAGTGTACTGATATGTGAGGTACGAGGTGTCAATACACTGCTGTATTTACTATATACCTGTACACACTGCATCTATTATACCTCGTACCTCACATATTACACTACTGTATATACTGTATACACTGCATATATTATACCCCGTACCTCACATATCAGTACACTGCTGTATATACTATATACCTGTACACACTGCATCTATTATACCCTGTACCTCACATATCAGAACACTAGGGAATATACTATATACCTGTACACACTGCATCTATTATACCGCGTACCTCACATAACTGTACACTGCTGTATATAATATACATCTGCATCTATTATACCTCTTTTGTGTGCCAGGGCTGTTTTGTAATCCCATTCCGGCCCTGATGGCATAAATTATAAAACGCAGCAGCAAGAATAGTTCATGGAACAAAGGGAGGGGCTATAAAAGGGGAATGGGGGCCCAATTTAGATTCCTGCTATGGGGCCCAGTGATTTTTATGTAAGCCCCTGGGTGCAGGCACTAGGCCGGCAGCCTATCAGAGGCCGGCGCAATGACGTCATCGTGCCGCCTGAGCCTTACATTACAGCGTGGGACACAGGAAGAGGCTGCATCGCATCGCTGACACTTAGGTAAGTATAAGTGTTTTTTTTTTGTTTTTTTTTTACAATAGTGTTACTGGCACATTGGGGGGGCTTATTACAAAACTGGCACATGATGATGGGGGGGACTTTATACTGGCACATGATGATGGGGGGGAACTTTATAGTGTCTGTGACTTTCAAAGTCCCACAGTCCTTTGTTCTATTGCTTTAAGTATATTCTTGTTTTGAAACAACATTGATTCTTTCTTAAAAACGGGGGGGGGGGGGGGGGGGCGCAGTTTGCCATCTTCGCCCTGGGCACCAAATGGCCTTGTCCCAGCCCTGATTTAGTGCTATGGCCTGTGGTTGGGTGGGTGGGTATTTGCGCTTGCGTTCAAATGACTTTGTTATGGACATTTGGACGCTGCGCTGGTACAGGGAAGTGGATGTTGTTGCTGATGGTTCCTGCAAAAGTCCAGGGGCATCCGGGCCTGCACCTTCGACAGGGGATTGGCCAGCAGTGTGTAACACAGGGGAAGAGGAGGCAGTGGTGCGACCCGCAGACGCAGATTTTGTACCTAGATGTTCGGCCCACTTATTAGGGTGCATGGATGTCATGTGGCGGATCATGCTGGTGGTGGTGAGGTTGCTAGTGTTCACGCACCGGCTCATTTTGGTATGGCACAGGTTGCAAACTATCACTCTTTTGTCCTCTGCACTTTCCTCACAAAAGCGCCATACTGCGGAACACCTACCCCTTGGGAAGGTAGATTTACACATAGGGGTGCTCGGTGTAACGGTTGCGGGCCTGTTTGGTGTGGGCCAACTTCTGCCTTTTGCAACCCCACTGCCTCTTCCAGCCTGTTGCGGTGCTGCGGATCCCTCCCCCTCTGTACTGCTGTCCTCGCTCTGCTTTTCACCTTCCCATGTTGGGTCAGTGACCTCATCGTCAACCACCTCCTTTTCCACTTCCTCACTCTGCTCATCTTCCTGACTTGACCTAACCACAACCTTAGTGATTGACAACGGTGTCTCATCATCATCCACCTCGTGAACGAATGATTGCCATTCACCACCGTCATCTTCTTGAGACTGTGAAGGCTCAAGAGGTTGGGAATCAGGGCACAATATCTCAGGTCTCTCTTAAAGAGTGCTAGACACGAGGACCAAATGTAATAGTGGCGATGGAAAGAGCTTGTCAGAATATCCGAGTGTGGAATCACTCGTTTGGCAAGCATCTCCATGGTGGGAGGAAGGATGATCAGAGTGAGGATTCAGTTGACCAGACTCTTGGCTACAGAGACTGGACTTGGTGGAAGAGAGGGTGGTGCTTAACCGAGTGGAAGCATTATCTTCAACAATCCAACCGACCAACTGTTCGCACTGGTCCGACTTGGACAGTGTTGTCCTGCGCCGCCCAGCTAAGTTGGACATGAAGCTGGGTACGGTGGATGTTTTTTTTTTTTCTGGTGCACTGGCAGCAGGCACAGTTTCATTGCGCCCAGGGCCACGGCCTCTGCGTGCACCATCAGAATCACGCCCACTTCCCTCGCCTTCTTCATATTATTGGTTTTGTCACTAGATGTGGCGCAGATTGTTTTACAGTCCGCTAAAGACACCGTTTTCGGATGCAGGACAGTATACTGTATGTCACAGAACACCACAGATTATAGACACTATATTAGGCCCAGATTATTGGAATTTGCAATACAGACACAGTTTTCAGATGGCATACTGAATATGTCAAAGATGTGTATTACACGCACACACTACAGAGACAGTAGATGAGGGCTGGCCCCAGATTATTTAAATTTACACTAAAGAAACAGTTTTCGGATGGCATAGTGTATATGTCACAGAAAGCCACACACTATGGACACTAGATTAGGCCCAGATTAGTTAAATTTGCCCTAAAGAAACAGTTTTCGGATGGCGTACTGTATATGTCACATAAAGTCACACACTATGGACACTAGATTAGGCCCAGATTATTTAAATTTACGCTAAAGAAACAGTTTTCGGATGGCGTACTGTATATGTCACGGATGTTTATTAAACGCACACTATAGACAATAAATGTGGCACTGATTATTATAATTTACGCAAAAAGACACAGTCTGCAGATGATGTACAGTATATGTCACTAATAGGTATTAAAGAAAAATATCTTGCTGCTGTCAAACACACACAGTAGTCCTTAAAAGGACTTTGGGGTCTTGAAAAGCTTTTGGTAGTAAAAATTTCTCTCCCTTCCTCAGCACGGATGTCCCAGAGACTGATCAATTTAGCGCAGGTAAAAATATATTGCTGCTCTAAAACACACATACACACAGTAGTCCTTAAAAGGACTTTTGGGTCTTTGAAAAGCTTTCTTTGAATAATAACTGTGAATTTCGCTCCCTACAATGCCTTTCCCTTCCTACGCTCTGCTCTCCCTGACTATGACTGATCCGAGCTCGTGTCATCGGGTGCTATATAGCACCCGATGACGCGTTCCGGCCAGCCAATCACTGTAATGCCAGTAGCCAACATGGCTACTGGCATTACAGTGATGGCAGTACTTACCTGCACATTTAATGGCTGCTTAGCAGCCGCGAAACATGCAGGCAGGAGACTCGAGCATAGTGCTCGAGCACATGCGGTATTCAGCCGAGTACCTCCATGTGCCGAGCATAGCGATGATCGAGCCGAACAGGTATTCGGCCGAGCATGCTGCTCATCACTAGTATACAGCTTAAGCTATGTAGGTTTCTATCTGTAGCAGAGGTTCTCCTAGGAGGCCATAAACTATAATGGGGCAGTTAGGTATTCTTACTACATGTATCTGCATACAGTGGTCTTTTTATGTGGCAGAATCATGAAAATTGTGATGGAATCCTGACAGACTCCATTATAGATACAGTCAGGTCCATAAATATTGTGACATGGACACAATTCTAAAATTTTTGGCTCTATACACCACCACAACGGATTTAAAACTAAACAAACAAGATGTGCTTTACCTGCAGACTGTCAGCTTTAATTTGAGGGTATTTACATCCAAATCAGGTGAACGGTGCAGGAATTACAGCAGTTTGCATATGTGCCTCCCACTTGTTAAGGGACCAAAAGTAATGGGACAGAATAATCATAATAAATCAAACTTTCACTTTTTAATACTTGGTTGCAGATCCTTTGCAGTCAATTACAGCCTGAAGTCTGGAATGCATAGACACCACCAGATGCTGGATTTCATCCCTGGTGATGCTCTGCCAGGCCTCTACTGCAACTGTCTTCAGTTCCTGCTTGTTCTTTGGGCATTTTCCCTTCAGTTTTGTCTTGAGCAGTGAAATGCATGCTCATTTGGATTCAGGTCAGGTGATTGACTTGGCCATTGCATAACATTCCACTTCTTTCCCTTAAAAAACTCTTTGGTTGCTTTTGCAGTATGCTTTGGGTCATTGTCCATCTGCACTGTGAAGCGCTGTCCAATGAGTTCTGAAGCATTTGGCTGAATATGAGCAGGTAATATTGCCCGAAACACTTCAGAATTCATCCTGCTGCTTTTGTCAGCAGTCACATCATCAATAAATACAAGAGAACCAGTTCCATTGGCAGCCATACATGCCCACGCCATGACACTACCACCACCATGCTTTACTGATGAGGTGGTATGCTTTGGATGATGAGCAGTTCCTTTGCTTCTCCATACTCTTCTCTTCCCATCACTCTGGTACAAGTTGATCTTGGTCTCATCTGTCCATAGGATGTTGTTCCAGAACTGTGAAGGCTTTTTTAGATGTCATTTGGCAAACTCTAATCTGGCCTTCCTGTTTTTGAGGCTCACCAATGGTTTACATCTTGTGGTGAACCCTCTGTATTCACTCTGGTGAAGTCTTCTCTTGATTGTTGACTTTGACGCACAGACACCTACCTCCTGGAGAGTGTTCTTGATCTGGCCAACTGTTGTGAAGGGTGTTTTCTTCACAAGGGAAATAATTCTTCAGTCATCCACCACAGTTGTTTTCTGTGGTCTTCCGGGTCTTTTGGTGTTGCTGAGCTCATCGGTGCGTTCCTTCTTTTTAAGAATGTTCCAAACAGTTGTTTTGGCCACGCCTAATGTTTTTGCTATCTCTCTGATGGGTTTGTTGTGTTTTTTCAGCCTAATGATGGCTTCCTTCACTGATAGTGACAGCTCTTTGGATCTCATCTTGAGAGTTGATAGCAACAGTTTCCAAATGCAAATAGCACACTTGAAATGAACTCTGGACCTTGTATCTGCTCATTGTAATTGGGATAATGAGGGAATAACACACACCTGGCCATGGAACAGCTGAGAAGCCAATTGTCCCATTACTTTTGTTCCCTTGACAAGTGGGAGGCACATATGCAAACTGTTGTAATTCCTACACCGTTCACCTGATTTGGATGTAAATACCCTCAAATTAAAGCTGACAGTATGCAGTTAAAGCACATCTTGTCCGTTTCATTTCAAATCCATTGTGGTGGTGTATAGAACCAAATATGTTAGAATTGTGTTGATGTCCCAATATTTATGGACCTGGCTGTAATTGGGTACATCGGGTAACATTGGTGTCTGGCATATTCCAAGTCTGGTTCTTCCAATTTTTTATTTTTTTTCTATTCATATACCTGAACATAAAAATGGAAAAGCATTGCTGAAGTGAACCTAGCCTTAGAGGGAGCACTTTACAGCAATCAACAGACTCAAGAGGTTATCAGTGACAGATAGAGATAATCTTCTATACTTGAATAGACATTTAAAAAGCTGTGATCCTGTCAAAGGGAATAAGTGAACCCTAGAATCCACCCGCACCTCTGTCGCTGCCTACTTGCATGACTGAAAAATCACAGAAAAAACTAAGATAAAAACATCCTGCACGGTATGATATACAAATGTGCGGATGTCCCTGGCCATATTATTGAAGAAAATCACAGAAATAAGATAATAATGCACTTAGTAAAGTAGATGCAAGTATTATATATGGACAAAGTCCTCATTCTGATATGATAATATCTGACAGACTTAGCCAATATATTTTGATCAAAACACATCTGAGGCCACCTACCAAGCGCCAAGGTGGTCTCAGGTCAGGCGGGTCCTACGCTAAACCTACCTAAGCCATTAGGCTTCTATGTTCAGGAGCGCAGACGCCGCACATATGGTGTGCTGCTCCTACTCACCTGCTCCTACAATGGCTTAGGTAGGTTTAGCGTAGGACCCACCTGACCTGAGACCACCTTGGCGCTTGGTAGGCGGGCTCAGATGTGTTTTGATCAAAATATATTGGCTAAGTGTCTCAGATATTATCATATCAGAGTGAGGACTTTGTCCATATATAATACTTGCATCTACTTTACTAAGTGCATTATTATCTTATTTCTGTGATTTTCTACTTGCATGACTGCCCTAAGCTGCGGACCACAACTGGACAACGGTCCCTGCTTAGTTACGTGCTAGGGGTTACAAGGGATAAAAAGAGGAAAAAACTATAAGCAAAGTGACAGATAGGCACACTAAACCAGTATCAGAACCAGAGCTCACAGACTCAGATGTGCCAGATCAAAACCAGGAGAGAACAACAGAGCCAAAACAGACACCAGATCACAGTACAATATCAAGTAGAGGTCATACATGAACGATCAAGCCCAAGTACAAATATGTCAGGCAGAAGCAGATTCAAAAACCAGCAGATCCAAAGTCAAACCAGGATTTATAGAAAAAGCATCAGAATCCAAGAATCAGGGACCAAGGATATGCCAATATCAGGAGTCAGAAGGTCTAGAATATTCCAAAATTTAATACGCTGGTGTGGTATAAGAGAACCATTCACAGGCAACTTGCTGGAATAATAGTATGAAAAATACATAAAGGGGCCACATGAGGTAAATGGTTGACGACTATATACATTTTATCTAATAATGAAAGTTATACTTACCTTTAACCCTTGCATCCTGAAATTACATATGAAGAGTACCTGGTGGCACAGCAGATGACCAGCAGTTGAATTTAACTAACTGATAAAAGAGGAGAGAAAAACAGTTATGAGGCATTTCTGGAGTAACAGAACAAGAAAGCCACCCCCCCCCCCCCCTTCCCCCAGTTGCGAACCCTCTTCTCCAAACCCAACCGCTCTCCTGCCCTTTGTCATCAGGAATATCCAGCTCCTCCTCTCTCTGCATGTTGCTGACTTTTCTCAGACATGGAGACTAAGAAGGATGATTTTGAAGAAGTAAAGCAGTTAAACAAGATGCATGTGGTGATATGTTTGACCGCCCTTTAATAGTGAATCTGACGGTCAGTAATCTATGTGTAAAATAACAGATTAACTATGAGTATCGCAGCAGTTAAACAAGATGAGCAAGGCAATATATTAGACCGTCCTTTAATACTGAGTCTGACACACAGTAGGTCTATGTATAAAGTAACAGATTAGCTACGAATGTCGTAGCAGTTGAGCAACATGCATGTGGATATATATTAGACTGCACTTTAATACTGAGTCTGACACACAGTCTATGTGTAAAATAACAGATTAACTATGAATGTTGAAGCAATTGAACAAGATGCACGTAGAGATATATTAGACAGCCCTTTAATACTGAGTTTGATGCATAGCAAGTCTATGTGTAAAATAATAGATTAACTATGAATATTGTAGCAGTTGAACAAGATGCACACTGTGATTACACTAAACCTGCAGGTCCCTGCTGTCTTCCTACAGTCTCAAAAAACTCTCCCTACAATCTCCCTACACTATCTCTGCACTGTCCCTGCTCTCTCCCTATCCAATACTCTTTTTAGACAGTTTTCCTCAACAGTGTCGCTAGTGCATGAATGCTTTTCACATCTCTCTATTTGCTCACCTCACAGTGAAATGGCAGAGCCAACACAGGAAGAGACTTTTTTAGGGCTGTGACATGTCACAGGGGATGGCTATCTGTTGATTGGCTGGCTGCATGGCATTATGGGTGATCTTGTGTTCCCGGGCTTGCGCAAGGAATTTCAGATTTGTGGCAAAATATTTTTTTCCTAAACTTCAAATAAAATTCCACTTCATAAGCTTTGATTCACTCAACACTATTCCTATGACTGTGAAAATGGTTATTGTAGGGACTTAGTGTGCTGTTAAACAAGTGCCAAACATACTTATTTTCCATGTGCATGAGACCTGATGTTCCTGTTCTCTCTTATAAGTGCAAATTATCCAGCATGTCACACGTGACCTGATATTTAATATGTCATTTTTTACAAATATTGTTTTTTATGTAGATCAAAACTTGAGTAACAAGGGTAAAGAGTGTAACATATTAAGTACATTGTCTATATGTTTTCCATAAAGACCAGATATAAAGGAAAGTGTTTCTGGATTTTAGTTCCCAATGAGAGAGTTCCTCAAGGCGGTAAAATTGATCAACCCTACCAATCCATTGATCGATAGTAGGTAAATCTGGAGAGCGCCAGTATGTAGGGATAAGAAGTCGGGCAGCTGAGATCAGGAAGGAGAAAAGTTTTTTTTATGAGTATCTACCCCTTGGATGCAAAAAGATAAGAGAGCAATTTCGTAGTATTACATATATTGTTGCTTAGGTTGAAAATTATTTTCCACCAAGAGAGTATCAATGGACACTCCCACCAAATATGGAAGTAAGAACCTTTGCTCTTTTCACATCTCCAACATATATCCGAGACATTGGGATAATATAAGGAAACCTTGTCTGGCGTTCTGTACCATCTAGATAATAGTTTATAACCATTTTCTTGCACTCGGACACAGTGTGAAAGTTTATGGGGGATGTTAAAGAGTTTAGTTATTTCTGTATGTGAAAATTGTCTTCCCAGGTCTCTTTCCCATAAGCCTATTACAGCAGGTTTGACATCCAAAGGGGAGAGGATGAGTTTTTTTTTATACAAAGTGGATATCAATTTAGAGGGGTAGATAGCGATAGTCAGCAGATTCTTAAACCACTCAGGAGATTTCTGTGTATTCAGAGACTTTGCACTGAGGGCGATTTATTTTTTTAAGAAAAGTGAGAAATAGAGCATGTGAGGTAGCAATATCAAGACTCTCTCCAGAGAGAACACAACCATCTTTGTCTAGCAGATCTGTTATTTGCTTGGTAGATGATCTGATCTTAAGAGGGCAGGAATCCTTCAGTTCTCTTGGGGCTAGTGAAATTATATCACCGACATGAAGGAGAGGCGAGGGTAGAGACAGGGCACGATGACTGGAGGAGAACCACTCCCACACCTTCATAGTGGTGCAAATGATGGGATTCGGGATAGAGGAGGTGGTAGGGAGTGGTCTGTCTGACAGCAAAAGGGCCCTGATAGTGGAGGGGAAAAATACATTTTCCAGCGATAGCCAATGTTTGTGATGAGAGGGTCTGAGCCAGTCAATTACTCTACTTAAATGTATGCAATATAGGGTTGGACAGTTCTCCAATTAGATTGCGTGGATGTTAGGAGATGGTTCCCAAACCAGATACATATAATTTAGTAAGACTCCTGTACTCCACCTGGATTTCAATATAATGCTTTTATTTTGTGCGGTTCCAGTCAAAAAACGTTTTCAGCTAGACAGCCTTCTTCAGAACAACTGGAAAGGCATATAAGGTATCACAATAAGTGTGCAATAGTCGTACAGCATATCAAGTATCACAATAAGTGTGCAATAGACATACAGCACATAGTATATCGATTATAATTTAAACAGAAGAAGAAAAACATATTGATATAGTATATTGGGAGAGCGCAGTCCATCATCTGGGGACCCTGGGGGGATCCCTAACATCAGAGGTGTCTGTAGCAGGTAGATAGGTGTAGGAGGTGGGTTCGTTCTCCAATGGATCACTTGGATGTTTAGCAGGGGTTCAAGTTCGACAACAGGCATCGTAGTACTTTGTATGCAAAGGTGTGCAGTGGGTTGATGGAATTAAGGAGTAAATAGGAAGGGTTACATCATAAAGTATAACCTGTCTGAGGCTGGAAGGTGGGTATAGAGTATTATAGTGCTGGATATCATAATTACGCCCCTTGTAGTATGGCCGTTGTTTGTGTTGGGTGGGTATAAGGATAAGTTGCTGTGCTTATCAGAAAACTTTAACAGGCATACTATGGAATCAAAACATCAGAAAACTTAAACAGGCATACTGTGGAGTCAAACATGTTACTTCATCAGGCATGTTATAAAATCTGGCATCGTGCAGAGTCCGACATAGTGTAAGTTGCAATCAAAGTCATGCATAGTATAAGCAAAAAGGCAGTAGCAATAGTAGTATGAAGACCATGGTATGTGTCAGTGCATTGGTTAGTTCTTACCCGGATTAGGCCTAATATAGCGTATAGATGAGCGTTTAGAGATGGGCTTCCCTCAGTGGGTGGCAGGATGCTGCATTTCACGTGGGCTCTATGGCCCTGTTTGGCATGTGTTCCGGGAGGCTAAGGCCTGTGCCGGATTGCCATGGGGTTAGCTGTGTCTCCGTTCCCCTTATGAAGAGGCTCGGCTTTGCGGCGTGACTGGAAGGGCGGGTACTAGTTGACGCACTTCCGGGATATCAAAGATGGCGCCCGGAGCTCCTGTGGATCAACTGCGCATGCGCGCGCAGCGTCGGGGCGTGCGTTGGGGCGGCCGGTTGTCGGAACCCGTGTCTAGGATCGCGCATGCGTCCTGGGCTAGCTGATGTTGCAGAAGTGTGTTAAGCAAGAGGGGGGAGTGGGGGTTAGGACTATGGGCTTACGGAAGGGGTTAAGATTGAGATGATGGGTATGTTGTGGTGGGTCATATGTAAATCTGTTGTGGCAAAGAATGAGACTCAGTATGATGATGCTGCTAGTATTCACAATATTTACCCAGAGATAATAACCAAAAGGATATGCCAAAAAAGGATATGGTCTATTCAGCTCTTGTTAGGACTGGTGAGAGTCAATATCTGCTCTAAAATAAGAATAGAGGTACCGTTAGTGCTATCTAGGGTATGGAAGCAGCTCAGTACTGGTGAGTAAATATCATGCCTTAGCAGTACATGCAGAATATATGTAATTGATGTTCAACAATAAAGCATATATACAGAAACGTACAATAACCGTGCATGTTGTTAATATATTCAAATTAGAGCTTATTAATGCCAAGTTCACCGTCAATCATATTTCAAAACAACTAGATTGTACATATTGAATTGTACATTTCATCCGTTGGTATTGTCCATGTTTGATATGAATGATTTCAATGATTATCATGTCTTTTATGAACGGAAAGGAAGGAGGGAAAAATTGCTTTAGTGAGGGCTATATGAAGCCTCCTATTTGGTATTCCCGATTAAGCCCCTTGGGTTCCAACGTTTGTAGACGGTGGATCCACATGGCTTCCCTGCTCATAAGGATGCGGGATAGATCCCCGCCTCTTCTAGGAACTGTTACTTGTTCCACCACCTGAAATCGCAATTGGGCAATGGTGTGACGTTTTGCTGCAAAATGTGCGAGAATAGTCAGATGATTATTTCCGCAGCGGATGTTGGATTTATGCTGACATATTCTGTCCCTAATAGTCTGTGTCGTTTCGCCCACATAAGACAGGCCGCAGGGGCATTTGATGACATAAATGACATTGGTGGACTCGCATGTGAAAAAACCCCGTATTGGGAGCCCTTTGCCGGTTAGGGGGTGGAAAACCTTGTCGCTCTTTGTGACATGTGAGCATTGTGTGCAATGTAGGCAAGGAAATATGCCTCTACGTTGTGTCTGTAAGTGCAATTGTCTTGGTATCCTAATGTTGGAGCCCACATCTGCCCTTACAAGCATGTCCCTTAGGTTCTTAGGGCGTCTGTTACATGGTAGGAAGGGAAGCGAGAATGCTTCGATATGTGGGTACGCCTGGTGTAGTAGGTGCCAGTGTTTATGTAAGATCTGTTGGACCTTGTGTGCAAAGGGGTGGAATGTATGCACAAATGCTACCCTCTGGGCCTGTTTTACCCTGACCTTCTGACTAGGTTGTAGGCACTCCTTGATCACGGTGTTGGGGTAGCCCCTATTAAGAAATTGTGTCAACATTTCGTTTATTCTTATTTCTTTTGTTTCTGTGTTGTCTACTATGCGGGATATTCTTTGGAACTGTGATCGTGGGAGGGACTTTTTCATGCTAGTTGGGTGGAAGCTGGAATAGTGTAATAGACTATTGCGGTCTGTGGGTTTTGTATATAAGTCGGTGTGAAGATAGCCATTGAGATCCTTAGAGACTATGGTGTCAAGGAAATTTATTGATGTACTACTGTGGTGTAGGGTGAATTGAAGTTCTGGCCAAATGGAATTTAGGTAGATGAGGAAATTCTGTAGTGATTCTATCGTGCTATTCCATATGCAAAAGACATCATCAATGTATCTTTTCCAGGTTACTACATGTTGTTGGAACCCTGCGTTTGTATAGATGTGGTCTTCTTCTAGTATGGCCATGTAACAATTAGAAGAAGACTGTTTAGCCGAAAACGTTTTTTGACTGGAACCGCACAAAATAAAAGCATTAGATTGAAATCCAAGTGGAGTACAGGAGTCTTACTAAATTATATGTATCTGGTTTGGGAAACATCTCCTAACACCCACGCAATCTAATTGGAGAACTGTCCAACCCTATATTGCTTAAACTTCCCTTTTGGAAAACAACTCCAGAATGTCGACCTTCTCATACAATGAAGAAGAAAGAGAATGCATTCTGTCCCAAGTAACAACATCTAGGGATTTCCTGCAGGTCCCAACATCGGACATCAAAAGCAGAGATCTTGAAAAAGAATCCCGTTGTCTGATCAACTATCAACTACACAGTGCCACACTGGCAGAGTACATCAAGGAACAACGCATCCCAAGGGGTCTACGTATGACCATCAGACCAACTCTCTTCAAGGATGACGCAGCATACTGTGACCAGTTCCAGCAAATCCTCAACCGCTGCTCGTTCGACCTCATGACCCTCACAGTTTCGTCCCTACAGATCAGCATTCAAAAAATGGAAGAACAGATAAGAACAGCAGAGCAACAACTACAAGCAACGCTCCCCACAGCTGAGTACAACATCTTCAAGGAGAAACTCTCCAATACAGCAGCCACCCACAAACGCGACATTGAAAGCATGAAGCGGAAGAAATTCCAAAGAGATGCAGAGGATTACCGCACCAACAGAGTTTACAAATGGCAAAACAATTATCCTCGCCCTCCCCTGGAACGTCAAAGAGATTACCTCTCTTCGTCTGATTCTTCCATCTCAAGCCACGACAGCCGTTACAGACCAGAAAACCCCCCACCTGCCTATCCGGGATCCCGAAGGAATCGTGGCCGCAGAGGGAGACAGGATACAGCCGGAGCATACGCCGGGAGGACGACTAGATCGCAGGTAATGGAGACATCCTTGCAATCACTAGTCATTAACATTTCATCCAAAACACTGACACCTACACAGATACAGGTACTACAGAGGGGCCTCTCTTTTTGCCCATCTTATAAATTTGACACATTCCAGACTGAATTGGACCTCCATAGGTTCTTCAGAAACCTAAGGCTCAAGGTCCATTTCGGCAAGGAAGACAAGTGGTCCTCTCCACATAACACCACTGTGGATGAAGGAAGAGCATTAATCTCCTCAAAAGACTTAGGCCTCAAACCTAAGAGCACTTACAACCCCCGAAAAAATTCCCACC
This sequence comes from Bufo bufo, assembly GCF_905171765.1. Classification (NCBI taxonomy): domain Eukaryota; kingdom Metazoa; phylum Chordata; class Amphibia; order Anura; family Bufonidae; genus Bufo; species Bufo bufo. The sequence continues at coordinate 169,473,990 of NC_053391.1, read as the reverse complement.
CAGTGGAAACTTTTATTGCACTGGTGACGAGGGATACGGAGAGCCTCAGGAAAGACATTGAGAGGGGAAAACTCTCATGTCAATCAAACCTAACACAAGACAAACGTAATGCTCTCACGTGTCTACAAAAGGATAAGGACTTAACTATCAAGCCCGCCGACAAAGGCGGGGCATTGGTAGTTATGGACAAAAGAGATTACCTCGAAGAAATTAATAAACAACTAAACGATATCAATATCTACGAACGTCTACCAAGGAACCCCATCTCGGTTATTAGGGATAACATCCAACAAGTCTTAATAACCCATCTCAACAAGGGCACTATTGACCAAGAAACAGTATCCTATTTATCTAAGAAACACCCAATAACGCCGGTACTGTACATACTAACAAAAGTTCACAAACGTCTCAATAAACCCCCGGGACGCCCTATAGTCTCATCCTCCGACTCCATCCTGTCCCCCCTCTCGGAGTTCCTAGAGAAGGTCCTTACACCCAAGGTTAAAACTACTAAGTCATTCCTCCTCGACACATCTTCATTTCTACAACTCATAAGGGACATCAAACAGGTCCAACCAGATTCCATTCTGGTCACCCTTGACGTAGTAAGCCTGTACACATCTATAACACACTGCAAGGGCTTAACTGCTACCAAAAGATTACTTGAGACAATGGGCACAAAGCCTGAAGTCTCGTCACTATGCATGGACCTCCTCCACCTTGTCCTTACAAAAAACTACTTTTTGTTCGAGGACAACTTCTATATTCAGAAGCAAGGGACCGCGATGGGGGCGAACATGGCGCCCCCTTACGCTAATTGTTACATGGCCATACAAGAAGAAGACCACATCTATACAAACGCAGGGTTCCAACAACATGTAGTAACCTGGAAAAGATACATTGATGATGTCTTCTGCATATGGAATAGCACAATAGAATCACTACAGAATTTCCTCATCTACCTAAATTCCATTTGGCCAGAACTTCAATTCACCCTACACCACAGTAGTACATCAATAAATTTCCTCGACACCATAGTCTCTAAGGATCTCAATGGCTATCTTCACACCGACTTATATACAAAACCCACAGACCGCAATAGTCTATTACACTATTCCAGCTTCCACCCAACCAGCATGAAAAAATCCCTCCCACGATCACAGTTCCAAAGAATATCCCGCATAGTAGACAACACAGAAACAAAAGAAATAAGAATAAACGAAATGTCGACACAATTTCTTAATAGGGGCTACCCCAACACTGTGATCAAGGAGTGCCTACAACCTAGTCAGAAGGTCAGGGTAAAACAGGCCCAGAGGGTAGCATTTGTGCATACATTCCACCCCTTTGCACACAAGGTCCAACAGATCTTACGTAAACACTGGCACCTACTACACCAGGCGTACCCACATATCGAAGTATTCTCGCTTCCCTTCCTACCATGTAACAGATGCCCTAAGAACCTAAGGGACATGCTTTTAAGGGCAGATGTGGGCTCCAACATTAGGATACCAAGACAATTGCACTTACAGACACAACGTAGAGGCACATTTCCTTGCCTACATTGCACACAATGCTCACATGTCACAAAGGGCGACAAGGTTTTCCACCCCCTAACCGGCAAAGGGCTCCCAATACGGGGTTTTTTCACATGCAAGTCCACCAATGTCATTTATGTCATCAAATGCCCCTGCGGCCTGTCTTATGTGGGCGAAACGATACAGACCATTAGGGACAGAATATGTCAGCATAAATCCAACATCCGCTGCGGAAATAATCATCTGCCCATTCCCGCAAATTTTGCAGCAAAACGTCACACCATTGCCCAATTGCGATTTCAGGTGGTGGAACAAGTAACAGTTCCCAGAAGAGGCGGGGATCTATCCCGCATCCTTATGAACAGGGAAGCCATGTGGATCCACCGTCTACAAACGTTGGAACCCAAGGGGCTTAATCGGAAATACCAAATAGGAGGCTTCATATAGCCCCCACTAAAGCAATTTTTCCCTCCTTCCTTTCCGTTCATAAAAGACATGATAATTAGAGTTGAGCGAACACCTGGATGTTCGGGTTCGAGAAGTTCGGCCGAACTTCCCGGAAATGTTCGGGTTCGGGATCCGAACCCGATCCGAACTTCGTCCCGAACCGGAACCCCATTGAAGTCAATGGGGACCCGAACTTTTGGGCACTAAAAAGGCTGTAAAACAGCCCAGGAAAGAGCTAGAGGGCTGCAAAAGGCAACAACATGTAGGTAAATCCCCTGCAAACAAATGTGGATAGGGAAATGAAATAAAATTAAAATTAAAAAAATAAAAATGAACCAATATCAATTGGACAGAGGTCCCATAGCAGAGAATCTGGCTTCACGTCAGCAGAGAATCAGTCTCTTCATGCCATAGCAAAGAATCTGGCTTCATGTCAGCAGAGAATCAGTCTCTTCATGCCATAGCAGAGAATCTGGCTTCATGTCAGCGCAGAATCAGTCTTCATGTCATAGTAGAGAATCAGGCTTCACGTCACCCACCACTGGAACAGGCCACTGTCACACATTTAGGCCCCGGCACCCAGACAGAGGAAAACGGTCCCGTAACAGAGAATCTGGCCTTATGTCAGCGCAGAATCTGTCTTCATGTCATAGCAGAGAATCAGGCTTCACGTCACCCACCACTGGAACAGGCCACTGTCACACATTTAGGCGAGGCACCCAGGCAGAGGAGAGAGGTCCCGTAACAGAGAATGTGGCCTTATGTCAGCGCAGAATCTGTCTTCATGTCATAGCAGAGAATCAGGCTTCACGTCACCCACCACTGGAACAGGCCACTGTCACACATTTAGGCCCCGGCACCCAGACAGAGGAGAGCGGTCCCGTAACAGAGAATCTGGCCTTATGTCAGCGCAGAATCTGTCTTCATGTCATAGCAGAGAATCAGGCTTCACGTCACCCACCACTGGAACAGGCCACTGTCACACATTTAGGCCCAGGCACCCAGGCAGAGGAGAGAGGTCCCGTAACAGAGAATCTGGCCTTATGTCAGCGCAGAATCTGTCTTCATGTCATAGCAGAGAATCAGGCTTCACGTCACCCACCACTGGAACAGGCCACTGTCACACATTTAGGCCCAGGCACCCAGGCAGAGGAGAGAGGTCCCGTAACAGAGAATCTGGCCTTATGTCAGCGCAGAATCTGTATTCATGTCATAGTAGAGAATCAGGCTTCACGTCACCCACCACTGAAACAGGCCACTGTCACACATTTAGGCCCCGGCACCCAGACAGAGGAGAGCGGTCCCGTAACAGAGAATCTGGCCTTATGTCAGCGCAGAATCTGTCTTCATGTCATATCAGAGAATCAGGCTTCACGTCACCCACCACTGGAACAGGCCACTGTCACACATTTAGGCCCAGGCACCCAGGCAGAGGAGAGAGGTCCCGTAATAGAGAATATGGCCTTATGTCAGCGCAGAATCTGTATTCATGTCATAGCAGAGAATCAGGCTTCACGTCACCCACCACTGGAACAGGCCACTGTCACACATTTAGGCCCCGGCACCTAGACAGAGGAGAGCGGTCCCGTAACAGAGAATCTGGCCTTATGTCAGCGCAGAATCTGTCTTCATGTCATAGCAGAGAATCAGGCTTCACGTCACCCACCACTGGAACAGGCCACTGTCACACATTTAGGCCCAGGCACCCAGGCAGAGGAGAGAGGTCCCGTAACAGAGAATCTGGCCTTATGTCAGCGCAGAATCTGTCTTCATGTCATAGCAGAGAATCAGGCTTCACGTCACCCACCACTGGAACAGGCCACTGTCACATATTTAGGCCCAGGCACCCAGGCAGAGGAGAGAGGTCGCGTAACAGAGAATCTGGCTTCATGTCAGCACAGAATAAGTCTTCATGTCATAGCAGAGAATCAGGCTTCACGTCACCGACCACTGGAACAGGCCACTGTCACACATTTAGGCCCCGGCACCCAGACAGAGGAGAGGTTCATTCAACTTTGGGTTGCCCCGCAATATAATGGTAAAATGAAATTAAAAATAGTATTGAATGAGGAAGTGCCCTGGAGTAGAATAATATATTGTTAAGGGGAGGTAGTTAATATCTAATCTGCACAAGGGATGGACAGGTCCTGTGGGATCCATGCCTGGTTCATTTTTATGAACGTCAGCTTGTCCACATTGGCTGTAGACAGGCGGCTGCGTTTGTCTGTAATGACGCCTCCTGCCGTGCTGAATACACGTTCAGACAAAACGCTGGCCGCCGGGCAGGCCAGCACCTCCAACGCATAAAAGGCTAGCTCTGGCCACGTGGACAATTTGGAGACCCAGAAGTTGAATGGGGCCGAACCATCAGTCAGTACGTGGAGAGGTGTGCACAGGTACTGTTCCACCATGTTAGTGAAATGTTGCCTCCTGCTAACACGTTCCGTATCAGGTGGTGGTGCAGTTAGCTGTGGCGTGGTGACAAAACTTTTCCACATCTCTGCCATGCTAACCCTGCCCTCAGAGGAGCTGGCCGTGACACAGCTGCGTTGGCGACCTCTTGCTCCTCCTCTGCCTTCGCCTTGGGCTTCCACTGGTTCCCCTGTGACATTTGGGAATGCTCTCAGTAGCGCGTCTACCAACGTGCGCTTGTACTCGCGCATCTTTCTATCACGCTCCAGTGTAGGAAGTAAGGTGGGCACATTGTCTTTGTACCGGGGATCCAGCAGGGTGGCAACCCAGTATTCCGCACACGTTAAAATGTGGGCAACTCTGCTGTCGTTGCGCAGGCACTGCAGCATGTAGTCGCTCATGTGTGCCAGGCTGCCCAGAGGTAAGGACAAGCTGTCCTCTGTGGGAGGCGTATCGTCATCGTCCTGTGTTTCCCCCCAGCCACGCACCAGTGATGGGCCCGAGCTGCTTTGGGTGCCACCCCGCTGTGAACATGCTTCATCCTCATCCTCCTCCACCTCCTCCTCATCCTCGTCCTCCTCGTGCTCCAGTAGTGGGCCCTGTCTGGCCACATTTGTACCTGGCCTCTGGTGTTGCAAAAAACCTCCCTCTAAGTCACTTTGAAGAGACTGGCCTGAAAGTGCTAAAAATGACCCCTCTTCCTCCTCTTCCTCCTGGGCCACCTCCTCTTCCATCATCGCCCTAAGTGTTTTCTCAAGGAGACATAGAAGTGGTATTGTAACGCTGATAACGGCGTCATCGCCACTGGCCATGTTGGTGGAGTACTCGAAACAGCGCAACAGGGCACACAGGTCTCGCATGGAGGCCCAGTCATTGGTGGTGAAGTGTGTCTGATCCGCAGTGCGACTGACCCGTGCGTGCTGCAGCTGAAACTCCACTATGGCCTGCTGCTGCTCGCACAGTCTGTCCAGCATATGCAAGGTGGAGTTCCACCTGGTGGGTACGTCGCATATGAGGCGGTGAGCGGGAAGGCCGAAGTTACGCTGTAGCGCAGACAGGCGAGCAGCGGCAGGGTGTGAACGCCGGAAGCGCGAACAGACGGCCCGCACTTTATGCAGCAGCTCTGACATGTCGGGGTAGTTGCGAATGAACTTCTGCACCACCAAATTCAGCACATGCGCCAGGCAAGGGATGTGCGTCAAACCGGCTAGTCCCAGAGCTGCAACGAGATTTCGCCCATTATCGCACACCACCAGGCCGGGCTTGAGGCTCACCGGCAGCAACCACTCGTCGGTCTGTTGTACTATACCCCGCCACAACTCCTGTGCGGTGTGGGGCCTGTCCCCCAAACATATGAGTTTCAGAATGGCCTGCTGACGTTTACCCCGTGCTGTGCTGAAGTTGGTGGTGAAGGTGTGTGGCTGACTGGATGAGCAGGTGGAAGAAGAGGAGGAGGAAGCTGAGTAGGAGGAGGAGGAGACAGGAGGCAAAGAATGTTGCCCTGCGATCCTTGGCGGCGGAAGGACGTGCGCCAAACAGCTCTCCGCCTGGGGCCCAGCCGCCACTACATTTACCCAGTGTGCAGTTAGGGAGATATAGCGTCCCTGGCCGTGCTTACTGGTCCACGTATCTGTGGTTAGGTGGACCTTGCCACAGATGGCGTTGCGCAGTGCACACTTGATTTTATCGGACACTTGTTTGTGCAGGGAAGGCACGGCTCTCTTGGAGAAGTAGTGGCGGCTGGGAACAACATACTGTGGGACAGCAAGTGACATGAGCTGTTTGAAGCTGTGTGTGTCCACCAGCCTAAATGACAGCATTTCATAGGCCAGTAGTTTAGAAATGCTGGCATTCAGGGCCAGGGATCGAGGGTGTCTAGGTGGGAATTTACGCTTTCTCTCAAATGTTTGTGAGATGGAGAGCTGAACGCTGCCGTGTGACATGGTTGAGATGCTTGGTGACGCAGGTGGTGGTGTTGGTGGTACATCCCATGTTTGCTGGGCGGCAGGTGCCAACGTTCCTCCAGAGGCGGAGGAAGAGGCAGAGGCGGCGGCAGCAGCAGAAGAGGCCGAGGCAGCAGCAGCAGAAGAGGTAGCAGGGGGAGCCTGAGTGACTTCTTTGTTTTTAAGATGTTTACTCCACTGCAGTTCATGCTTTGCATGCAGGTGCCTGGTCATGCAGGTTGTGCTAAGGTTCAGAACGTTAATGCCTCGCTTCAGGCTCTGATGGCACAGCGTGCAAACCACTCGGGTCTTGTCGTCAGCACATTGTTTGAAGAAGTGCCATGCCAGGGAACTCCTTGAAGCTGCCTTTGGGGTGCTCGGTCCCAGATGGCGGCGGTCAGTAGCAGGCGGAGTCTCTTTGCGGCGGGTGTTCTGATTTTGCCCACTGCTCCCTCTTTTGCTACGCTGTTGGCTCGGTCTCACCACTGCCTCTTCCTCCGAACTGTGAAAGTCAGTGACACGACCTTCATTCCATGTGGGGTCTAGGACCTCATCGTCCCCTGCATCGTCTTCCACCCAGTCTTGATCCCTGACCTCTTGTTCAGTCTGCACACTGCAGAAAGACGCAGCAGTTGGCACCTGTGTTTCGTCATCATCAGAGACGTGCTGAGGTGGTATTCCCATGTCCTCATCATCAGGAAAAATAAGTGGTTGTGCGTTAGTGCATTCTATCTCTTCCACCCCTGGGGAAGGGCTAGGTGGATGCCCTTGGGAAACCCTGGCAGCAGAGTCTTCAAACAGCATAAGAGACTGCTGCATAACTTGAGGCTCAGACAGTTTCCCTGATATGCATGGGGGTGATGTGACAGACCGATGGGCTTGGTTTTCATGCGCCATCTGTGCGCTTTCTGCAGAAGACTGGGTGGGAGATAATGTGAACGTGCTGGATCCACTGTCGGCCACCCAATTGACTAATGCCTGCACCTGCTCAGGCCTTACCATCCTTAGAACGGCATTAGGCCCCACCAAATATCGCTGTAAATTCTGCTGGCTACTGGGACCTGAGGTAGTTGGTTCACTAGGACGTGTGGCTGTGGCAGAACGGCCACGTCCTCTCCCAGCACCAGAGGGTCCACTAACACCACCACGACCATGTCCACGTCCGCGTCCCTTATTAGATGTTTTCCTCATTGTTCCCGTTCACCACAATTTTGAGAATGGCGAATTTGGGAATGGTTTTTCAACCCAGAAAAAAAAGTGTGCTTTTACGGTCACTACAAATAACTTGACCAGCTAAAACAGTACAGATTTGGTTAAATAGAGATGTGAGGCCTGTTTTTTTTTGCGCTGTGTGACAGGTATAGGTTTAATCACAGAATCAGACTTCTATCAGCACGCTAGCGTGTGTCTTAGGTTATTCTGAATGACACTATCAGTACCTTCAATGTAAGATATTCTTTTTGGGATAGATTTCA